>NC_090668.1:15724803-17173553 GCF_013368605.1 Nyctibius grandis | reverse complement strand
TCAGTATGTTTAAAGTGACATGTCAGCCTTGATATAAATAGAGTGCAGGTCTAAAGAAGAGCAGAAGAATGAGACCTCTCAAGGGAAAAAAACTTTTAGAGTCCTGTTCTATAAAAGAATATATTCATTGCATACAGTTTCAAAAGAAAAACCTTTCCAGACAAGAATTCATACATACATTTTAAAGGAGATACTCTTCTCAGCACTGCAGCAGGAGAAGGCTTAGGGGGATAACTCTTTATTCTAAAGTCTTCCACATTGATATTTTCAAGAAGAGCATATAAACCTCTTACTGTTAAGCTAATCATCCAAAGCACACTGAAATAAATCACAGGGTTCAAAAACGTGTACAGGATTGTTACAAACTCGCTCTCCTGTACAGCAAAAAATCAGATGATGTTCCATGATCTTAGTCCTCAAATAGTGTATTTGCAGTGAAAATTGTGCTAATGCTGACACATATGCTACCCTGATTATACATACCGAGGAAGTGGCTGGAAGTGATCATAGGGCATGATTTCTTTAAATCCATCACTGTCAACAAAATAAATATTGCATCATTATTTCTCATACCCGAGACTGTACATCAAGTACATACTTTTATGTGCTCGTGCTCAAAGTAAGCAATTCCCAGCGTAAAATGAGGGAATCTTACATTCGCTACACATTACCCTTGTGGCAAACAATGACTCATATAATCTTACCTCTTCTGCACGGATAGAAATCTATTCACCATACAGTTTCTTCACTTCACACCATCAAAAAAATATTAAATGAGCAAGCCTTTGGCAGAGAAATTTATTAGCAGTGATCCTTTAGGTCTGTGCTACTTTATTAACAAGAAAATAGTTACACACTTATATCTGTAACAAAGACTGCTGAGGACCATGAGTGGCAGTGAAATAAATGCATCACAGGATTAATCCTAGGTAGGTCCTGAATGGTGCTTAGGACCCTTCTAGAGTTGTTTATTTGAACTGCACAGCACAGAACAGACATAAAGCCTTACTTCCAATACTAAGAAATATGGTATTACATCCAGTAGTACTTCCCTTTTTCTGTCTGTATAAGCTACATTTGCAAGGAAAAAGATAATTACGCCCTTCCTTTCCCTAATTTTCCCATTCCAGCTTTGCAACATTTGGCTCCCATTACCATTAAGCATTACTGAAGTCTTACCACTCCATATAGTGATCAACTCTCCAGGAAAAAAACTTGAAATTCTGCACATCTATAACTGTTAGAGGTCACTATCAACGATTATGTTCAACAGGAATGAAAGGAAATGGACAGTTTAGCTATAGGAAATTAAATCCATTGAGAGTGTTTCCTTTTCTTCTTGTATATAACTCTAGCTCAGCCAGCTGGCATATTAATGTGAGGTTCTGGGACTTGATACTGTGATGTTATTTTAAGATTCTTTAGCACAGCCAGGAAACCTCACCAGACAATCCAAAAGTTAGTTTGAAACACTGTAGTGCAATTCAATACAATTTATCTATACTATAGCCTTTATAATTTGGCAATAATATTCTGTGGTATTTGTACCACAAGTATATTTACTTTGAATTTTTTTTTATTCTTCTTAGTGTAAAAAAACCCCAAACTTTAATAATTGTCAACTCCACAGTACAAATGAAGAATGAAACTTTTACAGCAGGCAGATGAATGAACCAAATTAAACTATGTGCAATACTTGTACACTGACTGAGAACTGGAGCTATTGCCTGTCTAATGAGAAATCCTGAATGGCAGCACCAATAAATCCAAAAGCAGGCAAATAATCTGTCCTCCTAACACAACCTCACGAAGTCCTTGTACTAGTGCTGTACCACTCAGCAAAAGACAAAGTAGAATTGGCTCTTGAACAGAGAAATTGATAGTTAGAATATCTCTTTATAAAGCAAAGTCTCCTATTCTGCAACACTGAATAAATGCCACAAATCTGTTGGCAGTGGTGCCAGACATCAGCCTTTAACGTGTGCAATAGTCAACCAAGACTAAGTAGCCTTAAAGATGAAAAGAACTGAAATTGAATAAATATGATTGCTTGTTCCTTATAGTATAGTAACTGACTATACCACACACTTAATTTATTTGTCATACAAACCTAGAAGGGCAGGGATCCATGTTGCATTCTTTTAGCTTGGGCTTTGGTTTCTTATTTTCTGGATAGTAATGACAATAGTGGTCAGGAACAACACGCTTCAGACGAATATCCACACATTCAGCTGAGTTAAGCTGATAACCTAATGCAGAAGCAAAATTTAGGCAATGGAGATAAATTAAAGCAGCCTTATTCTCCCACCACCACCACCAAATAATGCGCTGCCCATTGAATTAATTTCCTGTGTTACTCTTCTTTGGTTTGCTTTTAAACAAGGAAACACTGCACAGGAACATGCAGGACCAGATCTTCATTTAAGGCAATTCAGCATAACAATTATGTTAACATATCTTAACACTAGATGAGACTCTGGCACATTATTCTAATAATATTCTAAGTGTAAAAGCATACATATTTTTATGTGATGTAGGAATACATGTACTGGAGCAGCTCACCTGTCACAGTGGCAACCCTACAGTCATATGGTTCTACTACATGTTTCACCATTTATAACTGCCCTCCACCAAGAAGGAGTTACCATGTATGTCAGAATGCTATATTACACAGCCATGCATGCTAAAAAATATAAATACTTAAAACAGAAAGCCAGAGGAACTGAAGACGAGATCCAAAAACATTGCTAAGTTAAACTGTAGAAAACCAAGAAATAGTTTCAAGAACATTCCCAGTTGAAGAGCCAACAAAAGAAAACTTTAAGTAACTACTTAGTGGAAAAAAAATATAATCTGTATGGAGACTGGTTACAAGAAGGGATCTGAGTTTTATAAACCACTAGGTTGCTTTTTTGGCTAAGAAAATAAGAGTCATTCAAAAGAGCTGACTTGGACTTAAACTGAGGAGAGAAGGAGGATGTTCTGGTATGTGCAAAGAAAAAAAAGTTTGAAACCGCAAGAATTAAAATCCAAACAGAGTCAATAAACTAACAGCACAAGTCCCAGTGTCTACTGAAAATGCTAAGTATTGTATATCAATGGCTTCACTTGTGTGTCTCTTGGCTGACCCACAGTGTCATCATGCATAAGAGTGATAACCATAAAGAAGAACTAAGCCGTTTCAGTGCTCAAAGCATGTATGTTCCAGTTCTTGTAAGTACGGAAAGGACACAGAAGATATGCCACTTGCAAAGAAGATAAACACAATTTTTAAACATTTTTGCTCATTCAAGCTTGACTGTGCTTTCTGAGATGCCCGTCACACTCCCTCTTCCCACACGTGGAGATTACAGAATTAAATGTAGAAGCATCACCCAAGTGAGGAATGGTCATGCACTGATTCCAAGTCTCTGTTGTGAGAAACTTTTTCTTTTACTGCCAGTAAAAGATGCCAAACAGACGATCTGGATACTAAATTTGCTTTAAGATAACAGGTTAAAGCCAGGCAGCTGCAATACAACTTCCCTGCATGCCTCAGTAATATGCCATTCTTAACGCTACTACTTTCATGGGTAAGCAAGTAGCTTAGTTTTCTGTGCTTCTTCAGTTACTGGCCTCCCTCAGGACTGCCATCAAGAGTGTCAAGCCCTGTTCATAAAAGTACCAGTTTCATATTATGCATGTGCAGCTACAAAGTAGAGTACTGAAAACCCTGGCTAGTTTCAAAGAGATTGACATGTAGCTATAATTTTCAAACCATAACACCAGTCTGAATAAGGCTGGATTTGAGCCAATAACTTTGAAGGTAAATATGTCCCTTGAGTTATCCAGTGTTTACATGCAGCCCTCAAAAATAACTGTGATGCTTTACACTTCTTCCCTTGTCAGATAGGTTAGGGAAAAATTCATAAACCCAGTGTGATGAAATCATCAGAAGATATGTATTGCCACTCACAGTTCCATCAAGAATCACACTTCAGGAGGCCAAATATCTTGTAAGACACAGTAGTTTCCTGTGGGACTACATATTATACACATATATTGTCTGTATTTCAGATTAACGTAAGGTGCAAGTGCCAAAACGGATGGTCCATCAAAAGATCCCCAGACTCTGCCTGTGCTTTAAACATCTTTCACTTGTTTTACTCATGTCCCAAGTAACTATTTAAACAATGTTTGTACTCCCCAAGGAAATCACTACACCAGTATCACTAGTATCCCCACCTGTGTTTCAGGTGACCTGGGTAATGCTAGCTGAACTGAAATAGCTATCTACAATGTCAAACACTCCTCTTACCATGAGATCACATTTTTTGCAGAACCAGACAAGCAGTGGCCTGGGATGGATGAGCAGTAGCAGAGCTGAGCTGCACTTTGTCTAACCACTGTATAAACTGTAGTGTTTAAACCAGGAGTAGACGCTACGGCACACTACCTGCTGCTCTAACTACCATCAGGACTAGCTGTCTAGGATCAGACAGCCAAAGGTATTGATAGTAACTGTTCTTTAAACTCTATTTACTTATTCTGCTTTTTCTGCAACTAATTTCTAAACTAAGTCTTCTAAAACTCTCCCTCATATCTACTACTGTAGCCAGAAACACCTTCTTTCTTCATCTCTTGATTATCCTTATTTTAAAATCTCATTGTATTTCTTCGCTTACTTTCCCAAAATATCCTTTATGAATTGTAATTTTCCACTTTGAATGTCATATCTTTGTTTCTTACTCGAAGTTCTTACTCAAACCATCATTCGTTATGGAAGAATATGTTTTCCAGTAATATAAGGTACAAAACCCCGATGCTTATACTAACTTAACCAACCAACTTAACCTGCTACTCTGTCATTTATTTTTCTGAAGAACCACCAGTGTGCAAAGATACAAAAACATTTAATCAATAAAAATGCAGAACAATAGTTGTAAATCAGCCACTTTTAATCTTCAGCTGTAAACACTCCTGAAGAATTGCCATTACTCACCTCCTCCACACGTCACTGTGCAGGGGAAGAACTCTGTTTGTCTCCACTGATGACTGATGGGTTGATAGAAAAAGAACTGAACCACACTCTCTTTTGATCCAGAGTACCTGGTCTGAAGAAGTTTCCATTACAACACATGTGTATACTGTCCTCTACTGTTCATGTGATTTCAAAACATAATTCATATATAACAGCAGTGTAGAGAGTAATATGACAGTAGGCATAAAACCTCTAGAAAGTCTAGAGTAACAACTAAATTTAAGTTTTCAATAGTCAAACACTTGTATGTTGCTTTGGTTTTCAAATTATTCAAGTTACTAATGTGACTATTTGATTATCTACCCCTGACTGGCAAAGATCCTAACTGTATTTCTTCTGTCTTCTCTCTTTCTTAGTAATATTTCTAAAATCCACTGGAGAGGGAAGTTCATAATTGATCTAAGCACACTGGTTCATATTCAGGCAAGCCGAACTGCAGATGTGATACTGGAGATGCAAAATAAAAACTACTGAAAGACTATTTCTACAACATGACAGATAAAGCCAAGTGGTGTGACGACACTGAAACACCTGTCATTTCCAATGGAAAACTGTATCACTGTCTTCCTTTGGCAGTCAAATATTGATATGTTTCTACATACAAATATCTGCGTGTATGATGCAAGCCATCGGTATGTAGTCTGGGTAGAAAAGAAACTTAAAAGAATTAGAAATGGTCAGTAGCTGGATCAGCAATGTCTAAGGGAGATCCTAGGGTGCTGCTGGAAGCAAGGCCCAGCTTCAGTAGGTGGCACTCTTCAATCGGATTAACACCGATCCACCGCGCAGTATCGCGCTGTTATTCTTTCAGTTATATTTAAAACAAAAGTCCTGGCCATTTTAACCATTAAAGATCCTGTGGTAATTTCCACCACAGCAAAGAGATTAACCTCGTAACAATTTAATTTGTTTGGATATGCTTAGTATAAATTACCTCTGGACTGTAATTAGGATTCCTTATTTGCTAGATAAAAGATTCTGTTGTATTGCTACTACCTGATGGACAGCCACCTACTCTGTTACACATACTTGCAATATCTTTGTACATTTGTACATACGCACATATATCCCACCTTGATAATGAAATCTGCTCCAAGAGGTCCCTGGATCTTCATGACTTCCCTGTCTGTACTCTTCTGAAATTCAACAGTTGTATTTTCTATGACAAATGTTCCAGCAGCACTGAAACTGTGCTCTCCCTTGTCTCCTTGTAGTGTCTTTGACTCTATAACTAAAGAAGAAACATGCAATTTGTGAACTTAAACAGAATATTTTTTAATTTCAAGGAAGTCAGAAAGTAATGTTTACAACTTTGCCTTGTAACAGCTGTATATGTGCATTAAAAAACCACACAGAATATCCCTGAGAATATTAGCTGCTTCAGATTATAGGATGATGCATAATTGCATGACATGTCAGCACAGGAACATCTGCCTGAACACACTATTCTCTCATACCAGAAGCACTTCTGAGACAGTGTTTCCTACACCAAGTGCTCTATATAGTTAAAAAGCAATAAATTTAGCAGGACAAGCTGAAGGAATCTCAAAACAGACAGAATCAATACACAGAAGAATAACTCACACTTCCACGCAACTCAAAAGCCTAGCAATTTCAACAATCAGTCTCCAGAGAAGCCTGAATGGTGTCAAACTCACCGAACACTCACCTCAATGCCTGCATCACTCTACCCATTCCAGAGATCATTAACTCAACTTTGAGCATTTCCCATGAGAGCAAAAAGCCCGGTCAGGAGGTGGGTAGCTGCAGCACTGACAGAGGCATGTCCCGTCCTCAGAACAGGTGGTGATGAAAACCCTTTTTGAGCTGTTCTGCACTCCTTGGAAAAAGATTGAACTAACAGCCCACAGCCTCCAGACGGCAGATGAAGCATTTTAGGATTGAGTCACTTCCAGCAAACTGACTGAACTATAAGTGGACAAAGCTAAAGGAAGATATTCATAATGAAAGTAGATTTTGGGCTCTGCATAATACGGCATATGTGCACAGCAAGATGCATGACCTGAAATACACTGGTCTGATTACAAACTATCAGAGCACTGCATGAGAAAGGCATGAATCTCAGCTGAGCTCAAGGCTGGCTAAAAGCAACCTTTTGATGAGCTATAAATACCCTCTTTCTCCAGCTACCTTGCTTTTTTTTTGTACTTTAAACAGTTACCTAATTCAGGCTAGGTAAGTTAGGTTAAGAGCATCTGCTTTTACCTGCACTGAAAGCATACTCTGAATGCTGCAGTCCATCACTACTGTTTTCTTCCTTAAGATCCTTTAAATTACAAATGCATTCTGGAGCATTCCCCAACAAAAAGAGTGAAGAAATTCTAGAAGAAATTAACTTCCTTGAAAAGGTACCAACGTTATCCCAAGTTTCTCGGCATTATGTTCCACTATGCTCCTAGGTATAACAAAGACAACACACATGGCTGGAAGGAAGTTTAAGGAAGGAGACGTTTCTAGGAAATGACTTTATGTTGATCTTAGGGTAGGAATCTAGTGGTGAATCAAATGTATTTTGTCAAAGAGAAAAAAAAAATCTCTAGGAATCAAAGTGCCCCATTATCCAACGCACTTCTATTAGGAACAAATAGATATAAACAAATCACATAAAAAGCAACAAGTATTTAGACAATTACTACATATTTTTGTCACTTTTATGGAAGTTTTCTTTCCTGATTGCAATACAAAACAACCTTTTAAATATCCGGAACTCAGCATTCTTGGTTTAAGCTACTGCAAGTCCTGACCCCAAACTTACACTGCTTAACAGTAAGTATTAATGCATGGTGCCTGTTATTCTGACATTTTGTTGAATAAGAGTCAAATCAGCAAATCTCAAGTACTTCCAACTCCCCATAAAGTCAGCAGGATCCTCAGGAGTACAGGACCCCTTTGAAACTAGCATTTAAGATTGCAAAGCAAGACATCTGGCTGTTGCAAAAAGATGTTAATTTGGTGACCTGAGCTGCATTACTTTACAGTCTTTATGCTAATTTTCTTAATAAAAAAATAATTTTTATGTTTTTCTAAGCGCTAACCAAGAATATTGTTCAGCAACCAACAACATGATAACTCACTGAGAGCTGACATACATTTATGTTAGAGCTACACCAGATTTGAATCCAAAGCATGTGTTTATTTGCAAGGTCCAGCTATGGAGTGATGGCCTATGTCTCTGGAGGTCATGTCAGTGAATATTAGAACAGCTGCTCAGATTTTCCCAAAGTGTGTCACATGGGGAGATGAAGAGCTATTCCACAGCACAATGGATAATCTCTGATGCAATATATTCCTACTCAGTAGTATCTAGTGCTTGTCATCACAGCCTTCTAAAACAGAGTGGAACCAAGCATCTAGTGTATGTAAAACATACATAACATAATAATTCTTATTAGGGAGCAGTTCCACCCAAAAAATGCCTTAATTGATTTCAGAGCAGTAACTGGGGACAAAGGTTTCACCAACTGGCTTACAAGTAAGGTTTAGAAAATAATTCACCAAATGTTTATTTGTTCTGCAGGGTCCTGTAATCCTGGAGAGGTGGGAAGTTTAACTTCAGGAGTAAGCTTCCCCATCTAAGCTAGGGAAACATTTCCTTGAGGGGTCTTTAGGACTCCAGATGTGCAGAGTCATAAGGACAGGGTATTCTCTTGAGTGCTAACCTGTTTCTGTGCCTTACAAGATAATCACTGGTGCCAACGACCTATGTCTGTCTTTGTGTGACTTCCCTTACCTTGATAAAAAGAATGTTTTCCCCATGCAAATACCTTGCCCAGCTGTGGATGGAAGACCTACTGCAAAAGCCTCCCATATGCTTAGTGGCAGGCAGGAGCAGGGCAGCGTGGCGCGGGAAACCCGCAGCAGATACCTCACTGTGTAGAGAGATGTACGGAAGAATTCCCAGGGAAATAGCTCCTGCTCCCAGCACTAGACTGAGCAAATCACGTTGCTACCCAAAAGTTTTTTCTTTTCCATGTGATTCATTTGTAGTTAGCACAATACAGGGGGCCAAAATAAAACATGCATTCTTTTCAAAACTCAAGCAACATTGTCTTCCTCTTAGCAGCTGTCAAAAGACAAAGCCGTGCACAGATGTATAGCTAAATACCCTCAAGTAATGCAAATCACTGCAAGTGGGGAAGAGATTGACAAAAAGGGAAAAAAGTTTCAGTTCCTTTTAATGAAGTAGAACCTCCCTAAGTTCATGAACTCAGTTATCTAGCATTAGCCACTTGTAAAAATATTAGCTTCTGGTTTTCCTGTTTCTTCTGCTGGAGAATTAATTTCATGGAACTTTCAAGTCTGTCTTTAGATTTTTAATGCTCTTAAAACAACTGCTAGAAAAGTCATAATAGAGTCCAAATCAAAACCAAAACCAACACAATGAAACATTTTATTCATAACCATTTTTGTACTAATTATTTGGTTATTTTCCACCAAATCACTCACAAAATCCAAGCAGACCGAAGTACAAAAGGGACCTGTTTGTAAAAACCCAAAGTAACACCTTTGCTCTCTGACGATTCTGTTGCCTGTCTTAAAGTGTCCATACACACAAACGAAATACTTATTCTTACCAGCTACAAAGAAATGCCTTCTCTCCTAAAACACTAAGCTGCTGATTGTAAAACAGTGTTCAGAGCATTTATTTGTTTCAAATCTGTTATGTGCTACACCTCCAACCACATTTCCATTTTTGATTAATCCAGCAGCTGTGTTTCCCTGGAACAGAGCAGATCATAAAGACCAGGATGAAGCATAAAAGAATACAAGATAAATGGAGAAGTGCCAGACACTCGCAGTGCTCTTTGAGCATTCGCTATTGCTGCTGACTTTACTTGAAGAGCAAATATATACCAGCAGTATAAAATTCTACAATAAGTGGTCCCTGCTCCACCTGTTAAATTCAACTCCCAACAAGTCAGGAAAAATGCCTCTGACAAAAGGAGCCTGTAATTATAGGTGATCATTTTTTAAATTCTGCCTTTAATTATACCAGCACACCCACACAGAAGTCAATGAAGTTGTGGATAAAAGATCACTTGATATTTTCTGTGAAGTAACAAACACCCACAAACATACATACAAGTCAGAAAAGCAGACAAGCAAATTGTCTCAAAGCACATGCCCGAGAACATCGGTTCTTGAAGATCAGGCTATGAAGCCAGAAGCAATTTCCACCTCCCTCCTCACAACACCTCTCACTTGCTTTTCACCTCTGTCATTTTAATTTTAGGTAACAAATGTCTAAATCTGCACAGATTTGCAAACAGATGTGCTGGGGGAAGTGGTTAAAGGAACGTTTCACAATTCTCATCCAGCTAGAGAACTAGCTAACAAAGGTAATGCCAAGCCACAGCTTCTTGACGGAACCACCCTGGGTAGGAAGCCAGGAGCACTCTGTACTTAGTTACCGAGCTGCTGCTGCGTTCCTCGGGAGCTTTCCAGAAATCCCCCAGGAGCCACTGAATCTAGTACTTTTTCCTCACACAATCCTGAAACAACAACTTCCTTCTGCAGAACTACTTAAGAAAGACCAAGAGTCCTGACCTGAACTGGTCAGGATCACTCCTTCATACATCCCTTGCAACAGTTGCACATGAATATTATTTATTTCAAGATAAGTTCAGCTTTGTACATGGTTGATATCAGTGTTATATCTAGAAGTTAGTGTGTCACTCTGGAGCTGCTCTAAAGTGAAAGTCTTATTCAATTTTTTTTTCTTTGAAAGAAATAACTGTATTCTTCAAAGCAAACACATAGATGAGCAATTTTCAAATAGAATGCATTTCCGTCTTCTATTTACATATCTCAGAGCAGTAGAAGTCCTTTTTATTTCTATGATTCAGACTGTCTTCCACTTTTACTAACAAAAAATTGCTCAAAATGTTAAACAAATGGTTTATTTCATTGCTTGGTATGGCAGTCCCACTTACCATTGAACCAGTTAGTTCTTTATGTAAAGTAGGCCTATGGGTAAAGAAGTTACCATAGATACTACCATCAGCCTTATAGAAAATATTAAGAAACAAACGTCTAACAGAATAGCAAACTATTTCTCATAGATGGTATATAATGATCAAAAGTATTACAAGGAAACTGGACTTGTTTAGTTTATGTCTTTTGTTTACCTCACCTCATTTTTACCTATGTTTCCTCAAACACTGCTTACTGACCAAGCGTGACTTCAACTGGATTATTTACACTATCTCGGGCTCTTCAACAGAAATCTGGTGCTGGGTTATACGAGTGCTACCGATCCCACACATAACCCTGTTGAAAGTAATTTTGATGTAATTGTTTGCACATAGTTTAAGACTGCACCATATTTTAGACATCTTATATAGGAAGTACTCAGTTTAAATAAATTTAGAAATCACCAGTATGTATACGATTTCTTTTTACTAAGTGGACTTCCAGTGTTCTGTGGGACTATCTCCAGTCTGAATATTAAAGATGGGAAGAGGAATCAAGGTCATGATCTTACCTGTATTCCCAAAATATGGGTATGGATAGTACCTGGATAAGTTCAGATAGAATGTTCTGTTTTTATCTTCTGCCTATGAATAAATACATAAAACAGCTCAGTCATACCAAGGTGTGCTGGTCCTTTTAGGGTAATTCTCACACTGCGACTCCCATGTGGTACAGCAATCACGGTTTCTTCCCCTAGGAAAATTAAAGAACTGTTTTAGAAGTTATCTTGCATCAGGGAATTTGCACATCACGTAACTAGACTGAAAACTGTCAAATGTGTCTAAGAAAATATTTAACAGGTTTCACAGTTTTTCTATTAAAAATAATCATATGTTATTTTATTAAGTACAGTATACCGAGTCTGTTTGCCATGCCATGCAACTATTAAGACTTACGAATGGACTTGTAAATCTTTCTTGCTATTGGAAAATTATTTGCTATTAACAAAAACAACTGAAATGTCAGTAGTGTATTAGGAACATATTTACACTCTGTTGTCCTAGTTTTATTTCCTAATCACCGAATTGACATAAGGAATCTGCTAAGTAGTACTTCCCCTTACAAAAATCTGCAGCTGTTCAGTCTCATTTTGCCCACACCTCATTTCCTGCTGCAGGTCACAACTTTAATAAGTGGCAGGACTTACAGGAAATAAATCATCTACTTAACTCTAACCTTTAACCAATTACAGACCAGTTAAAAGAAAATATATATTAGCTATAATGTATATATTATAACAGAGTGTCTGCATCTAACTTACCATCTAAGATCATTCCTTCCAGTAAGAGCCTCAATTTAGAATTAACTATAAACCAAACCAGCCCTGAACAGGACATGTCAATACAAAACAGCTTTTGGCTGCCTGAATGGCCTCTTCATATATAAATGTACAACACACTTACTTCAGTGCATTTTACAAAGGCAGAAACTTATTACTTTCCATTTCAAATGTAGGAAATCTGTGATTTGCCCAAGCAAACTGAGTTCAGTCAAATCAATAGACCAGAGTCGTTCATGCCAATAACAGCAGTGCTCTCAGAAAAGGGTATGCACAGTGCACAACAGGGATAGCCACAAAAGGACAAGAGAAGTGTCCAAGCAACAAAGCACCAACGTGCTGTCTCCCATTTCCACCACAGCCCAACTGTTCAGTGATGGTAATTAACATACATCTGGGGGCTGGTGTGGAGGAAGTTCATTTTCACAAATTCAAAAAGTAACGTGAGTTGAAGGTCAGTGATACATTGGCTCCGGAATTACTCATATAGTATTTAGAGGAAGAATATTTGAGTTTAGTTTTAACTAAAAAATAGTTGAAGAACGTTTCTTTCCACTTTAAACCAGACCCTTTTACAGTAGATGCTAAATTATCAGCTTCTGGTTTACATCTCCTTAGCTTAAGTATGAAATCCTGCCAAATGTTCAGGATACTTCAAGCAAATACTGCAATTATTTTTTCTGAAATAAACACCTTCTTATGTTACAGTTTTTATATCGCCAATTTCTAGGAAGGTCATTTAAATATAACAATTTATTTTGGATGTAATAAAATATGATCTTTATTAATTTCATACTTGGGTATTCCACCAGAGTGCAAAATACTACAGTAAGAACAATAATAGAGTTAAAGAGCCCTGGAAAAAACATTAACTACTGAACCACTTAATATCTTTTTGCATCTTGGTTTTTCATCAGGCGAATTGCTAAAGATAGCCAGAAGGTAGTGGATGTGTATATCTTTAAAGTAAGGAAATAACTACTGAATTCATATGTGCTCTACAGTATTTGAGAGAAAGCAGGTTTGAGGGGCCCATCTGTCCCTACTTGGTCAGGAATTGTATCCCGTCTTGACAACCAACCAGCAGTTACAGCACAAAACCTCAAATAAGAGTCTGATTACAACCAGTTCTGAATACATGCAACTGCTGTTTTGAAGTGGAACCAAGGGCACTCCGCGCTGAACGGACGAGGCGCAGATTTGCAGATGTGCAGAGATGTGTAGGACTGCTCCTCTTGAGAACAACCAGGGTCATTCTGCTGTGCTTCCTCCACCTCCTTACAGCAAGCTCTGCTCGCCTCAGCAGGTCTTGTTGATCCCTTTTCAGGATGCTTCACATTCTTTTAGCAGTACTACAGACATTCCACCCTCACAGAAGCACTCTCTGATATGGTCCAAAAGTCTCATGGGGGTGCTAAATTTGGTGTTTCTCTGCAGCAGAGACAATATTACCAGAAAGTATTTTATTTGCATTAGAGAAGATGACTAAGTTCACCACCACAGCAATGTTCAACCTCTGCAGCCCCACAGACCTGTCAAGAAGTCTGACAGCAGGAGATTCTTGTAACCTGACTAATTATGACCTAGGGCAGTCTTTCCATGAGATGAAGTAAATTATAGGAAAAAATAAAAATGAGATTTTTGGAATTCTGAACCAAGATGGGTAATTGGAAGAAAATGGGACAGAGTTGACCTAAGGGACTCCACTTTCTCCTGAGGACAGCTTTAACTTCCTACAGAACAGTAGTTAAAATTGTCCAGATCTGGCTCCAAAACTATATGTTCCAAAGGACTCCGGTCCTCAGTTGAAGCATATAATCAATATTCTTAAAGGAACACAAGGCCCTGTAAACCCATTTAAAAATGGTTATGCTGTACATTTCCCATTAAATCAGTAGGATCCACACTGTTAAAAGCCATGAAGTCTTATGAAAACATACGGGGAAATTGCTACTCTGAAATCTATACTTAGTATTTCCAATTATCTTTTTTTCCCCCCTTATACTCTTTATGTATCTTTGAAAGTTAATGGCTGACCTTTGTCTAAAGCTGAAAACAAATAAGCTCAAAATCATCTGGAAGATGCAGAAACACTAGACTGTAAAATCTGATTTGAGAGTCATAAATCTCACCTTAAAAACTGAGAAACAGGTGAGATTGTCTCTCCGTTCTAACACTGCTTCCACTGTAGGGATTCCCAAGGGCATGTGGGTGATCTTTCTCCAGCACCTGCTTGAAATGGGCTTTCTGCTCTTACCTGAGGACTCTCTCTCTAAACGTATGTGCACACACAGCACTTGCTGATTAAGCTCCCAGATTGCTTTTACTTCAGATGGCAAGGTTTGATCCTGTTTCTATGGTGTTAATGTGGATTTAGATTTTGGATTTCAATGAGAGCAAGATCAGACTCCCTGCTATGGTAAGACTGGAAGCTAATCCCCAGGATCAAAATAAAGGAGCCACATTCCTGAGCTCAATCCAATTCAGCAGGTTTTATTTATTTTTCCATGTAGGCCATGGTGGACCCATTTACTGTTTCACATATGGGCCAGTTGGGATTTTTCCCTCTCTCCTCTTAGAGCAGGGCAGAGGGTTTATTTCAGGCCTATAAAAACTGTTTCTTTCCATGTATTTGCTCAGCACTTATCTGCTGGTCCTCCAGTTCCGATTGAAGGCCTGTGTGCTCTCAAAATACAAAGAACTATAGTCCAGGAACAACTACCAGCACAAGGCAGCTAAAAAGCTCAAAATGTTTGGAGTCTCATTGCAGTGGCCTCCCTCATCCGCTCTAACATTAGGCATAGTTTCAGAAGACACTGGGGGTATATGCTGACCTGCCTAATGACAAGAATCTGTGCAAAGCCAAATACATACTCTTTAAGAGACACCTGACCTAGAGAAGTACATGCTACATGCTACTTAAAGCAGTTATATAGCCTGACCATAAAAGCCACATTGCAAAATCTGTACGGGCACATCCTTTCCGTCCTTGAGTCCTTCCCTCTCCAGTCTCATACTCTCCCACTCCTCTGTAATTCCATCCCTCTGTCCACTGGTCTTAAGACTCAAGGCTGCCTCTTCAGCTGAGAGTGCCACTTCTTTGCATTGTTGAGTAAGTATTTCTAAGGTGTGGTAACCTGCTTTTGAGACAGTTTGGTCTCAACTTGTTTTAGTTACGTACGTATTTCTTTCTACTTCCAGACATGTATTCTAAAATTTGTATGCACTGCAGAAAATGTACAAAGACACACAGCAAGCAGCCCATCAAGAAAATGGGTCTCAAGGAAATGCAATGAAAAATAAATAATGAAATAGCCAATGTTCTTACACAGGAATTTCTCCAAGTAAGATAAGAGAGATCAGGAAAGTAAAGAAGGAGGCTTCATACTACCTATAACAGCCCCAAGTAAACCAACCAAACTAAACAGATCTGTAGACTGAAATAGTTGGTGCTGAAGACCCAGCATCCACACTATATGCATTGCAGGTGCTTCACTTTGACCTAACTCTAGTTTGGTCCCACGGATTGCATATTCAGTAGCTGTTTGAGAACATTAGGTGCTTTTCTGGGGCACATCTTCTGGTTTAGCTTCATCCAAAAAAACCGAGTTTATGCTCTCTAAGACCACTCTGTGATGTGAACTGACGATCAGTATGTTAGGACCACGACGAAATTTGCTTCAGAAAACATACTGCTTATGCAAACTGAGCTGCTAATGTATTGGCGTTCTATCCTTCCTCACGCACAGTTTTCTCGCCAAACCAGTCCCAATTCCCTCTCCTGGCTCTACATACAGTTGATTTTCCCCCTTCCTCTCCAAATTTCCTACCCCAGATTCCTTATCTAATCTCAGTCTTCGCTCTTTCTCTTTTTGCTTGACCCAATGTATCTGCACAGCCAGTCCCAGGTCCTCCTCCCACCTTCTCATATCTGTCTTTCCTTCACTGTATGAACTAATGTGAAACTTTTCTGTTCAGCTAGTCTCATCTTTCCCTCTCCTCATGTGATCTCATCACCCCCAGTCATAAGTCTGAAGCTTGGGAGAGTCAGAAGCTCTTCACAAAATCTCTTCTGTAATGCCTGAATGTGAGGCAGGAGGCACATAGAGTTCATCCCACGGTACCCATTCTACACCGCAGCAAAGTAGAAAGCAAGAGCAACCTCAAGGACACTTTTTAATAGCTTACCTCTGGAAGTGCAACATGTTAATTTCTTCTAAGGAGATTGCACATATATGATCTGTTTGCAGTTAGGATATGTAACAAGCTAGAGCACACTTAAAAGCACAAGTTTTCAGAAATATCAGCTGTTAACATCCAAGAAGACCCTACAAAGCCTGAAGCAAAAGGTTGCGGGTTTTTTTTGAAGGGTTGTAGTAAAGTATGTTGATGTTCACAGATATTGCAAAAAACTTGTCCACAATCAGAAGACCATTGCCTGCCAAATTTCAAATCCCTGATCCATTATCAAGTTCAACAATGGGGGATATTAAGACATATTAAATAAAAGGTTTCAGGAATGTTTTGACAATAGGAAGCAACATGTTTTTCTCTACTGTGTCCTTGGAATATGCTGAGTTGGTTTGGCTGAATTTTCTCCAAAACATTCAGCACCTGGCATGGAAAGTTTCTGACCCAACTGTTGAATTCTGGCAAAAAATCATTTGTATAAAGTGAAGTATCAGGCAATCTTGACGACGAGTGTTACTAGCTCCATGTATATTGATTTCAAAGAGGGGAAAAAGACGCGAGGTAGCAAGTTGTCACAAAACCGAGCCAGCTGACGATACTGAACAGGGAGCCTTGCAGAAGGCCTCTGTTTAGATAAAGGACCAAAGTGAAATTAGGTTTTTGGTTAAGTGTGCTTGGGGATGATGACATACAAACATGTGACAATAAGTGACCAATTGTAAGTTACACAAGTGCCATATGAAAAAAAAAAAAATCACATGGCAAGAAGAAATTCAAACACAAAGCTACCGACATTGAAATATTTTGTATGAAGTTTTTAGCAAAAAGTTAAGAAAGGTAAAACTTGAAAGTATCAAACAGTTTGAGAATCAAATAAGACCAGAACAAGACAAGCCTGTGCCTTCAACTTCACTCCCTGTCAATTTCAGAGCCAGCACCTTTCCTTCTTCCTTGGTATCAGAACCAGAACACTCTCCTACCATTTCTTGCCAATAATGGTGCAGAAAGCAGACATCAGGGCCCAATCCTACAATTTTCCATGTGCACAAAGTGCAGTGGAGTTAATGGGAGTTCCATGCATATAGTACTAGAAACATCAGGCCCGTGATATCTCATTTCCCAATGGGATGGTACATTTTACAACCTATTACACTTTTTGTTTGAATATCATTAGTCAAACCTTTAATCATTTTACCAGAATGTTAGAATCTGGCTTGCTGGCAGAAGTCTAACTTACTTTGTCTTTCAAAGGCAATTAAGTGTTAGTGGAAAAAATAAAGAACTTTTGAAATGACAGTTCATTTCATATTTGCAAAACAGTAAGCTTTCTTTCAGTGCTGTTGTGCTTCCCGATCAAAGGCATTCATTTTATGTAAAAACATATAAAAAAGATAATAAAACAAAGTAAGTCCTTTATGAGAAATCATTTGCTATCAATGCCTAAATTTCTTTTTTTAAAATAAGGACCAAGATAACTGGGCATTTTTATTTTCCCTTATGTCTCCTTTTTTTTTTTCATAATAAAACCTTTGGCTTTTGCTTTCCTTCCAATTCTTTAATTTGCCTCATTGCACAATGAAATTTACATCCTGCTCACAACCTTACAAGCTCCCTCTTAAATACAAGTCTGTCATGTGTTGATATTTTACTTCTCAACATTAATTCTGAAAGCTTTCAAATGACTATTTGGAAGATATTGTGTCTCCCTTCAGTGATACATTAGCACAAAGAAAGCGTGGCTTTATTTCCACATTTCACTCACACAGAGGATGATTTTATAGAACTACTTCTGTAGTGCTGAACAACTTGACCCAAAAAAGATTTTGGCACTATCGCAATACCAAGAAAATCATCAAAAGTTCTGATTTTTAGCAGCATATGTACTGTTTTGCTTATGTGAATGGTAATTCATTCATATAATCTAGCTGACTGCAGTGTACGATGAAAGCAAAACTTGACATAACTGACATCTTTCCCTAGAATAGTCTTTCTTCATCTTTAATTTTAAAGAACTCAAGAGCCACTGAATTATGACAGAAAACAATGAACCATGGGTATTCTTCATGACCTGGTCAAGGCAATGGGTCACCTTCCACCAAGTGATGCCAGCTGTAGCCAGCTCTTACCTGTGCCAGAATACCACAAGTAAAATTAATATTTTCATCACAAAATGACAGTTTCAAAACCAGATCCCTTTTACCACTTTGTCTTTACTGTACTTACATACTAAGCAACAATTAAATGTGAATCTTTTTATTTCACTTATCATGAACTATCCAACCAGATTTGCCAATCCAACAAGCTTAGTTTGGGTTGCCTTAGAACCAGCTAGAGGGTCCCCAGGAATCGTCCTTATCCAGGAGAATCTCTGTTGCTGTAAAACTGGAATAGACAATGCAATTCCTTTGTGTTCCAGTTGACCTCCACATCAGAAAGGGGAAGAGATATTTTGTGTATATGTATCCCTATATGTCTATATTTATATATAGAAACACAAAGCAAATACAACTTGGCAATACTACAAAAATAATATCCAGTCTTTACTGCTTCACAAGTGCTTGCTCTGTGCGGACCAGAAGCTCTGAGTATTTGATTTCACATAGTGAATAAAAAGTGGCCCTCCATGAAAACTCTTTTTTAGCTCATTGTAAACATTAAAGACATCTGCTCAGTGTTTCAGGATGAAAAACTTTATAAATTACTGAGCTACATGCTCCTGTCCACGAAAAAGGCCACTAGTAAAGGCAAGGCGAAGGCTGACACTGACAGCGCATCCGGTACATAAAAAAAAGGCTCTTTGGCTTGTGCAAAATTATTCTGTGACTTTAAAAGATGATGCCACAAAAATATTTACTTTTTCATTTAATTACCATTGTTTTGATTACATATGTATTGAATTACAGAAATGATGCACCTGCACAGTGTAAGATAACCTAACATGAAACTTTGTAGATAAAACAAGTAGTCACACTGCAAGGTAACAAGCATTAAGATAACATACATTGCACTTCAAGTTACATCCGCATTGAAGCATACTGCAAGCAGTGGTATTAAAAAAAACCCATGGAAATATTTACATGTACTGAAAAAAGAATTAAGCATGATTCAATATACAACAGCTCTTTCAAAATCAGGGCACAACTGAAACCTTCGCAGGCTGAACTACAACAGTACTAACATATATGCAGCTGTCAAAGGCAGGTGCTTCACCCATTAAAAAAAAAAAAATACTTGCTTGCACTTGAACTTTGAGTATTCACTTTAAGAGCACCAGATCACCACCCTTGCATCTTGTGGCTCTGCAGGAAGGTAACAAACCCCAAAGACTCCATCTCCATGTGACAAATGCACATTACGAGTTCAGAAACAGAAAAAATAGAACTGAGGCAACTATCTCACATGATAAACATGTGGGATATGTTGTGACATTACAGGGAGCATCATCTGTTAGTGTGGAAAGCACAAGTGTCGGAGGTGAGCCTCTATGTGACAAACCTTGCCTGGATATCAAAACAGCCAGACTCTTAAGACTCCAGTAAATGGTCTGATACCTTCCTTCTCTTATATCTTCACTACTACTGAGACCTAGAGAGTTACTCACAGTAAGATGTTAATTATTTTGAGAAAGAACAGCAAAATTTGAGCCAAACACACAAAAAGAGAGAAGAAAGTATTATTCCCTTTCACCTTGTGCTTTTTGTACCATGCAAGTAGTTAACTTGCCTCTGAAGTTCAACTGTCTTTAGACACTTTTTTTTTTTTTTTTAAAAAAAAAAAAAAAGCAAAGTTAAGTTGAAAACCAGGCACTTTCAATCACAGGCCACAATTTCCATAAAGCCATCTATAAGATGTTTCCATGATTTAAAAACATTGCTGCAGCATCACATATATTGCAACGTGAGGATACCCTCTAAAATAAGATGTGCATCTTGATGGTTATTCCTGATAGAATGAATTGAGTAGCTCTATAATAAAAAAAATGCATATCTCGAATTCTTTCCTAGCTATAGCCTAATGTGTGGTATCCCTCATGGAATTTCAAGAGACTAATCTAGCACAGACTTTAGAATAAGTAGCTTTGGAAAACTGCAAACAAGTATATAGTGAAAAGGTTAATACTCTGCAATATGTATGTTAATATACAAGCAGAAAACATAGTCAAGGATAAATTATCATAGGATCAATTTGCAACCTACTTTTTTCTGGTGAGACATGTGCCTTAGCTTGTCCTCTCACAAGCCTGCATGTTGAACCATCTCCTGCACAGATTCCACAGTTGTCTTCCTTGGCATTGCTCCCAAGTTGTCGATCACAGCCTACTGCCTGCCAACATCAACACCACAGTCAGAAGGAGGGCAAAGCTGTAGTAGACATGCTCAGGTTTCTGGAATTTTATTTATTATGTTATCCTTTTGATTTTATGACCCGGCCTCATTCTTTCAAAGCATATCTTGCTATTTAGGATTTTAAAAGCACACTGTCATTTCCATGATTTTAACGATGAACCACAGCAATTGACATATTAAGCTATTCAAGCATGGGAAATACATGAATCAGTTTCCCACTAGTTACGTGAATGAATACCATTGAGCGTTATTCCTTCCAACACAAGGGACAACTATGTTATTTACAATTTGTTTTTCATCACCTGTTTAATTATGTCTGAGAAAGGATTAATGCAATGAAATAACGCAAGTTAAATATTTAAAGGGCACTCAGCCTTCAGCTTCACAGACAAGCAGCTGAGGGCAGTGCTCACAATCTAATGTCTTGGACATTCAAAATTTAACCAGCATTCGTGTAAATCTCCTATTTGCCATTCACATCAATGTCAATCACATATACATTTGCTAACCAGGTTTTAAAAAACTTGGATGATTCGGTTCTCACCTTTTGATTTTTTTTGTTTCTGAATATGAGACTCGATCTATAAAACTTTCCAATTATTATTATAAAAACAGCCAAATTTAAACACTGCCAAAAATTCCAAAAGCAAAGTTTTTGAAAAACTGTCAGCTGAAAACTCTCCAATGAGAGAAAGCATTTTTCTGGGGTTTCCAGAAAAAACCACCCTACAAGAAGCATGGGAGTGGGAACAGCAAGACAAAGAAGAATAAATAACATTGACTAAAAGCACCTTCCTGTTGAAAGGGAGATCAGTATTTGGTCTCACCTATCTTACCCTTCACCATTTTGTAGAAGAAATTTGCAGGGAGTACCAAATGCTGAGCTATGTGGTAAAAAGCTAATCTGTAGCTTCAAGTTTTCTCAAGTCAGCCTATATACCTCTTATAGCCACACATCCCTGAGATGTGCAGCTAATTCGTCATGGACATGTATATTTAACCAAACTCCAAACTGACAAATGGATAGAAAGCACTCTGGAAATTTACGGTTAAAAGCAGTGCTAGAGTTCTGAAATTGGCCAGCACACTCCTCTTCCTATATAAAAATGCTCGGAAAGGGCAGCCTTAGCTGCCAAGATCCACTGCATCTGTGCTATGCCAAAACTGACACACGATCCCCTTGGAGAGGTGAGGATCGAGTCCGCACGTAAGAGGCAGGGTTGTGTCTTCCAGTCTCTGAGTTAACACACACACCACACAAATCACGCACATCCACTGCCAAACATGGAGAAATGTAGCCTCTAAGTTTCATACATGTATAGAAAAGGCAGCAAAGCTGCCCCAACTCCCACTCCTACCCCTTTCCCCTATTTTCCTAATTCCTTACATCCTGCAGTCTCTGAAGAGGAGGGCATTATGGAGGACAGTTAATTGCATTAACTATTATGGTACTTCAGCTGAGAGACATACTGCACAGAATGATATCTGCTTACTAACGGGTTCAGATTTACTTTGGAAAACTACATTAGCAGCAGGAAATTTTTTTTTATTCCTGCAGCTGAAGGAGATCTTCATCCTATTTAGCCCAGCAAATAACTAATTTTTAAAAGAAATAAGCAGCTTAACTGAAATGATTTAATGTTAATGTTAAGTGTTAACAAAAACTTAATTGTGAAAATGAAACAATGTAACACACTTGTGTGGCAAATCAGACCATCTCAGAACAGGTGCTTATTTACTACATAGAAGCTATGTACACATATACAATTCCAGTACTATAATTTAGGACTGGATTAAAGATTAAAATGTTTTTGCTTGAAGATATTTTTTCACTTTAGCTCTGGGTTCATCCCTGACACACCCAGAAAATAACAAAAAGAAAAAGATTGTAAACAAATTACTCTAAATAACCTTATCTTCCCATTGTGTCACCAATTAGCATTGAGAAATGAATGAAAACACCACCATTTCAGAAACAGACGCTGACTGGGCTGCTGTGAGAATCAGAAAGCAGATAAAATTTCAATGGATACAATAATTCAGTGCTTGACACACTGGCATTAGACTTTACAACTCTCTTTCAATTCCCAGCTCCACAACAGACTTTCTTTTTGACCTTTGAAAACCTCCTTTGCTTTTCGATTACAATCTGTGAAAAGGGTATAACTGCAATTCCTCACCTCACAGGGATGTTGCAAGACTAAATCTACTAAGAGTTCTGAAGCATTCAGATGGTGCAATGAAGGGGACCATACAGTAGTTGACAGAGTCTATATTCCTCTTAGGGAGACTTTTGAAGTATTTATTTGTTGCTCCCTACTTCTTCTCCTGCATTTATTCACATAAAGATAATACTAGTACACGGAGGTAAATTGTTACAACTACTGCAAGTGTAATCTCTCTCCAGATCTCACAAACACATTTCCATTTCATAGTGTAATCTCATTTTCCAAATATTAAGAATGTTTATTCACTCATCAATTAATTCCCAAAGGAAAAATTAAGCTGCACATTGTGATACTCTGTGTGAGAAATGTCTATTTTTATTAGTTTAAACTGTTGTGCATTTGTAGGCTACAGACCCTGCAAGCCTGTGGGGTCTTGAGGTGGGTCTTGAGCAAGCAGAACAGTTGCAACACCAGCCCCTTAAAGCCCAACATGATAATTAATAAACATACATACTGAGCTATTACACACAGTATGAAAACAAACTCTCATTGCATATAACAAAAATTATACAACTGTGCAAACACAACGCACTATTGTGTCCTACATGGCATGTAAGAAAAAAGATAATGAGCACAGCAGCATACCTTAGAGGACTGTTTCATATAATTTTTTAATAATACACAAATGTCACAGAAATAACACAGGAGTACCAGCTACAAGGGACTTGGATGTGGGAAAAGCCAGCAGAGGTGGTATGTTCAGCTAGATGCATCCACCCTCTGCGGACTTCCTTCTGAGATTATGTTTGTAGCGCCTCTTGCGAATATGAGTAGCAAGCAATGATACCCTGGAACACAACTTAGAAAATAACTCAAATTAGTATCACAATTTAGGCCTGAAATGAGCATGGAACTTCAGATTTTGGTTAACATGAAGCATCCAAAAATTCTGCAGATTTTAATGTCACAAGCCTCAAATTTAGAGCTAATTCAACAAGTGTTGCTGCCCTGGAATCTTAATGAGTGAACACTAGTGTGAGGTGATCAGCACTAGGGCGGGGTGTATTCCAAACCTGAGTGTCTAGAGTTAGCCTTTTTATCTGTTTGTAAAACCCTGATAGGAAGCAGTATTTCTCAGAGAAGCTGGACAGCCATGGATCTCACAAAAATAACAGGAAGCTGCACGGTATAGCTTTGGAAATCAGGTCTCGAACACACGTGGTATTTGACACCAAACATCATGAATTTAAGGTATTCATATCTTAGCCAACAACTATTAGAAAAACACAGTGTTTGATGAAACATTTTGAAGAGAGTACACGTGTATTTGCAAGCAAAGCTGCAACAAAGACAAGAAAATGATATATGACAACAGCCTTCCTCAGCTCACACACCATCTCAGCAAGCCAAAGCGGCCTGATGATTTTCACAATTAAGGCATTCGTTAGGGTTAATTTACCCCATATTGCTCACTGTTTACAGAGCAAAGGGATCAGCTATAAATATTGCAGGCAGATTGGGAAAACATCTGCAGGCTTTTAGGGCATAGTCAGAAATAATTATATTAGGTGATTTTAACGCAGGCTGCATAAAAGAAACAAGTGATAATCAAACTGTAATGGAAGGATTGGGACCCCGTCAAGTTAAGAAATCTGCAATCATAAACACCGTTGTTCAAAACAATGATACAAGTATTGTAAAGACTGTTGTGAGCTCTTCAGACAGCAGGGAGAATATTGAGCAGTATGTAACAAAATGAACAACAAGTGGAAATTTAATATAAAAAGGGTATTGAGGAAACGGGTACTTTTGTATTTAATAAAACAGCCATGATGGGGTATCTATGAATTTGTATATGGCGGGATTATTTTCCGTAACAGGTGTGTGATCCATGGCTATTTTAGGACAGAACCTGAATATGTTATTTGCCTGAGTTCTCCCAAAGAAAACAGAAATATGAAAAAGAATAATACTGTTTTATCACAAGCAGCTAGGATAGAAAGCATCTGATTAAACAGTGAACAGATGCTCATTTGCTTCAAACTTCTAAACGTTAGTATGCCAGTGCTGTTATGAAAGACAATACTGATTGGTGTTAAATATTTTGTAGCATGCTTAGAATAGTTCATATAAGTTCAGAAAGGCAAAGGAAGAGCAAAAGTTCAGGGTATAAAATATAGTAATACAGATGAAAGAGAAAAATGAAATTGCTGGTGATATGTTAGAGGTGGTGTCTATGGAACGTTACAAATATTTTTGCAAACACGAATCCAAAAATCACTCAGGAGCTCCCACAGCTGTTTCTTTAGCTCTTATTCACTCAGTAGGCTTTCAGCAGAGGAATTAGACTTAAGCAAAGAAATTAATATAGCATGTTAATTTCAATTTGTGAAGGTCAAAGTATAATCTGTTAAATTCACGGAACTTCCTGTCTTAAGGAGATGTTTATAATTAACTATGATGAGAAAATGGACAGGACAGCAAGGGGACAGATTTTTCACTAAGATTCCAACATGGCAAAAAAAGCACTGTAGTAAAAAACCTGGCAAATCCCAAATCCCGTTCAGAGTCTTCTCTTAATAAACATAAATACAAACATGGACTAGGTTTGCCAATGCAGAATCAGGATTTGAAATTTCAACTTTTGTTTGTTAGGCCATCACTTTAGACCTCCTTAACTTTGTTATTCCCTCAGCTGATCACTCACCTCCAGCTGCAGGCATTCTCTTTCAAAACAGGCCCAACACCATTTTTTGTAGAACACATTCTACAGAGGTGAGTTGTCAATTATAAAAATGTTATATGTCAATCATAAAAACATGTTTCTGGGATGCTAACAACTCAAGATGATATACTTCAAATAAAGAACCTGAAGATATACCTATGCTCTACAAAAGAAGAATACTTACGTGAAACATGAGTAAAACCAGAGATCTGTTTATAATAAGCACCATTCAAGTGTTAAGTGTCATTATTACTATCAAAAGCATGAAATTATATACAGCAATATATATCATTATATACAATATTTCTCTTTAGAAAGGGGCTCCCCCCCATTCTATGGTCCCCTGGAGCCAGAGAACCAGGTACAGCCAGAAAAAACAAACATACTGAGTTCCCCTAATAGAAGTGGCCACAAAAGAATAAATCTCTGCTGTTTTTATTTGTGACAGATACATAAATTCTATGAAACATTAAGACTGAAGTTGCACTAGTGCCATTCGTTATCTGCCTACTGTGTCTTAGACTAAGCTCTTTAGCAGACAGACCATTTAAATATTCAGCAATTTATGTGTTAAACGCTATATCATTTTCTAGTTTGACTAATAAATTATTGATTGATATAGACTCTCATTTATCAGCGATTCCATTAAAATGGTAAGTTAAGTCATGTTTTTCAGTATTCTATGTTTACTCGAGCGACTGGCAGCTCAGTGTCAGGGAGCGATGCCCTTTATTAATGTGATTCAGTTTAATAAAATAAAAAGAGAAAATCAATTCGATAACATCTCAATATGACGGAATTACCATCCTTCTAGAGTTGCTGGGCAAACCTCACAATGCTTGGGGAAATCCAGATGACGGCTAGTCTGAGTACATTCACACTTGTGTGCTTTCATTTGTCTGGCTATTTCAAAGGATGCACAACCATATGTACTCATGAAATAGACTGCTAGCCAAAGCAGAAAACACAGTAAATAATTTAAGGGGAAGTGCCCAATATGCTTAAAATGTAAAAGAAATACGTTTCTGCTGAGCAAGGAACTGCACTGCAGAACGCACAAATGGAGATGCTAATTATACTCCTTCATAAGAATGTGATAGATTTATTATGCAGAAGATCCTTTTCCTCAAGGGATGAACAGTCTGTAGTTGTCCCAGTTCATGTTGCCCAGTAGTTTTTGTTTTAAAATTGGCTAGCAACAGCTCTGTTATAGCAATGTCTCAGTAAGTGAATCCTGTATTGGTTGGACCACTCATGTGATGAAGGGTGGTAAAGACTATGTGCGCTAGGTGCAATTGGGTTTTCCCTGCCAATGAAATTTGTCAAGATGTGAAAAACATACAATGAAAGTAGATTATTACACTAAACAGATCCAATGAAGTGATGGGACTGCCCTGCCACCAGGATGGTAGTACTTGAGTTGTTATAACCAAGCTATTTATTTCAGCCTTACAAGAGATCGGAACTAAGATAAAAATGGAACAAAAACATCTACATACTTTTAAAAGTTATCAGCATTGCACAAAATACAAGATAACCTCAGAATTATTTCTGGCAAAAATATCTTCTCCAAGCCTCGTAACTTGACTAAGAAAGTGCAGATGTTTTATTTCAACATTTACTAGTAAAAGAAGAAAACAGTAAAAAATCTTTACATGCTCAAAAAGATAAATCTCTACGGCAGTTTATTAGAATCACTCTCAATATGGAAAATTAAAATCCTCAGGGTCTTGGTCAGAGAAAAAGGATTTCTATTTCTACACAGACACACCACAAAATCCAAAACTCAGAAATTAAGGCTGTATTTTACTGCGCAGTTGCATGTGCTATCGCAGTACACAGATCTTACTGCATCAATGTCAGCTATTTGCTGCATTTTCTCCTGCTCTTGTGTTAGCACAAAATCACAGTACAGGCAGACGTTAGGAATGTCTGCATTCACACAACAAATAATTTTAAATATGGCTATGGGAATTTATGGTAATAAAAGCATGAGTATAAAATGTGTCATGTGAAAATCCTGCTCTGTCTTAGTCAATATTTTCCATGTATCTTCGCCCCGCTGTCATTCATTTACTTTGCAATCTCTGCTCAAATCCTTTGCTTTGTGATAACTTCAGCTTGCACTTTATTTCTACAGAGATAAAACATGTCCCTAGAGAGAATCTAAAGAAAAAACTCCCACTGTCTCTTTCCCATGCTCATCATCTACAAGTAATTGATTCTGACAAGCAGAGATACCAGAAATATCCCTCCAATTAAGAAAGTCACTTCCCCCCCCGTTTTTTTTTAGTTACTTTTAAAAGTAGTGTGGAATATTAGCTTTCAAGCATCACTTTCAAACTCTGGTTTATCCTCATTGAAGATTTAACTTGGTCTGAGACATGATTCTGTCCTCACATGGTCCTGTCTCATAACTCTTCAGTTATGTCGAAGCTCAGCCTAACAAAGGCCTGATTGTGGCACAGATTCTCACATCTCTGCAATCGAGCCAGCACAGGTCAGTAGCAGCCCAGACAAGGCGACACGGGCCTCAGCATGTTAATAAACAGAATACAGCCCCTCCAGGGACCTTGGGTATGTACTCTGACTAACAGTAAATGTCCCAGCCCATCACTTCACAGCAAGTGAAGCAGCAATCCAAGTTGAATGGGTATTAGTGGTGGCAGGAGGAAGAAAATTTCCTCTGTGTCAGGATTTTCAGTTGTTCATAGATGAGAAAGCAGGGAGTAAAAGCAAAATGTGTTAAAATGCAAACCTCAGAACAGAGGCATAAAATAAGGCAGAATGATAGGTACGAGGAGACACACCATGATGTTCAAATTCCCCAGCCATCCATGCAGAGGAAAAGAATGTAAAGCAATAAAAAAAAAATTCCAGAAGATAAAAAAAAACAGTGCGTAAAATTCATTGCATACTAAAGGGCTCCTAAAAAGACTTTCCACATATTTCTGCAAACATTTGATATCTGAAGGCAAGAGGCTAAAGAGTGTTCCGTAATTCTGTGAATTCATTTCCATCAAATAAAACAAAGTGTTTCTAAAGCATTTAATGCTTACTACAAGATCTGTCACATGCTAGAGCAGCTAAGAGAGTATAGGACCACCCACAGTAGGGAAGCAAGTATCCTTTCCCCCACGGTCTCCATTTTAAAAAATCCATATGCTCAGAGGATAGGACACAAACTCCCACTGTGCTTCCTGTTTGTGAGAATGCTTTCAAAAAAGAAATCAATATATGGAATCAGATTACTTTGCTGCTTTTCTGGCTGGGTCCAGCCAAGTCTGCCTTGTTATGTGAAGGTGAAGTAAGCACCAGAGGATCTGAAGGTTACTAAGGATCTAGCTCAAGACAACACCCAAATCCTGAGTTTTTCTACTATCCCTGCTTCACATGCTTTAGGACCTTGACGGACTGGGAAGTAAAATCACATTTGTACAAAGCTCGCTAAAACAAAACAAAATTTAGCTGAGAATCACTTAGGAAAAAAGAAATATAGATAAGAAACTGGAGATCAGAAAAAATCCACTACTTATCTGAGAAGCGAGGATAAACTTAGACAGTGAGAAATCCCTATGGAAGTATTTCTCCACAAGGAACAGTACGAGGGAGAATAAGACAAGATCTGCGAAGAGACATCAGTTTCTAGCAGAAGTGGGCAGCTGCAAAATAAAACCACATGATTCCAAAAGACCTTTTCAGTGTCTGAGAGTATCCTATTACTACCTGCAGGAAAAGCACACCTCTGAGTTGCCAACAATGTCATCACAAGGGAACCACTGTATCGGGGCGGACTGTGACACTATGAGAGGAGCAAGTGCAGCCCTTGGAGTATGGCTACATGGTCTGCTGGCTTGGGCAGCACCAAGAGCCTCCACTGGGCAAGGAAACCAACCCACTGAGGCTAGCCGGTTACGTAGGATGTGGTAACCCATGCTCAGCATGGCCCCATCCTTCAGTGGAACTTCTGGAGAGCCACCAACATTTCCCAGCTGAATTGCAGCTGGAGCTCCCCACTCTCCTCAGTTTTATGACATTTGTCACATGTGTGTGTAGTCATGTGAAGATTTTGACACATAGCTCTGAGAGCCAGAAAGTTTTGTTGGACCTACATGAGTAACTCCCATAGTCTCTCTGGATAAGGTCCAGCCTGCCAACTCTGGTGCCTGCAGTAATATGTAGGCAGAGTACACATCTCTACACGGGGATTCCTCCACGCTCCAAAACGTACTTTACTCCATGTGTTCGCTTATTAACAGTACCCAGGAAAGAATGCCGGGTTCGGCATAAAGGCTGACTTAACACATAGCTGCCTTGAAATCAATTCTTCCCATGAATAAGTTACTTGAGGTTTGAAGACTAAAAAGGAAGAAAAGTCAATGTAGACATTTTTTTCTTATTTTTTTAAATGTTAAAAAAAGATTGTAAATGTTCATTTTGAAAAAAAAGGTGCTTTTTAACTGCTATTGAAGAATTAACTACTCTTGACTAACATGTGTGAGAAACACAGCTTTACATCTGCAGTAACACTGGATGAAAAGGAAACATTCCTTTCTAAGTATCTAAACACCAAACCTCCTGTGCATCTTGGGCAGTCCTTTAACACATTTACAGGCAAAAAGATGCATCTACAGGTACCCAAAGGGCAAGTACACAGAACACCTTAAATTAGCACTTTAAGAAAGCAACTCTCAGAATAAAAAGAGTGAAGATTCAGAAAGATTAATAATCTGCTACGATTTTAAGTCTTAAACGTGAGTAAAGCTCATTAAAAAAAAAGTGCAATAGTCTTCCAAAATCTTACAAAAACTTTTTTCAATGAAAACTCTGACAGATATTTACATCAATTGTAAGAGTGCTTTAGTGGTGAGTGAATTACCTGCTTGTCATATCATGACACATGACAGAAAAGAACTAGTATGGCAGAGGTTGATGGCACTCCACTTGACATATGGGATGTGTTCTGATGTCAGCTAAATTTATGCCATATGCTACAAAGCATAGTGTAGTGTCTGCCTTTTTTGGAACACAAACAACTTGCTGACACTAAATGGAAAGTTCACTGCAGGATTTACATCATCTTTGACCTAATTGTGACAGCCTAGGACAGAACTACTCAGGCTGCTCCTTAGGACTCCAGATTTTTTGAGTGATGCGTGTATTTATTGTCCAAACACATTACTCCATATTAGGAAAACTATCACTGTAACCATTTCAGGTAGTGACACAAGTAACACCCTGTTCTGCATTCTGGTAGGAAAAAAAAAAGCAGATCTGCACCAATTAAAAAAAAAACAAGGAGAGGCAGGGCCCCAAAGCCAGCTGAGTAACTGGGTAAATGTTGCCCACACATGTGTCTGACATGCAGATGTTTTTCAATGTCTCCACCCACATCCAGATGGGCACAGCAGGAATATATTATATGAAAAAATGTGTTGGGAGTTCTGCAGAGACTAGAAAAATATCAGAAGTTAAGTGTGAAAATCCTCCCAGCAGTGAAGTTTTGACCTGTCCCCATTTAACATAACTGCCCTAGATATTTGCTTTGGTAACAAGCATGGCAGTAGCAGACTAAAACACGATTAAATGATTTGGCTGAGTTAAGCCTAAAGCAACCCCAAAATATCTCACTAACTTTCCCAATAAACTGTTCCCTACTCCATTGCCTTTAGATTTTACTTCCCCTGAAGCCTCAAACCTCTTATCCAGAGAGCAGTTTCGCCATCTCACGATTGTATTTGACAGAGTGTTATTTAGTTTGATTCCTCTTGCTAAGGGAAATGGTGCAAAGAATCAAAACTGAAGCTGGACAACAGGAACTCACCGTCCTTGTAAATTCATACGCTGCCAAGGAGAGAGTCTGAACAAGAATCGAAGAGGCAGAATTAGTGATGCAGCCATACCTTACCAAGAATAAGAAAACAAATGAAAGTGAAATAATGTTGGGATGGGGGGAGGAGGGGAAGCTGAGATCTTATAAAACCTGCCAACTTTGAGACAATAAATGAGTAAAACCAGCACCAGCTGGAAAGGGACTCAGGCAAGCCAGTCTCCTTATACTAACTCTTCAGTTCTCCCGGGCATGAAAGTGAAGATATCCACATCAGCAGTGCAACATGTTTATTTAGATGAGTTAACTGTAAAAACACTTGCCAAGTTATTTGCAGGCTGTGCCAAGTATACGTCAGAACCCAACAGACTGATCTTATAGCAACAATTACAGAGAATCACAATTTTGCTGTCTCTCTCTTAAGAGCAGTTGACTAAATAACTATATTTTTCCAGGAAAGATCAGATGTCAATTTGTTTTCTTTTCCTGCTTGAACAGGAGTAGCAACAAAGCTCAGGGTCGGTTTCTGAGGAAGTCCCTCACCTCCCGCAGTCCCTTTCACAAGTAACCAACCTTTCCACTCTGCCCCGAGACCAGTTCACAAAGAGAAAGTTATTCAAATGACCTTTCATTTCAATTCATTGAATTCAAATTCAAATTTTTATGTCAATAAAATTACCCAGCACTAAATTATCAAATATAGACTTCAAAAAGGAAAAATTTTCCATTTGTGCAAAAATACCTCAGCCATAGCCAATGATTTAAAGGGAAAAAAGTGAAAGCACCTAACAGCTTATGGGGTTAAGTTATAAATTAATTAAATTGCCTAAGTCACAGCACAGAACACATCCTAAACATGTATTTTTTTTTCCTGAAGATGTTCTCTCACACTGAAAAATATTTTTGTGGAATTAGAAGAAATAATGAAGAAAAGAAAAAACTAAAGAGATGGAGAAAAGAAATTGATTCTCCTCAACAGTGTAAAAGAGTTCCAGTGCCTGCTTCTGGAAGTATTTCTTCTGCCACTACTTGGTTTACTCTAAAAACAGATTATTTAAATTTCCAAGCATTTGATATCAGATATACACATGAATACTACAAAATACTAACAAGAAACATTGAAGGCAGCCCTTTTACATCCACCTTTCAACTGTTCTTCACAAAACTGGATTCGCTCTAGACAAAGTGAATTTTATGCTACGTATGAAAGATGGTAGATGTTTGAAGTCACCGTCGGAGACACTGGAAACCTCACAGCGCTCTGAGCAAGAGTCACACCAGCCTCTGAAAAACTCAGAGCTCCGTTAGATTCAGCATGACACTTCTGTGCTGCAATGGACACAAATAGCAAAGGCTGCTGTAGTTGTACTGCCTAGAAAAGGCTTTGATATCCTCCAGGTGAGAGCTTGTATTAGAAGAGGAGACATCACTAAGAATATTGCAAAAGAAATGTATTATTTGGCAAGTGCTTCCAGAGTTTATAGAGGTATATCCGATTTTAAATGTGCAGGGTAATGAACACTGTTGGATACCACTATGAAATACTATTGACAAATGTGGTCTCTTGAAGAGGAAAACTGTAAGGAATTCTTCTTCTGTTTCAGAGGCAGCAGATGCATTGTGTGTTGGCATGACTGGTATTGGAACTGCAGTATACATAAAAGTCACATAAAACCCACAGCAAGGTCCAGATCATATATTAATATTGCTGTAATCCGTGCACCACCCTTCTGCCAAATGTGTCAACTTTTCCCCTATAACGGAGCTATTTTGCTTACTGGGCCATATCCTGCATTTTTGAGTCACACATATTTTAGGCATTTGAGAGAGCAACAACCGCTTGCAGAGAAAGAAAACTTATTGCAATAACATATCCATTCTATGTAAAATTGTTCTGTTCATAAAACTTAAGATTACAATATTTCTTTGCTAATGAGACATGGACAAAGCTGGAAATCCTCAAATATTATAACTCTCCTGTTTTATACCACCTGTGTAAAGTCGATAGCGTAACTCTAATAATAAATACATCTAGAAATGTAGATTCCCAGTAAAAAGCTATTAACAATCAATTCTCTCAATTACAACACACACCCATTCACCCTGTATACTAATGTTTATCACTCTGAGTGACTGATGCTCAGAACAACTGGTGCCAAGTTATTGAATCCAAAATCGGTTCCAAAAGTCATTATATTAAGCTATTAATATCACCTACAAGGACCTCTTATAACCAGGCATGCAGGGCACACTGTACGTGTACCTTGTCTGTGCAAGGACAAGGCCCATACCTGCTTCTGACTGCCCAAAGCCTTTCAGCTGAGGCAGAAAACGTGATGATACAGAGACTAAGGAGATGGAGAGAAAAGCCTGGGTAGGACTGGGTGGAACTAGGCAGGATGCCCAGCTGAATGAATGTCAGCTGGCTAGAACTAAAACTGCCAGGATAAATGAAAAATGATGATACTCATGAAAAGAGTACCAAAGAACTTTACCCTCCCTCATGCATTTCTGTTCTCCAGTTATTAAGGCAGCACAAAGTCCTGGGATCTTATGCTGGTCCATGCAAAAAAAAAAAAAAAATAGCTAGAACTGCCTGTCTTTGCCTCAAGGTTATCGGGAGGCTAGGTCGCCTGATCCAGGTCAGGTCAGCTCATAAAGATGCAACATCTCCTGACAAGGTGCTAAGCCTGGAGATGAAAATAAGGCAACAAAGAAGTTTCATCTGGTTCTACGTGAAGTGTTACACATCTGCCAACCAACTATGTTCTGACACTCTGAGCTTCTGACCCAATTTTCAGGTTCACATGAATATCTAGCTTAAGTGGCTGAAACCTAAAAGCCTGAGAATGCCTCTTCCATCAAGGGATTCCCAGATGCAGGCATACTAGCCAAGAGTTTGGTAGCTGTGAGAGCCTTGTTTGTTATTTTTAATGTTTTTGTCAGAGGCAGGTCCTCCACTATAGAACTCAAATCTATAAATTACGGATGTATCATAGGAATCTCAGAAATTTAAGGTTCAGGACTTACCTTGTTGAAAGGTAAGGAATTTACCTTGTTGAAAAAGTTTTACTACTGTAGGCATATTCATTGCATGAACTGGGAAGTTAATGGAATGAAGAGGTGAGAGTAAAACATACAACAGACATGCACACCCACACCTGCCATTCTGGGCTGGATCCCATGAGATACAAGACTTGGAGAAGGAGTAAAATGCAACAGAAGGCTACGTAATTTCGTCACTCCCTGACAGACACACTAGATGTTAGAAAGCTATAACTAGTGTCACTAATTTTTACATGTATAAATAGAAGAGTGAGTGAATCTTATTGTCCTTTTATTTATATATAAAAACATCAATAATTAAGGCAGTCAGGAACTTCTGTGTGCAAGAGAAAGGTAATTAATCCACAATCCATTTGGCAGTACTTGCAGATATGTCTAAAGTAAACTGATACATGAAGATGAAAAATAACCAAAAAGTACTCACTTAATGTGCAAAGTGTCTCACAAAGGTCACATTTAGATTTACACTATGAACATACCTGGCATATTCCACTGATGCACATATCCCAGGATTCAATATTGCAGCGAGTACCATCTAGTACTTTGGGGGCAAGCTCCACAATCAAGTTCTTTCCCAGAGCTTGACATTTCAGGGCACACGGTGCAGTAGGATCATTATACACAGGGATCCACTCATAAAATTGTCCCTGGTATTTGACATCGTTGTAGGCTGAACACTGTTGTGCTCTGAAGTCACCAACATCTGAAGGGCAGTCCTAAAAACAAACCAAAGGAAATTTTTTTTTTAAGAGGAGAATACTTTGCATTTACAATAAAGTTATCTGATGAATTACACAGAATCTATTCAGGGAGGCTTGGTTCAAGAACTGATCTGCTATGACAAATATGCCCTATTGCAAAGTTTTACTGTGTGTATTAAAACAATTTACGTTGCTTAATCCATTGCTTGCAGTGCAAGTAACAGAATATCATGTATATTCCAGTAATAACAACATAACCAATATGAGAGGATAATTAAAAATGGTAGTTTTTATGACACCATGTAGTACATTTAAAGTCTGCTTCTGTAATAATAATTAGCTTCTAAAGGAATCTATATATTTTAAGTGACTATAATGAGATGGCTGACATTTAATATTTCTCTTTTCAATAGCTTTCTCCACTTAAGGATTTCTGAGTACTCTGCACTCATTCATCAATCCATACATCAGAGTAATGAAAGAGGTATTATTGCTCTTATACATAAAGAAATAAAAATTTGCCTAATTAATTGTTTAGTATTGCTCACAAAGTGGACAAGAGCATTAGGAGGAGACAGCAGAACTTTCAGTGCTCGGTCCTTTAGTCTAATTACAAAACACCTTTGCCTCATGGAAGCAGTAAAGCTTACTTTGTTGAAATAAAATATACTTCAAATAGATAACTATTGTTATATATTTCCAGTTCTAATGAGACAGTTCCACACTCCTCCCGTACAGAGCCTCAGCATACACAGCTGAAAGACCAAATATCAGAACTGTTTGAAATAAAATATTCTAAAATATTCTACATAAAGCATTGCACCCAAACAATGATATTAATATTAAACTACGGTGACAGGAATGGAGATGAATACTGATTTATTCAAAAATAACTTTGGTAAAGTACTGACAAAGGAGTTATAGTGTGTCAAACAATTTCTCACTAAAGACTTCATTTGAAAGTATGTCCCGTGTCAAACAGTCCATATGCCAGACTGAAAGGATACTCTTCCAAGAATTCCAAGTGCACATATAAGCCAGATGTGAGGCTGATTTTAACAAAGTTTTGTTTCCATTGGATAGAAGACTGAAAGATTGTGATGTGTCAGCTCAACTCCTGGAACTTATTCCTAAGTATTAGCTAACAATACTAAACCTGAGCACAGCTTCAACCTTATCAGTGAACTGAACCTTCCCTGAAAAAAAGCTAACAAAACAGTAAGTGCATTACACAGTACTGGAGATTAAAACATAGATGAGAAAGGTTCAAATTCCAGTCCACTGCCCTCAGCAGTGTTGTCCTGACACCATTTTGCTCATCTGGATGTGTTGGCACTGCAGTAGCGTAATACTTTGTCAAAGCCTTAGATTTTTTTCACCATAGGAAACAGTAACCTAGAAATGTCTCTGGTTTATTTGTAGTCTGCATAAAATACCTTCTAAAATCAGTATTCTCTCTACTGGTCAACACATGGGGTTTTTGCAACTGAGCACCGAGCAATTCACTAAGCATTCACAGCAATGCTTTTCAACTCTGTCCAGTGCTACACCTTACAGTGAGAATAACTCAGAATGATGCTAATACATTTTGTATTATTTTTAATCTGTGACAATTCTAGTTTGAGTCATATTTTTTAAAAACTATAAAATGATGTAATAAGACATGGAGAAATTACAGTTACTGTAATTCTTTGAGAGTTTTACCTTTGCAAAATTCCACAAGCGAGAGCTTCTAAAAGCCTCAAGCAAATACTGTTAGAAACCACCCTTATTTACTGCAGTGCCACTCCTGAGAAATTCACCCAGTTTGCGCTGGTGTAAATGAGAGCAGAATTTGGCTCCGACTTATCTGTCACCTCCCATTTTCTGCAACAGCAAGTCTAAAAAGCAGAGACTACTTCAGAGTTCATATGGATACCATATGGTTCCCTTCCACTGTTGCAAATAGAGGAGTAACTAAGGATAAAAATAATAAGTGGAAGTTGGATTCAGGTAAAGTTAGAAGTAATATTTTGAAGTAGCGTTATTCAGCCACGCACAGCTACATTTTCATCACAAAGCATAAAAGAGCTATCTGTAAAACAGGCAGAGCGATGGCCTTAGGCTGAGTTTTGACAGGCTGTTGTTACAATTCATTATCACTCAGTGTTGATGCAATGCCAAGTCACAAACACCACAATGTCAGGATGTCAGTCCGTGGTTACTGTATGTTTCTCATCGATTCAACACAATACAGCTCCTTCCTGCTCACTTCCCTGCTGCTTGAGAGCAAGCGAATTCTCATCTTCCTGTTCTGTTTTGGCATCTTCAAAGAATACAAAGTGATCCTGGCAGCTGGATTCATATGCCAGTTCCACCTGCTTTATGTTTGAGCTGTGTTCAAAAGCAGGAGCATAAAAAGAGCATCACAAAGGGATATCAAAGGGCTGAAATTATCATTTGCATTATATCAGCATTTGGATGGCAACCAAGTCCAGATCTCTCTTTTCCTGGGAACAATACATATTTGTATAAAGAAAGGAGTTTACAATCTAAACAGAAAGACAACTAAGTACAGAAAGGAATGTAATCAAGACAACAAAAGGACTTGTAAATTTTAGGTTAATTCCATTAGAGTGGGTCAGAAAAATGATTGGTAGTTTTAAAAATAGAAAGGGAGAGGGACTTTTTACAAGGGCATGTAGTGATAGGACAAGGGGTAACAGTATTATACTGAAAGAGGGTAGATTTAGACTAGATATTAGGAAGAAATTCTTTACTGTGAGGGTGGTGAGGCATTGGCACAGGTTGCCCAGAGAAGCTGTGGATGCCCCTTCCCTGGCAGTGTTCAAGGCCAGGTTGGATGGGGCTTGAAGCAACCTGGTCTAGTGGAAGGTGTCCCTGCCTGTGGCAGGGGGGTTGGAACTAGATGATCTTTAAGGTCCCTTCCAACCCAAACCATTCTGTGATTTTATGAAAGGAAGAGGGGAGGAGGGGGAGCAAGATGTGGGAGAGCTAGGCAAGGGTGAAGCAAGTTCAGGAAGTGGGCAAGGCCACACTGTCAAACAACAATATACGGGCCCCAGTTCTCATCCTGTTTGCGTGTCTTTTTGGTTTTAACCTATTTCAGACATGAATTCACTCCATCATTCCCTCTTCCCTCTCAATATTTCATATTTTTTCTTGTTTGTTAAATACTTTTGCTACTAATTTAGGGATTTCTCAGATTTCTTAATTTCAGCAATAGCTTTTGTCTTGCACTCAATCCACTGAACCACAGCCAGGCTGTTCGTAGGCTCATACACTACATAAGGAGCTGAAGACATATCTATGAGGTATAATACATGAAAATGTTGGCAAAATAATCGCACACAGATCTTGTAGTGGAATCAAGTGTGTTTATGACATGGCTTATGAACATATTATTAGACAGATCAATCTGAAAAAGATGCTTCAGACATGACTACCATGCAGGTTAAAAATACATATATATATTCCCATTCTTTTTGTGACAGATGATTAAAAACTACTGCATTCAAGGGCTGGCTTCTTATGAAATGTATCACTTTAGTTTTGGCAGTGAGCAATCTTAGCCTTTGAAAACAAAGCTAACCTGGGAAATCTGTATCTTGGTAGGCAATGTTCATGTAGAAAATATGAAGGTTGCATCAGACCCTGTGACTCCTGCCAACAATTACTCCACTGAAAAAAGCACAAAAGAGATGGCAAGAAAATTCCCAGTAAAAATGATGACACCAAAGAAAGTCTAGCCCTTTGTCTAGTTTTATTCTTTGAATCTCATTTTGCTGAAACCAAGCCAAAACTGATGAAGTCATTGTTTTGTTTTCTTTTTGAAATTAGCTTCGGGTTCTATGTTTTTCCTACGCAATTTTCAGGCCACTTCTTATAAAATCAAGATACCTGAGCTAGAAACCATAGCCATGAGAGCCATACAGTGCATCAGCATTATAAATATAAAATAAATAAACTAACAGAGAGAAACTATGCAACTCAAGGTGAAATATTATAGGATTAAAGTAGACACAGTTCAGCCAAGATTTTCTGAATGGGATAAATGAGCTGGTTAAGAAGAGGATGCTGGGACAATAATCTGATTAATATGTTGAACAAGTGTGAGCATTATCTGCATGTACTAAAAGTTTATAATGGAATTAAACATAGGCAAACCTGTTACAAATACTGTTCTTTCTTACTGTAGAAGAGCCACTCTGGCAAATGTATAAGTGACTTTTTGGCATGTAAGAATGTGAAATTTATGGGGAAATGGCCCAAATAACTTGTTCTATGAATAGGACCCTAAAGGATTATCTTAAACACTTCCATATAGCGCACATCATAGCATTAGAATGTAACAGTATATACAAAAATGGAAATATAGAAAAGGCGTGTTAAGAAAGACTGAAAATCTCATTGAACAGCATATAATGAATCATTTATATAGTTTATTTCTCTAAAGTTTCTACAAGAAAAGCTGAAAGCATACACGCAGTTTTAGGTAATCATGCACCTGGCATCTCAGTTATGATAGAAAGATAAGCAGGGTATACACATGCCTTAATCTCAGCAATTATTTTGTTGCTAAGACCTTGAACTAATTTTTTGATTGAAATATCACTAATATTATTCTGGAACTATGTTTGAGTTCAATGAACTTACTACTATTCTATTACAAATCCAGATGAAACCAATTTTCTGGTAAAATGGTTCTTGTTCTTTTCATTAGAATGACACACATATTAAGTTGTGCTTCATTTGTACTCCCCAATATAGATGTTAGTGGTGTAATGTATCATGTAGCAAAATTACATTTGCAGACAACTTTACACAGTGTATATATACCGAATGTCTCATGTGGTTAACAATAATACCTACCAATATGGAAAGAAGTTAGTTTAAAAATCTTAATTTTCAAACTAAAATTTTACTCCTAAAGTGAGAAGCATTCATTAGAAATAATGCTTTGGGGAAAATTATATCATTTGAAAAAAAAAAAAAACACAAAACAGGCCTAGTAGTCCCAGGTTTACATTAGGTGTAAGATTCCATTTCTAGGTTGTCAGGTCTAATACTGGGTTTGAATTCAGTGATGCCAAATTCAAAGATCAATTGTATTAACAGTGGAAATCTCATGAAATATATTTTTCTCAGGAGTTCTCCATTATCTGATCCATAATCTAGGAAAAACCATTCCAGAGAGATTCTGGCTGTATCGGAACTGAAATGGAAACCTGATCCCTTTCAGACATGCCCCAAAAGCAAAACTGTAAAGGCAGCTTCCTGTCTGGAAATTAACATTTGAATCATCATAAATTCAAACAGACTCACATACAAGACGCTTGCCACTTATCGCTTTAAAATAAGTCCTAAAGTTAAAAAACAGGCCCCAGTGACTCCAAAAAAGCTCCCTGGGAGTTCAGAAAGGATATAGTAATCATCTTAATTTTCTCTATGCTGAAGCATAGAGTGCCTTCATTTCCATCAGATTTTTACTGCATAAAATGAACAGTGTCCGCAATTGCTCTTACATATCCTAAAAACATGTAGACCTCTGATTACAGCAGAAAATATGTCCAAATTGATCTCGTCTTTCTCCTTTTTCTATACACTGGGTAGTTTTCTGGTCCTTTTGCTGGAGGAACAAAGTATACTATGATGACTTGTTTGGACTGTTGCATAGGGAGCTGTAGTACATGGGATCAAGCAATCAGAGGTATATCACTGCATACAATGCATACGGCTAGATATCTAGATAAGGAATGTAGCAAACATTTTACAGTGGCAGTTCATTTATTGTGTATACACTGGCTGGCTGCAATTTAGCTTATCACACAGCTTTAAAAGATGATGGTATTTTTTGCATGGGACATTTTTATTTATGAGTCAAGGACACTGCGCACAAAACTGCTAGGTCTTTTCTTCTGAAAGGGCAAGTGACAGGGTTTGTCTCCAGATCTGATTTTTGCATGCACTGGGCCTGATTCATTAATCACTTCCACTAGCTTCTGCCAGCAGAAGCTTAGGCCGTGAGCCGTTGTGGTGGAAAATCCATCCAACACTGAGAAGCAGAGTGTTAGAGCAATGCAAGGTGCTAGCAAGCCTTGTTCTTGAGGAGGGCAGAAGCCAATTGGCACACGAGAAACTGTAGGTGTGGCAAACTGAAGAATGGGAATGGCAAGTTCTCCCAGGAGATACACTGATTCAACATATTTACTGGGCAACTTCCAGTGTCAGGCCTCCTAAGGAGAACATGTCATACTTCCCAGCTGCCTGCTGCTGGCAGAAATCACAGGGCTGGCAGTGACATGAGTATCACCTCCTCTTGCCTGGGTATAATTCAACTCAAGGGAACCGCAGGTCTCACCTTTTAAGGGGTATTTGTGTGAAAATTCCTGCCTTTCTCCCAGAGCCAGAATCAGATTAATCAAATACACTACAGTTTAAAAAACAAAATACTTATCTAGCTTCTCTCTTTTCTGGAATGGTTTTATATGAATGTCACATTGTGCTGTAAGGTAACCCGTGCAAGGGGGTGACTGCTGACCATAAACTATCCTGAGTTATTGTGTTTGTACACATGGTCTGTTGATCAGTGGTATCGCAAAGTCCTGCATGAGCTGCACACCCTAAACAGACTACAACATCTGGGGTGAAAGGCAGCCGCTGTTTAAACAGCACAAAGCATCACTACAAATCAGTTGAGCACAAGTCATGAAGTATGCTGTATGTGACTGGTTTTCATAAAACGTGTCCATAAAAATAAAATGTGATTGCATCACAGTAACAGCAGCTGTACAGTGAAAACTCCAGCTTTACCTTCAGTCACGGAAATTCTCTATGCTAATGTACCTAAATTTACATGCTTTTGCATATAGACATCTAAAGATCCGGGCTTAGGCAAACAGAGGGAATATAAGGAGTAATTATCCAATTTAATATTTGAAAGCGACACAGGCTGTTAAACTCTTTGCTCGTGTGAAAAGTGCCACCGTATCATTAATGGTCACAAATGATCAGGAGCTCAGTTTAATGCTTTATCTGAAAGACAGCACCCCCAGTAAAAGCACTTGCTAGTTTAAGATGAGAACTGATTTGTTAATCCTCCACAATGTGTAACTTTCCTAATAAATGATATAAAACACTCTGAATCACAACTGGCACTATAATTTCAAAAGAAAATGTCCATTTGGGAAGGCTAAATTTGAGACCTCGTGGTGTTGTGCAGACTGAAATCTTTAAAAATGGTAACAATAATGGAAAGAAAATTATGCACCATAAGATTTTGAACAAGAAGCAGCATTTCTTAAACTTTAACACATTGTTTGAATAAGTAAAATAGGATTAAAGGCGAGACTCACATTACTACTGCAGGTTTTATATCGAATATTCCGACCTTCACAGTTCCTGAAAAACAGAGTAAAAATAGTTACATTGCATAACAGCAAAACACAATCCTGCCTGTTTTACAGCTAGTTATTCTCTTGAAAATTAGACTTTTATTCCTACTGCCCTACCACAATTTGGACTCAAAATACAGGGTCTAAATACAAAGGGGATCCAGGGACTCAACATGTTACACTGCTGTCTCTCTTCAGCAAAGAAAGTGTGGCTTTCCCTGTAAGCCCAATTTACTGCAAACCTTGTGAAAAACACATTTATTTTGTGAAAAAGACTTCACAAGGCATCCCTAAGCCTGATCTATGCTGACTTCAGCAAATCTACTTCTAATCCACAGGATGTAACCCAGAGGAAAAGAGGATCAGAATATCTAAGCAATCCTTTAATCAAGCAGAGGGCTAATGAGCATTAATTTTCCTTTCTCCTATTTTGTTTAGGAAAGAAAAAACAGCCTCAAAGTTTTCCTTTCTCCAGAAAACCAATGCAATATTTTTGAAGATCAGCATGTAATTTTACTGACCCAAATCCACACGAGCAGAATTCATCATTTTAAATGAAATATAATTCTCATGGACTTCATGCATTTCTAAGGTGCCCAATGCATGTGAATCCTGAAATCCAGACAAGTCAGATCCTCAGCAAAGTCTGCTGTTAGTAGCTGAAATAACAGGCATATCATAAAGTCGTGATTATTTATTGTGGTCTCATAAGTATGGGGATGTGTGGGTTTCACACTTTTTTTAGGGACACAGTTTGCCAAACTTCTCAATAACTGACCGGCACTTTTGCACAGTGTAAAAGATTCCTCTTCTTAAGAATGGCAAAATCAAGTCCTTGAAAGAACTGAAAACATATTTCAAATGACATGACAAGAAATTATAATTAGTGATGCCTCTAAAATCAGGAATAGTGTTTTGGAGTAATCCCTTCATACCAAAAAGACCTGCCTTGCATAAAGAATGCATGAATGTATAGGTGGTAATCTACAGCTCGGACTAAATCTTCCAATTTTTGCATGAAAATTGATTGCAAATATGAAAAAATTCTTTCATATGTGTGAGGGATTGAAAAACATCATTTAAAAAGGAAAAAGCAATGGATGCCTGGGGCAAGAGTTCAACCAGCTCAGCTGAAGGTACAGCTCTCCGAGCTCAAGATATTACATGTCTCAAATTTCAACCTTTTGCAGGAATGATTGCATCACAACGTGCGAGTTAAAGATGTTTATGATACATACAAATGTGAAAACTTTGTTTCACAATTATGCATTTCCTGGACATTACAACAATAAAACACAGAAAAAAACCCTTTTAAACGACACATTTGTCAAGGTATGGAAAACACATGTTTTTCACAGGGGAACACATTAAAAATATTAATAAAACCACAGTGGAATTTATATTGCTACAATTTATTGAGCTTGTTTCACAGTCCCTAACACTGGTAGAATATCACGGCTTCTTGCTGGAAATATTACCTTTCTCAAAGATCTTTGTGCATTTTGCGCTAAAAGAAGCAGGCGGTGTTTAATCAATCATCTTTAGCTATGTATTTCATATAGTTTGCACTTAATTAGCGTATCACACTACAAACCTTCTTTAACAACAATTGACTTCCTGGGCAACATTGCATTTAACTTAAATTTCTATTTGGTTGAGATTTTTTTAAACATAATCAGTTTTAGAAATGTTTAAGAGTAATCTAAGTAGAGCAAGCAATTATGGATGCCAGCACAGATGCTTCTAAGCTGGTTGGGCTCTCTTCTCACCTGACAACAAGCCTATTGCATTACTCATACTTTTAGGATTGTAGCAACAAGTCCTACATTAGTCCAGCTTTACTACTGAGGTACATTATTTTCACTGCATACGCTGTTCTTTTCAAGCTACACTGAGGCTTATCCACAAAAACATATGGCCACCAGGACCACTGCATAGAAAGAACTGGCAGAGGAAAAGTTTCCTAACAGAAAGCAGCATTTGATACATCTATATGTGGAGTAAGTCACTTGTTTTCTACTACAGGGAAGACATGGAGGAGCCTGCATTTGAACATTATTTCAAGTAATGTTCAAGTGCAGGCTAATTCGTACACAGGTAACTCACCATTCACTTTATATTACTGTGGACAGGGATTTCTCTCAGTATTTGATTGTACTAAATAAATAATTCTTGTTATTCCACAAACGTTGAATAACACACTAAAGTTCTATCAGGATTGAAGGCTCAGATATTTATCTAATACATTAAAAAATATATTAAAAGTAGGATTTCATAACACTTGATCTGTATGCAGCACTTGGTTCCAGAAACAGAAGCAGCAATGCTTCTCTACAGACACCATCAGAGGACAGGGAAATACAGCAGAGCTGCAGAAGAATAAATACACGTAAGCATGTGGCTTACCTGCCATTTAAACACCTCCTCAGGGAGTATGAGGCTCCCCCCCCACAGGTCCGTGAGCAATCACTCCAGGCCCCCCAGGCATCCCAGGAGCCTTCCTTGTCTTCATCAGAGCGGGTAATTCTGGAGGTCTGAAAAAAAACGGAGGATGGAGAGGAGAAAAAAAAATATGAACTGATTTGGTACGTTTTACTGCTTGGCATTAACAGTACTGAGTATATTACTTTGCTGCTTATTTACAGTATCTCAAATTTATTATTTGAATATATAATAATTACATGGGAAAGAAAGCAGTCTTTGAAGACACAGTATATTTGATGCATTGCTTCTGCCGACAGACTGCTACATCAAACACACTATGTAAGAACTACACAACTGATCTCAAGCAGCCAGACCAGGCATCACATTCTGAGCAGGCTGCTGGGCTTTTCAAAATCCCAACCAAAGGAGTTTCATTTCCAGGACTAATGAGAGGATGAAAGTCTCTTTTTACCCCCTCAAGTGTGCCTGCACTCAGCAGTAGTACAGAAATTAAGCACCTCAAATCTTTCGTAAAGTGTATGCCCAGAATTGCAATCAGGGAAATAAACTAAGACTACAATTTCATTACAAAAAGTGCTATTAATTTGAAAGAGATCAGGGAAAAAAGGCTACAGGGTGATTTTTAGGCTACAGCAATTGAGCACTGATTTAAGCTTAAATTCACTTACACAGGCTTCAAAAACATTATTACCAGGCATCATAAATATAAAAAATAAAGATTTGTGACAAAAAGCAAAATTCTGCTTGACTCCTTAAAAAAGTCATTTTTCACTTGCATTGAATCCTGTTTAAGCAAATTGACATTTCCCAGAGAAAATTCTCAAAACATTTTATAACATGGTAGCTTAGCACAATAGTTCAACATTAAAAAGCAATATGAATCAAATTATTCAATAATGTCCTGCTTTAAGAGAATACTTTTTGGTTTATGATTTTCTTCATGAAGAAAGCATAGGAAAATCAAATTCAGGATTTCCCCAAGCACTTATTTGACTTCACTACAATTGTTCAGCAGCTGTTCCATTTACATCCTACTTTCATTACTCTGTCCCTGCAACATTTAAAATTTGTGTCTTGAAAAAAAATGCACAGATTTTTATAACAAGATGTCAAACATAATTGTTCCCTCAGAGTTGTCAGACATACGATGGGCAAGTTATCATAAAGAAATTAAGATTTTTAGAACCCTAAATTACACCCCGACTGAGACAAAAACACCGATTTCTCTAATTGATGATAGAGTGATGATAGAGTGGTGATAGAGTTTGCACATAAACTACTGCGAACATAATAATGTAACAGCTATTAACATCATTATGAACGAAAGTCATATTGTGGATAAAAATGAGGCAATGAGTCATTTATCTCAGGTGACAGGGAATATTGACCGATATTTACTCTGCCCCAATACAATCACAAATGAGAGAACGTGAAGAGTTCATCCAGGCTTTACTGAAACAACTATTTATTCCCATCGACTTCAGCAGGCATCCAAGCAGACCTCGTATAAACAAAGGCACTCCATTCACATCACTATTTTATTTTTGACACCACAGGAAGGCACAACTTAATCAGATGGTGCTTCAGAATCTTTACACCCCCTCCCAAAAAACAAGTGCACAGAAACACCAACCAAAGGGATATCTGTCAGCAAACATAAGGCAAAGAGATAAAAATATTACTAAATAAACTGCATCCAAGTAAACATTTAAGTCTCCATAAGTGCCAGAACAAAAATGTTTAAAATGCTGAAAAGATTTTAATGAGTGACTAGATCCAGAGAAGCTCAGGAGATTAGCATATATCCTAATACTAAACCAGATGAACACACTTTTGTAATCCATATTTTCTCTAAGAAATAACTTAAGCAAGCTCACGAGAACAAGATTCAGTCTTATTTTCTTCCAAAATGCAAAAGCGATTTAAAATTAAGGGATGTGTAATTCAAATCTTACGGTACAAAGGCAAAAAAATACATAACTCTCCTTAAATTTAACAGCACAGATAAAGTCAGCTCATCTTCAGACGTGAAGAAAGTTGACTCAGATAAAAGCTGCCAAGCTTGAAGTGAAAAAGGCACACAATAAAAACAAAGCTGTTTTCAAAATAGCACCATACAAGGAATATGACTCACGATCATGCTGTGTAGGCAAAGGGATTTTCTCCTAAATATTACAGTTAAAAAAAAAAAAAATAATCACATACCACAGAACTTGAGAAAACTGGCCTGTTTCTGTGAATGAGCTGTTACACCTAGGATGCATTCACACCACATTTGTAACTATTGAACAGGCATCCTTTGAGAAACCGAAATGGCAAATAGTTAAACTTAGCTAAACTGAGCTAAAGACTACTCAAACACATTTCAAAGGCATTAATAAGAGTAGGCAGATTTAGTATAACAGCACTACTCCCCATAGTTAAGCAGCTAACAAATGTTGGTAATTTCCAAACTTTTCCATCCCTTCCTCGAAAAACTCGAGCTTGTAGAAGAAATTGTGTTAATTAGAGGATAAGCTATCTCCTTTTGAACAGTAAACTGCAGAAGTTCGTCTAAACACATCAGTGGCTCCTTAACTTTCTTGCTCCCCTAAGTTTACAAATTTTACAAACGCTTACTGTAAAGCTTTAGAAGTGTACTTAGGCCAATCTACTGTTCCAGAAACGATCGAGCCCAGCTCTGCCAAGATCCCTGAGAAATTTTCACACTGGCATTGGGTTTACTTCACATCAGAAGCCAACTCTGAAACGTCTGACACTGAAAATGAAACCAACTGCCTTCAATCTTGAGCAAAAAGAGCTCAGCGCTTCCCAGCAAATCACTCAGCACATGAAAATAAGTCGAGATGAACAAAAGACACACTTCTTTCAAGTTTATGAGTGCAAAATTAAAGTTTGGCCTCTGTAATCCTAAGGCAAATGATTGTTTGTGAATATGTTGAGAAATTATTAAACTTATTACATTAAAAAGCAATACATGCCTCTCTCTTTTAGAATAGCTAGTTTCTTTTGACAAAGCAGTGACAATGCCTAAAATAATCCTAACTTCATCGTTGTATTAAAACCAGCCACATGATATTAACAGACAGAATGTCATCTAAAGCCCTGAACAATGTCCAGTTGTTCACTTACCAAACTGCTTTGATAAAAGCCATTGTTCTGAACTGTATCTAATTAAAAAGCTGTAAATACTAGGATGATCAAAGCAGAAGTTTATGCCAACAAAGCCTTCTTCAGAATCATTGGCTAATTCAGTGCCCACAGTGTTGATTTAAACTCCAGCTAGTTCAAACCATTTGTCCCACGGGAAAGAGTTAAAAGCAACTTGCACTGGCTTAGTAATTTACTAGAAAAATAATATTGATTTACTAGCTGTCTGGTTTCATAAACTCTACATATTACATTTGTCTACGCCATGGTACCAAATTGAAGTAAAATAAAGAAATGATCATCAAGACCATGATTTAAACCAACAAAACCTTGGAAGCTCATTTAGGAATTAAATCAAGAACTAATTGCAATTGGACACAAAAGAGTATTATTGTATCTCAGAATTGCATTCATGGTTTGCTTCTTAACTTCAATTTTTCATGTTTTTATTGTCTTCAATCATAATTCTAACATGGTTCAGCAGTGAAACTTTGCTGAACCATATTAGAATGAAAGTGTTTTTCTTTTAGTGGTTTAATTTTGCAACAGATGAAGTGCATACATACATTAAGCACATTCATTGTGAAAGTATGTCTGTACCTGCACATACATAAATGTGTGCACGTACATGCGCATGTGCACCCATGATGTAAGATGATCAAGTAAAGCCACAAGTGCTGTAGTGCATCCAGATAAAATAACTTAAACCAGCTATAAACACAGCCTAGATGATTTGCTGCTCTTTACGTAGAACTAGATGGCAAAAGGCGTCACACTTCCACTGGATCCAGCTATGCTAGTGGGAGTTGTATCCATTCCAAAAGCATCACATGCGAACGCAGGGTTAGATGCAAGCATTGCATTCAAAGCAATATTTAAGAACCTGTGTAACGTTCTCTGCAGAAATTAACCCAGTTTATATGATAAAGGTAGTTTCAAATATTTCACCCCAATCTATGTATCCAATCTTTAGTTTTGAAAGTAAGAGAAGAGTAAGTCACAACACTGCACATGGACCTGGGCAAGGATCACTTGAATCAGGGGATGTGGGAAAATAAACTACAAGTTTTGAAGCACTTGGTGACATAGGCAGAGTCTCCAAGACTGAGATGACAGTATGCCAAGGTTTCCTCAAGGTCTGAGGCCCAGTAATGTGCAACTTGAGTCTCTGCTGACAGCCTTGTACATGGAGAATTTTACTGAAAGTGTGGCACTGGTAGATTTGGACTGGGGGAAGATATTAATGCCAGTTTCCCTTCTTCTATCCAGTGCTCTGTTTTGCTTCTGCCACATATGGGCACATACTGTAACACCATGTTCTGCAAATTATTTGTCTGTGTATGTTTTCAGGCCATACTTGCCTTGCAATGTACTACTCAAGTAACTGAGTATAGCAGAAGTGGGCACTGAGGTAAAATAAATGAAATCCAGATGTTACCAGGCCTGATCATTAATCTAAAACAAGGGGATTTTTACTGTCCCTTGTAACAGCCAGTAAATAACAACAGCTACATTGACACACATTACAAAAATCAAACACAGTGCTGTTATATGGAGAAAAATTATTTCTTGGCCAAACTTTTGTTTGGCTGTTATGAAGGATGACATAATTGTCTTGAATTTGGTCATGTAGACTTCAAAGGAGATGTGGTGCCAGAGAACGAAGGTCAGTTTATGCAGTTTTATTATTATTCAGACATCCATTACATAAGGCTTGGATATGTAAATGTTTAGCATTCAGCGTAACAAAGATTCAGCTTCTCAATAGAAATGTTCTAACATTAAATGCTTGTTTTCCAGAGTTTTTAACATATATATTTGCTTTAAATACAAACATAAGCCAAGTAAACAGCATTTGACACATGAGAATTACTGTAACAGAATGTGTAATAAAAGAAATGTAGAGACCCAACACTCAGGTTTATCTGCAAGTGTCCCCAGGTGACAGTCCCTCTGCCATGTATGTATCACAATACAAACTACCCCCAGTTCTGCCCTGTGACGTGCCCCTGAGCACTTCCCCAGAGCAGGGTGCCCACCTCTGTCAGGTTCTAGAAGAGATTCAATGCAACCTCTGGGCAGCATCAGCCAATGCAGACCATGGCCAAGGCTAGACAGACAGATGACATGGCTCACAAAACAAGACTTTGTCATAACAAGTAAGGACTTGGTTAAACAGGAGTATTTACGAATGTATCTGCTACTATGCCGACATCACTGCAGCTCTCTGGGTGAGTGCTCTTTGGTTTTTCTCATGGCTTCTTAACGAAGTGGTTTGTATTAATTCAAAAAGGCATGCCAAACTCCAAAAGATAATCCCCATAAGGAGTTATATTGGCACAGCTATATCATATTGCTATTTAATAATACATTGCATATAACTACATTTCTCCATACAAAACTTAGATTTTTCAGATTAAATTCATCCAAGTGAAAGAACGTATCAAACACCACTTCAGTCCCACTGAAGGCCTAAATTAAGCAATACCTAAAGCTCAGTACTGGCCTTTCTCCCAGGAGTGAATTTCATTCTTGATGGTATTTTGAACAGAGATGAAGCATTTCCTTTTTATTGCTTCTTCCCACTTTCACAACCCATAAATACTATTAACACTATCCTGACTTTCAGAGTCTTCCAAAGCACAAGGTTATGTTGCTGTTTACTAATCTTCATGCACAGCACTGCACTGTGCCATTTTCTTCTCCTCATACCTGCAACGGCTTCAAACAGAGGTAGCACAAGGAATTATGGCACTGAAGGGAAAATACCCCGCCTGAGTACCTCTGTGATGCGTTTCCCAGATTCTTCCTTCCAGACACTACACTTGGTGGAAAAGGGATCAAGTGGCACTGCTGACTGTATCCGTGAGCAGAAAGAACAAGTATTTACCTGCAGATAATCACTGGATATGCTGTTCAGCCTCAGAACTCTATCCTTCACTTTTACCTCTGGCTGTTATGTCTATGGCTTTGTGACAAACTATACTAGAAATCTCTTTCCCTGCTAAGGTCACACACAAAAATGATTTACATCTCTATTTTGTACAACCTAAGTAAGGTGTAGAATGCAGATTACAGATCTAGGAAAACTGTGGCAGCAATCTATTTCAATTGTGGCAGCAAGCAAGTAGAAGAACAGTCAAAACTTATTTCCAGACAAATAAGAATTATTAATGAGATCTTGCATTACCTGATTTTAGCAGAAAAACTTCCACTTGTTTCATTATGACAGATTTCAAGACATTTCCTGATGCATTTCTACTGTTGCTGGGTGCATTATATATTACCTAATTGTGCACTGCATATGTCATTAAGTTTAATAAATCTTTTACTTATAAGTACCAAAGTAAATTATATATTATTCTGTATGTTAAAAAGGACATATCTGGAATTATAAAATCCTGGAGAAAAAAACAATGCATCATTATTTTAGACTGATAAAAAACACCTGGGAGTAAATGCAGCTATTTTAAGCAGATGTTTAGAAGTAATTAGTTTTAATGTTACTGACATTATTTCTGCCACATTAACCATTCCTTGCACTTGGCCTTGCCACTGTGTAGGGGTGTTCAGGTATTAGGAACTGACTGCAAAATAGAATCTGTGCCTGGTAACAAAAAGAGCATTTCAGAAACACAAGCTGGTAAAGCAGTGACAGACCAGTAGAATCACCAGCAAGAAATGAGCCAAAAGGCAAATGAGAGACTTATTCAGCTACATGAAAGAATACATCTGGGGGCTCAGATGTCGTTTAGAGCTCTCAGTGTTGAATTCTGCAACATATTTTCATTCTACAGCAGTTTTGAATAAATTTGAACTCAAGTTTTGGAAAACAAAACATGCAAGAGAGTCACACACAGGAAATATTCACAGTGTAATTCATTTTGATACTAAACTGAAGGCGAATCCCAGCATGTTTTTCAGTACTATACTGCATCCAGATTTTCCATTGTCAGTGCGTTGCAAAATTTCATATTGACAACACAGGCCTGCACTGCAGGAGTTGTCAGGACAAAGTTGGAGGTTTTGGCAGGTGGAACAGGGATACTTGAGGCTTTTGGCATCCAGGAAGGGATGAAATGTTGCTTGGCTGTTTGGCACCTATGAGCTAGCTGAGGCTTTTGGCACCAAAAAGAGTCTGTATCACCTCCTTCCTTCTTTGTGCGCAGTAACAGAGGGAACACGGAATTTGTGGGCATGGAGAAGGAATCGTGGTTCCCGCCCTGACAAATCCAAGCAGAAAGCAACTGCTTAAGTATACCCAACTCCTTCGGTTATTTCTGCATCTAACTGCTAAGGATGTGTTCCTGCTAAAAGGAATCGGTAGTGAAGTAGTTAAAGCATAATTAAGTTGCTATTTCTCAATTTCTGACTTAACTACATTGTTCAGATGAGTTTAAAAAAAAAATACACATTCTAGCTTTGCTCACTGCTGACAGGTTTTGATGACCTCCACTGAAGTCCCAGGGTACATTTTTATTACATAACTGACTTTTACAAGAGGAGCGTTCGCCTCTGTCCTGTCCTCTGGATGACAGCAATCTGCTTTATTTTCTTGGGTGATCTTCCATAAATTACTATTTTGAAAGATAAATGTCTAGCAAAGAAAGAAACCCTTTTTAAACCCCTTATAAGCATGTCCCTCAAATACACATCACTGACAATGTACCTGACAATCCAGACTTAGTTGCCCTGGTTTTCATTCATGCTTGCCCAACTAGAGCCATACGAGCCCTGTATCTGCCTTACCTACAATTGTAAATACTATTCCACACTCACCAGTATTAGAGCATAGAGAAGATCTTAGGTCCTGAAAACAGGGAGGAAGGCAGATAACTTTGGTGATACCTAAACAGTCAGGCAAGAAGTCCATGCTTCTCTAATGCTTTTAGGTCCAGTCATCCAGGACAGGTGATCAGGATCAAGAGTATGAAAAACTTCTCCCTAAGTTTCCAGTATTTCATTGTCTCACAAGATTTAAAAGTACATATGAATACGTAGCTGGAAATATAAAAATTTGAACTCTCAAAACATCTCCATTCCTCTGAATCTGCCCCATCTGAAATGGAAACTACACTTAGAACTGTTTAGCAGTCCACTCCAGTTCCCTCCATTTCTAAGTGGTCTGGAGAACCAGAACTTAAAGATTTGCACGTGTAGCTGGCAAACAACTCAAAAGCCACAGACCTTGGGAAACGCACACAGGTTCTGAAAGGGAACATAACCAAGAAAGGAATATAAATTGTAGCACACTCTGCCCACTTTCTCAGTAGCCAGCCTGAGGCGAACACTTGCCAGGGCTTGGAAAAGAGACAAAGGCAGAATTTTAAAATAAACACAAAAGAAGGAATGGGATGCTTTAAAAACTTTATAAGAAACGTGATATTCCTTTTTAAAATATCAATTATATTAACATTCCCAATGAAGAACTTAAAAGTTATATCCTGGTAAGCATAAAAATAATTTTTAAATGATAATCAATTACACAATTCTCCATAAAATGCTATTATTAAACAGACAGTCCCTGCATTTAGTTGTGCAAAGAAATCTTGTCACAGACATAATGAGAACATTTTCATGTGACAATTATAATATGCAGTCTTAATACTTTGCGATTGCAGCTTTTAAGGCTATGTATTGTTATGTCCGTTTTACAGATGAGCATCTGACCTCAGGAGGATAAGGTGCATTACGTGAGTAGTCCAGCTGGGAATTACATTTCAGTGTCCAAAGTCTGATTTTAGTGCCCCTTATAGAGCTCTTCCACCACCTATTTTGCAACTATAAATATTGTCTTTTCTACTTTGTGTACCTACAATAGGTACAAAGTATGAAGCGGAAAACACAATCTTCAGGACATTTTGACATATTAATTATCTCTGGGCCTACTTACGGACTCTGGGAAATATATGGAATGCTGTTAATGCAGATTTATAAAAGTAGTAAGAATTCACACAAGCTTTACTGAATGTTTATTCAAAATTTGTACCTGGATACACTGTTTTTTTCCACCTTCACACTACACACCACATGTTCCTCATCCAGCATAAACAGTGTGATGGGTCAGCCAGAGTCCAATGTGCAGAATTCCTCAGGTGCATAATAGAAAAAGAGATTCCAATTTCTGGGAAATATGTCTGGTGTTATTTTTTCAAATTACCTTATTAAACATATTTGCAAACATCCAAATAAAGGTGCTTTTAAATACTTTACTATGAGATTTTTAAAACTGGTCTCAAAAACCGCATCACTTCAGTACATGCAGTGGAAAGAAGAGCAACACTGATAAAAGGATGAGCATTATATGCCTGTGACAATGGAGATTTCCAATAGCTTCCAAAGATCATACAGTGGCACACTGGTGCCACTGTCAAATGGGCAAAAATCTTTCCTGTCAAGGCTTATTTTTCAAGATTTTTTTCCATATTCTGATGCTGTATGAAATTGCAATCATACTTCAGTGATTACATATTTTTGAATGCTTTAAAATCATGCTTTTCATGTAAAAAATAGTACAAAACAAAACAAAAAATCCTGTACATTTCTCTTAAAAGTCAGGTACCTATCCTAGACTCATCTCTCCTCTTGATAAAATACCTATGCCAGTTTAGGACCTACTAATTTCATTTTTGATCTGTTCATTTGATGGAGACCCACTTGACAGTAGTTGAGGAAATCATTCCAGGGTAAGGAGAGCTATGGCAGGAATGCTATGAATTACGGAAGCTCTAGATTAAAATTAATCAATGAAGTTGGATAAATTTACAGTTTCTAAGGAGGAGAAAAGTGACAGGGGAGAGCACAGGGTGGGACTTGTTTTCCAGCCTACATGTAAGCTGTAAGAACATGGAGAAGGACAGACCCTGACACAAAGCCAGGAGCTGTTACCACAATCACCATCAAATTTCACTCCTGCTGATTCGTGGTGATCCTGGTGGTATTTGCCCAAATTAACACTGCAAACCCTGAAGTATAAGGCAGGCTATTCGGCCAACAGGACACGCACATGCGATCAGAGTATACCTGGAGCCTAGACTGTACAACATAATGGTATCTACTTGTTCCCACAACCTTATCAATTACTGTATTATGCTGAATTCATTAAAGGGTTGATTTGCCAAGACTCTTGTGTATGAGACTTGCAGACAGGTTATGGAAAAGTAAATAAACAGGGAGTATGGGCATTTAAAATTACTTACGGCACATACTATTTACCTCACAGTTTATTACACCATAAACAAGCTTTGTCCCACCACAATGATAAATTATGCATTTAATTTAAAGCAATACCCTAAAAGCAATCACTTCAAAATACACAAGTCCTTGACATTTACATACAGTACATCTATACACATGCTTTTGAAAGAAAATTCACGTTTTCTATTTCTAATTGGTTACAACAATATTTTTTATTTTTTTAAGAATTTGTTTAGAGGATTTACAATGAAAAAACCCACTGAAACCAATCCTTTTTCTCAGAAAAAAAAGTCTGCACCTCTAACTTTTAAAAAAGCCTCACTACATATCATATATTTTAAAAGTTTGTTTAAAATAATTTTCCTGACTTAAGACACTGCCTGCCAAGTTCCAGCTAGAAACAGAATTTTAAGGCTAACTGCCAAACCTATGAATAAAAGTTTACTGGGGAAATACTGACAGAAGAATAGAGTGCAGCAAGAGTAGCCAGTATAGAAAAGTCTTCCCTGTGCATTTTGTCTATCCATAATCTGCAATATTCATAACCCTGGATATTGGGATATTGCACTCCTGCCTGGCTTAATTTCATGCCAAGATTATCAGTAGTGCCAGACTGTTTGATGACTTAGTTATAGGTATTTATACCATATCACTCAGATGAGGCATCCAGACTTCTCAGTTGTGAGCTAGAGATTCGACCCACATCTCCTCACTCACCCTGATATTTAACACTATATGTAGCACTTTTAATGGTAATATTTCTATAAAAGTAATGCCAAGCAGATCACAGAACACAAGCAGATACACCTGGCAACAGAACAAATGTCAAAAGGAAAAATATTAAAGGCACATTGTCAGCTGACAGCAATTACAAGAATCCTAATTTTCCTTTCTATAAATGTAGAACAATTAAGATTATCAATTTTGAATTTTAAAGGTATTATGTTGACATATTTCTTACCCCTGATTTTTAAAGCAGATATCACTTTGTGTAGAGACATTTTAAATTAATATATTGAAGGAGAAGACTTATTAAGCCCATAACTGAGAAGCAGGCTGACAACTTAATTCTGCCCGAAGTAACTCTAAAACTTGTCACAGCCTGATCGTGGTGCCTCTTTACTGTGGCATAAATCAAATTTAAGATGAATTTTCCTCTCATAGAAAACAGTTCTTGCCCATTTAACCATGAGCTGATCTTTGGGTGTTATTAAGCAATGGTATAACTGATCCAAAACCAAAATATAATTTTAGTGTTTATTTTTATTACTCATGCTTAACTTAGAGACAAATTTAATATTTAAGTTTGCTCAGCTTCACTGGCTCCAGCTGATTTCCTGCACTTGAAGAACAGTTTCATTCATTGTCGTGAAGAGCTCACTTTACACAAGGGCCTGACTTGGAGATGTTGTGAACCTTCTGTGGTGGGCATCTGCACTGGTGAGATGTATCCTTAAGCTGCTTCTGCCGCTGTTCTATCATACGCACAACTTTTGTTTGATCACTGGTTATTCACAGTCAAAAGCTTATACCAATTCTGTCATCACAAGTTTCCTCCATCTGTGTTCTCTCACATACAGCAAAATGCACTCAAATTCTTCAGGAATTTTTTTTAGATAACTGAAAGAAATATTAAAACATCCTGCCTATATCTCAACTTGCACAGGATCCCAGTATGGAGAAGTTGCAAGCCAAAATATCTTTTGAGGGCAGATTTTGTATATCACCTTTGTACAGGTTAAAAAAAAAAAGACTGCATTGCTGAAAAAAAATAATCTTCAAAATTAAGCTCCATGTGCAGAGAACAGCTTCTCAGAAAGCTATTTCATATGGGATTAAAAATGTAATATTCTCTTGTCATTCCTTTCCACTTTGAGTCAAATAAAATACAATCCACTGAAACTCATTTGATATCTGGTGAATAGTTTCCCTTTTATTGATTTTCTAGCTTCTAGCTTAGGGAGAAAAAACCTGCTGAGGGAATGGTTACAATGGCAGCACAAGTCTAGATCCAATTCCCAAAGAAGCAAAAGTAAAAAAAAAAAATGCCACTGACTTCACATAAAGGAAGATGAGGGCTCAATTACACATGTGGGGTAAGGACATGTATTTCCCCATTTGGAAAAACATTAGCACAATTTGCTTTTTCTTCTGTGTCCAAGTGTCCGGTTTTTAATTCTCCAAAAACAGAATTATCCAATCAGTAGTATTCATGGTATAAAAAGACAATTTCATCTATCTTGAGTTTGACTCTGACTTCATTCCCGATCTCTACTACTGTGTATGTTTAACTACAGTTTCTTTAGCACTCGGCATAGGGTAACAGGCCTGGATATGGAATATTAGCATGACTCTTTCCATATCTGTCCAGTGCCAGTGTTTCCTATTATCAGTCCAATATTTCATGGTGATTGTATTAGCTTCCCAGCAGCACCTTCTCAAGTTCTGTAGTCTGAAACCTCCATTAACAGATGCTAAATACAATAGTTGTTTTTCACTTTTAGATCTTGTGAAAGACCATAAAAATGAGTGGTCAGTTTGTCCAATTTTCTAAAGAAATTTTCCAAGATTTGAATGGGCAACATATAAAACCACTAAAAATACTCTTGGCAGCACATTCATTTGGATTGCGTTCCTTCTGCCAAGCCAACTAATGAATAGCTTATTCCAAGATAGGACTTCCGCATGAAATTTTTTGTAGTAAAGGTAAGAATATCTATTTATATAATTCCCTGGTTGCTTGTATCTGAAGGGCTTAGAGAAGGGAGGAGGTGGGAGGTTTTATTCTATTAAAAGGGACATTAACATTTGGACTTAAAGAAAATTTGTATAAATAAATTAACTAGCAAAGCTCCTTTTTTTGTTTTTGTTTTTAATTCTGACTTATACTCTGGTAAATGAAAGATAACCGAAATACTACTGTCAGGCAGTTAGTGAATAAAGCTTGATTTAAAAGCCATTGAAATAAATGCAAAGTATCTCACTGACTTTGTTGGACTTTGTATAGGACCTACAAGAACCACCTGAATTCCATGTCAGATACAGCCAAACTAGAGACATGGATGTGATTTCTTATACGTATGGGCAGATAAAGATCAAAGAGGGGAAAACACTCCTACATATTTTTCTCAAATTTATTTCTACTACCAGCCTCCATTTAGCAGTGTTCTGGCTATAAAGTAGGTATTTAGTTGCAGTCTAGAATTACACTTCTTCAAATACCCACAAACAAGATCCACTTAAGAACATCGTCTCTCTTTTTGGTCACACGAGAAAGAAAACATCAGCTCTTGGTTATCTATGGAAGCCAAGTTGTGCCTCAGATGGCAGAATTCCCCCCCACACCCCAAAAATACGTTGCATTTGTTAGATAAATTATGATTGTTTTACCATTGTTGCAAAGAGTTCAGTCACATCTTAGATGTCTCCCTCATCATCTCATCTCACTCTCCAAGTTAAATATGAAAATATTTGCACTGATATTAAATGAGAGTCTTGAGAACAATAAGAAACTTCAAACAATGCCCCACACATACATTTCAACCAAATGGTATTTTTCAACATCTTTAGTCTAGAGAAGCTCTTTTTTTTTGGCATGAGAGAGATCTTTTATGTCTTTTCATGTATTCTGTATACAAATTTATTTTGAAAGTCTGAAACAACTTCCTGCTTGTTTGCACACTTTTTCCCCCAAAATACATAAAGCTAAATTATTTAAGCAAAGCTTTCCAGAGAGCTAGGGGACCAAGGAGCTATGCAGTCCATCATACACAGCTAACAGATTTTATACTAGTTCACCCGCTGTCAGATTCCAGACGCTTTCAAATGTTCCACATTTTATGGCATTACTTATTTCTCTTCCAAAAATACATCCTCACAAAAAGGAGGCTTGTTTTCCCTTAAAAAAATATCTTGCTCGCCAATTATCAGTCAATTCAAAGAATACAATATAATCAGTTTACTATATTTATGTTGCTGAGCACAAAGGGAGATCAGCACTCAATTTTTTTTTCCTCACTGATGCATTGTATCTAACTTCCACAGTTTTTCCATGCTCATCATTCAATTCTATTAAAAATTATCTGTGTAGCATCTCATTGGTTCAAAAATAAAGAACAAGCTTCTCAGTCTCTGTAGCGATGACAAATAGCTTATGGTAAAAGTATAAATTTGGCTTGTGATCTCATTCTCCTTTCCCCTTTGTGTGCTCAAAGCCAGAGCAGCAGCTAGATAAGAATAAAGGAAAAATAAGGGAAATTCTTTAACTACAATGATAAGTAAATGCTGATTTTTGCAAGGCTGTACAATCTTGATCACCAAATACATTTAAGAACAAGACAGACAAATACCCATCAGGAAAAGTTGACTTGGAGTTGATCCTGCCTTGGAGCAAAGGAACAGACCAGGGTTTCTCCCAGAGCCATTTTCTGTTCGATCTATACCAGACGTTGAGGGAGGGGAGAAGAAGGGCTAAGATTTAGCTACTCTGAAGAAGCAATCAGGATTCTGAAAACAAAAGTAAGGAAGGAAAGGTCTATCACTGTTTTAATCCATCACCTTGCAATGACTCATATTTTGCTTGGAGACAAGGTCCATCTCAGCTATCTGTTCTTTCCCAGATATGTGTCCGGGTTTATGCCTGCCAGAGGGAACTCTGTTCCAAAACACACTATTTCAAAATATATTTCCCACTTTAGGCAGCATTCAAATCATCTAATTATTGTTTTGCTCTACGCTTTTATCACAAATCAACTTTGTGTTTCTTATTTAATATAGAAGCAGCCTGGAAAACTCAAACAAGACAATTCCATTGTCTTCTGGAGACTGGCTACACATACCTATCCCCAGGTGATCTGTCTGGAAACAGATACATTGCATACCCAAAAACTCCTCCTCCTTTGGGGCTTTTAAGCTTGCTGATGAACAGTTTCTGCCCAATTTGGATCATTAACTTACACTCCCAAATCCCTATTCACACTACAAATACCACCTAGCATACGCATTTTCTCATACTCTTGGTCACCATGGATTAACAGCTTTCTTTAGAAACTACTCATAAAACATTAGGAAACATCATTAACACAGACAACAGCTGCTGTATCCAAAGTCATCTTCTTTCTTTTGCTCCACCTCAGTTTTCAGCATTTGTATGTGGCCACGTAGAATGTGTTGGGCTGCATTCTGTGTTGCACTTGAGAGCTACATAAGCCACAGGGGAAGCAAAAGGAGTGAAGAGGGGTAACCATCTACCACTTGTGTATTTTCTAAATCTGAATTGTTTAGGGGACAACCTCCTTCCTTTTTGACACCTCTTGTTACAGCAGGTCCCTGACTTTTCTGGAGGTTGCATTGCAAGAGGTTCTCCTGACCGTATGCTAGGCTTTGTATTTGTGTTGCACGCAGTCATAGACCTATACCACTACTGAGCCAAAGACATTTTCCTCAGCCTTCCACACCGTTTTTATTTGACATCCTGGGGCACCAGGTGAAGCAGGATTAGTCTTGCTGCTTTTATTTTATTTCATTCAAGTAGTTTATTGCTTTTGATCACTATGTCTCCTTCCTCTTCGACATCCATACTGCTAGAGAGACAGTTTTGTACATTTATATATTGTTGGTCTGGGACTTACAGTTATACAATCAGAATTCATATTAGATGCCAATAAAGGGTTTTAAAACTGTAACTGTGAAAACACGACAAGGATTTTAAATCTACTTTGTGTAATTTGGCTGCAGTTATCATGTTGCAAGGAGATCTATTCATAGGCAATCCTATGGGGGTTTTTCAGTCTAGTTCTCACTAGGGAATGTTTTGGAAGAAAAGTATAAAAAGACATTGTTTCCTTATTATATAATACTCCTGACTTACGCCAAGAATATACTCATCATAAGGGTGTTCATAATCTCAAAGACTGACACAGCTATTGCATTACTTGTGTCTATACAAGTACGGCTTCTAAAAATATGATTCCTTGACAGTTTTTGAAAGGTGACTTACATATGATAAAAAAGCTGTGTGCTTGTGCTCACATTTGATTTGTAAATCCTATTCAGTAATTAAAAGCAGATCTCAAGTGTGTCTGCACAAACGCAAAATGAATACAAATCTAAGTCAGAGATGTATTAAGGGAAAATATAGCTTTGCTGGTAGATAACTGTTTAGACACTCCTAAACTGATCATGTTGTTAAAAGAAATCTCTTCTAAATTTTAGACTCTGAAAGTCTAATAAAGGGATTGACAAATAAAAGAGCTTTGGAATGTACCATCACACCAACCATATTTTGATACAATGGCATGAACACTTGCAGCAGCTAATAAATTCTCTCCTGGGAAACAGGAATAAAGCACTGACTTGCTGATTTGAAAAGGAGGATGGACATCTAGCCTGACCATCTACCCTGACCTCTTATAACAACAGCAGTAGAATTTACTCTTACTGCTTTACTGAGCAACATAACTCAAATATGTTACTTCTTTCCAGTTTTTCAGATGGGGAAAAATAAGCACATCCTGAGTTGGACATAAGGGATACTTTCCAATTGCACAGCTAACATTTTTTATTATAGCCCAAAACCCTAATTCAGAAAGAAAGCTGTTCAGTACTTCTTGACTAAAATCAAATCTCCCAGTACAGATACTTTGCATCTGCCTCTTAAATGCCACAATTTTTGCATTTACAGTTATGAACTCATTCAAATCTGCTCCTTAAAACAAGTTTGCAATAATGATGCATTTTACTTATCTGACACAGATGTCAATGAAAGATTTCAGTCTGTCAGTGCAAACCCTTTATACAAAGTGAGAGAGCTGACAATTTACCCGGAGAACAGAGAAGTAAGAAATAAAAAAGGCAGAAAGAACAAAAAATACTTCCCTGTTTTTACAGCACTGAATTCAAAAGTTGTCCTTGCCCACTGTGCAGAGTAGGAGGCTCATATGGCTTGATGGAGCTGGGCAAAGGACAGTTTCCTTAACAAGACTCACGAGTAAGGGAAGTTGAATAGGATGTTTAGGTAGTTAATACTTTCTTCTATAAGAATGTGTGGCAGCTTCAGAGGACAATATTGTGTGCTTTATCTTTCTTCTTTAAAGGAATAAACTTTCAAATTGGAAGAAAACTTGTACAGTTTGAAGACTAGTAACCTCACCAGCAGCAACGGTTGGGTACCCTGAGTAACAAATACAGAGTTTAGAAGAATATGTTTGTGCTATATCTACTCTCCTGGTTTAGCAAGCTCCTAGAATAGGGGCACTTTGTAACAGAGACGAAACCTCTGCCTTCATCATGCTCCTGGCTGATTTTGACAAAGAACTAAAAGGTAGTAAAACTTATGTGGCTTCTCCAAAACTATTTTTCCACCCCTTGCAATGAAGAAACCTGTGCATGAAGAGACTGTTTCAGATTTCACTCTTGCTGCAATAGCTTCTCCTGCCTCATTCAGCTTCTAGGTCTAGCTGAGAAACTGGGAAGCATCTTCAGGAACGGAGCAGAGCGCTCTGTGTCCGTGATCACACCACACAGCACTCTAGTAGCCCGTCTGTGTTGGGCAGAGACAAAACCCTGGCTCAACACTGACTGTAAACCCAGCCTGTCATAATGTTAACCTCTCAAGTGAGAACAAGAATTGTATTTGAAAAAAAAACACGCGATCCTCTCTGCCAAGCAATTCCTACAACCGGCCCAGTTACTTTGCATAAATCCCAGCAATGCTAGGGGGAAAAAAACACAGAAGACAGACTACGCCCTTCAGTAATTCAAAACCACAAAGCAAAGATATCCTGTTGTAATGTACGTGGTATTCCAGGATTATAATTTTTGCTTTGAGCCACCTTTCAACATATACCAAATGGAAGCAAAACTCATTTCACAGTGTTATGAAGCCAGTTTTGTGTCTCTTGCAATTACGTTTGAAACCATAATGACAGATTACAGGAAATGAACATATGGACAGGGTGATTTATAAACATTTTAAACAATGTAACTTTTATCAGTTCTGCTACATCAATCACAAATCTAGGAACAATTATTTTTTGTATATGATACTCTCAAGAGTGGTCAGGACAGGATTTGCTGACAGCCCGTCTTAAAAACTGAATTATAAATTGCATTCACTTTCTGTGCCTATGTAATGGTTCCATACAGATAAGGGAAATCACGTGCTTTTCACAAACAGAAAAGCATAAGCGGAGAACCACGGAAAACTTTGCTGTGTACCCCAACAGAAAGACAGTCTTGTCAAATAAACCTGATGCCACACTTTGATAACAGGTGTGGCTGGGAGGGTTAATCAGTTATAAAACATTTCAGCTTTTGCAAGGCATTTGATCTGGTACACAGAATTTTAAAATCAATAAAGTATGTGCTAAATGAATGTAAATAATTGGCAGATTTCAAGTAACCTTCACCAAGGAATCAAAGGGAATTAGGTGTAATTAGTAATTGAGAAATAAAAACAGGTAAGGTAAACACTAAGTAGCCAGTAAGAATAAGAAAATAATTACAACTGCACTTACAGATGGTGAAACTGATTTTGAAATGCCCTCCACAATTCTGGTGGCCATATTTTTAAGAACTGTTGAAAAGCTGAAGGTCCAAAAAGTAACAAAAATGGCCTAAGGGCTGAGACAATGTCTTACCTACGGAGCTTCACAAACAGAACAGAGGATTAGAGCCTTTCAAATACTTTCCCAGGAGCAAACACCACTTACTGGAAGCCCATTTATATCTATTAATCATAGAAGGGTATAACTGCAACCAGTCATTGGAAGCTGAAATTGGACAAGTTCAAATGAGACACTGGGCACGCTTTTTTAATGCAGAGAATGATTGCTTGGTTTGATACAAAGGTGAACTGGATGAATTGGATATACACAAGGTCACAAACATAATTTGATGATGTTTTATCTTTCAACTTCTGTGAATATCTTAATAGGGAAAATCAAGTCTAAAGTAACATTTTACTATGGGTATTCCTGAGAGCTAGAAAGAACTACTGAAGACATAAAAACTGCAGCTAGGAATCTCATTCCATAGAGAGATCTGCAACACAAAGATGGATTACAAATAATCTAAAATCTATTTACAGATTATATTAGAATACATTGTACACATTCTGAAAATATGCAAAAAAGATCTCATGCTGCAGTGCACCATGAATGTGCAACCACTCACTTCTCAAATGCATTATCAGTCATTAACATGGGTAAGAAAACTCAGCATTGCAAGTGGAATTGGGCTGAAGTTCCAAGTGACCATTGCATTAGCACATAATTCAAAATCAAGTGGCAACCTGTGTGGACTAGTGCCAGGGGATCTAATAGCAAATGATACATTTAAAAAACTGAATGAAATTGAATACCTTATCTGGTTTGCATCTGTTTATACAAATGAGGTGCCACACAGGACTAACCTTTCTGTCATTATGGAACAACGGTTTCCATAACAGTTCTAAGACAAATTCTGAAAGGAGATTACATAGCTGTTGGAATTACTTCTCTGACGGTGAGAACTTGCAATGCTTCCTACACTCCATTCCACAAAGACCATCACAGCTTGAACCATATGGTAACAACAAGCTTCCAGTATAGCAAAAGTGTTGGTCAATGGCTTACAGACCCCAAGGCTTCTTTCTAGAGAACAGGAGTAATCAGAGGGTGAATCTACCAATTTACCTGGTAAAAAGCAAAACATTTTAGAGGAAAGGAGGACACAGAAAAAAAAAAAAAAAAAAAACACACAACACACAAAACCAAAACCCACAAAAACAGAGAAGAATGAGAAACTACAATTTAATTCATAGCTGACTCAGGGAAGCTCCCAAATAAGAACTCATAACTCCTGATTTCAGTGGAAGCTGAAATAGCTCTGTACTTCCAAATATCAGATCCTACATGTTGTATATTCAGAAACAAGCAAACAGTAATAAAAACTGTTTGAACGTATATATAAAAAATTCTGCCCTTGCCGTAAAACAAGAAAACTCCATGATCTCAGACTTTCAGAAGAGAAAAAAATTTCTTCAGAGAAATTAATTTTCAGTACAGTATACATCCATTACTCTAATCATCATTCCTAGCAATTTCTCACCAGGGGAACTACTGGGCCAATTAGCCCGTCGAACAAAATTAACCATACTTCTACAATAGTAAGGAGACAGCATTATTTTAATGGAGCAGTAGAGGGCACCGAAGCATAGTAAAGCTCAAATATTCTGGTGAAGAGAAGCTGCCTATAGGTGATAACATACATACAGCATGGACTAGCAGCTAGAACACAAGACCTGGGATCCAGGCACCTATGTCCATGTCTGATGAGGACCAAATACAAGCATTTGGATAAATAGCTTTTTCTGACTCAGTTTCCCAATCAATAAGTGAGATTATGCACAACTAATCCTGACAACACATAAAGCAGGTTTGTTTTTCAAAAGTTATGAGTGAACGTAACATTTGCCTAAGTAAACAGACAGCTGGAGTTAGTCAGGCTAAAAACGGTTGAGAGAAAGATGGTATTTAGACACCAAATAGTATCACTATAATATACTCATCACATCTAACATGGATAGTCCATACTACACAATGCAAACCTTATTCTATTTTAAATTATACTTTGAGTTTTACCACTTAAAAGAGTCAGTCAAATCACAAGGTCTCACACATCAGGGCACGAAAGCGAAGTGTGTAATACTTCCTTTGGAGAGCTGCCCAGGGTAGATTGGCCTCATTGCTTTTCTCTTTTGCCTTCAGACATGTTCCAGCAACATCCTCTGCCTGTTCCAAGAAGCTGACCATCAGCTAAAGGGAAAAATTTAACTCCAGGTGAAATGGTCAATAAAGATAGCTGGGGAAGATGAAATCTGAAGAAAAATTTATGAGATGAATAACCTAGTTGGCGATCAGGAGCTTGGTTATAAACTTTAAAGAGCAATCTTGTTTTCATTTTGTATCTCCAAAGGCTGCTACCACACACACAAAAAAAAAAAAAAAAATGCAAGAACAGCTTGCAGTTGAGCAGTGCTTTTCCTTATTCACCCTACACATAAAAAAAAGGTTAAAATATGGCAATATGTTTAAGCAGGGAGGTATCTAATAACCTACACAAAAAAGGGTGAGGAGGAAGACAGATGTTTCTTATTTTCTTTAAACTGTTTTCAGCCTTTTTTTTATGTGCTTTTGTGGAAAAAAAAGCATTTATATTCCTATAATGTACAGCAACCTCCCACAGAGACTGGAATCCCACTGGAAATTTCTAGCCATTTACCTGCTACCTAAATTTCAGTTCCATTAACTTGATTCACGTTGGATTAATCTGCATTTTCTGAAAATGAATTATTCTGACATTCATTTTTCAGCACTCCAATCATGGACTGCTACCCTGCATTCACCATGAGCAAGCTCACACAACCCTGGAGCAGAGCTGTTGGGCTGCAAAGACAATTCTCAGATTTTATGTAGTGGTACAAAACCAGTTTATCCATAAACGAGGGTAGGCACAGAAGCAGTTGCCACTAACTTTGTTATGAGGTCTCACCAGAATAGTAGGAAAACAAGTGTACAGTAGAAAGCTTTTTACATAGAAAAGTCCCAGCTGTTCTATTTTTCAGTCTTCACTAACTCACGCTGCTGGGCTAGGGGAAGACCCAATCCTAGCCCAAAAAAGGAGACTTCTCAAACAACATACTCAAAGGATAGCTATGTCTGCTCTCTGTCATCTACATCTTACTCTGCAATAATGATGAGGTGAGAGAGATTTGCAGCCTCTTAGACCATACTGCTTAATCCATCTGGAGGCCTTTGGCAAACAGTAAATTTCTGGGCAAACTGGTAAAGAATAAAGCACCACGACTGTCTTGCAAAACAACAACTGTTTTCTCTATCTGTGGGGTAGGGTCTGTAATACCCTAGTGACACTTTGCCTGGGAAAGGCTCAGTGAAAAAAAGCCTCTACTAATCCTTCCTATGGTTGTGCTGTGAGCTACAAATCAGGGACTACATTGCTGAGTTACTGTGCTGTATATGCTTTTCATAGAATGGTTTGGGTTGGAAGGGACCTTAAAGATCATCTAGTTCCAACCCTCCTGCCACAGGCAGGGACACCTTCCACTAGACCCGGTTGCTCCAAGCCCCATCCAACCTGGCCTTGAACACCACCAGGGAGGGAGCAACCACAGCTTCTCTGGGCAACCCGTGCCAGTGTCTCACCACCCTCACAGGAAAGAATTTCTTCTTCATATCTAATCTAAATCTACCCTCTTTCAGTATAAAACTGTTACCCCTCATCCTATCACTACTTGCCCTTGTAAGAAGTCCCTCTCCAGCTTTCCTATAGGCCCCTTCTGGTACTGGAAGGCTGCTGTAAGGCCTCCCCAGAGCCTTCTCTTCTCCAGATTGAACAAGGGTAAACTTGTTTTGTTTTTCATTTGACAAGGGTAAACTAGTCCAAAAATGTGTTTGGTTTCTTATTCTTTATATGTCTGGAATACATTACCTTAGTCTCTGATCAAGAAATAAAGACAGTATCAGAAGCAGCATGAATGCAATTCAGAACAGGTGTATTAGAGGGTGAGTAATCTGAAGCAGCAGTCCAGAATTAAAAACTACTTGATGGTTTTTCTTCTCAGTTATTCTTTGGTGGCACCAAAGGTCTTGCCTTTGTTTCCTTACTCTCTTGTATCTGAATTATTCTAGAATTCTTGACAGAAAGAGAAGGCTGTCACACAGCCATTGATTGGGAAGACTGTGTAGTCCCTCAAGAGGCTGGACTATTGACAAGTGCCACATACCAGGATGGACAGATTCTTTCACGATTCAATTAAAAAATTACTTTCTTTTCTTTTGCATAGAGGAAGGTGGATCTACTCCAGAACAATATTTTAGTGTCCATTCCTGCTCTCTGTGAATTCAGTGGAATAATTAATATTTGGTACAATGTGAATAAACAGATTGCTATAAGGAAATTCAACACACTGAGATACAGTAAAACCACTCTGATTCCACTCACACAGATGAAAACTACAAACTTTATATGGACAAATACCAAGGCAGAGCAATGTCAGACCAGACTTCATTAAGCCTGGCTGTAAACTGCAGCACAAAAAGTAGGTGGTTGTGTTTCAAACTAATGCAGAAACCATTCAGCTGCATTTAGTGTTTTTTTTTTTTAATTCAGAATTTTAGCATCTCATTGTCTAGAACACTGCAAAAGAATACTGTAGTGTGTGGCTATATTACTCTCGCAAAACGAGTAATAAATTTTGAAGAAACAAATGTATATTTCTAGACATGTTTGATATCAAGAGAGATACATCATTGGGATCTCAGGGTTAAATATGATTACAAATATTTGTTCTGTCTCTGGTACAAGTTCTAATTAAAATTCAATATGCCTTTTAACTGTAGACAACTCTTTAAAGGCACTTCACATATTCTCCAATATTCCACATATTCGCACAGAGTGAGAAAAAAGGCAAAAATAAATGCTATCCTGCAAAGGCCAGGAAACAACCAGATGCTGTTTCATAAGCAGCATACCCACACAAATTTGAAAACAAACTTTTCTGGTTTTACATGTTAAATGTCAATTATTTCCTCTTCTAACAAATTCCCCTTTTTCCTAAACTTCAGCTCAGCTTCTGAGGCAATTTCCAAAGTTGCTAGTAAGCTTTTTTTCATTCAGAGGATAAATTGGACAAGTACAGTAATCAGTTTTCAATGAAAAATTAGTTGTACAATTGCCTACGAAGTCTCTTCATAATTAACAAAATAAGCACAGAGCAAAATCCAACTTTTTTTGTTTTACAAAGATTATCACTGTTCTTACATCATATTTTGGGATTGCATATTTTTAAAACATACATACAAAAATAGCTAATTTCAAATTCTCACATATTAGAGTTTACTTAAATTCCAAATAAAATATTCTTATTCAAGAAATGCCTATTTCAAAGAACTCCTATCTTTCCTCTTCCTATCTTTCATGGAGGAAAAAAAAAATCATGGACTTCTAAAAAGCCAACTGTTTTATATCAGAAACAATGACTCCAAGTTTAATCAGGTGAAAAGAGGTATTTCAGAAAGCTGCCTGGCTTTATTCTAATTATGTACAAAAATTGCTGTATATAAGTGGACCCAATCTGGTTTTGAGCCATTTATGGTAACCTATCAGCCAAAGCCTCAACCGAATGCAAATCATCCACAAGACAGAACACCAGAAGTGGAGATACGAGATTACAATAACAAACTGGGTTATTTCACTTGTGTGCTGTCAAATAATGCTTCTTCCAGAAGCTTGTTTAAAAGTTGTACCCTTAAAAATTGCTCTGGGTTATGTTCCTGATGATTTTTGGCACCAAAAACAATGTTTCTCTATATTAACTTACTAACAATGAATAGAAGTAAATCATCAAGTTAAGGGAAAAAGTTCTTAATATGTACGTTGAAAGTTTATAAACCATGTTGATTCCTTCCCTTGTCCTCTGCCCAGAGAAATTTGCTGGGGTAGCTGAATTGATTTACTACCTGCATGAGATTTTAAGGTAGATCCAACTTAGAACAAACATGAAAGGTATCTTGGTGGTACCATACAAACTGTACTTCCAGATGAATGAAGAAAGGTGCTCTTGGCAGAGAGAAGAAAGGCTTGAAGAAACTCAAGGGGAGGGAACAATATCAGTCCTGGCACAAGGACACACAAACTCTTTTGGCCTAATGCTATTTTCAGAGCAGAGAGTGCATCTCTTTTACAACACTGGACTCTTCCTGCTCATCCACCACTACGCTGCACCTTTCTGCTAGAAAAAGTGGGTCAGCAGTAACAACTCCAACGTCATTCTCATCATTAACTGTATCTGATATGTAGGATAACTTCTTTATTGCTAGAGTTAATTAAAATGAACTTTTATAAGGAGAGTAACTTAATAAAAAGAATCAGTGTGATAAAAATGTAATTAAAATAAGAACCCTGAGATGGCCAACAAAAACACAAGAACGCTGAACTAAATTTGGTAAGCTGAACTTCAAGGTGACAGAGCAAACAAAGGACCCACAGTGTCCACAATTTGGGTATGAAAAGCAGTACAAGAGCTACTATCAAACTTTTCCCTCTAACCTATTGAATTACATGTTTGTCATTCCTAATTAGTTTTGTCATAGAATATACACACGGAGAAAAGATTTATTAAAGAAAAATAAGCTTACATACACACAAGATCATTCATTCTAATTAAACAGCATTCCAGACAGAAATACGGTTTCAGCTATAGACCATTTCATCAACAGAAGATGAAAACAGTGCAGATGAAAGGACAACCAGAAATATAGGCTCAATTCCACAATAAGAGCAGTATGAGGGTTACTAGCAGGAACAAGGGTTTCCTTAGCACAGCAATGATGCAGCTATTACTCCAGCTATTCCAACAGCTACCAGTGGATTATGGGAGGTGTTTGCAGAAAAGATGAGATGCACAGCTATTCTGCTAAAGGTGCAGTTTGCACCCTGGCCTGGGGAAAGAGCTAGGAGCAGCTAGCAGGACAAAGCACTCTAACTGGGAACAAATCTGATGTGAACTAACGTTCTGCCCGCACTCCCAATATCCTCAGTATTTTGTGGTCTTCTGAAAATACCATCATTTGCTAACATGAAAGTAACTACAACATGTTTTCAGACATATTAATTTTAGAAGAGAAACCTGAAATCTGATCTCTAGACTCAAAGGCAAAAATAAATGTTTCCTGCATTCCATTTTTAAGAATTTCCTGAGCTTATTTAAATCTTAAACATCCCTGATTGAGATGAAGTATTGTCCCACCACGTCAGAGAGAGGTGAAGACAGTCATGTTGAACTGGCACTCCTCTGGCAGCAAGTTGGCAGAATGATTTCTGCTGAGATCATTAAATAGTTATTGCTCTAACGGGCAGCATGACAGCACCAGAAACAGTACATATGCTGGAAGGCACTTTGAGAGTTAAAATAATAAGCATGCATTAGAAACATCGATTCTTTTGTCATTGCCACTCAGTTATAATGAAGTACTTATCAGGTGTCCATCAGGAGCTCTAGCTCCTGCACAGCTTGACAGTAGGTCATTCCAGGTGGTATTACTGTAAAGCAGACCAAAGCCAAATTATTACTTCACAGTAGTTCCTTCCTCCACCAGCTTAAATTAGTTGGATCATTTCTTTAATGAAAGTTTTCTTGGCTCCTCTTGCACTTGGGAGAAAATGGATACAATAAACTGGTTAACATACAGGATAGTTTAAACACTGGTGCATGTTAAAACTTTCAGGCTGTAGCAGCACTGCAGTCCACATCAGGTCAGGCCCATAAGTATTTACCCAAATAATTTTAAAGAGCTATCTTTTCATTTTGCAGTAATCACTTCTTTGGAATCATTATGGCTCAATATAGCCACCTCTGTGCAAAGAGCCTGAACAGTTTTGGATACAGCAGGCCTCACAGTTCCTCCTCAGCCATTATGTGGTTGCCTAAGCATGCTGCAATATATCATTAATTCAACTGCTTTTGCTCTGTAATACCAACTGGGCTATTCCAAATAACATAAAATAATATCTAGTATTATTAACTTGAAATACAATGAATAGTATATAATCCTTCAAGTTTGAAAAGTTTTAGTTTGATAGGTTTTAATTGTATCCAAGATAAGCACTCACTAAAAAAACCTGTACAAACTTCAAAAAATGACACAATATATTGACACAAAACTCATTACAAATTAAATTGTCAGAAATCAACACCTAAAACTGGTGAAAAGTATTTTTAAACACAGTGAAAGACAGACAGCAGGAGAAAAAGAACACAAGTCCCTGGATCAGCCTCCTTGGTAAACCCAGCACCATTATCAGAGCCAAACAAAAACTCTAAATGGGAAAAGGAGGTGCATATTTGGAGAAGCTGATAAATTAGTGAGTACAACTAAAAAGCCATCTTTTCCATCATATTGACGGCTCTTAAAATGTTTAAAAAAATTGACTGAAGTTGACCCTCACAGAAACAGAAGAGGTCTTTTTCCTGGTATGTCAATAGGTACACACAGGCTACGCTTCTCAGCTCATGTCAGCCAAACAGTTTTTCAAATGTTCACAGACAGGAGATATCAAGGCAGAAGAGTCAAAGTGCACAGTAACAAAATTACAACCGAAAAGATATTACCAGATCTTTACTCCTGACTGTACAGACTGATGTTATGCCTCTACTGGCATCTGTCCTTTGATTTCTTTTTCCAATTCCAGGTAAAATTTTGGAGTTTTCCCTCAGAAAATACACAGTGTAAATACTGACCTCCAAGTCAGTGTGCAGTATTCCCGGATTGCAGCCCTACATCTTAGAGGTAAGCCCTGCATACCTCCAGCACAAAAATAAATAGTATTTTCACTATGCTTTAAGTATTAGTACACCTAGTAGTATTTGCACTATGCTTCGCAGGCCTCTGACAAGTAAGCAAGAATGTGATACGGCTCGCATTCGCGCACAGATAGCTCAAGGATATAAATGCTGGTCTAGCAGAAGTTTACAAAACAATCCCCACTGCAAGGAGTAGCACTTTTGTTCTGAGATAGTCAAATAGGAACACCGAGCTGCTCTATAACTCCATCAGCAACTGTCTCCATTGTCAAGTCAACATGTGATTACCAAAACTGGCCAACTCTCCATCCCCCAAAGGTCTCTGCCTAAAGGGAACCATAAATATACTACAAAGAAAGGCACTACAATATTAATGATCTGGTCTGTCTCCTCCTATTTCCTTGCTTCGTCTCTTACTAAGTTCCTCAAGAAACACTTACAGAAGCTAATGACATTTCAGCCACAAAAGACTACTACAAGGACATTCAGTTTGGTTCAACCCTAATTTCTGCAGCATAGTATCTAAGCATAGTATAAGCACTATTTTGGCAAAAGTCAGTCACACAGATTTTGGACATGGAACATTAGAAAGGGTTTATAATATTAAATTCAGAAAGAAAACTCAAGGAGCAATGAAACAATAAATAGGGACGGTGCATATTTTCATGTTATATGTGAAACAATTTGCTTTTACCATAAAAGGGACTTTGCATATAGCTCATAAGGAACTTGTATGCAGCCATATTCTCAAATATGCTACAGCCAATAGCAAATTCCCTGCAATCAGAGATGAGTCAAAGGAAAAACGTTATCCAAAACCACGTGCCAACAGACGACCGATTATACATCGGTCCCACAGGCTGTTCTGCAGCCAATTTAAAAGCCAGCAGCATCAGAGCCAGCCAAAGCAGCAAACCAGTGCCAAGTCAGTACTATAATTGTTTGTGCCATTAAGCATAAAGAATGCCATTGCTTCCCAACCTTATAGAGAAAAATGTAGCATGGGAATAATGACAATTGCTACATGATAAATTACTTTTAAAAAAACCTATACTCTCATTACACCAACACTCACACATCAGAAAAGGCGTTTTACAGTGGTGGAATTTTTTTTGTTTGGTGTTTTTTTTTCTCTCCCTCCAAGAAGTGGGTTATTATATCATGGATGAAGTGTAAAAAAAAAAAATTTGGTTTTCAGTGATCATTCCTACTTTGTTTTCTCCTATGAAGCCACATAATGTCATATATAAAAATAAAGCAGGAGTGAAACATGAGCACATTTCATCTCTGAATTTGGAGAAGGCATTCAGCCCTGCCCTAGTGCCAGGCCTCCTAACAGAGATACTCCAATAAGCCAAGGCAGAATACCAGTAAAATGCCCTTTCTCCACGCAGTACAGATACTCAAGAATTTTCCACACTATGCACGGAATCACTGATGAGAGAAGCTCTTTTGCTTTCTTTCTGTTCTGTTTTTACACATATGTACTATGGGTGTACTGGTCTATTATATCTAAGTCTTGTGGGAATCAGCAGCCCAAGTGGGAATCTGGTAGAGATATCTGTTAGAGTAAGGGTGTGCCTATTAGTGTATGTGCTCTGTGAAGTGAACCAAGTGTTACTACATTTTTACACATCTCTGAGTCTAAGACACAAACTATAAACTCTTCTCCAAAGGGAAAGATATAATGAGAAAATTTTAATGCCATAAACTGGAGTCAATTATGTTACCTCACCCTCCACCATAAACAAGAAAACATAAAAAGAGCAAAGGGTCCTAAAGAATCTTGGCAAATTCAAATTTCAAATACAATATTTATATATGTATATTTCTTTTAACTTAGCACTCTACAAACTGTAAGATGACATAAAGCATGTAGTCTTGATTCTTCCTTTTAGCACATAAGGTGACAGAAATCACTACCTCATTCTCTTCCAGTTCTTTCGGGGAATTACAATAATCTCTATTCACCTTGAACAAATGACTCTGAATAAAAGACTAATCCCTATCACTATATGAGTCATCCCATACACCGAAAAAAAAACACATTTCTCAGCAATTAGGTACAATACATGGTTTGGATTTTTTTCCTGTCAGTCTGTTCTATTGTCCCTTTGAAAGGTACCACAAACCCTAGACATTTTTTAAAGAATACATCTTGATTCATTTCTCTGCAATGTACTTTTAAAGGTGTACTAGCATCAAACTCCATAGTCAATGGACCTTAGAAAAGAAACACAGTTTTGCCTTTCTTTTCATACTGTCTTGCAGGAAACCCCGTCCACACTGCTGACTCAGAAAATATGGGTCTGTATCCTTCGATCCACTGATTTCAATGGATTTTTTGCTCTATCAAGAACACCAACATCTGGTCTATAGTGCGAGAACCCCAGTTTTAGCTACCTAGTCCTATTCCTATAGCACTATTCTTGTCCTAGAGGAAGAGGTGTCATATACAGTACATTTCCACCCTGCTTTTGTTAATCTTTATGTCAGCACCTACTTAAATAGAAATGTAGATAAAAGCATTCCATTTGCAAGGAGCAAGAACTCAACCTCTTTGCAGACCAAGTGGGGGTAACTGCATACAATCTGAATTATTCAGAAAGCAGAGTCCCCAGTCTGAACTGAATGATCCATGCCTCCTTCCTTGCACTCCAAACTCTTTGGTAACATCCTGTGCTATACATATGAATTACAATTGAATTACATATTTGCAGAAATATGTTGCTGTCTCTGGAAAAACAAGGACCATTTTTATGACCAAAAAAATATTTATTATTAGTGTGTCATCCTAGCTATTTAAAGTAATTTTACAATCAACCATAGGCAGATTTTCCAAAGGTTATTACCATGGACCTCAGCATTAAGTTCTTCCTTATGAAGTCAGAAAAATTGCAACTTAAAGGTATCAAAACCACACAAATAACATTTATCAGTGCTATGCTTCCTATATACCCCATATACATATGCAAATTATATGCATCTACTGAAACTGATAGCATCACCCAGTGAAAACTACTCAAGCTCACTTAACAGATTATGCATAAGCTCCAAGCCACCCTTTAAAGCAAAAAAGCAGTTGAGAACCCTTCACTGAAACCTCCAGGTCCTTAACGTACAAAATGAAGTACAGCCCACAGCAGTGTTGCAGCTGATCTCAACTGCTGGCTTACAGCCAATGCCTACTGCAACCACCCTCCACAACCTGTTCTGTGAATACGTACTTCAGAAGAGAATCAAATACTAGGAAGCAAACTGTCAGCCTGCGCAACCTTTCAGGCACAGTATACTGCAGTGCGGGTGATCTGGTAGATACACTCTGCATTAACTGGTGTTTGCATTTAGTCTTCAAGATCCATTCTGCTGAACAAAAGCCAGTCTTCAGCGGCTTTTAGTTAGAGAGGGGAGGTCTACACATGAAAACTATTGCAGTATCAGTCAAGTGAAGACTGGGCACAACAACAACCTGCAGATCCAGAAATGCACAAAGACCATAAAAGCTCCGAAGGCTGCAAACTTCCTTAATTGTGCTAACTGAGCCTATGCATACTGAATAATTCCCTGACTGTACATTTAAAATTGCCACATTGGGTTCTGCTAATCTTCCATACACAAGCTTTGTGTTCTTGTTCACATAGTCAAACCAATGATTCAGACTCCTTTGCTTCAAAGAAGAAAATTATTTTCTTCTAAATTCTGAAAGCATTACATCATATTGCTTATCTAAATTCTCTCATAAATTCAAACATTAGCCCTGGCACAATCACAACATTTATGTTTAAGGCTCTTTTCAGTCATAGCTTGTTCATTCTGTTATTTCAGCAGTGTTGTCTCAGTGAAAACTGACTTTACTCCCTCAGTTCACCATGAACAAAGCTAACTATTAAAGTTTGTATGATAAGAGAGAACTGTTTTATAAATCAAACTGAAGCCCATTAGTGGGTGGTTTTGAATAAATATATTAACTACTGCCTTGAAGTCAATGAATTCTCATTTTCAAAAGACGCCAGACTATCTCCAAGTGATAGGTTTTTCAAAAAATGTTACAGAGATAAGAGAAATATTTCATTTAAAAATTAAATCCTGAGCAATTATATACACTCCTCTTGTAACACTGCATTAAAACCCAGCCCAAAGTCTTGCCTAATAATCCCATGTACACAATAGACTTGCTACTATGAGAACACAGTAGCAAGAAAAGACAGCCCAATTTAGGGTTTGTCATCAACTGATAACCTTGCAAGAAAAGGACCCCCTAAAAAGCTACCTACAGACTATTCAATGGATTGTATTTCTAGATGCGCCTTTAAAAAGTTCTTTTAAAAAAGCAGTACAAAAACATTTGGCATTGAAACTGCTGCAAATCTCTAAAAATACATACGCACGCACACACATATACACTGCCTCTGGTCTTCTGTCAAGGACTCCTAACACATGCCTGAAATGAACTTAGTATCCAAGTAGATTGATATCAGTTCCTTTCAAGGATACCTGTATTCTTCAGTTATCAGACCATACCTTGGCTGGAGGGGTTGTGTTAAATCCCACATCTGTTTCTAACTGACATCTAGTACCAATCTGATATAGTTTCATTAAAAATTCCAACCAAAATACATATGAAGCTTTTAAAATATCAGTATCAAAATAGTTAAAGACCTCCCAAGTTCAGTACTCAGTCATTTAGAAGCCACAGCACGTCCAGTTTCATAATAAGCTATATACATTGAAGTTTGTACTCTCATGATATACCCCATAGAAAAATCTTAAAATAATGCAAAAATAACAAATACACAGAAGCCACTTCCAGTGTCTGTACTTTTGTTTAGAAGGGCATACATCTCTAGAGCTCTTTACAGGGCAGTGTTCAGAGCAAGGTTTACATGTTTTGTAGTAATGTAAGGCATCTATTAACTTTGTGTAGCACCACCCGACCCAGGACCCCACAGTACTTTACATAAGCACTAATGACACAGAGGAGATAGAGATTAGCAAATCCTCCCTCCTACCTTGAAGTCCTACAAGGCCAAACCATGCAAAGTGGAGTTCACAGCTCTCAGAGTTTAAATTTGGAAAGCTTAGCACTTCTCATGTGACATAGGATCCAACCCTCAAAGTTCCTCTGCATTAATGCATGAGATAGGTCACACTGAGCACACGAGAGGAAGCTTTTGGCACATCAGCCAACATGACATGAGAAAAGCTGTCTTGGCCCACATGATATGCCAAGGCCACAGTACTGGGCCAGAGAGTGAAGTGTCTTTTAGGAGTTTCTCGCTCAGAAACAAACCAAAAGCAGCAGAATACATTGCTTTGGCCCTTCCCCTGCTCAGGCATCCCAGTGCCAAATGCAAATGAAATGAAAAATGCAAATGAAAGGATCTGCCAGAGCAGCTGCATCTGGAGTCTCTGATGGAAGGTCACAGCCCCACAGTAGCAGAGAACAAGCTCCAGCTGCAGGGGAGCACAAGGAATAGCAGGTTGCAGAATCTCCCATTCAACACCTGAGCCTGACAGGTCTGCAGAAAACCTTGGACAAAACCAGAAATGTGAGAATACATCCAAAATTGATGGCTACTTCTGTGTTTTAGCCGCAAGAATACATTGTCTCCTGAAAGGAGTAGAATGAATATATAGTGAATATGTACACACACATTCCAATATATAAGAGCTATCGATAGATAATGCATGTATTTGGCTTTGATAATAAATCAAAATCTTGGCTTTTGATGCTGTGAGGTAAGCTGTACAGGTGAGATATTGCACTCATGCTTTCTTCTCATGCAGTTTTCTGGCAATGATGGGGCAAATTCCTCACACCTGTGCAGATCTAACTTTGCCAGTGAGCTTTGCATTGACCCCAACAACATACATTTTCACATTAAAAGAAACAAGAGAAATGAGAAATACTGTGATTCACAGTTTGCGTGGTGCTGCCTTCATAATCAGCTTCAAGGGAGCATTTGCATTTTCATCCATTATACTGCCACATATAAGCCAGCACACTTTCACAAATACTTTACCCAGGTCTCTGAACAAGTAAATCAGATTTTCTATGGATTTGTATAACAAGGCTGAGATCCCACAACGTTTCTCTGATGTCTAATACAGGCTCAACTCATGCTGCAGCCTTTCACTCAAAGTAAAGGGCATTTGTAGCACTTCTCCAATCCATATAAATGCCTATTTGTACAAACGATACAGTAGCTTAACATTTTGGGGCCTGTCACACCTCTGTCAAATTTGGATGAAATCAGTAAAAAAAAACAATCAGGTGAAAACAGACACAGGCACATACACACCTTCTTCACAAAGTCTTACTAAGAGACCAGACTGAAAAAGGAGCTAAGCAGTTAGATACTGAAAGTCAGAGAAGCCACCCAGAGCCAAACAGCAAAGGGGCACCCAGTTAACTGCCCTGTCCACTCAGAGCCACCATTTATGAGTGTCCTGGCCATTATCTCGACACACACAGGATGTCTCAAACATACTCCTTGTTCAGACCACAGATAAAAAGGAGTCATAATAGCTCGCCAATTTTTAAGCCATCCATTTTATGACTGGCAAACTCTTATCTCAATTCAGCCTTAATAGTGATTTCTGCTCAAATGTGAGCAAACACAGAATATCCTCAAATGACCTTATCTACAAAGTGAAGATTTCTAAGGTTGTGCAGAGGAGCTCTGCTACTTCTGTAAAGTGGATCATCCCTTTTTCATCTGGAAGGATGAATGTTGCACATGCCAGTAGAGTTTCTGATTCAGTTAAATGATAACAAATATAAGTATTTCCAGTAAAAAATTACAAATGTTACTTTAACAACTATAAGGATATATTAAAGCATTAAGAGTGGTAAAATTCTTTATTTTCATACGATTCTCTGCTTGGCAGAAATGTGGAATACCAAAAATCACTCTTCATAACTAGTCAATTATATGAGGGCAGATGACTTGCAATATCTCCAAGATAAACAGAAAGCTTTTGCTTCCATGCTTCTGTGTTACCTTTTATCTTATTTATTATTTTAGGCCAAAATACTGCCAGGTAATGTAGAAGTACTGAGTCAGGCACAGGACATACCTGTCTGGTAATTCTACATGAATGCCTAACACTATCTACCTGCACAGTGTTACGAAGAACCCCTTCCACCTCAGAAAACCACTTAAAAATTTATCTCCAAAGAACAGAAAGGCTTTTGCTATGAGACAAAATCATTGTCCATGCTTCAGCAAGTTTATCTCAGTAAAAGTATTTGAGCAGTTTTAATCACTCTCCACAAAAAGCCAGATACAGCTGACAAACAGTTAAGCTTTAATGCCCCCCAGCTATTAGCTGTCACCCTCCCACCTGAAGCCTGGTGCTTAACTGCACATTAGAGAGACTAAAACAGGTCTGGAGACTCTCTAGATAAAAACTCTAGGCTTAAGGGAAGCATGCAATTCAAACATACAATACAGATTTAAAGTACACAGCTTATAACTGACACAGACCTTTCATTCTACCAGCCAAGTCCTTCAAAAAATATAATGTGTAAAACGGTAATTGCACTGGCAATCAGCAGTGTCCCACCTTTCTTCAGCATGAACCCAGTCTCAGAGGTAGAACTGAGTTAAAATGGATCTACACCCAGTCTCCTGCTTTTCTAGAATCATCAGAGCATGCTCCTGTTATCACTACACACATTAAAGTCTCAGTGCAACAGCCTGCAATGTGTGAGCTATATCACATCTTTATGTAAAGAAAAAAAACTATTTCATGATTTAAAATGAGACTCATTGAAGTCAGTAGAATAATTCCCCCAATGAAATCTTTTCTTGGGAAAATCAATAAATTCTTGGATTGAATGCTTTTGCTTTCAATAGTTTTGGACCAGATCTTTAAGCAGAAAACATAAGGCTAGACAAAAGAACAGAGATGGACAAAAGGAGGGAGCAGGTAGATCTGCCTTAATGTCATGCTTAATGACAACTGGGATTAAATTTTAACACATTATACATATTCTCAAATACTTTTCTCTTTTTATTACTTACCTATTTTTTCATCTCATGTATGACCTTTAAAGAGTGAAACAGAGCATTTGCTTCATCAGCAACAATGATCTTTCAACATGGTGGCCAAGAATTTACCAATCAGGAGGTTCAGAAGTTGAGCTTCATTAACATTTCCTATTCCATACAGGCAATAAGTAATTGATACTTTCACTTGACACACAAAAAAAATGAATGGTTTCAAACAATTTTCATTTAAGAAAATATATCCTCTGGACAATACTTAAAACAGCAGGAACCATCCTAGTGTAAGCATATAAACCTATAAAGTTACAGTGCTATTGCCAAACCAACTTGAATAGTATCTGGATGCATATGCATTACTGCTCATTGGCAAAAAACGGCTGGAAATTTTCTTCATCTCTGCATGTCATCTATGAAATGTTGGGTTTTATTTTAAACAAAGAGGTTAATAACTATAAAGGTTGTTAAGAAATATTATTATAACAAGATAAAAATCTGAACAAGCAACGCACAAATACTTCAGCAAGTAATACAGGCTAGGAATGTCCCTGAATCTACTGCTAATTTCATATATTGGTTACTAAATATTTATTAAAGCACACAAAATAACATATGTACTGGTACTCCAAAAAATGCAGTTCTGGAATGAAGCTCCTGAGGCTCCAAATACAGACTTGCAGCAGCTTCACATTTCTATAAATTATTTTGCACCATAATGAAACATCAGTTTGTTCCCTCTGGCAGCTACTTCAGAATCTTACTCACAAGAGAGCTAGAAACCCTCCCTCTAATTGCCATAGTAAGATTAACTGAAGGTCATTACGCTTATTGGCGCACCCACAGTATCTTTAAATACTACTACTTCTCCTTTCTAGCTTCACACAGTGACAGGCAGCAATCATGTCATCAACATCTTTCTTCAGCCAACATAAAAGAAACCTGTTATAAAATAAGCTGTCCATTCACTAATCACACTGATAAACTTTCTCTGCATGAGTTCTTTTTCTGAATGTTATATTACATATTAGACCTTAGCAGTACTGGTAAGTTAGAACAGAGTTCTGCATTGCCTTGTTTTCAGTTACGAGTTCCAAGAAGAAATTTGCTGGTGGTCCCTATGTGCATGACAATACACTTTGTTTTATTACTCCCATCTTTAAGGTCATAATATAACATACAGTTATTACTGTATTGTTCTCATACTCATGTGTGTTGACAGTTCCTCCCAACTTTATCTTATCATAAAGTGTAACAAGCCCAATCTTAATTTTTTTTTTTTTTGCCCCAGTCATTAATGAAAACATTAAGCAGCTCTAGACCCAGAGTGACTCTGGGTGTAACCTTTCTCTAGGCCAATATTCCTCTTTCAGCAGTCAGTTATTATCTTCCTCTCCCATTCCATATTCATTTCCCATTTCACACTCCAGACTACATCTCCTCTAAGTTTGTTTCCAATGGGGCATTGTATCAAACGGCTTTACCAAAGTCCAGATAAATGAAGTCTCTGTATTCCCCTCATTTAAGGAAAAAAAAAACCCTGACCAAAGAAAGGTATAAAATGAGTTAGGATAGGTTTGATCTTCCAGATAAATCAGTTTTCTTCAGTTTTCCATTTACCTTTATGTTATTAATTATTCCTTCCTTAAAAAGCATTCCAAAGCCTTATATGCTTAAGATCAGACAGACATGCTCAAAGTTTCCTGGCTCTTTTCCTTCTATATATTTCAGTACTACATTAGCTATTCCCTAGCCATCTGGTACCACCCTTGTTTTGATAGACTTGTTAAAAATTCCTGCTATCAGAGCTATGATTTCATGTGTGTTTCTTTCAAAGTTCTCTATGAAATGCTTATCAGATCCCCCCCGATGTGACTGCATTGAAGCTCTATGAGTTTTGACACCTTCTTTAATTACAAAAAATAATAGTCAACTCCTGAAGACAAGAGTACCTATCATACCATTGTAAAATTCCATTCACAGAGTTGTTTACATGATTACTAGTAGCATTGTTTCATTTAAAAATAAATTGATATTCCTTAATAAACAAGATAGTGTTTTCACTTCAAAATAACAGCATCCATATAGGTGTGTGCAACGAATACAAAGGGGCGTACATAAAAACTTTGTCATTGTAGGGACAAACTATTTAGATCTAGAAATATCATATTCATATCATATTGCATAACTCATTTACCAAAGAAGCTACATAGGGAGTTGTGTATGGAAGAGTAAATCCTTCTGTTCCTGGCACTAATATTTCATACCCAAAGTATAATGTTATAAAGTCTTATACGAAATGGTCTTTAATAAAGTGTTGACAATAACCATCGGTTTCTTCTAGAAAGCGTACAGCTGTTTTAACACGATTATTAAATTCCAACCAAGAACCAAGCACATCCTTCATTTTCAGTCTGAAAGTACTCCTCCATCTAAATCTACACTATTTATGTAAACTAATATCTACTCCATATGGTTTAACTTAATTCACATAATCTCTTACTGCACAGATAACAGGGACATAGCAAGTTTGGTCTGCATTACAAGCACAGGATCAGACCCCAAACACATAAAAGTTTATGAAACCAGCTAGCAGTCTTTGATTTAAAGTTGTCAGTTAGAGCTCCCTCTCCCATTTCCAATCCCATTATCTTTTTTTTATTTATTTTGATCATATTATACCAGTTTTAAATTAACAGATAGCAACGTGAGAGTGGGCAACCACACATGACTGTGGTGCTAACATCATGTTAATGCCTTAACATAACATTTGGTTTAGGTGGCCACTTTGTCTTTCTAAATATGCATTATTTATAGTCTGAAAAAGTGAAAGTTATCCTAGTAGAAGAATAGCTGTCTTTGAGATTGGGAAGACCCATTATGCTACCGGAGTGCTTGGAGACTTGCCCATGAAAGCATGTGACGCAGTCTATCTGGACAGAAGAGCAGAAGAATCAGGGAAGGGCTAAGATTAAAACACAAGACAAAGTAATATTCAAGATAATCAGTGTGAAGAATTTTGAATCAACTGTAAATATTCTATAACCAATGTATATACAGAAAAGTGACATGTGAGCATGTTGGCTAACAATCCATCGAGACTCTGGATCTCTTCAGAACACTACTGGATGGAAAATATTGTAATGACAGATACTACAGAAGTGGAATAATACCAAAAGGGAAAGAAAAAAAAACAAAGCAATCACTTCACATTCTGTGATAGGAGGTCCTCAGTTCCTCTCACAAGAATATCTCTTCTTTTGAAATAAGTTACTTTGTAAACATCACCTAGAATTAGAATTTGTTACTATTATTTCGCATACCAGAATAAAGCAGTAGATATCAATAGGGATTTTGCTGGCTAACCCCAAACTCACTAAGACAGAGCAATTTTGGCTGAGCACAAGAAATGGTAAGAAGGAGACAGTCACAAGATTTGCAAGGTAATCACCCCTTTTTTTCTTTTTTCCTACATATAACAACTACATATTTCTATCTTGTTAGTATTATTGTGGAATGAACAGCCTACAATGTTCTTGTTTTGTATGATCTCAGCTTCTTAAGTGTCAGTTGCACTACATGCACATATACCTGCACCACATGCACAAGTTTATAATAAAATTTTGTTGACATCCCCCACCATCTAAACTGCAATTAGTGACACTACCCTGCAGACAAATCAGCTTTCTCCTTGTCAGCTGCAGTCATTTCAGATCTAGCCTTCCCACCTCCAACTCTAAACCGCTACCAAAGTGCAGCTGCAAAAGTCATCTCTCCTCCCATTCTAGGTCCATCTCCTCCTAGACTCTGTTGGTCTCCTGCCAAATCATATTCAAGTACCTTGTCTTCACCTACAAGATCTTGCATAGTAATAAATAATATAGAAATAACCACAATGTGCTGAGGAATTATCAAGGAAGTCCTTTTTAAACAAACAGAGGAATAAGACCTTACATTACACCCCTCTCTATCAATTACAGCTCTGTTACATTTCACACACTATGCCCTGCTCCACTTCACACTCCCTTGCCACAGTCCTGTGACTTACATATTAGCAGTGCAGTTTCACAGACTCCTCCCTGCTCCAGCATCCTACAGGAAAGATGCAGATCAGAGAGAGAAGACCATAGTGCTGCAAAACAGAAAGGGATCACATAGAACAGCACAGCCCCACATCGAGACGCTTCAGCAAACTCTCTCCCAGCTGCAGCCTTGTGCCATGGTCTGGCCCCAGTGACATAAACCAATTTGCCAATTGCAGGCCTAGACACACCTTTTCTGGGCTGCAATGCAAAAAATATGCAATGCTCACCTTATACTGGGACTCAAAAAGGCAATGCAAAGGTAGAGGGACTTGCAAGCATACTATCTGATTAGTGGAGCGACAGGACCGCAAACAGAACTCACTGTCAGCTCATTTTTTTGACCCAGCATTACGATTTTCAGAGCAGTTGTAAGCAGGTGGCTCTCCACTTTGTTGCAGTGTCTAGCAACACATTTAATTACAGTAGGAGATTAGACAGCCAGAGGATTAACTAAATCCTAAATAGAAAAAAAAAAACCACAGGCCTTCTGAGACATAAATCTTGCAAGTATGGTTCCACACAGCACAAGTCCAGATTCCTGAATAGTTTATGATTCTGTAAAATCTTCACTGTAAAAGGCTGCATATACTTAAAATCTGCAAAGGTAGCAGCTTAAGTTATTTCTAGTCAGCTCATAAAAATCTGTCTTTAGCACTTTTTTCCTAAGAAAAGAGAAAGAAACCCAGACATACTCTAAGCTTAGTGAAAAGATAAGATTCTGGATATAATACCAATATGACTTCACCCTTTATTTTGTAAGGGTTCAAAACAACACAAGATGAAAGTTTATATATAAGCATAAGGGATCTGCCAAAATGAAAGTGAAAACCCAGCAAATTATATTTCAGACACCTTGACATATTATGCACCACGCATGCTGTCAGCTTCACTGTCCTTTCCTTTGCTGTAGGCCGAATGCTTGAATACCAATCTTATGAAACTACAGCTCTGAATTTATCCACTATATATAACATTCCAGATGTCGTACCAGCTGGGAACAGGCCCTTAGGCCATCTTTGGTTGATCTCTTAGTCACTTTCCAGCTTTTGCCAGGCATTCATCCAAAAATATGAAGGAAAGTGCTAAAAACAGATGTCAGAGTTAATGGGGTTTTTTTCTTCGTGGTAGGAAATACAGAAAACTTGCACCCTACACCTATTCTATGAAATATGAATGTTGTCAACAAACCGTAAGTTAATTTTAAATTAAATCATAACGTAGCAAAGTTAATTCATACACTATTTTTCTGACAACAGGCCAGCCTCCATCAGTCTGTTCTTTGAAAATATTACACGGTCATTTAGATTTTTTCATTAACTTGGAAAAATCTTCTGATATTGTCAATCTGCAAAAGTGGTTTCAAGTCCCTCATTTAATGAAAAGTAATGCTTAAAATTTAAACTAGACTGGTTGCAATTCATGGTAAGCTTTATGACAACGTTGGAGTAATGGGAGTTATTAAATCAGTACACATCTGAGCTATGAAAGAGAAAGACCTGTTGGCCCCATCGTATTACACAAACGATTTCAACTTCCACTCACTGCAATATGAACAGGAGATGTTCAGATCTTCCCAAGAGGTGCTCTCTCTTTGGGGTCTTACAGGAGTTTTAAGCATGGAATTTCAAAGAACAGGGCTGGAAACGAGGCCCTGATCCTGCCAACACTTTTGCACATGTGCATCTTTACTTATGTGGGTAGTTCACTGACGTAGATGGGAGTCCTCACAAGAATTAAGTTATGCATGTGCATAAGTGTTTGGGCCCTAGACTGTAAGGTCTGTGCAAGAGAGGTCATCTATCCTATCTGCTCTAGACAGTGTTCCAAATTTTCTATCCGCACTCACCAAAATATTAACAAACATATGTAGAACCAATTCCCAGAAAGACTTCGTGGGGCTGCCAGCAAAACCTCCCTTCAGTATGCAGGACCTTGGTCTCTTATATAGCAAAATACAGGAGATCATTTCAATTACAACTATATCTTAGTAGGATGATAATCTCTTTTGACACTCTAAAGACACCCTTTTTAAATTTTTGGGCAATAGTCTTCATCAAAAGGAAGCAATCTAACTACACAGAAAAAGGACTATTCATACAAAATATTTTCACCCTCCTTTTCTTTGCCTCACACTCATTAGAATGCAAAGCTGAAAATATGAGAAAAACAGACTACCTTATAGTCTCAATATAGAAGGAGTAGAAGAATGAACATTAACTGGCAAGTTCATTGTGAAGTATAAAAATATCAGCAAAAAGAAAAAAATCTTTTTCAAATGGAATAAAAAGAGCCGGGCAAGTTTAAAACTTAGCCCTAATACTTAAATAAGACACTTAGGATATAATTCTGATTCATACATTAGAATGCAGTATTACCCTAATGCAAGTGATTACCACTAAAGCCAGCATTCAAAGGTGGTAAAATTTCATTGTTTATAGTCTGATATTTGAACAGTTTACATCACCTATTAGTAACATCAAAAAAATTCAAGCCAGTGCACTGCATTTCTTGTAAGTAAAATTGATGCATTGTAAGCAATATTTTGTCTTTTTTTCTCAGATGGTATAACAAAAAGGTATTTTGCCACGATATGTTGTCTTGATGTTGCGAGGCATTATACGAGCTGTCTGAAAGAGCACAGCTTGTTTCTTCAGATTTATACCATATAAAACCATAACATTTAGACAAAGGAAGATCATTGATCATATGCTACACATTTAAGGAAACATGCGTATTTCTAGCAAAGATGGGGAATGAGAGTGGAGTAGTAAACCACATTTTGCCAATATTTTGTGATGTGATTTGAGTACGACATAATGAAAGAGATCAAATATTTTCAAAATAGAATTCATTTCAGCATTCATGGTGTGTGAATAGGTTTGCTTGTGTAAGTCACAGAAAAATCTGTGATCCTCACCAAATCTGCCAGCAGTCGGTTCAAACTAACAAAGTTTACTACACAGCAAGTCTTCACACATCTTTTTGACACCAGATTTGAAAAAAAAAAAAAAAAAAAAATTGAACTTGTCTCTCTGCAGAATACTGAGGCTGCAATGACACTTGTCTTTGTAGCATCTATCCGATTTTCCAGTAAAGTCTTAGTCTAACACTCTACAGTATTTCTTCTGGAGTACCTGAATCCAATCTGCCTGAAATCAATGGCAAATCTCATTTGCATTAAAAAAAAAATGAAGGCCTGATCCAAAGTCTATTAAATTACTGTGGGTTTTGGACTAAAGCCTAACTAATCAGGTAAAGGAGAACATATCATCTTGTATTTACAATTGCAACCATCTCCCAAGGGTTATTTTAAAAGCTACAAAAACATCACGTATTGTACAGCAGCATATTGCTACTAATTTCCTTACCCATGTGCAAATACTCTAGTCTGCTTCATGAACCTGCAAATCAGCTAAAGGTTTGGTGCCTTTTTTAAAGTCCTTTTTCTCCTGTGCAAGATAAAATTGTTAATGGAAGAAAGGCTATACCAAAGCACTAAAATACTTTAATATAAAGTATGATAACACAAAAAAATAAATTTTACTAGCAATAAGATATTTTTATAAAGCTAGATTACACAGGCTCGGTGGCAAGAGGTCAAGTCTAATAGTCTCAGAGTATTAAAAAATGTCCAAATTGTTTCCAGTTCTCAGAGGTCTGACTGCAACTCCTTCTAGACCAATATCAGCTTAACAGTTGCCTATCTATAGGAGAGTGGGGGGGGGGAGCGGGCAGAACAGAGAATGAAGAGGAATGTTTGATTTGCCAATCATTCCACAAAATGTAGGACCCACAATTTGTGTCAACTACATTAAAGTACTGAAGGCTAATATTCAAGTATGGCATTACTCTTTATCAAAGACCACACTAAACACTCAAGCAAAGCATTGAGCACCTTCAACCACTGCCTCAAATCACATACAAGCATTTATTTCTGTAAATAGTTTCAGACATGCAAAAAATCTATTGACATTCCCAGGACATCTTGGATACTGGAAGTCGCACCCAAAGGTTCAGTGGTTTCCTGAGGGTAATGGTTTAAAGGGATTAGAAAACAAGCAATATTTTTTAGGCTATGGCCTGAATAGAAATGCAAGTAAATCCCATATATAAAAGAGAGGGAGAAGAAAAAAAAAAAATCACTGAGCTTTCATAACACGAAAGAATGAATAACAAATTTCACATACTTTTTTTTTTATTTTAATACAAAACACTCTCCCAGTTCTGTTACTGAAAACCACGGTCATTCTCTGTACCCTTAAGCCAAGTGCTGATAAGGCTCCAAGGCTAGGCTCAGCCGGTGGGAAGCTACACACAACCTGACACTTGAAACACACTGCACCAGGATGCCTAATCGGGGATTACAGCTACTCTTATCTCCCTGAAATCTGCATGTACTTATTTTCTTTTTATTTTTAAAGCCAAGCTCATTCCGAAGATATTATTTCTGATATTATTTATTCTGCCTAGCCTTGTTCTGATCCTGAAGCTCAATCATTCTTGCCCATCCTACAACCTGCCCTACAAATCAGTTCTGCTGTCTGTAACAAAAACAGTGAATAACAGCATTTTCCTCTGTTCGGAGATGTTTGACCTTCTTCCTTTTCATCAATCATTACCTTATCAGTCTCGTAACATAACCAAGTAACAAGGGCATAACTCCCCATCACAAACTGTTACAGCTGTTTATAAAACAGCATAAAGATTTAGCACCCAGTCACTAAAGGAGAAGAGCTCCTGTCCCTCCTGGCCATGCTGCAGCCAGATCACTTGACTACATCACATAAACACATTTTTATTGAATTAGATACCAGAAAAGACCATTGCTGAAAGCTGGGAAATAGAAAAGACAGTCCCCTTATTTTATCATTATATCAACAGCACATTACTAATGTGTGTTGTGAAGCCTGGAACAGTTTGTTTCACATTTGGAGCATTAAAATGCTTCAGATCTTACAGTATCACAACCTGTAGCACTTTCTAAACTCTGAAAATAATAAATACGGTTGTCAGCAGTGATCCTCTCAAGAACCTACATTTACAATTTTTGCTGTCACTGCCAAAATTGGTAATTAATGTATGCAATTTTCTTCCTTGCGAGCAAATAGTTTTTGAAGTCTAATAGTCGGTAGAAATAAATTAGGTTTACTGGCAACACTGACAGTTATTTTGAAACAGTGTGAAGTGAAATAACTGTTTGAAGTGGTAAAGAGATTGTTCTGTAGCTGTCCCAATGCTGGTTCATTACGCAAGTGCTAATGATATCAAGCATTATTTTAACTGTTTCTAGAAACAAAGCCAAGATATACGGATTCTTTTAAAAGAAGGCTTTTCACTACATCTTCCACATTAGCGGCATACAAATTGGAAGAGATTTAGGTTCAAGTATATTTCTACTAAAAAGGTCATTGGGACATCCAACCTATACTATAAATCTGTTTTCCATGCTGGACAGGCCTGAAAGGATGACTGTCAAGGATGTGAGGGACCTTAGCCACATGCTGTATGACGTAAATTCCATTTAAATTACCCACCGCCAAACAACAGAATGATATCAGAAACACCTTACACAGAACGATTCATTTTATCAAGCAAGCACTTTACTCAGCATTATTTCAGAGCCAGTATAAACTGAAGGTTCTTTTATTTTTGCACTAAGGCTTTCCATGTTAACAGAGAAAGGCTGCTATATACTCTCATGCATCTTTTAATGTTATCTGTGGTAGAAGCAGCACAGAAGGAAAAAAATCCAATTCATCCTACTCATCCTTCATGAAAAATTCAGCAATACAATTTTTTTTTCTCATTGGTGCAAAACTTAACAAAAGTTCTGAACAGCTTGAGAAGTTAAATAAGTTTACCTATATTATTGAAAAACTAAATACAATCTGTTCTGGACTTGACTGAGACCAGCGAGAAGACATAGTTCTAAAATTGATTTGCATTGTGTAAACAAATTGTTTAATTCACCATTGAGCTTTACCAGCCTAAAACATCCTCTCTTCCATGTACAATCTGAAGAATGGCTTTCCAGTTCCAAGCATGGTGTTTCCTACAGTACTTGAAATACATCTTTTTGATTTAGAAGCACTTCTCCACTATATCTCAATGAACTCTTATTGATAGATGATAGCAGTGGTGCGTCAGAGCTGTGTAAGCATGGGATCATTTCTGCTACCTCCAGACCTTTCAGTCTTAATTTAGAAGTCTGACACTAAACCTTTATCAATGTCAAAATTCTTGGATAAGTACATGTGCCAGCTGCTGGGGGTTCACTGAGGGCATGAGGAGGTCAGTGGTAAATTCACATTACAGTGTATCAATCTCTCACTATTTAATCATTGTTCTTCGGTAAAGAATGTCAAATTCATGTCTAGTCTGTATATTGTTAATTGATTTCATCAGATGTCTTGTTACTAGTTCAATGTAGCAGAATTGAGTTAAAGACTTTACAGTAGAATATTTTCCCAAGTATACATCCTTCTGTCTGCTTGGGTGGGGGGGGGATGCGGGGAGCAAACCTTAAATCTATTGCTAGGAAGTGAAAAACTTACTTGGGAAAACTCTAAACTGAAAACCTCAGATGATGAAACACTGAACACGAGTTAAAAGAATTCAGTCCTTTATGAAAAATGTGCATGGCAGAGACACCATAAAAACAAGGCCCTCAATATTAAAGTTTTTTTGTTTTGATATAGACCAACCTCAAACTGAATAAACATCTAATTGTGGCCCCAGAGATACGTCCAAAAAGAAGAAAGAAAATAGGTATATCAAAGTAATGTGTTTTTAAAATTAAGTTCTATTTTCCATTAGTAGAAAAGATACTCCTGATTATTTCTCATTCAGTCCCTACAAATAGGTATTTCCTCTAAGCTGAATCTTCTTTCTACCCAAGTTAGTGGTCTCAGTCACATACTGCATCCAAGCTGCTCTCAACGCCACTCCAAGCAGGGGTATGTAAGCAAAGCTTTATGCATCCCTCTACAGTCTTTTATCATCCATTAGAGCAGCCTCAGTATCTCTCCAGCACCCAGTGGACCAAGAATAACAGAAAACACCTGAAAATTTATGTCCATTCTCCTTCCTTGAGAAGTCATTTTGGGGGAGGAACTTGCAAATGAGGGGCTGCTTCTGCTACCTGGGAATCCTCCGCCAGCCACTGAGGCCAGTATTACCACAGCCACAGATGGACTCAGGATACAGGCCAATAAATTTTACCACAGAATTTAGTGGAATAGGATTACAGCCTCATAGCAGGTATTTCATCCAAATTGAAATGATATAATGTGTGTTTTCTGCGGAAATTATATTATTACAGATTCCCTGTGAAGGCACTTATCCTGCACGAGGTGAAGACCTACTTCTGTAAGTACGATTTACACGCAGAGACCTTTGGCAGGGTTGGGACTAATGCAGTAATACAAAACATGAAAGTCTGTAGTTCTTTGTGCACAATGAAAAATGTACTGCATGCAGCACTTCCCCCATTTTCTCTGAACAAAACCCCAAGCTTAAAATGTTAGTTGGTGCTTTAAAAAGTGCCAGTTCCTCATTCAGTTTGCCAATAAACAAAAGTATGTTAAAACAGTTTTCAGTTCACTGAGTAATCTATCATGCACAAGAATATATCACTAATGATACAATTACTTGTGCATATGCTAGTCACACATTTTCAGTAAGCAATTAGCCTAAACAAAAGTATTGTTTGAATAGGATCATGCCTACTGACTTACGCCATACCAGTCTCTGAGTAGTTTTGCCTGAAATTGTAAGTGGTTTTCATTTGCTCTTAATCCCTGCCTCCTTCACCCCCGCCCACTCCAAATCAGAAACACATTTCACTTGATTACAGAGCTAATTTCATTATCCAAGTAATATTTTTTTTAAATTCTTAAAAATAAAGAAGTCCAAATTAAACCTACAAAGAGAAAATAAAGGTATCAAAAAAAACAAGCAAAAGAACTGAAAATATTAGGGAGCGCCTAACATCACCTTCAGTTAGATTTCCACAAAAACACCAAATGGTGCATTTTACCTTCACACAGCTTTACAAACACATGGCTCTAAATTCTGAACATGACTTAAAACTCCTTATTAACATCTGTAGGATTAGTATGGAGTACCACAACCCTGACCTCATAATTTGTTACTTACACAAGATGTCTCGGCTAAGAGAATTGAACTACTTGCAGGATTCACGTCAGCGGAATTTGTGTTATTCTAATATCAGCACATTGGCTGAATAAGGACTGCAAGGTCAGTTCCTTACTCAGCTGAAGAGGAATATTTCTAACATAGTACTGGAATTCAGGTGGCCAGGTACTAGTAGTTGCACCTCTGGTGCTTCGACAAAAGTTAACCTACCAGCTCACACTCAGAATACATAAATGAATCCACTTGAGAACAGCTTGTTTCACTCCAAAAAGAATCTTTAAATGAAGAGCTAGACACTGAGATTCAAGATATTGTCATTTTAATAGTTCTGAATGCTTCTTCAGGGTATCAACAAAAATGTCATGTCACAGTATAACACAAGTTTCTGGCTCTTTCTCAAAAGGAGAGTGCTGGAGCTTTAGGTACTTGGGTAGCAGGTGTGCTGCTAACTACAAATCTTACTCCCTTCTCAGGATTAGAGCTTGTCTTCACTGATGTGTTAATTTGAAATAAGTTTGTCCCTTACATGACTCATCTCCAAGCCCAAAAATTTCTAGCTCCATTTCACTGGTGATTTACATGCAAACTAGGTGGCAATGGAATAAAAAGGCTCAGACTAGGAGCAGAAGCCAGCAAGCAGCTGATACTCAAAACCAGGCAGTGACTCAGAGACAGTTCCACAGGCTGAGCAGGGAGGATGGCCATCAGCAGCAGGTGGAGTGGGGAAAGCAGGTGAGAGAAACTGGGGGGAAAATGGCTGTCAGCCCAGTTGGATCCATGAGAAAACTTCTGTCCACATAATAGTTTACTTCATATGATATGAAAAACTTACACAACAAACATGAACATTTATTGCTGGCTGACTACAAACAAAAAGGTGGAATAATAGGTTCCATGAGTTTATTTTTACATTAATTTTTTACGTTATCCAGATCCTGGGTTCCACTGCCTTTTTCTTAGTTAATGCTTTAAATACCATCCTTCTTTTCCCCCTGAAAAAGCAGAAACCAAGCCAGAATATTTCTCTTTGTGGAGGACAAGGCATATATCAGAATACTTACTCTCCCAATTTTAGCATTCACTTTATAGTAGACTTTTCTAGCAAACGCAAAGAAAGGTTAGTTATTTAAAGTAACAGTACCCACATCAGCCTGTGTATTACAACTCGCACATATAGTTGAAAACAGACTCACTGGTTTCTACCTTACCTCGCATATCTAAACACTCACAAGTCTGAAAGCGCAAATTTTCATCATTTTAATTGCTTGCTGGGTGGTTTCAAGATGCCAATATTTACCACTCTTCCTGACTGCATTTTTTTTAAAAAAGAGTTATTTAGAAACACTACATTTCTTTGCCAAGATTGGACTACTTAGTGCCACATGTCTAATTCCCGAATCAGGGTGTCCTTGTTACGAGTTTAAATTTAAAGATCATAAAACTTAGAAGGAGCAAGGTCAGTTAGAAAGCTAACTGGTCAAGCAAACATTTTCTCACTTAAAAGAAGATAACCTCTTTTTCTTTTTTCTTTCCTTTTTTCCCCACAAAAAGCTGTCTCTTTCAGCCAGCCAATCGAAGTAGAAAGGTACTTCAAACATATTGAGCCCAACCAAGTTTTCACTGCTGTCCTTGTTGGTGGTCCGTCATATGGAATGGTTTTAATACTTGGAAGCAATACCTTAAGTGTCAGAAAACAAGAACATTTTATTTCTGCAAGAAAGCTTTCCAGTACTACTAGTATTCTGGAAAAGAAAAAAAATTCCTTATAGTAGATTAAAAGGTGAAAAGCCAAAAGAAATCAGAAAGAAAACTAGGAAACTTGCTTACGGCAAGGTTCAACTCATCTCAAAGCTGGGGGTGAAGGACTATTACTTATATATTTATTTTAAAACCCATTCAAGAATGATAGGAGAGGGGCATATTTTTCTCAGTCTCAAATTTCTAATGGCAAATGAAGTCTTTAGCTAAGCATCAAAATCTATTTGGTACTAAGTTAGATTTACATTACATTGACTCAGTAGACTTTTAGAAGTGCAGTGCACAAAGCACTGATGCAAGAGAGCTTGCTGTACAATGCAAGAGCTATAAGAAAATACTCAGTGTAAACGTTTCTATATTTCTGTTCTTTGGGAGCCCTTAAAAATACTTGCTTTGAATCACTGTTTTTCTTTTTCTCTGAAGATAAAGCAGTAAAAGTGTCAAAACTATAATGTACCACTCAGTCCAGATGTCACCTCAGCAAATAAAGGTGGCAGTATCTAATCAGGTCCTATAAGGTATTTTCTTCTGTAGTCATAGAGGAGGTAAAAAAAGATACATTCACTGAATTTTGAAAATATCTAGCCAAAGAATTTCATCTGCATGTAATTCTTAAGCACACACATAGCAACTGAATATGCAAAGGGGTTAGTGCAATCCTGTACAAAAATGAGAGCACAGTCCTGCCAGATTAAACCAGAACAAAATGTACTATCTTGCATGTACAACATGAATCCATATGTAATTTTGCTGGGCTAGAACACAGTACAGTGTGTTCCCATTAATATCTACTCATCTTCCATTTCAAACTGTAAGCTCGTCTTTTCAGATAGCAAATACTTTTGAAAATTTAAGTAACAGCTAGTTCTATTTTACTGAGATTACTTACCAACAAAGGAATGAATGATCCTGATTAAACTGGCTCCCTGCTTGAAAAATATGATACACAACAGCCAAAGAAAACCCCTTTGAAACATTCCTGTGTTTGGAGGATGTAAGGAAACTAATCTTGGATCATGGTGATGATGATGCTATATAAAAATAATATCCATCTAACCCAACAAACTGGAAATTTTATTGGCCTGGATATGAGGAACAATGCAAGGATAGAAGGGCACACTTGGGAAGATACAGAAGGATCACTTTTCCTGCAAGGGTCTTGACATCTTGTTGGCTAGCCAAAAGAACAGAGGTTGTGACCCACCCTCTTCTCCCACCCCCGGGCCACAGTCTTAGGAGCCTCTCATCCCTTTTATCTGTTCTGCTCCCTTTCATGAATACAGATGAAGGTACGATTTTCACAATAGATCGGGTAAGACTGATCTCTTGTTTCGTTGGGGTCAAGTGTACAAGGTTATTTCACTTTTCCAATTTTCAACTAAAATAATGTAACTTAGGATGTACAGGAACACCAGTACTCTGTAGGGATGCCCACAGGACAGTTCTGGTGTTCAGAGAAAAGGAAGGAACGTATTTCCCACAGGTCAGCACACCTTCACAGTGGGGCAGGATAGAAAGTGAAGTGCTAAAACTGAATTAAGGTGTGTGAGAAGATGCTACTGCATTTTTTTTCTTATTATGTGGCAACATTCCTGGAGTGATTCCATTTCCATGTCAGACACATTAGGTAATTAAAAATGTCCTTTCAATGTACATACATTTCTCTTTGTATTCACCTGCATATCCTTATCACAACTATCACATATCAAGCCTATCCATACCGCTTACAAAAAGTCAAGAAATGATCTGATGAAGGATTTCCTCCCTCTGCTTTAAGACGTCCTTCCATTCATAGAGTATATGTCATATGAAAGAGTAGAATGAAACAGAGAAAACAAGAAAAAGTCAAGTTTTCTGGCTCAGTTTGACCACATGACAAAATTGAGTTTTGTATGAACATTTCAGCAAAAGCATAAGTAAATTATAACAGTACATTATTACAATCCTATGATTAATGTCCTAGAAGGTTAAGGAGAAAAATCTTTCTATTTACTGAAGAATTCTTGGTTTACTCACAGGAAGGTAAACTAGAGATATAGGTCAGTTCCCATCTGCATTCAATGTACTCATATTTTTTAAGAAATAACACTTAAGGACTGAATTTCCTTTCAAAAGAAGCTATTATTAATACAGTTGTTGCTTTTATTTTCAGCATTCTGATGTTTTAGGCACCATTTTGAGTTCCAAGAATTTGAGCTTAATTTCATACTGCTCACTGTCTGGGAAGAGCAGGCTTCAAAACTGAATCACATTTGTGAAAGAACAGAAGCTGACCATATCCCAGATCCCATTCAGATCCCAATGGAATTAACGGAAAACTTTCCATCAAACAGAATTGAGCTTGGAACTGGCTTCTGTATAGAGCTATGCTGGTATTTGAGGTTTTTTGGGGGGGATTCATTTTGGTTTTTTTTTTATCAGCTATGCCATTCACATAGTCCAAACAGTCTATTCAGAGACTCACACTATGCCTCTGTTATATTTGATTTATCTTCTTTAAAATGTTCTCCATTTAATGGAAGCTGTTTTGATCAAAGTGTATAACCTTTATAGGGTTTTTCAACTACTGTCATTAAATGCAGCCTGAGTTGCAGCTGCACTTTACTGTCCTGTAAGTTATTGCTTTCCCAGGTGTTTGGTCCAGGGGACTTCTTATCTAAGTTCCTTTTCTGTTGATAATCAAGACCCTCTAGGGCAGAAAAAGTATGACTTCTTGTAAACATATTTAAACTAAATTAAAATAATTTACAGTAGCTCAGCATGCTTTCTGTTGTATCTCTTCTGCTTCCTTTTGTCTTCCTAAAAAGACACTCAGTCTAAAGCATTAATGAACTCATCTCAGTTCCTTCTTTAGAGCAGTGATGAGCAAACTATTTTTCTCAAAGTAGCTCCTGCAAGGCAACCATCTTTCAAAATAAAGCTGCCAATCACTTGACAGAACCATACCTTGTGACTGCAGGGCAAGTTTGCCTCTTCTCTCGCTTTTACAGGGAGTTTTTCCTAACAAATTCCCTCCTCTTATATTAAGAAACGTACTGTAAGTGTCTATGAATGTAATTCAGACAGTTTTGATGTGAAGTTCAACTGACTTCTGGAACACATTGTGTTATGAGTAAATTTCCACAGCATGCCACACATTTCCTAGGTTTACTTTAGATCTTTTGCCAAGATTAACAGCATTTCTTTCATGTTGCTTTCTTTACATTTATATCTATATTCCATGTTTAACATAATGTTTCTATGGGTCTGGAGAAAGCATTAAAGATCTCCAACTTTAAAATACATAATTTGTTGCTTTCTAAACACTCTGATTCATCCATTATTACACTTTGCATTTGTTTCTTTATAATTCACTCAACCTTCCCTTCTGAAAACTTCATGAACTAATAAAATGTGCTGACTTTTCACAAGCTGGGAAATGCAAGATCTGCCTTATTTCATTTATGCATGAAATAAAACAATTTAGGATAGGTCAAACAATTCACAGAAAGGACAACCTCTAATTCTACACATTGTACAGAACTAACTATAGACATCTATTAACACATCACTGAAACACTGTTGCTTTCTTCTCTACTATGTCCTATTAATATTTTCCATAAGTGGTTTTGATCTATTATTTCTACAATTAAGTGCCTTAATTTCCATTTCGTATAATGTGTTATCATTCAATTTGCTATAAATTTGATGTGTCTTCAAAAGATAACGCATACTTTGTTTCTTAATTTGTCTCTCAGTAATCTCTGTCTCAGAGTTACATGAACATGACAATCTCTGTCATTTTCACAGATGGCATACTGACCTGGTCATCATAACGATAAGTGAGGAATTGTTCCCCCGTGGTATCCTCAAGAAAACTCCCCTGTGGAGAAAGCGCAAACTCAGGCAAGAAGTATGCACCTTGGGACTGCTCTGCTTTTGTCTGTAAGAGATTCAGAAAGGTCACATTACAGCTACTACAAACACAAGTCAAAATTTAAAAAAACTCTATGCATATAATTACAAAGACTAGACACAAATATATATCTGTATATCTATGTATATCTATTCTTACAGGAAGATACAAAGACATAGGATCATAGAATAACTCAGCTTGGAAAACATCTTGAGAGCTCATCTAGTCCAGCCTCCTCACAGTAGGGTACCCTGCGAAACCATGACACGATGAATTACTTTCCTATCCTGCAGGAAGACATTACTGCAAAGAAGAAATCGGAATGGAGTAGGGAATGACTGGAGTGAACACCAGGCAGTGGTCCATATTAGTTCTGTACACTATTCACGATTGGTGAAGAGCGTTTGAGAACAGACTGGGAGAGGAAGAAGGGCCCATTTCAAGCTACAGAGGAGGTAATTTTGTCAGAATCAGAGTCAGTACCTCCACTGGGCTGCCTGACACCTGGGCCCTTATTAGACAAATGGCTTTTGCTTAACTGATCTATGCATGTTCAGTAATCATAACACACCTGGAATGGCTAGACATGCTGAACATATGCTGGGTGAATACCTTGGGATTGCATTGTAGGTCTCAAGCATCCCAGATACATAGCAAACATACTGCACAGACACTTAGGTCCTTATTCCTACTACATTGTAACTCTACCCTGAGAAGATAATTGGTTTGCGTACTAGAGAAAATGAGCAATCATCTCTTGAATGCAGAATATTGAGGCCAGCTGTGGTAGGGGGAGAGTGGAAAGGGCAAGGAGATGAAAATTACCTTCCAAGAGGTTGAAACCTTTCAGGGAAGAAAAACAAGGCCTGAAATGTACAAGTTACTGTTGGACATTTCCCAATAAGCCAACTTAATAAATGGGGTTTAATTAAACTTTTTGTTATATTTTGACATATACATAGTAATTTTACATGAAAGCTAGCAGTTGTCATCAACTAGTTTCCAGACTGTTGGCTTGAACTGTACCAAATATAGGTGTGTAATCTCAGTGCCAGATAACTAGAGATTTCAGAAGTAATCCACATAATTCAACCACTTTGTGGTGGAAAAGGGCGGCAAGACCTTCTCCAGTTTCTCTCTTGCAGTGAATTCACTTTCTGAAGCTCACAACTTATCTCATAAAAAGCAGATGACATGTCATTCGCAGTATGGGTCTGGAGAGGCTTACATTGCTTTTGCTTACTCTGTTCTGCAGAGAAGCAGCTGTCAGCTTCTCAGGCTGTAAACCCCATCATTCGTGACAGCATTAAATTAACATACATGTTTTAAATCAAGGAATCTTCATACAAACTAGAAATAGCTTGCAAAGGACATGTCTAGACTAGGGTAAAAGGTCATATTTCAGCATGTAAGACTGAACAAGATTTTAAAGAGGATTTTTTCATCAGGCCTGCATAAGAGTAACTCTTGCTCCCATCATGTTATCATGACATTTCTATAAAGCCTATTATAGCAGTGGTCTCACTTGTACACTTTAGCCAACTGACTTTATTTATGCAGAATTAAATCATAAAATATGTAGAATAAATCCACATTTGATAACAATAGCTTCCCCGTAAAGCAACCAAGAGAAGTCCACAGTTATCCTTCACACTGAATCCAAGCTGGCTGCAGTCGATGCAAGCCTTGACATGTTAATTATAACCCAGACATGAAACCGGCTGACATAATCTGGCACTTTTCCCCACTGGTTTGAATGGGCTATCGATAGATCCTACGTGAGGGAATATGGCAATGATGTAATCCTATGATTTCAGCACAGGACTAATGGCTAAGAGATACGTGTTCTAAATCTCAAGTAACCTGGGTTAAAGCACTTAACATTTCTACCTCAGTTTCCCCAGGTGTAAAACACAATTACAACACCAACTGACCTATATTAATGGTATATTTAAAGTTTAGTGTATATTTGTAAAATACTTTGCAAAAGAACAGTGTTAAGTGCTAGCAATTTAGAATAATATTTTTGAAAGATCTGCCTAATTTACAGACAGAAGAGAATCCAAATTATCCTACCACACTTCTTAGATAAATATATCACACTGTTGCTTAATTTCCCATAAACAAATTTGTCAGTAGGATATGTAGCGACTAACTTGCTTGTGTTTCTCATCTTTATAAGCTAAATATTTAAAATGGAAAGTCTTTGAACATTCATCAGTATTATGCTTTGAATATAAAAGATGCCAAAATTTGAAGCTGAAATAACAATTTAATAAATATGACATGAAAAACTAAGGGCTTTCACACACTTTCAAATTTTGTATTAAAAGCAAATGAGCAGATAGCCACTGGAGAAGCAGAAGAATGCTTCCTAGATTAAGGCAAGCAGAATCTGGCTTCCAAGCATGGAAAAATTCAATGTAGAAGACAAATGTTTTATAAGGTTACACAGGAGGTTACAATGGAAACTGATCTGTTAACTACAGCAATAGGTACTGCTACCTACCTAGTATAAAGTAAGGAAGAATGCAGCAAAGCATTTAATTAAAAATAAAAATCTACTAAGAACACACTATGAGTTGTCATAGCAAACTGATCTTGAAGCCAAGTAATTACAGCTGATAAAAAACCCAAACCAAGAAGTTCATAAAATCAAAGCTTCAAATGCTCAAAGAACTCTTTCGTATCAACCCATCAAAGTAGCAGAAAAACATTTTTTCCCTCTAGATACAGGTACCTTCAAATAAGCTGCATGTGTCCAATGCACTTTCATTCATACATTGTGCTGAACATAAAATGTACTGTTTCCACTTAGACCACTTTATTCCCCACTGAGGAATCTACCAATGTTCCTTGTGAGGCTTTTATATTTCTATGAGCACTTTTGCTTAAACATAATTGAAATTTCAACAGTCTGTGGGTTTATGGTATATTTGGGATCATCTCTGAATGACTTAGCTAATCCAATATAAATTCACGTTTTAAACTAAAGACTGCAAGTGCAAGTTTCAGAAAACAATTACATTTCATGCTAGTTTTTAAGTCTGTTTAATGGCCAGTTTAATGTTAATAGTTTTAAGTTAAATGTGTCAAATTACAAGTACACTTAAGATCTAGAACAGGCATTTTAAACCAGCTTTTATGATCTTCTTAAGCATATGAAGACAGTAGAAGGTGATAATGTAGCCAAACCAGATATAATAATAATCACTGCATAAAATTCATTGAAATTAATATATCAGATAGCAAGGAAGTGTGTACTACCATACTGACAAAGAAGAAAATTTAAAAGTTGGAAAAAAATTGATGTTTGAAAATCTTTCTTGTATCGGTTAATCAGAATATGTAACCTATTAGTCAGAAACTGAAAAAAATAAGGTCTTCTGCGCTACATCATTCTACCTATGTGATCAAGGAGCGCTATCCTGATAAGTAGATAATGTATGTAGGTTCTGGGAAGTGTAAAATGGCACTGTTCTTATTCAAAGGCTTATGCTCTGAGCACAGCTTTGATCTCTGGTTGTGATTACTTCCTCACTCATCACTCCCCACCTGAGTGCTTAAAGACTGAATTACTCTTCCACTTTCAATTGCAGAAAACAAAATGAATAGCTTATATCCAAGCCTCTGGTTTTTAGATCTCCCTCCACTGAGACTTGCATGTTGTCATTTTTACTGCTGCCCAAATTCATTGCTCTGTATACTACTCTGACTAGGAGCATCTGCCCAACTTGAAGTTGCTGAATTTGGGGATTTAATATTTTATTACTGAAAGTAAGAGGGATGATTACTGAGTGCTTCCCAGCCAGTGCTGACATTAGTAAGTAGCATGGCCAAGCAGGATTGAGTAGGCATCCTGTTAGCACACTCTGAAACCAGTACACAACGCAAACTACTTTAACTGCTCTTTTTCCTTGATTCATATTGATTATTGCCGTCCAACTCACTTGTAATTATCAAATCAGAGCAATCACTAAAATGTAGTTTCCCTATAACTAAAAATTACAAATATTAATCATTGGTCATTCCTTCCAAGGTACAGATTAAGAATTTCATCCAAGGATTTAAACTCTTATTGTAATTTCAGAGAAGTTAAAAAATATAGTTTAGTCTACAGTTCTTGGGGATCATTTGATACAAAGGCTATGACAAAGTTCAATCAAACCTCATAATAACATGCCACTATTCCATTTAATCATAGCCACCAGGAGACTGAAAAGTAATTGTTCCATATTTATATATATATAGCAGCAGCTTTAGAAAGTGAGCTTTCTGCTAAATCTGAATTGTGAAGGTCAAGAAGATGAGAAAAGAGAGATGGAATGTCTCAAAGAAATGACTTGAACATAATTAGAAATAAAACACTAATCTTTCAGGTATGGAGGATTTTTTAATTTTAGAGTTTCTTGGCACCAAGAACCACATCAAGAGAAAAACAAGAACTATGCTTTTATGTACACTTCATGCAAATCAGCATTACCTAAACCTGAATCAGTCATTCCCTAACTAAGCCTGAGTGCTTCTTAAAATCGGGAGCATACTGAGAACAAACTGTTTTGTGTAATGAAGAAAATAAAAACTTCAAAATTATATATTTTAAATGCCAGAGATGACAAAATACCACACTATTCCTGAAACTGCCTCAATATCTTGTTTTTGAAAAGAGCAACAGAAGATAAAGGTCCAGTCACTTAAAGCTTTATAGTTATGCACAACTGCACTATCCTGCCCAAAGTAATTCTATAAAAAAAAAAAGACAACACAGCACAGGCAGTTTGCTTCCTACAGTTTTGTGGCTCTTTTATTAGTTCTTGTTGGAAGGGGGAAACTGGGCACGATCTTGAGAGCGTTAGTTTCCAAAAAGCCCTGTTTTAGGGAAAAAAGATGGGAAAAGCAGATAAAGTGAGAAAAACTATCTGCATTCTTAATGACTTGTAAATACATGTTTGTCATATTAATATGCAAGGCAAGTCCAATCATATACCAAAATGTGTGCCTTCGGATTATATTCAAGTTAAATATCTGTCTACTAAGCTGCTGTAGTGTATGATTTATGCCCTAAGGAAGTAATATACCAGCTAAGTAGTTCAGTTTAATGGATTTTCAAGGACTCCAGTACAAAAGTGTTAGAGCATAGCACTGCAGCTTCATCACAACACAGAGAAGTGTGTCAGCAGATAAACAAAGTCACAATAACAGTTCAGAACTTCAGATATCTCCAGAGCAAGCAATCCTGATGAATAAATATCTAGCAGACTCAGATTAGCTTTTGTCATAGCCAAGATTTACAAAAACAACTTCCTAATGCTAGACGCTCTGAAACATTTAAAGACCCTGCAAATGAACCGAGTTTCCACAGAAGCTGCCAGCAGCTCAGCATTTCTGGAGACCAGGCCAATTATTTAATTATTAATATTAAACTAAGAGGCCAGTATTTCAAACCAGAATTAACCTATAAACGTCATTCCTTCTAAAAAAAAGAACTCAGCTGAACTGATGAAAGCCAAGTGCTTCTTCATAAAAAAAAAAACAACCCTGAAACACTGAACACGACTGTCAGATTTCATCAGGGAAGTCACAGGTGAGACAACCTGGAAGACCGAACCAAAAGTTCTTCCAGGAACAGAACTCATGGGTGACACGCAAGGATTGTTTTTCCATGGTGCATACTCTGTATTAAAGGCAGACTTCTGATCTGATTTAAGCCCAAATCTAATGATTTTTCTTCTTTCATTCGAGACCTGTTTAGAACATGTAGAAATAAAATAAGCTTGGGAAAATGTGCCCATAAGTTGAAGATACATACAAGGATAAGCAAAAGACAATTCATAAGTGTTTTGCATAAGCCACCTATTTATGACACAGTAAAACGCTGTCAGCAATCAACTTAGAAACTGGAAGTTCAGCTGTTGCTTGAATGGTGTCTACTGTTGAAAACAGAATTTAAGCTATAACCACAATCATATTCACAACTGCAAGAGAGCAATCGCCTGCATCATCTCTGCTGCTCATACTAAGCCCATCCTATGCCCATTCAAGCACTGAGTCATTGCACTAACTTGAATGTGTTTAAGATCATGTCATCAAAACAATAGTGCTCAATCTAAACCTTTTTTCATGCTGTAGGTTTGTACAGCTTAAAGCCAACACTGAACACAAGAAGGATACAGAGATCATTTTGGTTTTAAATTAAGATACTATCTTTCAGTCTTTTTCAAAAGGACATTTCTAGCTAAATTTTTCTTGATTAAGTGTAAATACATTTTCTTTGGCATAGCTCAGGCTGCAGACTGAGATCAACACATTTTGAAAATCTTTTTCTGTACCTTCTAAAATTTATACTGGTGATTAAGCTTTTGGATATTTATCAACAACTACTTATATTTTCTTTTGCTATGGTCTGGCTAAAAGATTAAACTTTTCACTGAAAAGCTGCAGTAGTATTTAGCCAAAATCTCATTTAGTTTCAAAACCCAGCTTAAATATCAACTGTTTCGTATTTCCAAAAGAAATATGAACTCCTGGAGTTTTCTTTCTTCCAATGAAGCTGCTTCTAAACTCTGTGTTAGGCAGACTCTGCCTTCTTTCCAAAGGATTGATTTGATCCTAATATTTGCTTTTAAATGAGCTGCACTAGCAGACTGAAGTTGCTCCCACTGATACCAATGGCAAAGTTCCCATCGACACCCTTACAGAACTAGGGCCCAAATACATCTGCAGCAGGACAACATCCCTTACAATGTAACACTATTAGGACTGTGAATAACACTAGATACTCAGTGCTCTCTAGCTTTGCGTAAATAAGAGCCAAGGTCAAAAATACAGCTCTCAGGTGAGGTGACCCTACAGCAGTTCATTTCCAATTATTGTCAGGAAGTTAGTGACTGTGGATCAGATTCTGCTTTCAAAATATGCAATGCCCAATTATTTCCCTAAGTCTTTAGTTTAGCCTTGGGGGAATGGGCACAACAATATTTAGAGCCAACGTAAAAGCCATTTTACAGCATATGGATAAAACATATACTATAAAATCTGGGTATTACTATTACCACTGAGAGTAGAGTTTCACATACAAAGGGTACAAGCCTATTCTTAACAACAAGAAAAAAGGCTTGCAAAGATATGGATTTACCAGTAGGAAGAGAAGAAACTAGATAACAAAAAACCCAATAATTTTAATCCCTGTCTTCTGATTTACTGCCACAGTGGTGATACTACTTATATTCCCAGCATAGTGGGATGTCTGCTTTCAGTCTCCTTACAGATGCTGAGAAGCTGCATTAAGTATGCCAGTGCCATCAGTGTTGAAAGGCTGAGAGGAGCTGGCAGTATGGTGAGGAGGAACTGTACCTGCTGTATGGAGGAAAAGGAATTCATTCTTGGACTCATATCTCCTGTATGCACAGCTTGACTGCTCTGTCACATTCTTCTGTTTCTTTACTTGTTTTATATAAAGGTCTTGTTCAACAATTTATCTTAAATAAAGCACTGCCTTACGATAACGTGAAATTCTAACAAAGGCTTTGAACAGTGAAGGAAGATTCTACCTGCACATTCTCTGAGGCTTGGTGCTTTGGGGCAGGGGGATTGGTTGGGGGATGTTTTCACTTTTTTTCTTAAAGATTGAAGTTTTACTAAAATCCTCTTGATGAACTCTCCTCTGTGCCTAAAACAGTGAAAGGGAAGGAATATCTTGTTAAAAAAATCTGGAAATGAGACAGAAAATACTATTTCCTTAAAACCTCTTCTTAAAGTCTTGCAAGAAAGACAAACATAGGTGATTGAAGTCTTTAAAAGGATTTATTTTATTCCTTCTTTCACCATATGTTCCACTATTCCAAACAAAACCCTCTTTTTATTCTTTATTTAGTAACCTAATAATTGGTAAAATTCTTGTCATAAATCAAGTCCTTTGAGCATTATTGGAGTTCTCATGGGACTCTCTCTCTTATTCACTGAAGGTTTCTAAGGGTCCTTATGATCTCCATAGAAAAAATATGCTACCAAAGTACCATCAGCATCCTTAGCAAAGAAATCTGGATAATCTGTAATTCTTTTTATATTTTTTTTTAAGTTTTGTTAAAGTGCCCTTTATCATGAACACCATGTGGTGAAAGAATTTTTTTTGCTAAACTGTCAAGCTGCTAACAACTGAATGGACTCATTTGCAGGAAGCAATCTTGCTTGTTTACCTATGGACAAGATTGTAGCTCCAGTAACATACTGGAGGAGACTGGAAGAATAATCTTTGAGGAATTGCAGATGTATTTACCAAAGGCAAGAAAGGAGCACAGTTTAAGGATATGTAGGATCACTGTCAGAGGCAGTGGAATTAAAAAGCTCAACAAGTCAACACATGCACTGAATGAAGATTCACATTGCTTAAGGAGTAAAAGAAAGAACAAAATTAAATGAGAAAGGATATAGTGTGATTCCTTCATTAAGTGATAGGAGCCTCTATCATGGAGGGGCAAGCAAGGCACTTTAGTAGCTTTGGCAGGCCATGCATTAACATAGACCTTAGGATTATTCAATAATAATACAAAAAGATGATTATTGCAGGCCACATGAGATCAATGACAGGCTGTAGTAGGCTATGGGCTGGAGGTGTCTAATTCTTTACTAGTGAGATAAACAGCACTCAATAGGCTCGCAAGGGCAGCATCACCCTTTTCTAATAAATTACTTCCTTCTCATCCCCTTCCTCAGCATCCAGACTGGATAATTGCTCTAATAATGCTAAAGAATGGGTAAAAAGGAGTGAGTGCTCCCAGGTAACCAGAAGTTGCATCTAAACAGGAAGCCTCCTAAAAGCTAACATAAAGCAAGAATTTTGGGCAGGTGAAACTTCATGGCATCATTTTGTAAGCAATTCTGCACGGCACTTGCAAAATACCTCTTTTTTTCATTTGGCCACAGTGACATGCCCACACTGACATGACTGCAGGATTCAGGATTTAAGGAACAATATCCTCAGCTAGATATGACCAACCTTTCTACGTGCAGGTTTAAGCACACCAAGGAAGACAATACAGGTGGCTAGCAATTCACATATTTATATGTGAGCAAAATGGGACCGAGCACGTTGTTGGGTACTGCAAAAAAAAAATGTTAGCCACTATCAGATAAATAGGCTAATGATGAGAGAAAGGAGGATACAAGACTTTACACAATACTTAGTTCCTATACAGGATATTATAGAGTTAGAAAATACAATTAGTTCTTATATACTGTAGTATTATAGTACTATTCATCACGAGATCTCATATGACTCAAAGTTGTCATTATCATTTTACAATGGCTGCTCTCAGGAGAGTCTGGCTAAGAATGACATGAGACTCCTGACTCAGATTTTCCTGATTCTTTTTAATTTAAATTATAACATTAATGTTATGTTAGTGTGATTATTTGTATTTAATTTCCTTTCAAGTTTTTTCTTTAATAGTGATATAATTTGAACTGACATAGTAACATGCTTTTCATATACTTCAGTTGAAGTTGTGCCTAAGGGCAGTGAAATTCTCATCCATAAGCTGTGTAAGAAAAAAAACTCTGGCACTCAGGAGCCAAACACCTGCTAGAACTAGTGGCAGATCCAGATTTTTAAGAGAATTCCTGTTGCATAATGAAAACACAAAGGAGGGAAATGTGCAGGGCATTGAATGATATTAAAACCACAGCACTTGCGGGGAAAAAAAAGCCCTAAACCACTATATACTTCGGAGCTAAATACTGAAGATCTTTACACTAAAGATGTTCACAAGTTCAATTATAAACAGAGACTTTTGTCATGCTGGGAAGGCTCAACAGTGACTCTATCATATATTGCAGGGCATTGCCATGCCTTTCATTGCTAATGACAGGGGGTTTTCTCCCTGCCCTCAATCTCAGTACATCTGCTTCTGATTCAGGTGGCAGGGGAAAATTGGCAAGTATGCAGCCCCAAAAAGCCTGCCCTAGCACTAGTCATTTTTCTTCATTGCATACTGTTTATGCAATGTTGTCATCAGCAACAGCATGGTGTTTATCACAACTGAACAGGTAGATGAAACGTATAGAATTGCTCTGCTACTGCAAATAACTGGAAATTCTCCTAAGAGAAATAGACCTGGAAATAGGCAAACTCTCAGCCACCAAGAACTGGAATAATTTCTCAATAAGAAAATACATCTTTGGTGCAACTATTTTGAAGATCAAACAGCCCAAAACTCAAGCAGGAGAACCAAAAGAGCATGCAACTAAGCAACTTTGACAGGTTAGGAAGCTAGAAAGTTTCTGACAATCAACATCTACCATTACAAAACTCACTGAGACCCTCAAAGAGTCCTGTAAATACCATATAAACAGGTATAATCCAGTAATATGAAGAATAAGGTGGCAAGATTCCTCTTCAGAGATGAGCCAAATCAATTTACTGTAGGATACAGAAATACCCCTCTAAAAAAGAATATACTTACGTCATACACACAAAGGTCACTCAGCTATACTAAAATAACTAAAACTAAAATACCGCAAGACGCAAGAACAATCTTTACTGATCAGCAGTGTTTGCTGACCTACTTCGGTGACTTCCACAGAGAATAAATACACAAAGATAAGGCTGTGTAAAGGCTTGTGCATGTACAGATAAACAAAGCGAAATGGCTCAAGTAAATGGAGGACTGACCTCAGTGGCGCCAGAACTTCTCTTGTACGTTCCAAAGGCACTAATATGACCTGCACGACACAGGCAACAGAACTGGGTGAGGTAATTTCTGCTCTAAGTTCATCACTTCTTTTTAAATTAGGAAATATTTCTTAAAAGATTCCGTCAGTTTAGAGTGTATCAATGAAAAGAGAATAATACCTAATTTATGCATTATTTCCACATTTATTTACCTTCATTGCTAAAATTCTGTATATTTTTGCTCTGAACTTGCCTAGCTTCTGATCTAGGCCTTTGAATAGGCCTGTGGGAGGGGGGGTTGTGCTTTATTACACTGTCCTTTATTATCAGAAATAATTTTCTCCCTTCTCTTCAGACAAGATGGAAAAAATGGTGCGTGGTGGCCTAAAAGCACCCATGAGTGATCCAAATACTTATAAACACACTCCTGGTACTGCTGTCCCATGGAATAGCAGAGCTTGGGCTAACATTGTTCTTCATCCACCTTCTTCAGTAGAGCACTGCAAGCGCCTGCTACCCTCTTGTCAACATATCTTCAAAGAGGGGCTGGGGGGGGGTGAGTGTTACAAAGACAGACCACCCTGAACAGGAGTGAAAATAACCAAAATGGTTCTTCTCCCTGTTACCTCTAGCTGATGAATCCTTTCTCACCTGAAAGAAATTAGACTGCAGAAAATGCCACAGCCAGATGTTCACTCTCAGGCTAACATGATTTACAACAACTCAGCACATGAATGTGTCTAACACATGGTGAGGAAAATGTGATTTTTCCACTGTTAGTTTTCCACCACTCCTGATTGATAATTTTAGTGATGTTAACCCAGTTCTTCGTCTACTCTTCTTTCTCCATTGCAATAAGTCCCTCTGCAGGGTTTATGGACTGAGCAGCCTAGCACATTGACGCGGTCAGGCACATTTTCACAATAAGGAAGCAGTTAAATGGTCGTGGCTCTGCTGTAGGAATGTTGGTTTAAGGCTATTAATAAGGCACATGAGGTGAATGCCTTTCAGCCAAACACCCTCCACATGTGCACACCTGTTTCAGCACAATTTTAAAGAGAAATTCCCGAAAGAAACTGTTCACAGCACGCAATCTCTAAGTCTCAAATGCACTTTTGCAAATACTCTAGAGCTTTTAAGCTTTTTGTGCTTTACTGATGTCAGGAATACTGATACACCAACCACCAGGTAAAGCATGCTACTTCCTAGTGAGCCATTTTCCCCGAGAAATTACCTTTGTCTTATTAGCATCTCTGTTGTCATCTACCACTTTGAGATTATTGCCACTGACTTCCAGTAGCTTGATCATTCCCACCTGATCTTCTGCTGCTGAAATGCCTTCCCTGACCTGGGCCCACTGTTCAAACACTGCAACTCACTTCTCTAAGCATGCATCCACAGTTACATATTTAAATTTAGCCTCATTTAAATCTCAGCTTAATTATTCCCTCAGTCCAGTGATGCCAGTCTTGTTGTTTTTGATCCATCCATTTTCTCATTTCCTCTTATTTTTTTGAGGGGAGAGGCAATAGTTGTTCTCCAAGTGTATTTTGCCTTTGTCTCTTGCCAGTGAAAGCATCTCAAGCAGGGCAAGGTTTTAATTGTGTGTTTTATTGAGCCAGACACACTGTCCAGCATTAACAAAACAAAGGCTGACTAGAAAAAGGTCAATAAGTGAACAAAAAGCAAATAATGTAACAGAAGAAGCAGAAGCACCCCAAAAAAACGCAAAGTCTCCAAATCAGAAAAGACCAAATACAAAAGTGGACCTACCATTAATCAAAGATTGTCCCCTTCCTGGTCACAATTCATCTACTAGCATTAACTGACAGTATTTCACATGTACACTTATTAATAAGCCACTACTTAGATAACTACGCTTTAGCTGTAAAAAAAACGAGCAATTAAAAGCTCATGTGACAGGCACTGGAGGCATCTGTTCACTAACAACTGTTAAGACTAATGGTCATTAGTTTAATGGCTCTCATTTTTGTTCTTCTACATGATGTGTACAGTAATGCTGGAGGACTGATATGGTAAAGGGGAAAGGGCTCTTACTGAGGTGAGAAAAGATAAACACAGGATCTGCTGCTGGAAAGAATGAAATAAATCCTCTGAATGAACTGGAATTGCTGAAATGTTAAAAGACACAGCTGAGCAAGTCAGACATAAAATGAAAATAGAAACTGCTAATTCAGAACAGGATGCCTGCTCTAATCAGGATAGTTTCAACACTACAACTTTATCACCCATCCTCCATGATCAGCAAAGAAATTTCATTAAGCAGTTTTAAAATGATCCAAGTGATTACAGAAAGACAGTCCATGAACATGACAACAGAAAAAGGATGAAGAACTGAGAACACTGAAGAACATCTGTAATTCAAAGGCAAGACACTGTCTAGTGTTTTGGAATTAAAAAAAACTGTGATGCCCTCTTAAATGTTTTGCATTTTCTTTTTAAATATTTTAAGTACAAAGTGTCTTCACTGTAACTGATTTTACTAACATACCATTTTTAACCCTCTAATGGTCTATATTTCAAATGCAACCAGTAGCAAGTGATTAAAATAGGTATCACAAAAGGAACATTGAAAGATAGGCCATGTTCCTAGTCACCCATCTTGTATTCTCATTCAAACAGCTGAAGTTGAGCGAATTGCTTCACTATGTGTGCATTACTCTGGGAACTTGGCTACCATATCCACAATATGGGATTTGCCAATACATACCACCTGCATACTGAGGGAACGGAAGGCCTTCCTGTGGAGGAATATCTTCCCATCCTGTGTGGGTGTACAGAAGCAGATGTGTATGTACAACAGATAGCTCCCAGGACAGATGCATTGAGACATGTCATAAGTCACGCATTGCTTTCCAATAATGATTATCTTTCTATGGGAAATTTAACAGAATAATTTTACTCCTTCAGAATACTGTACTGGAGTTTATGATAGCATAGCAGATGGCTAGTAAGATAAACTGTCGTCTTCTCTTTTCTAGCAGTTTGAAGAATCTAACTGTAGGGAGTGATATCTTTTCAGCACGTACCTCGATACCAGCATTTCACAGAATCTACCAGCAACTAAAAATTAAACACACAACTGAACACTAAGTAGAGGCAGTAGTCAAGCTACTGAAAAACCCTTCTACCTTGACCAATACAGGAAGGGTTGTGGTGGGACTGACTCTTATTGTTGCTGCTGGTACAATTAAATCTCTTAATGCATTTGTCGTGCATGTAAAACGAGCAATTAGCTCTAAGTGACATAGACATCTTTTAGAAGCTGAGTCATTCAGCCTCCTCTGCTTCAGCAGAGTGGAAAGCACCACTATTTTTCTCAGAAGTAGGACAGCTACTAAGGAACAGCTTTTCAAAAGCAGCTTTTATATACTGAATTCTAAAAGAGTACACATAACCTTGGTTTATCCACTTGAACTTGTCTTCCAAAAAGCTGTCATGCCTCTTGTAGGACAAGGAATAGTCTGCTCACTACTTATAAAAACAGCAAGGGCAAGGGGAAACGCAGAGTTCCCAATACGTGCCTGGTTTCCAACCAACAGTGCAAAATCACCTATTCTTACATATCTAGCAGCTGCTTTTACTGCTACCATTTGCACGTAAGGTTAGACAGAATTCTTGACAGCGTAGTTTAATTCTAAAGATTTACAGAAGGGCATTATTCCTACAGAATATTTTTCAACTATACCAGAGCACTTTTGGATGGATCTGTGGCAATAACCTCCCCTGAATTTTCTTATCCGCAGTCAGCTCTTAGTTTGCCAGTACAAGCTAATGTGAGCTAGGAGGCCAACCCCAACAGTTCAGTATCTCAAGCTTTAGCATGGTTCCAGATTCTCATATGTTTGTCTTTAGCATTCTAAGACTTTTCAAAATACAGACAGAATCCAAGAACAATGGACTGTGCAAAGGCAGGGAAATAAATTCATCCGCCCTTTTATTTAATTGCAGAGGATTTCTTTGCTCTATATATCTATGTCTTCTCAGACTGAAGACAACCATGACACTAGAAACTACTGAAGCTAGAACCTACACAATCTAGGGAATTTGCAAACAGTGGTGTGAAATACTGTGCTCTTAACGATTCAGCTGATCTATTCTTATCCTGCATAATTATACATCTCCTCACATTCTCCACTGCTTTACAAATTGTAAACAATAAGACATTCTCACTCAGAGTTAAGCCATGCTCAAGTTCACTGTGGCAGTAATCCTATTTTCATTTGCACTTTTTACAGGCCTGGCTTCCTCTGCACTCTACAGAGTAAAATGTTATTATATGAAGCCTAAACAGCATCCATTTTAAATAACAAGACTCGAATATAAATCTTAACCTGTGTATTTCTCTGCAAGTTTGGCTGTACTTGGAATTATCAGTCCAGAACATCTCTATTTCAGAGCCCAGTCCTTTTTGCCAAGAGAGATGTTCTTTTATCCTGATTATAGTGAAAAAAGCCAACTTGCTGGCCTGACTCAGGCTGTAATTATTCTGTGCCTTTATACAAGCTTTTTATAGTTCCTGGTAGAAAGGCTGAAGGGAATCCTACACATCCACAACAACATCTGAAATTTGTTGTCCTCTTGCAGAAAACTATCCAAAAATGACTGAATGAGATTTGTCTCTTCCCTATGTGCTTCTCCTTTCTTAGAGTTAAGATGATGCATGCAGCGATTTCCCTCATTTTGTGTTACTCCAGCTTTAATAACAGAGGAAGGGGCTGACTGCAAATTGTTCTATAAAAAAATACAACCAATTGCTAAAAAACTTGATTACCTACTTATATAAAATCCTCAAAGAAGCAACTACACACTTTAAAAGGAAGTATGGGACAATAATAAAATCTCCAAGTTAAAATGCCTATGCCAAGAAGATTTAATATGGTCTGAATCTCAAAATAAGCCAAAACCATTCCTGCCATTTACAAACACAAAGTCATTCCAAATTGTCTAAAAGCCATAAGAATCCAAACCAATCACCAGCATTTCACAGATCAAATGCCTCATGCCGACTGGGAAAGCGCAGAGCTGTGCTGCCCTCCTGGCTTTGCTCCTTCAGCATCAAGCCAAAACCCAGTACCTATTCTAAATAAAAGTGTTCTGTACTACTGCTTCCTGGGAGGCTGGGGGCTCAAGACATGGAGAAAAGGAAGAGCGTTTCTCCCAGTTCTTTACAAGGTATAAAAATTACATTTAAAAATTCCAGTAATATAAGAGGAAACCTTGCACTTAAATCCTCAAGTCTACTGTGAGTGGACAAATAGAAAAACAGGGCACCCCACTTAAATAAATATTCCACCTACTACTACTACTATTTTTCTCCTCTCATGTATATGAAAAACAGCCAATTTGTACTATTTTCAGAATAATATTCAAGGAACATAGGAAGTTATGTACAGCACATTTTAAACAAAGTCAAAATAGAGAAACCAAAATCAACTTCAGCTGAAAAATATTTTAAAGAAATTAAAGTTAATAGAATAAACCCTTCTCTCTAAATCTGTTCTTATAATTTCCTTTAGTTAAAGATAACAACATATTAGATTTAAATCCATACATATCAAATGCTTTTTTTTTTTAACAGAGGATCTATTCATAGCAGCTTGTATTTGCAACATATGCAGCAAATTATACTATTAAACACTTAATCCTAATAAAGTTTAAATTTCACCCCTAACAATAAGCTTGCACAAATCTTGCTATATTTGAAATAGGATTCTAGAAATAACCAATAAAAGTCATAGGCAGCTATCATGACAATTAATAATTGAACATTTGAGATGTAAAGTTAGATGTTTACATCAAAATGTTCTGATGAAATATTAAGAATAATTACGAATTTTTTTCAATCGGTTAAGGTTTATGGGTTTTTTATTTACAAGATATAGGAAAATAACAGATGGGTGAGAGCCCTCTAAGCCAGTTTAAATGTCTCTGAAAAATGTGAGCTCTTAGGCACCCTCCGTAGCAGCCATGAATGGACTGATCCCACTGAGAGGCCTTTGCAACTCCAGCGCTTTGCAGAAGAGCTCAGTAACACACCAATCCTCCTGCAAATCCACAGAGAGTGAAAAACTACTACTGTAGCAGAGATCTTCTGGTACTAACAGCCCATAATAAACAGCAAAGGCTGCTAGGGCAGCCCTCTGAAAATAGGAATGTGTGTAGATGAGCTACACCAGTATTTTAAAAGTAGAACAGAATTTAACAAGTATTGATGAACAGAACAAGTATTGATGCATATGCCTCCAACAAAGAGTAATAACCATTTCTGAAAGCAAGATCCACTAGAATCAAGCATGTCCCCAACAATCTAAACTTGACTTCAATTCAAGCACTCCATATATTATGCCTGACCTTAGTTACGCAGCTCTGAACAGGATTTTCTTCTAAGCTACTTTATTAAAAGAGCCAATTCCAACACAAAAGATAGATCACGCAAGCAGACACACACTTCCCAAGACCAACCATGCCACTACAAGCCCCAGTTCAAGCAGGTATTCAGCCTAGCAAGCAGCATCACACCCTTCAACATGAAATATCATTCCTCATTTTTCTTGACCAATATTCTCATTTAGCTCTGCAAAAAGATCTGATTGTGTCTACTTTCTCAACTAAAAATAACACAAGGGTAAATCATTGTACATTGTTTTATACAGCAGTGCTGTAACTTACATGCAGAGAAGAGTCCTTCAGGAATATGAGGCTAACACTTAATTCAGACTAAACTCAACTAAAGACAACCTCCTTTTGCCTGAGACTTTGTTAGTGCTATTACATACACTACACATGCACGTACTCCCATATATATACATATAGGAATAAAGTCTAAAACTTTAGCAGTGAGTTGAGGCTTTCAACATTGCACACCACCACCTAAAAGGGAGGATAATATTTTTAGGGGTGTTAAATGCTCCTTTTAAAAAAAAAAAAAATGCTAGCTTTTCTCTGCACACAAAGGCATATACACTTTGACATGTACTAGGTATAGTCTACTTTTGATTTAACTTGAAGACACAGATGCAATTTCTCAGAATAATATATATGTTTAACTCTTTCAAACCCATCAACCTTAGACACTGAAAATATCACCAAGAATTTGAGTCCATCACAAACACAGGTTAATGGAAACTGGACCTGTCCTGTATCACCTGGGTAATCACATTATTATAAAAATTAGTAAACTGCTTAAGTAGCATGGAATAATTTCATGAAGGGGTTCAGAGTAGTCTGATTTTGAGAAGAGCTGAGGAAGAACTAGCAGGTGCAAGGATGTTGTACCAGGAAACTCTTCTCTCGGGAGACTGGATAGAGGTGATGACATGGGAAACTTGGGTTGCCAACTTTCTACAGAGTATATAACCCCGAAACTCTGGGAAAATGAGTTGGATTATGAAGCTTGAAGAGAGAGGCCAGCCCACTACTGAAAGATAATCTAATTGAATTTTGCCAATTTTATCTGGGTGATTACTCTCCAGATGAAGGGCTAGTGCCACTTTCCATTGCTGCTAGTCTGTTTTCTTCACTTCTCAGCTCCCTTCTTTCACAGATCCATCTGGAGCTAAGAAAGCACATTAGTGAAAATTCCTCACAAAGGACTGGTTCTGTGTAGCCAGCTATGCTTTCTCCACACTTAATACAGCTTTTCTTGAGAGGAGTTCCTCAGAACTTAGTATCCTTACTCTCAGAGTAAGGCATTCTTGAACACAGTAAGACAATGTTGAGTGGTAACAGTGGAACCTAAAGGTTGGCTTTGACTATTATGATCCAGACATGCACATTACTGATTAATGTTTGTATAATTCATTCACATTTTGTGCCAGAGGAATCTCTTACTTCACGAGTTAAATTTTTTTCATAGCTGAAGTCTACATTCAAAATAAGACTGGGCTATTATGGAGGCAAAGACTTATAAAAATTGAAAACTCCCTTTGAAACACATGCTTTCCAGTAAAAGCAGCTAGCAAAATGCAAAACACAGTCAACATTCCAACACCATGATGTCAATTTTCATATGCACAGACAAAATGCTACATGTAGAAATCAACTCTCTATATCTTCCTTATTTATGGTGTGCTTGTGTTTCCCTCTATTTTCATTAGCAGAACTGCACCATGCAGTGGAGAGTGCAACCCTTTAAAAGGTTCAAAGGAATCTTCTGAATATAGTAAACCTGGCAAAAAAGTCACATCGATTTTTAAAAAGTGAATTTCCATGTTCTGCTTCAGTTCTCCTGAAAAATGGCATACATGCTCTAAGGACTGTTTTTGATGTTTCCCTCTGCAGTAGTTACGAGAAATTCTGCCAACAGGGATGGTCTGGAACACCTGATAAAATGGTCATCAATGACACACAATAAAAAAAGTGACATGTAAAAAAGTGGAAATCACTTCAACTTTTGCAAGGTTTATAAGCAACAGGCAAATTATCTTTTTTATTATCTCTGCCTTTTTTCCAGAGGGATAAATACAGCCAATTTTCAAGAAAACAGTTGCAGGCACAGCTTTAAATGCCATCTGTCCTTAGTAGTTACATGAAGAAGAGATGAGATGATTCACACCACACAACAGGAAATATAATAACCAACTAGTTAGCACTAATGAAATTCAGCCTCAGTGTGCTTCCTATGGGCAGGTCTTAAGAAAAACTCCCACTGATGTCTCAGGCAAAGTGCCTCCAGACTTCACTGGCACTGTTAGTCAAGTGCAGAACGTTGTACTGTTGAAGCAGAAAGACTGAATTTTACAAAATAAGTTCTCACATGTGGCACAGTAACCCAGTGAAGTCCACGGGGCTCCCCAGCCTGGATCTTTTTCAGCACTGAGGTTTTATAGTGCTCATACTACCACTGATTCAATATGAACTTTGGCAGACAAGGAATGATGGGACACTATAGTACAGCTGAAGAGGACAAGGTCTTTTTTTTCAGTGTTCTCCACGACTGGCCTTAACATTTGAAACAGTAAAAAAGAAAGCCTACAATTCCTACATTTTCCCCATTCCTAATAGTGGCTTCTATGTGGCGTATGACAGATGGCTCACAGAGACCTAAATTCAGCAAGAAAAATAAGCAATTATAAACAAATACATCATTGGTGTTTGGTAAGGACATAATTCAAGCAAGTTCAAAAGATCAGAACAAGACACACATGTTCGGTTATCCCAGCTAATGCCCTTCTCAAGATGGTTATCTACAGGAAGAAATTTTCTCCAAGAAAAGCTTAGTGTTCCCAGTACATCTCTGTTGCCCTTGGAGAAACCATGCAAGTTTTATTAAAACATTAAAATTCAGCTCAAATAAAAACAAAAAATCTACAGAAAATATTCCTTTTCAAAGTAACACTGCTATTTAAAACTAGGTAAAGATTTAAAAGGTTGCAAGTTAAGAACAGGTGATACTAACAGGATATTTGAAAGGCCCATGAGACTTGCAACAGTAAGTAAAATGTATTTGCCTACTGATCTAATTGCTTACTAATTTTCAAATCTATTCCCACCGGATAAGTAATGGCATTTTAAGCCCACCTCCTGGCATTAAAAATACATTTATAATTTCCTCTTAGTAGAGGATAAACAGCCACATAGTAAAAACTCATACATTAAGGTGGCATTCTGGAGGTTTTCATATAGTTTTAACCAGCCTATTGTGTTCTAAATTTAACAGAAAGAGGTAGGAAGAGGAAATGGGAAAAGCATTTGGGTGCACAGTTTCACACTGGGGTGAAGGCAAATGCTCACTTATGCAGGGAAAATGTCTAGAATATTTGTGTCTTACAGAAGGACTGACCACATAATGAAAGTGGAATTTAAGTCAAGACTTATTTAGTAAAATATCAGAAGCCATTTCTGTATTTATCTTGCTCAAGGAAACACTAGTGTTTGTTTAAAAACAAGAAACCACTGCAGCAATTAAGCAAGATGACCCAAAATTCCTTGCATAGTTTAAAAATCATTCCAAAACTTTAAAGTTTGAAAATGCACCAGAAACATAATAAAAATGTTTGTAAAGGAAAAAATTTCATAACAATGTTGTTAAAATAAAAAATATTCCAAGCACACACAAAGCAGCTCAGAATATAGACACCTGCATAGGTTTTGAGCAAGTTCTTATGCGTTCAGGATATACCTCCAGATACACCTGGAGTTTGGAGAATATATTTCTTTAATGGTAGTTTTTAAACGATGAGTCACAAGTGACAGTAGGTCTAGGCATTGGTTCTAACTTCTAGTTCAACGATCCTCAAGCAGAGCCCCAAGGAACATCAAAATTACATAAGAACAGCTGAACTGGTTCAGACCAAGGCTCCATCTAGCCCATCAGCTTCCAATAGCAGCCACAACTGAACACCCAAAGAGCATGTCTGGACCAAGTATGTACAACACTTCCCTGGACTCACCTAGTTTTCTTAGCCTGCTGTGGTTTGTCTATATAGTAGCACTTAGTGGATCTTCCCAGTACTCTTCCTGTCTCCCCTGAAATCCTTGTAACCTTCTACTCAAAAAAAAAACCTATCACAAGGAGTGCTAAAGATCATTACACAGAGGACAATCACCTTTCGTTGTTTTGATCCGTCTCCTAGTAGTTTTACTTAATGGCACTCAGTTCTTATGCTGGAAGAAACAAGTTACCAGCTGGTCCCCGTCTGGCCTTTCCACCCCATTCATAAAGGGACCAGAACTGTATGCAGTACTCAAATGTGGGCAAACCAGGAATTCATCGTGAAAGGATGATACCCTTTGCTTTGTTTTACACCTTCCCTTCATAGCATTTCCTATAATCCAATTTGCACTGTTAACTGCTGCCAAGCTTTGAGCTGGCTGTTGCATGATAAGGCTTACCTGAGAATCATTGGTCGAGAAGAAAAGTGTAATTGTTAGTCACAGAAAGCACCTTATATTCGTATAAATAAAGTTATAAAATTAGGCCACAAAACCAGAGCCTGTTCAAGCAGCCTTATCAGTTAGTGGCATTAGTAAAACCCCTACATAGTATACAGCATACACAACATCTCTCCAGTGATAGATGTATTCCCTTCTTCTGATTTCTAACAAAAGTGTTGATAAGATCAGCTGAAAGAATCAGTAACATGGTGGATGTACCTGGCAGTTTCCAACTAGAACATCATCTACCAAGCAGGAAATAGAGACTATACTATGCTATTGGTTTTTTCCGTCAACATCCATATTAGTCAACTAGGAAACAGTTTAAAACTATTTGGAAACTCAAGAAAACAAAACACCAATTGAGTAATGAGACCTTGAAAACATCTAATAAACGACAACTCGAGAGAGAGGAAGACAAATCATATTTTAGCATATTTCATTTGTTATACATCCACAGAGAGCACCGAGCTTGTTTAGCCTTCTGCTTCCACATCACTGCTACATCCAACAACGGGCTGCAGTAGCTGGGAAAGCAAGGAAAACTCCCATCAGAAGAAGCAAATCTGAATGTATCAGAACCAGTACTTGCATTGTCCTTTCACATTTCTCCATCCCAGCAGATGGCCTGAAGCAGCCACATATACAAGCAGGGAAATTGCAACAAGAAGGGGGGTTTATTTTTGGAGCTAGTTAATTTCTTGCTGAATCAGCCTGCTGGGAACAAAGCCAGTTTCTACAACCTTCTCAGAGCTTCTGCAAGGTGCAGGCCAGGGAACATTTATTGCCAAACAGAGCTTGAGAGAAGACAATTCCTTATTCTTTGCATTCTGTGGCAGTGCAGGCACGCCCAAGTCGTCTTATTTCCATGATACTAAAAGGCAATATCAGGCAGCTAAAACTTTCTTCTTCACGTCTGCATTTACTATAGATTTAGCCTCTTCTACACGTCCTTTTACATACACACACTATAAACTATAGCCTGTTCTGCTTGCATGTGCAGGAGACTGTATCCTATAAATTTTAAGCAGCTTTGATTTTTGGCAAAGCACCTGATGACAGGAAAAAAAAAACACATTAAATACAGAAATACATTTCCACATATAAACAAATGCTCCACTTACTTAATGCTACAAAACACCATCATTAACCAGTTGGGACCTCCCACCGTGACACAAATGACAACAGTTAGCATACAACAGCAATCTAGTAATTGCAATAGTAAATGCATTTTTAATATTATTTCACAATTTAGCCGAGCTGACTTGCATTCACTGTGTTTCTAGTGGATCCAGAAGCATGACAAACTGACAATTCTTGGAAACCACATTTCTCAAAACAGACAGAATACTGTTCTCATTTTCTCTCCATAATGATGTTAAATCTAATAAATATAAAATTAGAAACAGAAATAACATTGTTCCTAAACAATTTATGTAATATGCTGTCTGGAAGGGATATATTAGGCCAAGTTTTCAAAAACTGTCCTCCCTTTATAAACACATGATGCTTGTACTTGCACTTCTCAAGTATTATCAAATATCTACACACCCAGGTACTAGAATTTACACACCAGAAACCTATTCTTTCAAAAGAGTTTTAAAGGTGAAAGTTTTTATTTAATCAGCTAAATATGATTACAAATGCTTAGCCAGACTTTTGGAAGTGCCTAAGGCACCTAATCCCTGTTCCTGTTGGATTAATTGAAATTTACCTTGTTACTTGTTTCAAAAACTGTATTGGTAGGTGCTTAGCTGGATTTTTTTGAGACAAGTATTTGTGTTTTACTTGTCTCAAAGTCTTACTGAAAATTACCAAAACAAAGGCTCCACATCACACAGACCCTTCTGAAAATGCTGCTATATCTGCATTAAGTTTAGCACCCTTGCATGGCTGACGGTCATCCAAAAGTGAGTTTGTAGAACTGTACTTCCTCCAAGAAGTTGGAGTGAGGCCATTTTGAAAATATGACCCTTAAATTCAAGAGCACTCGACAGCGTACATACTTCAGCTATATCGAGAGAAGTTCTCCTCTTATGGGAAAGAAAGTTATATACATGCTTTCAAAACCTAAAAGAATTATTTATCTATCAGTGACAATAAAGTGAGTGCAGAGGGCATATCAGAACAGTGCCATACAGTTCCTATGTGGGTCTTAGTTGTCCCTCCAGAGTTGCCATGGCTATATCCAGTGTCCCTTCAGGAATGTTGTGCTCACTAGCAAACTGTACTTCAAAAACAAACCCGCTCTTTCACCATGCACAAACTGTGTCTGGTTTAGAGATTTTGCATAATAAGAATTACACTGGAATTGTTCAAGTAAGACTGGGGTGGACTGTATGCAGCCACAAGACTATCATCAGTATTATCAACTATATAAAATCTTAACACCACACTGACTTAACACTAAAGTACAACATTCGCACAGTATGATATAACTCATGCCCAAAGATTTCTTGCATAGCCTTACTACACAAACAAGTATAGAGGCACAATTATAAATCTGTTTCCACTATCACAGAAAATAATATATTTTACTACTTTGTTGCAAGCTACATTATATTTGGTGTTTACTTAAACCCCAGCTCCTGGATTCAGGTGAGCATGAAGAACTATTTTAAGAAAAGCTTCAAGCCCAAAAATTGCAGACTAAAAAAATACGTGAACCCTACAGGTTCTAGAAGTAAAAGCAAATAAAAAGGACTCCGCTTTTTCAATATATGTTCTTTTGAAGCAAAACTCATTATTTTGGATGGCCAAATCATGATTTCTCAATGAACGCTAAAAGGGCTTTAATATCAGTACAATCAATCATGTACATTTTCTGTGATGCAAAGGCAGAAATGGAATTTGGTGCACTATGCGAAACCGGCACCCTCAGTGCTGTTTATGCCCCAGTTTGGTAAGGAATATGAAGGATCCAGCTGCACCAAGCAGACCTGAATGAATAATTATCAATGACTAAGCATTCAAGTCTCTGCTAAATCAAAAGATTATCCTAGAGGTATTCCTTTATTTCTTCACTACTTGTCCAAGAGAAATGAGAAGACACTGGCTGTTGTGAGACATTATTCTTACACTTGAGAATTTTCTAAAAGTGTTTGACTGTTGAATATCTCATTTTGGAAACAGCAATTTACAGCTCTACACACAACTGATTTGAGAATCTCTGCCCAATTTTTAGTGTAACCTTGACAAAAATTATTGTCACAGTGAGCACTGATACCCATGTCTGAAGATGTAGATACAGAATTCAAAATCTAGCTGGATATGGAGACCAACCACCTTTGCTACATCAGAATGAATGGGTTTGGACCATGTTTGAGCTGATTTTCCTGAGTTGTATCACTGCAAGCATCACTCATGATCACTATGATAAAAATATTTACTGAGAAAATGAAAACAAATAAATTAAATAGTAAAAGGATCCCTTCACTAGTATCATCTGTACTCTTGGTCATCTCCCACAGCTGAATTTTTTTTATGAGTCACAAGATAGATTCATCACAATTTTTATAGCAATTCAACTCTTTTGGATTGTAAAGTGGAGGTAACAGTGTTCAGATCCTATGAGCACTGGCTGAACAATCATTATTAGTCATAAATTCAAAGCAAGTTTAGAAACTTACATAAGTTTTCTGGTAATGCTGTCACTGAGTTACAATCTTGTCAATAACAATGAATATTTTAAGTCAGAACACTTCTATAGAACTTCAAAAGTGTTATTTGTCTGTAGCAGAGGCATTTCAGTCTTCAAACTAAGAATAAAACCACAGGCCTATTGAGGCTGATGGCAATACTCCAGATGGGTGCAGAATTGCAGCCTGCCTACAAAAAAGTGAAACTTTTTAGATTTAACTCTGGGCTTGCAAATCTCACCCTGATATTTTTGATTAAAGTTACTGGAGATTTAAGATTCCTTACTATTGTATGGCATGTAGATCATAATCTATTTTCTGAACATTGGTGTGCAATACATTCAGTGACTGTAAAACAATATTCCAAAGGTTTTCCACAAAGATGGTCTCCAAGTCCACTATGTCATATAATGGACATCAGATTTTTGGCCTTGCAAAACTCAACCTTAAAGACATTTACTATGTTGGTAGTCTTTGGCAGATTGGTTATGGCAGAATCATTTTGAATAAGATAATGTTTTCAGCATGTATATCCTTTACATCCAAAACATCACAGATAGTTAGAAAAAAACATAATGCAGGCAGGGATTGCAGAAACATAAATCATGGGAGCAACAAACAGTTTATTCAATGAATATGTGACCTATGAAACTTTCCCTTCCATAGAAGCCCAGAGCTAAAGCTTTTTAATATCCAGGCATGATGTGTTTGCTGTTATTCCCTCCTCAGACATTAGCAACCCCATGGTCTTTGGAGGTGAAACAAATGGACTTGTAGAGGGTTTAACTAGGACTGTAGGAACCTAAGAAAATATCAGCATATTCCTGATTTGAAAACAACATACCAGAGAATAAATATAAAATGAACCCATGTGTAAAATTCTTGACATATATTTGTCTATATGAACCTGCTAGCCATCATTTCTTGCTGCCATTAATCCATTAGTAAGAATATACAGATATACAGTCTTAAATACATTTCATAACAAATATAACAGTGTCTAGCTGAATGGTGTAATGGAATGTTATCACAAGGTTAAGGAATGTTACCAGGCTGAACATCCTGACTTCTCAATTACCAATATGGAGCCACATGTACTCAATAGATCGCTTAAAAAAATTGGACTTGGATACTTCTATTTTGTTTATTAGCTTAACCATCTCCTAAAATCTGTAGTATTGAGAGCTCACCTGCTGCCATGTGACAAAAATAAGGAGCCTCTTACACCGTATTTAGCAATAAATACACATGAATAGTTAGATTTGAGGCCAAGGATATAGTTACCGTCCACAAATACATAGAGTCTGTGAAATACAGTAACTTATTTGGATAGATTCATCATTTAAATCTTTAGAAGCAACAAATTATTCCATGTTGCTGCTATGATTTGGTGGCAGGGGTGTTTTTGTTTTTAAGAACACATAGGCATCATTTGCTTGGATTACCGTTGGCTTTGAATAATGCAGATCCATTCACTTCATTTATATTGGCACATATCAGAACGAGTAGGCTCCATGTCTGCAAAAGAACACAGCCAAGGCTAGCCCATAAGCCATCTCCTCCTGAGTCAAGTTTATGCCACTGCTCTTGGTCACAGATCAGATTTAATGAACAGGCAGCTCAGCAATGCTCAGTGGTAAACTATTCACTGGGTTATCCTATGAAATCTAACTTACCTACTAGTATTGCCACTGCTTTGCCCTTGACAAAATAATTTTGTCAAACTTGAGATGCTGCATATCTGTAAGGGCAGAGTTCAGCCTGAAGCCCAGCTAGACACCATGCTGTGCTTCTTACCATGCTATGGAGAATCAGAAAGTGCTCCTATAACCAAAGTTAACTTTCATTTCTCTCAGTAATTGCTACCTCTTTTTCACAACTTCTGTTAAAGTTTTCTTTGCATTACATTCATACCACATTTCCACCACATTATTTTAAAATGGTCATTATTTTATTCTGTACCTGCCTCAAGCAGGATGAAATTAATCAATTGCACATAAGTGACATGACATAGACTTGTGACCTTGCCCAGCATCCGATTGTTTCTAATTGATTAGCTCCAGACATAAGCACTTTAATAGCCAAAAACAACACAAGTGGAAGCTATGGTACAATATTAGAGTAGAATGACTGCGGGTGGTCCATATAGCATGGCCCCAAGCAACCAATTAAAGAATTAATGGTTATTGGACACCAAAAATGTTATGTTAAATAATATAAAATACCTTTAATGTGCCTAAAATTGTGATAAAATACCTAAAACTTAGGAGCAGAAAGGCCTCCTATAAGATTGGGGTTAAGTGCTAATGACTCAAATATGCCAAATAGATTAGAATATTTTAACGGACAATCAAGACCAAAAAATTTGACCTGGATTGAATTGTTCATAAAGATACTCACAACAGCCTATTGATTACAACAATGTGTTTGGCTTGTTTTTACTATAAAGAGACAAGTGAAGCTATGCCAAACCTTTCGTGGAGAAGAGGAAACTATGCCACTACTGGTTCCAGTTCTACAATAAGAAAAATATGAAAGAAAAAATAAAAGAAATATACTGTAAAAGGAAAAAAAAAAAAAGTCTCTTCATGACCAAAAGGCCCAAACACAAAACTGACATTTCCCTTCTCTGAACTTCTGTTCTCATCTTGAACAGAACTGTTAAGTGAACTTTACATACTACTTTGAGTGTTTTATAGGGCCAGTTATTACAGCATCACTCAACTGCTTGAACACAAAAATACAAGCTGAACAGGCACAGAAAACCAGTAACATTTTTGTTCTTGCACAAGAAAAATGCAAGCAAAAATCAGAAGATCCCACTGTTGCCCTGTCTGCTTGGACATGCACTGAATGTAGCCCAATTAATAGCAATCTAATCAGTTTACTTTTATGACGAGTCCTTTACTCAAGTAACCAGTGTACTTTCATGACTAGCTGCCACCATAATACGGATACAGGAGGCGTTCATCAAAAGGTAGCTGCCAAATGACTCGCAGCACACAGTGCTACTGAGGATGGGTTGCAGCCCCATTCCCACTACATTAAACCTCAAAGTCCACCCTAAATCAATCATAGCTTACTCAGCTGTCTAGTACAGTCTCCTCAGTTCTTCATACTGCTTTTAAATTTACTTTTGCCTGCTGTGTTTCCTTTGATTCAAAATTATTCAGGATGTACATTTGTACAATGCCCAGCACACCAGGCTCCAGTTTGAAACCACCATTTCTCAGCATTGCAATAGTACAAAGAGTACACACCAGTATGATAGTAAAGAGCATCACTGATTAAAAAAAAAAAAAAAAAAATTTCAAGATTTTACTTTTTCGTCAAAAACTACAATACTTCAAAAAATTATGCTATTTATTTCAAAAAAATATTCTCCAGTTTATTTAGCTGTCCTTTTCTAAGGATTTCTGGATTTGGGTGTATTTAAGAACTGAGGAATCCTTGAAATGTTCTGTGCTGCAGGAACTATCAGTATAGAGAATGACATACTATAACAACATCTCTGCTGCATGCCAGCACACCATATTTCTTGAAATACTCACTTCTTGGAACTCATCAGGCTCACGTGTCAGGCAATAGATCAATTGGCAGCTATGGTTTTCCTCCATGGTTCCTGTATTCATTGAACACTGGAAGCAAAGACCTTTTTGGACCACCTTCTCCCTCAACACTGACTTCCAAGTGCCTTAGATGTTTCTACCCAGGTATTTATATAACCCTTGTCACTTACAGTATCTTAACATTTATCAGGTGCTAAACCTCCCAGTGGCAAAGAGCAGCTGTGCTGCCTAGAAAGGCCCACGGCATTACACATCTGGCAAGATCTCCTTTTGGTCCCCATTTGGTAAAGTAAGGTACAATATTACTAGGAAGAGAGAGAATATTAATTTCCCACATGGATATGTTTGAAATTCAGCTCCGTGAAAGGCAAACCTTCTCATCAGGAGCCTTTTATTTACACTGCAGTTCTTCAGCAGTTTTCTGTTTAAAAAAACAGTAATTCAAAGTGTGTAGCCAGATCATCTGATAAAGGACCAGGCATGACAATAGCAACAAGTCCATTACCTACCTGTAGATGAGCATAGATAGCAACAGCAATCCAAGCTAGCTCCCAGGAGACCCCTGTGGCTTTAGGGCTGGCCATCCTTGTGCCTTGGGGCTCTGCTGAGAGAAATTGTTTCAAGTTACAAACAAAATCAAGTGGGCTTTGCCAGAATTTCAATGACTAACGCAAACTAGGCAAAGGCATGGAACCAGCCTTTGGAAGAAATGCAACGCAAACACCAGAGTTTTGTGCTGGCCAGAGGAGCAGACGCGCAGTACATGCCATGAGCACAGCCTGCGGGGTGAGGTAGTTCTAATTAGGGAACAGGGCTGGGGGTGGCAATGAAAGGTTTGGGAAAGCTGGCAATAGTAGGCAAGTTTGATTATCTCCCGAATGTAGGAAAATTTATCAAATTGGGAACCCCTCCCATCTTGATCTCCGGAAGGTAAAATCCAAGGAGCACAGGATTTCTCATGTACTGTTCCAGCACGTTCACCCACTCAAAGCTGAAAACCCAGCCCTGGGACTTCAGCACTCATCTGCACTGCCCTTGAAAGCTCTGATCATAACAGCTCAGAGACTAAGTGATCAGGGCAGAGAAAAAAAAAAAAATCCATCAATTTAGTGATCATCACTATTACAGGGCCAACATAAAACTGTCAGTCATTTTTACTAAAAACTTCAATTTAAGATTGCCAACAAGAAAAAAAAAACGTAATAATGCTGCTAATTGTGTTAATTCCTAGCGTAAATACATCTTTTTGCCTCAGACTATTCATTACCACAGTGATGTCAAAATAGTATAAGTTCTACGCACCCCTAGTACACACAAACAGCCTTCCCTCTCCTCCTCCCAGCCACCACCCTACTAGTTTGCAAAGCCCTACAGCGAATGCAAATCTCTCCTTCAAAACAAGTACTCCTTTCTAAAAGGTCAGATAACCCAAAGGAAAACCACCTATCCAAACAGTTCTTGCACCTGTCAACTAAACACAATTAAGATTCCTTACAGAAATAAGTTTTATTCCCTCCCTCCAAAAAAAAATAAAAAGTTCCCCTCCCTCCCAAAACCTTTAGCACTCCTCGATGCTTTTCTCATTCAAAAGTTTCAATCAACTACGGCAATAACAGAAGGAAGATTCTCACACACACACCCCCCCGCCAGGCACTGCCGAGAGCCACAACTGGCAAAACACACCCGACTCCGGTACTTCACAGGTGTCGGTGCCTGGGCTCCCCAAGGGCTCTACAAGCAACCCGCGCCGCTTTGCCCTCTCGGACCACCCTCGCCCAGCACCGCGGCCGCCCCCGCTTACGCTGAACCCGACCGGCCCGCCCGGGGGAGCCGCCCGCGGCGCCCGGCCCGCCGCCCGCCTCTCTTGCGGGAACCCGCTCGGGGAAGCGGGTCCGGGAGGCTGCCGCTGCCCGAGGGCCAGCCCGGGCTGCCGCGGGGCTCCTCTCTCCCGGCGCGGCCGCCGAGCTCACCCACCTGGTGCGGCGCCCGGCGCGGCGGGGAGCGCGCAGCGGGGCTGGGGCCGGGAGGGAGGCGGGGAGCGGGCCCGGCTCTGCCGGCGCCTCCTTCCCTCTCGCAGGGCAGCGGAGAGCCTCGCCTGTCACGGCACCGGGGATACAGCATCCTGCATCACGAGCGGCGGCCCCTCCCTCACGCCAGGCTCCAGCCCACCGCCGCACGTTAGCCAAGGTCCTACAGGCTGCTGGCTGCGGGCCGCCCCCGCCCGCCCGCCGCGGCCCGGCCCCGCCGAGAGGCGCCCGGGCGCCTCCACCTGCGGCGCGGGGCCGCGGCCCGACCCGGCGCCCGCTCCGCCGCCGCGGCTCGGCACCCCCCGCGCAGCCTCTGCCTCCCCGGCCAGCGCAAGCAGGCGGCCGGCCAAGGGGGCCCGGCCCGCCCTCCCCCCCGCTCCCCGCGGCTGAGGCGGCACTGGCGGGGCGCCGGTGTCAGCGGCCGAGACCCCGGCAGCCCGGGACCAAGTGGTTCGCCTTCCCCCGAGGGGCAAAGGCTACCGTGAAGTCAGCGCCCAAATCTGATGAAAAGCAGCTTCCAAAACCACAACCATCCTGTGTCTCATCTCCAAGTAACTCTCACAATACAGCTGCAGATCTGCTCACACACCGAGGAGGTCTTTAATCATGCTGCCCCTACGATATTTTTAGGTTTCCTACTGTAAATCTGACGAGTATGTCCCATACTACAGCTTTGCTCTCGTTCTTCCTCTGAGCTGCTAAACAGCAACACTAAAATTCTCTACCTTTGCGCTACGGCTTCCACTGATGTCCCAAGCTTTCGTCGAGTCCGGTCAGAGCAACACGTAGGAAAAGGGCTATTATCCCTGCCACTGAAGTTAAAAATACGCTCCAGTGAACTAAACATAACCGATGAAGAGTTTGTTCAAATATGTTGCACTGGAAACTTTTCCAATCCGTGTAGCCGTCTCCCCAGCACGGCAGAGCGGCTCCGCCATCGCTGGGAACAGAGTGCCCTCTACTGAAACCGGCCTGCGGAGCCCGGCCCGAGGCCCCGCACGCACCGCGGAGGCTCGCCAGGACATCACCGACTTCACACAAACACCTGCGCTGCCCCCTCCACGCCGCGGGAAGACTCACAGGCTGCTCTGCCTGCAGGTCCACCCTGACAGCTGAGGCAAGCTGTCCTTTCCCGTCTGCGCATTATCATGCTAATCGGCTGTGTAACAGACACGAGTGCTGCTAAGGACCTGAGCTTTTCTAATACTGGTCAGCTGAAAGTATATCAGCTTTCTGGGAAGCTTTGCTTTCTGCCCATTTCAGTTGCTACAGTTACTTAAACAACCACATAGTCCTTTAACCAGGACTTCAGTTACACACCTGCAATTCGTTATCTTCAAAAAAGATGTACAGGTGCAGTCAGCATTCACTTCAGACTGGGTCACAAGCAGAGATAAAGCCAGAATTTAACCATTAGATCAACCGATGCAGAAAATCAATTTTCCTGCCCCCAAACTAAGGTTGGTAGTACTGCAAGAACAAAACTAAAAGCTGTTCACAACCACAAGATGAAGATGACCCTCAAGATCTACCATCTAGTTAGGAATGTACCCAGTTCGCACCATCCCTATTTAGAATATCACTTCTCTTAAAATTATTTACCCCTCAATAGTGAAGCAGTCCCCTGAGTCCCTGAAGCAAAACCCACAGAGTGGGCTATTAACGTGTTTGCCAGATGGGCATATTTAAACAAAATAGCTCTGGCTACATTCCTACCACTGATATTAGCCATAGATTACATTGAAACATTTGGCCCTGACATTCTAATAGCATTTTCCAAATTTCACTGCTGGTCAGCATTTCTTTGTTTTTCCCCTTCTCAGTGCTGCTGATCTGTGTTCTCTGCTTTCTCCTCCCAGCTTGCTCTGACACCTTCCTTCAATGCTGCTCCTGGTCTTTTGCTTCAGATCACTTGCCTGTGTGCATCCCTAACCATAAAGAATAATCAAACATCACGTATGCAAGTCTTGGAAACATTTGCTCATCTCCTGCAATAAATTTGAGAGTAGAAAAGAAGTTGTGCAATAGGAAGTAGCCTCGGCTAGACAGCTCACACCAGCTTCAGCAACTTAAGTGAGGCTGCTGCTGTGTTACATACACAATTCCTTGTGTGATCTGGGTCCCAGGTTATTGGTTCTATTTCTGAATTTATACAGCATGTAAGAAAACAGAGGTAAACACCTGCAAGCATTACCCCCCAGGGAAATTTCAAAAAGCAGCATTATAATAAATAATGCATGTACCTTGGGGTACCTACCTAGTAAAATAGCAATTGGCAATATGTCTTGCCCAAGCTACTGAAATGACAGTGTTGTTAATCCCATCTTCCCCACCATCCATGGTCTGGGTTTGCTTTTGTTGCATTGAAATCATCCTTTTTGGGAAGAAGATGAGCACCCAGGAAATAACAGTATTTGAAGCATAACAATAGCCTAAGCCTACTGCTGGAAACTATATGGGGTTTTGGACAGCTTTTAACAGGGGATTTTCCTTGGTGCATCTCATTTGCATTGAATGCTATTTGTTGCCTCCTTTATCAAATTTAATTTCTTCACCTCAGCCTCACTCCACACCACTGGCACTTCCCTCTTTTCTCTCTAGACTTCCAGTGCATGTGGAAGCTTTGGGATTTTCACTGCTGTTGGAGATCTCCATAACCCCTTCTGCTGAGCCAAGCAAAAGCTGAAAGAAACTCGGGTGTTCAGGCAAGATCTATTTGACAACAACCACTTCAAAATTCACAGCACCTGCAGCTCCATGGTAGACTCCTCCAATATGCACCCTAAAGTTAAAGGCCACAAATTTAGAGGTCCTGGAAGCCTTATTTTCATCCCTGGAGAAGTTTGTCAGGAACTCTGCAAAAACTAATTGATCATTCAAGTTTAAAAGAAATCACCATTTTCCAAGGAAACATTTAACTTCCCTTCTACTCACTCTGCCTTGTCTGTATGGATTATAAACTCTTCAAGGCAGGAGCTATTGTTCTTTGACTGTTACACTATGTTTGCACAATTCCTGGTCCAGTGTCAAGTCCTTTAGGTATTACCTTACTAGCACTTTTACCACACAGTCTTCTAATTCCCCCTCCTCATGCCATGTTAGTTTGGCAGTCGGTATAAGATTTTGAATGGGAAAGAATAGTGATGCTCTTAACACTCAGAGTTCACATGCATAACTCCTGTATTTCTCTCATTATTAGCAATGCTTTTTTGTTATACATATGCTTTTCTTTTGCTGCTCTCTAAAATATGCATCATTTAAATGACATTAAATATGACAGCTGTAAAGACCTCACTGTTCATAAAATTGTGAAATATGGACATTTGCACTTATTATTTCATTGAACACGTAATCATGATCTCATCCATCTGTGCATCTGGCATGGTCTTTCATGAGGAAGCTGGTTGGAAATATGATGGTCTTATCCTTTGTTTTGTACTGACTTAAGACCATGTGTCTTCACTACCAAACACAACCATGAAATATTTTGTCATTCGTTGATTTACATTCAATTGTAACAACAGAAAATTTCAGCTTACACTCAACAGTGCAGGCAGAAATTGCAGAGAAAAAAGATCCTGCAAGATAATAGCAAAGGGCAAAACTGAAGAAAGTTAACTCTAGTCTGGTAAACAAAAACCTCTGTTCAATCACGTGATAACCACCAGATTTCACTCTTTGTGAATATGAATAGAAAATCTTCACATCTAAAAGAAAAACCACATTTCTCTATTTATCTTTGTCCTGAAATGCAGGTATACATAATTCTTCGGCTCCACTTATATATAAATATTCTCTCAAAACAAGTTCAGCTAAGCAAAACTGATTACCATGAAAGCCATTCTTTCATCGTAACAAAAGTCTATACTACTCAGGAAAAAATATGTTTGGCTAAACTACAAATTTAAAATCCATTGAAACAGTGCAGAACAACATTTGGCTCATAAATCAGGATTATGTCTAATGAATACCAAAACTGGAAGTATCCTGCCGAGGCCCCATGCAGAAACAGAATTTTGGTTTGAGGCCTCAAAGTCATCGGTAATAGGGCTGCACCTGATTGACTAATAAAAGGAAAATGTTAAATTTCCTGTAACTAGAGTCATGAGAACCCTGACACAGTATAATCAGCTCTTTGGCCCTGCAGTGTATGTGTACAGGCTGCTTGTTTACCCTGAAATAACAAGCTCTCTGGGGTAGACAGCAATCACACACTGTCACACTTCACAGATATGTTATACCCTATAAAGAGTAAAGCCTCTGTTAGTATAAAGGTACAAAGTTCAGCTACAGCACTGCGTCTTTGATTTCTTGGTGGTATGGAACCCATTGCGTTCCATGTTGATCCTTGCCCTGGGCTTTGGAAACAGCTCCATCAATATAGTAAGTAGAAAAATATCTTGTGGCTTAAAGAAAGAACAACTACTTACATATAGACCTAAACATTAGAGAAGAAAACTACTGTCTTCCTCTCAGTTTGTGTTTAAATGAATCCAGCATTAACCAAGACAGTATATACAAATGGTCACTATTTCAAGTATTTGAATAAATATTTGTCCTTTCTTGTCTCTCAAATTCCTTTTTATCCTCAAGCAAAACAACTTGTGGCTCATTTGCCTATTTATGATCCTGTACAGTAGTAGCAGATGCATTAAAATTCATGACTCTCCAGAACAAACACATCTTGATTCAGATGGCACATACTCACTTTTTGTTGTAGTTCAGTGTTCATAGCCCTAACTAAAATGTTAGAACCAACATTTTAAGATAAATTTATAATACACTTACATGATCATTTTGTGGGTTTGCAGCATATCTTTTCAAAAGCATTTAGGTGATTATTGTGGGCATAATTAGAAAATATGAACTTGTATAGATGAAGACTGATTGCAGATAAAGCAAAATGAAAAATTCACTGCAGATGTAAGATAGCTTCAGTTTATTTACACATAGCTCTGTGTTCTTTAACAGATTTTTTTCCTAGTTTGCAAAAAAATGCAACCCCACTGAGGACTGTGGATATGCTAGATTTCAATTCCTGAACTCGTCTGCCATTTTCTTCTCATGCAACAGTGACAACAATCTGTTTTCCTCAGTCTGTGATGGCCTTACTTCTGTGATTGTTAAAAATAAAACATTCTTGAGCTCTATGTGAAAGGGGCAGCATTTGGTGAATAAACAGGGGCCCTAAGGAAATCAGTTGTGTTACAAGACAAAGGTCAGCAGGACAATTACTGTCCTCACTGTAATGGTTCACTGGGAAAACCAAGAAGAGTAAATTAGGTGACCTGCATCTCACAAGATGGCTTGTGCGTGTCACTACATGAGTATCTAAAGATACGCACCAATACGGAAAGAGAAGAAGAGAACATAAGCAAGGAGCAAACAGTGACAAGGAATGAAAGAAAGGACAAGGTTGGAAGAAATATATGATACATCATTGGGAGGAATACCAGTGGCAAAGACAACATGGTTACAAAGCAGAAGATGAATGATTAATGCAGGAAAATGCAGCAAAACCACAGGAAAGAATAAGTGTGGGTAAACAGTTGAAACAGATTAAAAAATTAAATTCCCAAAACAAAAGTGAGGTCACCAGAAAATAGCTTCAGAAAAGTGATATTGTGCGTCAAATGTCTGGCAGTAAGAGGAACAAAATTTCTACTTTCTCACATACAGTCTGTGTGTCAATACAAATACAGAAAAAAAATGACAACAAAACCCATAATATAAAGTGGTCTCACACTCCTGTAAGCTTGTGTGGGTGGGAACAAAGCAGCAAATAAAACATGAAGCCCAAAACCAAGAATGAGATAGGGTACAGAGGACAGAACCCCAGCTCTATCTATACTTTACAGCTGAAAGTAAATGTGAGGACAGAAAGCAAGTTTGAAATTCATTTTTTGTTGTTCTGTTCTTTTCTACTTGCCAACTTCTTTTGCTATGTTGGCAAATGCTCTTGTTTCTTGAGTTGCACTTTTACAGTCTTCATAAGAGACTACATTGTGAATCATTACCAAGGAAAAGTATCCACTCTCCTCACCACAGCCTGGCTGCAGCCCAAGTGCTCCATGTTGAGGTATCAAGTCAACTGCAATAATAGTGGGATAAACTATTTGCTCTCTATGAAATGGATTCAACTCATCTCAACTCAGCAATGCTGCCTGGATATAAATGAAGACATTTTTGTTATTATATTCTACCAGAAGAGATGGAAGTGACTTCATTTTCAGAAGAGACTCAGATTTGCGTTAGCTCTGGTGGATTAGAGGTGGTTCCTGGCTCCTATGGGAGCCAGCAGATGCACTCATTATTCTTATTAACATTCAGTGATGACATAATTGAATACAATCTATTTGACAATGAATAAGGATAAAGAGGGGTTAGCCAGACTTGATGAATGGAGGAAAAGAAAGTTTGTAAAGCTCCAGATTCACAGTTTGGAGCTATATAGTCACTGAAGAAACAGCTTATTTTCTACTTTCCTTCATATTTTCTTCTTTGCTGGCTCTGGTGCCTTATGCTATGAGAACCCCTCATAATCTGTGACATTTCTTCAAAATCCAATACTGGTATTAGTAAAGTCTATAGAACAAAATTCTACTTTTGCAGACCCATGCAGTACCTAAGACCTCTTTTTCCTCCTCATTCTGCATAGACATTCCTTACAGCAACTAAGGTGCACTCTACATAAAACTGGAAGAGAGCATATATCTTCAGACAGCAAGCCAGGTTCTAGTCATAGCATTACCAGCTGAGGCTGGTCAAGGTTGTTAAGGCATACTGGTGCACTCAGAGCCCTGACAACAGTTTGGAACCAATACTAACAGATCGCTTGCATATAGCTAGAATCAGTCAGCAGATACCTAAAGAAAAGAATAGCAAAAAGTTTGGTTAACTTTTTCCTGGTTTTCATTGTACTGCTGTATTGCTGTATTTTTTTTCACTAAATTTCACTAGCTCAAGATGTGAAGGCCTGATTAAGATACTTGAAAAGGTCCACAAATATTTTTAAATTTTTTTTTTTTATTCCAATTTTGTGGAATCCGCCAGTACTGTCTGAATCTCCCATATCTACATTTTCCTGCAAAAGGACTATTTGTAGAAATGCTTTTACTGTGCTTGAGTCTGGGATATATACATTTTCCCACATTTTTTCCTGATATGTTCCATATCTCTTAATCCTGAAATGTTCCTGATATCTTTATACTCGAAACAGTAGGAAAAGATGGTACAGGCTTATCTCTGCAGGAATTCCTCAGCTATGTTTGTGGCCTAAGCCGTACAGACTACAGTCTTAATCAAAGAAAAAGTCAGAAGAAATGTCAGAAGAAAAGAATCGGTAACAGATTTCCATTATGCTCTTCTTAAGTTGCCACCTTCTGTTCTTGCACAGGGAGAGTAGGTGAAGAATACAGAAGATAAAACCAGCTCAGACTATTTTTGAACTCTTTCTTTCAGCTGTTTTTGTTTGCACTATGACAAAGCCTTGGCAGGCAAGAAAAATATTCTTAGAATAGCAGATTTCTTGCTTTGTTCTGCATCTGTTCCAAAACCATACAATTGTATTTGAACAGCTGGCCAGTAACATGCAACCATGCAACATGACAATGACATACAATCACAGTGTGCTTTGTAGAGGACTGAGGTTTCAAAGCTGAAGTGAACCCTCAGATGTAGACATCTTGGTCTTAGAGGTACATATTCAGATTTAAATCATACTTGTTATTTTTCTTGAATTGAGCTTTCTATTGGCAATGAAGAACAAACAAGTATTCATTACATCAAAATAAAAAAACTGGAACTGCTCTGCAGAAAAGAATTTCCTGCTGCTGTTTCTAGGGCTAGAACCAGAGGAGCTCAGTCTGGCCCTGTGTCACCACCATGCTATGTGTAGGTTTAGAGTTTTGAAATTGTGTTTTGTTTTTTATACAAATATGTAATGAAGTTCAGAAAAAAAACATTGATGAGCATCCATACCTCCTTCAATGTCCTCATCTACTTTGTAACTTTGTATCCAGTGGTATACATAACCTAATTGTAAAATCCCCCGCTACAACCTTGGAATCAATTATGTTGTTCTCCTATGTTACATGCCTGCCAACCTATAAAGCAAAGCTTGAATTTATGCCTATAACTTCGTAAAATCTGTCTTTACATTTAAAGAACTCTAAGAGGATATCAAGGCTATTTTTTTTGTGTAGGAAATAATATTGACCTAAGTGAAGCTCTTAAGTAAAGTTTCTTGTAACTGTTGTAACAAACACCATAATTAACAGTTATATTAACGTTCAGAGATTTTTATGCTTATACAGAATAAGAACTGTACAACATCTGCAGGGTAAATTAATTAGCTACTGGAGAAAACGGACAGCTATCACAGTACACGTCATTGCTAAAGAAGTGCTGAAGCAACTTACTGAACAATGATTTGTATAAAATGTAATTATTGTAAGGCTTTGCAGGCTGCTTCACACATTTGTCTCGATGCAGATTCCCTTTCATCCTCCTTTCTTCCCTCTGCTCACACAACATCAGTTTTCACCTTAAACACTATAGCACTAGGATGGCTGACAGCCACCACAGCCTAACCTAAGAGCTAAAAACGCCCACAAACAAGCAACAAAATAAAACAGAGCAGGGACTAGCTTGTTTTTATCAGCTGAACAAATTGAAAAAAAACAGAACAGGCAGAGCACTGACACGGCAGCATGCTGGAGTGTGAGCATCACTGCGGCTGTCATGCATCTTCCTAAATCTGGGAATTTATTTTTTTTCACCCCGATCCCTTGCACCGGTTTGTAAAAGCGCCGGGCTGCCGTAGGCTTTTCCTGACAGCTCCTTCCCCGCCCTCTCCGGGCAGCACCATTGGACTGATAAGATGCAGCAAGGCATACGCAAAAAATAAAGCGGAAAAAAAGGAAAGAAACCCGTGTATTTTCTACCGGGAGCGGGGGAGCAGCCGTAGCCCTTTAAGCCACGCACCCCGCCGGCAGGCCCCAGCCGCAGCTGCCCGCTATTTATACGCGGGCGGCGGCGGGCACTGGGCGTCTTACGCGGGGCGGTCCCAGCGGCGGGGCCCGGGCCCGGAGCCGAGGCTGCCATGGCCATGTTTCTCTCCTCCACGCCGGCGAGCGGGAGCCGCTCCCACAGCAATGTCGCTGCCGCCTCGCCGCTGACCCCGACGCGGCTGAGCCGGTTGCAGGAGAAGGAGGAGCTGCAGCATCTCAACGACCGCCTGGCCGCCTACATTGTGCGGGTGCAGGAACTGGAGGATGAGAAGTCGGCGCTGCAGCAGCTGCTGGCCGAGCAGGAGAGGAGCAGCGAGCAGGAGGTGGGCAGCCTGCGGCTCCGCTACGAGGAGGAGCTGGCTGATGCCCGCCGGGTGCTGGACGACATTGCTATGGAGCGGGCCACGCTGCAGGTGGAGCTGGGCAGGATGAGAGAGGAGTACCGGCAGCTGCACAGCAGGTCGGTGCCCCGGCCCTCCCGCCGCACCTGCCTGGCCCCGGGCAGGCCGCCCTGCTGGGAACCGCCCTGCGGCCGCCTCCTCTGTGGGGCTCCGACAGGGGAAGGGGATGTTGCTTGCCAGCGGCTGTGTGTTGGGGAGGGAGTACTCAGTGCTGTAGGGTGTCTGGGTCACGGCAGTGGTGACACCCCAAAGGCATGGCCCTGTGAGGTTGGGGTGTCTTGGGTTAGGAGAAATCCTAAGGTGTGCTGTAGGACGCTACTGAGGGCCTCCTGCTGTAGTGCTGCTGGGCTGCTCCAGTGCCTCTCTGTGATGGGCACGGGGCTCCCCCAGAACTTGGGGTGTTGGGTGGCCTTATGGGCATAGCATTGCATGAATGCATAGCTGACTGGGTTTGGCAGCATACCTGTGTTTAGAAACACTCAAGAAGCTGCTGTGCTGGAAAGCATCTAGAAAGTTGTGGGGGTAGGGGAACGAATCTCTGTATGAAGTCAGCTCACATCTTTTCTGGGCTTTTTAGCTCAGATGCTGCTGAGAGGTGAATGCACAGAAAAAGTAGTCCTGTAAGCAGTATAGCTTACCTGGTCTAGGCTGCTATGCACAGAAATTATCCTAGTGGTTTTTAGGTCTTTATTTATATTGCTACTGGGATGAACTGCCTGCTGTTTCAGGCTTGACTTTCTTGCAAGCCATGTACCCTGAGCCTGGAATCATCATCTTGTCTAGTCTCACCAAGCCTGGGACAAAGGAGTGGCCCAATGTAAGTGCAATCAAATCCTCTTGAAGGAGGGAAGAAGGTGGGTAGTAAATGGGAGTGAACAAGTGTTCAATCCCAACAAGCTGCCTTTATGGATATATACAGAGCACTAGTATTGCTGGTTACTCTAATGCCCCATTGTACTGCTAAATCAATTACAAACTTGCAATAATTTGGGTGTCCATGGGCCTTCTAACTCTTGTTATAAACTTGTATTATAGCAACTTTCGGCACCAGATTTTTCTTTTAACACTTGTATGGAGCAAATACTGGCCCCTCATAGGCTCAGTAGGGCTTAAGTAGCTGTTCTGCTTGGGAATAAAATGTGTTTTTACTCTAAGCTTCTGTTTTCAGCTGCTTAGAAGTTCTTGGGCTTGTCTCATTCATGCTGGGTTTTGGCTCATAGATCTGTTTCATAAATCTAACCAACCCCTTGAGTGGACAGTGAGGAGAGGGGTAATGCCAGTTCTAAAACTTTGCTGCTGCTCTCTGTGTTTGTATAACTCTGTGGCTTTGTTTATAAAGCTTTAGGCTTGGCAGGTATGCAGTCCTCTGGACTGATTTTTTTTTTTTTTTTTTTTCTTTAAAGTAACTAAGTCTTAGAAGTGGTTAACATTACAGCCCATGGGAAACAATACATAGTACATACTCCTTTATGAAAGGACTAGACTGAAATCCTAATATTAATGAGTGGTTTGTATCTGGGCTGCCTAACTGCAAATGTCTCGGATGACTTGGAACAAACTGCTTTGAGGGTATCGTGCCCTTTATATATACACCCTTTAAATAACCTGGAACTCGTATACGATGGAATGTCACCAGATAATTTCCCAACAGCATTAACCATTGGCTCTTATTAATCACTGGTAAAGAGACTTAAAGCTTCAGCAACAATGAAGTGTCCTTACATTTCAGCTTTTTTGTTACTACTTAAACAGTGGTAGTTGGAAGTAGGCCAAAGACGTTTGGGGAGGAGGAGTTGTGGATAAGCATATCAGTTGGTTCAATTCAGAGCCTGTGGAAGGTCAAAACAACTACAGTAGCACAGCAGGGAAAGATAAGACCAGTTTCTTTCTGCACCTGTGAGTATAGATGTGCATTTTGCTACTGAACCTGACACATGCAGTGTAGCAAGGTGAGGCTGTAAGAATGAATTCTGCAAGTGCTGTTAATGTTCTCTAGTCTTGACAAACTGGAGTATGTTTTAAACACACCTGAACTCTTTTGGTGAAATTATTTAAATTCTCCAGGTCAAGCATATGTGACACCCTAATATACAAGGAATGTGACTCGCAGTGCCTCAAAGTTATTGCTTGCAGTTGATAGTCAATAAGCTATGCTTAGTTCTGGAATGGTTGGCTATAGAGTACTGTAACTGTCACTGCTTGCTGCATAATAATGTAAAGTGGTGTTCTGAACTCCAAACTGGGTTTAAAAAGATAGTAAATGCTCTTGTCAAAGCCAGACTTGTTAAATTACTGTTCTTAAAGATGAAATGACTCACTTCAGGATTCTCTGAGAATAATACTTGTCAGGAAAGAATACAGGAAACCTGAACCTGCCTGTCAGAGGTCTGCATCAGGGAAGTGGACCATTAAAACACAGATACTAATGGAATTTCAGTGTGGCACACACTTTGATTGCAGAATGAAATTTATATTCTTGTAGGATGAAACAGTCAATATTATCATTAAGTAGTGTTATTGATGTACTTGCTAATATAATAACTAGTACTCACAGTAAGTGGTAGCAGAGATCCCAAAAGGAAGGTGGCTAATTAATACCTAGAAAAGAGAGAAACCTGTAAATACTAAAAAAAAACCACAACACTAGCTTGTTTTTCATTGTTGCCCCAGTAGAGTTATTTTTTTTTTTCCCAGAGTTTGAGTAAAGAATAAATAACTTCTGCTAGCAAAATATTTGGTTTTGCTTCATGGCCATGAAGTAGGAGGACACAACAAATGTCTCTGAATAGCAGGGCTAGAAAAGGCCTTGAGCAAGACCTTGATGTAGCCACATGCCCCAGGCCTGTGTTGGAACCAATAGTACCTGCATACCTTCCAGCAGATGTTTGCCTAACTGTTTTTTAAATTCCAGATTATGGAGATTCCAGAATACTCCCCCCCAGGCAATATGCTTCAGTGTTGAACTACTGTGAGTTTCCTTTCCCTCACATCTAACCCAAATATTCCTCCCTGCAATATAAACCTGCTACTTCCTGCCTTTTCCACAACAGGCATGGGAAACAGATTCCCTTCCTTCATGCAGCAGTCTTTCGTGTATGTAAAGACTGTTATGTCTCCTGTCACTTTTCTCTTCTCTAGACTAAACAACTCTTACTTTTTTCCAATCTTTCCTTGCAGTAGAAGCTTTCTAGAGCCGATCACTCCTGCAGGATGGCTTTGGACTCTCTCCAATTTGTCTGCTCAGTTATCAACTGAAAAACTCATTATATATGAATTATCACAACTTGGCAAAACCCGTTCTGCCAAGTGGCTAAAATAAATTGAACTATTTCCTCTTTGCAATCTCAAATCTGAGTTTTGAGCAGGAAGTCAGACTCCAGATAGTGGTCAGGATTTTAGAAGTTAGAGCAGTCTGGAAAATTATCACTCCTTTCTCTGACAGCAATTTGCTGTGGGCCCAGCACTTCTCTACTGTGGTGCCAAGTAAAACCTGCAACTTAAAAAAACTGGCAACTTAAACAGCCATGTTGGCCAGTCAGTTGGTACCTGAGGGCTCTGTAGCTGGGTATCTGCGTGAGGATGTAGCCCTCTTCTGAGGTGAAGAAAGCTTTGCCTTCAGAACTCCACCATGGTGTGAAGGAGGGAAGAGCGTGTGACCCTTCCTGAGGGAGAAAAGTCCCTTGCGAGGGTGCTGTGAGGGAAGGGTGGTTGCTGTGGGAGCTCAGTGCCCTGTGGCAGGGGCTGTAGGAGGCAAAGCCCCAGCTGGGGATGTGGGGCTGGCAAGGCCTGCCCGCCAGGGCTAGGCTGGTGGCCTCCTGGGGACAGAACTCCTCCTGTGCTGTGGGCAGGAGTGTCCCGGGAGGGGACGAGGAGGAGGAGGAGGCACGACACCCCTGGCAGCCGGAGCTGCGTTCTGCCTGTCCGCAGAGGAGCGGGCGCTTTGCCCCGGTGTGTGACCGGCCCCGGCCCCCCCGCCTCAGGAAAACGCGCCTCGAGCCGCTCGCAGCCAGCCTGGCCGCCTGGGGGCGCTGCGGGGCCGCCCCGGGGCTTCCGTGGCTGCTCCCGCGCGGCGCGGTGAGGGGTGCGCGCGCCCCGGGCCCACGGCAGCGCGCGCTCCGTGGCCAGCAGCCGCCTTGCCGGGAGGCTGGTGGCGGCCTTTGCTGCTGAAAGGAGGCGTCCGTGTGAGCAGCTGGTTCGGTGGTGGCAGGTCACTGCGGTCTGGTGAAGTGGCTTTGGGTGTGACTAGTCTCTCTCCCGGTGGAGATAGTGGCCTGTGCCATCCCTGCCCTCTCCGGTGGGTGATGCCGTGGACGATAGCTGGCTTCTGCGTAGGGTTCACACAAAACCAGCTGGAAACTGGGTCAGAAATCTTTCTGGTTAAACAAATGGCACTTGTCTGGGGGGCCTGTCTGGTGAGTTTTACAGCCTACCCTGTGCTCCAGCCGCAGGTGTTAACTAACCTCTCTTCTGTTTCAGTTGTGTCACAGACCCCTGTGAAGGTAAACACATTAAAAACAAACTTTCTCCCTCACCAGCTGCAACTTACGTGTATAAAACTTTCACTTGTAGGAATTCGAAAAAAGAAGCTGAGTTAAACCTGGTACAGGCCCGTGTGAGAGAACTTGATGCTCAGCTGAACGTGAAGGAAGCTGACTTAGCAACAGCTTTGACTGAGAGGCAAAGTTTGGAGAAAGACCTACACGAATCAAGGGATGAAGTAACGACTGTAAGACTTGTTCCTGGAATTTCAACTTTGCTTTTGTTCCTGAAGCTCTTGCTTGTTTTTCTCCAACTAGTTATTGAGACTTAAAAGCAAGGAAAGACTGTTATCTATGGCAATGACCAGTGGACAAAAAGATTTTTGCAGTCTTGCTGGAAGCAAATGCTACTGATAGTTGGTCTGTTAAAGCTTTCACCTGTTGTAGGTACCTTTAATTCTATTCTATGACCACAGTATGTAATGCTTCTTGTTCTAAGGACAAAGTAAGTTGAAATGTTTTGTACTGCTGTAGCCACTGTAGCATTCTCTAACTTGTCAGCAAAGGGAGCATTTGATGGACCCTGCTTCACTATGCTTAAATCTAGGCAGAATAAGTCAGTTCTGACTACTTCTTAGTAGCACAAGAGCCTACAAAAAATAAACTCTGCTTGAGTTGCTACTCTATCAATGCATTTCAAAGACCACAGCTTTTGTATCTTCATGCTTTAATGTGATCATTGAATAAGCTAATTTCAAATCTTTAGGATGAAAACTTTAAAAAAGAAAACAACCAAACAAAACAAAACAAACAAAAAAACAAACCAAAACAAAACAAACTCGTATCATTAAAGCAGCACACACCAACACTGGAAGTGTATAATAGTTTGTCAATATAGTTAAGCTATATTTGGAAGATTTCACTTGTTAAGCATCAAACAAATGATATTGGAAGTTAAAAGTTTGGAATACTTAGTGTTGTAAAGGGGAGGAATGTATATAGATGGTACAATTGATTTATCAAAAGTCTACTTTGAGGAGTCAGACTTAGCTGGTGGGATTAAGGGCTGCTCTGTATTTGCCTTGTGGGAAATGTGGCCTACATAACAATTAAATAGGGTTCTTTCTGTTGCTAATATGCTGGATCCCACTGAAATAACTTAAACAGAGTAACCAACTTCACTTAAGCAGTGTGTTTTGCCGTGGGAATGAAGTTGAATGAATTGTAATAAGTTGACTGTCTTAGTTTGGAAAAGTGACCTCTTAATTTTGATTACTCTGTCTATTCTAGATGGAGCTGTCACTGGGAGATACCAAAAAGCACCTCCAGAGTGAAATGTTGAGGAGAGTGGACCTGGAAAATAATGTGAAAACTTTGCAGGAAGAAATGACATTCCAGAAGCGTCTTCATGAAGAGGTATGTTTTAGCTTATTAACAAGTATTTTTTTAGGTGTCCATGATCCATGGATGCACTTAAAAGCAATGTTAAGATATGCTTATCCTTAAAAAGGTAACTATCTGAGTCAACCTATGACAGTCCACCAGCCAATAAAATCCACCTAACTAGGAAGACTTCAAGAAAGTAACCAACCTTGTGTTAACTGGCATAGTACCAATAGGTATCTGGAATATGAGAGACCTTTCTCAGGCTGCACTTCTGAAGGTAACTACAATCCCAACATACTACTTTGTGTAACTGGAAGTGCATATATTACAGTTAAAGTTAAATGATTCCAGATGTTTCCTAGAAGCCTAAAATAATGAAAGAAGTTAAGTCTCCTTTAATATGCAACTTATGATCCCTACTTCCTTAACACTTATCAAAGGTGTCTGGCAACCTTTGTGTGAGAAGTTGGTACCTAGAACTAAAAACATGCAAATGTAAACCAGCTTCCTTCTGACTGGAAGGAATCTCAAAGTGTGTGGTTTAAGTACAGAGAATTCCAATTTGTCTAACCAACTACTATTACTTTTTAAATTAAACAAGTAAAGTAACAGTGCTTAAAGAAACTGAAGTGTGTATGCATGTGTTTAAGTAAAAAAAAGCAGAGAAATCAACCTAGTTCAATGAATTAGTCTTAAAATGAAATACAAACTACCGTATTTATTAGTTTAAGCAATGTGGGCAGTGAGAAAGCAAAACAACCCAGCACAGCTAGGAAGGTGGAAGTACCTTACCTAATGGATGAATATCTATGATCTGAATAAAGATGAATTACCATGCACTCAGTGATAAATCTGCTTCAATATTGAATGACTTGCTAAGCTGGTACAGTAAGTCCAATCTCAAACTGTATTGGCTTGCTTATTGTCTGAGAAATTTTTTCTCCTAGGAGCTCAAGGAGGCAAAACGAGTCCATGAGAGCAGGATAACAGAAATGGAGTCTGGCCATCAGAGAGAATTTGAGAGTAAGCTCACAGATGTTCTGCGGGGGCTCAGAGCACAACATGAAGAACAAATTCAAGGATACAAAGAGGAGCTGGAGCGAACGTTCAGTGCAAAAGTGAGTCTGTAAAAAGATGCCCATAAAACAAAGCTTAAGTTCTTTGCACCTTGATATGATTAAAGTCACACTTGCATAAATGGCTGACCAATGGAGCCCTTGCATTCAGTGCAGAGCTTCTTGGCATAAGTTGTTACGGAATTTCAAAGCGGTGTAAAATTTTACAATGGAACTTCTACAAGCACTTGGTCCCAAACAAAACTGGTTCAAGCATAAATGCTGTCCCTTTGGGGAGCAATTAGGAATGGCTAATGTAATAAAGCTGATCATAAGTCAGACTTCTGACAAATCTGAGAGCTTGTCTGACAAATTCAGGTCTAAGGTGTGCTATGTTTGTATTAAGCAATTTCGGTATTATTGAATAAAACTTGATCTACTGATTGTAGTTTTACTAAAATGCATGAAATAAGGTATTCTTAAAATTCTAGAAGTGCACTTTTAAATGTATGAGTGCAAATGTCCCTTTCCAGTTGCTAGTACTGGATAAGGGGGAGAAGGGTGGCTATGGAAGTAGCTTGACAGTTTGTCTTCCAGTAACTGGCCTGTTGCCTCTTTCCCAGCATTAGTCAGATATGCAGGCAAAAGTAATACTTTAGGTTATACTCTTGGTAGGTAAGATTCCAGGGGTTTTTGGGTTGGTTGCAGTGTACTGTATTGGTATCTTAAGCCTTCTTTAATATTCAGTGCAAAATCACTTGATCTGCTACTTTTCTCAATTAGTATGTGTGTTCATTTCTTCCTGGTTCTTCTGGCTTTCTCTATGCTCCAACTTAGTGCCAACTTGGTGAATTCCTTTGGATGCTTCTGTCCAGGTTTCCACTGGAAATTCTGTGAGTGCCTCTTGCAGTAGCACAGCTCTACTTTATCCTTTCTTGGAACATCTCAAGATTGAATTGCTCTAGAAATAGCTCAGTGCTGCTTACAGTGATGCAGGAACTGCTTAGTAATAAACCTCTGTGGAAGAGGAATAGTTTGATAAGCACACCTAATATCCTATAGCCACATGCTTTGACAAGCAGCTTCTAAACGTATTCACTCTTGTTCTTCTGGATAATCTATTTACTTCATATCTATACAAAATCTTTGTGCATCTGTAACTGAAATATCCTAGTCCAGCAACTTTCACTACCTGATTACTGCTGACTTTTTTTGACATGGATGTCAAACATGTGTAAACCTCTGCGAAAAGCAATGAAAAACTTTCTGACCTGGACTTTATTGGTATCTGCACACTAAAGTAAAACATAACTATTTCCAGATGTAACAGCTGGAAATCACTTGGGTTTCCTTCCTTATTTAAAATACGTGGTCATAAGCAACTTATTACTAACAGTGACTTATCCGTAGATGGAGAATGCCAAGCTATCCGCAGTAAAAAGTAGCGAATGCGCCAAAGTTGCTCGGGAAGAGCTGATGGAAGCAACGCTGAGAGTCGATACTCTGACATCTCAAGTTAATCATTATCAAAGCCAGGTACTGTCTTTATTTGTGCATCCTTAGAATTATTTTAATTTAGATACACAATTCAAAATATTGGCCTCTCCTCTCTAATCTTCAGTTATGGTTGAATTGATTTTTCCCTCCCCTTAATTTTAGAATGCTGCTTTGGAGAACAGAGTGAGGGAGCTACAGGAGATGCTGGATTATGATCGTGATGTCCATCGAAGGCGTATGGCTGAAAAAGAGAGCGAAATTGTACAAGCCCAGCAGCGGGCACGAGAACAGTTGGAAGAATATGAGCATCTCTTAGATGTGAAACTGGCTCTAGATCTGGAAATAAGTGCCTACAGAAAGATGCTGGAGGGAGAGGAACAGAGGTAGGCTATGACAAGATCCTCATATGAGGACTTGCTTCATCCAAGATCTCTATACTAATTAACTGTATATTCTTCAGAATGTGGAGGCAAAAAAATAAACATTAAGTATATGATTAGTGCCATAATCTAGTTCTTGAAGCATAATCTTCTGTAGATGGTACTTGTATCCCACATCTACCACATGGTGTAGTAAGATGAAGTAACTTGATAAACCTGACTGATCAAGTTCAAAGGTCCATTAGACATCCCTCTCTAGAATCAAACTTTCTCAAAGCTTTGTGCTACATCCTATAGAGATATATCAAAGACAGTGCTCAAGTTTCATGAATGAAACTGGGAAACTGTACCAACTTCCAACTATCCAGACACTGGTGAGAACAACATGAACTCAATACATGCTAAGAAGGGTCAAAAATTTAAACTACTTCCACCAAAGACTGTGTCTGTAGAGACTTTAAAGGAATACTTATGGCAGTTGAATCTTTTCTTATCGACAGAAGCTTGCTCTGAACTCTCGGGCTGGGGCTGTATTCCAAACTTAACAAGCTTCTTAGCTACCCTTGCCAGTAAAAATAAAATCTTATATTCAAGACTTCATGGAAAGTTTGGATATAAGAAGCTGTTAGGCTTGGCTATAGTGGGAGGATAGGAGTGAGAAGTAAGCACATCAGATAGTCAAGTGAATTTATCCGACTCCCTTCTAGGCTGAAGCTGATACCCAGTCCAGCTTCACACAGCACTGCAACTCAATCAACAAGTCAAGGCCGACGGTTCCTGCAGGGGAAGAGAAGGAAAATGAAAGAAGCCAAAAAGAGAGGTCATGGTGCTGGATTTAAGATTGTTCAGCATGCTTCATGTTCTGGAAATGTATCTATTGAAGAAATTGATGCAGATGGGAAATTTGTCAGGCTTAAAAACAACTCTGATGAGGTACTTCTACTCATTCAAGTCTGCATGGCCTGCATTGCAAAGTATGACTGCTTGTGAACAGAGTTGTAGCTTAGTGAGAGATGACAATAGGGAAGGATGAAGAGATGAGGGAAGAGTACTGCCAAAGTAAATACAAAGTGGGGACTTCTAAGCTAACTAGGCTGCTGTCAAGAGAAGACTAGAGACTGAGTTGTGTGGGTTTTTTGTTTTGGTTTGGTTTTTTTTGTACTGCAGGTGTTTTGTTCACAGGGCTGTCTGGGAGGTGCTTTTTCGGGGAGGTACACTGGGTTCTATGATGCAGAAATCTAACACCTTCAGTTGTTTCTCATCAGATTCAGCCTAGCACTATCAGAAGTACTACTTATCCTCAAACTAAATAAGGTGCTTAGTAAATTGGATAATGACAGCTTCTTATTACTTATAAATGCTTAAAACAGCTAAAAGGGTGAATAGAGCTGACAGTATATAATCTGTGGAGTGTTTATCTGACCAATTAGATAATTCTTTGACTAGTTTAGTCTGCAAACCCAGAATTATTAGAATTATTCCTCAGACCTTCAAAACTTGTGGCTGGTAGCTCAGCCACTTCAGCCTGAGATGCCTTAAACCTTCACAGGCCACTGTGTATGTGTTTATATATACAGTGGAGTTGGCAGACGGGCATGACCAACTTCATTTATCAGAATCTACCTGGTGAAAGAGCATCATGAACCGCCTTCAACAGAAGGCAAGAACATGTGTATCTAAACTTGTGGGACTAAGATTAATCCTAAGAAAGTACTGGGAGAAATCATAGGGAGGCTTTAATAGAAACCTGAAGGCTTCCTCAAAATTGATCAGATTCTTGTACACTACAGGAGTGGGACTAAAACTGCCCCTTGAGTCTGGAAAGAACCTTGCACTTGTATGATATGGTGTTGGTCTGTAATGCTGAGAGAAATTTCTTGTCCCACAGGATCAAACACTACATGGATGTGTGTTAAGAAGGCATATTGGAAGTGTGTCAGATGTAACATACAAATTTCCTTCACAGTTCACTCTTCAGGCGGGCCAAGTAGTTACAGTAGGTAGCGGTTTTGTTAAACTTACTCGGAGCTCTGTTCTTGTTATGCTTGATGGCAATAGAGATTCATGGAATAAGGAAAACTAAATTGATACTGCAAGTGCCTAAAGAACAAAAATACTTATTTTATGTGGAGAGGGAGATGGGAAAAATCCTTGCAACAACTCTATCTGAAATGCCAATTAAATTTTCTTAAAGATAGATCTTGGACTGAACTTGGATCATCTCAGATTGGGATGTGCTGTTATGAACAGAATCAATATATTCAAGTTCATTCTTAGGGTTCCCCATACTCCTGTAATGTGGTACAAGTTGTGCAAAGACTTTCACCATTGCTGAAACCTTTAGTCCACTACAGCTCAGCAATACTGAGTTCATGGTTTATGGTACTAAGCTAAATATTAGTTCTAAACGATACTCTAAGTACACTAAGATAGTGATCAAAGAGCCTAATTCTACACTCTGCACTCCAAACGCTGTATGAGCTTGCTCAAGAGAACTGTGAGTGACCCCAGGCTAGAGGCTATCTTGTATACACAAATTGCTGCTGTATGTCTGTAACTATGGCTTGGCTCTGTGACTCAAATGGTATGCATGTCCAAACAAGGCTACCTCTACATCAGGTAGAGAAGCTGTTAACAGCCTTTTTTGCACTAACTGTTTTACAGTCTTCAGTTAAAAAAATATTACCACCATTCTTGGTAGTCCTGAAAAGAACTAACCTGTCAGGGATCACAGTAGTTTAGTTTCTGTTACTGGACATCTTTGGTATTGGGAGTACTTCAGAGTTGTATATGTTAGACTGAATCCTAATCTAACTACAAACAAGATTCTTCAGAAGCTCACTCTAAATCTTTTGCAGATCTGGGGTGCAGCTGCTGGTGTAAGCCCAGGTCCTAGTGATCTGGTCTGGAAGTCTCTGAAGTCTTGGGGAGCTGGGGATAATATTGATGTTACACTCTTCACAGAAGATGGTGAAGTAAGTGAGACAGTAAATATTTTCTACTGTCCTGATACAGAACTTGTTTGATGTGCTTAGTTCTTGAGGGTTCTTGGTGGCAATTCAACTGTATTCTAGGAACTTGCAGAGAGGAAAATAATGCTTATACCCAGAGGAGAAGAAAGCGATGATTATGAAGAAGTAACTGGAAGTGAAATGGAATCTTCATCTCAGGTAAGCTGCCTGAAGTTTAAATACATGCTATTGACAGAATCATGCAGTGGCCATTTATTTTCATTATTGTATGAAAATACTTGCCCAAGTACTATCCATATCCTACAACTCTTGTCATTTTTCTTGATGTCAGACCAAAAGAAGAAGAAAAAAGAAATGTTGTTTGGTTTCATGATAGTGGTTCCTGTCAGCATCCTTAAGCAGGTGAGATGGTGAGAATCATGCTTGTCATCTCATAGAAAACTTGCTTCATTAATAGTCCTGCAGTCTCTTATGTAGGATGTAGCTTGCATGGCTTTGCATCAGAAGTGGAATAGATGTTTTGCTTACTCTGGTTGAATATGATCAAATAGTAGCATTAATTGTTTGGTCTCTTATTACTGACACACTGAAAAATACTAGCTTTAATGTCTGTCCCATCTGAACATCTGACTATGAATAAACTATAAACTTAAAAGCTGTTATTCCAAGAACAGAATGCAAACAGTAACTAGAAATATCTTATTTCTGTGGGATAAAGTGACTTATCAGACACTCCAAACAGTGTCCCTGACTTGCTTTTAAGATAACTTAAATTCACACTGAAGAAACATAACATTTCCATTCAGAAGTATTAAAAGGCTGAAATCAGAGTTCTTAGTGTTATTGATTGCCTAAGTCCCTCTTAAATTCCAGCATGTTTGAGGCATTTCTGTTCCAGCTCGTTTCCAGGAACTGCTTTTTCTTATGCGAGGCTGAGATACTTATTTTACTGCGCAGAATAAGTATCTCAGCCTTGCTTCAGTCATAAATACTCCCTTCAGTACTTTACAAGTAGAACTTCAGCACAGATGCAGGTCATGCTAATGGAATTAACGTAGTCAAATAGAATAAGAATGTTTTGCCTTCAATATACTTATAACCCTTTGGCTACAACTTGCATGTGGTAATGCCCTGTGAAACCCTCCCTAGCCTCTCCAAATGGCTTCTGACTGACCATAGTACATGTCTGAACTTCTGCATATTGGATGCTCCTAGTGTACTTTGATATGCTAGTAGTCTGGTATCTTTAATTGCCAAAGTAGCCTAAAACAGAACAAATATGAGGTCTTTATATTGGTCATAACTGAACAATTGTGGACTCTACTTGACTCTCGAGTTGGTGCTATTTCAAGGCAAGAAACAAACCAAGTCCCCTTTGCTAGTACAGACATCGAGGCCTGAAGTGCAAGGGGATGCCTAGCTAAAAATTCATTCTCTGCCTCCTGCTGACACGGCATGTTGAGCTACCACAGCTATTGCTAAAACTGATCCTACACAGTTACAAGGAGGACTTGCATCTTACTGCACCAGGTCTTAAACCCACCACCATTTCCTAGGTATTTTCATAATATGCGTGTCTGAAAACTTGAATTAAAAGTACCTTAATACTGTCTTTCTGAAGAAAATGTACCGAAGAACAGGCAGCTGCTGCTTGGTTCTTTCCTTGTCCTTCTTTCAAACAGAAAAGCTGGGTAAATATCTATTGCTATAATGCCATCTGGCTTAAAGGATGTTTATCAGAGTCTCCTGACTTACATGCACATTCTTGTAATATTTTCAGTCTCTCACTGAAGGAGAGTGAGACCCTGTTAAATAGGCTATTGAGAAAGGTTCTATAGTGCTGTTCTGGCCTTTGGGCTATTAATGCACAGCATACACCAAAATGGTTCAAGTAACACTAGTGGAAGCTTTAGGTTTATAAAGACTTAATGATACAAGCTTCTCTTCATGTTTGGATTAGGGCCTCTCCTCAAGGTTTTTTTTTAAAGGCTCTTTATTTGAATTTACTAATAATATGGCTTGTTTGGCAATCAATGATGGAAAGCAGAAGTAATTTTTTTCCTTACACCTCTAATCTGTTTTACCAGCACCTTTCCAATACAGTTGTGTGCCACTGATGATAAGAATCAATTCTAATACTCCCACTCCAATGTTAATGATATTCCTGTCTGCTGGATTCCTATCAGACTTTTGTCATTAGTATTTTATGCTTCTGCTACATTGGTAGTACTGAAATAATGACAGCTTAGTAAAAAACAGTTAGCTTTTTGCATGCAGTAAAATGATGCAAGGAAAGCATGCTGTGCTTTAAAGGCAGGCAGGTTTCCATGTTTTTTTGCTTCTGCTTTTACCATCTGAACTAGGGTAGCGTAAATCTGCATGCCAGTTGTGATGCTTCAGAACTGAGGTACTGATACTTGCTTGATAGCCTCTCATGAAGGAACGCATAGGCTCATGTATTGCATGGACTCAAATTCCTAAAAGCTTGTTTTCTTTTTCCACCACCCCCAAACCATCTAGGTATAGTTAAGGTACTGCCTCTCTTGAAAACCTGCTTTGCTTTATTGATAAGTAACTAAAACTACAAAACACTAAAAATCCCACACACCTAGATGAGGATTAAGTAGATAACCAGCAACTAATACTGTTTGTACATATGCTTATTAGCCTAATGTCTTGATGTTTTATTTCTGCAGCAAACGGAGAATTCTAGCTGTTCTGTCATGTAATGTGGACAAAGAGATGATCATCTGAAAACACTTCTTTGTCCCAGGTGACAGACTACATGTGTTTGGGTATCTTCTGCAATATCTGAAACTTGGACTTCACATCTCCCATCTGACCTTTTTGTAAGAAACATTGTCTGTAACATGATAAATTTCCTACCTTCTGATACTGGACCCTGTTCTTGGATTCACTGATATAAAGAGCAGTAGAGTACAAGCTCCATGTGAAGTTAGTTTTACTTTTAACACAAGGATCTCGTTTCCATGACCTGCTGAAACAGAGGAGGGTACACAGTTTACAAAGCTTTTAAATGTATGTCCTAGAAGGATGCTAAATACTTGACAATGAGCATGAGGCTGCCTCAGCTTCCTTAATATTCTGATATGGTGTTTCTCCAAAGGTAATTTGTTTCAAGCCTGAGTGGGAAACTACATGGATCACATCCCACCCTAGCTTGTACCTTGAGCAAGCCTGAACTTGCTGAAGTAAAATACTATCCTTAAGAGTGCTGAGTGTCTGAAATGTATGAAACGAGTCTAGATTGTTTGTTAGAAAACTTCCTAGAGTGAAACACTTTAAAATTAAAATCAAGCTGTAAAAATATTCTTCTGTTATTAAATGTACTGTTTCTGTATTCTAGCACCTCAAAATCCACCAGTTTCAGTATTGTATATTCCTAGATACACTGTATCACAGCTGTGTCAAATTTAACTGGACAAATGTACCCTGTAAATGTGAAAAAGCATCTCATTCCCACAGACAAGGTACTGTAACTAGCAATAATTAGCACTCTGTTTGAATGGTCCTAACAAGCCAGCTTTCTAAGGGGCTAGAAAAAAAATATGCCAGAACAAAAATCAAAACTGTAGTAAAAGGTGCATCAAAAATATCTGATCTTAGAATCCTTATGTATTGAATCTCGGTGCAGTCTGTAGTACTGCTTTGTGTATGTCTAATAGGGCAGTTGGGGGAATACTATCTATTGGCCAGTATGTAATTTACTATAACTTTACTAGCTCTGAAGTCCAGGTAAAGCCTGACCTATAACCCTCAGAAACCAGGCAGTCAGCCTCTTGGGCCACTGCATTCCCATTATTCTTAGCCTCTTTTTACTAAAATGTTTACCTGCTGGCTCTGTGGTAAAGAAAAGGGCCTTGATGAACCACATAAAGTACACTTCTTTTTGAGAGCCTGAGGTGAGGGCAGCAGCTGAGATTGCAGATTTCTCCAAATGCTGGAGTAGTTTTTTTGACTGCCTCTTGTCTCAGTTCTGAATTTAAGACCTGTTCTCTGTTAGGATGCAGTTGTTAAGGTGAGGCTTTCCTTACTAGCTTAAACTCTCAAGTTCTTTAAAACTTCTAGTTTTGAGACATCAAGACTAGATCCTTCTAGGAGATCTGAATTCTTGTTGTACCTTATGGCCCACATAGAAACATCTGTTTCTGTAACTTTGCTATATTTATCTTGATTTCTTAAATTTTTCTAACTAATAAAGATATTTTTCATCTATATAAAAGCAGTCTTGGAGTTAATATTTGCAGGTTAAATAATAAAGTTTTGCTTGTTCATTGATCTTGAGTGGCTCAAAAGACTTCAATAAAACGGGTGAGTTTAGGGAAGAGTTGCTGCAGACTGAAGAAACCTTCAGAAATACACTGTGCTGCCCTGTTTATCACTCAGTTCTTCAGATAAAGCTGAACTGCTCTGACCTTGATTTAAAGAGGAATCTTCAGTATTTCACATGAAACCTTTTCCTAGCACAAGAGAAGGACAGTACTGTCCAACCATGCAAGTTTTGAAGTAGGCTATAAGTCTTGATAGGAAATAGTGGTGGTACAGGATGGTGTTTCACAACACCATCAATGGTTGAAGAAACAAGACCTACTTTTATTTACTTAACTACACAACTGACTAGATGGTTTATGAAACTTTTTCTTAGCATACAGTCTTAAAAAGGCACATATTAAAGAACCGATGCTCTGATGTGCAATGGATGCTATTGTGCACATTGTCTTCCTGAAAAAAGTTGGTTTGCTATGACCTTTCTCTATACTTTATCCTAATCAATAACAGTATAGTGCTCTCTTGACTTGCTTCCAGCTTACTATTTTTGCATAGCTGCTTCTGTTAGAGGAGACATCTGTTGGAGCTGACAAGGAGTTCTATAGTAAATGGCAAGCTGCCTACTGCAAACTGTATTGAGAATTCAAACCTTTATATATATATATATAATGTGTGTGTGTATATGTGGGTGCAGATATAATTCTTTCCTCTAGGGAATTCTGGTGAAGTAGAAGAGAGATTTCAATGCCTCTTTTCTTGCCTGCTACAGAAAGGTATGACTGGTGAGACCTCTCTGAGAAAGTGGGGAAAAAGCAAAACCAGTTGTGAATCCTAAATACTCAAACCTTTGAAAGTTGTCCCATACACTTTTGCATTCAGAACATTATAGCTACTTCATTCAAAAACTTTCCCTATTGCTGCTCTAATAACTACATTAATTAGGAAAGGGGCTGATGAATTTTCTTCTTTACCTGAGCAAGCCCAAATTCTGAGATGATGTACCCTAAGCAGCAGGCTCTAGCCAAAGCTGCAATGAGTAATCCTCTCCTTCTCTTGTGACCATTGTGGAAGTGAAGGCCAGAGATGAGAGCAACCAGAAAGCTGTGGTTTTGATAGTCAGTTAGGGGCTACTTATGCTTCTTAGATGGAAAAGTTACTACACCTGTGATACACATGAAATCTGTTCCTCTCTAGGGACTGCTGTTTCTACTACACTACTGAACCACATAGAGCTTGAAACTGAAGCTGGATTCAAGCCAATTTGCCCATAGAGTTCAGCTTCCTTCTCATTGCTCTCTGTGTTGTGCAGAGAGCAACTGGCAAAAGACTGCATGTTCCACTGGGGCTGCTGAATTTTTTGGTCATTACTACATCTGCATTTACTAAGCAAAGCAGAAGGATAACAGAAAACCAAATTAATTCTATATCTTCATTTTGATAGTACTTAAGATGCCTGAGTCTCAGTAGTCACCAGTGATACTCACCTATTTATCTCAATGGAGTTCTATACGAGCCCTGTAGAACTAAGATCAGTTTGTACTTGGTACAAAGGAATTTTTCTCGTATCCTCCTGCTAGAAGAAAATTTTAACAGACATTATAAATGCTACATAATGAGTAGGGAGAAAGATTATTAAAATTCCAGTTGCTGAGGTGTCATAAAACTAATACTTTGGCTTTATTAATGCATTTTTAATGCAGCATTGTTTTCTTCACTGAAAGCTGATATATTTAGCAAAACTGACCTCCAGCTCAAAAACAAATGCCAGAACTATAGGAATAGAAGCAGCAACCACTGTTCTTATCCCACAGAAATATTTATTGTTTGGTCAGTAAATCGTAGGAATTTTCAATGCTGAGAACTTGTACTTAGTACAACAACATAATATTGACAACAACCACTTTGCCTTTTGTCAACATACAGTGTGAAACATGGATTAACTTGCTCACAATAAATTACAGTGTGATAGATGAAAAGAGCTGAATGACATCAGTAACTTAGGAACTGGTTACGTTTAGCTTCACCTATAGTATTTTTAAAAATGGTTTTCAATAGTAAAATCATTGCAGCCAAAGATAAAAAAAAACATGTACAATAATAGCAAGGAAATGCATTTTTGGAGCAACAGTGAGCTACCAGTAAACACTTCATACAGTGATCTTCAAGGCACAAAGCAAAAAAACTGGGTATGGGTTTTTTTTGCAGGTTGATGGAGTCAGGGAAGGTAAAATTTTCTGAATATAAAATAAATACATTTTAAAAAGACGCATACAAAAGTCAGTTAGTCAGTCAAATAGCAAGGCTTTCACAGAATGCCACACTGACAACATTTGTGAATCCATTTCAGTCATGAAATCATGTTCACAGCTTGAATGACACAATCACTGCGGCAAGGGAACCATCACTTCAACATAATTAATGGGGAAGAAGCCAGACTCTCCATTTAACATCCCCTCATACCAATTCTCATCAATCTGATTGGTCAAAGTTATGATGTCCCCTTCCTTAAACCCAAGCTCGCCTTCATTTTCTGGCTCAAAGTCATAGAGCGCTTGGCAGCAAGGCTGATCCATGTGCATTGAAGAACCTGCCCCCAGTGACAGAAAAAAAGAACACATATTAATAGAGCTTCACAGCATCCCACCAGCCACTAAGCATGAAACAACGGGTCAAAAACGTAGCCCTGCTGTCATAAATTCGCCCCCAACAGTTTTTCCATTGCTTTCACCTATTAACATCCGGTCCTTCTATATATAAAAAAGAACACTAGTGATAATTGGTTTAAAGCATAATTCTGTTTCTCCCTTAAATTCAGATGCTACTCTATTTTCATTCCTAGTTGCCTTCCCTTCCAGAAGCATGTTTATCTCAAACTGATAGTTTGAGTCATCACAGTTGTCAAAATCAGTGTGGTCTCTTGGGAGTGGTGGCTGGAGGTACTGTAAGAGTAGGAGTTGAGGAAGTGGAAGAGTTAACAGGAGAAGTGACAAGTAATCATTTAAACAAACCGCACTGCGGCACACCGCTACCATGTGAGTACCTACCAGAGGACAGGGGCTCAGAGGCAGTCCTACAAACACACTGTTACAGCCTGCAGGCAGCCACCTGGGTTTTCATGCTATGTGTGCATTAGCAGGAGCAAGGCTTCCACCCTCACCTCCCTTGAGCAGTGACAAGTCACTTCTGGGTTACTGCTCCCCAAGTTCGTGTGTTCAAATCCTTTGTTGTACACATCCCTCATCTGAACTAAAGTGAAGGTTATGCTAGAAACAATGGTGCCTGGCAAACTATTTTATAGATGAAAACAGTTTTCCGATACAGTATCTGTCTGTTCATGTGACTTATGCTGTTTGCCCTGCTATAAAGATCTTCATTCCAAATTATTCTTTTAAAATATTAATGGTATCATGTGCAAATATAGTAGTAAGTACATATATTTACAGGAAAACAAGTAAATATAAATTAAAGTATAAAACAGAATCACCATTAGCAAAAGAGGTTACCCTTGTAAATGCAGTAACCTTTTTTAAAGATATTCTCATGAAGGGGTGTTAACTGGCTTGGATTTGTGGTATGGAAATGTATGTAATATATTCATGCGTTCATATTTATGAATAATTCTAATAAAATGTAATCTAATGTTCAAATTGTAAAGCTTAGCTCTGTGGCCAAGGACTAGTCACAGGTTCAACTGAAGTTCAGCCATAACAGATTTTTAAAAACTTATACAGCATATCCAAGTAAAAGTCTGGTAATTTGAAATATATTTATAAAGGAAGAACAAGAGAAAAAATTTCATGCTGCTGCTGCCATGTAAACAGTAGTAAAGCACATTATAGCATGACAAAGAACTCTAGAACACTCTAGTACTTACATTAAAGCAGTTAAATACTAAGTTATTCAGGTTGCCTTATTTGCAACATTGCAACAATTCTCAAGTATTCTAGTCTTGACTCTCTCTCCCAGCTGTCACACATGCTCATCATGCCATCACCTTGAAGAATAATTTTTGTCTGGGTAAATCTGCACACAATCGGTAATGCAATACAGATATAATAGCTAAGATGTTAAAAATGCATGCAAAAATGCACTTTAATCTGCTAATCATGATAATGTGTAGGAAACTATTGAAAAGTAACTGTTCAGGCATTTACTAGTAATAGGAACCAGGAGAAGTCTTCTGGTGATCAGTAAATCAGAACAGGTGAAAGCATCTTTTTAACTGACAATACAATCAGGTGTAATATATGGTGTTGAAACTGGGAAGTAGGAATTACTTCTGTATTTTGTGGGTATGTTTTATTGCTTTATAACACTAGAAGAGAACTTTTATTTATAACAACGGAAGAGAGCTGTCACCACATAGATCCCCCTCAGCAAATTGCTGTAACAATGCTGTGACAACGCCGGACTAGTCCCTCTGCCTGTGGAAGGCATGGGGTAGGGACAAAGTTTTACAAAAACAAACTACATTACGGCTAGTCTAATACAACACCACAGGTGAAAGCCGGGTTCTGGACATATTTTTGCTGAAACAGTCCAAGAAGAAAAAAGAAGACGAGCCACAGTTTCCCAACAAAAACAGACTGACTGTGTTCAAAAATAGCTGAGTTATTTTCAGTCTTTGCCAAGGTAGAACTGGTACCAGCTCAGTGGAACTGTCAACAGCAGAAGGCAGTGCTCTGACTAATTGACAAAGTTCCTTGCTTTCACCAGCTGCTCCAATGGGGCTAATTTATTATTGCAAGCCCGTTAATTTCTGACAGTAAGGTACCTGATATCAGATGGATCACATTTGGTTCATTTTAAGCTCCAAAGAACTGAAAAGAAATGTCTGGCAGCCTGGAAAGATTTTAAAATAATGGTCACAGCCAGTACAACCAGTTTCACTCCAGGCTGTAGGATCAGTCAAAGTCTTCATTAGAGTCAGGCAGCTGCTGCTACTGTGTAATCCAATGAGACAAAGCTTCCCTGACAGAGGTAATGGGGGCAGCACTGCCTGACAGTCTGCAACACACACTGTTTAACATCACAGAATTGGTGACATGATTCCAGCCTTGTCCTGTCTGTTAAATGCTTGCACATCCTTTCCTGCTGCAGAGATTTAAGCTAATGAAACTGCACTCTTTTTTTCTGCAAACAGGGTTTATGTTATTTTACACCACCATGCATGCCTCCTTAATTTCTCCAGTTGTGGAGCTAAACTGCCACACTTCACTGTCACATTCAAAGATGACTTGTCATTAATCTCCAGACCACTCAAACCTGGACAGCACAAATGGAAAACACCACCACAAAAACAAGTTAAGCAAGAAGCTGGCTATGATTTCTGGAGTGTTACAGGATGAAACCAGAATGCCATTCAATGCTGGTGTGGTTTTTTGGTTGGTTGTTTTTTTCCCCAAAGGGAGTTACTGCCTGTACCTGCATCTACTCTGTCTTCTGTCCACATTGTATGCATATGGTAGCAAAATTATACTTCAATAATCACAAACTGGAAACTTGCTAAGATAATTAATCCAAGTCTCCCTCACAGCTGAAGTGAGTAAACATTTAGACGCTTATGTTAAATTCCAACACATGGCAACCAGACCCATTTATTTCATATCATAGTCAAATCCAACAAACAAAAAGAATGAAAGGTGTGACATAACACAGCATGTAAAGAGAGTTCTAAAATGAGCCAGATGATGCTCATAGCCTCAGCTGATTAATGAGGTTAATAATGAATTAGAAAAAACCCACAGATTTGTTATCGGTGTTTAATCAAAGCAGCTAAATAATTCACAACATTAAAATGATGTTTCTGTGAATCTAGCCCTGCAAATGTGTGCCAGTCATCAGTAGTAAATAATCCCCGTGTGTTAGGGACCATACAAAGGAAAATCCTATTTCTGCTCCAAGAAGCTGATACTTAACTAGAAAAGTTATGGTGAAACACAGGAAAAGCCATTTCAATACTCAGAACTGGGTTGTGGTAGTTGTGCTGAATGTATCACAGCTTACTTTGAACAGCCCTGTTGATTTCCATGAGTTTGCTGAATACTAAGATACTACTTACCTTGAGTGACAGTATCAGAGAAATTAAAGGTCTATATTTTGTTAGGGTCAATGTGTAAACAGGGGAAACTAAACATGAAAGTGCTTGCTTGTGTAGGATGAAGAGGTCAGTTTTCTAAATGAAAAAATAGAATGATCATGATGCTACCCCTCCTATCACATGGAGACCTTAAAACATTTAGCAGTTTTGCTTAGACCAGCTGGTTCACGTTTCTAAATGACAGACCATAAATCTAATCTGTTTCATGATTTTGATTTTAAACAGGAACAGAAAGGTTTCCCCATTTACAAGCAGGGTATATTGACCACACTGCAGCTCCACAGAAATCCATATGGATAACTTTCAAATAGGGAACAGGAAGAGAAAGAAGAGAATCTACTGATTTCACTGCTGATTGTACCTGCTGGGGAGGGCAAGCACAGCATCCACAGCTTCTTCAGAAGGAAAAAACCATGATAGATGGTCTTTCTGATATTATTAGCAACACTAAGCATAGCAACAATTATTAAACATATCTCATTTCTCCTTTTCATCTCTTTCATGGTTGTTTTATTTCTTTTCCATTCTGACAGCACTGAGTGAGCCAAGCAGTAAGTAAAAACCCATCATGTAGTGATATGCAAGCAGTCGATGCAATAGTCCATGAATGCAATCAATGAATGGAAACGGCTCACTCCTTCCTTATCTTAGTGATCAGTGGTCATTTATTTTTCAGTTCATTCACTGAATTTTAGCTCATTAAACCTGGCATTCTTCATTAACTAAGTGCCTGGAAGGAACCTGGAGAAGTCATCTAGTCTGTCTTTCTCCCAAAGGCAGGACTGATTACCCTTAAAGGACATTTTGGATCAATTGCTTCATGGCAATGATAAACTAGTGTAACACGTGTGCCGTTTTATCTTTGGTTTGACACACTAGTTTATATACAAATGCTGACTCTGAATCTCCTTTCTCCACTGCACATGCAAAGCAGAAAAAATAAAACCGACATAACTTGACAAGTAATTGATAGGGGCCTAGAAGTTTTATGCTGAATTTTTAATAAAGGTTGCTATGTTTTTGCTACTTTCACCCAGATGTGCTGTGAAAATAACTAGAAAGTTATGGATTGCTGCAAACATCCCCAGTGCTTTGAATGAAATGTGTCCTTGCATCACACGTCTTAGGAACCAGCAGTCTGAATCGAGAGGAGTGTGCAAAGAGGGGGCTGTCTCCCTCAATCCCGCATTTGACAGCAACACAAAACTGCTCTTAGCATGCGGGCAGCATGGGGAGCTTCACTAAGACACCCTCAAGTAGCTTGAAGCACAAAAGAAGCAAATTGAGGAATAAGATCTTGCTGGGTGGATTTATGCTGCCAAGCTGCTGCAAATCCCCTTCAGTATGGACTGTATAATAGCTTCATGTTGTAGCAGAGTGCAAGAAAATTAAAGAGACATTAGAAGGAGCATGAAGTTACAGCTCCAAGCCTTATTCTTTCACATTTAGTTTTCTCATTTCTCTCCCAACAACCTTTAAAAAGGAACAAGACTGGAGGGAAGAGGAAATTGTGCAGTGAGGAAAAAAAATAAAAAGAAACAAGCTTCAGAAAAAGATCCTAGATACCATGCCAAGTAGAGAAGGGAACCTTCGGCTCACTGCTTCCCCTCTATTTTCCTTACAAATAATATTTATGGAAAAAATTGGGGGTTTTTCATTCTATTTTCTTTGCATATTTTTGTCTTTTGTGTGGTTTTTTTTTTTTTTTAATTGGTCTTCTCTCAACACGCACTGTAGCCAGGGCAAAATAATTTTATTCATGAGATGAGGAAAAGCTATTTCAATGAGTAGTGTAACCTTACTAATTATTGTCCTTCACACAACTTTCAAGGGCTTTCAACAGTTGATTTTTTTTTTGAGGAATCAAGGCCTAATCAAAGGAAGGGATCCTACTCCCACACCAATAGGTACATAAGTACTTCAGTTCATAAACGCACACACTTTGGTGCATACTTTAGGGGACAGTAAAGTACAACATGTTAATAAAATCAGTAAGGGTGGAAGTCATCTCTCTGAATTTTACATGGCTAATAGTTAAGGTCCTGCACTGATCATTTAGGGTCTCAGACTGTGGAGAGAAATTAGCATCTGGAGATACTCCAGACAGTGATCTAACACACCCACCTTAGGCATCTGTCTTTGCAAGAAATGAACTGTTTTCTGCAAGTGCCTCTCCCGCTCTCTCCTCCCACCCTCAGTGGCAATACAGAGAACCTAAAAGACCAAGCAGAACGCCACACCTAAATTTCAGATGGGTGAGAGACTGTTGAGAGCAATCCTGCTTCACAATTTTGTTTCCAAATCCAGGAAACAAAATGGAGTCAGATGCATGGATACTGATGCCTCATGGATCCATTGTTCTTGTGGTACAAGCAACAATCTGGCAAAACATCTATCGAGGTGTTAACTCTGTGGCCACAGACTTACCTGATGATTTTATGGAAGAGCTATAGGCAATCCCATTGTGCTGCTGATTATCACCAGTTTCCAAAGTTGTAGTTATCACAGGCTTTGGCTTAAATTCACGTTTAGGCCGACTAGATGCTACATTTATTCTGGAACACAGAGAAGAATGGAAAGAGATTTACTTGAAGGAACAAATTACTTATGGATCTTCCACTCAGGTTTAGTGCTTTGGTGTTTGAAAGGTGGGGAAAAAAAAAAACCTTCTGCTGGTTTTACTTTTGTTTTGGGGGGCGGGTTTATTCACAAAAACCTGCTCAACTCTCATGCAGTATTTGATTTTCAGCAAGTCCCTATTTTATTTAATGCTTTAGTCCTGCTGACAGAGGCATAAAGCTTAACAGCCTGAGTTTCAGAAGTGCTGAGCATCCACAGCTGCCACCGAGTTCAGCAGAAGGTCCAGGAATGAGCTCTCTGGAAAGCTCAACTGCAAATGACATATGCAGAAACCCAGCCAGGACAGAGGCCCAGGGACTGTATCTCACACATTGCCTTTTTATTAGAGAAAATGGGAAACAACCATTTGGTCAGCACAACTGTCTCAATACCTCTTCTTGTATGTGCATCTGGCCCAGCTGAGACCTCCTTGTCTCACTGTCCCTTCCAGCTGGGATGGTGCAGGGTGTCTACAGACACAGCTACCCCTATGCTAATACAGCCACCACGTCTACCCTGATCTCAGGAAAGCCCCAAACAGTTATCTCAACTCCGTGACTGTAATGTCAGTCTGTGCTACGGTGACACTCAAGTCACTTAGGTCTCCTCTTCTCTGCTGGTTCTCTGAGTGACATAGAACAAATTAATTCTATTAGGATGACACAAAGTATCTGGGCCTTTCCTAAGCGCTTACACCACAGCTGTGCTCCTAGCCAGCTGGCTATTTCTTTAAATTGCTGCAGAATTTTGTTATACCCCTTAATCTGAAGGAAAATAGGCCAACTTCTCAGCAAAGCCTCTAAAACACAACTCAAAGTATGCAAGTTTAAATAAACCTCCAAAGAAATAGATGCTGTCCTGATTAACCTCCACAGATGTGAGTGGGAGATTCTGCACACATGCAAAGTTTTCTGGGCAGATCCTGCATTACATTAAAGGCTCACAGCACAGCAAGAAGTTGCCAGGTGGCAATGGTTTAAAGTACTGAAGTCCAGTAAGGCACAGTGCACATCAAATGTGCATCTGTGAGATGGTGCTACAAGATCTGTTGCTTCAGTAACTTTTCACATTCGTGAATGTCAGCTGCAAGAGGTTCAAAATTTTGATGGGTTCAGCCTTACCGGTTTTGCAGCTTGCTCTGCAGATCCTCCAAAATTTCTGTGGATTGTTTATGGTAATCTAGTGCTGCTTCTACAAACACAGCCAACTGGCTAACTTGTTCTACCTGAAATATAGAAATGAAAATAATTGTGAGAAGCCTGCAGTACATTCAGCTGAAGGATAAACAAACAGATCATTCAAAACAAACCTGGTATCTCAAAAGACCATGACACCTTGTGGAGGCAATTGAAAAGGAGCATATGTGATTCTATCAAAGAAATTGCCAGTTGGAAACTGAACAAAACTGAGGTGTAATTTCTAGTTCACTAACTCAGGGCTGGGTCCTTGAGTCATTTCCTTTCACAATGTGCAAATCCCTTCTGCTTTCAACTTCCAAGCCAGCTGTCTGTCAACACCCAAGCCTGAAACAGTTAAAAGGACATGACCCCTTAGCAGGTGAAAGTGGGGCTCTTCTGATCAGCAATGTTGGAAGAAATTACACTGTGACAGCTCTTATGACTCAGACCCATTAGTGTTTATTATCAATGTTTACAAACTGCAGTTCTGAAATGATCTGGACTTACCTCACTAGATGGCAGCATTTATAAACCAATAAATGAAACATGATTTATCTACTTCAATTTAAAAAGTACCAGCCAATCACTCAAAAATATGAATGCTGAGGAAAGGGAGAATGTGAAGGAGAAAGAAAAATCAAAATATATTTATTCCTGAGGTAACAAATAATCTCATTCCCCTAACACAAACTGAAAAATTCAAGCTGTACTGGGGATGGAGCAGTAACAGACATTTATGTGTTCTCTTCCTTTAAGACAGCATTAAGAGGATAGACCCCAAGAAGTCTGAGATGTTCCCATTCCATCATGATGTTTTCAGGCACTGGATCACAAGAAGGTATCCGAGTAAACTTTCTGCTAACGTTTTATGGACCCATGGCAATTTTGTGTTAAACTTTGTCTGCTTTTACTCAGTTGAAAAGATTATCAGAAATTCTGCCGGGACTCCAAGAAAGCCAAACATTGTCACAGAGCATACAGAAATGAAATGTACAGAACCAAATCAACAGCTGGTACAAATTCCATCACAGTCAAAAGAGAGTAATGTAAACCAGCTGAGGACAACACACAAACTGCCTGGGGTTTGGATGGGGTGGTCAGAGAAAAATCGACACATGAGGATTGTCCAAACAAGATGACTAAGAACCAGGAGGTATATAGAATTGTGGATCAGGAGAAGAGAAAGAGACTGGGAAAGAGCCAAAGAAACTTGAGGGACTAAAAGCCACTTAGCAAGAGGATCCTGGGACTGGCTGAGTGGGAAAGGCAGGAAGATGGATCTGATAAGAAGTGCATGCAACAGTGTCTATGTGGGAGGTCTGGAACTAGCTGTGCAAAAACCTGAGATGTGGATCAGGACTGAGTCTGGGAAAGGCACCTGGCAAGATGGTTGGGAACCAGAGCTGAGCGAACAGAGATTGCAGGGCAAGGAGATCAAGAAAGAGAGACATCTGGGGAACTGGAACAGATGGGAAGGAAGCGATTGCAGTTAAGATCTCTGCAAACCCAGCAAGACAGTCTGGGGTTAGACAAAAAGGCTGTAATGAGAAGTTTGAGGAGGACAGACAGACTGGGTCAGCATGGAAAATGGAAGAGAAGGAGCACAGAGTTTTCTTTAAATAGAAAGAATGGAAAGTGCATATGGAAAAAACTTCAAAAGGACATCCAGTTCACCCCCTCCCAAAGGCAGAATTAGTTAAACTAGAAAGTATAACTCATCAGTTCTCTAGTAGCTAAACTACACCATTTTTATCCATGCACTGTTTTATCCTCAGTTTGGCGCTTTGACTAATGATAAACACCGTCTGAAACATTTCTCAGCAGCTTATGGAAGGCAGAATTATAAACACATACACCACAACCAGGCAATTGGTAGAGCCTCCCGTGGAACAGTGTGCTGAAATTGTTGATAGAGGATGTTACATTTTTTGCTGCCCTCATTTAACTTGCACTGGTAAAACAGCAAGAGGCTTACTGGCTTATACACTGCTCTAACAAATGTGTCCCACTTATAAACAGTTTAGGAGCTACAGGCTAGTTTATAACTGGCCACTACATGGGTGTGCATAGAGGGAGAAGTTGCTGCAGTTAAATATTCCCGCTTAACAGCTCCTCCTTGTTGCAGTTTCCTCACAGAAGACAGCACACTTCCTACCTTCTAAGTTTGTTTTCTGTGATGCTGCATCTACAGGATATGAGAAAGCTTTGGAATAGGCCCAAATAGGTCCAGTTCTCTTTCCCTACAATTTCATGATTACATGGGAGAAAGCACATCCCGCTATTCCTCTGTGTGTGGACAGAATAGAGGATTATCCTGAATGGCCACAGCTGCTCCTTATTTAGACATAATTTCATGATAGACTTGGGACTCTGAGCCAAAGTCCAGGTACCTGAGCCCAAGCCACAAACTTACTCTACAGAGTCATTTTCAGAGCCAAATAGTTATAATAATGATTTTCAGAGGTAAAATCATTCAGAGACTTCAAATCAGCAGCAAAGTTTTGACTATAAGTGGGCTACAATTCAGAAAGCACAGAGTACATACCCTTGCTCACAGTTTCAGCAGCAGGTCTGTGACTATGCTCATCTCCCAACCTTCTCCCTCCCACTGATCAAACTGCATTCTACTCTCAGATAGTTCATTTCTCATAGATTATAAAACTACTTAAGACTTCTGTGACAATCTTGTCTGAGCCACTGTATCTCCAGAAGAAATTCCTGAATTATTGAGTTCTCCCCTTTACTGCTGTGCATTATGTTCCTCTCTGATGGGAGATGAAAAGAGGAAAGAGGCACACTTTCTGCTTTCAGACCTTACCTCCTATGAAGGATGGGACAGGCTTTATCCAATCCCACACACATTGCCCTCCTGGATGTACTGCAGCAAACAAAAATGCAGGACAGACTTACATCATTTTCTAAGAAATTGAACATGCTTCTTTCAGCCAGTTCCTTTGACTCTTCAAATTTTTCTACTGCTTGTTTAACTTCTTCATCTGGTATCTTTCCAAGACGCTTCTTTTTATAATCATAATCCAAACGGCGTCCTTCTAGTTTCTTCAAATGATGCTAAATAAGACAGAACATGTATGAGAAGGTCCAAACGGGACATGCCCAAACAAAGACATTGTGATTTAAGGAAATTTCAGTTATGGATGCAAATATATGCAGAATCGAAGAAATACAAGGCTCAGAGAATATCCAGTCCATCCCTTTGATCTAAGGCAGCATCAGGTAATTCTAGTCCTGTATATATGAATGAAATTTTAAACTGTACGGACTTTAAATAAACAGCCATTTGTCAACGCTTGGGGAACTGGCTGCCTTGATTGCTAAACTTAGGCATCCAACTAACAGACCTCACTCAATGTGCAACACCTCAAATTGTCTAAACGAGAAGCAGGATCCAATCTAAATATGTGTGTGTCCCCATATTCTACATTTAATTCAATTTTACCTCTTGAATTATTTCCAATATGACAGCTAAAAGTTACAGGGTTATTTTCCCCTCTCATTCTATGAGCAGTGCTCCAACAAATCTTGTATTGTTGCTTTCTTTGTTAGGTGTCAACTTGACACTTCTGTCTGATGTAACTACACAAGCTTTTCTGTTGCCAAAAATCATGGGACTGACAGACTCACAGAATGGACTCAAAGTGACAGTACAAAATGCTCATTAAAGCTAACGTCAAACAATTTCTTTTCATCAGTTCAGAAGAACTACAACTGAAAACAGTTATGTACCATAGGAGACAGCTACAGACATCAAGCCATTATTACTATCTTTTTGCTATGCTTTCCACATCCATTTATGTGTAAACAAATAAAATAACTTTAATTTCTGCATTTCATCAGGGTTTTAACTTGCTTATTACCCAAGCCTATTGGAATCAACAGACTCAGACAAAGACTGCCTGGCTTTCTTTGAATTGTCACATTGTAAACAAAAGCACTGAAAAACTCAACTCTAAAGGTTAAAAATGTGTTCCTCAGCTTCATATATTTTTCCTGTAGTGGCATATGGCACTTCAACATTTTATGGCACTTTTCAGATCATTCTGTGATTGCCCTGAACAGACTTTTTCAACAGTCATATTCATCCTCCATTATAAACAGCTTTAGGCTGACAGAGACAGCAAGACAGGATAATCAGTCACAGTAAATCACAGCCCACTCACATGTTCATAAGAATTAATAAAAATGTCGGTTAAAATAAAATAGCAAAAAAATAAAGAATATAATTTTCTTCACTATCCTTCTTGTACTGAATGTCCAAGCAATATAGCAAATTGAGTAAGTTAGACAAGTGAGAAATAGCCAGGCATTGATTTTAAGCAGATTTCATCACTGTTTTTCTAGAGACACAAACTTAAATGCAGTGAAATTTATTTACCTTATTGCTTTCAAGAAAAATGTCTCAGGGAACTAGAGTTTGATTGACTCTGATTATTGATAAGTGAAGCTTTACCCTGGAAAACTTACCCCAATCTCTTTTAAATCTTTGTCCTGCAGTAATTGTAGAGGATCAATAAAATTTTGTTTGACATTAATATCAAGCGAGTCCTTCACCTCTGCCATTTGCTTCATGCTCTCACCAGCATCCAGTAGTGCAAGGCCTATGGTAAAGAATAGGCTACTTATATCTCGATATATGTAAAACCAGAAAAACTGTTTTATGTAACAGCTATTTCAAATAGGTATCTTTCTATCCGCTGCAGGCCCTTGAAGAATAAAAAAAACAAACGCAAGCTATGCACTTGTTTGTCCCCTACAGAAAACTATAACTAGAAAATTTTTGTTCCGAAGTCCACTTTTTTTTTCCCCGAAGGGCATCAGGGAAAAAAATACTATTTTCCCTACTGTATTTGCATAGGTTACAAACCTCCTCCACTTTGAGAACTGCAAACCAAGCTGATTAATTTGTACAACTTTAGTGATATTATTAAATACACAAAAAAAGTGTGTAACTTTTGAATCACAAAATCACGTTTTACAGCTTCCTCACATACAGCGTGCTTTTTTCCTAAACTTCCTTTTCGTCAAAATTGTTGCTGCATCTTTAAAACCACCTATTTAACATAGCTGTATACTTTATTAAGCATGTAAGTATCAGTAGGCATAACAGTGTTTGAAATATTCTTTCCCCTTTTGTAATTTTATTTAGTATCCCCTTTGCTTTTGCAAAAACATAAATACATCCAGCTCACAGATGAGTTGTGACACTTCGCTCTTCGTCAGGAGAATAAATGAGTTCTTGGCTATCGATCAGCAGCGTCTTTCCCTACGCAGCACCTACTTGGACTCGAGTGCAAGGTCCCTACACCTCCATAGCTGTTACTATTTCAAGCCAACCACTGTGTGTAAAATTGAAGAAATTAACAACAGTACATAACAAAGCCAGACAGTTCTGTATTGGCTTCTGCATGCAGTCCCAGCCCATACCACTGTCTCCTAGCCCTACTCACCTCTCTTTCCCCAAACCAGGATTCTCCTTTTCTCATGTATTTCTCCCTGGTTCTCTCAATCTCAGCCCTATCAAAAAGCACCCACTGAGTAGCTCTGTGACAGTGCTTCAAATTCATTCCAGCCAAGCCCACACACTATGCGTGCTCAGCAAGCAAGGCCTCTATCAAGATTTTGACTGTGAAGTACCAGCGTACCTTGACAGAAAATAGGTAAGATTTGATTTACCAAAGAATTGTAGCATGGCCAAGCTAGAGTTCATTTTCATGAAAACAAGAAAATGCATATTTAAGATGCACTGCTCCAAAGCACAGAAATACCAGATCATTATTACAAAAAAAAAAAAAAAAAATCACTCAAAGTTACTCTTTATTATTTTCTATGAGAAATTTTTCCCTTAGTTTACTTCTCAAGTATAGGGTAACCATTTTTATTTAAAGGTTAAAAGAAATATAGTGCATCTAAGAATTATTACATAAATTATTTGTTTGGCAACTTAGAAACTAAAATTGTTATGGTAATAATATGAATCATTAGACAGCATCAGTAATAGTGTTATCAAATCCACTTGCATCAGAGGTCAACAAATATGCAGAAGCACTGTATTTTGTTAATCATATCAATCACTCCCTGATCACTGTACTTAACTTTCCCTCTTACCTGCAGTAGCTATTACATAGGTTATGTCACTGAGTAATATTCTGCAAAGAACTTTGTGTTGAAATATTCACAGAGGAGATACACAAACTCACCAAACATAGAATCATCGCCAAGCTCTCTGCCATACCGTATCATGCAGTCTCCTAGGAGTCCCTCTGTCTGGGGATAGCCTGTGGTTTTAACTTGTCCTCTGATCTTTGACATAGTGTTCAGCATTCCCAGCTTGGCTCTGTATGCTAAGAAGGACATAAAAAAGAACACAAGTTATTACAACACTTTTAAAACTAATATATTTAAAGCAATAAATCATTTAACAAGCAATGTCACGAAGCAAGTCACTAAGCTGGTCTGTAGATTCATAAGGTTTTTGTTGTCAGTACCTCATAGTCAAAAGCTGAAATAAGATTCCATTCAACAATATGGGCCATATGAAACTCGCTTTTATTCCCAACTGAATGAGCATCATTACTGCAGGCAGATATACAGCGGGAGTGCTTGTCATCTTCTGTGGATATTCACATTCCTTTGAATAATCCTGCTTGTGAACTCCGTGATTAGAAGTATTGCAGAAAGCAAATGCAGAACAGATACAAGCACAGCCAAAGCCAGCTTCATGCTCTCTCTCTCTCTCCCCCGCTCTTGCTTGTGAGAACTCTGCAGAAATTCTCCCTCTGCTTTTTTTTTCGTTCCAGTAATCAAGACAGTAGAAATTTATTCTGCAGAATGTCCTGGTACATACAAATGAATTCATTGTTACCATGCACATATCATGACAAAAACATGGTTTTATTCTTGGAGAGCTTTTCCAATCTACTCCTTACTATATTCACTCAACAGCTTCTTCAACACAGTAGCAGCCACGGGCAGGGCATTCCTGAGGAATGTGGACCATGGTAACTAGCTTCATCTTAAACGTGCCCGCTGGGCCTTGGGTAATGGACTGAATCCTACCATCCTTATGTAGTCGTAACCCATTGAACTTCTTCAGGGAGGTGTATCTCCTAAGGCACCCACAAGACACAGCTATCTCTGAAGTCACTGGTGTAGCTGACTAAATAGGAGTTCAGTCAGACAGTTCTCAGAAAATGAAGGTTCTTCCAACAGCTGATTTGGAGAGTGAATCAAGGTCATAACAGATAAACTGTGTGACTGACTACAAATGTGAACATGTCTCCTTTCTAGTTTCTTAAAAGAACATTTGAAAAACCTCTATTAACTGATGATCCAGAATCCACTGAGACCTAGCAGTGTGCAGAAAATGCAAAACATCATTCAAATACCAGGTAAGCAAGTAACAGCCCTCTCTTCCCCATGGCTACATAACCACCAGCACCTCTGATGGCAGCAGCCTATGAGTTAAATTCAATGCCTTTTTATATCTCTCCCCAAAAAAAACCGTTGGCATTCTCTTCACTTTAGGCTTCCATATCCCACTCCAGGAAATCCAGCACAAATATGGACACACGTGCTGTACCACGGGCCAAGCTGTCGAAGACATGTCATGCATGCACAACCTACACATGCCCAGTAAACCAGATGCACTGTGTGCTGCACATTGAATGCATCCCAGATCACACTTACCGCATATAAACTTTACAGTTGTTCATTGCACACACAGGTAAAGTTCTCTAGGACACGCAGAAGCCTCACAATGATGACCTAATTAGCTTTTATTTACCTAGGATGAATTTCCAACTAAGAAGACAATGTTCAGCAAAATCCAACACCTATTCTTCGTTTCCTACCTGGATTTGGCTGAAGATACTCTGTGGATTTGGACAGAAGCTCCGCTACAGCTTTATTAGTAACATCAATTTTCTGAAAAAGAAAAGTAACACAGTTGGCAAAAAGCAAATCAATTACTAGAAAGTTTATAATTTTATTAGACATAATATACTATTCTAGCTGATTATGAAATTTTATTTAAAATAAAGCAAATATTGTAGCTTGAAATAAATAGCCATGTCATAGTTATGATAGGATTTTACCAAAAACATATTAATTGGCAGGTAGTACTGGGAAGGAGAGAAGGTTTATATCAAAACGTGGGCTTATCTTTCCAGCCCATCAGTCTTCACTACTGCTTACACATTTGAGACTACAATTTTCCTGCCAGCCCAACAGTTGTTACTAAGACTGCTTTTCTCCACAGGTGAAAAAGACTGAACATATCCCTCACAATCCTGGGGTCAAGGCCATTTAAAGCAGTAGTTTGCACTGTCTTCCCATTTAATAGTTTCTAGAATGCTATAAAAATCACATTTCTGTTTTGTTTCCCTTTCCTCCCTTCAGGCCTGCACATTATTTTTCTCCTTATAATGCAGGGAAAGGAAATAATTATTCTGTAGCCAAAGAAACTGAAACCTAGAAACCTGTTTAGATCATAAATTCAAAAGTGCATGTTGGAAAAAAGACAATTCACGCAATTCTCTTTTCCTCAATCTCCAACAATAAAAGCTGTGACCTAGGTCTACTATGAACATTAATAAAATACACAGAAAGACAAGGGCAATAAAAAAAGCACATAAAAGCTGAAAAAGCAGAAATTAGCAGTAACATTGTTTAATTTGCAACACAACTAATAAGTGGACAGCAAACATCTCAATCTCCACAACAATTCATGTAAATGTCTGAACATGGATTTAAACTAAGAAATATAATTCCGTATCAAGAGAAAATTTGACCCTAGTAGTTAGACTTTTATTGTGAGTAACATCAGATGGGAAGGCTTTGTGATATTTACAAAGACTCACTAAACACTGAAGACTCCTCTCTCTAATCTCGCACACAGACAGGAGAAAGGCCCCTCCTGATGCTCTGCACCATTCTTGGAGGAGTTTCTCTTCACTGTCGAGAGGTGTCGGTGGAACTTGCTTCCTCTGGTCAGACAGCCTTTGTGGATGTCCCTTCTCTCTTGGCTGAGCTGAAAAGGCTCAAGGATAAATTTGCACTTACACTTATATATTTCTGTTTGGAAGCACGTGGTTGGGTTTCCCCCTCAACTAAATCTACAATACCATTCTATCGCTTGAAATGTGAAACATTTTTGATTCTGCAATAGCTTAATATTGAGAAACATGTTACTTTCCTTACCCTTTCCATCTCTTGAAATTCTTCATCTAACTTTGTTCCTTCTGCTCCACTTATTTTTTCACTGAACAACTGTAAAAAGATAAATTTAACAAAAAAAAAGCGTGATTATTTAATTACAGAATAAATATCTCCGAGAGTCACAGGAATTCACTCCAGATTAGAAAATACGCAGCAGTCATTCGAGGCAACTGTGCAAGAGAAGAGTAACCTTAGTCTTGGAAGTGAAGCACTCATTTCAAGAGAGACAAAGATACCTGATACGAATTTACAACAGGCAAAGAAAAAATGATTTCTCATGTTTAAACAGTTTGTACCCTAAAGGCACGACCTACAGTGCAGACTTCAGGCATAGGGACCAGAGTCTGACTGCAGGTAAATCCAGAGGAACCCTTTCAGGGATGTCTCTCCAGCTCTGTACTTCTCAGCACCTTCTGGTCCTGTATGCCATTAGGTTCAGGGATACAACTCCCACTCCTGCTGCTGGGAGTTGTGTGCAGTTCTGCGGAAGGAACAGACTCGTGAAAAGTGCTGCACTGTGATCCACCTTTGTGACTGAGCATCTTTATGATACTGAAAACAAAAATGCCACGCACTCTTCAAAAACACAAAGCACCAGTTTTAAAAGAGGATTTCAGTAAACCTTCTGAAGATGGCTGAGACGTTATCCAACTTTTGCGTTAAAACTCCAGGCTGTCACACCTGAGTTTGGTCCTCACTAAGTCATGGCTGGAATAAGCACTTGAGCAGAACACAGCTATCTGCTTCTTGTAGTGCGTGGTACCTACACTGCAACAGCATGAAAAGAAACCCAGATCCTTACCCAGTGTGAAATAGCCTTTGAAAGCAGCATTCCACTACGAGAGAAGTGGTTTAATGCATATTCAACAAGTATTAAACACAAATTCCTAGGATAATTCATGCAGAAACACTACGTATTTCTCTGTTTCAATTGACTTTTATCACTGAATCTGTAACAGGGTAATGTAAAAATCCAGGCCTAGCTCACTGACTGCTGGTGTGCCCCCAACCTGCCCCCAATAAAGCATTTTGTTCGTCCTCAGCACCTTCTAAAAGGGAATTCATCTCACTGAATTAAAAGGGCCTTGGAGACTTGCATAATCTGAAAATGGGTCACGGCTCTTTGCAGTGCAATGGTTCCCTCTGCTTGGTCAGAGCCTGGACTGCACAGGTGTGGAGGGAGCGCGCTGCCTTGCCAAAAACCAGCGATGAGCTGATGAAGCAGAGCTGGGAGCTCAGTGGCAGCTGACCTTGCATCAATATCACTGCTACCACACAGCCAAAAGAACGGACCTGCTTAAGGGAAAATGTGAGTTCAAAGAGAGCTGTACTGCTAATTATTTCTATTGGCTTTACAGTACGACTCGCAATCTTTATGCTTAATATGCCAAGCAGCCCACAAACTTGTCAAGATTATTTCTCTTCCAGAGCAGTGACAGAACAAGCACAAAAGCAGATAAAACAGAGATGGAGAAGCCCAAGTACTAGTGAGTTCCTGTGGGTCATCATCTTGCTGCTGTACGACATCACAGCAGAGAAGCAACCTGAGGCCATGCATGGAGGGGGACACTGCCCAGGTCTCTGCAGGTACGTCTGAGGAGTCCTTGAGCACAGATGGAGAAAGGTGCTTTTAAAGGACATGAAAAGCAGCCCATTAGAAATCGTGCAGCTTCTTTACACTGGCAGTTTCTGTCTCCTTTCTGTGCAATGTGAATTCCTAAAATAATCAATGCCATTTTCCACAGCCTCACACATGTTTTGTTTCTCCAGCAGGCATTGAACAGATCTGTGGTTTCCTGAAACCTCTCATGATGATCCCTTTTCAAACACTGAGTGCAGTGGGGGAATTATCCTTCTCAGGCTGAAGTTGCAAAATCCACATTCAGTGGCAACCCATAGCCGTCTCATTACAAATAATCCATTTACATGTGGCAAAGGATAAATGTAACATGACTGCTCAACTGTGAAAGCATAATTAATAATAAAATACTGCACCAAATGACTAAAATAACGAAATGTCCCACACTTGGAGAGAACAGATCTGAATGCTGTAACAAGAAGCACAACTGTATGAGTAGAGAGTTCACACACTAACACTAATACTAGAGAGAAAAAAAACTCCAGTGGCTCATTGGAAGGCTCAGAAAGATAGTCTGAAAAATGCAATTTCTCATCAGATGCACTGGAAGTTGATATGTTTTCAGTAAATGCCTTAGGGCATATACTATTTATCCACTGGCACCCCTTAGCTCTCCCTTACTGATGGCTGTACATGGCCACACACAACTCCCTCAAATAATAGTCTGGAACAGTCTTACTGTGGTGGTGTTGTTTTTGCCAGGATTGCAGCTGCTGTCCAGGCGTTTGCACTTGGCTGGTGAGGCTGCACTCCCAGTGCCGACAGACATACAGCCCGCTTGCCCTCTCTGCACATCTGCTCAAATGCTGCCACCCATAGTTAGTTCTGGTTTCTCTTCTGAAATGTTGCAAAATTCTTCACTCTGTTCTGAATGGGTAAAATTTGATGCCACTCACAGAGGGAGAAACTATTTGCAGTAACACTGGGTCACTCCTTGCAATTGGATCACTGGACTTGCTAAGGCAGCAGGGAGGAAAAGGAAAGCATCTAAGTTAGATCCAGAAGGTCACAGAACAAGCGAGACTTCTATGCACCAGCTTTCAGACAGCAAGATAGAGAGTTTCTGCATCTACAATTTGCAGAGAATAATGCAGTAATTTAATTAACAACCTGGATGATGGGATAGAGTACACTCCCAGAGAGTTTGGAAGAGACCAGCTTGGGAGGACCAGTTGATAGACCAGATGGTGGGGCTGCTCCTCATGAGGGCCTTGACAGGCTGGAAAAAACAGGCTGACAGGAATTTCATGAAGCTCAAACACAAATGCAAAGTCCTGCACCTGCAATGGAATATCCCCATGCAACAGTACAGGCTGGAGGCCAGCTGGCCATGAAACAGCTCTGCAGAATAACACCTGTGGTACTGCTGGAAAACAAGTTGAATGTAAGTCAGAAGTGTGTCCTTGAAGTGAAGAAAGCCAACCTCACACTGGGCTTTATCAGCAACATCATAGAGAGCAGGTCCAGGGAAGTGATAATTTCCCTCTATTTAGCACTTGTGAGACCACATCTGCAGTATTGTGTCCAGTTCTGGCTCCCCAGTACAAGCCACTGACATCCTGGGTGAGTCTGGTGGAGGGCCACTGATATGAGCAGGTGACTGGAGCACAGAGAGCTGAGTTTGTTCAGCCTTTAGAAGAGGTTAAGTGGGTATCTACCTAGTGGGAGCACAAGAAAAGACGGAGCCTGAATCTTGTGAAAGGACAAGACACAATGGTCACAAGTCGTAAAACAAGAAATTTAGACCTGTTCAAAAGGAAAGAAAAAAGAAGAAAAAGAACACCAAGAGGGTGGTCAAACACTGGGACAGGTTGTCCAGAGAAGTTGTGGAGCTCCCATACCTGAACACAATCAAGCCTTGCCTGGACAAGGCCCTGAGCAACCTGCTCTAACAGGACTTATTCAAGTGGGAGGCTGGAGCAGATGGTCTCTGGAGGGCCCTTCTGACCTACCTGACTCCCAGTTCTAACTCTGTATTTGCAGTGACATGTGAATGCAACTGCAAAGAGCCAGCCACCAGATCTGCAGACACAGTTTCACACAGACACTGCAAACAGCCTAACATACACCTAAATCTAGGAGCAAAAGCACCTGACCAGAAGAAAAAGTTTGTTCACACACCTTCCTGTTTCTGTGCAAACATTAATGACACCGAAATTCCTAGCCCAAGGAGACACTTTTTCAATGGTATTTACTCTGAGCTCTAATTTCCTTTGAAAAGGAGACTACCTCGGTGCTCAGAGAGATACAGTAACGAATGATTCCTTAAAGTCTATAAGCTGTCTGCGCTCCTGACAGTAAAAACTGGCATAAAGTCCTAATAGTTATCATTAAATTTTACACCACTACAGCTTATTTCATATTGGTATAACTGGGACAGGCTTTACTATTCCCACATTAGGAACACAAAAGCTTTTGTTCTGATCATACTGAATTTTGGAGTTGTAAAACTAGCATCACCACTCTCCCAGTTAAAAGTCACAGGATACCCAATTAATTATTGAAAATGGATGCACAAAGGAGACAGCTGCTGAGTTTTAGTTCTCTGACTATTTGCTGAGCATCATTTACATGCATTATATCAAGCTGCAAAATGGTTTGATCTTAAATAGAAGCATACCCAACTGTGGGGCTGTGTAATTATGTGGCAATATCTATCAGTTTTTATGAGTCAGCTAATCAAAGGCGAAACTGCTACCATCACATAAGGCATGTACTCCAAGGGAGCCTGGAATTACTTGTACAGGAAGAATCCTTCATCTCCAAATTTGGAATCTGGGTGCCATGGATTCAGCACCTTTTCACTAGACAGGGACAGAGCCAGAATTTGAGGCTCTGGAAAAAAAAACAGTTCCCACCATGGGGGCCACCACTACCTTACTATTACACTGCCAGGGCGGAAGATAAAGCCATTCATTACTCATACTTCTGGTGGAGCTAATTAGGTTTCCTCTAGATCAAAACTGACATGCAGAGAATAGCTGTGAAATGAGAAAGATTTCTTTCTCTCAGGTGTCTGTGCAACTCCCTCCATCACACTTGAAATACTAGAGTTAGCAGGGGAAAAAAAAATAACCCCTGAATATGAACATGAAAACACTTTCAAATCAGCCATTGTATTATCACCTCTCATTTGTAGTTATATACGATAGCAAACTACCTTTTATTGTAAAACTTGCATGCTCTATATAATAGAAGACAAGAAGACCTTTTTGCCTGAAGAAATACTGCAGTTTGTGCACAAATGTTCCTTGCTTGTGAATTCTTCCTAGATCCTACTGTTCTTTTTAATATTGAAAAATTAAATATGATGTTGTATTATAGACAATCTAAAAATCTCTGGTGGGCTTAAGTGGAGTCTTCTGGGAAGACAAGTCTAGAAAAAAACAAAGAGGTTTTGAAAGAAACCCCACCAGACATTGTGATTTCTATTTAATTTGTGTATATCCAGCTACTGTTCAAAATGCAAATTGCAATTTTGTTATACAGTCTTAACAGACTAAATATTTATCTGCTAAGGAATTTATATTCCAAGATATTCTCTGTGAAAACATTTCTTCCATAAACCTAATATTGAGATCTTTGTTCTCATGCTAGTTCTTTGTTACTCTAATTTCTTTGAGATAATGTAATTTTCTTTTGATTTGTTCTGTTGTAATGAAGCATGAACACAGCACACGAACTGCTTACAGTTTAAACTAAAATCTATGGCTCACCAAAACTCTAAACTAAAAAACCCTCAAGCTTTCATGTAATTTTTCAGTACTTTTAAGTATGTTAAGATTTATCCTTCTTATTGCACAAGAATAGTACATTTCTCCATTCTCATAGGGTTATAAAAACGAGCTTCATAAAAATGCTGTCTTTTACTAATGTTTTGTACATCATATCCACTAAATTACAATACTTTTTCATATTTCACTAAGGAGGGTTACTGAACATGAGAAACTGCCAAAAATATCCCAGATCAACAGAGAGCTGATAAAACTCTCAAAACAATTACCCTATTTTTTTATATATCCACTGGGCATTTTATAATACAAGTCAATAGGATACTTGCCAGCCAATACTTGCACACATGCTCTGACCTTCTGTTTCACTTATTTTGCCTTTCTTTTGCAACAGTCATTAACTGGGATTGAACCATCACAGTTTTCTGTTGTTATTCAGCTACTTTTCAAACAAGTGGAGCTGAAGTAGTCTTTAACTGGCCAGCAAAACTCTCATGTACAAAACTGCCTGAGAAATCATCAAATACTATTTAATGATTGAATGAAAAGTATCATATTCTATTAAAGACATAAGAGCTTTTAATGACTCTTCACCAAGTAACAGCATTTATTTTGTTCTGAAGGAATATCTACTGAAATTATCTGTTGAAACTTTAATGGGATCGAAAATTCCTACATTTGTCATAAATATGCACACTGTCAAACCCATGAGGCAAACCCTAGATTTTAAGAAAAATCTTTTAACAAAAAAGCCAAAGCTATGAAAATACTTTATATTTATTTCCCCTTCTCTGAAAAGAAAGTAAGCTATCCACTGGGAAAACTAACAGATTCATCCCAAAGTTAACACATAGAAGGCCAGGAAATAATATAACTATATGACTACATTTCCCACAGAAACATATAACTGGGCCAAACTGCACAAATATATTAAGATATATCTTTAAATACAGTACTTAGTACAAAATACTATATTCCAGTAGGGTTAACGCATCATAGTTATGCTTTTCTTACTAAATCCTTAAAACTTCCAGTCATTGCCCTGCAGCCATGTAACTGTTTCATTTGGTGTTACATTATTATGCGCAGAGGATTTAATGCAATGTGACAACACAAATAGCTTTCTGAAAAATCTTATTAAAGCCTATCATATACAATGGGAAGAATAAGGTGGCCGGCAAGATGTTTTCTGGCTAAAGTAGAATTTCCTTGCAGTGTTCAACCTCCTGAGGGGGGACACAGATTTCCAAAATGCTCCAGCAGATTAGAGAACCAAGATGCCAGCCTGTCTTCTAGATAAAAAGTAGTTTAACTTCAAATATCTGTAATTCCCTGTTTTGTGCTTTTAAGTTCTACCACAATGCTATGTATATTATCTGTTTTTCCTCTTTCCCAATTGCTATATTTCATACAGATTGTTAATTCCCACACTCAAAAAGAAGGTCACTACTAGTTCATATAGCGTAGACTACCAAGGACTTGAACCTACAACACAGCTTACTTGATGTCTTGCATCTTAGCACATCTTTAATAACACAAAGGAGTACACACTGGCAGAGTCATCTGCAAAACGTTTGCCACTGTGATAGAAAACTATTCTTTAAAAAAATAAAATATTCTGCTTTATTGACTAGGTGAGCATCCAAAATGAACGGGCAACTTATAGACACCCCCGTGACTGACTTCTAGAGATCTACTGAAGGTCTGAGTACTCAGAAGAAAAAGAAGTGCCCCACACTGAGAAACTAAACTAAGATACACATTTTCAAACACAGATCTAAACGAAAGACAAAAGAAACATAGCACTTGGCCCCTGGAACAGCTGCAAGGGATGCAAAAACCAGCCAGGTATGAGAATGGCAGCCTCTTCAGGTCTCTCCTCCTGCACCAGGAATGTCCCAAGACATGGCTGTGCAGAGACAAGGATGTCAGAGCCAGTGAAAGTGGAAAATCATCTGCAAATGAAAATAGATAATATGTACCTAAAAAGAGATTTTTCTCAGGCTCCTTAAAAAAATACAATGAGGGGAAAAGTCAAATTATAAAAGCGTACCAGTACTTCAGGCTGTGCTTTTAATTATATTGACACAGCTCATAGTATCCTAATGCTTTGGAGAAAATCCAAACCTCTTATTTTAGAGGTTAAGCACTAAACGATGGCAAGAACTCTTAGGTTGCCTCAGTATGTTGTGTTTTCAAAGAAAACAAAAATATTCTTGTTCTGATGTACTTGAAAGAAAAAAAAGATTTATTCTGCCCCCCAAAATAAATAAGGGACCTACTACAAAGTGCATGTGTTTCAGCCTTGCAAATACGGAACATTCTGGCTTCCCTCCAGCAAATCATTTAAGTTTATACTTCAGAAGGTGCTTAAGTGCTTTGCTGGATCAAGACTGGAATGCCCAGCACATTGCAGCATCAAGCTCAAAGGGTCATCACCTTTACATGGAATATTTTATAACTTTTTCTTCTACTAAACTTTCAGCTAGCAGTAGCACAGATTTCTCCAAAGCACTTGGGGAAAACAGTAAAAAAGATTTCTGACAGCAACAGAGAGAACTGGGGTTTTCTGAAAAAATTAATCAAGCAGCTGAATTGGGTCCTACTGCTATTTAATCAAAATTTCGGAGTGCAAGAAGCTGCGCCCTAAAAATCAAATTCCTGTTAGTGCTCTCATGGCTACATGAGTTGTATAAAATATCTCTGAATTCAACAACACTTGTACATGGGTATTTAAGAAAGCAAAGCTTTCTCTTTTGCTAACAGTTTATGCATAATTATAAAATGTAATATAATATTTTGGAATTTATGTGAGACTAACACTGATTAAAAATTATAATCATATTGCGGATACAAAAATTAAACCAGCATTCTGACGGTACCTATGGCAGAGTACATTTTTATATAAATACAGGGAGACAAAGAAGTGTTTCGTACAATTGGATGATTCTCTTGTAATTCATTACCCATCACAAACAGCTGAACCAGAACTCCAGACCACCACATCCACAGCCACAGGAATTCACATCCTAGTGTTTCACCAAAGATCTCTATTCCCAGGCAGAATTAAAGTAGAAATATAAAGTATGACCTGTAGGATGTGCCTGTACTTCAAAGACAGCTCATGACTATGCTCACACTATCTTGAGTAAAGAAAGGGCACACCCTACATCTAAACTTCCTTTAGGGATTTCTGATGGACCCAATAGCAAATCTTATCCCAGCAGCCAACAAAATCAAAATAGAGTTGTATTTTTAAAAAATATGAAGGATTTTAAATATATGTAGAAATGTGTTGCATTTGAGGACATGCTAAGATAAATATAATTAAAATATTTCTTAAATATTTTCTAATTTTAAAAATTTCATACAACCTGTAAACATGAAAAAGAAAAAATGAGCCCCATTTCATTTTCAGAGCACAATTTGGGTAGGAAATTCCATTTGCATAACAAAAAAAAACCAAAAACAAACAACCACCCAGGCCATCTAAGGGACACCGGGAAGCTCAAGGGCCTGTTTTCCAAGAAGTAAAACATACTTTTTCTACCAAAACATCTCTGAATCACACGAAGTTAAAGAAATGCATGAAGGTACTGCCAGAGTGTTTATATTCATGAAGAACATTTCTATCTCACTAATATTTATGAACCCTTTATTTCATTACTTGTAACTTCTCAGACAAACAAGAGCAACAACATAACAGTAGATTATTTTTAGGAAGACAGATGAACTGCATTATAAATACTGTGCCAGATAAAGAGGAATAGAAGAGAAATGCGTTTGCAATGTGACTTGCCTGGGAAGTAGGGATCTGAGGGTGTCCCCATATGTGTACTTGACGTTCTGTGAGCTGCTGGTGTAACATTAACTCAGCTTCAAGCATGCATGTCACTGTTAATGGGTCACATGCAAATCTACATAAAGCATTATTATTAAGCCTACCTTCTAACATGGAGCAAATATTTCACAGCTGAGCATGACCCAAAGTGTAGAGAAGTCCAACCAGGCAATCAGCTGAGACCAATACAGTCAACTCTACAGCTGCCAGTATCAACAACAATGGACCCAGTCCATCAAAACTCCCCATATGCTCAAGAAGAAAAAAAAAATACCCACTCACATCATGGAACGTAAGGTCTGCAGCTACCACGCTGAATCAATGAAGAGCCACAGCTTTTGAGCTGCAACAGCACAGTTCTGGCAAAGGTTCAGAAGTGGCAGCTTAGTTTTATTTAGAAAGGAAGCTCAAATAGTGCAAGCCATGTATTCTGGGATCAAGTAAGCCCTTACAAGCACTGGTACATACAGGAACACTTGAGCAATGACAGAACTCCCTGCTGATGTAGGGCTTTCAGCAGGCAATCTAGACACACCTCACAGAGACAATCCAACATGTCTGTCTTTCAGCAAAAAGTCTTACTGACTGATCAACCGGAGGTTCTGCTTTCAAAGTAATGGTATTAGAGACTCCTAACTATGCAGACAAGAATTTCCACTGATTTCATTCTTTTATGTACAGTTCTTCTGTACCACTTAGTGTGATCTCTCCTAGCTTAAATCAATTTGTATGGATAAGGACTGCTGAAGACATCTGGGTACATGTCAAAACGTATTTAATCAATCTACCAGCCTTTGCTTGGGAAACCACATCGAAGAAAAAGGAAAAGGTACAGAACTCAAGAACATGATATAAACAAGATTACTGGTTGATGAGTGCTGCCTTTTCTTCAGGAAGGACTTACACAATCAAAAAAACATGGAAGGGAAAAAAATGTTAAGAGTGTGATTAGTTGAACAACCTATATGATTTTGTGTAGTCTGAACAAAAGAGTCTGCCACTTGGGAGTATAATCACAACAGAAATTTTTCAAGAGAGAAGGGCACACCATTTTGACAAAGCTAATGAGTGCTTTACATAAAGATCTGCCATACAATGTGCATGATGTGGGTGTTTGACCATTTCTGTAAGTTCCTAGCATCCCTGCAATTCTTTCTGCTGACGTAACTGTGGGATGCATGAAATATTTTTTAATTCCTGTTATTTCAAGAAAAAAAAAGAAAAAAGAAAGACACAAGTAAACCAAAGGTCTTGACAGACCTGTAAGATTCTGTGTATGTGCTTTAGAAACTCACCATCTTGATGAGTAACACCTTGTGCTCTAAGAAAAGATCTACAACTGACAAGGTAGATGATGTGTCTGGCATTAAACAATTAAGTCATCTGTAAAAACAGGACAACGTGCCAGTCATGGTCCTGCAGTTTATGGAAGTCAACAATAACATCTAGTGAAATATTATTTATGACTCAAATTGTTATTTGCTACATCTGTGAAAAAATAATTTTAAAATCTCCTTTCTTTAACAGCAATACTCTGAACTTACCCCATATGATTCCTATGCTCTAATATATTTCTCATATGTAATTTTTTGCCACAATTTAGGGTTTGGTTATGGTTTTTATTAATTTAGTAATGGAAACATCAGACATTACATTACAGCTCTGATATGCCTTAAAGTTGTTCTGCAGAAAAATGGGCTCAAGAAGTCTGTGCCACAAAGCGAGTTCTAAGCAGGGTCAGGAATGCTGGGCACTTGCTGTTACTTGGTCAACACTCATAATCCTGTACCCAGCTGATCCAGTCAGTACACAAAATCCAGCCAAAGTATGCGTAAATACAGACTGCGTAATCTAGACTTATAAAGAAGTCTGCACATTGAGAAGAGTGCTGTCTGTTCCTCTACGAAAGCAGCTCTTTCAAAGTTCTTAACATATTTCAGAATATTTTATCTTCACTATGTCATGGACAGTTTGACTTTGTAACACTCCAAAGGCCTTGAGTCTCTCATTAAAAGAAAGCCGATGCTACTCGTGCTGCTGACACTGCTTGTTCACAGGTCTGGATTCCAGACTTTCTGCTCTCAGCGAGAGCTACTTACTAGCCACTGCTGTAGCTTTTGATGCTACAGGAAAAATGAGGAACAAATTCGTACGGATGATTGAACCACGCATTCAAGCTCCTAATATGCTAGTAATTTAGGGGGGCGAACTGGAAGCCTGAGTACTTGACTGAATTTGGATTAAACTGACTTGTCCTTGGCCACACAGTAAACAAGTGGTAACTCTGAAATTAGAATGCCAGAGTCCCAGATCTCTACTTTTTGCCCTGAAGAATGCTGTCTTACATAAAATATTCTAGATGTATTTCTGAACAGGCAAAGCAAGTGAAAGTTATGTTTACAGGATACAAATTGTGAATTGTCAATTACTGCACGATCATTAAACTTTTTGCCAGAGTGCAAAATTAAAAAATGAGAGTACAATCTGTACAAGAAAGATATTTTTATTGCAGACAGTCTGTTAGAAAAGTGAAAAGTGTTTACACCTGTTTTCCACGTTCAAACTGGTATGACTAGATGCTTCGAATTTTCAAATTTTGAGTGATAACACTTTTAAAATCTGCAAAATGTTGGTTTCCTGCTGATCTATGCAATCATGGATTATTCTAGTTCCTAAATAACTGCAACCTTACAAAAGAGAAGAAAATACATACAAAAATCTGCATTTGGTCCAAATATGCAACCATCTGGTCAGCAGAAAGTTAAACAGTTTGCTCAAGAGATACTTCTGACCCCAATTAGGAATTGAATAAACTCCGTGCTCTCCAGTTGAACACCTTTGTCTCAAAACCAACCTTCAGAAGACATTATATCAAAGCTACCTGAAATTGTACACAAAGCAAGGAACATGTGATCACTCATTTTACACTAACCTAAGTTTAACTGACTCTGCAATTCACAGGATTCACTTCTTTTTTTTTGTAAATAATAGATTCTGGACTAACTGAATAAATTCTGCTAAAACTAAATCTAAAGAAAAAAAAAAAAAGAGAGTACTACAACATCCAGTTGCAGTCCTGATTCAGCAGAAGTAGCTTTCCACAGGATTATTATTAGTGAAGTTAAGAGCCTCCATAAGGATCATAAATCACATCACATACAGTTAATACTGAGGCAACATCAAAGTACCTCAGTAACCAAAATGTTAAATACTGATTATGCAAGTAAATAGAAAGACTTGCTTTCTTGTATTGATTGGGAGATTAATGGACAATTAGCATAAACATAAGGGCAATATTTTACAAAATGTTCCCTATTTGACTCACTTTTACTCCTTTTTTTCAGTCACTTTTAGCTTTTTTTCTTCTTTAAATATAAATCTGTCAGAGCTCAGCAGCAAAACCATGCTAAGCTCAATTTGCAAAATTGATGTCTTTGCAATAAATATGACACATAACAACATCATGCCATTAAACCTGCTGATATGTGTCAAAGGATACCCTTTTCCACGTAAGTCAGAAGGTACAAGGATTAACAAGTTTCTCCTTTGCCTCAACAAATACAAGCAAGTGAAGGAAAACAAGAATAAAACAAAAAATAAGAAAGGAAGATACAAGAAAAAAAGTATTTGTGAAATCACTCAATGGTTCTGCAGACCGGGATGGAATGCTATTTCCTATTAAATTGAATATACTTTTGCTTCAAAAGAATAGTTAATCAATAGCTTTTATATGCATACACATGCACATACACACACACACACACATATCCCCTCAAGAAAACTTGGATGCTTTTGAAAACCCCACCAAGTGCTTATCTAAATCTCTAGGCATGTAAATACTTCTTAAGAGTCTAGCCCAAGAGACTCATCAGAGACACACAGGACTCAACACTGCCAAAACATGAGCTCTGTTTAATTTCAGATTCTAGTCATAAACAGCTGACAGCAGCTAAACTAGCTACTACTACATTATTATTACTTAATGTCTTCTTCTCAAGAAATATTTTGTCCTTGTGTTTCTTCTAGCAGAGCATAGCAAAGGCTGCTCATGCGTATTCATAAATAATGGCTGGATAGGTAGTGGCTATTTTCTTAAACAATCTATGCATCTGCAATGTATCAGTATGCCTTAGAGTATACATACTGTTTAGGATGTCTACAATCTACATCTACAATTACCACATAGGAAACACTTCAGAAATTACCAATATTTAAACTATTGCTTGACTACAGTTACCTGTGCATGTCTGGACCCAACACGTATTTGCAAACTACCATGTGGCCTAAACCATTTCAAATCAGCAAATACTTTTCCACAAAAATAAGCAGTGTGTTTAAAAATTACACAAAAAGTTGAATACTCTAGAAAGAAGGCAGACTTGCACAACAAAGCTCAGGTCAATGGCTCCTGGCTTGGAAGCACTCTGCCAGTGCAAATGAACAGACACACTTTTGCAAAGAAACACTGTATTATTATCTGTAAAGCAATGGCAATTCTACCTACCCAAAAGGCACATGTAACAATGTTAAATTATAAACATAAGTCCCATTTCCCAAAGCATTCTTTTTCTGCAATGGATTCAGTAACATCTTCCAGTATCCCCTACCCCCTCCTTTTGTTACCTCTCAAATCCCAGTCCTTTGCGCTAGTAAAACTAGCTTAAGTCGACACTTCTCTCACCTGTATCACTAGTGCCAGAGTCTGCAAAAATAAAGTTTTAAAGGAAACCACGGTAGAAATTATTACTTTTGCAAGGGTAGCACATTTAATGCTTCATAATCATTTGAAATACTATTTAAAACATTAGCACTTTAAATTTATGTATTTCATTTGTGAATCTGTGAGAATTTAGCTCTACTTTCAGTAGAGGTTTGCTGCAAATTCTCCTCTCAGCCTGAAGATCCCAGTTTCAGAGCCTTTGGCGAGAGGTGACCCGTAGCTGTACCAATCATCCTCTGACAGCCAACACAGTTCTGATACTGGAAAAGAGGCACAGGAATGAAACACGTCCCTGGCAAGAAGGGACGTAGCAATTCAGGGTATTCCCTAGGCAGCCACTACCAGCTGGGTTCCCAGAACCCTAGTGACAATTAAAAGCTTGCTGAAGCTCTCAGTGCAAGGCTGAAGTATAAACACTGCTTGCCTTCCTGGGAAACAGCAGCAAAACTGATGCTCCTCCATACCCATCAAGGTTAAATCAATGCCACAAGTTCAAATATCAGGGACAAAGTCTGGTCTTTGTTAGAGTATCATCGTCTTCATGAAATCGAGAAAAATAAGAATTTGGCTCAGTGCTCAAAAACTGAAACAAGAAGCAGGGAAGGGGAGAGCAAGAAAATCACTTTACCACTGACAACTATTGTATTACACAGAGCTCTGTGCCAGGGGCGGTCAGCTCTATTAAGGCACTAAACTCCTGCGTCAGGTTTTCCTGGCAGTCCTGTTTGCATGCTTACCTCCCACTACAGTACAGAAGTGCAGAGCTGTCACTTTCTCCCATCTCTTGAGTATTTCTACTAAGCTTTGTAGATTTCTCTCTCACAGAAACATTAAGCGAGCCATACATCTCGAGAGTCAATTCAGTTTAGTCTCTTTTCACTACCACTGCTTCCATTTAGTTTGTTTTTCTCTCCTTATGACTCTCTTTGCCTTATGTTTATTTCCATTTCCCTTATTTCCTTCCAACACACACTTCTCTCCATCTATGCTGTATGCAAGACCCTGCTCAAAGCCTGTGCAAATCACAGACACACAAAAAGGAAAAAAAAAAAAAAAAAAAAAGAAAAAAAGAGCAGCAGCATTTGAGCTGGCAGACTCCAGCAGCTGCCAGCAAGTAGTTCAGAGCTCCGCAGAGGGAGTGAAAAGAGGGGCAATTTCTTCCATTTTCTTCCAAACTTCCCTGTTAATTTTCTTCCAAACTCCCTGTTAATTTTCTTCCGTGAACAGCTCTTCAAATAGGTAGTTTCATGAAACAGATTCCAGGATATTGCGGCTTTAGATTTAAATCCAGCTAGAGTCCAATTTCCATTGATGCTAAAGCACCCCTCACATGCAAAATATTGACACTGCTGAACCACGGAAACTTCAAAAGAAAAAAGGTTTTTCTACTAAAGTGAGTGGGACAGGGATGGAATAAAGAGGCAATGGTGTAAAGTATAAATGCTGGCTCTGATCACAGCAAGGCATTTGGTCTTATTACCACACATTTATCACCTCCATCTTATCTTGTGCAAAAATAAAATTATCACCATAGCTTAGGCCAAACTATGCATCATGGCACTCAAGCAATACACCCTGCTACAACACTTGAGGCTTCAGATGTCACACAAAAGCAATTCTCCAGTGTGCAAGTCTGGATGTGAGGTAAAGTACTTCATTGCAACTTCAGACCAAGACTCAAAACCAAGCCTAGAGAAACAAAGCTGGTTTTCCCCCTGGTAGACAAATGAGGAAAGCCTACTCACTGCCTCTGCATGGGGCTTACGTTTTTGCATGGTTTATATTTTCCTTTAACCTTCCAAAACCAACTAGAGATTAAAGCCAGTGCAGCCAAGTATGTTTTTATTTTTTTCTAACTGGTTCCATTTTGGTTTGGGATGCACATGCATTCACAGTGAACTGAAAATAAACCAGGTATTGCTCAGCTACAGGAGTCTATAAGCAAAACAAGTCAATTACTATTTCTAAACAACTTTTGAAGTTCCTTTTTCTGTATCTTCCTCCTACACAGTGCATTGTCACTGTAAATCCAGCAACACCATTTCCTATGGCTGCACACAGGCCACAGCCAGTAACACTAACAAAGGTGATACAGGAAGTGCAGGAAGGTAAGTGCCTTGCTTGTTGTTAGGATGCTGTTGCTACTAGATTGTTTCTAATATTTCCTAATTGTATCTTGTTTGGGACAGTAGGTTGCCCGTTGTTCATTTCTTCCTTAGAGATATGTTCAAGTTTAGTCAGACAGATGCGTTTGTAACTTCTGAAATGTTACACATTCTACAGCAGCATCTTTCCCATAGAAAATACCGCTCTTAGTATAATTTCCTTGACACACTGTAACTAGAGATGAACCGAACTAACTCTTCAGAACGTACTATTACAGATCACATGGGTATCAGTTTGCATCTGCACACGCATACTCACGGGAATGAAAGAGAATTCCTGGATAGGCTATTCATTTACTAGCTGGTGACAACAGTAATTTAACTACTCCCTCAACTAGCCTGAAGGGGAGTGGTTGATTCCATTTAGAAGAAAAGTAATAACTATGGGAAGTGTAATTATTTAAATGATTCTATATGGGGTTTTTTCCATATGTTTTTTTCCATTCCCTACGGATTAGGGAATGATCTCCTAAAGAGATTTAAAATGCAATAGGGAATAGATAAGAAAAGAAGTCTTTTCTTCTTCAGTGTGTTTATTTTCTGCATTTGATAGTACCTTCAAGTAGTCCAATCGTTTTCCCACTAGTATGATGCAAATGTTCCATTGCTAACCTGAATATAAACAGAGAGGTTTTGGTTTGTTTTCTTTTTTAAATTACAATGAATTTACATAAATCAGCAAAGGAACCCACGGAACCTATAATATAGACTTTTTTTTTAATAGCTTTTTTTATTTCTGTATACTGACAAAAACTAAACTCATTTAGAGCATACTTCATTGCATTTAAGTCTATTTTTTAATGTGAATTCACCCTGTTTGAGTTAGTCAACTCAAGTTCAAACAGCAGAGAAGATAAAGTAACTTTGCTTTTATCTCTAAGCTCTCTCCCACCTTGGAATTTGATATAGATTGATATAGCATTGTCAATCTGAAATAAAGGCACCCATTGATGTAATGCCACGTGCATTAGGTTAGCTCTAGAGATTCATTTGATAGTTTGTAAATTGTATATTTACCAAAGTCACTAGTTTCATAACTTATGATTTACACTCACACAGTGAGAGCCTGTTCTGCTTTGCATTGAGGAATAGAGCTTCTTCATCATTTACAGACAAATCGATTGCTCACTAAAGGAAAGCCTATTGACAGGACTATCGCCAAGTTTCTCATCTAGATACTTCTATGAATGAGGGCCTCATGGAGTTGTTCCAGATGCACTTGTGTCCCCTCTGGCCTTGTCATCAGTATATATTGGTCCTATGAAACAATTCATAATTAAATCACTTAAAGATTAAATTTACCAGAAAAAGGTCTAATCATCATGTTAGTTCCAATGTTAAGCCCAGCTCAGAGGACCAAAGAACTGTCCAGCTATGGTTCCAGTTTGCTGCATAAGTGTCAAGAAAAAAAATTTCCCACAGCTATGAGCAGTGGCTTGATAAATTGTTCAGAGTATTTATACTTAGGCAGGAAATGAAATATTTTAGAGTGACCCGTTGCTTTGTGCATCTACAGATGATGAGAATTCATCCAGCCTTCCATCCTAAATATTGTCTCTCACAAGCCAACCCCCACCCCTTTTTTTTTTTTTCCCCTGCTAGTCTCCGTTTTCCATCCCCAGCAAGAGCTGCGTATATTTTTGTTCTTTTCAGTACTCTGCTCAGGAGTCATCTTTATTGGTACACGCTGATGTTTTTTTATCAAAGTACAAGACTGGTTTATACTGTTAATTTATACAGTCTCTAACTCAAGGTTGAAAGAATGAGGAGTCCTAGGACATAAATACTGTAGTGAACATCCCAGAGAAGATCATACTTCATGTATTTGCTGTTATTTTGAGAAACAGATAATAATGAAAGGAGAGGGTGGAAAACAGCTAGAAAGAGATAGAGCTACCTTTGCTTTCAAGGAGAGTCGCAAAAAAGCTTTGCTTGAAAAGCTACTTCCTATCAGCTTTGCTTTGTATCACAAAGACGTGCACTGTTTATGACTCTGTTTCATTAAATTTGACCTTCTGCCTTTAAATTGCAAAAGCACTTTCCCACAGATGCATGGACACTTGAACTTAAGAACACAACACATAAACGTCACCAGTTATATTAACTGTGAACAGCTACTTGCCAAACGGCTTATAAAGTACTGCAATGCCAGGTTCAGAAAATTCAATACACCATGAGTTTTAAATCATCTGCAAGAGTAAAGGTCTCAGATCAGAAGTCTGTCACTTAGACAAAATGTCATCAGCACGTATTAAATCCTTAAATTTTTAAATGGGACTTAAGTCTCCTCCTGCCTTCAGATCTGTCAGCAGCAAAACACTTTTTGATTTAAGCTGCAGGTCAGACCCTGCAGCTCTATGAGGTACGATTACTAGACAAATACACAGGCTAGAAGCATACAGAATGTTTAATGTTATTCTAGCACGAAATGTTTAAACGAACGTATTCTACCACTTCTAAACCTAAAAGGCTAAGTCCTTTCTCTTATAATGCATACAGTACTCATTTAAGATAATTTTCTCTACTAAGCTTCTTTGACAGAAAATACTAAGCAATCAGTAACCACATGCAGATAATTTTGGCAAGACCCTCAACTGTAGTTGTAAAAGCGCCGTCTTTTATTTCTTTCCCATAACATAGCAGCTTTCTCAGCTTCCTAATTACATGCATTCTTTATTCTTTTTAAGCACTAGCACAGAGCTTAAACACTGGCTGCTGAATAACGTGAAAATAAATGTGTGTTGCACATTTAAAAGAAAAAAGAGCAGCTGTCACAAAGCAGAAGCTTCATTCCAACAACAGAGAGCTAAGCACAACATCTCAATTGCAGAGAGGCCTGGCGTTTGCTATTCCAAGCCATTCTGACCAAAGGAGTTGAACTCCAATAAAGAACAATTCAAACACAATTCTTCCCCCCTGCCTCCCCACAGTCTCTCACAAATGAGCTGGACCACCCAATGATTAATGGAGCTTGTTATTAACTTACCCAGATAATACACTGTAGTAATACCATTATCCTGAAGATGGACTTTTACCTTTTGATCCTATAGGCTCTTAAACCAGCTGAACTTGGGCATAACCACGGCTTCTACTGCTACAATTCTGAGACCCATTCGTCATCTGAAGTCTTTCCTTTGGACATGGGGATCCACCATCTCAAATGCTTTAAACTTGAAATCCGTATCAGACTTGACATCCTTCCCAGGTACCTAGATAGGCTTTCTCAGTGCACCTCACCAACACTGCAGTTTTCACTTTAACTGTTTGACCACGCCAGTGGGATGAAAAAGCAAGCAACACAGGCTTCACATAGGAATTTCTAAACCACAGTGCTTTTATTCTTGATGCCCTTGGCAGCTACTGAACTTTGGAGGCAGCAAAAACACTGAGAAGTACATTCCAGAAACTGAGTCCATCCCATTGCAAACTCATAGTTTTTCAAGATTTCTACATGCCTCCTACTCCTCCTTGCCAATAAATCCAACTTACTTGTGGCAAAATCCAGGTCCCTTCCAGAAAGCAAAATCCTATTCCTAAATAGCGCCTTCATCTCCATGCCATTGTATAAATCACAGAGCTCCAGTAACCATCATTCATGCTTTCTCCAAACTTGTTCCAGATCTCTGCACAGAAAGGTTTCAGACTACCCTTTGATGACTTCTAGCTATGGTCCTTCCAAGTAGCACTAAATGACCTTTCCTACTCATTGCGTCTGTTCTGACAGAACATGAGCAATCGTTCTGGCCAAGCCCAAATAAATACAGCTCTGAGGCCAGTATTTCTACATATTACAAAATAGCCATTCCAGTTTGACAACCATACCTCATCTTCAATCACATCTAAAAGTGAAGTGAAAGAGGACAGTAAGATATTGAACCCACAGAAAACAGAGGCAAATGATACAAATCAAACAGATTATTAGCACGAGATGGCGTACACACCAATACTCAGCATGCTGTCTATGAGCTTAAATTAAATGCATACAGATATTGAAGAACAACAGTATCACGGACAAAGGACATTCTTGTCCATAAATGAATAAAGTACAAGACTCTGGACTCTATAATGCGATTTTGCATTTCTATAGAGAGTGACTCATTTCGCACCAGGCAGTGCCACGTCACGGTATTACTGAGCATTTTAGTCAAACTTGTCTGCTAAAGCTATTCTTTAGAACATGCATTGTACAACAAAAACTACTTTGTATTGCAAAACCTTGAACACTTTCCTGACAAACCTCCACTGTTTCCCAAAGAACTCAACACTGATGCCTACACATGCATTTAAAAAATACTAAATTGAAAGTAATCATTATTGTACACATCTCAAAAGGAAAAGATCTTCATAAGAATTAAAATGTAATAAAATAAACTAACCTGAGATTTTAGATCCAGACACGTTATTTGATCTGCAAGCCTACTTAAAAGACTATGTAATAAATTGTGAAACTCAAGACTGCCCACTTTTCAGAAGAGAAGATACAAGTGCTTTTAATGAGAAAATCTGATTACACTGAAGTCTGACAGAAATTCAATCACATTCATTGATCTGAGATTTCATGTATCCAAGAAGAACGACGACATACATGAAACCATAAAGCTCCACACAGACAGAATCACTCTTACTTCAGTACTTCATTCTGCAAATCTAAAATACAGTTCCCTAATCTGTTTAAAATCTTGCTGCTTGTGGAAGTGAGCATATCCTAAAAACAGAAGTATAAAGCCGTCAAAGGGCCATTAAAAAAAAAAGTCTTTAGTTAATATCCTTCCTCACTTTTCCAATTTCACTGACTCCTCACTCAGTTCCAAACTCTTGTTAAAGAAAACAACCTGCATTTCTTTGAAAAGTAAAATTTGTGGATTTTTATTTCAAACTACAATCTGTTTGGAACTTGCTTATCCAGACAGAATACACTGAGACAGCACGTGCATGAGCACTGCAGACAAGTTGTGGTAGTGGGTGCACCACACAGAGGCAGTCCTGCAGGGTGACAAAGGACGAGCAGCAAGACACAGTGCTGGGTATGTACCCTGCCAGCAGCTTTTCCTGCCTCTCTTTAGGTATCTTTTTTCAGGTATAACAACCAGGAAATATTTCGTCCCCTTTTCTCTGCATGGAGAGGAGCTAGAGCTGTGAATGACAAGTTACAGGCAGAGTGAGTTCCACTGGCTGTTATCACATTAACACTTCCTCCCTCCACAAGCTCCCAGTGCAAAAATTCACTTGGCAGCAATACAATCCTGATTTGGCCCTAAAACAATCCCTCTTTCTAAAGTTGGTCTCTGTGCTTGTAAGGAAGGTGTGGATCCCTTTTGACAAACTCATATATACCCACTGCGAAGATCATAAAGGGTGATTATGCTATAAAACAATACCCTTAAAATTAGAGATTTAAATAACCCCCTTTACATGCTTCCTTTCCAAGTAATATGAGGACCTTTCATATTATCTTCTTACTTACTCCAACTCCTGTGTGATTTAAGATGTTTCTACATCAGATGTCTCTCATGACTGAATTTAAGATGGCTTTTACAGATGCTAACAAGTAATTGTCAAAGTGGTCCCTTACGACATACTGTTTTGGCCAAAGAGTATTGAGAGAACATGAAAAGTTATACCACATTTATTTTTTAATGGTTAACTTGCCTCTCACTACCTCTAACATCCTTTTACAACTTTACCCTAACTTGTATCTCTGTTCTACATCATTTGTCACACTAGTGCTTATTCTAATTGAGCAGAACTTCCTTCCCCTGATACTCCTCACACCAGAAATATGAGCTCTCTTTCCTCCACTCAGAAAACGTACATTTCCCCCCCTTCCTTCAACAGCATTCTCAGTTTCCCACTGAAGTCAGACTGCAGACTCTCAGCTCTCATTGTGTAAGCCCTATCACTCAAAGGATTTGTAGGTTATATGGCTTGAGGACTGTTTGGACTACAGGCTTGCAGGAATATGGACAGATCTTTTTGTCTCCTTTGTTTGCCCTCACATTATTATTACCATAATCATGACAGTCACCACAAAATCCAGGGGGAACTGGTAGCAGAGCTCTCTTTTTGGCTAATCATTCAGAACATCAATGAGATACAAATCTCTTACAAAACAGTTTATTCTACTCTGAGAATAAAATATTCATTAAGGTATTTTCCACAGCTGCTTAACCTTCTCTAAATGCTTTTCATCCCTGTCAAGAGATTCCCACCACTTCCCTTGCACTGGTACTAGCTCTTACTCAACTATGCTACGAGCTGCTTCAGTTTGTTAATCCACCTGCAAGCTAATCACACAGTTGAGCTGGGTTAGTTTTCAGATGGATAAACTGCCTCTGTCAGCTCAGTGTGTGATCACACAAGCCCTGAGAGCTGACTCAAAGAAGTGGGCAGGACCTTACTCTGGGAGTAGAGTGAGGCTATGATGGCCTAGATTTAGGGTGATGCAAGTTGCCATGCAACTGCATCCTCAGTCTGATGGCATCCAGTTGTTAAAGCCGATTCCATAAACATGGTACTTGCATACGCAGTAGAAAGGTATGCATGCAAAAAACAATCTAACCATCCACTGAGGTAGTCTGACTTCTTTAATGACCTCTCTGTCCTAAACTAAGTTTTACATTACCTTGTCCATTCAGTACCTCTTCATTTCTGTCCTCTTCACATGATATCTAGCAATTGTCACACAGTCTAGTGAAAATCCATGCTTCGCCTTATTCTAGAAAAAGTCGATATATTGTCAGTCATAGTTCTGGAAGAGTGCACTACGCTGATTCATAGCTTCTAAGAGGAATCTATCACACTTCACTTTCCCAGAACATTATCTGGCCAGTTCCAGCACAATGCCCTGGAATTAACCCCAGAAAATTGATCCTTCACTTGTTTCTCAGGTTAAACCACCCTAGCTTATTCAGGCAAGACGGCTCCCACTGGCTCTCACGAAAGCTGACATTAAACATGTCACCGATTATAGCACAGGCCTGTACTCAGAAGGGTCTAGCTAGCTTTCAGCACATGAACGGTCCCAGAGCTATCCATGGATGTAAAGCTGAGCAAATACTTCAAGGCTTCATGGAACCAAAGCCCAGTGCACTACCCTGTAGCTGGGTCCGGTATGAAGTCTGACTTGGCAAGAGTCGTTACAGAATCGCCAATCGCAACATTTTTCTGTCAGAGTAACATGTGCTAGTGATGTTACTTCTTTTACACCATTTGAAACAAAAAATTAAATCCTAGTTCTTCAAATAAGCAAGATCAGTCAACACATAAATCATAGCCTGCATTTGCAGAATAGGCAATAAAATCCTTAAAACATTTACACATTTTTTTCTTCTTGAAAACACTTAACTGCACTGCATAATTCATGAGTATCCAGTCGCCCTCCTGCATTTTCCATGACCAGAGATTTCTGCTTATTAGATGGCTTTATTGAAAACCCGTTTAGCTAAAAATCAGTGGTGGTCTAAATCTGTAGGTCAGGGGTTTTTTTATTTGTTTGTGGGGTTTTTTTTTGGTTGGTTGTTTTTTTTATTTGTTTGTTTGTTTTTAAGGCTGAGTACCTTGGGCCTCCTTATCAGGACATCAAGCACCTCCCACCTCTTCCTGACTTTATGTCTTAAGCACATCCTCAATGCCCACATGCAAGACTAAAATGATCACTTGTTCACAACAGATGTCAGAGAGCCCTGTCAAAGTAAAGCCTAGGAAAAAGTCAGGGGTTTTTACTCAGCTTTTGGGCTGGCCTAATTCTGATTTCTATAGTCAGAATACACTTACATCACCTTCACTGAATTCAGACCTATCTCATTATACATTCAACCCCACAAGCAGTAAATTTGAGTCTTAGAAATTACCTGGCAAAAACCTGTAAGTGCCAATACAGACCAACCACAGGAGAAAAAACGTAGACAAGAAGTGGGCACCTTTAACAGTGATTTACAACTTTAAGCTCAAAGCTTATGTATTTGGGTTAAATATTTTTAAATTTGTCTGAGCTCAAGAGCTGCTAACACTAAAAGATAGCTAGGAGCACCGTTTTTATTTTTTAAAAGTTACTATACAACTATGTATTTATCTAAAGTAAAAAATTCCTTGGCAGTGCCATAGTTTAAAGTGACAGTTTTAGTGAATCCGTTATCAGTAAAAAATGTGGTCAAGATCATCCACTACAGAGCCCCAAGTGAGCTGTACAGAGGAGGCAGAACAACAAGACTGTCAACAGAAGTTGCATATAGCCAGAAGTACTGACAGTCAAAATCATAATTTTTGCTTGATTTGGTTTACAATTAACTTCCCCCCACATCAGCATACTATCACTCATCACTGCTTCAGCATAATGTTTATCAGCAAGTCTACCTTGTATGCATGAAAAGTGACGATCTCTATTTATTGCTCTTTCAGAAACTACTTTCCATCAGGCAGTAATTCTTACAGAATTCCATTCCCACATAATCAAGTTAGAGGTTTGTCCTTCAATGTTATTAAACTACTTCTTACATTTTTTAGCACTTACACTAGCCTTGTGGATTTTATTAAGTCACTATAAAATGGATTGACAACTCCTTCTCCTGCCCTTACTTTTTACTGCACATTATTTTGATTTAAGTGGCATCGTTCCTACCTTTTTGAGCAGTCAGTTCTGTAGTTTCCACTGCTTTTAGTACATTGTGAAACACCCACCTCCTTCTGCCACACAGTCCCTGTTACTTGCTACTCCAGGCAATCCACCTGTTCCTGCTGCAAGATTTTTTGGTCTCCTCTTCTTGAGAGGTTTTTTGTTTATTTGTTTCTATTTTTTAAAGCCATTTTAGTTGACAGCTTTCACAAGCCTTTAAGTTTACGTTCAGCATTAGAGCACTGTGAAGTAATGTGCTTCCTGTTCCTGGGTCTACTACAAATGCAACTCAGTTTTTAATGGTGTTACAATCTCGTTACTCAAATATTTTGAAAAATTCAACAATATGCTCCCAGCAGCTCTGCAGCACTGATGACTTCGCTGGGATTCATGTGAGGCCCTTTGCAACAATACTTATGGGAAAAACAAAAGGACTTAAGATATCCTACCCTCTTTGCTAATGCAACCTGTGCTCATCATGAGTTGCAAAACCTAAATGGAACAAATAAGTCTCAAACACTATTGTGTACCTGGAGGTTTTCAATAATCCATGCTCCTTTCATTCACTTAACAGAAAATGAAAAACTTCAAGTATCACAGTGAAAAGTGAAGAAAAGAAAAAAAAAAGGATTCTTTTCCCCACTGTGTTCACTGTGACTAGTCTGGAGAGGAAGTCACTGTACATTTCTGCCTTATTTTCATAACTCAGTTTCAAAACATACTAGTTGTTTTAGGCAGCAACACATTGTTACGTACAATACCACAAACTAAAATGGAGTTGGGGATAACAGGACTTCCCAGTCACACTTCTAAGAAAGACATGCACTGTCCTGAATCTCCACGAGGCACAACTCTTTCTAGTGGTAACAGCAGCACTGCAGAAATGCACCACTGACTTAATCCATGGGGACAGAAAAGAACTTCCCTCAGCATGTACACAGAATTGTCTGTATTTCATCATTATCAGACTTTATCAAATTCCACTTTTAAACAAATGACAAAGAAAACTGGAAAAATTTTCCAAGCATAAGTTACACACAGAACAACACAGACCTCTGCAGAAATCCCCAATGAGCTCTGAAGCGCTAGTGCAATTGAGGTCAAAAGGCACAGTCCTCCTCTGTACTGGCACATGGCTTTGTAGCAAGAAATTCCTACAAAAAAGGCCGTACATCCAGCAGTAGCAAAACATGGCAAGCCCCATGAAACAGGAACCTTTAACCACAGCTGAAGAGATCACTGAAGGGCAAATCTCAATCGCTAACAAACTCACTTGCAATGAAAATGTCACAAATTCTTCATACCGAACAAAGCAGTACATGTAACCCTCTAACTATCATATACATTTGATCAAGATTTAAGAATATACATATAGAAATAGGTTCTTCATTATTAATAACACAACTCTAAACTGCATAACATATAGAACCACAGTTTTCCAAAATTTGAAATCACTGCTTGGAAAACTAAGTACAAAGAAAAGCAAGTTTTGCTATTTTTCAACCCCTTTAAGATGGGCCATGTAGAATTGTGTGTTTAAATTAAAGCCCTGGCTGGCAGGAGTTCTAACAATGTCTGCCGTATCTAATTCATTTTAGAGTTATATATTTCCATAATCCAAAAAGTAAAAAAAATATTCAGTTGCTGTAACATTTGAACACTATTTTGAGCAATCCTTGTTAATGCACTGAACGCATCTTCATAACTGCATTAAACACACAGAAACATGTAAGCTTCCAGGAATACTAGCAGAGGAAAAGAATTACAGACAGTCTTTTGCACATCAGTATCTTCTGAGTAGTAATTACAACCAGCATACCAACACTTGCAATTTCTGTATATGTAAGTCACTTAAATTTAGAAAATAACTGGCAAGTTGACAAAACAGGAGTTTTCTTTTAGGCCAATCTAGAACAGTAATTTTGCCCAGATCATGTACTTATTTCAGTCACCTGCTAGAATAATAATATGCATTACTAGAATTAGCGTTAATGCTTCACATATGCCAAAGTGCTGATGCAAATATAGTCCATTTGGTGTATTTTACGTGTTCCAATTGATAAACAAAACATAAAATTTACTCAGTCTCACAGACATTGGCAACAACTGAACATCTGCTGAATGAGTAACTTAGATGACACACTATGAAAAGAGGTTAACAAGGCAAGCAGTTACTATTTTGGATCATAAAATAACTAATGTTCCAAAAGAATACATACAATATTCAAAAACAAACTTCTTCCACCTGAAACTAGGCTTTTAAAAATTATAATTTTACACTCATCTGACTAGAACTCAGAAGTATGACAATAACTAATGAAGAAGCTCTAAAAAGTGTTTCCACAAAGGCAATGTCAAAAAAAGCAACATAAGAAGCAACAAATATATGTGACAAAGAAACCTTGTAATTCAACCTAGATAATTTACTAATGTGTTTAAAAAAAAAAAAAAAAAAAGGGGAAAATACTTCATGGAAACCACGCAAGATCTATTCTGCTCATATAAAAGGCTACACTCCCCTCTAACTATATGATGGAATCGCATAAAAATACACTCAGTAGAAAATATAGTCTGAGTTCTTGTGTAAATAAAGTAGTTTTACATAATGGAAGGGCAACAAAGGAATCTCTCCAAGAGAGCATATTAAATGGCAGCATGAAGTTGGGACAACTAACTTCTAAAAAGAAATCATGTGTGTAATGGCAAAGGGAACAGAGAAAACAAAGGGTCAGAGACTGGAGCAAAACAAAAAAAAGCTCACACAAATCAGTTAAAAGTCAGAGCCAACTTCACAGCATATTTGTTCAGGTAGCCAAAGCCAATTTATCATCATTTTCTGACAGTCCTCCCCACACAATTGAACATTCTCCCTAATCTGTGTCACAGAACAGGTTTGCAAATCACACAACTGATTTCTTAAAGAATCAGTCACAGAAGCTCCTGACACAAACACTAGTGGCCAAACTGAGTTTCCTCTTGTTTCTTACAGGTGTACAAAGGATGAGTACCTCCTCCATCTTATCTGTAGGTACTACACATACCCACAGGGACAACCATCCACCATGCTCCTCTGGCATCAACCACTTACAAATCTGGCAGTTGAGCAACTTCTGGGCTTATCAGTGCCCTCAGCCCCTTTGCGAGCAGTGCTCCTGTACCTGGCCCACTCAGAATAAATGAAAGCGGTAACCAAGCGTACAGTTTGAGAAAAACCTATAGAGCATAACTACTGGTGAGACAAAGTATCCACTAAAGACATATTTAATTTGGAGTTTCTTCTGCAACATATTTTCTCAAATATGAAGGTACTTCTGCAGCTCCCTTCCTCCTAAGCTCACCATTCACCTGTGTTTTTGTGCCTCTTTCCTGCTGTTCATCACAGAAGTTTCCTTCCCATGAAATTACAACACTGTGACAGACGCTAGCACAAGCTTACATTGAACAGTGCAAGGAAGGGAAAGCTCCACTGAGTAACGACGTCAGTGGTCTTTCAGCATGTGGGAACTGTAGGACAGACCAGGGAAGTGAACAAGTTTTGCTTGCTCTCCCCATCCCCCAGCAAAAGCAAACAAAAAACAAACAAAAAAAGCCCCACCTCCAACACCAACAGAGTCATTTTAGGCAGTTACTACAATTTACAAGGTAAAAACCAGGGAGGGAGCATTCAGATGCTAAAGCTGTAAAACAATAAACAGGTAAAGGTAGGTAACAGTTGCCATGTTCCAGTGCCTCCAGGCAGACATCCAAGCAGCTTACGCAAAAACCAGAATTCATCCTGACATCTTTAAAAATCTTATTATTTTCTTTGGAAGGAATTTCTAGACTGCAGACTGGAACTGCTGGTTCTCAGTGGATGAAAAGTCACAGGTTTTGATTAATAATTTACTTTAACAGGGTTTCTTCCCCTTCCACCATGCACACACCTACTGTGACCCAGAAGCCAAGCTGACAGGTGCGACATTCTCTGCGAGAAAGAGAAAGCAGTCCCATGTTTGTGGCATTCTCTGACCGTGCAGATAGCACAGGCACCAAACTTCACTTTCTAGCTCTCCCAACAGGACTGCGAAAGGGAAATCCACAATTTTGAATCAAAGCAATGACTTTCTGACCTCCAATCCCACATCTTATTTATGGCACTATGTAAATTTTTTCCCCCTACTTATTCTCTGCTGGGGAGATACCACTACCTGAAAATCCTGGTTTCTAAAACATTGCTTGCCAGTTCCACAGAGGTACTAAAATCACTAAAGTTAGGTGAAAATACCATGTTCAGCCCTGCTGAACTTTAAGTCAGTAGAATTACACCATGTTTATACAGAAGCTTTAATCCAAACTCATATCTACATTTCTTATTTATCCATCCATCTTATGCAAAATGAAAGAGATTTTAAAAAACCCCACAGGGAATGTGACATGGCTCTTCTACACACCTTTTCAAACCCCAACAAAGTCTGAGTTTGAAAGCAGACTAACGGCTGGACATTGCATCTATAGTCTGGAGAGACATATTTTCGGTTCTGCCACTGACCAGCTTCTTAACCCTGAAGCCACGTCACCTTCAAGTACCTTATTTATTTGCATCTGTAACAAAAAGAATAGGAACAGCGAGACCTACCTGCATTTGCAAAGCCCTCACAAGGGAATAAAGGGGCCCTTACTACCTAGGACCATTTATACTTGGTTTTAATATTTTATTTCTTTTTTGCTTGGTAAACAAAAAAAAATCTAAAAATATTTTCCCGTTTTTCACTTTAGATCTGTAACCTGCCTGCGCAAGAACAAAAACACCGCCAATCATACAAAATGGAATTTGAGAACCACTTGATTTCCTTTGAGTCCTGGATTCTTATAATCACGTTCAGTTCCTAACCAGGCTAATTTCACTGCAGTCATTGAAGTTCATTAAACACAGGTACAGCATCAAAAATGTAAATTAATTAGGGTAGTACAGAAACAGAATTAATTCTCATCAGAGGCTTGGCATTGTCCTTGGAATAGAAAGCATGTAAGGCCAAGTTATTTTTGTGTTTCACATACACAGCTGCTGCTATTTGAGATGTTGCAGGAAATTAACTGGTATATTCTCCCATCAATGCATATAACTCTTAATAACTTTAATAATAGAAACAGGTACACAGTGATAGGACACTAGGGCTCTACAAAATAGAATTCAAGGTGTAATCTAACATTTGATTAGCCCTTTTCTAATTGGACTTTTAAAAGCATTGTTAAAACCTGCATCTTCAACTCTCAACTAGTCATCAAACTCCAGCAGTGGCTTCCTTTCCATGAACAGGAAAGAGAAGAACAATGAGACATGGCACAGGACAGAATTTGACTATCGCAATATGCTGGGGTGAAAGTGCCATTAACACAAATAGAAGCAGTGTGTTCTTAATAGCATTACAAGACAAAAGGTTCGGTTTTACAGGGTTCTTACAGAAGGTATGAAGAATGGGAAGTATTTTGTAACTTGAATTACATGAGTGCTTACAGAAAGTGTTGGTGTTTGGATGGCACAACAGACAAAACATTATCTAAAAAACACTTCTATTCTTCAGCAATAGTTTGTTCCGGAACTGCAGCTATGTTGTGCCACTGAATATATACAACTTTCTTATCTTAATAGAAAGCAAGCACTTGGACTGAGGTTTTACAGGCCAGATTCTGCTCTCAGTTATACTGCACGTTCCTATACAAGAGACCCTTCGTTGAGTCATCCCAGATTTCTACTGAGCAGAATTTGTCCTCTTGTATGTATATTACAAAGCCTGTCCCAAATTCTGTATAGGAACACCACTTCTTGGTAGAAATGTATCTGGTCAAGATATTTAAGCAACTTCAAGTAACACTTAGCAAATGATGCTGAAGAAATCTTAATGCAATGCTGTTGCTGTGCTTCGCTTCCCTATTTGTTTTTCAGCATTGCAGGATTCTCAAGAGACTGCACTGCAATATATGACCCGGCATGTGCCGCAATGACTCAGGCAACAGCATGAGTTCAGGACAGAGTGCCAGCTTTCAGGATGCCTGTGCACAACTCTTCAGCAAAGCCAAGAATCTATAAAAGGAGATGCATTCAAGGAGAAAGTTCAGCTTCCATTCCATTATGCTATACTATCTTCTCTTGCAACGCCTTTCAGATTTTTATAAATTAATATTTTATGTGTAAAATATAACTAATCCCCTCCCAAATTGTAGCTGCATCTCTGTTAGTTTCCCAGTTTACAGCATTATGTCCATCTATTGCAAGCTTTGAGAGCTGTACTGTTAAAGGTTGCAGAGGCATATGATTGCTATCTTCTGCTAAGTTCTGTGCTGACTGAAGCACTCAATTTCTTTTTCCTACAGTTACGCCTTACTGGCAGGCTCCTTAGCAGATGACAAATACAATTGTAAATATAACTGCAAACCTAAATCTTGAGAGCTAGTTTCCCCCTCCTCCCAAGTCCATCAGATGTATTTTTTAATATTGAAAATCACCTTCATGCCACAAGGAACTGTCTTCCTATTTCCCATCTATTAGCCCCGTACTTTGGTCCCAGGAAGCAAGCTGCAGTCTAAGCAGGGTGGGCTGCACAACCAAAAGTCAGCCACGTAACTCAAAAGTGAGTTAGCCTTACTAATGCCAAATGAAGAGGGGTGAAGTGTAGGTTACTGTCCCCTTACTGCACCCACACACACATACACCAAATCCATGCTGATCTTTGCCACAGGACCACATTTCCCTCCCTTTTATTAACATTTTTTCTTTGAAAGAAAGTGCAAAACAAGGACTTCTTTTACAAGCACTAAGTTTTCCGCAAAAAAAAAGAAACAAAGAAGAAAAAAAAACACCACAAAAAAACCCAACAAATACTCCATGACCTAACAAGTCTTCAAAGATTTATACAAACCCTCAACCTCTCCTCATGTCATCTTAGGAATTTAAGATGAACAGTGTATCATCTACATTATAGTTTTATAATGGATTGTGTAACAACAGTCTCCAGCCATGACACAGGTAAAGATAAACAATACTCTCTAATTAGATATCTACATATACATAGACAATAGAGGAATGTTATTTTTTGTCCTTGCCAGTGGCTAAGGATTTACTCTCCTTTCTGAAACACGTATAAGGAGTATAAATATCCATTTCAAAACATCTCAAACAATAAACTAAATCTGAATGTCCTTTTCGCCACTGTCCTGTCCCCACAATTCTATAAGATTTGCAAAAAAGTACATCCAATCATCTAATAAAAACTAGGAACAGGACAGAAGCTCGCTCTCTACTAAGGTCTTGGAATCATCAGGCCCAGTTCAGGTTGGATGTGAAAGGGCAGTATCTCTAACAGACTGTATAATAACAGCTTATAGTCCTAGGAAAGAAATATATCTGCATGTAGGCAATAAAGAGTTCCTTTTCATGTCTCACTGGCAAGTTCAGCTTCTCTTTGCATAAAGTTTGTCTCTTCCTCAGTTTACTAAATTACTTCCTTTGCTAGCAAGCACTTGTGGAAATAAAGTGTTTGCTTATTAACTCAATGTCAACATGGACTTTAAAAAAGGCTTAAATATTATGTCTAGGCTAGCATCATTCATCTACAACACAACAGAAAATAAAAATAGTCAGAAGAACAAAAAAAAAAGCCACAACAAAACTCAATCACGAGACTTATTCTGTCTGGGGAACAACATGGTCTTGATTCTGATCTGGTCTTCCTTCCAACAGATTGGATCAAAATGCCACATAAATCAATCGAGTAAAAGCAGAAATCTCGGAGAGAAGCAGCAGCATCCCTGCAACTGTTGGTGATAGCCAAAATTAAAAAAAAAATAAAAAATAGAAAAAGGCCTTTAAAAACATTGCTAGAAAAGATGCAGTACTTGAAAAGACAAATGCCATTCAGGATACATAAGAGATGAGAGCACAGAGCATATACTTTATTACACTAAGTTAAATCACTTTCAGAAGGCAAAAAAGTTGTAACAGATTTTGGTTGTTTTGGTTAGAAAATCTGCTCACCCTTCGGCTCTATCTACAGACAATAAAGCCAGCTCTGGATTCACACTGTCTTAGAGTCCCTCTTTCTTCACTGACAATAGGAGAAGGTTTAAGAAACCAGTCTGCACAGGCTAACAATAACTGTTGATGCCTACATCACAAACAAGATATTCACGATAATTGGCAGTCATGTGTTTCTTAAAAAAGGATTAATTTATACTATCGCTGAGAAGCTAAGCCTAAGAAATACACTATGAATAAGCTGTTAATAATGAGACTGCTGCTATACACAGACTTCAGCTACAATTAATTTTAAAAAAAAAACAAACACAAAACATGTGAATTCAAGGTCAACAGCAGATTTCCTATGCCAGCATCATGGCTGAGCTTTCAAAACACCCTAAAGGAGGGCGGTTCTCAGCTCGCTAGCCTCCAACTACTTCGAAAAATCCCATATCTTTACACCGAGATACTAGCCTGGCTGCAGTTTTAGAGCACAGCAGAAATTATAATAGCATCTGCTGCCTGTTAAGGCTTTCTTATTCACTCTCTACGCTTACTGCTCTTCTAAACAGAAACATCACTCTAAAAATACTCCCAGTATGCATCAGAAGATGCAGTCCTCCCACCATCTGGGTTATCCCACATGCACAAACACCACGAGAACAAGGCCTACCAAAACAGTAGGCAGAGATCCACCCACCTACATCAAAAGGTTTCAAACTGAAAACAGGAAAATGGGTAAGATATGTCAGAGCCCGAAAGTAACAGGAGACAAAATTTTCATCATGAACAGAACTCCCTGAAGGTTAATTTTAAAAATTCTATTTGAAAATACCTTAAAAAACAGGGAAAAAAGCTGAATTCCATGAGACTTGTATATGAGTTAATCAGTGCTGAGAAACAGCCTGCCTTCACTTATCAGACAGTGAGAGGTGGTAAGACACCACACGTGTTCTGCTTTGGTATTTCCTTAGTCAAATGAGTTATACTCAAGGGATCATCATGGATATTAAACGGACAGAATGGGAGCAATCCTCATTTCAGTCCACTTGAGTGTTTCAATTTAAACTTATAACCTAAATAAGAAGCATAGTAAAGAAAATTCTAGTGTACCTGAAGCTATTATCTATTACATAACAGATATACAACCTTTGGGTTATATATAAGCTTTGGGTCTATCATCAGCTCTGTGACACCAGAGGAAGCAATTATTAGGGTACAGCTAAAGGAGTAGAATTGCAGCTTTATATATTGGAATATATAGAAAAATAGTTAAAACACCACTCAGGGGTGCAGAATTTACTGCAGTAATTCCAACAGATGCTTATAATTCAAGAGTTGTCTTCTGAATCTCACTACCAGACACTTAGGTGAAAACCTATACACATGCGCTATTTTCAGTGGAAAAAAAAATACAATTGGGTAAAAAATTCCAAGAGAAATCCATCAGGAACACTTATTGTGAAGGAATGGATTACAAACAGAGACATGGTGACTTTTTACTACACCGACCAAGTCTGCAATAGTGTGTTATGCCTGATTTTGGTGAGGGCTTTAGAAACCATAAAAAGTTAGTTGCTGACCTTTTATAAAGCAAACACTTATTTACTTAACTGTAACTTCAGATAAGCCGAGCTGACATGCACCAGACAAACATCCCACAAACCTCAACTGCATGTATAAAATCATAAGTATTGTTTGCTTTTTTCCTGGACCCTCTAAACTTCGATTTTAAGCCTACACACAAGGGTAATCACCACTAGTTAACACAAAAGCTGTACATAAAGACACACAGAAGAGGCATGCTTTTTACAAAAACAAAACCTAAATCCATTTCTTTTGCAAAAAACAGCTCTGCAACAGTTAAGTGGTTCAGTTAGAGTACACAGAGTTACAGAATAACTCCATTTATTTTATTTTACTTAATCTTTCTATAACTATACTACTATCCATTTCAGTTAGAACTGTGGTTTATTTTCGTTGAACAGAAGTCTATTTTAGCATGGAAATAGTATCCTTTGAAAATATATGGATCTTGTCACTTCTTTGATATTTATTCACGTTTCTGAACGAATTGTTAAATACAGACTGTCTTAACCCACTTGCTTCATCCTTCAGAGTTTTTGTCTCTAGGTTCTGTCAGTCTTGTCAAATATTCTTATTCCTTAATCACATGTCCTGGCACAAGTCTCCTTCCCTTCAGTATTCCTCAGTGTCCTCTGGGAAATTTGCCAGTTTTTGTCATCTGCCCCCATTCTCCTTTGGGAACACTAAAGGAATTAATTTCATTCTTTCCCCAAGAAATGCCTGTCTGCTGTTAACAGTTACCCTTGGCATCTCTCATCCATTCAATACACAAAGTTACAAGCCTCCTTAAGTGATCCTACAGTACCTGGAGATTTACCAAATGTTCTGTTGAGAAACACCTCTGTCATGCTCTGCATTTGATCCTTTTAGCATTTTGTAAAAGAATTTAGCTAAAAGATGGAGTGCCAATATTTCAATTTTGCATGTTCCACTTTAGTTAGCTTCAACAATTGTTTAGTTTGTACCTTTATACGTACGGGCATGACCGTGTCTTTATGTGCCAGAGATAAACAGCTCCATTTTTTAGACCTGGATGTTTTGATCAACTATACATACGCTATCTCTTCTGTTATTTTTTCCAATACTACTTTGCCCAACACCTTATCTGAATTCTTCCAGAATGAGCTCTTAAGACGTGTCTTGTGTTTCCTCAAGCACCGAAAAAAAATCCAATTCCAATATCTTTTTCCTGCATGCTAATTTCCTACCAAACAGTATTTCTTTCCCTTAAGAGACATTTTCAGTCAACTTACTTTAAATTCCTTGCTCAGTCCTGCATTTGAAAATAAGTAGAAACTTTACCTTTGACCCACCCTGAGAAGAATAATATTATCTGAGTTATGCATCGCAGTTCCTTACTGTAATGAATACTGGAAGCCATACCACAACTTTCAATACATGAACAGCTTCAATATATTCTATTGTTCCTTTTTGCCATTACTACTACTTTTATCAGATCCCCTGCCTCCTTTTTTTTTTATTTTTTTATGTTTGCCTGACATCTGGGCAGGATTAAGCAACTTGCACTGTTACCAGTTGCTAGATGAGACAGCACTTGTTGTGGTTACCTCTCTAACTTCCTCAGTTAAATACCTTCTGCTTCTTGAGTTACAAACTCACCATATCAAAGGCTGCATCACTTACCAGCAAAAGTCAGCTGCAAAACAAGCCAAAACCTTTTATAAATTGTCCCTGGATTTGTTTACCCTGGAAGTGCCACATTTTCCCAAAAAAACAGTGAAAGTTAACTAAAAGATACAGATTCATGACATTTTTTGAGATCAGTACATAACATGAAAGAAAGAACTCTACTGAAAATAAACATTAGATATAAATATTTAGCATCTCTATATCCAAAGTGCACATTCTGCATTTGGGCTGCTGACAACCCAAATATCTGAAGGAGGACCCAGAAGGATGACAGCTAAGCACTCAATGAACCTTCATTTTCTCCGCTCTCACCAAGACAGGAGCAGTTGCCCAATTTGCCTGAATAGGTTACAGACACTAATTTCAGTATTACCATTATCATTAATGAGAACCAACAGAAATACAGATCTCTCAGGCTTGGAACAAACAAGCAAAGCAGCTGAGGCTTCCAAACACCTTCACTGAGAAGAGTCCTACTGCTGCCACTTCCTGAAGCTACCGTACCAATGCAGGGCTTCGGGTTGGCACTATCATGCTGTGTAGCACAACCTGTCCACCTGCTTGACAGAACTGACAGAAAGGGATTTCTCTCTTAAGAGAAATCAGCCAAAGTATTAGAGAAGCACATTATAAAAGAGAAAAGAGAACAGGAGAGAAAGGAGTTGGGACAAGATGAAGGTTCACCCAGGAAAAAGATGAGAGTACAGCATCTAGAAAAGGAGGGAAAACTCTAGAAACACAGGATACCTTCTATAGGAGAAATACATGGTATGCCAGGTAGGATCATAAACCAGTAGTTTGTGGAAGAACACCACAATGAACTCTTCGGGGGAAAGCTAGTACCCTACAGCCTGTATCTTTAACTGAGGCCTCAGAGTACAAACACAAACCCAGCATTAAATAACAAATATTAATAACTAAAAGACAGAACTGAAGCCCCAAGCAAAAGAAGGGAACAGCAACCCCCTCTTGTAAGGATCAACACAAGAGGCTAGGAGGCGATGATAAAAGGGAGGACCCAGAGCTAAAGCTGACGGAAACACTCCCCGAGGTGCAGTGATGCCGCCAGCCAGAAGGTCCAGGACCCCGCTGCGCCTTGCGGCGGGCGGCCGGGAGCGGGCGCAGGGCGAACCACCCCTCAACAGTAAAGCCCCGCCTGGGGCTCCACCGCCGCTCCGGCCCCGGGAGCTGCTCCCCTTACCTGGCTGGCCTTGTGAAACTGCTTCTTGAGCCCCGCCACCGACATCTTTCCCCCGCGGCTCCCCGAGGCGGCGGCGCTGCCCAGGCCGAGCGGGCAGCAGGTCCCCGCGGCCGGCCCGGCCTCTCGCTGTGTCACCCGCACCTACAGCCCCGGCGCCCCGCGCAGATGGAAACATCGCCTTCCAAGCGGGCTCGGCAGCTGCCACCCCATTGGCCGCCGCCGCGGCCCATGCAAATGACAGAGCCAGAGTCGCCTGCCCATTGGCTACTTGCGAGGGCTATGCAAACGAGAGCGCTCGAAGACGCCCACGCTGCGATGTCGCAGGGAGACAGCGGAGAAGGGAAGGCGGGCGGCGGGGGGGCGCCGCGCCCAGCGGGAGGGTCCCTGCGTGCAGGGGGCACTGCTGCTGCAGCCAGGGCACCCTCCCGATTAGCAGAGGCTTGCTTCAGCACCAAAGGCCTATCTGTTAGCTCCCTGATGTCATCTAGTCTTATTTCTAATAAGGCTCCCATTTCCTCCTTATAGGTCTCATTTCTTATGTTTCCATGTAACATCTCTAGCTGGGCTCATTCACCTCAGATCTATTATTACACATCATATTTTAATTGTAGCTTTTAACACATGAAAGCTCTTGCAGTGGTCCAGAACATGACTGGTTGGTGCTGTACATCAGAACAAAATCTGCTTGGTAGTGTGACTCCAGAGCTGCATAAATGCTGCTCAAGGTTCAGACAGGCAGAGCCTCCACAAACTGCCTCCCTCTTGGAGGAGCAGACGTACTAGAAAGAGCTAGGCTAAAAGAATGGTTTAGTTGTTTGCTTGGTTGTAGATGATGGATTCATTGTATGCTTAAATATGGCTGCATATCAGCAATGTGCAGATATAAATATGAGATGTGGTTATGCCTACACTGGTAAAGCACTTCCAGGCTACACTTAGATTCTGGGCCAGATGTGCTCTGCGATAATGCTGCTTGATCCTGGCCATAAGATCACTTGGGAGCTATGATTCAGCTGAAACTTACGCATGGACCTGGGAAGCAGTTTAGAGAGAACCGTTGCCGGCTGCAGCAGGGCTCTCAGCATCACTCGCTGTCATGCTTACTGCATTTTTATTGGGTTTGGGAGACAAAGGCATTTCCAGAGCATGTTGTAGTTATTTCTTTATAATAGCAAAGAGGACAATGGCAAAAAATACAAGAACTTTCAGAGTAATTGGCATGTTATAAATTGGGAGAAAAAAATCACTGTCCCACCTGTTAGAAACAATTATATACCACTATGAAACAAAGTGTAAAGACAGACATAGTAATGGGTTAAGGAACCTCTACTGTCTATTCCTTGACAAAGGACTCTCTATACAGGAGAGACAGAAGAGACAAAAGAGAAAGCAAAGAGGATAGCACCAGTCAACATCTCCTCTAGAAGATAAACTGTGAGGTGAGGTCCTTTTAGGTTTTTGGACTGAGTCATGTTTGTAGGAGGTCTGCAATCACCATGCTACCTGGTGCCACCTGTGTCTAGGAAAAGAACATTTTCAGCCTCTTTACAAGTAAACATGGTACCACATGTACTTGATTTGTACACACCACAGGTACTTGATTTCAGCACCAGTTTCTCCTCCTAATTGAAACTGGCAGCAAGATGTTAACTGTCCAGGCCAAATTTGGTATAGCTTAAATTAGTGATATGTTTGTAGAGACCTCAGGTGAGAAACTAAGGCCTAAAAGAAGAAATTGGAGTTCTGTAAAAGGTATTAAAGCAATCTTTTAGTGTACCATGGAATTAGGGACACAAGAAGGCTTTGGCTAATCTTTAGCATTAAGAAAGGGTGGACTAGAAGCAAAGAAGGAAGGAGTCTGAAATAAGTCACTGTGGAGGGGAATCAATGGATTATGAAGCCACTGTGGCTGCTAGCTGTAAAATTGGATTAGATAAAGAACATGAGTAAGGCTATATGTCTACAACTTCTTTTTTTTTCCTTTTTTTTATCCTGCTTGTAACTTGAGGGTACCAGCCATGTTGTCTCTGCTGAAGTGATAGAAGAATTTGCAAGTGGGAAATGCCCTGTGGAAATTCAACTTCATGACCTAATTGCTCAATGATACAGACAAGGTGAAAACCTAATTAGTGAGCCAACTTGAATGGTTCAGGTGTTAATGATTTGGTAGACACACCCTGAAAAAGAGACTGGTATTCAGTTCAGATATAAGCAAAAGTTATAGCTTGTAGCCAGTAATATATGCTGGCTAAGCAATATCTAAGAGCTTTGTAATCACAGACATAGCCATATCTCATGAAAAAAAGGGATTGTGGTTTGCTGGATGATATTCTTTAAGTTTTATGAAAAGTTATTATTCAGTCTGTAAAATGAGGGAAATCAGAAATAGTACAAAAACTATGGGAAGTGGTTCAGATAAATGCTGACATGATGGAAAAATGCTTCTATTAAAAAGAACTGTTACAAGCAGAAGACAGAAGACAGGCCAGGGCACAGCGAAAAACGCTTCACAGTCTGGGAAAGAGGGAGCCTTCAGGGCAAAAGTTCTAGATGTCTGGACATTTAAAGTACAATTTCAGTCCCACTACTCAGGAAATCTCAAAGTGCATGAGAACAACAGATGATGGCTCCAACATGTTATTGTTATAGAATTGGATGTGCTAAAAAGGACAGTGAAATTTGTACAAACTGGGAACTTCTAACTGGGCTCAAATCAAGGCAGCGACTAGAAAATATGCCCTGGCTACTTATATGGGAGAACTGGGCTTGAAAATTGGTCCTGTGAAATTCAGAGAAGATAGATACTTGGATAAATGGATAAATTAATAATTCACTTGGATTTCAGTGTGGCTAATACTATGTAAAAAATACAGTCAGCAGAAACTCAATCTGAAGATGTGGCAAACAACCTTATAGGCATTTGGTTCTACATGAAGAAATTACCTTACCTGTAAGAGCTGAAATTGCAATGGCAGCCATATGAAGTATTAGGTTTTCAGCAGAATGAAAACTAGAAATATTTTTTAAATTATCCAGAGGCATCTTAGCATTTGAAATTACTTGGACTTTGAAGACAACTACATCCATGTTTGCTTGAATGTCTCTTAAAAATAATGAGAATACTGTCTGTGAAATGTGATCTGGGTCTTTGGTAGTTACTGCCATAAAAGAAAACATCAAAAAGGGGAGGAAAGATGAGTTTGTGATGAAATTCTATGAATTTGATTCTGGGTCACACTGGCTACCTAAATAAAGCACTTATTTATTCCTTGAGGCTTAAATATTCAAAACAAGTTACTGTGCATCAGCTTACCTTGTAATAAATTTCTACAGATGGCATTAGAAGGAGACTTTGGATGTACTCACCTGATCTGGGACAAGAATAACTGCAGGGGAAACCAGCCTATTGAGTAATCAAGTTATTGCTTACCAAGACCGAGGTCACTGAGAGAAACCTATGAGACCCCCATAAAGGAGGTTTTCCTCTGTAGTTGAATTAGAGATTAGCAACCCCAAATTCTGGATTAATAATAGAAAAATAAATGGAAACTACACATAAATTCTCTACATGTTGAAGAAGTCTGATTTCTCAAATTTCGTCTTCAAAATACTGGCAATGGGGAAGGAGAACAAAAGAAGAAAAAACCAAACCAACCAACCAAACCAACCCCAAACCCTTACATTTCTACAGGCTTTTGTGGCTTTCAGCTTGAGAAAAAAAAATTGCTACATCAGAAATGGTCCATCCACAGGACTATGTTGAGTAGGAGGGAAGGGGTAAAGACAAACAAAAGCGAGCGAGACTCTCAGGCATAGATGTGATAGCCACTAATGGTCCATAAAGACTATATGTATTTAACAACAGTGCAGACTACCTGGTTAGTTTTTCATGTTAGTTGTCAAAACCATGGTCATAGGCTGTGGGTTTTTGGTCACAGGAAAATAATATATTTGAAAACTAGCGCTTAGAAAAGAAGCATTCTGAAAAGGTGATCCTCTAGGAAAACCATGCCATTTGAAAGAAGAGTTTGCCAATATCCCTCTCTGCAAGAGCAAACTTGTAGGAAGCTTTAAAAATAAAGCAGGCTCAGATATAAGGTTGTACGTTCTTTTAGAAAGGTGGGAGTTCATCCGGTTCCACAATTCTAGAAAAAAGAGGGGAATACTAAACTGAATTGACACTAATACTTGAGTATTGACCCAAGGAAATGAAATAATGTGTAACAAAACATTCCAGAGTGGAATCCAAAGGACTACAACACTGGATGAAATTGTTCCAAAATTTCATCCATTTCATTATTTTCTCGGTGTCAGCTCCCAGGTCTGACATTGCAGGACAAACCTGGGAGCTGACACTGGGAAAACAATGCCAACAGCAAACTACCCCAATAACAAAGTCAGAAGAGAATCCTTCTGCAAAAAATGCCCAAGAGAGTAAGGACATCTCACGAGCCTGTTTTAGCACCCTTTCTATATACTTAAATGAAACAATTATTTAAAATAAAACAAAAAAAAAGTTGATGATATGAAAATATGTTCATGTACAGGAGCAGGCCAACCCTATGGTTTTGCTTCTAGAACATAAACAAGCAATTCTGCATATTATAGCACCTTCTGTGCAGATAAACTAGCTCAGGTATTTCTGACATGGCTTTGCATTGCAGTATACATTTCATAAGAAAGGGGGAAGAACAGTCTTCTCTACGCAGCCAGCACTGGCCAGAGCTTGGAAAGCTCCCCGTTCCACACGGATGCTGCTGGCAGTTAGAGCAGGAATATGTGACCCTGGGGCCAGCAGACACTCTGGCTAACCTACTTCATTTGTTTAGGATGCTTATGTTTGCTCCCCAGATCTTCTAACTAAATGTAGCCAGTGAATTATTTTTGGCACATGTGATTGTTCTTCTCAAGCTGACTTTCCACATGTGTTACTTTACCGTTATCCAGATCTTTGCTTCTCTTCTTGTCTCCCTCCTGTGTTTGCATTCCACACGCTTCTCCATGATCCTGCAGATACCTTCTATCCTCACTTTCCTAAATCTCTGGCTGTTGCTCTGCAAGCGTCAATAACAAACAGAAGCTTGTTAGATCTTATGCTATTAATTGATAAATATGGTTCTAATTGCTTGTTTCTTTTAAAAAGACAGACAAACATTTTAGATGAACTCAAAATCTAGATATAGTTTTTTTAAAGTTATATACATGTATACTATAAGTAGGTACTCTAATTTTGAAAACTCAACAATCTACTTTTTTGTGTATGCAGCTCTGTCACACTGCAGCTTGTAAAAATTTTGCAATCCTAATCTTGCAAATTATACTATGTGGATGGACTCCTCAACAGCTCCTGCTTGGAGATCTTGTAACTTTTAGGTGCCTATGTTGTTTCTGGTAGCAGTAAAAAAATTTAATTTTTACTGTTAACATATACCTAGGCACTCAGTGCTCACAGACAACTCTAGACTGTTCAACAACGAGATACATGTGTAAATTAGAATAAAGATGTGAATGTCCAAAATTACTCTGCAGAAGAGACACATCTGGAGATAAAATAGTTAGTGCTAATCCTGGATATCTGGAGCATTTTTATTTCCTCTATGCTTAAGATTTCTAACTTGATAAACCATAGAAAAAAACTGTAAGATGTTTTCCTTTGGGTAGGTCTACTTGTCATACATGGAAATATTTCTGTTTCCTGAATAAATCAGAAAAAAATTAATTTCAACTTCAAATCTCATAGTTTTCAGTACAGCAGCATTACTTCACACAAGCACCTGGTTTGCCTGCTTGAGCCTCCCTTTCGGGCCGTATCCCCTCAAGGGACTACATCTCCCCTAATGCATCTGTGGCCATGTGAGTGCCAAGACAGGCCCCTCCGCGTGTGTTTGGCCAGGGGCGTAGCGTATTGCGCTGTGGGAGATGTAGTCTAACCAGGAGCCTGGCCAGCGACGGGGAACTGGAGCAGGTTGCCCTCAAACTGGGCTTCTTCATGGAGGTACAGCAAGGTAACAAACCCATGAGAAAAGGCTGGGTTGTGAAATGGACCCACGAATTTTTTCACTAAGGATAAGCAGAAAAAAAGCTTTTTTATTGGAAAATACCAAAAAGGAATATGTAGCCATTTCTGAACTGGAATTTTTTACTCTCTTCTGGGAAGAAAAATCAACCTATTTTAAAAACTTATTTAGTTTAATACAAAACCAAATTTTGAGGTATAAGAAATAACCACATAAGGAACATCCTTCTTTTTGCTGGCCTTTCTAAAGTAGCTATGTTCCTTCTTACTAAAGGGTAAGGCAAAATAAACTGTAACTCACAATGAGTCAATGTTGTAATGCGCAGAAATGTTGCTCTGACTTCAAAAAATTGCACCTGAGTTCTGTGCTGCTATTTCACAGGTGACAAAATAGAGCTACTAATTTTCTGCACACAGCTGCCTGTGTTCATTAGAAAATGATGACGTTCTCATTGTTGACAATGCCACAGCCAGCACAGAATTTGAAACTGAAATGTTGCTAGAAGAGTAATGCTAGCTGCAGGAAGGTGTAAAGGATATTCATCTTCATGTTAAAACTACTGTATCATAAATGGTGAGGACTTTTGAAGCAGAATGTTGTAGCACTCTGGCATAAACTGGATCACATTTACTGTTTGAAATCCAATCTAGAATTTCATGTAACTGCTCTCAGTTATAGAACAGAGCTTTAAGTATCATCTTAGTAAGTCTTGATATTTGTAGTAATCCTTTTCAGTGGAAAAAGGACACACTGAAGAACAATATGTGCTGCCTTGCCTCGCTTACAGAATGCAATGCACAAGCTTCATTATAACAACTTACTCAGCTTTATCAGGTAAGAAATATATAATCAGCAAGAAATCTGAGTAAAAATCAGAAAGAACACAGACTATGTAATAAAAGGAGACAAATAGTAAAAAATAAAACAAAGTGAAAAATCCAGTGGTTTACCTTCTCCATTTATAAATATATGACTAATTCTATTTTAACTTGCTTCATATTACAGGACAGAGTGTCATATCAACTCTGTGACACAGTGTCCTTATATAACACACAAGGTGGACATTTCAAAGAATTTGACTGATATTTAAAAGCAATTTGAATATCAGTAAGTATCTTGTAGCAAGTTTGTGAATATTCAGACATACCTGATTTTAACAAAACTTTTACAGCATGGGTGTTGTTTTGCTTTCAGTGTAATTTAATAGGTCTTTTGGGATCTGCCATGTTTGAACATCTGGGAATCATCAGATGTTGTCTGTGGATCAGTGAGGCAACAGGAAAGGCATGATGTGACACAGATGTTAAATATGGCAATACCCCATTGACCGACTGGATCACAAATGGGAATGATCAGACTTTGAAAAATCTGATTACAATTCATTGACTGGATAAAATTCTTTTTTTTTTTCTTGAATTTCCTACCTGTTCTGATAACAGTGGGTATTATAGTGGTCAAAGAATTATTGGAAACTGGCTTATTTGGAGGAATAAAATGACGTAACTGAAGACAAGGACTTTTACTATCAAATACTTTGCAGGAAGATGAATGCAATTTGCCAGGTCCCTGCTGTCTCGTCATGCTGATGAATGTCTACCACTGGATAACTCTGCCACCCCTTGTAAAACAAAGAATACGTAAATCAAATTTATTGCATTCGTTTAAGCATCATGGTTAATTGAGTAACTACTACTGTACTAAGAAACCTTTTCCTCCCTTCCCTCATATGCAAAGAAGAAATAGCATATATTAAATCCTGTAACTGCTAACCATGAATGCCACCTTCTGGCTATATACAGAAACGCCCTTTGAGAGCAATAGGGAAAAAAGCCCAGCTTTCATTCCGTAGTTACCAGATAACCATTTCAATTAAATATACGTTAAAAATGTGTGAAATACAGACACGCCTCCTGACAGACTTCCTAGCTTGCTCACTGAAATGCAAAGGTACTTAGATATTTATTTTTCTAAATAAATTGTATAGTTTAAAATAATAAACATACCTGACATTGACTTTCTGTAGAAACAACCTGAAAACTGTTGTATTTAAAGGCAGCAGCCGAATCAATATCATGAATGAAATTCTGAACTTACTGAAGCTGACAGGATTTTTGCCACTGACTTCAGTGGGGCCCAAACTTTCAATCTGTATTTTCTGAAAGCTGCTCTTGTGAACTGGGGTTTGAATTTTCTAAAGATTTTAAGGGAGCCAGGCGTATATTCTTCTGCAATTCAGTGGGCACAGGATTTTAAAGAGGAAACTGGTCCTGCAAAACAATGATGGTAAAGGTTTTTGGAGTCAGAGATCTCTCCTTCCCTATGATCAGACCAGATTAGCTGTTGCTTTTATTGCTTGAACTTCTCCAGCAATAGACTTACAGTTGTTTGGTGTTGCTAGTACAGGTAAAAGCATGTCATACGTACCAGAACATGTTCCTTGAAGCAATCATATTATCATGGTGTAATGGACTCCCAAATCAAAGCAAAATTCTGCTCTGGCTGCTAGGATGATATACAGACAGCAAGGGAAACAAGCCAGGGAATTTCTCTCACCTGGGGAAGCAAATAAGAAGCATTTCTCCAGTGCATGAAAAAGAATATTGGGGCAGACAGTAGCTGAAATCCCCTGCAGTTATAGATTGCTTTAACTCTACCACATTTAACTTAGCCCTTATTTTTTTTACCTAGCTATTCCAGCTGTGTGATCTCCTGCAGATTTAAATTCTCAAGTCATAGATAAAAATAATTTCAGTGAGCCTAGTCCTACACTTAGATATCTAAGTGGGAAATCAGTCATCTCTTCTTAGGTTCTTTATGGTTCTGCCTATCAATTTCTTTACTGTGTCAAGTATAAGATGGTAGAAATTGTATGCAAGCTGACAAATCACTTAACCTTAATGTAGACATTGGACAACTTTTAATTTGTCTAATCTGTGATTCTAATATTTTTTAATGTTGTCAGACATGCACTAATTTCAAGGATTCAGTCAAACAGCATACATTGGAGGAGATTAAAAAATAGTGACAACTATTGTATGTTATTAACTGATGTCTGACTTGTTTGAGAAAAGCTTTACAATTAAAACCTTTCTATCTGAATATCGAAGATACAGGAGAGAAATGATGAATTTTATTATTTTTCCTTTTAAAAATTATGTTAAGTGTAATGGGTTTCTATATGCTGCAAATGTGTGGTTCTTCTGCAATAAATAAAAATAGCACAAAGCTTTATCAGGTGTTTTTTTTTTTACTCCCTTCTTTGGAGGAAGAAAACAAAAGATGGGGATTAAACTGAGCTTAAACTATAGCTCTGCTCTTCCTACAGTCCCATACTTGCTTGTTTTTCCTGACAGGTCATCTTGCAGATACAACCCAGGCACTGATACATGGAAAGCAGGTACCCACTTACTCAATCCATCTATACAAATGTCCACAAAGTTTGTTGTTTTTCTCAGCTGCTGAGATATCTGTAAGAAGCCGTTTATAATCTTGACATGTATATTAAATTCTGACATATATACTAGGTAATGGAAAGCATATTTGTGAATCCTGCCTTTTTTTTTTTTCTTTTCAACTTTGACTTAAAACATTACAGGGCTTCTAAGATTCTTAAAGTACTGTGCTTTTCCTTTAATGAGAATGTTATGATCAGGGTGCCACAGAGACAATAGTGTGTATTGGGTGACTTTGTGGGGTTTTTTAAGGGTGAGGAGGGGTTGAAGAGACAAGTGCTCAAGAAAAAGACAGAAAAATGTTCCAACACGAGATAAACTGTTCCATTAATTTACTCTACTATTAGTGATACTATCTCCAATCTGTAGATGGCAGCGATCTTCCACTGCCTGCTTCAGTAGGAAAGGGGGGTGGGGGGGGGGAAATCCTAAAATTAAATCCACTATCAAAACAGATGTGGGGAAAATAAGTCATGAGGTTAACTTAATTCTATATACGTCTTCTTTTTAACCTACAGCCTACTTAAAGAATATAGGAAAGTATACCCCTTATTTTATTTCCTTCATGTAATGAGAAAATATGTGATGCCATTTAGAACTTACAAATTTCTGTATCGAAGGATTTGGATGACAAATTCCAGAATACTGTGTTATGGAATTTATCTATGATCAAAACCCTACACTGGCATTCTGGACATCTTGTACGTACCTTTGATACATTTCATTATTTTAAACATGTTTATTCAAATAATATCTGCATTTTTCTTCCCAAACCTTTTCGGGTACTTATCTACCTCTTTCATCAGTTGTTAAGCATGTCTCTATCACGTCTTTAATTTTCAGGTGTTTTTCTCTGGACACTTGCATTAGTTTTCACTTTCATTCAAATAAAACGCAGTGAACGGAGTGTGTAAGGCTTTCAGAGTGCATTTTAGTGAAGGGTGTGATATGAAGCCCACTGAAATCAAAGAGAGTACTTCTGTTAATTTCAGTGGACTTAGAATCTTGCCTTCCAAAATCTACCTTGATTGGTGACCGGTAGAGAGAATTTTCAAAGTATAACACAAAGTCTAACCTTCCCTTTTTGTCACTATTTTCAGTTGTGGTTTGTTTTTTTCTTAATGATTCCGCCTATAGGATTTTAAAGTGTGATACTTTTCATGAAGATCAGACTATAAAAACCACACCATTTTTGAAGTTCTAATTTAAGTGTCACATAGGCTTCTAGCATTAGATTTTAAATGGTACCTAGACACAAATGCAGATGATGGGCCCAGTAGGATTTCAAACAGCATCTAAATAGCATTTTAGAATTTGCTTCTGAAGATTATAAGTATCAATGAGATTTTGGGTTTTGTGGGGAAGAAGACGCCTACAATGCATGTATATGCAAAGTGAGACACAGAGAAGTACCTAAGCCAGTTAATTTCTTAATATCCATTGTTTTCAATAGAAAGTATATCACTGCAAAGGGCAAAAAATACAAAACCACTCATCTGCTGCTAAGGCAGCACAGTTTACTTTAAATGGCATGAGCAGTGAGACATTCCACAGCAAGTCATGAGAAATTATTTGTGCCAGGTTCTTCCATTTAACATTAAGCCATTTGGTTCCTTGCTGCTGAAAGATGTTTTGCAACATCAGTACACCTAATTTGCAGTCACTACTGTTTCACTGCAGTCGCGTGGAGTCTTGTCATTGGTATGACCAGTGGCAATTTTGACAACTTCTAGTGCAGAAAGCCAGTATAAATTACTGTGCATTGTTTAAATCCTTTTTTGGAAAGCTTAGCCGGGAGTTATCTCCTTTTGCACAGGAATGTATCACATCCAATAGGTTCTGGAACAAAAAGGACATATACTCTTCATCTCAATAGCAGACTTTCCACCCATTCCAGTAGGAAGATAAAACCACCTACCTGGCATCACTGTCTTAAGAGCTTTCTCTACGTGCATCCTATATCTTCTCCTCTGAACTTTGTCACCTCTCTTTTATGATGACAAATAGCTTTTCTTCTTCCTTACTGACCACACTCTTCAGATCTTTGAAAAACTGCAGCATTTTCTCTGTCTAATCTGTCCACGTTGCTTAACTTGCAGTTCTAAAACAGGATTTGTTTCTTAATGAGTGAATGTTTAATCTTTTATATTCCATTGTCAGAAAAATAATCCACTAATCTGGTCCCAATATGCAGTACGCAGTTTCATAATATGTACTCTCACCCAAAAAAAGGATGGGAAAGGGCAGCTAAGGAAGAGTGTATGGCCTTATTCCCTGTTTATTTACACATGTGCATGCATATATATCCAGACTTGCTCTTTTCCCTCACACTACTGGCAGAGAAAATAGAGCACAGTACAGAAAATTTATTTTTTTAACCTGCTCATATTGCCCCCATCCCCCACCAAAAAAACCCTATTGTGAGATATGAAATAAAACTTAGGTTTAATACATCCACTCATGCTCTAAGTGCACTTAGTAAGGTCCCTTCTTTGGGAGTTACTCTTGGCCACTTCACAAAAATGTCAACATTAGAATTTTGCAAAAAACTCAGTTTAGTAAGCCATTGGCTTAGTTTGCTTTACATACGCTTACAAGATTGTTTGCAACATGAACTCAAAGAGTGCTAGGACGGTGCATAACTCTCCCATAGCTTCCAGTCATGCTGCCTGACTTGCACTGTTACTGTCTATCCTTTCTCCCTTCTGCGTCTTCCCATTCTCATTCTTCTGCTCCCTCTCTTCATCTTTCTAATTCATTCCACATGCCCTTGAATATGTACCATGTAAGCTGCTGGTTTGCATTCAACATTTGTTTATCCTGGGACTTATCACAGTATCTGAGAATCTCATAACTTTCACAGATTTTTATCCCCTTGAAGCCTTTGTGAAACAAGGAAGTATATGTCAATTTACAGATGGGGAGTGGTCACACTGTAGATTAAGTGAGGTGCTCAGAGCCCTACTTAGCCGTGGGAGCTGTATTCAAGTATTTCTTGGCTCCTGATCTCCTGTATAGATTGAACATTCCTGTCGAACTACATCTCCTGCAATGCACCACAGTCTCCTTCAGCAGTGAGGACAGGCCATCACTCTAGCTTTTTTGGCTTCAGAGACTTCTGCGAGATATGGCCTGGCTGAGGAGACTCTTTCTACATTAGAACAGGGACATGAGACACAAATTCAGCAATTTCAGAAAACCCCACTGTGACTTTTCAAAATCCAAATTTATGGATGGGTAGAAAAGGGAATGTGTGTGGGAATCGGTTCAAGTGCCTGACCTACATTTCCATTCCCCCACAAGAAATCAAAGCGTGCTAAAAAAAAAAAAAAAAGAATCAAATTCATGCAAAGCAGATTCTTTACTCAAAAACAGTTAATGAACTAAAAATGTTGGCTTCTGAGGAAAATTCTGTAATGGCCCTAGTTGTACATTGACTGGAAGAAAGAGCACATAACTAAAAAAGATTTCACTACGGTTAATCCTTCCTTCTCATTTCAGAGCATCTGCTGTGAGGACAGCATACTTTTTTGCAATACAATTCACCTATCTGTACATCAACACAGTTAGAACAGTCTCTTAATGTTCATTTTAAATTAGTTTTTTTGGAATTGTCAAAACATAGGAATGTGTATCCATGCTTTACGACACAAAGGGGTAGCTTCCAAAGCAGTGAAAGGAAAGCTCACATAAGGACTGAGGCTGGCAACATGAGAAATTTGTGTGCCAGATTATTAAGCATTCTGATTTAGCCGTGATGTGAAACTCCACAGCGAGCCCTACAAACAGCTCTGCTGATACTGAGGTAGTGACCTCTGAGGCTCCCATGTGACTGGGCTGCCAACGGGCTGTCTGGTCCACCAGGGTGCCACTTGCCTTGGATTTATCTTTGAGTCTGAGGAATTTTTTTTCAGTGTAGTAAGAAAATCCTATTTCAAATTTATTATTAGAGCTATCTCTGCTCTCTGGCCCCAGTGGATAAATCCTAGTAACTAGATATGTATTTTCCATGGACCTATGCACTGACTTTAAAACAAACCTCATGCAGATAGATGTCTGGTTTTCCTTATTAATTAAGGGAGATGGGGAAGGGAAGAGAAAGGGGAATACACAATAGTTCACTTACCTGAGAAAAGCTGTGCAGCTGGCTGTGATCTGTTGTATAAGGCAGGAAATATGCATCTAATCAATTGTACTCTCTTGGAACTTTAAAAAATAGTGGTTTATAGCAAATGTTATCATATGAACTTGGTGAAAAAATAAACATTCCAACTACTTCTGCACTTTTATGCAGATGAAATACAGTCATCGCAAACAGAGTTAAAAAAAAAAAAAGGAAAGTAACTGAATGAAGCCTTCCTATTTGTGTAAAACTACTCCGGTAGTGAGCCCGTATCTCCTATTCTCAGGACTCAATCTGCTTAGCCTAGTGAAAATGTTTCAAAACTGACACACAGAAAGAGTCTGCATTCTGCTGCAAGCACAACTTCCACTGAACTGTGTAAAAATAAGGCAAGATACAATGTCAACACTAAGAAGAAAAGCTTAAATTACAGTCTTTGTATACTTGATAGGTATTGCATACGAAAGCCTTTTTCAGTAAATCAGTTTAGTGCTATTGTCTCTTCAGTATTAAAAACATCGCAGTATAATCAAAAGTTTCTAGATCTATCACAAAACAGTGAAGGTAGCACCACTACTGGCTACAATAAATATCTTAAATCTCACCAGAAATCTGATCAGAGGACTTAATCTGTCTGCTGACACTTTGTAGAAATTGGCTCTTTTACCTCTATGCTCAACTACCTAAAATTGCCCACATACCTAGAAACATAACTTAGTCTCCACTCAATGTTTTTTGCCAGAGAGACAGTTAGGAGAATACTGTCATCTTCTCCACCCTTACACCAATTACATCTGCTTACTGGACAGTTACATACTCCAGCTAGTTTCAAGAAGTGTGTGTAATGCTAAGAGCTAACAAAAATAAACAGCATCAGCTGATCAGACTCTGAATATAACACAAAGGGCATTGCACCTTGCTGGATTTTCCTCAAAAACTTCCCAGAAAGTTACCTTTGGCACAGAGGAAGACTGCAGTGCTGTCAATGTTTTACTTAAGGCTGTGAGTCCACCACACAGGGACAGACTTGAGACAATGCCTGTTGCTTTCATTAATGAGTTTTTCCTTATATTTTTACTCTCTGAGGGATCCTCTTTCTCAACATCATTGTTATTCTATTTTTTGCTTCATATTTTAAGATACATAAATACATGGAAGCATTTTACAGGAGTTCCAAAGCTTCCTGAGAAATGACTGACCTTTATAACTCTTGGAGTATGTGTAGTTAATTGAAAAGTTCTCCTCTATATATTTTCTCTAAACAATGGAGAAAATATATATGCTAAACAGAACCCCATCCAGGTATGTGTGTAAACTGGAGAGAAGAATGCAAGAGAGTTATTTATAAGAGGATGAAAAATTAAGTATTATTTATATAGTGCCAAATATATTCTTGGTTCTTATCTGTTCTTACAAGCAGCACTTTGTTCATGTATGGAAGAAGCAATTTGAAGCCATGGCAGCTGAGCTACAGTAATTTTGATATAATGGCAAGGAAAACATGCCAACAACGTACCTTTTATGTGCTTGTTAAACTTAGCTTTGGTTGACAGGGTGCCCACTGCAAAACATACACAATACCTATAGGAATTATAAACAGTCTTCCCCAAAGAAGATTTTATTCACTTCTGTCATATCTTAGTTATTTACTTAGTGCATAATTTAATCTATCAATTCCTTATCTATAAAAGGGATGCGTCAGGACTTCTGTGAGTCTTGTCCAGACACATTTCAATGTCTTCTGAGCAGAAGCTATCCTGCTAAATGCATTGCACCACACCCACTATCCCAAAGCCCCAGTCAAGACTGAGGCTTCAAAGTACAACTGTAATAACCAATGCAATATGAAACATTAATTTTCTTATGGTAGCTGCAGCCCTTAAGACTTTAAACAAGGAATAAAAAAATACTATTGCTTGACATATAAAGAATATGAAGGAAAGAGTTCTGGATATGTTTTAAAATATCTTGGTAATATTTTCCGAACCTCTAGACACATTTACTATGATCACATCTCTTTTTAAGTCTTGTAAGCTAACACTGTCTTATTAACTTTTAATATATGAAAAATATGCACTATAGGAAATGTAATGTTACTAATGAGGTAAAGATCTTCCCCCCTCACTGTTGTTTCCTGTCCATCTCCGTGGTAAGTAACCATGTATCTTTGTATATGGACGTGTACAAGATAAGTGGAATAGCTACTTACCCATCTTCAGTCCCTGTGGACCTTGATGAGCTAGTAAAAAAGGCAGAGCCTGCATCAAACCAATGCTCTACAGAAGAAACCCGAAGACATGCATTAAGATTCTGCCCTTGTGCCAGCTAGTGAGATTTTCACACATGAGGAATACAGACTAGGATCTTCTAAAGCTAAAAGATCTTGCAAATCACAGTTTTGTCTATCACCTAGTAGTTTTCAATAAGATAAATACAAAGAAGTCTGCAATAAAAGCAAGAGAAATACTCCCTATTCCAGAAAGTATCTCAGACACTTAAATCAACAGCAATATTCCCCTTGTTAGAAAAGTGGAGAAAATGTATTTGCTTGTTAAACATAGCATACAAAAAAGAGACCTTTTCTTTACTGAGGATTGCACACAGCTTTCAGATACTTTTCTGCAAGCCACATACAGACATAAATTTTTCTAATATAAAATGCAACCCTTCTGCAGTCTAATCAAAGGACTGCCAGGCCCCAAGTGATACTAAAAAAAGTCACATTAAGTTTCTAAGGGTCATTATTAAAAACATGTGAAATGTTGCCTCCAGTAACTTTGGAAGTTAATTACACTGTCTGGACACTCAGAGTATTCCTCATAGGCAAGGAACAAAACATTTTGATGTTAGAAGCCATACAGAAAGCACTCTCTTGCTTCCCTCTCTGCCCATCCTCTTATCTCTGGCCCTCCCTACCACTGTGGCGAAAGCCTAAAGTCAATAAGCACAAGAAATAGCGTGATCGTCCAAGGAATGCTAGAAAGTACTGTTATAAACAGTCAAGCAATATCAAACATGTCATAGCTTGCAACAAGCAGAACAGTGCACTGCAGGCTGGGCCCTGGGGATATGGACATCTAGTAAAGATTGGGAGGGAGGTCTGGCAGGTGGGAGGCAGGGAAGAGAAAAGAAAGAATGCCCTGCCTTAGCTCCTGCATACACCAGCTTGGTCTATGCAGGAGCTAAGATACTCCGAGAGCAAGGCTACAGGTGCCGCATCACTCATTCAAATGGTCTCAATTCAATTTCAAGGGTCATCCCACTGCAGTGAGCTCCCATCTCTGCTGTCGTTCTCACTTGGCCGGAGAGGGCTTTTTGTAAGGTTAACAATGCAGAAGCATATTTGTCAGTCATTACCTGTTATTTGATTGTAAACACAGGCTCTAGAACTGGTGCATAATTCAATTTTCTTTTGAGATGGAAAAATGGTTTAGTAAGTAGACATGGCTTAGAGAGGCCTGAGATAAAGATGACAAGTCATGGTCTGCAACAAGTTATGTCTCAGCTAAATAGTTAAATTTTTGTAAAGACACTTAGTAATAACGACTAAAGGGTCTGTAGATCACTGGTGATCAATCCTGCAGATAGAATAGCAAATCATAACATTCCCTTACTACAAAGGCTTGGAAAATTTGGGTATAGCTACACTGGAGGAGATGAACCTGTGCATGTGGCTCCACTGACCCACAAGGTGCAATAAGACACCTGTGGGCCAGAAAAAGGATTGCTATCCAGATATCCCTGCAATAGGGACAGGCTGACTACAGGGGTTCAAGGGTTAGGAAAAAAAGAGGATTTCAAAAGATGTAAGATATGCCTGTAATAAAGCTAAGAAGGCCTCACAAGAATTGAACTCTATATATGTTAAGAAAATAATTCCTTTCATTTTAATCTCATATTTGTTTCAAAATCATTGTTACTTTTGGATTATGTTGGATTCCCATTTAGCAAACTTTTAGCTAGGATGATCGCTTAAGGAGAAATGATGTATGTCCTGACAGAGGAGAAAACCCAAAGGTGAGATACACTCAATATAGCCCAGGGATGTAGAAAGGTGTTTTTCTAAAGGGCTGTGTTGGCTTCTTCTCCTAGAGTCCAATGACAAAAGAGCATAAATGAGAAAGCTAGCACTGGTGTTGGATATCGTGGTCTCCATCCGTGTGATACATGAGTAGCTCCTGTTATTTTTATTCAAATATATGATCATTCTTGTTTGCCAGTTGCTTTTTTCTCAGTTCCTCATCTCGACAACTTATTATTTTCAAAACAGAAATCCTACAGAAAAAAGGAAGGTTAGTTCTAGTAAGACCATGTAAGTCTGAAGGCAAAAGTGTCCATTCTATTTACTTCAGAAAAGCTTCTTTCAATACTAATTCTTCAAGCTCTCAGTCATCATAAAGTAATTTGTTTTCCTTTTCAAAAAAGATATTCTCAAGAATAAAAAGAAAAACTCAAGAAAAACTGGCTTAAGCCACTGGTTAAAATTTAAACAAAAAGCACCCTAAACTAGCAAACCATGCAGAGCAGACCAAGCTCTGAATTAAAGCCAACTCATGTGAATTTCAGGTCAACCAATGGCTAATAGCAGCTCCACAGGGATTAGAAGCACAGCCTGCTACTAAACTGAGCAACCAGAAATGTAAACTCACTCATCCATTGAAGTCATGTTGAACATTTACTGAAGCATGACTTAAATCAATACATAGAATTCCAGATAAACTGGTGAAAATTTGTTCAGCAAACAAATACAGTAGAAACTGATTTAAAGGGGGCTATTCAAATCCCCCTGATACCACCTACTGTTTCAACTTTTCTTGAAAGGTTGCTTCAATACAAAACTGCTTTGTAGTACTTCCATGAGTTTTAGATTTCCTGACCTCCAGCGAGATGGAGGTTAATTGCAGTTTCCCTGGAGGCCTAAAAATGCATCTTTTTTGGAATGGCACATCGGGCATTTTGTCACAATGTGAAGTGCAGTCCTGTCTGTGCTGATATTTAGTTTCCAAAAATTAAATAACATTTGGTAAGCGGCAAGAATATCAGGTGATCTCTATCCATGTAATGTTACAGCATCCTTGCTCCTGTTGACTGACACATAGATTCCTAATATTAGCCTGTTGGAATTATCTAGAGGGATATGGGTTTATTTGTAAGCTCCAGTATACCTGCTAATAATTTATTTATAATCATTATAATAATTTACTTTATAAATCAATTGGCTTCCACTGATTTCCTTCCAATTTACAGACTGAAATATCTTCTGCCTGTTGTTACACTGCCTGTTTAAGTTGGGTAAATGTCCTTTAAATCTACTTCTTATGCTGTAGGATGATGCCCTAAAATTTCATTTTTTAATAATATTTTTATTTTAAAATTCATTTGAAAAGTTTAGTAGAAAGAAGATGACAAACCAACTAAGATATGTTGATAAACCAGGAATTACTATTATCTTCGCTTTGCTTTGAAACAGAAGCAAACGAACAGAAAGAATATACAAACAACTAGATGAAAATACCTCCCATAAGGAAAACAATAAATAAAAGGTAGAACTAGCACAAACGTACAGACTGTTGTGTGAAACAGTACTTCTGAGCTTAAGGAAAGTCACTGGGATCTGGGTCACTGGGTTAGAAAGAACTGAATTAGTGAAAGAAAGATTACTGTCTTTCTAATTTAGTATACTAGACAAATAGGGAAACTTGATTTCAACAAGATGTTGCTGGCATTATATAACACGGAGTTATGCACACTGCAGCTAAAAAGAAGTTGATAAAATTCTTAACAAAATAAACTGGGGGAAATGTAAATCCGCCCTCTATGCCCCACTTCTTCTCCCTATGTAGCCATATAGTGGTAATTCTGGAAGAATATAATACTCAAAACATATATACCTGAGCTTTCAGCACCATACAGAAACAATAAACCAAAAATCAGTTGTACAAATGAAATTTGCTTTTAATCTCCCTTTATGCTCCATATTAAAAAAAAATTAAAAGGAAAAGTTGAAGACTTAAAAAATCAATGATCAGCTTACTATAAAAGATTCTCAGTAAAACTTTAAAATATATAGCTAGAAGTCCTGAAATATTTTACGTATTTTACCACCTAATGTAAGACAACAACATACAAAGACAACAGCAAACAAACACTTCTTCCTTAACAAGCCTATCTGTTCATGTAAAATCAATCCTTGCCATGAAAGCTACACCAGATTAATATACATGAAAATCAACAGGTTCTCTCTTCAGACAAGAAAACCTTGCAGCACTATGCTACAATCCATTGCAAGTAGATTAATATCATAAGAAACTTGAGATGGCAGAACAGTAGCATTGCATGTATGTTTGAAATAGGCCGGAATGAAAATTTTAGTCCAAATGAGTCATATTGGGTATTCCTAGCACTGCATGAAAGGCTTTGACCTTTATTATCCTGTATTTAGATTATGCTTTACCTTGCAATTCTATATGACCTCACAGCGAATGATTACAAAGCATTTGTAAATGTTAAGGATGATGTGATATTTAAGTCAACATGCAATAGGGGAATATGATCCATATTTTACCAGTGAAAGGACTGAGATACAGACTGGTTAAGGGTTTGACCTAGAAAGTAGTATAAAAAATGGGCATTGAACATCTCTCTCAGGTTCCGTAGTTGTGCCTTAGCCAGACAAATGCCTTACCCCTTACCTGGTGTTCAGACCAGACACCTCACTGGAAGTCTGTGTCACAGTACTCTTTTGTCCAGAGCTTTGCTCTAACTATATGTGAAATAGAGGTTAAATTCTCACCTTTTGAGTCTGCAGAGACAATTTTGGAAGGCATTTTGCCTCAACATTTCTTTTCACTGACATTTAAACTTTTTTTTTGTTCTTTCCCTAGAACGGAAGACAATCCCACTTTAGTAGTAAATTGCTACACAGGAGAAAAGCAATGAGTATTTCTCTTTCTGCATGAAATCACCTCTACTCAGTTATTCAGATACAATTGCTATATATTTAAAGGCCTAAATAAAACTACTGATACAATTCAAACAAACTGGTAAAATTATTTTAATATTAATTGTGTAGAAGTGAAAATCAGATGCACAGGTGAAAGGCTACAGATCCCGAATGGGGTAATGTTTTAAAGCTCACTGAGATTATTGAAAAAAACTTACAAAGATTTCAGCAGTCACTAGATCAAGCCTGTGGCCAGCTGGGTGAAATTGAAGCTTATTTGACTTCTGCAAAGCTGCAGGAGCACTTAATCACTAATGATCTGGTCCATCTTGGACAGCTGGGAATTTTGCAATAGCCCTCACTGGGGCCAGCATTTTATATCTGGTCTCTCTTTCCTTTGGTAAGGTCCTCAAAACCTCACATATTTTGATATCAACCCAATCCCCTTTCTACCAAACTGACTTCTGATTCAGCCCCTAAAAGAACACTGTATTGGCAGTATGTACTGTAGGCAGAATAATCGCAGTTCTCTGCCATATGCCCTATGTGGTATTTTAAAAAACGACTGACTGCTGCATGATTGTTCTGCTTTACCCTGTAGCTCTGGGGCTGACTATATATCTTCAGGAGTGTTAAGGTATGATGCCAGACTAAAATCTGCCTTATTAAACAAACTCCCAATAGCTCTGATATGACTTTTAATTTATATTATAATTTCTAAATTCTAGTTGCTCCTTGGTGATTTTTTTTTTCCCACAAGCGCATCTGGAGCTGCTGGAGTTTTGTGCAGGAAGCAACCATGTGGATAAAATGACACCCTTCTATGCCTCTTGCTTCTCAGTGCAATCTGACCTCTTTCACCAGAGTGGCCAGTTGAGTCCCACAGCTTCTGGGCAGTTCTTACTGTTTTACCTAAAGCAAAAAATTCCTAGGAGTGTCCACAAATCTGAACCGGCATCTGTTCTTTTCCTGTTGTTTCTTCTTTGAAAATATAAACAGAATGTTAATTACCTTGCCCTGATTTTATCCTGCTGCTCAGTTTGTTTCCTTTTAACTTCTGAATCTATTACCACCTGCCAATTTGTCTAATCCTGTATTCTGGCAGATATAAGGTTTTAGCTGAGATTCCTGCAATGATCCTGACGGAAAATGAGCCATATTCTACTAGGTCAACAAGACTCAGAAATCCAAATCTGTTACAAATGTTACTTCATTATTTGCACAAATTGGAAGCTACATACGGAAACTTACTTCATAAATTTGTTCATGGATGTATTCTGAGGAGTCTGACAATCTCTCACATGCAATAAAATGAGTCACAGGCTTTGAAGATTTGTGCCTCCAACACTTTCGGACCCCGCTGTCCTTTTTATTTTTGTCATGTTTTGTTCTTAAATGAATAATAAAACAGAACTCCAAGTAATCTGGAGATTCCACCCTATTTCTCAGCACACACAGAAGAAAAAACCTGATTCAGCGTTTTCACACGTGCTTAACTCTGTAATTGTGTGCTGTGCTAAATTAGGTTTCGTATTACAAGGACTACTTTAATTTTATACAGGAAAAAAGGAATATTTTACACTATATTTTAATAAATAATTAATATTAAACTGCATCTATTAAATAAAGGTTCAAACTTGCACAGTGCCTTAAGCTCCCACTGGATGGTGTTTATCGACTTGCAAAATCAGGATCTGGTACAATGATATTTGGAGCGCTCTTCTGTTTCATACTGTGCCAGTTCAATATTGCTAACTACAGGTGTTTAAAAAGCATAAAGTGGTCCATCAAATATCAAAAGATTAGCTTGGTGCTTGCCAGATCTTTTAGAAAAAAATAAATAAATATGGGGCTCTGCTCATTTGCCTTCTTTTTTATATACTCTAGGGTTCACTTGGCTCATGTGTTGATGTTTTATCTCTAACCATAAAGGCTAGAACTTTTTTTTTGATGGAAGGTGAAGTTTGCATCTACTCACTAGCCTGCAGGAGCAGACTTTAAGAAAACATCAAATATCATTAACGCTCATGGGAAAATTGTAAAAATGGGCCACGCTGCTTGATAACTTACTAATTTACAAATTTTAGTAATAGACATTGGTGGTTTGAACCACTGATGTGAACTAGCCAGGTTCTACTACTTACTTAATAGTCCATGTTCCTTATGGCATTGAAATTACCATGGCTCAGAAACCTACCCTACAACTGAACACAATGTTGCTTGCCATGTGAATCTGGAACAGATTTGCTCCTAGAACAGTGGGGTTTTTACATTTTAAGTTGGAATAGAAACAGTATCTTATGACTAGATTAAGTATCTTAAGACGACTAGTTACTCCAATTGTTTTAATAATGAAACTGTTGTTTTCCTCTCCTATTTCAGTTCTTTGCTTCCACTAAGAAGCTCCACAAAGTTCAATTTCATGCCATGGATTTTCATTGTTCATTATTTGATGGATGAGATACCGTCATAGGTATTTTGTGAGCCAGTTTTAAGAAGCAACTGGAAACTCCTGACCATCTACATGTTTTGGTTTGTCTTAAATACAGGAGCTAATGAAGCAAGAGACATGAGGTGGATTTGTTGGAGGAATGAATAACTGAGTAGACAAGAACTAATATACACTACAGCCCTATCACTGCATGTAGCAGCGCTATTCCAGCGATGAACTTCTCTGAAGAATTAAGAGTTCAATTTGAAGGCTCGTTCCCCTGCCATTTTTTCATCTGGCTAGATTATTTGGCCTCAAGATTTGGAAAAAAAACCCTCTAAAACTTTTGGACCCATTTTTTCCCCTGCATACTGTGAGAAGAGTAACAGAATTCTTTTCTTTCACAAGCTGATTTAGTGCTTTAATTGGCTGTTGGGTGATGTAGAAAATAGAAAATTTCATTCTATATCTCACACTTTACAACCTATATATCCTTCAGTTCAAACAAGACTGCAGTGGTGAGCACAAAACAAAATTAGCTGAGAACAAAGAGGAAGACTTCTTTCTCATTATCTTTTAAAAATGTCTTGTGTTAATAAGTAGGTATAGTAAGCATAGGTGAACTACACATAAACCCACCTAATTTAAACATGTGTTTTTATAAATCGAACAAATAATAACAAAAAGCTTTTCAAATTATGAGATAATTAAATGACTGGATTTTCTCCTTCCTGTTCCATTCAGTTTTACTTTATTTTAGGATTAACAAACTGCCATGCCTAAAATTACTCTTGAATCAGTATTTGTGTTCTTCCTACTGTGACAGTGCTCTGTGAGGCTGTCTTGACATATATATTCCTGTACTGTTATGTTCGGGATGTTTGTTTCTAAGGATCAGTAATCGCTATTAACAGCAGAACAAGCAGAAAACTATTCATCCACTTAATAACATGCAAATATTTCATATTCTAAATATTAAGAATTAAGTGTTTTAAGTACCAGTGGCTGAAAACATTGGTATATTCAGTTCATGCAGAATTGTTTTACTTCGGAGTCAACTGAGGAATGAATAACGTTGCATTTAGATCATCTAATACCCTCTGCTGGACTCACTGGGTTTGCAGCCCGCCTTCTTTAGCAAATTGTGCCAAAGTCCATCACTGAAATCACGTTTTAATTTCTGTTAACATCCATGACCTTTTGTTACGTATTTCATACTACCCATGCTTACATGATTGTTAGTAATTTTGTATAGGTGCTGTATTAGTAAGGTTCATGCTCCCTTGCAGTATTATAAACTCCACATTTATTTTTTATAAGGGAGTAGGACATTTTTAGAGCACTTATGTTTGCATGAAGTCAGCAGAAGTTTGGAATGGGCAAAGAATGCAGGTTTGGGCTTTTGCTTTAGTAAACGTTAATTACACAGGTATTTCCTGCATAAGGAATTACTCTCTTAGAAATGCAGAGCTGTGTTGTGGTAGTCAGTCTTTTTAAGATTTTTTTTTTTGTTACTGTGTTTTTTTGCTTTCTAAATCAAAAAGGATTTTTTTTTCTCACAGTTCATTTATTGCTTTGGTTTTCTACCCCCTGAAGTACATCCCCGAGATTTTGATTTTGAATTTTCAATCCTACTAGGTTTAGAATTTCACTGAACTTCTGAGAAGGGTCCTGGCCAAGGAAGGCTTGCAGAACTGGGAATTTCTAAGTGCTGAAGTATTTTTAGTTGTGAATATTAAATAAATGCACTCTCAGCTGTTCACACAGCAGTGTTTGGAGTGTTTGGAGCACTGGAGAATGCTGATACCTCGATATGTTTTATGAGTGTACTGTAGCTGTGCTTCAGGCAGAAATTCTGCACAAGAATGAGCAAAAAGAACACCAAGTGGAACAGTTTAAAACAAAAAAAAAAGGGGGGGTTACATTTTTTTTCAAAAGGGACAGGAATAATACTAGAATTCATATGGACAAAATATAATACAATGAAGGTAAATTTTAATTCGGGTACGGTGTCCAATTTTGCTTTTATTACACAATGACTATAGCTGTATTTCTAAAACAGGCAATTATCTCAAGTAAATACCATACCATGAGAATTATACAGCATACTCTTTTTGAACTGATTTTATTTCATTTTTTCATAATGCTCATTAATATCAAGCTGTCAATTGCTAACATCATTGAAAAAATGAGTGTAGGAACACAGGCAAAACCAGATTTTCCAGGGGGCTTAGAAAATATAATCTGCATATCTACTTCCCCAACGTCCTCCTCCACTTTTCATTTGCCCCATCTGAAAGGAGAGCACCTGCATTTCTGCATAACTATGTCCTATCAAAAAACACCCAACTCCAATAGTAACCTAATTCTGCATCTGACCAGTGGTCCATCAAGCCCAGCAGCCTTTCTCCTAGTAAAAGCCAGTATTGACCAAAGGGTTTTGAAACCAAGCAATTGATTTCAGTCTATGAAGACCTCATGAACTGAAGCCGGCAGTTTGCACGCAGACTTTGAAAAGTCAGTTTCAGACTTTGAAGATTTAAGACTCAGTGGCTGGTTCAGAGAAATTTGTCAACATTTGGGTGCTTTACGCAACAAACTAAACCTTTCAAGTCTAATTTATTTTTATTTGTTTTGTTTGATGTCTGCAACACCTATTTGGAAGAAACCAGGACTGCCAGGACTGACCACTGATACTAATTAATAAACTCCAATGCAGTATGCATCAAACATTGCAGTTAAAGAAAATCTTCTGATTTATTTGCTTTTGTTTAAGGAAGAAAAAACATTAAAAAAACTGGATCCTGTAAATAAAATAAAATTATAAATTAAGATAAAATATCACCCTTTTTCTTTTCCTCTATAGCCTGATGCATTCCTTTCAAACATGAAATAACTTTTGAAGGAAGGATGGCTGTGGTGAAAATCAATATTTTTCCTCTAGCTGAGCCTACTTCAGAGAAAAGTCAGATCCTGCCTATGCCCTCTGCTTGCATCTAAAAATTTTAGGTTTCATTCCCTGTGGTAACTATCATAACTATACAGCTACTTCATACAGTATATATTGACTTTGTAAACTGTGGTTGTTCTCCGGTGCGGGGATCAGTATTCTGGACTGAGCATTCAAGTGTGGAAACAGGAAAAGTCTGACATGTTATTAGATGCATCCTTACTCATGCTCTTTGTAAGATTTCCTACATATCCCTGGATAGAAAATCAATGGTTACGTATGAAGTATCTGTGGTTACCTTTTGGAAAGCAGCAAGGTGCTTCCTCTACTTGTGAAAGAAGCTTGGCTTTCTTATTTAGCAATGGAGGACTGTAAAAGACAAAAATATACTTGATATATAATAAGCCTTAGCTTTGCCAAGTTTATTGTGAGAAGTACCAAAAGACACAATGAGCAGGAAGTGAAGATCTACACACAGTCCCCTGCTAGCTACAGCCTAAAGATTTGCCTTTGAGCAGAGCAGAATCTACTGCTTCTGCAGAACAAGACAAAGTCAATGAGGTAATATAACTGAAGCTTAAAGAAAAGTGACTACTAACCCAACATGGGAAAGCAGAAAAGAATTAAAGAGGAGAAAGGTACTTTTATACAAGAAGTATTAATAAGTCTCAGAACTTATGGTGTTTGCATTATTCTAGGTTTAAAAATCATTAAACAACATAATAATATTTTTTCAGGAGAACTTCAGTTAGGTACAGGGCCTTGTATAATTATCAAATAAAAGATGATTTCCTGCTCCAAAGCGCTTTCCGTCTAAGTGCCAGTCAAAAGCATCAGACAAGAATATATTGCTATGCTGTCAGTTGGTTATTTTGTTTAAAGTTCTTAAACCAAAATGTGGTTTTAGCATCATGTATCAGCACTGAGTTCACGTATGTTTGTAGCAGAGTTGGCAATCACAGATCTGCAAGACAAGATCTACTCTCTCACATTTCAGATGTGAAAACAAAGCAGAAAATGTGCCCTTACGAGGTTGTAGTGTCTCTAGTTGAGGAATCATATCCTACAAAACACGATAGGCCAGATTCTGCCCCCAGTTATGTGTCTTTGTCAACCCACTGACAATATGAACTACAAAATAATATAAAGTGACACAGGGATTAAGCATTTTTACAGCTTAGAAAGTAGAGAGCTCACCTAAGAACATCCAGGCATTCTAGGCTTAAACTAGTTATATCTTGCAGCTGCTAAATGTTCTTACTGCAGAGTATACATATTACATAGCATGCAGGTGGCAGTCATATCCTATCACTATTGTAAAAACAGTTTATTAAGCATACACAGTGTGACAGGGAAATGGAAGACAGCCAGGAATTTGATCTTACCTGGTGCTCTGTGCTGCTGCTTCACGGTCTCTTACCATGCTCAGAAGTCCTACGCTTTGTATTTGCTTCAGGCCTAGAGCGTCAAAGTGTATCAGTTCTTTTACAAAGCCACACAGCATCAGTATGACATGTGAAACTAGCCAGTTCTACAGCTCTTTACACTTTGAATGTTTTCATGATATTGAGCCTTACAAGAAAAATGTCAGCCCAGCCTGATCTTTAAGCCTTTCACCACTGAATCAACTCATGTATGTCACAGATATTTAACAGTAACTGTAGAGATGGGTGAACCAGTTTGTGGAAAATCCTGACCCAGAATGAGTTTGCTCCAAAAGCCCTCCCAACACTCTCTAAAGTTCATACCACATCAGTGGGGATCTTCTTATTTCTTTGTGACTCCTTGCTAATTTCCTGGTCGCCATGCTGCTTGCTGATGATGCAGTAAGGCCACCATCCACCATCATAACCAAGCCCTTTAGCTTAGTTAACACAGCATAATCATGAAACTTTACTTTGGTAAGGTAAATAAGCAAATACCTAATGTATGGGATGACAGTCACTCTGTTGAAACAAGCAGGATGTTTCACGTGCTGAAAGTGAAAAGTCTGCTTAAATACTTTGCTGAATTTTCCTTCTTATATAACAATCCATCTTTTTCACAGGAAGTGGATTAATCCTGACAAGGAGGTGGGGGAGAGGTCACGTGTTTCGGGAAGCATGGGCCAGCAGTGTATTTGCTGTTTTATATTTCTCTATATTGTCTATTTTACCATTCCATATCTTCCCTTTTCCACTACTTTTTTTTCCCAGGTTTTCTTCCCCTTTATTTTCTGCTTCCCTCCTTTTTGCTCACAGACTGCACACCTGTAAGGACTTTACTTTGTAATTTTGTCTTGTATAGAATGAATTTAGTACTTATCCATTATTTTGTATTATTCTGCCTTAAATGTGTACATACCACTGTCCAAGCAGAAGCAAATGACCTGTGTGAATGCTCACGAGTACCTCGTTCTCTGTGGCTGACAGGATATAAAGCCTGTCACTCTTAATTGCCACCACAGATGACCTTTCAGACTGAGTTTTGAAGTTCAATCATGAGATATATGGTATTTTCCAAGCTATTTGCACATGTTTTAACTGAAGACTGTGTGTATGTGTATGCAGCCATGGGTCATTACACAAAGTGAAACCACCAGCTTCTATGTCGTAGGCCACCAAGCAGTCACCAGCTGATAATGACTCTCCATTATTACTAACCAGGGTCAAATTCATGCCAGTGACCTAGAAGGAAAGGGCTCCATATCTCATTACTAACATTCTGAGCTCTCTAGTCCTACCTCTCTAGACTGCATTTAGGTCTTTCAGTAAAAGAACAAGTTATAAAAAAAAATTCAGGAAACTAAACCAGGTATTTCAGTAAAAGACAAGCACGGTATATTACCACATTAAAGGACATGCAGAGCTCATGGAATTCTTCCACTCATAATCAGATAATACATTCTTAGCATACAGATATCTTCTTATACAAAACAGCTGAATAACTATCGACAGAGGTCTCAAGGTATTAGTATGACAGAGAAGCAGTTCCAGTCTCTCGTGTGAATAACAGACATTTAAAGAAATCCCCAAATTCTTTTTTACTTGATAGTCCTTAACTTTTCTGAGTGTGTTCAGTAAATATTAAGATTCATAGAAGCCCCCAGAGTGCATTTTAACAGAAGAATAGGTATTCCAAAATGTTCCTTAATTCATACTAAGATAAACTGTAAAGTTTTAAGGAAATTTATTTTTTAAAATCCTAAGTCATTAATAAAGTGCATTTGCAAATATAAAAATAGAATCCCACTATTCAAAAAGTGAGGATTTTAAAATCTTTTCCTCCATTTCAAGTTCTTATGCAATATTTTTGTTTTCTATTTTGGGATTATAAGTAACTTGTAAAGTTTCAGGATATTTAGACATAAAGGACTCAAATCTGCAGGGTACCTTTAATGTGATACTGATCCAGCAAAAAACTGCAAATGTATGCTTTATTTCAGTTAAACTGCTCGTTGCCAGAATGCATTTTAGGATTTAGTTCTAAAGGATCTGGGAATCCAGGGTCTTTAAAGCCTAATTAATTTAAATAAATGCATATACTCAGCTTTTTACTCTCCTTAAGCTGATCAACAGTACAAAATCATGAACTGTAAGTTCTTTCCTACATTGTCTGTACTACCATATAAAACATTTCTAATGTAAATATCCTAATGTTGACAAGGCACTCACTGAAGTTTGAGAACTGATATCCCCTAGAATAGCAGTTATGCCATCCTCGTATCTCTTGAAACTCTAAATCCTAAACTTGGGTTTAGGCAGATAAATAGAGGAATTAACTTTCGATATATTGTTTTACTATATATTTGGATCATTTAGTTTGTGAAAAGCACATTATTCAAGTTATTTACTTGGGCTTTTAGAGATATTCTTTCTGCTTATAGCAGGCTATTAGCCACCTTCAGTGCAAAAAATGTGTTGAAATATTGTGTCCAAATTAGTTCATTTGCCTGAAAGGGAGTGGGAGGGGAATAGTGATAGTAAGAAAACTCTTTGGGTGTGTTGTTCCAGGCATGACAGTAACCTTGCCAAATCTAGGTGTTCAAAAACCAGAAGACGGTTCCCCAAAACACAAAATTGGATCAAACATCACAAGATTAATATCTGTCTGTTTTTCTTTTGATTTACTTTATGGCTTCTGAGAATCTTTAAATGAAAGCTGAGATTCTTACCTAACCACAGAATTTTGGAAGCTGTGGATTTAAGAAAAAAAATACACTGAAAACTTCATCTGCCCTTGCATTTGCCCACCCTCTATTGCTCAACATCTACACTGAAACTGTGAGGAAGGGACTATACAAGCCAATTCACCAGAGCTGCACCACCTGGATTCTCCAACACACTGTGAACCACTGGGCTGCCAGTTAATGTAGCATTAAGTCTGCTTTGTGTTGAGCAAGTGATGCAAAGCAAAATTAATGGCCCAGTGAATTTGGTCCTGCACTGGAATCCAGTAGCAGTAGCACCACCACTTCTCAGTTGCACTAAACAGAGGCACATCTTCCTGCGTCTTAAAAATATGGTGGTGATTAACTAGCATTGCTCAATGCACCCCGGAAACTGCTGCAAAAGAAGTGTCACTGGTGTTTGTAAAATGTTTTTAAATTACAGTGAAGGTTTTTTTCTTAGTTGTTCAAGAGGACTGGTACACTAAAGGTCCAGTTCTGTAACACAGAATTGCAGTAGATATATTTGTGGAGCTGATCTCAGAAATCAATTACTATAAAGGCCCACAGCATAACGCAGGTTACTCAGATAAATCCTGCTGTTGATACAGGAAGACATTTCTAGGATGGCGGCCTTCTATCTGCATTAATATAAACCAGATCCCAACACAAACTGCTAACTTTTTCAGCTAAATTCAGGACATCCATCACTAAATAAGTTTGATTATTTGGGTTATCCAGAGAGCTTTCCTTTGATTTCCTCTGTGAAGGACAATCTGTGAACTCTGAATCTAAATTTCACATATTTGACTTATTTTGCCTCTACATAAACTAAGATGAAGAAATAGATGCATTTTGCCTCAGAGGCTTTATGTGAGCCCAATGTATGCACCTTCAAGCTTGTGATCTGCCTACGATTATCTCTTAAAAAAGAAAAATTGGGAATTGATCATTGAAATATTTTAGTACAAAAGAAGAAGGTCACAAATTCTTTTTTTTTTTTTTTTAAGAAAAACAGGGAAACAGGCACATCTGGTGATCAGGGAACTACAAGAGACAGATGGATTTCTGTTTGACATTTTTATACTATACAACGCTGCCTTTGCAAACTGCTTTATGATAGCAGAAGACTTAAAAAATGTTTCCTATTTATAATCAGGCTAATTAACTACTGTGTAAAGTAAGCAGAAGTCTACCACTTCTGTAAATTAATTACCCCTTATAAATCCTAAATTTTAAAAAGTTTTCACTCTAAAGCCAAACATAGTCAATTGAATCTACCTGCAAGTCCTACTTGAGTTTTATGTAAGAGTATAAGCTAATCTAGTTAAAACAATGCATTAAAGACAGTGATTCCAACTAAACTAATGATAGTTGCCTGCTGCTACAGGAACAGTCCTGTAAATGTGTCTATATATTCATGCTGTTTCAAATCACATAACACGAATCATGTAAGACTGCAGAGAAGCAGCTCAATAACACTGAATCCAAAGGAACTGAATTAGCTGTTCATTAAGGCAAGCAGGCATTCATTTTGGTTTGATTAATTTGCATCTTCACAAATTTTTCAGCATAAGAGCACTTTTGTAAGAGCTCTTCTCTTGAAGTAAAGACTATGATTTTTTAATGAAAAACCATATATATACAGCCATTGCAAAGACATTAGAAATTTTGTATCGAAGTACTTCAGACCATGGCCTCTTCACATCCAGGACCTATGATATGATATCCTCAAAACTGAATAAAGATTTGATCCTACTGTTAACTGAGGTGTACTGGTATGCCAGTCAAACATACATACAAATTTATACATACATAAGTATGTATATACATATATCTATCTCTCTCCATGTCTAGCACAACACCATAATTTAGTGAGAAATCATATTATTATTAAGCCTGACAATCAGAAATGGTAAAATAAAAAAAACGCTCTGAACAGCACTGAGACATCAACTGGTGACCCCTACATTGGTGAATCAAGGCATCAAATACTTGTTATATAAAGAAATTCATAGACAGAATCTTTATACGAATTGATTTACGTAGAGTAAGTTCAAGCATGGGACGTTATGTTACTATGTTGATATTGAGGAGAAGTTTAATGAGTATTTTCAAAATATTGTTTACAGAATGCATATGGCAAAAAAAAAAATTTGTGGGTCAAATTTGTAACCACTGCTAACTCCACTGGTTGGAGAATTCATATGACACACTTTGTTCAAACGGATTGGCCTCTTCCTTTTGGCATAACAGAAGTCATTCCAAGATGGTGATTTTTTATGGAGTAAGTAGGTAGAAGCATTCAAACCTCAAATAAATCTCAGTTACATATTCTGCCTACTTGAAGGATAAACATGTACCAGTTGAACAACCAGCACTCCATAGATAGTTCTCATTCAACAAAGAACTAAATGAAACAACTGAATTTATTACAGCTTCTTCAAAAGTCCTTTCCCAAATGCAGAGTACGAGGATTCCGCTGCACATTTCCACAATGCCAAAACTTCCCCCTAGATGCTAGTATAACCAGCCTTAGAGACTATCCTAGCTTCAAAGTTATTTCCGTGATACAAAATGTGGAAGGAGAGGCAATGTGAGTATGCTGACATAAGCAGGTCTTCTTGGACCCATTCCTGGGACAGCATTATTTACAGTGTTTAGGAAACTATCTGATCTCTGAATCTGTTTGTCTAGTTTAGTCTAGAGAGTACACACCTCAGTAGTACACTAGCCTAGTCTAGTATTCAGAAAGCATTACTGTGTTCCTAACCTGATCATCTCAAGCTTATGCAACTGTGTTTTCTGTCTTTCCCACTAACTGTTGAATCTATTGGCCAATCTCAAACAAATTTGATAGAAGAGTAGCGATCTCAAAGATATTAAGTTCTACTCAGCTACATGAAAACTGATGACTAGATAGATGACTGGCCTCATTAAGGGAAAAAATGCAACGTGAACTCAAAAGTTCTGTTTTGTCTGGCTTACCAGCTGGACAATCCACACACATACAGCTCATAACCAGCCACAGGACATGCTGCTTCTTGCCCAGATAGCAAATAGGTATAGCAATGAGACCTCAGGTTACTGCGTATGGACAGCGAGAAAGGACAAGAAAGCACAGGTGGAAAATTTGAGGTCCTGGATAGAAGAATCATAGGTTGCACGAGAGGAGGTAGCCGATACTACTATTGTGGAGCTGTACAGAGACGTAAGATTAAAAGGCAGAAGTGTAGGTGTTGACTTATGACAACATCCTTCATCACAGGGAAGGTGTGTAGTTGGTGGTTATCAATAATGTGCAACTCTTCCTTTTTGATTTTTAAGAGAAGAATGTATATCTGAGAATCTGATATCTAGGTTAGATGCTTAGTCAGAAGTCAGTGGGTCTATACTCAATTATAGAAACCAAAGATGTCAAGAGTGAGAGCTAAGACAATATTTTCTGCAGAACATTTATAGCCTAAACCAGAAATTTTCCACAGTGAACTCTAAAGGCAAATTCTGCACTGACCATGCTATGTCAACCCTGCTACAAACTGTACCATTCTATAGATGTCACCAAGAACAAGGATTTGGGTTCAGAATATTTTGCAATAGTAAAATAGGGAGTTTCCACTGGCATTCACTGCAGCTGGACATCATATACACAGGTAGCGTAAGTTACCTTCTAGGTTGTACACATGCTTGAAGTTACAGTATATCACATATTAGAGTATGTTACTAGAACAAAATAGGGACTACGTGGTGACATGCCATGATGCTCCATGATAATATATATAAATGCTATGGGAACATAATACCTCTTCAGCAAAATGTGAAGATATTGACTTACTAACGTATATGTTGTATAAGCCAACTACAGTAGTCACAAAGACAGAAATAAATTTCCCATCCCCAACTAGTACAGCACTGTGCATTTGTATGTTATGCTTTACTCTCTGATAACAGTGCATATTGTCATCATGATCTCCTGTTGTTAGTTTTCAGTGTGCTGAACAAAACTGAAGAACATGTGCTAAGATCACAAAGGTAAAGTTACATGTTCAGTAGTTACCCTTTCTCATACAAAACTTCAATAAAATTCTTCCCAACACAATAAGGAAAAATGCAGAACTGGATTCTTTTCTTTGCCCAAAGACTGCTGGTGGCAGATGAACTGCAATGCATGCAGCATCGCCATCGCAAAAGAAATGGTACTGATCACACATGGGCTTTCTTCTGAAAATAATTTTACTGATTTTGAGTGGGACACCCAAATACAAAACTGGGCCCTATAGTCTCTGAGTGCTCTTGAAAGACATTTTTGATACAAATTTCATGCTTTGGCAGACCCATTATACTATATGACTAAACAATAGGGATACATTTCTTATGATGCCTTAAAAAAAGCTATCATTATGTTATTCTCTTCAAGTAAAAGGAAAGCAATGACTGTACAAATACTTCAGTATATGGTAAGAGAATAAAGGCAAGAGTTTTGAACTGCATCTCTGACTCATGTTCATGAATTCATTAACCTCAGTGGACTCATTCACCTCTGTCCAAGAGTAAAAACTATTCTCAGAGAAAGATTAAGCAGCAAATGGTAACATTTCCCCAAACTCGTGGCTGACAAAAGCCATTTCATTGTCTGGTATATGTTAGAGTGCCGTTAGGGTTGCTGTGAATTAAATTCCTTTACCTATAATCATCAAAGGACCGATGCTTCAGCTGGGGATCAACAGACATACACACTAGTGACACTGTTGGAAATGCTGTATAAGAAAAGTTCTTATTCAAGAGGAATCGACATCTGGAGATACCTACTAGCCTTCTGGTTCCTTTGTAACCCTGGAACAATACATTCTGCTCAGAGCTCTTGAGCAGGACTCAGGAATTAGCCCCTGATTAATTCATCCATCTCAGTATTTCTACTCAGCTCATCAACATGAAAACTTGTTAAGATGTGCTTAACTGCTTATTCAGTCGAGTGTTATTATTGCCATCAGCATTTCTGGTGGATCTTTCAGTGAATTTACAATTAACCAGTACACAGCTTGAATCCACAAATTCTTGGCATCTGCCAATAGCAAGGGGACAGGACTCTTCAGTTCATAATAAACAGCATTAAATAAATATCCCTACAATGGATAAAAATCTCTCATTTCCCAAAGCAGAACAAAAAGAGTAACCTGTCTCTTTCTTTTTGTAGTCCATTAAATTATATCTACTGTACCTCCCTATAATGAATTAAAAATACTATCTGGTAACACTTTCCCTAACAAATAGCAGTGCCCTGAACAGTCTTTACTACTATACTTGTCTGTAACAAATTTGTGCTGTAGCTTAAACAGTAGTGGTATCAGTCACCTTGGAACTGGTTGCAAAAAAGCATCTCTCAGAAAGTATGGAGCACCGCAACCCCCATTGAGCTCAGTGAGACTGACACTGTTTTAAGATGAAAACTTTTGCATATGTGTAGGAGGAAAATATGCCAGTCTATCCCACAGTTTATAAACTGTTTTCTTGAGAAAAGTTCAGCTTACACAATCAAATGTTTAAATTTGCAAGCTCTTTTCTAAACTATACTAAAGCAGATCATATTCTGACATATTTGCTCTTGGTGCTTCCTGATCCCTAACTGACTAACCAGGGAGTGTTATTTTCAGTTCACAGCTGCAGATTTCATTTACGTAATCTCAGTGTTTTGTGCTTGCGTTAATGAAATCTGTTAGAAGCAATCACCTGTGGCTGTGTCTTTTGCTTTTCCACATCTTGTAGATTAGCAGCATGAAAATATTTACACAGAACTACTAATGCAGTTAATTTTTGTCATAAAGCAAAAAACACAGTCACAGAGCCATTTGTCACTTTCCCTGCAACAAATTCCTGGTGCTTTCTAGATTGTGACTTTCAAGGCTTATCAGGTCTATCCCACATATAAAATATTTGTGCCGGTCTTTTGCCAGCTGACAGTTAAAACCAACACAGCTCATTGTGAAAGTGTTCTGCCTGGGTTTTAAAATCAGATCTAGGGTTAAATTAAAGATTGTACCAACTGTATGTCTTAAATCCATTCATTCCATCTGACCTGCAAGTACACATCTGCTGCATGTTAGCCTTACCCTGCTGTCTGACAGTGGCACACATTTGAATCCTCATCATTTTGATTAAAGACTTGGTTTTGTTAGGATGTCATGTACAGTATATCAAAGGAGATCAGTAACCAGTCTGAAAGTCAGATGACAAAGAAAACAATCAGCACATGCACAGTTAAGCAGAGTTTCATGAAAAGAAGGCTTAATGTAATGAGTCATAACTTGGAAAAGTGTCTGTAAGTGGTCTCAGTACTCAAAACTCATGGTGGGCAGTTTAGGATTTTAGAAACGGTTACTAAGTATGGATAGTCACAAGAGATGTGTTCTCATAGGCTCTGCACTACTCTGAGTACAAATTGGTTATCATCTCAGATAATCAAATTGCATAGCATTCAGACTTAGGACAGGCAAAGCATAGTATATTTCAAAACATTTGGTAATAATTTTTTTAAAGTTTTGGGGATTTTTCCAGCTGTTCAGTAAATTAATGTAGATTAGGAAATTGTCTTTCCTTTAATCAATGGATAATGAAGAGCATTTGTTGCTGACTTGTAAGACTATCTAAAATACTAACTCTACCTTAATTTAGTACAAATACGATTTTCTGCCTTACCACATTAAAAAAACCTTCTGGTTTATGCCTTCATGACTGATTTCTGGTTTAACATCTTAACCTATTATGTTTTCTATTTGTGTTTATTAGTGTATATATAAGCGTATCTGTGTCTGTGTGTCAAGATCATTTTTAATCATAGTAACGGCAGGAAAAAGAAAGAAAACTTCTAAGCCCATTGGAAGAGCAATAGTGTTCCAGTAAGTTCAAGGTCTGCTAGGATTAAGGTTTGGCTGATCTGAGCCACCTGTTCTTCAAGTGAATGCAAAAAGATGTGAATACAATTCCTGAAGAAGAGAGCAAGGATTAGCTAGTTTTAGGAAAAGGCAAATCCAGACCTTTGCTGAGAAGAAATGGTCAGTATTAGCTGTCAATCCTACCAAAACAAAGTTTAAGGCCTGCTGTTTGTAACAGTTTCTTTGATGGTTACCTCTCTACATGTCTTTATGTGATATTTAAAAAGTAACAATTGTTTATGTAAGACCTTTATATATGTATCTATTTCTCAAGGTATACAGGAAAACTTGTTGCAAATCTTTCAGTTAACTTTAAAACTGTGTGATTAAAATGACTACATTGTTTTTAAAGCAGAAATCAGTGTTTTTATGATCCACCAGTCCTTTTGGTTATACCACTTCAGGATTTCACAAATGAGTAATTCATAATCACTTGAACTGCCCACGGAAGGATCAGGCTTCCATCCAGTATACATATGGCACTTGTGCCTTAAGGCTTTGGGTTTTAAAGGCTGTAAAGAAATGCAGTCAGGCATAAAGCAGACTACCTGTGACCAAGAAACGTGTTCATTAAAGAATACCTCTGCAGGAAGGAAACAGTACAGCAGCTGGCAAAGCTGCATCAGGGTGGATTTACTATGTTAAATGCATTAGGAAAGAAAGAGAGCAGCTTCTTGCACAATAAGAAAGATATTACATGAACGCTTCTACTAACTGGACAATGCTGATCTTGAACATACGATTAATGTATTTCCCAGGTTTCCTTTTAAAATCATCTGTGTTGTTTTAGTGCAGTTAAGGGCATCCTGTGTTGTATCTTCTGCACTGACATCAGCAGAAAATTTTCCATGGTATGCTAGTATTTGTGCATGATCGCCAGCAGGAAGCTATCCTTTGGTCCTCTAAGTCATGTGCTATTTATTACAGAACTAGGATAGGAGCTGATATTTTCACAAGCAATTATGTGAATAGGGACCACAACCCCTTTTGACTTTCAGTAAAACTCACCTGAAACGTTAAGGTATTTTGAAAATTTCAGCAACCGAGTTTTGAAAGAGCTTTTGAAAGAGCATGAATACAATCCTGTATTTCATCTTTGTGAAAGAAATCTTTTCTTTCTTTTTGGTACTCATTCTCTCTGTATCTTTATACCAGTGTATAAGCGAAGATAACATTTATTTACCAATCTGAGTTCACAAGACTTTGTAAATGTGAATTTACTAATAAAGTAATAGTTTTACTGGGATTTCCTTGATTGACTCAACATCACAATCATAAGAAAATGTGGATTGCTATATTGGTGACCCCATCGTATCATAAGTCTATTTTGATTTGTCTTGCTTTTGTAGACTTCACTGCCCTAAAAAACACCCAAGTATCTTATCCACAGACTAATAGTATCCTCTCTGTCTTGAGTCACTGGAATAAACTTTGGAAAAAGGTAGATTGCTCTTTATTCAGAAAAGTTCTCTTTGCTGCACGTTGCCAAAGAATTAGGGTGATCTTTATTGCAATGGACAGCATCAGAAATGATAATGCAGTTTAGGCTCTCTTATTGACTGGAGCAAAGGTACATTCATTAATCCTTTTCCTCTCCCCCTCAAGTTTTTGTTTCTTCAGAGTGACCACGATCAGACGTCTGCATCCTTGGACACACCTCCGACAAACATCCTCTCCCAACACTGTATTTTCAGGATTTTCCTTTTCCTTTCCCAGGCCATTTGACAGTCTTTGTAAAGAAAATATTTTTTTATATACGACATTTTTCAATTCTTTAACATATTAAAGTCTATTCATGTGGTTTTGTTGTATTAATACATAGATAAATCACAGGTTTATAGTAAGAATACTTATTCAGGACAATCTGCAGATGCAATACCAAATTTTTGTTCAGTTTCAATGATGCACAAGAAACATATGCTCATAATCCTTAGCTATCCTATAAGCTACTCCTTTACATTCATGTAGAATGAGTGATACCACGGATGTGCAGGTAACATCAGAAGCTTTCCCTCAAAAAGCAGTGCAATGTAGTTATATTTAAAGAATGGGAGGATTAATCAAGCCCCCCTCATTATTTCTGGGAGATTTGTAGCATCTATTTCCATTAAAAGGACATTAGAACATGAAAATGAGCCTACAGAGTCACAGCAAGAGTCTCTCCTGCCCTGTATCCTATCTTCAACACAAATGGATGCCTAGGGAAGAGTAGCAATAAGACAAATTCTGCAGAACACGGTCTCAGTGCTAGATGCACCGAATCTGAAAGCAAACCTTTGCTTAGTTCCTTTTGCAGTGAGCATTGCCATCTACATTTAATCTGATGTTTTCTTCCAATTTCTACATTTTCATGCCTTTTCACTTTAGCAAACTGTAAAATGTTTTAGGAAATTAAGATCCTATAACAACAAACATGCAAATTTATCATTAACAAAGCAGACTGACACTGGAAGAAACAAAGAACTCTGTAAACACAAACTCCACAGAATTGTGAGATAGTATGCATCTATAAAATGCAGTTTTCTGGTTTTCTGTCTTTTGTCTCACTTACAAAAACCCAGTATTTCAGTAGCAAGTTCATGGAAGCCCTGTAACAACAGACCTTCAGAGGTATGTGCTTTCTCTTACCTGGTGCTCAGCCAGCAGATGGGGCTATTAAAGTCACATGAATGAAACAGAGAAACAGTGTAATTTGCAAAATTAATGAAACTCTCTAAGTAACAAAGGACAGAATAAAGTATACTTTACAGCTTAGAAGATAATTGGATGCATTCAATAATACAACAATTTACTGTATTTTTATAAAACAATGTGCATGTTCTGGAGAGTGAACTAAAGGTACAGCACATATTAATTTCTTTTGTAAGGGGCTGATTGTTCCAATTTTATTGCCTGGGATAAATCTCTTCCAGAAACGAGACCCACTTATGTCAATGCGATACTTTTCAAGTAAGATCTACCAAAAAAAAAGAAAAAAAAAGTAAAGGTGTCATGATTGGACACCAAGTACTAAATCAGTATAATTTCAGTGTTTTGAATTGCCATGGGAATAGCTGAGTTCCCATCAAGTTAAGTCTTGCATAGGTAGCAGTCATGCTCCTCTTTTCCTAATGGTGCTACCATCACTCCCTTCCCTGTTCACCATTGTTAACGTATAATTATAATGTACCTGCAGAAATCACATTAAATGTCTAGCTTTTGTTTGTAAATTATATGTATCATAAGGTTTATGAACTGATTTGTGTGTTAAAAATTCACAGAAGAATTCCAAGTAAAGAGCTAAGGTCTTAAAATATTACTTTTCAGTAAATAAAAACAGCAAAAGTAGAAGCCATGTCAGTATTTTAAAATGGAGATTTGGGGCCTTTTCTCCAGCTCAACTGAACCTGCCTTTCAAATATTACAAAGAACAACTGGGCATTGCCTAAAGGCTGTCAGTTTGCAAGCAACACAGCCAGTGAGCAATTCATTTATTAAGGGCACAGCAGACGTCATTTGGCTGCACATTTTGCCCAGACCTAAACCCAAAAATGCTGTTAAGGACCTTAAGTTCTTGAATTGCTCCTGATCCTACCCAAAATATATTACTGGAGTACAGTTTTGTTACCAAAGTTGTTCCGAAAAGCAGTACAAGCAGAAAGGGGTTTCTTGATTAAAAATAGAAGTTCATCTGCTCAGAGATCTGAAATCATATAGAACACTGAAGAAAATATGTGAAAAAGAAAATGGCGAAGGAGAAAAGAAGGGACATATTTGATGAAGTACGAGGTCATCCTGCTGCCTCAGCAATCTTGTCTGTCTCTTTTTATCACTGAACTTGTGTATTAGGTTTCCACATATCTTATGTCTGGAAGGTTAGCATTAATACTCGCTGAAGGGTATTTGGTACACCAAACATTCAGACTGCCCAGCTGTGCAGTAGCCTGCAGCTGAGATTTGTACTTTCATAAAATTTAAGCTATCAAAACTGTTACCTGATTTCTTAAAGGGCAAGGATTACACATGAGAATTTTAAAACCTGCATCTAATGTTTCTCCCTAACATGAGTGTCAAAAGAGTTGGCTTTTATACTTCAATTAGTTTTTGTATATTTAGATGGACTGAGATGGAGAATTAGGTCCAATAAATCTGGAACTAGCACACTATTAGACATAAGACCAAACTCTAGCTTTTCTGTAGTGTACTAATTTTTACCTCATTCTAGAGCTGAGAAACATGGAAATGCTAGTAGTGGTACATCAAAGCATTGGAAAAATTTAATCAACAGCACCTTCAAGCTATTATGCATATCAAGTGGCAAGATAAAATCATGAATAACAAAGTTCTGCAAAGTGGTTGCACAAACAGTGTTGAAGCAATCTTATAAAAGCGTAGTTTTGCTGGACTGGACATGTCCTCTGCATAGAGGACACCAAGCTCCCAAAGGAAAAAACGTGTAGTAAACTTTTAATGTGTGAAAGATCAAGAGACTGACTGAGGCAGAAGTAAAAAGATGCCCTGGAAAAAAAAAGAAAAAAGAACCTCACCCATTGTGACACAGGTAGCAGCACATGTGGCAAACAAAACATGTTGGCGAGGCCCATTAACATCTGCTGCAGAAAGCTTGGAAGACAGACATGCAAGCCAAGAGGAGAATAGGGTAACTGGCAAGCAGAGAGAATGTGAGAGTGGGAGCACGTGCAGAGAAGCTGCAGAAACAGCCAGCAAAAATGATCCCAACATACGGAAGTTGATGTCACACAAACTCGTACTTCTTCTTTCGTCTTCGGAACAACAGGCACCAACCGACGATGACAAATTCACATTTGGACCTTCATGCCAACCCTTAATCTGTGGTGCAGCAGCTAATGTTATTCTTGGAGCTAGACAGAGTCTTGCCTAAGCAGAAGTATCCTAAAAGAGTTGTGTTCATTTCAGCTCCATTAAAAAATGTGGGTGGGGTGAAGTACATGGGAAAGAAGCAATCACGAAAACGATCCATAAGGAAGTTCATTTCATGGTTCTAAAAAGGATTTGGCAATAAGCAATTGGGGATTTTTTGATTAGGGAAAGATCCTTGTACTAACCATTTATACAGCAGACTTGAGAGAGAAGAGGTTCAAAGGCATCCATTTTTATAAAAGAAATCGTCTATTTTTTGCATTTTCTCCTTTTCCCCTGGCAATGCCTGCTCTGTTTCTTTGTTACTGAGCTTAGGAGACTTTTACTTTCACAGGAGACATGAAAGAAGGACATTAAGTTCACGTCACATCTGTGAACATGTTGCCATGTCAACAGGCAGTACTTTGTGGCTTAATTATTGATTGACTCATGTTCCTTTAGGACATAACACAAGCAATAACAGCACACCGAGCAGCTTTTCTAACTTAGACACTTATTTATGCCGTGTTAAGAGGTGCAGCACTTCCAACCTCGGTATGGCTAAGGTCTATACCAGAGTCATCTTATAAAAGACCCTACTGCAGTCATCTTGCATAAAGAACATGACGGTCTCAAACATACATAACTATATTCATCACATAAGGAACTAGGATCAGACCCTTTGTCTTGAAGATCAAATCCTTATCCTGCACAACTCCAGCTAAGAAGAGCTCTTTTAGGTAATGAATGGATTCATTCCTACAATCACTCAGTAATTCAACAAGTTAGACATAGCAACCAGAACAAGTTATTTCCAGGCACTAACTGTGAAGTAAGAAAAGGTAAGAATTTACAGTGCGTTAGCTAATCCATGGTACCTATTCATGCATGCAGTGTTTTCCTGTGGTGGGTACAAGGTTGCTTAGCCCACTTTCATTGAGCAGCAAGCTACCTAAAATTACCTTATGTTTACCAAGACGTAAGAGCATATACCTTAACCATTAACCAGGCAGTACCAAACACTACAAACTACCACCCTAACTTGCCTCACAAGAATTTGTTCCCACAGTTACGTGCCAGTGATGTGTCTTACATACACAAAACAAGAGGACTACAGACAAGCAGAGAGGAGCATTGAGGAGTTCCAAGAACTCTCAGTAAAGTGTGGGGAAGAAAATGGGAAGAGAGGAGCAATATTTTGTAAGATGAAAGATCTGAATCTCATCCATTTCATAGCACGGTAAATCAGGATTATCTACGCTGAAGTCTTATGAAGTCTCCTTCGCAAGAGTAAATTTGGATCCTGTATCAGAAGTGTAGTCAGGTAGGATTCTTAGGCACTCAAAAACAAAGCAGAAGGGTAGGGTCTCATTTTTCAAAAGAGAGTATTTAAACTGGGTATTTGGTAAAAAGCATGTAGGAATGCAAGATGGACCTCTAGTCTAAAGAGAGAAATTTTTTTATTTGTATTTTTTTTACAGTATAGGCAATTCCTTTGAAAATTTCATCTACCGCTTATGATTTTAAGCTTAGTGTGCTGGGAAGTGGATGCACAGAAAGAGGCGGCCAGCATCTTGGAACATCCTGTTGACGTGTGTGGTCATGTTCACATCTTGCAAAGTTTAATATTTCAAACCCAAATTGTAGACATAGTGGTTCTCACACTCACTCAATTTGTCACTGCTGTACCATTATCTATATGCTGTGGCCAAAATAAGTGCTCTTTGCAGCTTAGTTCTTTTATTATAACATACAGAAATAATTAAGATATGGCTTTAACTTAGAAAGTTATATTTGAACCAAGCAAGTTCTAATTAGGAATGTTGCACCATTTTTTCAAGATTTTTTACATCATGGAGAGATAACTCTTCTAGAAGTGTTTTTCTAAGTCATTTATATAAATTACACTTCTTACAGATGCATAATTTATGCTGAAAGATATACTTTTACAATAAACTTTAAATCTCTTTTCTGGTTAGAATGTGTATTTATTTGGAAATGCATTTCACATTTGTTGAGCTGGCAATATTTGCTATTCATTGCTTCACGGTTCTTTGGTATTTACTGTTGTTTCCTGTGAAGTATCACCTCCAAATCAGAAATCTGGTCTCATGACTAAGAAAGTGTGTTCACTCATCACATCTCCTGATTTTACTCTGTGGCTGGGATCAAGTCTGCCCAGGCCTCAGAACCTCCTCTACGTAATCAGGAAAATAACACTTCCCTTCTTCTACTTTTATTCTACAGTGTCTACTTGGCTGCAAGGACAGTCTCTTAACATATACAGTGCTTAGCACACTGGGATTACAAATCCTGTTAGGGCTTCTTAGCACTACAAATGAATGATAATGAGCTTATTTTAGTTTCAAAAGAGTACATCCATCCAAGCCACTTATGTAAACCAGTTAACGTGATACACAGAAGTGCTACGGCCTTACAAATTTTATTTCCCCTAGTCTGCAAAAATGACATTTTTAGCTATTCATTGCTCTTGCTTAGACCTACTTTTCAATTTAATGAGTGAACTTTTCTCTTGCCCCTTCACTCCCCTCTCTTTAAGCGTTAATCTCTTGGGTAAAACATTGTGAAATGACTCCTGAAAATCTAAAAATGTAATGTCCACAGTATACCCTATCTTGGCAGTGTTATCTTCAAAGAGTTCCAGAAGGCTAATGAAGCATGACTTTTTTTTTCCTAAAGCATGTGTATACAACTAATCAGGCTGAAGGATGCTTTTACTAGATACTCCTTCTCCTAATCTGTTAAAAATCTTTCAAATATCTTTCCTACAGACAAAATTAGCCTAACAGGTCTGTAACTCCACATGGTAAGATCTTTATTAAAGAAAGCTCAAAGTGAAAGAAAATAATGATACAGAAGAGCATATAATTTGTGAGGGCTTGACATACGCTGCTCGTGCAGCTGTGACAGAGTCAGAAAAGTCCTGGTTTGCCTCAGAAACTGTTACATGAGTTATTATGTCACGATGACTCAAACTTTCTTTCTTCTTTTTAAACATTGGAATAACATTGACCGTGGGCCAGCTCTGAAAGAACCGTCTCACTGCCTCGGCAAAGAGGAGCCCACAAGGAGTCTCATTCTTGTTTTGCATAACCTAAAGAAAGCAAAATTCCACAGTACTGTCTTCATGCTATGTTTGTTACAGAGATAGCCAGTAGAAAGGAAAAGAGACATGGACCTGGTTCCCATAAAACTGATCAGGACAGTCACGTGTACAGAGCAGCGGACATGCAAAATGCCTCCTGCTTCTTCCTCTGGATTGATACACCTTGACATTACCCAAAACAAACTAATATCCTTGAAAAGCAAATATTCATATACCTTAATGAAAAGCAGCATTCATTAATACTTTTTTTGTTATGCCATATTTTTTCTGCATTTTATACAGTCCATTGTATGATGCAGCAATCCAACTGCTAACCACAGAATGACAAACCAAGAATTTCTTGTTTCATGCAATTCCTGATTTCACCATTGCCACTCACATTTACGGCCCCAGAGAGAGAAAAATCTCTCAACTGGTTTAAGATGGAGACTCTGTAGCTGGCATAGCATTACTAACCAGTTGTTCAGCTGAATGATAGCACAACCTTGCACGTTCACCCAACAGTAAAGATACAAGAGGAAACAAGATGAACCAGAAGTGAAACAGCACCATATCATTTTCAGCAGTATGATTAGACTTTATTTCTTGACAGCTGGACACGTATGCTTCTTATCTACTAGCGGCGGTGAGCCAAAATGCCAAGAGCGCAAAACATAGCTGTATGAGGTCACCGTGGCATTAGTCAAAATTTTTACTCAAAAAAAAAAAAAAAAAGGAGATGCTGTTCATTCTATTGAATTTATATACTGATAGATGATAAAAATCCTATCTCTACCAAAGATCCATGCAGGGACACTCTTCAGTGGTTCAACAAATATAAAAATTAAGCATGAAGTCTGCATATTTATTTGAAATTTAGTGTTACGTTAAGCACTCCATTAGGCCCAGTCATTCTCTCAAATACTTTTAAGTGGGCTTTCCCTGGCTTATCAATTTCCTGGTTTAGCAGTCAATTCATTTACTTGTGCAAGCCTCTAGGTATAGGACCCTGTTATATCAACCAGCTGTAACTGTTGCCTGTGGACGTTTTCTTGGACAAAATGGATGACTCAATGATTCTTCTTGTCACAAAAATTTGAGGTGTGATCACCTACCTCAGCATGTTTCTGTCTGGAATAGCAACCTCGCATGACATGCAGCATAAAGGAACAACTCTTGTAATGCTTTTGCTCCTTCTGATCATTCTTTAATATTCCAAATATTCATGATGTCCTATGCCATTTACTTCTGACCAAGAACATCAGTTAGTAACTGATAATTTTTCAGGAATACAATTTACTTACAGTTTTGCTTAGGAAAAAATCCCTCCTTCAGCATTGTTCTTCCCGCTCAGTAACCTAGACTGAACTCTTCCAAGTATGAAATGCTTGCCTTCTTTTCCAGCTGCCCTGGAAAAGGTATGGAGGAGATGTCATCCTCCCATTCCTTGTACATTTTTTCACACTGAACAACAAAATTTTAACAATCCCAATAGGATGACCCAATATATATTGCACCAAATACCTTAACATGATTAATAACCAGAAAGGCCTGGGTTTTTTTCAGAAATCCATTTCCGAACAGTCAACAGTGAGCAACAGGAAAACAAAAGACAATTTAATACAACTTTTCTGAAAACCTTTAAAGGCACAGTTTTCAAAACTGGTCTGGAACTCTGAATCTCCTCTGCTAGTAACTGCTGGCTAACCTAGTTTGTGGAAGTAGATCCATCACCTTGCCTTCACTCTGTCTCTTTTTATTGATCAGCCATCCTTTGAAAAGTAGAAAGAACACACCTGGAGATTACAACTCCAGCTACACCTCAGGCATAGCTCTTTAGTGAGGAGACCATGCTTGCTAGCACACACCTCTCCATTTTAATATATGCATGTTTCAAAGTAAACAGAAGTACTCATAACATATTTGCATTCCCAAATATTCACATTGATTTCAGAGTACCAGTACCAGTATTTGACAATACACTGGGCAAAAAAAAATGCAAGTAAGCATCTCAAACTTCCCATTTTGATTTACTTTTGTGGACTAACATCCGTAGCTGCCCACAGTCCTGAATTCGGACTCTCTCTGTTCTAGAGGCTGACTCTTTACTCCAGGGTTTAACACAACACTGCACCATGAAGGAAACACTAGTTCACATTCCAGTGCTTTCACAAAATGGAATCGAAACTGTATACACTCATTCCAGATACAAAATTAATCTCTTCCTAGTGCTCACTGGACTATTAGCTTGGCAGCCTTTCAGCACTATGCTTTTAGAGCATTGACTCATTTCAAAGAAGAAAATAATGACTCTTTAAACTCCTGTTTATAGAATTGAAGATTCTTTGATTCTGTTTCAGAATCATGATGATCATGACAGAGAACAGGAGAGTTGTGTGTAGAATGAGTTGTCTATAAGATCTCTATTATTCACATGCATTTTAAACCTTCTGAATTTGAAAAGACCCATTTACTTGAAGAAGATACATTATGGCTTAGAGAACTTCACTATGTTGGTGATCGGATGCTAAACATTTACAAAAGATTCATTTAAGAGACTTTTTTCTGTTGTGTATTTCCCACATTTTTATTGCAAGACTAAATAAAGATTAGTAGTAACTTCACTTACAGCACTAAATCAACACTTCTTCTCCCAAAGCTGCTTGCTTTCTGAATAGTTACAACACATGGCATTAAAGAATTTCAGTGCAGATATTATACGTGTCAAAAACCTCATATTACGTCCTCAGTTTGCCTGCTTTAATATCCTTAATTTTTTTCACTATTTGAACATTTTTCTCTGATTAGTAAGTAGATTCTATGAACACTTTCTCATGTGGATAGTTGGTTGACTTTAGTTACTGTTTTCACTAAGACTCAATGAGATGGCAGAGGGCATAAAGTGATTAAAGGGTTCAAATTTTGTACATCATATGACCATCTAAATACATTTGCCTGTTGCTACATGAAATCATGTACAGTGATCCTTGTCAAGTACATATTATTTAACAAATAATAAAACTGTAAAGATGTAACTACATCCATGCAAACTGATCTTCCAGAACTGTACAATAACCTTTTAGCCTAGTTAAAAAGACACTAGGTATTTCAGCAAGAAGGTTCTGTATACATGGTATGTATGTTCTGTATACATGGTATGCACAAATACAATTTGTATATGGCACACAATGAATATGCAATAGTCTCTTTTTTATACGTATAGTGATCCACATGATCCATACCTTGGAGTCCGCATCTCTAAATGAGTGTATCTTCTTGGGAAGATAAATGGAATTCAGACAACTATTCACTTTTCCGTTCCTGACCACATTGGTGGCCCCTATTAGCTGTGGAAGCCTCTAGAAGAAGAGGAGAAAAGGCTGATTCTCTTGTCACTTCCCCAAGTTTTACACTGATGTAACTTCACACACTGATGTGAGATCACTCCCACTTTACACCATTTTAGAAGTCAAATTCGGACTTTTCATGAAACTCTTTCTATGCAGATGCACTTGACTGACAGGAAAGGCCACCTCTTGTCAAAGGGGCCTGGGCACCTTCCCTCAGTGGCTGTGGGGGTCCCTGAGACTTCTTGGAGGAGTCAAGGACCTTGCTCCTCACCGGACCCCAGCTGTGGCCTTCTCCAAGCCAGAAGCACCGCCTCCATGCCAAAGTGGCTCCCAAAACCCGACGGGGGACCGCCCCGGGCCTGACCTCGGCCCCCCTCCCGCACCGCCGTCAGCCAGGCGACGCTCAGCCCCGCTGTGAGGGGACTCGCCGGCGGGCGAGAGGGCCAGGCGCTCCCGCCAAACCCGCGCTCCCGAAGAGCGGCCCGCAGCTGAGGGGAGCTCTGTAGCGAGGGAGCCGCGGCGGCGGGGTTGGCGAGGCGCACAGCCGGGGTGGCGGCCCGCTCCGGCCGGGGCTGCAAAGCGCTCCCAGGTGTGGCGGGGCAGAGCGGGGCCGCCCAGCGGGGGGTGACAGCCGCGCAGGTGACAATCAGCCTGTCACCCTCCCCCGGGCAGGGGGAGTGGGTGTTAAATCCGGAGGGGGACTAAACCCCCCCTCCTGGGGGAAGAGAGGCCGCTGCCGCCAGGCTCGGGTCGCCTCAGGACCGGTCCCTGAGCTGGGTGCTTCGTGGCCCCGTCGGACATGGAGCCCGTAAGTACCTTCCTGGCGGGTTAACGGGGGCGGGCGGCTTCTCCAGCGGCGGCCTGAAGGGACCGCGGGGTTATGTAGCGCAGCGTTGGGAAGGGGGGAAACCCCGCTGGAGCCTCTCGGGAGGGCGGGCGGCCGAAATGGCGCCCTCGGGAAGGCCGCCTGCTCCCTGACGGGGACGTGCCGGCGGGGCCCGGTCAGGGCCGACGCCGCCGTGAGGCGGCCGCCGCGGTCCAGGCGGGCGGGCGCTCCGAGCCTGGCAGGGCCCCGGCTGCTGCTCTCCCGCTCCCCGCCCGGCGGCACAGCCCCGCCGGCCGCACGTGGCAGCGCCTGCGACGCCGCGGCGGCTTCGCGGGGACGGAGCGGGACGGGGCGGCGGCCCCGTGAGCGCGAACGGCCGAGGGCGCGGCGGCGGGAGCACGGCCTGTCTGCCGCCGGTCCCCTCGCGCCCCCGGCGGCGCGGGGAGAAGCGCCTCACGGCCTCCTGCACGGGTCATTTCCCCGTACCCGTGCGCCGGGAAAGTACGAGGTTCCTTTCGGCCTCAATTTTTTGACTTTTTTCTCTTTAAACTGCCAGAGGACAGGATTATTTTTTGCCCGTTCTATTCGGACACTTAAGGCGCTACGCATTTAGATGATGGTTAATTGCTACTTTGTAAAGACTTTGAGAGTAGCAAAGGAGATGTTTCTGTGGTCATAGGGAATTATTGAAATATACATGTATGTACATGAAATCACTGAAAAATTGACAGCAATATCATAGGCTCACCATCAGGAACCTTCCAGAACACCTTACAGTTTCATTTTGCTCGTTCTGCTATTTAAGGTAAATTCTCAGATTTAGCTTTGACACTCAAGTTTTAGGGAGTTACACAAACTGTATGTTTTTGCGTTATGAGTTAATATTTAAGGTTTCTTTCCTCCTGCACTTAAACATCCCATCTTGTGTTTTGGGAGTGTCTTTTCTTTCTCAGCTACCGAGAGGCTGGAACCTGGTTGAGCTCTCTGGGGAGCAAACTTTCTGATTATGTTTATTACTCATAGGTGACTGTCACCTTTTCATGTACAAAGGTCTCTACAAACCAAAAAAGCAACTCTAAGGGAAGTGCTTTTATCCTTTTTTTCCCCCTTACATCTTAATGCATTTTCGGGAACCCTTTTCACAATTCTTCTTGTAGCCATATCAGCACATGTGTTACCTTCAAAAGATGGAACTGCTTATCTGTGAAATAGATTGTCTTAATTACACCATTTCATTTGATGTGTGCTTCAGTTGGTCACTTCTTCAGTTGCTGTATGACTGCTTTGAAGGGCAGTTTTGAATTACCAAGGGCTTTTTAATCTTTCAGGGATGCTTCCATTTAAAAAAACAAAGGCAATCAGAAAAACTGCATCAGTCTTCTGGTTCTTTTATGGTCTCAAGTGAATAAAGGAGTGGATAAAAGATATTTCTTCAGCTATTGCTGCTTCTACTGGCTGTCCCCATTCTAGCTTTTTCCATCCGCTCCTTTATTTTTAAACCATTGTAATTAGAAAAAGAGTGCTGATATTAATTCTGGTTGGGACAGCAAACAAAAATACAAATGTGCAGGATTTAATGATTTTAGTCTGTCAGTTATATGTGCAAACAGATGGAGAAAAACCTGTGACAGATAAATCACAAAACACCATTGTTCCAAGTCAGATGCCAGAGATAGCTTTGGAAATCTTCAATGAAGTGAATTCTTAGATGGGAAAGACCACTGGTTGTAAGCATTGAGCATTTTATGAATGCCACCAATGATCCCAAATGTGTGACCATCTTGTTAATGCAGAAAGCTCTACGTTGGAGAGAAGGGAAAAGGCTGCAAAGCCAGGTTCTCAAATTAGGAATAGTGTTTGCCTGGGCAATCTTAATCTGGCCACCTTCTGCATTATAGTACACATTTAATTATTTATTATTATGTGCCTGGAAGGACACATGGAAGTGTTCACTCGGGGCACTAAAGGATAATGCTGAATTCTTGGGGATCTTTGATATGTCTTTCGCCCTTTTTAACGGAATAATCAGACAATCATACTCTAAGACATGAAACAAAACTGTGGTGCACACATACATGCAAGCCCTTTGGCATTTCTTAATAGGGGAATTTTCAACTTTGCAACCTGTAGTATTTTTTTTCAACATGTGTTTTAATGTTATTTTTCACTTAAGCAAAAGACACTGAAGTAAAACCCATAGGACCATGTTCATTGGCTATACGATGGGATTTAAAGGCCAGAGCCTGTAGAAGAAACTTCACACATCAGATCTTCACCTCACTCGGTTTACTGGTACAATAAACAGGCTGTTAAATAAGCTAGCCGGGGAGAGTTCAGACTTCTGTTTTGTAAATGGATTTTGTAGCTGTTTGCTGACAGCTGTTGTTTGAGAAATCTACATTCCTGAGCTTTGTACCTTTCTGCTTTGGCCCATCTATTCCTATCCCCCCCGTCTCCCCTAAAGTCTGTCACCTAAGCCTGCTTCTTGTCCTCTGTTCCCCACAGCAGGAGCAATTTTTTTTTCTTCTTCTATACCATCTTAGTGCTTTGAACACGACGTGTACAAGAAAGGCATCCTTTCTCCTCGCTATTCTGGTACCTGTTGTTACATTGGCCATTTCCTTCATCTAATAGAGGTATTTTGATTAGAATTCATGTTCAGTCCTTGCATACCCTGCGGTCCAGAGTTTTTGCAGTCTCAAGCACTTTATAAATGTTTATGAATTAACCCTTGCTGTACCTTTGTGGTAAGGAAGCATTCGCTTTCCCATCCACAGAAGAGAGGGAGGAAGGTGCACTAATGATTCAGAGGAGTGAAGCACTGGCAGTGGGAGCTGTGCATGAAACCCCTCGTGTCTTACGATCAGTTTGCCTAAGATCACAGAGGGGATTGGGCCAAGCCCAGGAGCAGAACCTCCACCCAAGACCTGTGCTTTCGCCTCCTGGTCCTCCTTCCTCAGTGGCCAAACCTTGTCTGCTGATTTTTTTTTTTTTTTTTTTTTTTAAATCCCATTTCTTCTTTAGTACTCCCATCATGGAAGCATCAGATGCACAGTTAATGGAAGGAGCTGCCCTCCACAAAGGAACAGCATGCTGTCCTAGGCCTGTTCACCTGAACTTAGTCTGTGTAGCTTGAATTTTTTTACAGGGGGATATTTATATTCTGAAACACACAGCTTGATAAGCAAGTAATGTGATGCAGGTTTATATAAATATTATCCACTAAGCATAGGTTTTGCTAGGAAGCAAGACAGCAAAAGAAAATATATATAAAATTAAGAGAAAACTGTAATTCTAACTCTTAAAGTTCAATCTCTGCCTAATAGAAACTTCAAATCCTTTTTCATTATAAAAGATTGGTTTGGTGTCTCATGTAATATTTGAAAAGCTTTGTAAATTGCTCTGAAGTACTTACTGAAGTGTTTTAGTTCACCAAGTTCATATAGTATCCTTGGATAGTATAGTTTTATAGAGATTTTTTGCAGAAGTAATTAATTTGGCTTTTGAATTGTTGAGTGCTGGCAAGTAGATTTTTTCCCCCTTTGTACTTCCTGAGCAAGTTCTGACATATACAAGTGACGACACCCCTAGGGCTGTGTTTGAAATAAGTATCAAAATGCTTTGTGACAAAAACATCTAAGCTGGAAGTTGATGGCACTCTTTTTGGTTTTGCTTTCCTGCTGTTGCTCCAAGCAGGAGTTTCACCTCCTTTCCTCTGTGGAATACACTGAAAAGAATCAATACTGCGCCTTTGTGCTGAAACCTAGGTCGGTTTCTGCCAGCTACTTGTTGGGCTGTTCCTACTTAAATCTTGTTTGTAATAATTATTTTTTAAAATAACTTTAAGTGTTATGCTTGTGTTTAGCTTATACCTATACAAACATTTTTAGTGCAAAGCCCTCAATAAAATTAGCATTTTTTTAATTCTAGTTCAGAAAAGTGTCTTGTCACTCAGAAAACTGATTGTCACAGTTGGCCTTGTATTCATCTTAGTATGCATAGAATTTCGCTTTCTATTCTTCTATGCCCATTTTTTAAATACAAACATACATATTTATAAGTTAGTAATCACTATTTAGGTAGAGACTATTGAGCAGACGATGATGTACTTTATTTTTTTTGGTCTATCCCGTATTGCTTCATACTTCCAAAGTCAGATCTTACACCATGACTGGAACTAAATGTTGCTTCCTAGTGAAAAGTAATGTATGATACATGAAGTGTCAGGCAATTCATCAGGAGCGAGGAGGAGATGGCCCTAAGGCAAACAGTTTGCTCTTTAGAATATAATGGTTACTTAACCCTTTAACTCACATAGCACATGCATAAAGAACAAACTTGAGGGGAAAAAAATTCTTCTCAAAATATTGGTGCAAACCATACAATGGAATATTAATTCTCTGTCTTGAAATGTTCGTAAATGAGAACAAGCCCTTAGCCCATCAGCGTTGATATTTATGAGCAGTTAATTTAAATTATAAAAACTGCATCTGAGTTTGTTTCTTGTGAACTTTGGATAGTTACTTGAAGTGTTTTTAACATTATTAGTGGCATGTTCCCCAAATGAAAAACAGTTGCAGGCGTGTTAACTTTTTCTGACCAAGTTCAATGCTGATTATTGTATGTTTGTTTTCAACAAGAGCTGATATAACTATTACTGTCAGTGTAATCTCTTCCACAAATGACAGAAACCTGAAATGTATTCTTTCTAACTGTTTAAAGAAATATTGGTGTTCAACTTGAATCCTAGCCCATCAGAAAGCAAATCAGAAGTAGTTTTAGGAAGTACAATATTCATAAGTACATTTATCAATAGTGCTAGCCTTGCAATATTTTCTACAGAGTTATTTTTTTATGAAAAGCCACGCGAACTGGAGAGGTGAACGCATTTTGTACAGGAGAGCCAAATGAAATTGCCTAGATAACGACTTTCAAATCCGCAAAATAAACTAGGTGAAGAATAGGGGCCAGTGTTACTCTGAGAGCTGTGGCCATTTGCTTGCTGTTTATATCCACAAATACTTTTACCTGCAATACTGTACAAAGAATCTTGGATACAGTTCAAATTTGCTATTATTATTTTTAAATAAAATTGATTCTGCCCTTTTATGCGAAGTGGCATGCATTAATATTGGCTGATGGCTTTTTAGCTGCTGTTTACGTACTGTTGGGTCAGTATGGGCTTTTAGGAATCAGTATGTTTATTTTGTTATATTTTTTCCTTCAGTACAATATTTATGGAGGAAAATTGTTTTTAACAATGTTATTCTTTACATGGCTTCTGTTTTCATTTTTAAGTAGCTGTCTTAGACCCTGACTGAACAAAGTACTTAAGCACATGTGCAACTTTAAGCCCAGGGACTATTCACAAACTTAGAAGTTGCATGCAAATTTATGTCCCTGGGGCCAGATCAGAGCCAGAGAAACAGTTGTAGAGTTTACCTTACGGATTTTGGATTAGAAATCCTGTTGATTTAAGACCTGAATAGTCTGTTTGGCTGAAGGGCAGTTAGTGGGCATTTTGATTCCAAGAAGGTAAAGCAGTGTCCTGGGTCTGAAAAAGTGAACATAAAACTGTTTTGAAATTTTTCCTGTGTCATTTCAGATAAACGTGCTGGACCACAGCACGGTATGAAAGAAGGAATGTTGTAAAATGCTGACTCTTAACTTCTAATTCCTGTCTTTAAGGAAATACAAGGACTGATTTGCTAATTATCACTGATTGATAGCCCACTGTCTGTCTTTTAGTGAGTCAAAGTTTTATTAAGCTGGATCACGGTGGTGTGTTTTTTTTTTTTTCCTCTTTCTACAAAAATAGAAAGAGCCATTAATAAAGGTTCAGCACAACCCCCTTAGTTACTCCTGAAGGGGTTAATACTGCAAAACCCTTCAAGACATCTGGCAGAAGCTGTGGGTGTTGGGTGTGGCAGATCCCAGGGCCGTACCAGTCTCTACAAGGGAGCTGTCATCCTCCTTGATTTATCCTTCCCTAATGTCACGGGGTATGGATGTTGAAACTGTGGCTAGAATGTGAAATACGAAAAACATGAAGATTATGATTTAGTGTCTGGGGAGGCTCGTTGTTGGCCTCTGTTCACAAGTTGTAAGCATTGGAGGTAGCTTGACACAGGTTACAAAATCTGGTATGTAGCACAAAAAAAAAAAGGCAAGAGTATTTTGGCGTTTGGAACTCCTACATGTGTTAGTGCACAAAAATGAATGACGGCAACAATTAAATCAAAGGCTGCGCTGATGATATATTACATTGGAGGCACATTGAAGGTGCTTGTAAATAACATTTAAATAAATGTACTTTCTGGTCCTTCATTTGCAAATAAATATAACGGGTACAGTAGATGAAGAAAGTAGGGAATTAACTGTCTTTTAGTAAAGACAGTTTGGATAATTAACTGATACTTTAACAGAGCTCAGATGTAAGCATATTATGTCCCTGGTTTAGCATTTTTTTGAATCTGAGGTTTATAAGAAGTAAAGTTTTAGTATAGGTTTACAAGCATTTTTTTCATAATGAGATTTGACTTTTTTCTTTGCTTTCTTCTATCCTGACACAGTTAAATATACAATAATTACAGTAGCTGGAACAAAATTAGTACCATGGATTTTTGTCAAAGTATCCTTGTATAACAAATGTTAACTAAGTGAACCAAGTTGGTTGTTTCTTTGACAGGTTGGATTAAACTATTTTTGTCTCTTGAATTGATATTTATTATTCTTATTTGAAGCAGCTTACTGAATATTGTTGGTTTTCCCATTATTCTTAATTTTCTCTCGGGAAATAAGTTGAGGCATAACCCCAACTTGCAGAAGTTTGCTACAGAAGCAGTGGTCCTGTTTATAGCATAAAATTGCTTTTCCTGCTTCACTTTCTTAAAGCATAATGATAAATGTGGTTGTGCTTTCATGATGGTAGAATACATATGTAGTCATAGAAGCTGTTAGTGTGTAAGCAGCAACATCATATCTAGTATCTAAAATTTTTCTGATATAGCATGATGTATATAAAGTCTTACGGGTAAAGTTCTATTCTTTTGGACATAGATACATATCTTATTTGGATGATAATTCCATTATTTTCAATAAAAGTTATGTGTTTTCAAAGTGAATTAAACTACTCTTTGCTATCCAATTTTCTAAAATACTACTTTCTTTAAAAATATCATAAGAGCTCAGAGTTCAATGTGATATCTATGCTTCGATAAGATCTAACTTATCCAGTTGATGAAATTGGAGCCTGATTCATAATAAATAAGTTCCAAATTAGGAAATGCATTTTTGGTGGATTCAGGTATAAATGACATTCCTAGGAATAAAAGGTATTTGTGCCGAAGTCAGGGATGCTATTTTTTTGATTGGTATTAGGATAAATCCTGTAACAGGACTTGAAGAACCAATTCTGCTTTCCTTACTGTTATAGTAAAACTCATATTGACTGTGGAGCAAGAGCAGTGCTAAATCTTTATTGAGGAAAAAACACAATTAGTTTTTTAAAATATTATGTTTAATATATAAACCAATATGTTTAAACCCATATTTAAATGATTTTTTCCTGGATTTCTTTTTGTGATCTGATTTGTTGGGTTTGCAATTATTTTAAAGGAAAAAAGTCACGTTGTGCTGTTATTGAGGTATTTTAAATTGAAATTCTTTTTGCCAGACACAGTTGTGCACACTGACAGCTGGGTAGTTCTTTTCATCTTAACACACCCAGATGTATGATAAAAACGCTACAAATCACTTTATACACTCAGGAGCATCTGTGAAACTACTGTTTTTAGAGATGCTTTGTCAAATGTGTTTAGAGATTTGCAGTCTTTTCTGAGATTTAGAGTAAGATTGTGTTTTGAAACATCGCTGACATTATCGTGTTCCCTAAGATATTCTGCAGGTAGAATTGTATTGGGATTCCACATTAACCTGCTTCAAAGCAGTGAAGCAGCTGCTTTTCTGGTACCTTTCTTTGTACGCTGAAGTCTGTCTTGGCATCGCTTTATATTAACTTTGCACTGGTCTAGGTGATACACCTGGTGCAATAGAAGCTAAAGAGCAATGAAGATTTAGGTATTAAATATGTGTTACTCAGTGGATTATCTTTCTGATTATCTTTGCCGTCTGAATCTTGTTTGGATTACCAGGTCATTTGATTTCAGTTATATTTCTTGGGATCTCTGTATAATCTTATCTTTGACTTGTGTTCTCATATAGTACCATCTGAGCTCATACGCTGTAACTGTCTGAAGTAGTCTGGAATAGTGGAATATGGAGCCAGTAAGACTTTATTAAAACAACATACCAGTAGTAAAAGTGGGAAAAAAAAAAAAAAAAAATCAACCCCAAAACCAAAAAGAGAGGATCACAATATCACAGGTATTCTTTCTTAAGATTATGTGGATTTGGACTAGTCAGGACATCTGGAGGGAGCCTGAAGCCAGAGAAAATGGCTCAGCTATACAAGGCCAAATTAAAAAAAAATAAAAAAATCAAAACATGGATTCATTATATATGTATAAAACAGGAAATGAACAAAGTGATGAAGTGTAAGATCACACGATGATGTGCCAATAAATAATGTCAGCCTACCTAGCATCTTTCATAAACATGATATTTTTATAAAAAAATAAAAATCAGAATTTTTCATAAACAAAAGCTTTTCTTTTGTTACCCTGCCACCCCACTGTATGCATGAAAGTAAAAGGCTTGAGAAAGTATGTACCAGCAGTGTTCTTCTGCTTGCTTTGGTGCCTTCACAGCTGAGTGTGTGACTAAAAATACCATGTATTACTGTGCTTATGAATTATGTTACTCATGTCTTGTCATGATCAGGCAGTGGCCCCTTTTAATGTCCAAAGAGTGTTTTCCTGGTAAGTATAGGTATGGGTGTCTAACAACCAGGCTACTCTGCTGTTTTGCATCACACCTGGCTGCAAAAATGAGATCAGCTTCTTTACCATTTATGGATGCCTTCATTTAGGAGATATGTTAGAACAAGCTAAAAGTTGTCATAGAGCAGAAGGATCATTCCTGCTAGCTGCAGAAAGCCCATGGGCTCGTGGTTTGAAAGGCCCTTTTAATTATAGGAAAGGATCTAGGCACACAGATAAATACAAACATGTTGGAAGCTGGTTTTCCAGAAATCTTTGGATCTTTCCAAAATGATGTCTTTCCAAAGTGAGTGCAGCACTTGAGGAAATGTAATGCATTTTTAAGAGCTCTGTTAAGATCATGAGAATAAATAATTAAAAATGTATATTTGGTTGGTTTTGTTCACTTGGTCTACTCTCTACCTTACAAACTGATAATGAAGAATCTAGAGACCTAAATTGAGGGTGTATTAACTATTATACCTTTTTAAAACAGAGTGACATATGGAAAATTCAGTAGGATGCAAGCAGAAAAGAGTTTTTTGGTGGCAAAACTATTGCACACTTTTTGGAATCTTGCTCTACATAGCAAAGCAGCTTTTTTTGTGCAAGAAAAGGTAAAGTTTTTTTAGAACAGGCGTTTTTTATGCAAATCCCATTCAAGGCCATGAATATTTTTGCCAGCCCTGAATAAGCTTTCGATCATTGGAGTCTTAATAAATTAATCCTGTTTGGTTTATTCATCCTTTATAAAGATGTGTTTGAATCACATGCTTAATTTGGAACATCCAGTTATTATTTTTTTTCATAACGATGCTAAAAGCAACTTGTTTTGTTGTTGTTTAGATTACGTCTGTGGGAAAATATACAGGAAAGCATAGTATATAGCCTACTTCAAGTCTAAACATGATTGCTAATGTGTATACAATTAAATGAAACACCTTCAAGATTTGAATCTAACTTGTCAGTTGGTTACCACATTACAATAACTTAAAATCCATAGCCCTTCCTTGGGTCAGTTACTATTAATAATCCAGAATTTGATGTGAATTTAAGCTTAGCATATTTGCTGTTCATTTTTTGTATGTTAAGATGCAAGTTCATCATAACTGAGAATTCCATATATTTTAAGGAATAACATTTCTACCTTAAGTACAGGCTTTTGAGAACTTCTGGTGAGCCATGACATTCTTGACCACTGTGATAAATAAGATTCAGGCTGGAAACTACTTACTCAAACTGGAACTGTTCCTCCATTAAATCAGTGAAATTACTCCTTTGAGTAGCTGTTCAGCAGTGTGGATAAGAGATTCACAATCTGTCTGAAAAACCACATGCATATTTTCCAAGAGTGTTACTCGTTAGCTTCTGTTAGGTCAAGCAGTTGCTTTCTATGTAGCTAAATCCTCATCAGTTTCAACTAAATACGATATTCTTTGCTTTCTGTCCTAAATATTATGTAGGAGTTCTGTCTGCTGTTAAATAGCTTTCATTCTCCACCCAGATGTAGTTGTATTTCAATGAAGAGCGAAATGATCCTTGTATATCTCTTTCCTCACTTGCCATAGAGGCAGCTGGGGGGGCGGTTAATGAATTGGTTGTAAAGGAGTTTGCAGTGCTTACATGAAGTGCACTGCTACGGAAGTATGAAGTTATTTACTTTCAAGATGAATAGTTCTTTAAGAGATGGTTTAAACAGTCTGGCTAATATACAAGATGTTAAGTCTCTAAAAACTCATTGTACATATCATTTGAAACAGCATAACCCCTCCCTCCATCTTAAGTTTATAGCAATAATAAGCTTTGCAGATGCTTTTCCTGGGAATTAAGGACCAGCTGGGGTAAACAGACCTCAAACTATCCTCTTAGCCAGTCATTAATCTTCAGGCAAAGCCTGTGCTTTGATCATTATTGCTAAAATATGCCCAGTGCAGCCTGGTCGTCCATGCCAGTAAAAGCAAAATAGTGTTTTGCCAAAACATGAACATTCTTTTGTTTTTCAAGTAGCCCTGTGTCTTGGACTCATTTTTCATGTGTGTAAGCATGCTTGTGTGTATGTGCACACATACAAACAGACATGAGGGGATGAGTTTACAAGTTGAATTATTCATTCTGCATTTATACCACTGTAAATTAAATGGGGTTTCTGACTCAACCCTACTGTGTTGATCAACCTTTTAGTTAGCTTTGGTTCTTCTCAAAACTTGTGAAAAGTTTTGAATCAGGTATCTTTGCTTTTGAAAATTAGTACAAAATATTTTATCCATTAATGACCGTATGGAGACCTACTTTAAATTATGCCAGTGGGTCTCACTGAGGACCAGAAAGAATCGGGAACTGTGCAACATATTCTACCCTAGCCTGGCCTTTCCTCGTGCAACTAGTTGACTGAGAAGTATGTGGTGGTGATGTTGGTGCTCTAAGTTAAAAAGCTGACAGATTTCCCAAACCAATTTTTTCTTATATTTTTGGAAGGGACTTGTTGCTGAACAGCAAAGTCTAGTAAATAATCACAGGTTTTAGAAGTCAGATGTGGTACAATATTTCTGCATACAGGTCACAGAGCTGAAGGTCCAGCAAGCAGTTTTCCTGAACTTCCAGGCTTTAGTTTTCCTAAAGTGTTGCAAATGCAAAACTCTGCAAGATTGGAGGTCCCATGAATCACCCTGCTTCTCTGATTAGCTTGCCATGTGTTATGTGTTAGACAATGAGTGTCCTCTGGTCAAGAACTAACAAGAAAACAATGTGTACTTCAGATATTTGCTGCTTTTAGCAAAATTACCTGTATAACTTGTCTATGTTTTGTCAGTTTAAGCCTGGATTAAGGAGGGTGTTCAGTGTTTGTAGTGTTAAAATGGTTAAGTTTCACTACAGACAGCAATTCTTGGTGAATTTCTAAAAACAACGCTGAAGTTGAGACAATATTGGTATTTCTTGAAGGAAGAAAATTCCCCTAATTGCCTTTTATAGTAACTCTCCATTTATTTGGCGGGGGGCGGGGGGGAAATTACTTTTTGTTTTCTTCTGTGTTGTGTGCCAGAAGTAGAGGTTGTGTGGTGCCCAGTTGCATGAGGCGTCAGGCACTGTAGCAACATAAAAGAAGGTGCAGTTAGGTATGTGGGGTTTACAATTGAATTGTATTGAACAGATCCAGAAGAAGAGAGCCGTTTCACAACCTGTGTCCTTTGCCCTAAAAGAGACTTTTGGATCTTCCCTGCTACCGCCGGTGTTGATTTTCTTTGTTCTGTGTCCCCTAAGGGGAATCATCAAAGTAGCAAGAGAAGGAGATCATTCCTATATCTTCTTGCCAACAGCATTTTCCCTATTTTACTATAAATGAGCAGCATGGAGGAAGTGGAGAGGGGGAAAAATCCTGCAGATCCTTAAAACACCCTGATCAAAATCTCTGCCATTGCAGAGTGTGAAGCTTATGGTTTCCTTTGAGAGCCCAGATAGACCTTCTTGCAAGAATCGGGCTGGAAGGAAGAAGGCTCCTGCTGGTAGAGGGCTGGGTACAATTGATTACTATATGGTATGATCAAAGATAAAAGCACACTATGTACAGCATATATAATGGAAACTTAGAATCATTTTTTACATGTTTAAATCATGTATTTTAAATTACAAGAATTCACCACTGTGATATATTGCTATTAGCTGCAATGGGCAGAATCCAGTTGCGCTTCATTTGCTACCAAGACCATGCTACCATTGCCCGTGCGATTTTTCGTTGTTGTATGAGAAGAATATTTCAGAAAACAGCAGTCTAGATACAGTTGCTTGATCTTGTGTTTTACAACCCCCCTCTTCCCAAAAGTACAAAGCAATAAATAGCTAGGCTCGGTGCTCTGTAAAAATAGGCTTTTGACCTTTCCATTTATTGGTATACCTTTAACCTTGCAGGTTTCTGACAGTCTTTCTGCTTGGCACTGTTTTCCTCTGTGTAAGAAAAGAAACTGCTGCTACAGTGTGGCAGTGATGCAGTGTTGGGTTATTTTCTGAACAGTTCTTGAATTGTTTCTCGTGTATTAAGGGAGTCTTTAATGGAAATTATCAGTTTCAAGGTATCTCTTTGTGTTTCAGCTCAGGCTGACTACTTCCCATTTAAAAACTTGCTTCTGTGCAGTGATAGATGGTGCAGACTATCAGTGTTTAACTAACTTCTCTGCATCTACAGAAACTTCAGCTAGAGTAGGTAAGTAAATCAAGGTGTCCAGTTCAAATTAATTACAAAAGCTGCATCATTATTGTTTAGCCCATTCCCATCACCCCTAGCAGCTACTTTGGTTTCCTTATTAGTAGACATCCCTGGATGTCTCTGGCCTGGAAAGTCGTTAGAAAATTCCTATCTGTTTCCTGTGCTGCAGGAAAACTGCCTGCATGTTCCCCAGTCCCACGGAACCATTGCCAGCATTTTTCTTTTGCTTCCTAGCAACTGCCAATTTGGCAAAAATGAATGTGTGGGACCTGGAACTTTCTAAGCTGCAAGAGATGCAGAAACAAGGGTCTATTTGTATTGCGTGGATGTGTTTTATAGTTGTTTCAATAGCAAAGAGGTGTCAGTGTCACCAGCCTGCCAGCATGAGAGATCAAGGAATAAATTTTCAGAGCAAAAGATATCCCTCCTCTGTAAGAAGTGTCTGTAGAAGAGGGCAAAGACAGCGTGAAGAAACCACTACTATGCAACGTGTGGTACCATTTCTCTGTTTAACTAATCATCAGCCTTGGACAGTATGCCCACACTGCAGTCAGGAGTGTCAATGCAAATTTAACTGGGATGGTTTTAAAGAACTGTATTATTCAGATACAGTGTTTTCAGCAAAGAGCTCATGGCAAGATAATCATCTCAGTATAAAACTGCCTGCTCACTGGGGTTTTGCAACCCACACTGAGTTTTGTGCATCTTCCATTACATTATTTTTGGTTTAAACTTAGTCTGAGGCATGTCGACACTAGCTGCCAATACTATGGGCTACAATGTGCCTGTGTAAAAACTGTCACATCTCTGGCTCGTCCCACACTCAAGTGAGGGAAACCTATGTTGTCTGTGTGGTCTTTGCCCTGCTTTTCACTGTAAAAACAGGTCGTTCGTTCCTCCCTCCTTAAAGTTGCATAGGTCACTGTCTCTTTGTGATCTAGCCAATCCCAGTTATAAAATTACTTAGTGCTGGTTTAAAAAAAAAAAAACAAAACACACAAACATTTGGGATTTTGTTTGCCTTATTCCTCCTCTCTACTTGCAAAATCTGCAGTCATGCTTCTCCATAGTATTTCTGATAGGAACCAGGAAGCAACTTGCTTTGCACTGAGAATTCATAACTAAATGTTCTTTTTTTGAATGTTTTGCCTCTTCAAGCACATTTAAATTCTAACATTTGAAACACCTGATTCATTTTTTTTTTCAGAATGTTGGAAGAAGTTTTCCCCTGGCTGAGATCTTGTACAAAACATTTCAGCCTGCAGCAAGCTTTTAGTTTTAATCTGAAGTTTTAGTAAACCCTCAAAAAATTGGTTTATAATTGAAGTGACAGCACAAGCCTAATTGTAGCACTACTGGCACACCTCCATAACCAGAAACATACATTGCTGCAATTTTTAAGAATAAAATTCATCCCTAGTATGCTAGGCAGTGGGCTTTATGCTTCGTGCAGTTTTATAAATTTGTTATATTTTCATAAAAATCCGAAAGCTATCATTTGATGTGTTGAGGATGGACTAGCTATCTCTCCAGTTGGCATAAATCAGTGTGATGCAACTGGAGGCAGTGATATTGTGCAGATTAGCCTGAGGTGATAGAGTGGCATAATAAATTTTAAAAGTGTGAGTTTGTAACATGTAGGGGGTTTGTGTTTTCTCAGGTGGAGTAGCTGGGTACGTTTGATTAGGGGTTTTTGGTACAATAATACTGAAAGTGGCTGAAACTTCCAAGTCCCATTTTGTGCTAGCAAACATCTCTTTAGTACAGAAAATGAGGCAGCTTCTTTAACCACACTTTATGCAAAACCTTATCTTTTCTGTGACTTGTTGAATTCGAGAAAAATAACACTGCTCTTTAAGAATTTGGGTCATGATCTTACATCAGACCTGAGCTGCTGGGTCTTCCCGAGGGCACTGTAACCTGCTGGTCAGAATTTACATTGTGTAGTGACAGATATGGAGAAGAAAAATAGACCAGTGTCATCGTGTCTTCTTGTGAATGTCTTGTGATACTTGTTAGCATATGAATATGTAACTCTCTATATAATCACATGAAATTTTCTATGGTGTAACACATCTAGCCTTGGGACTCCAGGTCTTTGTCAGAAACGTAATTGCGTGTTAGATACTCCTTGTTATTTTCAGTTGTCAGGAGTGACAAGTGGAGCAGAGTATCACAACAGTCACATTCTAACAAGTGGAGGGGGGAAAAAAGTGCTTTGAAGTGGCTTGCATTCAGCTCAACAGCCAGAAGTCATGGCCATGAGGGCAGTGTAGGGGTCTATACTAACAGCTCTCAATTAGCTGGTAGTCTAACCAGCTGTAAGAAATGGGCAAACTTTCACCTTCGAGGACTACTAATGTTTGCCTCAGGACTTCTGTCACTTGTTATATACCTTCGTTACCAGTGCCAGCAAAGCTTCTGCTGCCACTACTTCCAGTGTGAGGAGCAAGGTGCAGACACACCCAAGCTTGACCCTATGTGAAGCCAGGACGGGTCTAGCAGAGCTGTTTTTTGGGCTGTACATGCATGACAGAAGGTGCCCACTGCACGATTACTGGAATTTACTGATCTGCATGCCATGCCCTGTCCCTCCATCCTGTTTTCTAGAGATGTGCCAATGACACAAAGGCACAATACCTTGTTAGCAGTTGGATACCCCTTCTCCTTGTGACAGAAGGGAAACTGGAGGGTGAGTGTTTATAGTAGATAAATGGCAGCCCTGTCTTGGAAGGGTCTCTTCTGGCCCTGGCTGAGGTCATTCTGTGCAGAAACTCAAAACTGCAGATACTGTTGCTTGTCCTGCCTTTGTTGTATGGATTGATAAACATTTTGTCATTTAACGTCTGCTAATCTAGGACTCCTCACAAGTATGCCCTTAAAAGTGCACATAAATGACAGTATAAATTAAAATGCTTAGCGCTTGAGGCAAACCTGCAAGTATTTAATAGTTTAACTGCACAGTTATGAATTTAATATTGCATTGCTTAACATTCCTTGATAGCTATTGCTTCTGTGTGAGTCCTGCCCCTCAGATCAAATAGCTCCATACTCCCCCAGTAGTCCCTATGGGGAGTTGTTCAAATCATATTTGATTCTCCCTTGAAGAGTAAATGGCTGGGGGGGCAGACTACAGAAATTGCTGTAAACATACCAGTCTGCATCACTTCCACCAGCAGTTCTCACTGGTGTTATCTCTGACACTCTGGCTTTTTGTAACCATCATGCAACATCATGAGTAATAATCTGTTGTTAACACACTGTCCATCAGAAATGTTTACTCAGAGTGACAGCTAACACATCTGGACTACATTCCGTGTTTGATCTGAAATACCAGACTCGCTCTACTGTAACAATGACAAAACCATGCCATGGTTGTGCAGTTCAAAGCATAAAATGTAAGGACTGTGTTGATGTCTGATTTAATTTAAAATATTTCTATAAATACAATTCTATTGGTTATTGTAAAATATATGTTAAGAAACATGGTATTAAAAGGACGAATACAATCTGTAGCAGCAGACCTCTAATATTTACTTCAGCATGCACTTGTACAGCATAATTGGTACTAGTTCAAAGTTAGAAAAATCTTTCTTGAACTAGATTTTATAAATGTACTGTTTAGTGAATGCACTGTACATTAGCAGCATAAAACGTATATAAAGTCTATCTTACTACTTCTAGTAAAGGTCTTCTGTCAGACTACTCAGTTTTGAAGCCAAAGTATCTCCATTGTCATCAAAGCTGTATATTCCTGTAAATCAAGAACTGGTGGTGTTGTGTCCCACACTTTATTGCAGAGAAGGCTTTTTGGAGGCGGACTGTATCTGTTGCATATGTAAAGGGGGACTCTGTAGACAGCTCTCTTGCCACCTGGGAGCCTCACACTTTCTGTGGCCCTGGGTGAGTCGGTGGGGGGAATACCGCATCCATCCCCTGCTCTCTGCCTTTCCTTGTGCCTTTAGGACCCAAAAGGGAAAAGCAGCTTAGCCCCAGCCTGCCTGAGTCCCTGGTAGAACAGCTCCGAGGAGTTCACTTTGCCAGTGACAATAGTGGCTGTTGTAGACTCAGGCCAAACAGATAACATTTGCCCCCAAGCCCATTAAGTGGATAAGCAAAACCTGACCATTTGCCCTATTCATACCCTTAATACATTCACAGTTGCAACTGCATTTTTCCCTGGGGAGGCATTCTTTTCTTTTCTAGCCATCACCTATAACTTTTCCAGTAGACTATCGTTGTATCTGTAGGACACAGGTATAATACTTGTCTGATTGTGTATACAGAACAGACCTTGCAAGCTAATAAAATATTTATTAGAATAAATTTTAACATTTAATAGAAAGATCATAATTTCGGATCAACTCATTCAATAAATCGTTAGCTAGGTCAAAGTGGTTTTGTTTCCTTCCAAAAATATAAACCATTTATATGCTTCAAACTGACAGTTCATGTGACTTACCCTTATTAAAACTCAGAAGCTATAGGTTTTCTTTTTAGATTCCTGGTGAAGTTTTCTCTCAAGAGTCCCTTTTATTTACCTAAAAATGATACAATAACCCTCAAAAGTAGATATTTATGTTTTCAGTATGTAAGTGGAGGAAATGACAGCAGGGAAATAGGGATAACTGGAAGGGGACAGATGGGAAGTAATGACTTTTAGCTATTCCTCTGGATCACGTTCAGCAGGATACTGTGTAATGAGGTTTTTTGTGGGTTGAAGAAGTCTGAGATGCATATGTTTCTTGTTTAAGGTGAAGAATCAAATAGTGCTGGGTGGTTCATTTAGGATGAATGCTGTAAGGCAAGAAAAAGTGCTCTCACATGTCACATGAAAAAAAATGATCAAATAGACATTTCATGACTGGAAAAATGAGTACTAAAGAGGCTTAGAGGACAGAAAAAATAATTGTGCAGAGTTGTCTCCCAATTCCACCTTTAATGATCACCCTCCTTTCTAGAGGAGCTCCACTTTTAGACAAAAATAATAATGAAAATACTGTAATTTATATCATTTTATCCTTTGAAACTACTGTTCTTCATAACCTTAAGAGTGTCCTTTTGCAATAATTATTCATTCTAAGAGGTAAGGGTATATGGTATTTTTTTTCCTGTGGTCTTTTACACCCCGGGGGAAGAACTTGTTCAGGGATTTTCATAGCGCTAGAAGGTATACAAGGTGCACAGGAAAGATTAAGTTAAAGAGGAAAATGTAAAAGTAATTTTGGCATCTAATAGAGATTAGAGCCTTACTTTCAAAGTGATATTGAATTATTACATGGCAGGGAAGGTACTGCAAAATGAAGAAATGGTGTGTAGATATTCCTGGGAAAGACCTGATTCATGTCACAGGCTGAAATGAGACATCTTTGGAAAATGGGAGGCCTGACTCTGAGCTGTTTTCCCTGAAGAGGCCTGTAGGAGTGCCGTGGGTTTCCTAACTGCAGTCATGATCAGCTCATTGGCAGGAGCTTTCAAGCTTCCTGCCTTTTTCTAATTAGTAAACAGAAGAGATTTCTAGAATGAAAGCGACTGGACTTGTGGATCCTTGCACATCAGATGAGTGGTTGCACTCTAGGTTGTCTGCAGGTGAACTGTTTCTAGAAATTGCAGCTCTTCATGAAATTCCTTACTGTATTGTAGCTCTAGAACTGTAGATGACTGTATGTCTTGTACTCTGTGTGGTTTCTGCGAGGTGATATCTGTGAGAAAAGCAGAAATACAGCAAATATTGTGACCTTGAAGCTCCTGATTCTGGATTTGCAGCATGAACGTGGATCACTGCCACAGCATTTTGATAACCCTTTTACTTGCCATGTGCAAGTTATAGTGATTAAAGTAGTGAGGAAGCTGAGGTATGTTATCTTTTATTTCTCTGCACAGAAGGTATTCTTCAATTTGTACTCTGTTGTTCACTTTATAAGTAGGTAGAACTATGTATGCATTAAAGGTATAAATTTGATAAACATAGCAAAGTTAAAACTAGCATTGAGAAAAGGACTGAATCCCCTGGGCTAACAAGAGTCCTCTTGTTTATGTTTTCAGATATTTCATTGGACAGTTTTTATTTTAAAGCCAGCTGTCACAACCTGATGTTTCACAGCCTTCACTGTTGGAACATGCGTATGTTCTGGCATCAGTCTACGTGGAATATCTGTTTGAACAAATGTAGTGTCAGGGCATGCCAACTATGGCCAGTTGCATTTAGTTATAGCAGTTGCTGAATGTACCTGGAGGGTCGACATTCAGCAGGGAATGAAGTCAACTTTGGCATCTCTAATAATACTTTGACTTCAAAATTTGTACCTCATCACAGTATATGGGGAAAAAATGACTTTTCTATTGAAGCTGGGATAGCTTGCCTGGCTGCGGGACCAGCATAGCTGTGAGGACTCAGTTTGCAGTTGGATCGTGAAGGACATTGCAAAGGCTTAAGGGAAATTCAAGTCTTAAACTGAATTACTGATCCCTAAGACCACTGTAAAAACCTCAAAACCATTACCTGCTGCCTGGATTGTCTTCTCCCACAGATTCTTTCTAGCTACAAGAGCATTTCTAAGTAACTGTTCTGCTCCCATGAGTAACCCTAAGGTAGCAGCACAGGTTTTTTGTTGCCCTTAATCTGATTTTGTGACGTTCTGTAGGAGCGGTATGTGTATAAGGATGCAAATAATTTATTAGAAACACTGGAATATATATTGGGCCTAACTGCAGCCCTGACATTCAAAAGTGTAAAAGGTTCCCCTAAAATAACCCAGTGAGGTCACAGCTTCATTCATGGGAATGAATGTAATGTAAGTGCTATGCCATAAATGGTCCTTTCTAAAATATACAGCATGTTTGCAATTTTGACTGTTTGAAGTGAAATAATCCAATAGTCTGTACTAGACTAGTGGTACACAAATCAAGTTGTCATTAATCACACTTGGGGAGAGGATGCTCTTTTTGGAGCAAATTATTGTCAGAAAACTGCAAACAGCACAGCAGGATCATTGTGTAGGAATAAAGATTCATACACAAAAGGAGTAACAAGTGAAATATTTGGAAAACTAGTAGAATCAAGTCAGTGCATTAATGTGGGTTTTAAGAGAAATATTCTAATTAATCGATTAAACCTGTAACAAATGTTATGTGTACAGGTAGGATTGATAAGAGATGTTAAAGAAAAGGAAATATTTCCTTCCGCAAATGTAGGAAGGCTGACCCTGACAACTCCCACCAACCTCATATTCAAACTCAATGAATTAATGGATCACAGTTAATTTGGGGCCTGTCTGATGCTGAGGACAATATGGAGCAAATACACCTCTGGGTGGTTCTGCTGAGTGTTGTTTGAAAACTGTCCGGCATTCCTGGGGAGCACAGGTCTTGCTCCATCTTGTGTCTACTTTCATAGTTCTGGTGGGGTGAAAAATGAGACTTATTTATATCTGACTGTAACTCTTCTCTTGGGGTGCAAGGAAGGAGCAGGAATTAGTTTGTGTCCTCTGCAGAGTGCAAGGGCTGTAAAATCTAACTGGTCCATTAATGGGACATAAAGGGCTAGAAAAAGTTCTTGTTGTTTTCCTTCAGTTCCAAATGATAAAGGAAAAGCCAGCTGGATCTAAGCATGTGGAATATGCTGAATCATGACCATTGTCAAACCACTGCAAGGAAAAAAAGCTGAAGCTTCAAAGCAAACCCTGGAACTGCAAACTGCAGGCACCAGTCTATAAGCCAAAGATGCCAAATCTACTTTATATTCTGGCGTGTAGAAGGGCCACTTAGAGCAAATTTACTAAATTCTTTGCAGTTATATACAGATAAAATCTAAATTTGAATACCAATATACTGCTCCTTGATATTTGGCACTGTCTGAACCAGTTTGAGGCTGATTTGCTTTGGGGAAGTGGCATAGCTGCCCTTGCCTGGTGTTTCTTCCTAGTTTAAACCCCTACGAGGAAGATTCAATGCAAATGTGACTGTACTGCTTCCAGGCTTGAACTGGTACCTCCAGACAGGTCTGCAGAGCTTCGTGAAATCTTACGGTGTGAGTCAGCACTCTGCCCCATGCACTGCTGTGTAATTTTGACATGAGCCAACATTCATGGGGAGTCCATAGGCCAGGAGATATTTTGCAGGCTAGGTAAGCCCACCAGCTGTTTGCTTGGCACTCATGCCATAATTCCATCTTCAGAAGAAGTATTTTTCCTACTTGAGTACAGACCTCCGTGGTGCACCTTTTGTGAGAGAAGGTTACTCATGGAAGAAAAAGTTTTGCAAGATCAAGCCGAAAGAAAGGAAAACATGTGGTCACATTGAATATAAGATAAGGCATGTATGTATTATGCTGAATTTTTATTGAATAAGGTATTAACACGAGGAAGGCTCTGGAAAACAGAGCAACAAGAGAGGTTCCAACACTGGCAGCAGTCAGGTCTGGTTTTCAGTCTTTAACCTCTTTCTACAGTGTTATTTCACTGCAAGGTAGAAATACTGCTTGATATCCATAACTAAGGCCCTTAAAAATATTTATTTAGGATATTTCAGAGCCATCTGAAATAATTCCGAACTTGTGTACACACCACAGATGTTTTGATTGGGACGCAAGGGGGCTCAAGTTTTAGAAGTATTTTTTCTCCTGGTAGATGGAGAGAGATTTTTCTCAGTGCAAAGCCAGAGGATTTTGGTGGTGAACATAACACACATAGTGCTACAGAATGGCTTACTCCAAAGAAGCAGGAGAATGACAGCCATTATTATTTTTTAAATATTAATATGTGTAAATTCCAAATATAAATCACATAATGAGACTCTCTGAGGGGAAAGTGGAGCATTTTGTCAAATACAGATTAGGTTTCCATTGTCAGCCATGGATTTTCTGAAGTTCAAATGACAATATTTTGTCCAAGAAGTGTTTAATTTTCTATCTGACCTGAGTCATTTGCATACAAAGGATCTATGACAAAAAAAAAACACTTAAATGTTGGTATTGGTTTAAAAAGACTTGCGTCTGCACCCTTCATTTCAGAAGATCAACATCTCTCTCGAGATCTGTGTATAGATAGCAATTACAGAAAGCAGTTCGCCCACACAGACAGTGGCTTAACTCTTTAATAGCAGTTTATTTTTGCAAAAAAGCATAAACATGTCTTAATCACTTAATGCATTTTTGTTGTTCTGCAGAATTTCTTATTTCCTTAAACTCTTCAGGAGCATGAGCTGAAAGCAGTGTCACAGCAGTACTACTGTTGTGCTTGCTGGTGTCCATGCACTCAGGGGGAAAAAAGTGGTAAGCCTGAAGAGCTCTTAATTTATTCTCTCCCAAAACCAAAATGAGCAATGAATGCTTCTACAGCACATAGTGCAGAATATTGATGAATATCTTATGAATGAAGAATAATTTAATTTTACCCTAGCTAATACTGAGGCAGCATATATAAAACCATGAAAACAAATGCTAGCACATGAGGTTTCAATGGCGTTTAGATAGTGCAAAGCCATGTTTTATCTTGTACTATAAGAAAACTCAACTTGATACCTGCTGGTTTCTTGTGTACTCCTGTTTCACGGTTATCTTTTCCTTCCCATCTCTGTTTACACTTTTGGTATCTTGCACAAGTATTGATACTGTTGTTTTGGCTCCAGCTGAATCCAGCCTTGCCACGATAGTCAAAGACAGTCAAAGACAAAGCCTTCAAGCACCACAGGGGATGTCTTGAGGACCCTTTCGCTTCTGTTCCTCTACTAGCCTCCAGTTACTCTTCCATAGGAGCCACAGCATATCCTTTACCCCTCTGAGGAACAAAAGCTTTTTAGGTAGGGAAAGTAGCATTCAGCAATTCCTTCACAGAAGAGAGAAGGAGTTGTGAAAAAATAAATTATGCATTTCTACTTTTGTCTTATTAATTTTCCTTTGAAACCACTTAACTGTTCTCTCTTATTTTTTCTTCTCACTAATGCTCCAGCACCAGAATCAAAGAATTTGCCCTGAAACCACCCCCAAATATGCTTTGGTGGAGGAGGAAGTGCCTCTGAAGCTGTGGAAATGGCAAATAGGTGCTCTTGGGGTGAAAGGGCAAGTTTGCTAATGGAGACTGTGGATGATGCAAAGTATTGTATAGCTGACATGCAAAAGGCATTTGATATAAGGATCGTTGCCAGAAATCTTATTTGGCCCACTGTAAATTGCAGGTGAGCAGGGCAATGGAAAAATCAGGAGAGAACTAAAAAACCTGAAAACCAAAACCCAACCCAATTAATTTAAAACCTTTTTGATTAACATAATTTAAAACATGCTTCATTATCTGGATAGGAGTAACACAGGAGACTCGTGTGTGTGTGTATACGTGTGTGTACTTATGTACACACATTTTTACTTTGTACTCCTGTTTCTGGTAGTACCATCTGTGTCTGCTATCTCTGTTGCCTTTCATCCTGTACTTAGCTTATATAGATTTTGGTCTTGCAACCTTCCTTTCATAATACATATGTATGATTCCTAGCACAGTTACCAGCTTATTCCTGATTTTAGGCTACAGAAAGCCTCAGTTATTAAGCAATGGTAATATTCAACACTTATAAATGGAGAAATGAGGTGGGGGGTGGAATTTCAAATGCACAGTGGGTGTTTCCACCCTTAAGCTGGCACGAGTTTTCTGAACTCTGATCTATGGTGGTTACTAAAAGAGTTAACTTTTAAATGACCAGGTATTGTTTTTTGCAAAAAGGGTTGCAGGATGGACTTTTCTTAAGGCAGAAGAGCCCTGCTTGTTGTTTGAACTTGAGTATTATTTGAAGTTGCTTTTTTTTTTTTTTTTTTTTGGCCTCTTGGGCATAAATGGAACAGGTGTGTGTTTGCCACAGGCCACAGCTCGGGAAAGCTATGTCAAAGCACAATGAGGTCATTGTGAAACATCAGTATTCTTCCAGAGTCCTGGCTATTACAGACAGGAATACTTAAGAAAGCTCTGTGAACTGGATTCCAGGTGATAGACAGAAAAGACTTCAAGAAAAATCTTTACATCTGCCTAATTGTGTTTGCCAAGTGAGAACTACATCTTATCACCTACCTCTGAACAAGCTATATGAAACAACTGCTGTTGACAGTGAAGTGGGTATGCACACAGAGTTGGGTTGATCTTTGAGTGCAAGGTGATCTGGTTTCTTTAAACAAATCGTTCTGCATGTGAACAAGGTGAATATTTTCGTTGTAAAGTGTGCTTTGACTTTGAGTGTGTCGGGAAATACTGTACCCACTAAGTGATTATTAAATGGAAAGGAGGGAGGAGTTCCCAGGCATTACGGAGCCAGCTTCTGCTGCCGGACTCCTAGCTGACACTGACAGCCCTCTGCCAGGAGTGAAAGAATATGTTGTATAACTCACTGGCTCTACCAAGTACGTAGTGGTACTCTGCAAATAAACTTTCTGTCCAGGTATTTTTGGACTTCTGCCTCAAACCAAGTGGATAGGGAGCATTTATGGCTCTAGCAGTAAAATTGTGCAGATGTTCTTTTTTGTATGTGCAGTACTAAAAAGGAAAGCCGTGCTATGCTTTTATCAGATCGACTTGAAATCAGTACAAGTGTAGCTCAGGGTTGGGATTTATGCTTTTGCGGCAACATATCTTTTTACTCCAAGAAGGCTTTCAGTGTCTGTGCTTTAAGTCCCACATTAAGCCCCCCCAAAGTGACAACAATATGGTTTTCTTTGTGAGATTTGAATGTCTGGATTAGGTCACTTCACTCTTTTATAGCTTTAACCAGCTTCAACTTGTACTGTGGTGACACACATCTGCTGACTCGATGGATCAGTGCATTAAGCTTCAGGCTGACTGGTGGGCCATGCTTGAAAGACTTTTGGCATGTGCTGGTGCCTGCATTTTTCACCCTTGACTGAAAGCATATGCTTCATACAATTGAGACAGTGTTAGCATGTGGGTCTCAGGCAGCCTCCTACACATCTGGCAGAGCCTGGCCCTCCTTCCAGGTGAATCATCTCTCCTGGGAGGGTGGCTTGCAGCACTGTGGCATCTGCAGAGTGGCAGGAAGTGTCTGAATTCATCTGAGAGTGATTTTTATCTTCACATGCTTTTCCAATTTCATCAGGCCCCTCATGCTACATTCCAAGTGACATGATTAAACCTGCCAAAGACAAAGGGAGGCTGATTGATAAAAATTGTCTTTGACCCTTCACAATCTGTCATAGCTTAAGATAGCAGTAATAATAGTAATGATGGAATGAAATAAGTGTTATGCGAAGGAAGCTATTATTGTTTGAATAATATTCTGTAAAACAGGATTACTTCCTGCTCTTTGTTTCCATTTTATCACCCAAATTAACTTGTCATCAGTATAGTAGAAGAATGGACTGCAAAGGATTATAAACTTTACATTGACTTTAAGTGGCACTTCACTGTGATTTCCATTGTCTTCATTTTATTTTAACATATAAGTTTGAAGGCACGATAAAGATGCAGAGCAACAGCAAAGGATCGGTTTTCACCAAGGAGGTTAGACATTTAGGCAGGGGTGTTCTTTAACAAGGAGTGTGTGGATGTGTTTTTCTCAATATGAAAAGAAAATCGTAGAAGGAAGGTCCTAAACATAAATGGTACTGCACAGCAAATAGAATATTTTATAAGCACAGTACATAAAAATATTTTTATTCTTTAATCTGCTGCACTAGTCCAGGCACTTGGGTTGTATTTCCTCCCAACCAAGCATCTGGACTGACATAGATGATCTGCAGGAAAGGAGATTAACTCTTTGCACCCTGAGATGTGTTGCAAATCTGTTGCATTTGCTGGCATTTCAGTAATGCCAGCGACAAAAAGTTCTGATAGAAATATGGTCAGTCTCTTGCCTTCTTTAGAATCTACCCTTGATTTTGCTGAAGAAAAATGAAAAATAGTTAAGCCATAACGCATATAGATATTTTGAAGTACAAAAAGTAGCACATCTGTGTAAGTTACAGTGAAAAGCAAACAGTGCAAATTTAGCTCTTAGTTACTGTGGTTTTAATGAAGGATAATTCTGTTGATTTTGTTTCAGTTATTCTGGATTAATGTATCTAGTGGGGGCAAAATCTGACCCACTCTGCTTTGATGTGTGCTCTGCTCTGTCAGGAGCTGCTAGGTTCTTTTGAACAGATGCCTGTATTCTACTGATACGCGGGGTCATTAAAAAGATCAAGATGACCAAGCCTGAGACATTTGGATAGCTGCAGACAGCTGCGCTTTGCCTCTGCAGTCTACATGGGGGTGGATTCTCTATGAATTTTCCCTCTGAGGTTAGTTGTGTGTGGGAGCATTTTGCATACTGACCACTGCCAAGCCTCAGCCCGATGGCTGGATGGATGAATCTGGGCAAAGATTACAAGTTACGGCTCTTTCTGAGAAAGCAGTAGGTTCCCATGTATCATGTAGGAGGAGATCCATGCAGGGCTTTTGTTAGGCAGGCTATGAGAAAGTTGCAGGGCTTTTCCCAGAGAGACAAGGCAGCAAATAAATAGTTGCTGAGTGTATTGTTTCTGTACTTACAAAGGTTTGGTGTTTGGTGTTCTGTAAGTACAGGACTTTGCAGTTTACTGCTACCACAGCAAAGCAGCTAGTCACTGAGTAGCTGAGTCAATCTTAGATAGCCTGCAAGGCTTCCTTCCAGATATTTTACGGAGGAGTTAAAATTGAACAGGATACTAAGATATCAAGGGATTGCAATAAATACCAGCTATCAACTTAATCAGGAAATAATAGTTCAAATGTTGCCAGCTTGCTAACCAGAAACTTCTTTGGAGCACTGGTGAAGAGGACAGTGATATCTTACTGAGAACCAAATGTTTAATTCTATCTGTTCGGCATTGTTTTTGTCCCTTTTTATCTCTTTACCGCTGTTTTAAGGTACCTTAATTCAGCATATGATTCACTAGATTGTACCAGCGTGCGTTTGTTCATTTTGTGATTTTTTTTTTTCATTTAAAGTCTATTGGCGATAAAGGGAATTGCATGCGAATGACATTATTGCTTACATAAAAACACATATGTAAGCAGAATAGCATCATTTAGCACAGTAAATATGGGATTTGTTCCTCAACACGAATGAAGTTCTTCAGCTAAATTTAGCTCAAAACATTGAATACTTTAAATGAGAGCAGAATAAAGCCATACTTCACTGTTAAGATAGTGAAGCATAATCTGCATTTTTTAAAAAAGTCATTACACTCTTGAGATCTTTCCCAGCCGTATTTCCTGATTCAAGAAATCTGTTGGTGAAGGCACTAGGCTGGGGCTCCAAAGAACAGGGCTATACGCAGCCATCATTTGGATGTGGGCTGGCAGAGCTACTCAGCTGTGACTTTTCTACATGACCCAAGACACAAGCAGTGCCTTCAGCAGAGCTGTGGGGTGGGAGGAAAGGCTATTGCACTTCCCCTAGTGAATAATCTAGTCCAGCTGAAGAGATAACAGCCCAGTGATGAAACTGGGCCACGTTTAAAGCGCTGCGTTGGAATCTTGTGAGAAGGCAGCTGAACAGTCTTTCTCATTTTGACCTGTATGGTTTTCCAGAAGAGAACGAGAAGGGCAAAGTATACTGACATTTGATCCTTCTTTTGGAGAGCCTCTTTCATTAAGTAGCTGCTGATAGGAAGTGTCATTCAACAGCTATAGTGTCTGACAGTTGTGGATAGGTCTCTGGAAAGGCTGTAGACCAACTGAACTTGAAGCCTAGAGAAGGGGATACAGGTGTAGGCATGCTGAGGCAAAGCCTTACAGGACAGTACTCGTCCATCAGACTGGTGTGCCACTTGTCTTGTCCACTCTGCAGCCAGGCAGGTAAAACTGTCTGATCTTTAGAAATGTTGCAGTAACTTGTATTTATGGCAAACCATGCATGTAGTAGTCATTGCCTTTTTTCCCCGCCACCAGTTAAGGTGCAGGGGATTTTTTTTTTTTTAATGAAGAGTATTTCTAGCCTCATCATGGCAGCTCCTGTAAGTATGTAAAAACATGCATGCATCATGCTTCTTACATTCAACAGTAATTCTCTTTGAAAACAATTGTAATAAGGCATAAAGATACACTCTGTTGTGACAGAATTATCCCTGACCTGTAATAAAAAGAAGTGGGGTTGCGAGGTTTTTTTCCCTGAAAAGAAATAGAGTAAGAGTTATTTCAGAATTCCTGTTTCCAGTATTCCCGATCTGTCCCCAATTTCTTTGGTCTTATGCTCCCACTTGGAATCTCTCCATTGTTCAGTAGGGTTTTCCTTCTCTTGTATGCTTTAAGATTGCTAAGATAAGATATTTTAAATCAGGAAAAGTTAGAATATGTATAGTTGTTCATATATATTCCTGTATATGCTACATACTCTAACAATGTATGTATATATCTTTTTCCTACTCAGTTGCACAGGTTGAGAATCAGTGTTTGTGAAGTGACACTGCATGTGTAATTGTGAGCTAATGTAGCAAAATGTAACATTCTTGCTGTATTTCTTGGCACTTATACTTAATTGTAACCATAACACTGTATAATAAATCGATTTATTTAATTTGCTAAGTGCAGGGACCGCACTAAAACTTACTCCCCCCCGATGCCTCTCTGTGCCCTTGCCACTAGGCAACAGTCTTTCCAGCTTGTGTTGTCCTTGTCTGCTAAAAAGGTCTGACAAATAGATGCTGGGTGTGTGTGTGCATGCATGCACATGTGCATGTGTTTACTTTACTCTCATTTAGAGCCATTAAGAACTTGATCCCTTAAGGTTCTGAGCATTTTTATTTCCTGATGGCTTTTCAGGGGGAACACCTTGTAGAAGGCATTCGGCCTTGATCATACCATCCATTGCAGGAAAAGGGGTGGGGGTAAGAGGGGGAACGGGAGAGAGTGAGCAGAGGAATGTGACCAAAAGCACTGAATCCATCACTCTTGTTTCTGTCTGTCCAGTGTGTTTACTGCCACTAGATTCATGACAGCCAACCAGTCTGAAGACAGGACTTTAAATAGGTTAATAGGTGTGCATGGCTTTTATCTACCACTGCCCTCTACTGAATAGAATATGAGATATGATATTTCAGCTATCTGTTTGTAATAATTTCAGTCTTGAGGTATCTGAGACTCCATTAGCTCAGACAGTAGAGGTCACATACCTCTGAACGTCTTTAATTTTGTGCGGGAAGTGATATGCAGCCTTCTGTCATCTAACGCAAAGGTATGGGGCTTGGAAAAAACACTCCTGCTAAAGCTAAAATTGCAACACAGCTTGAACCTCTTATATTCCATGCTAGTAGAATTAATAGCTCTCAAGTCAATGCATGAAACGTATACTTAGCTTTAGGAAATGTATGATCATCACCAACTCGTCACATAAAAAAAAAAAACCACTAGGCAGCCTGTAAGTAAAACAAAGTTTAATTTTCATGTAATCTTCCTGTCCATAAGAAATTATTTTAATAAATGAGAAAGAGCAGCCGTTGTAGCTTTTAATTGCTTTGCTTTAGACAATTCATGGCAAAAATTGTATTTGTGTTGTTTTTAACCTCTGACATGGAACAAAATAGCGACTGGAGCTAGATATGGTCTATGTTTCTCTTAATTACTGGGGAAAAAAACCTCTTTTGGGCTGTCTCGCTATTTCATCAGCTTTCCCTTTAACTAAAGCAAGGGACACAGTTTCATGGTGAAACAACAGAAAGCAGTAAGAGAGCTTAACAGGGCCCTCCAGGTAACATGAAAGACTGCCTCAGTCATCCTCTGTCTTGTTACTCTAAACACCAACTGCATTGTCTCGAGTCGTTTTCCCTTGCGGGAACACTTAGCCTTACCAAACACAGCTCAGCCTTACAGGTACATTCCCACCAATTAAAGAGGAGGGGTTCCTCACAAGTCCTGCCAATGCACCCACCTAGCTTGAGCAAAGATTGCCAAGTACAACAAACAGTGCCAAAGTGTGTGGTGGTTTTGGGCTCCGCTCCAACGGGGACCAAGATGAGACACTCAGTCACAACTTAGCCTTTGCATAAAGCCAAATCTTTGTGTATTCCTCTGGATTAAACTTGGAGCCGTCCTCATAATGTAATGGAGCTATACCTGGGCGGCTGCTGGCCTCTTCTGCTGGCAGAACTCCACCCTGGGAGAGACTGGGCAGTGGTGCATGCTTCTGGTTGAGACTCAGTTTGGGGGTTGCCAGTTAGGTTGGCAAGTCTGGTTTGTGGCAATCAAAATTAAGATTCTCCTCCCAAGATTTTCAGCTGTGAAGTGTATGAATTTGAGGCCTTGCAAAACACCAGCCTCCCAGAAGACAGAAAATAGGTACCTTCCAGTCTTGGATCTAACAAAGAACTGAACCCAGAGGGTGGGGTTTGGATGAAGGTTCAGATCTGGATTCCCTGTTTAGTTTCAGCATTGTGGTTTTGGACCATCAGTAGTGGTAACATACAAATGATTTTCACTCTAAAGAGCACAGTAAAATGCTATTATACTTGCTAATCTCCTTTTTTATATCTTGCCAAGTGAGGACTGCTACGCTGCAGCAGTATAGCTGGCATAGCGGAGGTGCCGGTGTTTTCGCCACTCTTTGTTCATGGTGGAATGAGGACAGTTTTCTGTACACAGTATTCTGCTCTCCCCTTAAAACATCTGAGTCACACAGCTGTTTCCCAGTTAAATCGCAGGCTCAATCTGACTGTACATTAAGTTGTGTTATGCAACACAGGCTGGCAAACTTGGCCAGTGATACAAACTGCACAGAAAAATCTGAAGATGGACAAAATCCCTAGAGGTGGATTTACTTCTCTTTATGCCAGTGACACTTCCATTATAAGCTCACCCTGCATTGTTTTGCTAAGAGGTTTGGTCACCGTTATTCCTCGCTGCGGTAGGCTCTGCTGAAGCCTGCTTTAAAATCTGCTTGAATCTCTGTAATAGAGCCCAGAGTAAAAGATGCTTGCACCAGGGCACCTTGGGTTGCCATAACCATGAACCTGCCCTGGCCAGGCTGCTCTCTCTTAGTGCTACTGCTGCTTCTAGACCCCCAACAAAGAGGAAGGCTGTGGGTGCTTTCCACTGCTGCAGCCTCTCCCTGCTTTGCTGGCAGAGGCCACGTGTCCTGGTTTACATTGGCAGAAGCCAGCATAGCTCAAGGATGAATTTAGCCCTTGGCACTCCTTGGAGAGCTGACTCAGATGACTGCACATGAAAACTACAAGCCGGTCTCTTATTTAATTCTCCTGAATGTTCAGTATTTCTTTTTTCTTGTTTTAATTTTTACTTTTTGTAAAACTGTTGTGTTCAGTGGGAGAGCTTTGCTGGACTCCCTGGGATGTTCTAGAGTTACTACAAGAATGGAGTAATAATAGTTTTCACATATACAGCACCTTATCCCAAAGGATCTCAAGTCCTTCACAAAAAATAAATTCAGCCTGATCAGTGGGCTAGCTGATAGATAGGGTTGTTTGTCTTGTATATGAGAAAAGGAAGGCATGGAAACTTTACGAGATGTGCTTGAAAGTGCGTGGCAGATCCATTTCAGAACTAGGATAAAACACAAATGTCACAATTCCTTCCTCTGAAAACTGTGGGCAAAAGGATGACCTCTGGAGCCAGAATTTCTTTTCTTCTGATAGCAGCTGCTGCGCATCATATTAAGGCGTAACTACATCAGTTTGTGTCTTGGACATCTTTTGAAATTGATTGATTACCTCAGAATTTCAGCTCATATTTTGAATTGAGCATCCTTCTGGTGTTCACTTTTGGGAGGGGGGGAAGCTTGAAAATGTAGTCAGACTTGGAAGGTGTAGTAGCCTCCATAGCAGCGATACCTGGGCAGTAGCTTTGGAAATGTACCTACGCTGCTCAGCGTGCTACTGCTGGCGTGTCCAGGGCTGTTGGGGGCTCGATGCACCAAATCCTGCAGTGGGAAGAAGTGATCAGAGTTCAGCCAACCTGTCTGAACAGATACAGGTTATCTGCTGGGTATGTGTTGGTTGGGGCTTTCAGGAAGGAGAAAGGAACCCCTGGTGCCAAACCTACAGCTAAGAAGGGAATCTTCAGTTAAGTACAAATACCGATGAGTTTAAGCTGGGGGAGACTTACGCTGTCCCAAGTAGGTGACAGGGTCACGTTATGTGCATGTTATGGCATTTGGGAGGCGTACACATTATGTATTAGGAGGTATCTTTTCAGCAACCAAGCACTATCTGTGCCTAGGTCTTCAAAGAGGCCAAGACTCCTTGCACCATTCCTGCTCATCTGCAGTTTTGCAGCATGCAGCACGTTCCTTAGATTTTGAGCCAGAAAAATTGGAGTTTGTCTTTCATACTGTATGAATACTTTGGCCTTGGAGAGAGCTCTAGACAAGGTCAGGAGGAAAAAAAGTAGAGATTTGCTTCAGAAATAAAATTCCGCTGCCCTCGTTGCCATTTGCCCATGAAACTGCTTCCTGCCAACTCTGTGCCTGATGCACAATTTATATCGGAAGCAGAATTGGTTGGGGCAAGTTTGTGATTGTAGCTGGCATTTCTGTCATGCCTCATGCTGAATGCACAGCCTCTCCCTGCATCCCCGGTGTCTGAACACATTAGGTACGTAGCGGGGAGGAGGGCCTTGGAAGTGAATGCCAGAGGAGGAGAGCCACAGGGCAGACGGCTGCACAGACTCAGTGAGCAGAGTTCACCGTCGCTCTTCTCGGGTGATCAGACAAGGTGGAGGGCAGTCTGTTGAAACTGCGATGCAAATTTCTGAGAGACACCATTTGCTATTATGACCTATGAGCAAAATCTAGCTGCTAATGTGAGATTTCTGTAAAGCTATATAAGATTTTTTTTTTCTAAATTGGTCTCGCATGCTACATGCAAATATATCAACTTTTAAAAAAAACCAAAACACAACTAACAGAGGAAACTGAAATCACTGGATTAGTTTGCAGCGAAGGGACTATATTAATTGTTCTAATAACATTTGACTGAAGAATTACCCTGCTATTCAGTAGTGCTGGGTTTTCTTTCTTAATCCAATCACCTCATGACTGCTCTCTAAGCCTTCTCCTTTCTTTTCTATTCTTAACATGCAATTAAAGTGAAACTCTCCTGCATTATTATTGCAAACAACATGAAAGTAAGCGAAGCACATACTTTTCAAATTTCAATGCTTTGCTCACTCCTGTCAGTTAAACTGTATTGCTCTGATAATTTAGTTGACTTCATTGGATTTACGCCAGCACATAATTTGTCCCCTTACTAGTAGAATAAGTAGATGTTCAGTAATGACTAGATATGATTTTGTTTGTCTGATACAAAGGTGGTGGTTGCTCTTGATTTAAATAGCTGTGCAGGTCTCTTACTGCATCCACTGAAGAAGACACAAAAGGGCATGTGGAAGCTGCTAAGCTATAGAAATCTGTCCTTTTGGAAGTTCCCAGCTTTATTCCACTTATATTTCTCAATATTAAATATAATATGTAATATAAAAGTCCAAGTTAATTGGACAAAAGAAATGTACTTTCAAAACAAAATATTTAATCATTTAATTCAACCTAAGTGATTAGTTCCAACTTTTCAATGAAACTTACTAATGTCATGCTACCAAAACATTCAGTTTTGACTAAGTTTCGCTAAAACTCTTCCAATTTAGAAAGTTTTTGACACTTCTCTGAGCTGCTTTAGAAACTTATTAAAAACTCTGACTGATTTCTATTGCTCATGAAGTTTGAACAAATGACAGTCGCTGGATCCTAGGCAGACCATACTGCCAAACTACATATATTTCTTCTCAGCCCAATAAGCCATGACTTGGACCTTGGTGGGCTTTGGATCAGGCTCTTTATGTGTGTTAATTCAGTGCAGCAATGCCTTTGCTAACCTCTGAGTGGGATTCTTTAAGGACAATTGTACACTACGAAGCTGGCCAGATGCTGTGATTTTTGTAATGAGGGTAAATATCCAGTAGGAATTAAGGTGGATTAGTCAAACTACCTTTATATACTTGCCAAGCTTTCAGAAGTGAAAGGCTGCCACTAAGCCACAAGACCCTTACCACAAGTAGCACCATGCTTCTGTAACTGGTATTTAAATGACTGCAGTGGGAGGTATCTCTTAATAACCATATTACTAGTGCAGAGTTGCTTAATGACTTCACAGGCTAATAGATAATTAAACCATTAAACACTACAGAACTGAAAATTGTGTCCCCAGCGAACTTCAAAGTTGTCTGTCTCCTTAATGGACTGTGAAACCCAGGCCTGAGTCTGAATCGCTTATGATGTGAAGTGGAAAGAAGCATAGGAGAGTATGGATTTGGATTTTGCAGCTTGAGCCATTCTCCTGATTAGTCAGATTTTTCTGACTTATCTACTCTGTAAACATACTTGTAGATGTTTACACAAGAACAACAAAATTCTATCAAGTCTTGAACTATGAAGGGGTTTCTGTGTATATAGTGTCTTTTTATCTTCTGTCTCATGGGAGAATAATATGGAGTTCAACAGGAAGATACTGTGAGAGATACAATTCTAGTGGAGTTCTACTTTTGGATTTATGGGCACAGGATTTCTAATACTGCAGAATTTTTGCAGCAATTATGTTAGGTGCATTTGTATCCTGAGATAAGGCAGAAAGTATATTCTGAAACTGGACCATTTCCTCACTGGAAGGGGAGGTGGGGGGGTGTGTGTATGCTTAGAATGGGAAGAGGGGGATACTTCAGTGAGGTCTCCAGTACTCCTTGGAACTTCAGGCATATATATTACTTTTTTAGTTTGAAAATCCAAAGAACACAAATAGCAACAAGAATGGCAAATATTGTAGTTCTCAGATGGCGAGATTTGCAGTAGTAGTTCATTTTTAAGAAAACAAGAAGCCACAGATTTGGTCAGTAAATGCTATGTCATAGGAACATGTATTATTTAATGTGCATTTCTGCTCTAGTATATGAATGCATCCTTTTTTGTAGGCTAAAATTAAGCATTTTGATACAGAGCTAAAGCAGACTGCAGTGTTTGTAAGATTAGAAGACGAGGTCATCAGGCCACAGGGCATCTTCAGTTTCATCCTCTGAAAATAGGTGAACATATTAAAAAGCTATGGGAGAGTTTTTTTTAAGTGAGTAAATCTGACTTCTATAACAAGACTTTTATTTCTTGTCACCTGTCTCTTTTTATTAGATTTTTCAGTTTTCAAATAACATTAAAAAAAAAGGAAAGAAAACCCTCTGAAGAGGACCCTTGCCTGTAGCAGGAAGTATAATCTCCCTGTTTCTCTCTCTTTTTCTATCTCTCTCATTATATGCTGGCATGAACACTCTGACATTGCTAATTGCCTCCACATTACACTGGCTGAATTCCAACAGTAGTGGCATAAAAATTAATGAACAAGACAGAGCTCACACATAAGGAACATATGGTGCAATAGCGGTCAATTGCATTCTAGTTTAAAATAATGTCTTGAGAGAGTCATGATCAAAGCAGTTTCACAAAATGAAAAGGGCTAGATTCTACTTGCACTATATATCTATGCTACCTCACTGTCCTCAGTGAGAGTGCTTATGTGAACAAGGAGATTCTCCAAACTGTAAATAGAGAATACCAAAAAGTTCTTTCTTTTTCAAATATAATAGGAATTTCCTCCACCATTCTTATTGTGAAAAATACTGTGAGTTAATTTTCCTCTGTAAAGCAAGGTGAGGGAAAAAATGTTCTTAGAAATGGAGAGAATTCTTCAAAGATTTTATCATTGTCTCTGCTAATGGTGCCTTCACAGAGCGAGCTATGCAGTTTACAGAAAGGTAGCACACAGTTATTTCCCATTATCGTAAAATGTGCAATTTAAAGTTAACAGGAGTTGTTTTTATCTTTGCGTACACTTCATGCAAAATCCAGATTTTGAAGCAATTAAGATAGTGTTAATACAAGGTACTCTCAAGATCCTTTCAAGTTGAAAGCTTGCTTAAGATTAATGTTAAAATTCAGGTTTTATTCTCTTGCCAAAGTACACGCTAGGTAACCTCTTGTTAACATTAATGGGAGTTAAATATTTGCACTCAGAAGAAAATAGACCCCAGTCATGATACAAACTATGGTTATAGTATATCATATAAATAAACATTGCTTGTTTAATAACTTTTACTGCCTTATTATGGAACAAACTTACAGTAGTATTGCAAGGCCTTACGATATAAATTATTGATTTTTATTATGCTGGTGATTTCCTATCATTATAAATGTATAAATGAGGTGTTCTTTGTCTCATGAGATTTGAACACTAACTGTAACTTACATGGGCCAAGTCCTTCAACAGTTTAATGAATGACCCAAATAAATCACTGTATCGCTACAGGACTTCATAGACGAGGAAGGGAGCTTTATATCACTTCAGTATCTGTATCGTCAGCCAAATGAGGTACTTTGGTCTGTACCCCAGGCTACAGCAGCCTGGGTGTTGCCCAAACTGAAGTGTGGCTGCAGATGGCCTCGCGAGGTCGTTACAGCCACTGGAGACAGTTGGAATGCAGAAATGCCCAAGCCACATCCCCAACATGCCTCCTGCTACTCTGCAGGAATTTCCTCGGGGCTAACTCACGCTGGCTCGTAGCCATTTCTACTTCAGCTCCTAGCAGGATAAAGAATAGGTAGGACAGCTTATTGGGGCAGTGGGAATGAATGGTAGACAGTTCTTTACCTGTCTGAATAAGATTCTAATTTGTATTTGAGTTTTTCTCATCTACTTAAAGTAAGTGTTTCTCAAAGAATTACTGGAACATCCTTTTAGTAATCCTGAAGTAGTAATTGCTTCTCATCTGGATTTTCTGTAGACGATATAATATTGATTTGAGTTGAGCTTTTATTTACTTATTTTAAGGTTAAATAAAATACTTGATTTTCAATTTTTGACATAGTTTCAATTTTTGCTTAAGACATTACAAATTATATTTTAAAGGAAAAAATCATACAATAGCTGAGAGCTGAGTTCAATGCAGTACAGTGTCTTCAGCATAACCCTTTCCATTTACAATGCAATTAGATGCTATTCTCCTGCAATTAATGGGCGAAATGACACTCCCGGTTATTATAATAGGCTTCCTGATATAAATCTGAGATAACTCAGATTGATACCGAGACTTAGGGAAATGCCCGTGTTCTACAGAGATGCAACTGGGAGAGAAAAGCACCAGCTGAGTCGCTGTTTCTGCTGGTGTTGGTTTTGGCCCACCGTGTCTTGGTCTATCTATGAGGAAGCAGCCTCTCTCTTTTCTCTCTTAATAAAAAGAAGGCAAAGGGTACCAGATTTCACGTGTTACAACTTTCCTTCTAGCATAGAATTTATTTCCAAGATGTAGAATTGTGAGGATTCCTTCAGTCATCCCCCTAGAGTCACAGGTTTGGTATCTCGCCAATGGCATGTAATACACTTCCTGGCGTGCGGTAGGAGAAGTAAATTAGTTCAGAACTTCACTTTACAGTTAAGGCTTTTTTTTTTCACTGTGTTATTTGGACATGCCTGGAAAAGGATCAGTGTTTAAGATTTATTAACCATTTCATTTCCAAGTTAGTCATAGCCTCCCACCCTGGTTGTAGATTGTCAAAATATGCGAACACTTTGAGTCTTGTTGCTTAATGCCATATGCAAGTATCACTCATGCTTTGTTCCGTTTCCTTGGTACGGACTAAAGCATTGGGAGGAAATTGGAAGTGATATTAGGAAAAATCTTTCATCTATGTAGCTTTTCTTACAAAAAAGTATTACTGGTAAAATTTATTTTTCAGGAGTTGGGGTTTCCAGGTGTAGTTTCAGGGTTGATTTGTAGACAGAAGAGAAAGAAAACAAACTAGAAAATTCAAGTGAGTAATTATTGTGGGCTGTTTCCCTTAATAAGGATTTCAAGTGAATTTAAAGCCATGTGAAAAAACTCCTTATGAAATAGTTGTTACAACCCAGTGATTAATACATACAAATAGATACTGCTCTGGTTTGCAGATTTGAGTGCAACTCAACAAGTAGAGTGTTAAAAGAAAGTTTATCTCAAGGGGCTTCAGCAAAAACTTTGTTTAGCTATTGGGACATGACAATGAAATTCTTTTATGGCATTTGCCTCTTGAAGGCTTTTTTTTCCTTTTTTTTAAAAAAAAAAAAAATTCTTTGTATTACGTGGGTGTATTTGTTTAGTATTATGAGGAGAACTTCCTGGGATTGTTTTTTTTGCTATATCTGTCATACATTCCCATGCCATTTTGTGGGTGTGCTGCACCGTTATCTCAAGAACAATACACATCACACCGTATCCATGTAGTTGAGCGCGTGTTTATATGAAAAAGGAGATTGTTTCTGTCTTGGTGTAATCCATGTTTGTACAATTCTTTCAATGTCTCTAATTGTTTTGAACTCTAAAATGAAATGACTTCTAGATAAAATGAGCTTTCAGCTCTCTCCTTTTGTGACAGATTCCAGAGCATCTCTACCTCAAGGCACGTTTGGTCACCATTTTGCCTTTGTGACCCTTCCTAACCTGTACCACTCAGCAGGCTAGCACTAATGTCAGTAGTGTTTACTTGGGCAAGACTGATAGCATCCAGGTGGAGTTTCCAGTACTCTTTTTTCTTTTTTTTCCTCTTTTTTTCCCCCCTTTTCTTTATACAGCCATGGAATGCATACCCTAACTGAAAAGTCAAGCAGCAGGCTATTTTGCAGATCTGCCAGGTCTTTATTTTACAAACTAGTTAACATTGTCATTTTCTTTTGCATAAACACAGGACAAAGCCCCAAATCAGTGGGAAATGGTTTTATACCACTCTGAGGTATACTAAGGATCTGGCTTGCAAATCTGAATTTTTCCCTTTATTTGACCTTTTCCAAACACAGTTTCTTTACACTTTGCAGTGAGCTTGTAGTCTTCACTTCTGGCTAAAATACTAACACCAGCACATCTTTATTTCATTGATTTAATCACTTGTATGCTGGTTTAGTGATACCAGCTTACTCAAATGCCCTTTCCCTATTTTTCTTTCATTATTTACAGATTTCACCTAGAGGACCAAGGTTATGCAAATTAGTATAAAGCAGTCCACTTACAACTTCTGATGCTTCTGATTCAAGTACTGAATTACTGTCCTTGACAGCTGAAAGCTGCACAGTTTCTCTCCCTTCGGAATTTAAGACTGGAATGTAATTCTTAGCAATTAATAATAGATCATTAGAAATACTCTGAAAGTATCCACAATTGAACTGTAAAAGCAGTGCAGCTGATCAGAATCCTACAGAGTACTGCAGCAGCGCCTGTCAGAGGAAAACTATTTAACAGCGAGTGTTTGCCTGCCTCTGCTACATCTCCTCCAGCCAGCGTAAAAGCAGCGTAGGACAAGTCCCCAGTCATGTCTTTGGGGACAACCTTTGTGAAGAGCTTAAATACCATTAGCGTGGCAAACTGTGCCGGGTACTTCTCATAGCCAAGTACAGGAAGTCCAGTATAACCCCACTGCTCAGCTGAGGTTACATTTCTTTAATGCACGGAAAGCAGGACTCTGCCACTGAAATGCGGTGTGAGTCTCCATCCTTTGGCTCCAGTTGTAGAGCTCATGCTCTTACCTCATTTCCAGATAACAGCTAATGTAATAGCTGTCTTCCAAACCTTTAACCGTAGCTCAATGCTGATACTTGTGTAAGTTCCTTGGACAAATGAACAGATGCAGCCCACTGAATTTGAGAGAGAGGTACCTGAATGAATTATTTGCCCATTCAAAAAAAAGATAGATTTTGTCAGCAGCTGAAAATCTTTAGGGATTAGGTTTTTTAAACATATTTTGCTTCCTCCCATTGGTCTTGAAAGTGGTATTTTCCTTTTTCCTGATTGTAGGGGTGGTGTGAAGCACTCCGGCGTTCTGTGCTCACCTAGTTAGTGCTGCAGCATCTTTGTAACTCTGCCTCTGAGGATTTGTGCACTGGTGACCTAATGCCAAGATGATAGAACTAAACAAAGTACCCCAAAAATAATGATTTCCCTCAAGTTTAAAACTGGAGAACAGCAAAGCATCAGTGACTTTGATTAGAATTACAGAGCTGTTTTCAACATAGGCAAGTCCTTCATTGTCTGTTATGTATTAGTATATTGGTGTTCTGTCTGTCTGGAAGCTGAAGTTCCCTGCAATAAGATTAAAACCTGTTTGTTGTGCCTATTTTCTTGTGCAAGTGAGTTGTAGCTGGTTTTGTTATATTTATGATACTTGATTGAAATATTGAGCAAGAACTCATTTTTGAGAAGGTTCATAGATAGCGTTTGTGGACTTGTTATGAAATGCCCATCCAAGAAAACAGTCAAGATATTTAAACATCTCAAACTAAAATTCATTTACCACAGAATATCAAAGTGTCCTGTTATTATTTACTGTATCTTTGTGCAGGAACACAGTCACTGTTGCTGCTTTTATCACTGATAACATACTGGGATCTAATTTTAAGTGTGCTTTAAAGGGAATTTAAACTAAGAAAACTGTAATTTTAAGACATTACCTTCAGTAGTGTTTTCTTCAATATGTTTGGAGGCAAGAGATAAGGAAGGGAGGAAAGATGATGCTTAATGAAGCTAATCTTCCTAGGCCCCATGTATCAACATTTCCGTAGAGGACTGTGCAGAGCTATGCAGAATATCTGCATTAGGCTCCTGTTTTGAAACACCCGCAGAAGGAGCCTGTCCCTCTGCACTGAAGATAGAGGAAGCCTGGAGAGAATGAATCTTTTGGAATATCCTCTACTGATGCTTTCTAATTGTCAGATAAGTCAGGAAACTGTTGTGCTAAAAATCAGTTTACTCAAGTTTCATTCTTTTGAGTGTATGGTTTGCAAAACTTAACAAGAGCTTAACTAATGAAACAATAGCAGTAGAGTACCTGGCTCTGAAACAGCCCTTAGCAGCACAGCCCCAGGTGCTCTCTAGCATCTGCGAACAGGGCAAACCCCATTGCACAGGCAATAGGGAGAGCGAGATGGACTCACCTGCCTGTAGTCGCACAATTGTCTGCCAGAAGGTTGGGAATACAGTCCAGGTCTCAAGTCCAAAGTCAGCATTTAGCCCATTAGGCCAAATTCCCTGGGAAACTGTATATAAATGTATATAAGTCCAAAGGTATTTGAGCTTAAACTCGCATCATAAGGTCTTGCTTTGTTATATACAGAACCATACAAAAACTTTTGTTGTTGAATGCTAAGGAGTGAATGACCTTTTTACATGAAAGATTGATTCAGACAATGTTTCTGCAAACGTTAGGTGGTTACTTGAAATGCTAAAACGGACACTTTCTCCAAAGATAAGAGATGTCTGGCTTCATTGCTACTTTAGGGATTAAAAAAAAAAATAAAAATAACACCAATAAAAAGGTCTTGCATCATGCCTAAGGTCATTAGCATCTGGCTTTGGGAAGCTGCCAAAGGGAATGAATTTCAAAGGCTGAGACTATTAGTTGAGAGCCTGCCAGTCCCAGGAGATCTTACCTCAGTCTTAGAGCAAGAGCTTCCTGGCAGATCTTAATAGCTGTGACAGTACTTTCAGTGTGAGGATATAACTTGTGATTGAGTCTAGAACTACACAGGACTTGGAAGAAACTTTTCTAGCACAATGAATGGCTCCAGGAAGTCGCCCGAACCCAGCGAACGGCCTGCATGCAGGTGTTGCCTGCTCACATAGGTTCTCTCTGCTCTGGGGGGAAAACAGATGCTTTTCTGCACCTGCTCTACTTTCAGCCCAGCTAAGAAGCGTGCACTGCATTAATCTTGTATAGAGGTGACCAAGGCAAGGTGAATCTGCATGGTCTCTTCCCCAGCCATAAACAGGCAGCTCTCTAGATGAGCACTGGCATATATAAACCCGTAAGCCAAGAATAGTCAGTGCATATGCAGAGCAGGCACTGCTCCTACTCAGTCCTCCAAATACTTCTCCAGCCAAAAACCCCAATCTCTTGTAGCTGATCTGAAATGAGTCACAGTCGGATTGTTTCATAAAATCCCCTGTCTTTGTCAGGTGCTGAGAAATGGAGCTATGGTTGAATGTTATCTGCCTGTTAATGTGACGCTGCAGATCAAAATAGGTGCCCGTGCCTTCCAGCAGCCGTTACAGACACGATAGTGAGGACAGAAGAATGCAGACTTTTCCGGGGTACAAACAGCTGCCCGGGGGTGTGCTTTGGAGCACATCCATTCATTTTAGAAGGGGAGTGTGTGTGTTTTAGCACATAAATAAAACCAAAAAGAACTTTGGCTGAGAGGCATGCAGGCAGTGAACTTCCAAAAAACCCTAATAAATAAGTAAAGCAAACCTGCAAGTCAAATACATCACTGGTGTAATTCCTTTTCTTCAGTGCTTTGTGTCCCTTTTCCAGTGTACTTTTGTAGTTATTGTCTCCAGACATTTAAAAGCAGGTGTCCTCACCTTATTACTGATGGAAATGTGAAATGCAGTGATTACAGTGGACAGAAGTCCTTGGTTTCTTTTGCAGATGGTAAAATAAGTGAGCATAAGCACGAAGGTATTTAATGGTTCACCAAAACCTGCCTTGCTTTGCTTTCAAGTTCACCCTCCTGTTGTTATCACCTGTTCTTAATAGATCATTGGTAATCCAGGTGTAATTGAAAGAAGTGCCTAAAATCACTTGCATGGCTGTGTAAAAGAGGACAAAGAAACATGTGACATGTGTTCCAATAGTGTATTGGTGTTGCTGTACATAAAGATGAAATATATCTTCTACAAATAAAAACCATCATTGTTGCACAGAGAGAAAATGTTGGCATTTAAAACGTAACCTGTGGCTCATCACTCTTCTCCATGAGATCATTGCACAGCAGAATGAATTTCAGAAAACACAGTACAGATAATTTTAAAACAGGATGGATTACTGTCTTGCTTTAACCTCAGTAATAATGACTGGAAACTGTTCCACCATGTAGAAGTGAAAGTTGATAGGTCTCAGTTCAGTTCCCATATGGATTCAGTTTAGTTCTCACATGGGAAGGTGTACACGTCGCTGAAACTGCCATCTTTTTTTTTTTTTTTTTTTTTTTTTTTTTGGTAAATGAGATCATATTCAGCAGGATCAGGGAAAGCAAGGATTTGAGTAAGCTGTGAAAAGAGAACATGTTTTTCTAGAGCTGGTCTCTCCAGAGCTAGATTTGGGTGGTAAGTCATCATGGTGGGAAAGGGCACACACCCTAGTTGCTCTCTGCAGGCCTCTCGAGTGTCTCTTTGATGCCTTTCCTCAAAAGCTAAAATAAGCATAATTTTAAATTTTAAATATCTGCTTGCACTATCGCGGGGCCTGTGGGTTTTGTTGTCTGAGGAGCCAGAGAATTTTTTGCAAGAAGTAGAGAGAACCTTTCTCTCATGTCGTTGAGGTTCATTCATTTGTTTCTTAATCACAGGTTCAGTGACATCATTCGTGTGGTTTCATCTGTAGGGTGAAAATTTACAAGTCAGTTAAGATTGTTAATGTTTTTGAAATACTTATTATGCTTAAATTTCACTTTAAAGAAATAATCTGAATCTGAAATAAAATATTTTTGAGACAGATTTAGCAGTTTGACCCAAAACAAAATTATGAAGAGCTGCTCAAATAGTTCTTTCCAAGTTGTACTTGGAAAATAACTTGACAATCTCTTTACTGTTAGTATTAAGTGAAACTCAAGTTTGTTGTTTTTAAAAATGCAAGTATTATAAATTAAGAAAAAAAAATCATGAATACTGATAGGTAAGTTAAAAGGAGATCAGTGCAAATGTTACTCCTGCTGTGCAGCCTTCACTGCTTGGTGCGCGGTCCTGGCACTGGTAATTGGGTGTATTTTTGCCCAAAGCATCACAGCAGGGTGCTGGACCCGGTGCCCCCTGTGTGTTCCCTAGGCATATGCTTGAGTGATACTTGTGCTTCCTGGTAAATAACTGTATGATTTCAGAGAGGAGGAGCAAATGCTGTTTGTTATGGATGTCTCTCTTTTCCCAAGATCACTGTTATTTTATCAGCTCATTTATTTGTCAGCCACATTTCAAAGTTAGCTGAGTGTTCAGAGCTTGGTATAGATGGTAAGAGGCCAGTTGGTAACGTCCAGTCCTGGATACAGTTGTTAGTCACCTGAGGTTTGCAAACTGCAGGTCTTTGATACACACTCGTTGTTTCAAACTGCGCTTATTTACTAGAGAGGTAATAAAATAGGTATCTGCTGTACTCCTGATCACAACTGTTCTTTACTTATGCTCATTGTGCCAGTTTTTCTAATTACGCCTGGCTAGGTGCGATACAACACTTTAATTGGTAAGTAAAATAAGCAGTGTGTTCCACTGCTAATGGCTGGGTTGCACAGAGCAGTTTCTAATTAGACTGAAGAAGCACCAAATACTGGCATTGTCACAAACTGGCTTTCCAACAGCTTATTTACATCACAAAATCTGTACATAAAAGTAGCTTGCATCCCTCCTCCCCTGTAAACACTTGTTTTGCATTCTGTGAGGCTGATGCTTCACAATGAATGTCATCCAGATAATGTAGTGTGGAATATGGAAAAAGCATCTTGATAAACAGAATACACCATTTCTATGGCTAGAAATGAGTTTTTAGAGCTTTCTAAAGAAGCCAATTTTTTTAATAGATGTATTGCAAAGGCTCTGCTATTTCTCTTTACTGACCGGTATAATATGATGGTTCTGCACAAAGACGTCTTTTTCTAAGTCTATAAAGGAAGAGTTTATAAAGGCAGGGATTGTACCTATACTCTGCTATTTTTATAAACAGCAATTGTCACTCGCTTGCTAAAACGATGGTCAGGAGAAAGTGCTATTCTTGGGAGGAGGATGAAGTCACAGAACTGACTGAATGACAGGCTGGTTCTGTCACAGGTTTATTTTATAACTTTGGGTAAATCACAAATTTACGGGTTTGTAAAAGGGAGATAATGCTACGCTTACAGGGAGTGTTGTGATGTTTTATTGGTGTTCTTTTAATAAAATGCGTTGAAATTACTTGAAAAGAATGGCCTCAGATGTATATGGAATTTATTACAAATCTGGTATAAATGGCATTTCTTGGAACTAAACTCATTTATACAAATGAGGATTTTAATATGTTCAGAGTCCAAAAAGGCATTTCCTTCTTAGTAGTCCTTCTTTACTATAGAGAAAATTAAAGATCACACCAAGTATTTAATTTCTATTTAAAACTGCAACATTTTTTTTAATAAAGATTGTGCTGACAATATCATGGCATCATTTTAACATCAGTGATTTCAAAAGAAGATAGCACTCAATGCTTATGTTGAGTTTAGTGGTTTTTTCCCTATTTAGGTTTTTATCTAATCAATGTAGTGGTTTAGTGCTCCTTTACTAGAGACTCTCAGAGGCTGGATGCCAGCTGCATCTCCTGCTTATAGAAGAGACAGTTCAAAAAGAATATTCTCTTAATAATCTGTTGGGCAAGCTGCGTATGGTAGAGCCTTATCTGGGTGAAGAGTTTAATGCAGAAAAATTTATGGCAAGCCAGGGGCTTTAGAACAAGGCATGTGGCCGGACTAATAAAAATCTCACAGGTACTGCTGGAGGGCTTGATCCTGCTTCCTTGAAGCAAGCGACACAAGTCAGGTTGGTCGTGCAAAGGCAGAATAAAGTCCTTTAGCTTGTGGAGACCCTCAGCAGGAGGGGACACCTGTCCAAGCCATTGAAAAAGGCATCAAAACTAATCCTGAACTCCCATTAACCCCATGCTGCTCCAATACAGCCTGTTGCAGTATAGTCACCTCTACATCCTATGGGGCAATGACCATTCAGCTCTTCTCTATAGGAGCCTCAGGCTCCTTCTTACCACCACTGTATGGTTTATTTTAACATTAGGACAACATAAAAGAGAAAAGGAGGTTTGTGAAAAGTCACACAAACGGTGTGTGTGTTTAGTATACCCGAAGGCTTGTTACTTCCTTGTGGTAATCCTGCCAGGCCTCCTTCTTCAATCACTTCTGTGTCGGTCTGGCAGTCAGCTTCCTGCAGATACTCTACTCCAAACCACTGCTCCATAAGAGACTTCTGTTTTACACCTGCCATCTTTCTTTTAATTGTATGATTTCGCACCTTGTTCTAGGCCTGGCACTCCTCCAAGCAATTCCCAAGAGCCCACTAAAAAGTGGTTGGTCTTGAAGCATTTTTTTCTTTTCCACTTTTCATGCTGTGCATACTCCCCTATTATTTTACACCAGGGTATTAAGAGAGGGAAAGCCCTGGTAACCAGTCCAGTGCTGCAAAGTTATGAACAGGGTAGCTCTGGTCTCACCCTAAAATAGGCTTGTGCTTGTTCAAGTGCATTTCAGGCAGCATGGATGCTAAAATTTAAGGGACTAGGTAGGCAACACAACACTTATTCATAGCAACTTTGTGTTTCTTGAATTGCTTCTACCTGTTGCAACATTCAAACATTCCCACAAGTTATTTAGTTCCCAAACTTGCTAGCTGTCTAAATAAGCATCCTAGCCACTTTACCCAAGTCTAGAGTCCAGATCACCCAGATAGATACAGCTTGAGCTGACAGGGAGTTTAGTTCCAGTCTGAACACATTTAAGCTAATAATTTCCAGTATAAAAGTCTGTCGTTAATGCTGCCTAAAAAATACCAGGTAGCAGAGAGATTCTGTTTTTTCTATATAAGCAGTCTCCTGTCAGAAAGCTCAGTGAGACAGGGATTGGCAGAAGGAGGAAAGGGGCTGGAAAGGCCTGGGTGTCTGTAAGCGGAGAAGGGCTCTGTGCTGGAAGGCTGCTCTGTATCCTGGGTTCAGAGGAAGGCAAAGTGGTGAGGGGATGAGAGGAGAGGAACTGCGGAGACCGCCTGGGCAATGGGGCAAGGCGGCATCGGAAAATAAATGAGAGCTCACGGCAGATGCCGATTCCTCAGCCAGCTATTCTTGGCAATGAATAAGAAGGTTAAAGCAAGGAGGAGTTATATTTATTTATATATGTGTGTGTTTATGTATATGTATGCATGTATTTTATTTTTAAAAGGTTGCTTTTATTTCCAGGTTTTCAATTATGTCAAAGGTTGCCTGTATCGGAGGTGCCATAATAACTCAAAGCTTCACAGAGACAAATCTATTATTGCTTATATCACAAGAATGCCCAGAGGCCTCTTGTAGGGACAAAGCCTCATTGTGTCAGATGTTATGGAAACATCATGTATATCTTTGATTCACAGTGGATATTGAATCACCCTTAATAGTTTAATATTTTTTTCCCATCAGTTAATTTTAGCGTTCAAGCTCTGAAAGGGGCTTTTACACAGCATTTGTAGGTTCTGGCAAAAATTTCTACAGATTGCTACAGCCACCTCTGCATACCGTTTCTATACACTGCCATTGGCAAATACCAACAGCAAGCAATAAAACTAGATATAAGTGATTCTGAGAATGTATCACAGTGGTAGATTCAAGCATTAATTGAAAAAAGAGTAGGAAAAACAGACTTTTTTCTTTTTTTGTGAAGTAATCTTCTTAGAATTGAAATGTCTCTTTACCAGCAAAGTACTTAGGCATTCTGTGACCAAAAATGAGGGAGTGAGTAAGGTAATGAAAACACTGAAGGATTGTTTGGAAAAATTCAGTGTAACATTTTCAGTAAAGTATTGTCAGTTTTAATTTTTTTCCCAAGAACAGTAAGATCTGTCCTAGCTGCTGATAAACTGCTTTTTTGGATAAGATAATACAAAAGACACTAGGCTGACTCTAGAGTGTGAAGTTGTCCTATTGAGCAGACAAATAGTGGGATAGTTGTTCGCACCATTTAGCAGCACAGTCTGCAAATAATCTTTGGAAGCCACTGAGACTATTCATGTATCTTAAACAAGTGCTTCTGTGAAGTTCTGGCTTTGCCCAGGAGTGGTGACTTTATTCATTATGTGAATGCAGCAACTTTGGATTTGTTCAGCCTAATAAAATAGCATCCACTATGCACAAATGTTGGAAGACATTTGGACTATGGCTGCAAAAAGTGATGGTTTGTGTTGTTTAGGCTGGTGTTAGCCAGAATTCCAATGTTTTTGTTAACGCCACTCACATCATCAAGGTACATCCAAAGCTACCACCAACTAGCCAGGCAGATTTCATTGTAAGTTTTTCACATATTATCCTCTTGCACTACATTTCTAAAGTCTTATCTCGCTTGTCCATAGCCAAAAGCTACTAACTTGGAACAAAGTTCAATCAAGACCCAAACATAATGAAGAAGGAGAAATCACAGAAGATGGAGTTAATGGCTGCAGCTACCACTGTGGATCTTTTTGCCACAGGCTCTGAAAGTCTGGAAAATTAATCAAAGTTCAATCAAGGATGTATGATATTGCGGCTGCTGCAGCGGCAGCGTCTGGTGTCACCTGGGAGCTGTCCATTAAAAACAGCTCACTGCAAACCATCCTGGTATCGATGTGCCGTCCCGGTTGAAGGGGGTGGTCAGCTGCTGCTACTCCAGGACATTACTATACCTTCTGCTTTCACCCCTGGGTAAACTTCAAAAGTTCAACATGTATTTTAGACATAAAAAGAACAGGCACATGTCTGGATTAAGTTAAAAAGAGGCAGCTTTAAAGGAATCTACTAAGTGGAGGGTGGGTGACTGTTTCAAGGAAGTTTTCTTGGAATGTCACTGTAAAATAGGAACTGAAATTTCTTCCTCCCAATGAATAAAAAGGGGATGTAGATGGAAAAAGATAACTGAGAATAAAAGTTTTGGCTAAAGCATAAAGTTGTAAGAAAAGTCTTCAGCAGAGTGGGAGAGCTGGTAAATATGCCTCCATAATAAACATTGATTATCCTAGTAGTAACAGTACCTTAGGCGTGGTTGTTAAACTCAACCATTTGGTCAGAAATTTGTAGCTTATGAGCTTGGGAAAAAATCCTCCGCAGATAAACTGTAGTAATTTTTTTGCAATAATTCTTCATCCAAAAATTCATTTAAAAATATAGAATGTTTGCTTTTTATTTCATTGCCTGGGAAAAAAAAAATGTGTCCTGTAACCTGTGTGATGTTTATGATTAAAACTTGACAACACTTGTAGGCAGGGAAAATTCATCTTTCATTTTATCAGTCTGCCACTGAGACATATCCTAGTCATCTCTCTAATACTCCTAACACTCCCATGAAACAAAGCAAAATTGCCACCACTGGTATTACTGCTATGTTACTCATCGGTTATTACATGCCATAGTTTAAATGGTTGAAAACCAGTACCTGGTATCAAAGAACAAGAAGGACAGAAAAAAAAAAAAAAAACCACAAACACCAAACCCACAACCAAAAGGAAGGAAAATGCTGGAGGCTGTGAAAATAAATACGAAGGTCCATACTGTAGATGAAGTGTCTCCTGTATTGGTAGGACTCGATCGTCTTTAGGAAGAAACCCAACAGCATTACTATTTCAGGTATCATACTGCCAACTCTCCTTTTCTTTAACCACGTGAATATGAGTGGCTACCAGTTTTATGGCAGTCATTCTATTCTGACTTCGACACACCTCTGGCCTGATGTCACACCCTTTGGCCCAGGGGCACAAACGTGGTTCCTGACTATTCCTCTTATGACAACACGAAGTCTCTGGAATTCTGTCTCGGCCCTTTCAATCAGATAGCGTAAACACATCTGTCTCCCCATTGTATTTCTGCCTGGTTCATCATATATCTTAACTGAAATTACTGGTATTCTTTTGATAAACCGTTAGTGTTAGGAAAGGGGTTGAATTTTTTTGTTAATTACTAAATCTTGGTGACAGAATCTACCTGTTAAAACTTGTGTTGTAATTTGAGGATTAAATACTGCACCTCTGAGAAACATCAGTATCAAAACTGATTTGCTCTAAGAGACTTAACGTTGTTAGGAGCTGCAGTTTGACAAAGTAGATTCCTTAATAATAGAGTTAGCAATTAAATGTTTTAAACTTCTCACAGGACTTGCAAGATGAGAGGGCAGTCGGTAGAATTCTGCAGAAGGGGAAATGTGTAGCCCATACAGCTCCCACGTTAATCCCTGACAGTGAAAGACTTCAACTCCCATTATTGTTTGGTTCTCATCTAGCCCAAAGGTTTGCAGGTTCATATTCTCTGCTAGCACTTTTATTCCAGCCCACCCCAAACTAGACTGACCATGCAAAGGAAAATGGGCAGAGCTGCCACAAACATGTGGATATCTCGTCCTTTCTGCATCATTCCCATCTCACTCTTTAGAGTGATATCTCTAGTTGGGTGGGTATCTCATACATATGACATTCATATATGACAAAATGATGCAGTCTTTTGCCATCCATTTAGATGGAAGCTGAATACTTCATCATGGTTAAAAAAATTTAGAAAGGTAGAGAATAGAACCAGTGGGTAAGCCAGTTTTCTTTCTTGCAGCCTGAGATGGGGCGAGTGGGTGAAGGGAGCAAAAAAAGTCCTTTAGTGTGTGTCTAAAACTGTTCCGATTCAGGCAAGTCACTTAAATATGCTTACTTTGGATAGAAATGTGTTGCAATTCATATTTTTGTGACAACTTTTCCAATCTTGATATTCACTGCATATATACACAAAATGTTTCTATTTCTGTATTTTTAAATAAATATATTTCTAGGGGTTAGATAACTTCAAAGTTGGTGCTTTTTTGGTCTATTTGCAAGCTTTAGTTACAAATACAGATTTGGATTGTGAAGCCCTCTTCTCCTTGAAGTTTGAATTTTGTGGAAGTTGATCTGCTTTACAAAATGTTTTAAAGATTATAATGGCACTATGTAAGCTCTTTATAATTTCTTTTCTTGTACTCCTTGATTGAACCTATTGAAATTCAAGTATAGAAAGCTACTAAGCAAGAAGGTGAAAGGTAGTGTATTTAGTTTAACATTATAAACTGGCAAAAATACAGAGAACCAACAATACGAACAGCCAGTGAGTTTGCAAATGGCTAGTAGTTTAGCTGGGTGCTCCAGGCTCCATGTTGGGTCAGATGGTGTTTATTAAAAAGCTGGGGAGGATGGAGGGAGTACAGAAGGAATGCTGCTTGCAGAGAAGATACATGTTTTAGACTCGTTAAGACACTGAATTGTAAGGCTCTCCAAAAGGATCTAATAAACCTACCTAAAGAGCAGATAAAGCTGTTGAAAAAATGTGAAGTAGAGCAGGCTGGAAAGGAGTAATTTGGAGTTTTTGTAAATGCTGTCAGGTCGTAGAATGAAGTTGTAAGCATTCAACAGAAAGGCCCAGTTATCACAAAACTGGATGAACTCACCAGTATGGCATATATGAACAATGGATTAACTCTATGGCTTTCATTAGGAGAGAGAAAATGCTATATTTATCTGTGTCACCGAGTATATGATAAAAGTTGTGTGTCTCTTGCTTAGTGCAAAACAGCATTAAAGGGAGGAAACTAAAGAGTGCAATGAAGTAATATTTAAAGTATGTTAATGCTATCAAAAAGTCAAGTGCGGCAGTGTGTCCCTTCTGGTGATCCTAAGACATTACCAAAAAGATTTAAGCAAAGAATGAAGAATGAAAATTGGGGAATCAAAATACACAATTGTAGAAATCATTGGAAGCAGGGGAACGCTTTGGTAAGAGGATCAACAGGACCACCTCAGTGAGCAAAGAGATTAAGATAAAACATGAACAAATGTAGTGATTAGCACAGAGAAGTCAAAGCAAGTCCTTTATAGCTCAGTATTATCTGCTTGGGCCACCTTACAAAATCAGCCTACCTGGAAACACTGCACAAGAGATTTGGGTTTCTCTGTTGCTTAGGTGAGAACTGGAATGCCCTAGCTGCCCTTCCACAGATCTTAAGAAACTTTATCAAGTATTTTATGGCTTTAGCAGGCCTATTTGTAGCTTGACTAGTGCTCAAAACCTATACTGCAGCACACTAAGTTTAAAACTATTTTCATCTTCACGTGCAAAAGTTTGTTAAATTTTAAAAACCATTGGGCTTGCAAGTTGTTTGAAACCCACAACTGTGTTTATGTCTTGCTGACAGGACCTCAGTTCTCCTCATTCTCAAGGTCTGTTTCCTCTTTCTCCTCCTACTTCCCCAAAATCTTGTGTCCGTTCAGTCCTAGACAGCCATTCCTGCTCCGGTTGGCTTTTCTCCCTGAAAGGTGACCCAGTGCCCATCTGTGCGATCATGGGGCTGACCATTACTTCACGTGTCTTCTGAGAGGGGAAATGTTTAATCCACACATCTCTCCGAGGCAGTTAAGTGAGCAGAGCTTTAAATTAGCACCAAGATCTTTGCCAGCACTGATTTAAGTAAGAGGCACGTAGCGTATTATGTGTTTGGAATTTAGGCCAAGCAGGCAGGACACGGAGGTTAATGCCATTTTGCAGCTGACTCTGGTGGAAGTGTGAAGCTTTCGGGTGGGGAAGTTACATGCCCGTTTGCCTAGAGAACGCAGCAGCAAGGACCAAACCTACTCCTAATGCTTAGTCAGTGTTTGATTCGTTTCTTGATATTCTTTTTAGAATGATTTTTTTTTCTTTTTTGGAATCAAACACCAAAATTCAGGTCATGATTGAAATTTAAAAGTTAGGAGAAATCTTTTCCTGGGGATTGTGTTGTGCTTTTGTGCTGTATCGCACTGGCTTAATTGTAGTGATTCCCTAGGATTAATACCCATTTTTTAAGCATCCTAGATAATAAAACTAGGTAAGAGCAGTAGCTTTTAGTTTATAGTCCCATGTGTTGGAGTTCTTCTCGAAGCTATGAATTCTCTTATAGTTTGTTAAGTAGTTTTAGCACTTCCCAATCTGCCCTACATCCCCTTACGTTCATGCTGCTCTGAACGCACAGGCTGAGACACGGCGAAGAAGAAACAGGCTGGGGCAGGTGGGAGGAGAAAGCAGCTTTCCTTGGGCTGCGTTGTTACACCGTGATTCTAGGTATTTAGGTTATGACTTACATGGAGTTCAGACCTGGGGAGCCCTTTTCTGTGCCCTCAGCACTGTCCCTGAGAACACAGTAAGATGCCATGGTTTCCTCAAGGAACTTACAACTCAAATAGATTAAAAAAAAAAAAAAAATCAGAAGCAAGTAAGTAGAAATCTGAATTGAAATAACTTGCCCAAGGTCAAATAGCAACTCAGGGGCAGAGCCCCAGATGAAGCCCAAGATCTCTGGCTCAAGCCTCGTGCCATGTTCTGTTGCCTGTTCCTTTCCACAAGAAGCTGGTTTTCCATTAGATTTTACTGCTGGAAGAGGAGTTGTGGGAGTCACTCTCTGGTTTCCATTTTGGTCATTCTTCAAGACACATCTTGATAACTGTTCTGTACAAGCAAGCTTGAAATATGAATCAGCTGAAATTACTGAAAAGGCTGTTCATGTGCCAGTATTTCTTTAAAAGTTGACCTGTAAATACGAACTGTGCACATGTCACGTTATGCTAGAGATCGTTGGATTTTACTAAAAGGTGCACAGATCGTAAAACACTGAAAAATTGCTAATCAGTAATAGTGAATAGTTTAAAAAGAGCAATATGTTCCCATAAAATATTCATTGAAAAAGCTTGAATAGTGAAAATAAAGCTTAAAATGAAAGACTGTTAGTAGATAATTAATTAGGAAAAAGTAAATTGGTCTTAAATTGTTTGCTATGGATAGTTAGCCCATTTAATAAGAATTATCATCTTCTGGGCAAATGGCAGATAGCTACTAAATAGGTTTTTCCTGGGAACTGGCTAGAGGGGAGAGCAGCACTCCACACATTTAAGTTTTAGTCACTTATCATTTTGAAGTCAATTCAGAGCTTCTGGCAGTTTATGTAATCTTAAGCCACTCTTCCCACTTTTGTTGCAGAATTCTCAATCGGGTAGAATCCTTTTTAGTTACATCGCTGCTTATTTCATTAAGAAGGAAATATGATATTGGTATCGAGGTGTGCCTTTGGCTTTGAGTTATCATCCGGAGAGAGCAGTTAGGCTTTGTCCTCGTCACAGACCATGTGCTTTTAAAACACTGCTGTTAAGAATCACCTCAAATAGCATGACTTTTTGATGGCACCTCAAATAGCATGATTTTTTGATGGCACCTCAGAGTGCCATGACTTCTCAGGCACTTTTTCCTACAGCTTACAAGACCACTGGTAATCTGTGTGTAACTGTCCTGCGTGGCCAAGAGGGAAGTGCCCCAGCATGTAGCAGGGGGCAGAGGTGACACTGGAGCCCCCGTGTAGAGCTCTACTGGGGAAGGACCAAGCCACCATCGATGGTTAACTCTTCTCACACTTCAGTGTTTTTTGGCAGAAGTATCTGGCAGACGGTACTATGAAACTAAATCCCCCTCTCTGTTTTTCAGTGTTGTTCAATAGCTGAGTGGGAGAAATAAGGTATAGGGTGGAGAAACCTAGGGATTCAGGGAAAGCGTACATGTTGTGCTCTATACGACCAGATTCTGGTATCACATTGGCTTTATCCTGGCCTGGTTCCAGCTCCTACTGTGGAGTTAGCATTAACTGTACTCCAATATTTAGTAAAATATAAATTAGGTTCTCTCCTTAAGCATTGTGCATATATCTAGCAAATAGTAAATAATAGGATTAGAAGAAGACAACAAATTAACCAACAATAATAATGCGTTAGCTGTCTTCTCCCTACAACCATCTTACTTCCTGCTGCCTTTCTTATGGGATTACAGATATTCGTCTGGTCAAATATTGTCCTGGTATGTTCCTACAAGGATTCCCACTGAGTTCAATGCAACTTGCTCATGTCATCTCTGGGCATAGTATGGTGTATTCATGGGTTAGGAGAGTGCCAAGAAATTACCTACAGGAGGCAAAAGTAGAGTAAAGAGGAGGGGAGAAGTGTTTTGTTCGTGGTTTTGTTTTGTTTTTTTTAAATAGGTGAGAAATGACTATGACAAAAATCCTGCTCTAACTCATGAATGCAACCCAACACCTGAATAACTGAAAACAGATTTTGCCCCAATTACTGGAAAGTAATTCTTCTCCTGTCTTTATGACCTGTATTTCTCCTAATAGGAAGCTTCAACTTCATAAAAAGAAATAAAATTCAGCCCTAACTCAAAAGTAAGTTGATAGGGGGAAATGTTTTAACTTTAAAAAATACACACCCCACTCGGTGAACCTTTGAGACCTGCAAACGTTTAAAAAGAAAAAAAAAACCCACAGCTGCAATTTGAAAAACAACACCTTGATGCTAAAAATAAGTAATTTTAATCATAAGTACCTCATAGCTTATTTGCAGATAGTTGTACACTCTGAGAAGAAAAAAAAAAAAAACCTGTAATAGGCCTTAGGTCAGCTGCATTGATTTAGTGCATTACTTAGGCTGCCAGAGCAGAGGTAGAATCTCCTCGCACTGCATTAGGAGCGCCTCAAGCCTCCGTGACTCCTTTTGATCAAATCTCTGTGAAAGATGAGTGTCGTGCCCTCTTCGAGCCAGCTGTGAGGGGACTGCCCTGCGACTGGAGGAGCACGCTGGAGCACAGCACTCCGGGGCAGCGAGGTGAGAGCTGGCTGCAGAGGTGAGAGGCAGACACAACTTCGTACTGTAGGTCTGGAGAACACCAAGGGGGAGGATCTTATTTCACTCCCCTGTGCACAGCCTGAGCATACATCAGACCTTGAGGTGCTCAGAGTCAGACAAGAGTAAAGAGGCGTGTGATGGTTCTGCCTTAGTACTTGTACAGACAGGAGTGTTTCCAGTACTTCTTTGTACAACTCACTGAGGGAATGGGAAACTGTTTTATAGCTCTGGAAACATAAGCACAGTAAGAATGTCTGAGGTAAGGAAAGTTCTTTGCAGTTCTATATGAATGTGTATTTTTACTGTGCAACTTTTACTTGTGGTTATGCACTGTGGAGATATAAAAAAATCTTGCAATGGTGTTGTTTTCAGTAATGAACAATGGAGATGAGAGCTGTAGGGAGCTGTACTCTCCATTTCTTAATTGCGAAAAGATACTGTGAAAGTAGAAAACTAGTTTGTGTAAAAAATCCTGGTTTTCTTTCTGCTGTGCACTGTAAACAACTGTGTGACTTTTCTACAGTAAGTAATGCAGAATTGCAGGCTGATTGTAATAAGCAGAGCCATCACTTGTGTAATTGTTTTCCAATTGAAGTAGTAGCATGTAAATCATAAATACTTGACAATGTTTAATTGTACAAGTCCTCAATATACATTAATAGCAATAAAATCTGTGATTTGTGACTCAGATGTGTTCCGAGTCAAGTGCTTTAAGCAGATACATTATCATTATCGTGACGTATAAATGTACTGTAGAGCAGACGACAATGTGATTTCACTACAAAGTTCTTTAGAAATTACCAGTAAAGTGGAGTCTAATGTATGCCCTTTATGTACAATTTATTGTTGACTATTTAGCAGCCAGGAAATAAGGCCAGTAATTCTTTTCTTAGGATCAGTCTGTATTTTTTTGGGGGGGGAGATGAGGGGAGAATGAGTGTGTGTTTGTGTGTGTGTATATGGGGGGGGGGGGTGTCTGTTTTTTTAAGTATATTGTGCTAATTAAGATGTTAAATGCATCAGAATACAAGATGCTTATTTAATTTTTTTTTTCATCACATAGAAAAATAAACATGGTTTAATTGTCAGCTCATACATAATGAGGTTTTGTTAAGTGTGTTTAAGATACAGCATTTTACTTTCTGGTTTGTTAATTGGCCAAATACTTCTAGTCCTCTGTGTAACGAATCCTTGTTTTAAAAATGAGGAGAGGGCAGATCGCTAACCCAGGGGAGGACTACTGATATACACAGGCTGTGGTTTATCCTTCTGTAAAATCCTATGGATAAAAAGTGACACTATTTTTTTCCCCCGTTTCTTTTCCTTTTCTCTCTCTTTTTTTTTTTTTTTTTTTTAATGTTTTTCAGTTTGCATAACCTGGGAGCCAGGCAACATTCTGATGTTTTGGGGATGTGGGAGAGAGAAAATGAAATAAACTAGTTTTGTTTTAATTTAAAACAACCATTGTTTGAAAGGCATTTAGCAGTCAATTTTCACATCTGATCTAAAGTTGGAGTCTATTGTGCTCATTTAGTTGAGGTTGTTGTTCAAGCAATTTCTGTATAAATTTTTGTAATTCATGTAACTACTTGGCTTCTTGAACCTCGGGAGCTGATTGTTTGTCTTATCTTTTGGTGAGCTAACTCTGCGTTATGTTGCAAAACCTTGAGGCATGTTGTGTTTCTTCGTGTTCCTGCAGTCTGCAAGTGAAGTCAGCTTCATTAGTTTCATGATGGCACATCAGTGCATGGCTGGTGTTGCCGCTTCCTTCAAGCTACTCCCGGAGCATGATCTGGGCTGCCTTGGTTTGGATAAGCTTGTAAGGATTTGTCAGCCAGATGTGACAAGATTGTCAAGAGGCAAGTAAAGAAGGAGATCTGATATTAATCAGTGCATAGCTTGGAGCCAAACTTTCTCAAATGCAGTGTAGTAACATGTTCTTCTCATTTACTGCTTCTCTTTGTGGCTATAGAACTGCCACTGTCTGAGTTTGACGGTTAAAAGGGATGCCAGCTAATAGTCTTTAATTGTAAGGATACAATCCTAGGTGGGAAAAGATCATATGCTTCTATTTTTAACATCCTTTTGGAAAATACAGTTCTGTTTACTGCAGTTTGCTGAAAAATATGCAAGCGTTATGTTAGACAAGAATCTCTGTTTCTGTACTTTGGTTGTAAAATACTGAAATTGTGGCTCAGCTCTCAGTGCTGGAGGAGTGGGAAGTGGGGAGCCTCACTCCACTCCAGGTCATGGTGCAAAGCAGGAATAGCATTATTTTTAACTACTAACAACAGTGCGTGTTGGTTTTCTTTGTTCTAGTGATTAGAACAATATACACTGAAGAACACCTTTCTAATTTTTTTCTTTTACTAAAAAGGGAAAAAATACGGACTCTCAAAGAACGTATCATGTATATTCCATTAGATCTATTTACTATTATGTGTATAATGCTAATAGGTTTTCGTTATAATCAGTATAATTGTGAATTTCTGTTTGAATTAAACTGCAGCTTCATTAGACTTTTATATTCACAATAGGTGAACATGTAAAAAGTAACTAATCTTATGTTATGGAAAATACATTTTTATACTTAATATATGGATTTTTGCTAGCTTGATTTTTTAAAAAGTAATTGTTCTGTTTATTCTTTGAACTATTGAACCATCTACAACCTATTCAGAACCCTAAAAATAATGGTATCTGCAAACATATCCAAACCTGCAGGAGAGCCAAATCTTCATAGAAACAGGAAAAATTATTACAAATGTTGAGCCGCTTCATAGGTTTTACTGTAGCTCAGATGAAATTCTGCCTACTTAGGCTGCACCAGGGTTTGGCTTTTTGATACCAAATGCCTTGACTTCCAGCTTGCGTGCCTGTTCATGATATTGTTAAAAAATCTGTTCATACAACATTGAGCATGTCATTCCATTTCCAATCAAACAAGCCAGTGATTTATTTTGTTTTCGGTAATAAAGACTTCACTATGATAATATTAAATACGCCTCTGATAAGAAGAGAAATGTTTTCATTTTATTTTAAATTACAGGTTTTGCTACATATACATGTTTTAAAAGCACTTTTTATATGATTTGGCATTTAGTAAACATTTTTCATGCAGATTTGAGCTAAAATTTAGGTATGGATCTTGAATTAATTATTCCAGCAAAGCATCTACCAAATGCAGGGAAAAAAACCCTATTGTTTTGGCCCTTTGGGTTATCTCCTGCCCTTCCTGGCTTCAGTGGTACAGGAACTCTCACAGTTGCTACGCGCTGGGCAGCCAGCAGTTTTTGTCCTAGCAGAAGCTACAGTTGAAGTTTTACAGCAAGTGTCATTGCCTTTCCTCTTTTTAGTTTTTATTTCTTATTATTTTGTTGCTAATTGCTATCTAAAACATCAGGGGCTGAAATTCCAATATTCTGACTAAAAAAAAAAATACTATTGAGGGAATGAGGAAAAGTGACAATTTCTAACAGACTTCAGTCATTTTAGAATAAAGAACAGTGACATTTTCATTCCACACTTAAAAGCCATGGTAGGATTAAACAAATAGAAAAAAAAAAAAAAAAAGGCAAAATGGAAACTTTTGACTTCAAATTTCAAATGTAGCTGATTATCAGTGGAAATGGGCATTTTTTCATTTGATAGTAGCTGATGTCTGAAAGCCAGTTAAAAATTGCCTCACCTGTGTTCAATAAAAAGGAATACTAAGTTTTACATTGTGAAATTACCAATGGAGCTACACTGTTGCGTAAAATATTGCCTAACTGTAGCACCATAGATAGTATCATGTGTATGTGTACAAATACTGTTTGGGTTTAAAATTTATGAAATTGCATTGAATGAAATTGTGTAATGCTAAATATTTCAGAGAGCTGTTTTTTCTTTTATTCTTTATGTCTTTGCTCTGTAATAGGAAAAAAGGAAAAAATTTAAGCATGCATATTTTATGGCTTTGAGACTTAAGCAGCGGTGTGAGGAGCTGAAAAAGTTAGGACTGTCTTTGAAACATTAACTCACCCACATTGCACACGTGTAACATTTTATAAACCAGGTAAAGAGTTAAAGACATATTTTAAAGGGCTTGCAGTTGATTTATACTAACGTTCTTCATTTCTCTGATACTTGTGCATTTGTGTTTATAACACTTATTTCTTGCTAACATAGGGCTTGGAGTTAAATATTTAATTAAACTTCAGTTCGTGGATCGGTCTGTAGTTTCAGCATTTAACATGGTATGCATAGCATGTCAGTATGGATAAAGAGTATGTGCGCAATTTATTTGCTAGATTAAATAGCATCTAGTGCTTTATCATAAGAAATTTCACACCATTTCTATCCAGTGACTTATCTGTACCCCTAAAGCCTGAGCAGTTTTTCTCATCAGTATGCAGCAATCTGTTACTCATTTTTAAAGGCACTAATAAGAATGATTTTTCCTGTAAATTTATGAAAAAGGGAAGTTACTTCAATATCTTGTGATAGACACTGTTTAATACTCAGCAAAATGTTTCTGACCTATGCAGGCTAGGGCAGGTATGCCATGGGAACTTGTAGTCTGTTTCAGAATCAAAACTATATAACTGTAAGATAATGATAATGTGACATTCCTCAATTTGTATTTCTTATTTTCTTTTCCAAACCAAATGGTAAAAGAGGATCTAAATATGTTCCTGAGTTTGACCAAGCTGTCTGTCAGCGTACACCTGTTGTTAACAAGTGAGATTAATTGCAGCGTAAGCCAATGTATCTACAAGCACGTTGCTGAATAGCAAAAAGAAGTTTAACTGCCCAGTGCTTTTTGTTTAAAGAGTAGCAGTCTGAGTGTGTGTGCTCTCACACGCACACACACGCACATTCTTTTCTCTTTATAATTATTTTGACAGTGCCATTAACAAGAGTTGCCCTAAGGGGCCCTTTAGGGTAAGTGACATGCATGAGGAGTGATTTTCATCCCACAAGTTATGCTGTGATTAAAGTTTGGCCTTGTAGCGTGCTGCCTTTCTCAGAAACGGCTCCCTTCTGCTTCCTTGCCCAGCTGCGTTGCCCGAGACTGCCCAGAGCTCCTCTCCGTTAGTCGCGAAAGCTGCCGCTGAGCCCGAGTTGGCTGTAGGATTGTGAGTCTGTACGTAGTTTAGTCTCTTATCTCAGCTCTTCGCTCTTAGGACTGTTCTCGGTTAGAAAAACTTTTTAACAAAAGTGGCAACATGTGGACTCATTGCCCATAATTCAGCTAAAAATGTCTTTTAAATCCACAAGCATGGTTGATTTGACGGGGCGGTGCCATCGTGTGAAGGTATTACCTAATATCAATTCCATCTTACTGAGCTTTTTCACTTCCCCACACACACACACACTTTTTGGCTGTTTTTGAGGATGTTTTAGTCAATTATTACAAGGACAATTAGACATTTTCAGCTCAAGGTGCTCAACTGCACCCACAAGAGAGAGATTTGGTCAAATTCTAGGCCAAAATGGGCTTTGCTTAGCCCCACTGATGGAGAGGGTAATGGGGTGATGCAACTTGCTGCAGGACCTGGGTTGTAAATACTCTGTTTACATGTATTCTCAGGCTGTGGCTGTTTAAAAGGAGGTCAGGTTTTGGTATCTGACCCCAAATAAACAGTATGAATTTATACATAAGGATCCAGATAATTAATGGGGTGTATTCTGTGGTCTTATCTAGAAAATGTATGCAACTTGTGGCCTTTGTGTTCTTTTAGGAGTAAAAATCATAACATAATTTCCCAACAGAGAAGGGATAAGTGGGAGTTGAGTGGTATCAGCACCAGCCAAAATTTTTGGCACAATAGGTGTTAAGTGCAACTCCTAAATACATGTTTGGCCTCTGAAACAAAAGCTTTTTGTCTGTGTTTTTCAAAGGTTGTTGCACCTCCTGAGCTTGGTAGAAGTGTACGTGGTTGGTGTGTATGAAAACCAGCCCAGTTATTGAGGAGCCATCGTGGATTTAGGAACTGAGTTGTGAGTGTAACTTTGTGTGTAGTGGCACAGTAAAAGGCAAGTTGTGGCCCATCTCCATCTTTCCCATCTCTCTCCTAATTGGTCTCTTAAGCAGGAGACAAGAATTTTGCTAAATTATTTTACTAATAAGCAGTTTGTCAAATGAATCATATAGGGATTTTAAACATGCCTGTTAATGGAGAAGGTTGGAGCTATTTGGTCAGTGCTGTTTACTCTGTCACATCCATGTGCAACTTTTCTCTGCTTAATTAAAAGCTCAATATAAGGAAGATATCAGACTGTTTTCTGTATACAACAAACTGTACTGCTTGTTTGCTTCTCATGAAAGATATTTGTTGTTACTTCTTACGTTTATTAAATAACTGTATTAAGGGCAGCTGTTACTTTGTAACAAACATTTTTGGTGAGAAGACTGTGGAAATAGTGTGTGCTGCGTTCAGTCCAATATAATTAGAAATCTTATAGGGACCTTTTCCTTGTTTCAATAATTTTATGTAATTATTTTAGGCTTAAGTATTTTTAAACTTTAGTATAGAAACAGCAGAACTTGCAACAACCAAATGTATTTGAGTAGGTATAAATGTACATGAATGGAAATCGCTTTGTTTCAAGGGCTGAAGTTGTTAAAGGCAGGCAGTTTATGTTCTGTCGGTGGTGTGTGACTTACCAGTACAGCTTTGACCTCAGCCATCACTGGGAACCTTAAACACGTGAGAGGAGAAAACACCACCATACCGAGCTGAACGTGTGCAAGTTGTAGCATGGGCCAGGTCTGCTTTGTGCAGAGTAACTCTCACGTTGGCCTTGCCCTCAGACCTGTACATGTGTAAGCGCATTTCAGTGCACTGTGGCTTGGTGAGTCCCTTTGCCCCATTCCCTGGGTGTCCTCCCAGCTCTACTTACAGGCAGCGAAGGGTTCCCGTATCCTGTCCAGCCTCCAGGCATCCCGTTTCCTCTTTGAAGTGAGCATGTCAGGAACAGTAAAATGGCCCAGAGCCTTTCTTGAAGATGCTGCAGGGGCCCTCCTAATGTTCTCTACAGGCAGATGGGATTCATAGCCTTACTGAACTTGGAATACATTGAAACTTTCAAGGAACAATGGAGATATAAGATGTTTAATCTAAACTCATAACAGACATAATATCAATATGCAGTTTAGGCTTAATTGTTGGGCTGTGTCTTCAACAAGTACTTACACTATCTGGAGCAGCCCAAAACCTTTTGTGATTGTACTTGGAATATACTGGAATATATTTTCATTACAATAAACTGCAAGGAGCTCAACAGAGTATCAAAAACTGAAGTATGTGTTTAGGAAGAACACGTACAAGGGCTAAATATGTACTATAGAGTGGACAGGGTGGATACAAATACATGTAGGGTAGCTGAAAAAAACCCAAATATCACACTACTGTGTGACACAGTAGACACAGCTGGGTTGTGATACAGTGAAAGTAAGGTGGACAAAATGTAAATTGAGAACTTGTTTTAAATCATGGCAAAACTGACAGACAGTATTATTTATCAGTGGAATATATCCCTAGGGGAAATGGCAAAAGTTGCCTGACAAAAAATGGACAAAGCAAAGCTTTGCTCATTGTATGATGTGAAAAAGCACGGCATTGACAGAGATGCTTAAGATAAGGTTTTTTTAATTTGTCTTTGCTTTCAGTGTTTGTTCAAAGGATTCAAATGCAGAAGTAATCAAATATAACTGGGTGATGAAAAAGGAAGACTTATTTAAACTTTGCAACCGCAAGAAGCCCGGTGGATAAGAGTAATAACAGGAAAGAAAACAAATTGAACAGGAAGGCAACTTCACACTCATGTATAGTTACTGTTTTCTTTACTGAAAGATGCACACAGATTTGGATTTGGCCTTTGATGTAGCTGTGGGCTGTACTTTTAATTTAAGAGATGCTAAATGTATCCATCCCTTTACTTCCCTTGCAAATCTTTTGCAAGGTGTGAACAAGAAAATATTTCCTAATAACCAGACATATGTCCTGTGTTTAATTTTATTTCTACAAACCAAAAAGAGAGCTTAATTTCTGTGGATTATTCTTAATATGTGAGAAAATTGTTACCTGTACTCTAGGAAGTAAAAAGGCTTTCATGTTTTAGCTGATTGGCAAGCAAAAAAAAAAAAATCCTAATGCTTTACAAATTGATCTTCTTCCCCCATTATAAAACTTGCCTCTTCCTCCACAAGTGTTCTTCCTGTGGAGCCACTGCAAGTCTATTCTGCAGGAATGGGACACGTCCCAGTTCTTTCCTATAGGATATGTGCTCACCAGAGCACATATCTTGGAGGGTTACATATATTCAGTGGGATCACTTTTTCTGGGAAATGAGGGTGAGATGGCCATAGGAGATGTGGCTTGTTGCTAAAAGCCCTTAATAAAGGAGGTATTAAAAAGGTGGTATATATAAAAAGGAGGTATATATAAAAAGCGGTATCTGTTATATCTCATCAGATGAAAGTTTCTCTCACATGTTTCTTTCATGTAACTTCTATTTCTTCTTCAAACTTGCATTTTAAACCGATGGGAATTTCTAATCCCTGCTTGCAAAAGATGTTCCCGTAACACGGCATCAGTGACACCATTTTGCCGGTAATCCGCGCAGCAGAGCAGCGAAGCTCTCGTGCTCTTCATGCGGTGGCAGTAGCTTAAAAAAAGCGCAGTTTCTAAAGTGAGGGGTAGCTTTGTGCAACGAAGGCAAGGGGTTCTCTTGGATGCCAGAAACCAGTGAGGGTGCTGACCTGTGCTTTACTGATGCTAAATACTACCAGGGTAATCTGGGACTTGCTCTTCCATTTTACTGGTGTGCATGCTTGCAGCTCTCACTGCCTGCAGAGAGCCAGGCTGGCTTTATAGCGTGAGCAGAGATCTCTGACTCGGTCCTGACAGGGTCTTCAATATTTACTTAGTTTTTAATTTATTTCCCAAGCCAAAGTGCTGTCAAACCAGAATCCATTTAACACTGAATCAGATTTGATACAGTTATACTACCCTTCTTCTCTTGCTGCATTTTTTTAAACCTGCTCTTAGTATATTGCAAGTGAACATAGGTCCCAAAAGGCTTCAGGAGAGCATAGACAATCTCAAACTTGCTTTATGAAACGAAGCCTGATTATATACTCAGAATCAGAATGAACTTGTCCCATTAGCCTGTGCTTTTCTTTAGCTGTGAAGGCTGTGAGTGTGTTGCAAAGAAACGTTCAGTGACTTTTGAAGCATAATCAAAGCCACATCAATATCTGGCAAAAAAGATGTCAGCAGTCGTGACTTTCAGGCAACAGATGTTAAGATTTCTTTTTCAGTGATTAGTAGATGTTTTTCAGTGGCCAGTTTAATGGTTAATCTGTATCTCTTGTAATGAGGAATCATTTCTATTAAAAATCCAACGTTCAGATTCCCACAGTCATGCTGGTAAAAACACAGAAAATTTTGATCACAATTTTCAGCTCTATTTTTTAAAAAATGAAGAAGGAGTTCCTGATAATGGATTTGGAAAGATCCATTTGTGAGGGAAAGAGTGACTGGAAAGCAATAACAAGATCCTTGATGATAGTGTAAGATTTATTTTTTTAAACATCTGCCTTATGTTTCTGGAAAATGAAACTAAATAATAGACCTGAATGAAAGGACTGCACTTAAAAAAATCTCCACTTTAATTTCCATCTACATTTCCAATCCTTTAATTATGATTTTGAAGCTTTACATGTATGCAATATAGAAAGTTATTCCTTTGTTCTGTAGAATGAAATTGTGTGTACATTCCACTTGTTGGGAAAATAAAGCTCATTAGAAGATTTGATATAATTACAGTACCTTAGAATAGGCATATTAAGGATAGTAGGATTAATAGGCAAAAGACAAGCATATTAATGTCATGAAGTTTTGCTAAGTTTCTCTTCATTAAACTCCGATATAAGTTAATTTGGGAGATAATCAAAGCACATCTTTTACAAGTGCCTTTTTAATTTGAACAATGAATGAAGATTTAAAATTGTGACTCACTGGTTATTTTAAAAGTTAATTTTGCCATGTTATATATTTTCTGTGACTGTATTAACGCAAATGTTGCTAGAAAAGTTTTAGGTGACACAGACTCTGACAAGCTCAAATGAAGGGAAATGCCACCAACCTGAAAATCACACTTGTTTCTTCTCAAGGATTCTGACAAGTAATTTTTTAAGTGAGCCACAGATCCCTGATTTGAGGGTATACCTTTGATATGTTAGCAGTGTGCAAGGTAACTACATCTAAGACTGGTGTCCAGAAGCAGTAATGTATTGACTTGAGAGGGGATCAGTTCCATATTTAAAATAGAAGGGGAACTCTACTCCCTTTTTAATACCCACTTTCATATATGTAAACCAAAATGTCCTCCTCTTTTTCTGCTTTTTGCATGTGCAGTCTTCTACACATATACAGGAAGACAAAATAAATACATGTACAATACAGAAGAGAGATCTTACACAAAGCTATGAAATGCAAAATTTTGTGTGGTATATCTTTCTTGTCTAAGTACACAAATTAAGAAGAAAAAATAGTTTTAAAGGTCAGTGGTTTGTGGATCATGTCCAAAGGAAAAAGAATGAAAAAAATTTTGAAATCTCAATTAACTTATCATCATGACAGCTTTTTTCATTGTGCATATTTCTGTTACTTATTGCAGAAAAAGGAAGTACTCTTTTGTAATTTTGTCTGGAGGGACTGCAAAAGATGCATTCATGGAATGCACTGTAGCTTACCAAACCTAGCAGGGTCACTTATGGAAGGGGTTCAGTCTGTGCAAGTCACAGAATATTATGTATGTACAGAGGCAGAATACTTTGAACTGAATTATTGTTTGATATCTTGTGATAGAAATGAATCACCAGCCAACTACACCTTTTTTCCTAACCTTTCCATAAGAAATTTATGGCTTTTTATTGTTATATGAAAGAATTTTAGCATCTGAGTGAAAATATATCCTCCATTAAAATGAAGAAATTCGCACTGCATAGGGTTTTGATGTGTATTTTATGACTTTATGGGGAGCACAGTTCTTTTCTCAAGAATTCAGTATTTTGCAATGGCTCCTTGAAAAGATTAAAGGCAAAGGGATTCAGAGATTTTAACAGCCCTGTTGCCACTTGTTCCCATCCTTCAAATAAAGATGAATCTCTGCATCAAGTCAGTGTAGTTTGGAGATGTGCACGTAAGCTAACTCCTTGATAAGCCAGCTACTGAGACTTTCAAATCTCAGTCCAAATCCAGTCATGTAAAGCATTAGGCATCCAAATGTCCTGCACACACTTGTTTGTAGTAGGCTGTTGTATGTAGTGTCCTCTTCTGTCCTGAGTCAGTCAAATTCATCAAGCCTTAAGAAATGCCCATTGCAAACCCCAGTGAAATTACCTTTCTCTCATGTCCTTTTCATTTTAAACATTTCCTGAAACCATCTTTCTTAGCCTGATTGTCCAAAAACTTGCTTCTTTGTTTTCCAAAAGTGCCAGTGTGGGGATGCCTGCATTGAAAAGATGTTACTTTTTTTCTTCGAGTCTTGTCTTGCTTTTCTGTGGGTATTAATAAGTAGTGGAAGTCCCCATTTTGCATAAGACCCTAGGAACAGGAGTTGCAGCCAGCATACTTTAAAATGTAAAACATTTTGTTTTGAAAACAGAAAAAATGCAGACAATTGCATAATCTAACTTTTTTTTTTTGTATTCCAGTGCAGCCTTTCTGCACATTAATGTCTTCACTTTCCCTCCCCTAATAAATACTCCATTTATGCAGGAACTATTCTCAGTATCAGACCTAAGCAATACAGAATCCTGCAAATGCTTTGCTCTGTAGCAATCCCCATGGAGCTTTAACTAGGACCTCAGAGTTGTCTGTCTGTCTTCTGCAGCAGATGGGCACATACAGAAGAAAACATATTCCAGGAAGCAAGTTTGTACACCCTGTTGATTAGTAATATCTGAATACTAATTTGATTTGCATTATAGATGACCTTGGTGAGGATAAAATGATGCACAAATTGAACTGTGCAACTGGTTGCTATCTGTTTGTGTGCTCTGTTTTGCCTATTATCTTCTAAGCATTTCCCTTACAAAATGTGACTGCTATAGTCTTCGAGGAGTTGAAGTACTTTTTGGTGAGCTTTGTTACTGAGAAGCGTTAGTGAACTCCGGTATCTTTGGCCAGATATGTATATTCTGTGTGGATACTGCTGGGTGTAAGGGATGGCATCTATGCAGAGCGAATGCATTGCTCATTAGAACTTCCTATATTGCAGTATGGAGTTCCAGCAAACCTTCAAGAGAGTGGGACTTTCATCTCTATGTCTTTGTTTTCAAACCTTCCTGAAAAAAGTGATCTTACATGAAGATCATAGCTTCGGTGAATGCACAAGAACACTTTATTATTGTTATAAAGGTCCTTCAGCCTAAATAAATCCACAGAAGTGTTGCTACGTGTGTTACTAAATATTTTGCTTCCATAATATTCTAGTGTTCTAGCTGGTGACCGATTCTCTTTAAAGCAGAAGTAGTCTTACATAACTCGGGTTTTGCCTGGATTACATATATTGCACATTGATAGGTATGGGCTGGTATGTTAACTATGTCTTCATATGGATTTTATGGCTGTATTTTATATGTATAATCTCCACACTTTAGATGGTGCTTATATGTTACCTGTCATCCTTTCTATTGATTTCCAGGCTATCCGATGCACTCTTGTGAACTGTAGTTGTCAGTGTTTCAAACCTGGGAAAATAAATCAGCGACAATGTGACCAATGCCGGCATGGATGGGTAGCACATGGTAATATTTGTTCTTACAATCTATATAAAACCTTTTAGGATCCTCCTCACTACAGCGTGCTTTTTGTGTCACCCCTCACCCCCCCACACCCCAATATTAGTTACATTCAATTTTCTCCATCTCTTGTGACTCAAGTTTATTTCTGTTTTGTGATTCTGTTTTCAGCCCTGAGCAAATTAAGGATTCCCAACTTCTACCCATCAAGCCAGGTAGAAATAGTTCAATCCAATGTTGTCTTTGATATCAGTAGCCTCATGCTGTATGGAACCCAAGCCATTCCTGTGCGCCTTAAAATTCTGCTAGATCGGCTTTTCAGTGTTCTGAAGCAGGAAGAGGTGATACAGATTCTCCATGCCCTGGATTGGACACTACAGGATTATATACGTGGATATGTGCTACAGGTATTTAGAGGGGCTTTTTTAATATAAATATGATAGCTAAGTAGTATTTCATAATGTTTTCTAGCTTAATCTTATCAGTGGTTCACAATGCGTTAACAGTGTGCTACATCTGAAAGGCAGTAATAGACTTGTACAAGCTTAGTGCCAGAAAACAAAAGGTGGATTTTTGGTCATTGCTCTCTTTTTAGTCAGACTTAAGTGAAATCTTCCTACTTTGCTCAAATCTGTCAACAACAGTAAGCCAAGATAAAAAGTTACTGGGAATGTATCAAAGTAAAGGCTTTATAATTTGCTCTAGTATTATTTAAACAGTGAGTTTATTTTTATACAGCAGGGTAGTAATACATTGACAAATAAACTTGCCAGCATTTTAAACACCGGGGACAATATTAATCTCTGGTGCAGTGCTACTGACCTTACTGGGGCTATATCAAGGATGAATTTGGCCCTATGTGCTTACACTGATGTTAGTCCTTGCTACTGTGGAAGTTACCTTTTATGTAAAGTAACATTATGATCTTACATTATGACACAAATCAATATTTAATGGTCTTGATAATCTTGCTTTTTAGTGTTAGGATTAAAAATATGGAATCAATTACCTTGAACCTCTACCACATGAAAAATTTATAATGTTATGTTCTTCATCATCTTAGAAACTCTTACATGCACTGTGAAAAATCTCAGTAGGCCATCAAATACATGTTCTGTGATAAAATATTTATTGTAGTTATTGGGAAAAGTTAGGCATAGCTAGAGTTTGAAAGAACTCCAACACTCTAGTGTAATTACAGCTGTGCTCTGTGAACACTGGCAATAGATCAATACAGGTTCATTTGTTCTCTGATCTTGGTTGCTTGGAAGATTATTAAACTTGCAATGAAAGAATACTTGACTTAAATGAGGAGCTAAATCTTGGTCTGATTGCTCCATCTCTGCTGTCTGTACTTACATGATAGCAACTGTTGTTCAAATGACGTGTCTTAATTTTTGTGGAAAAAAAAATAGCTTATTGGAAAGTATTACTGTGAGTTCAGAAAGAAATAATATCACCAATGTGGTAAAATCTGGAAGAAAGTATCACAGAATTGGCATTAATCTCTCCCTAAATAGAACAATTTTATCATTTCACTAAAGAAGAATTTTTAGTCTCTGAAAAAAGGAGAGATTCAGAGGGTTTTTTTGTTTGCTAACTAATGTCTGACTCATCTAAATATTTTTGGCTTTAGGATGCTTCAGGAAAGGTGCTGGATCACTGGAGCATAATGACCTCTGAAGAAGAACTGGCTACTTTGCAGCAGTTTCTTCGTTTTGGAGAAACGAAGTCCATTGTAGAGTTAATGGCAATTCAAGAGAAAGAAGGGCAATCAATTATAATACCACCACCAACTGCCAATTTGGATATTAGGGCATTCATTGAGAGTTGCAATCAACATAGTCCTAATTTTTCTGCTTCCTTGGACAAAATGAGTCCCACCAACATTCATCCCTTTGAGAATATTGTAAATAACATGGCTTTCATGCTGCCGTTTCAGTTTTTCAGTCCAGTGCCTCCACCTTTGATAGGTTCACCACCAGAAAGACATTTGATTGAGCAAGGTCAAGACCATCGCAATGAAACTAAACAAGATGTTCATATACCATTTTCTGAAAGCAGCTTCTTAACTTCTAGTTCTGTACCATTTCAAGTTGAAAATGAAAGGAGCATAAATGGTCCAGATGTCACCACTAAAACGGAAGATGATGCCCTTTTAAGTGATTCCAGTTCACATAATACAGCAGCAAAGCTTGAAATGACAGCACTATCTCCAGAAAACAAAATGAAATCTGTTGAAAAAAATGGCGCTGGGCCAAGGAAAGGGCGTGTTTTCTGCACTGCATGTGAAAAGACATTTTATGACAAAGGTACTTTGAAAATACATTACAATGCTGTTCATCTGAAGATAAAGCACAAATGCACAATCGAGGGCTGCAATATGGTATTTAGCTCTTTGCGTAGTCGAAATCGTCACAGTGCAAATCCTAACCCCAGACTCCATATGCCAATGAACAGAAATAACAGGGATAAAGATCTAAGAAATGGTTTGACCATTGCCGGACCTGGAGATAGCAAAAGGACAGAATTTACAATTTTAACTCCAGATAGCAGAACTATTACCAGCTATGCCAGCTCTTGTACAGATTCAAAGGGTCAGGCTGGATTTCCCAGTATTGGACAGAATGGTGTCCTCTTTCCAAACCTGAAGACAGTACAGCCTGTCCTTCCTTTTTATCGTAGTCCAGTCACACCAGCTGAGCTTGCTAATACTCCAGGTACTCTTCCTTCTCTGCCTCTTGTTTCTTCCTCGATACCAGAGCAGCTTGTTTCAAATGAATTGCCATTTGACATGCTACCCAAGAAGAAATCTCGTAAATCAAGTATGCCTATTAAGATAGAGAAAGGAGCTGTTGAGACACCTAATGAAAGTAGTGATGTTGCCAGTTCTGAAGATGATACACGTCTGCAAGTGGTAAGCGATGGAGAGCTTGAGACCTGTGAGCATAAGATAGAGAAGCGGGTGACCGACAGGGTGGAAAAGCACCCCCATTCAGGTAATTCATGGCAATCTGTCTCTGGGGTAGAGGGCCCAAAGTATTTTGAATCTGTCTTTGCGCCAAATAACAAATACATCAAGGATATCTCTGACAATGAATTGCATCACTGTGAGAAAGAGGTTAAACCAGAAGAAAACCAACCATTAAAAATAGTTTCCCATGAGATTATGTATGAAGATCCAAAACACCACCACAATGATGTTATAAAAACAATGACTGAACCCCCCATGTATGTTAAAGAGCAGTCAAAGCGCAGGATTCCTAAAAATGACTGCCCTGAATTGCAACAGCACTTGCTGACCGGGGGCTTTTTCAGCACTTTATCAAACAGGGGTGCTGCCATTCCTTGTTTTGAAGACTCTAAAGATACGGATCATGTCAGTCAACATGCACTAGGGATTCAGAAGGAAGAAAGCCACTTTCATTGTGACATCTGTAAGAAGACTTTTAAAAACCCTTACAGTGTAAAAATGCATTTTAAAAATGTACATCTCAAAGAAATGCATATTTGCACAGTTGAGGGCTGTAATGCTGCTTTCCCTTCTCGTAGAAGTCGAGACAGGTAAGAAAATTCTAAACAAAGTTGTATTTATTTTACCATCACAATGGAGCCTAATTTGAAATTAAAATGAGTGTTTGAGGAATGAAGCCTGCAAAGATTTTCTGTGTATCCTCGTATAACAGGTACGATAACTTATCAGAACATTCGTGAAATGAAAATCCATTGAAAGAAACATTTCCTTTCCACTAGACTATGAGGTATTAAATAAAGCCATGAAAATTTCATAACTGATAAAGACTGCAATAGTTGAAAGAATACTTTAGAACATAAAGGGAAAGCCACAAGGGTATGAATTCAGCAATTTTCCAGTAGATGCATGTGTGGACTTATACGTTTAATATGTACTTTCATGTGTATTTTAATGTGTACAGTGTTCTTTAATGAAAAAGCAATGAGATCAATTCAGGAAGTTCTCACTTGCCCTTGTCCTTGCTTTACTCAAGGATTTTGAACAGACTGGTGGGAAAAAGCCCATAAGAAAAGCAGGATTACTCTCTGTCAGTATAAAATTAACATTATGCGGTGCTAGTTGAACTAACACTGTCTGGTGTGTATCCACATTGGTAGTGCTTTCTTGTGAGATTACATACTAATTCCTAAACTATATCATGAGTTTGATTCAGTTTACTGTTAACTGCAGTATTGTGTTGTGTAAATAGTTTTATTTCAGCCTATTATGCACATAGGCTGAGAAACAAGAACGGAAGCTTTCTTATGGACCATCAGTTATGTATCTGAATTGATACCTGATAAATAACAAACCTGTTAGAGTGTGACTAAGTGTTGGAAGTTTTCTGACTCTCCTGTAACAATGTTACAGCAGCTTTTGGCTGCAGGAAGCATGCCTGGATAGTAGTTCAGAGTGACACAAGGTTTAGATTGTGTGTAATCAGCTAGGAGTACTGGAGCCAGCTGATGCAGTCCAGAGAGAGGATGAGCCAGTCTCTGAGGACTGGCCGCTGCATCTGAGATGCACAGATTCATCTGCTGCTGGCCGGGCTTTATACCCTGATCTGCTGTCTGCATCTTCCCAGATGTGAATTCCTCTCCACTGTAATTGTGATATGGGCCACAGGAAAGAAGGCCATCAGTAAGCATTCACATGCTACAAATTCCTTCCCACACCAATATATTCAGTTAAGTTTCAACATAGATGCTTTTGGAAGATGGTTTATGTAAAAAAAAAAAAAAAAAAAAAGTTTAAAAGCTTTGTGCAAAACAATAGTTACTTGGAACAACTTTGCAGAAGTTTCTAGACTTTAATATAGAGTGCTGTGACTGCAAGTGCAAAATATTTCTGTGCCCTTTTGAACAGTTCATGCTTTGGATTAAACCATGATGGCAGTGGGAAAAATGAGTGTTTTCCCTGTCTTGCAATAAGCTTAATCTTCTAGCCAGAGCCTAGAAGTTCCCAGTGAGCTGATTGATGGTATTCAATGAGGAGCAGGGATTTCTTTTCTTTTGATGGTTTTAAACTGAATCCAGAGATGCCCATTCAAAAACTGCAAGTTGCATAAAATGCAGTATTCCTTTTTTCAAGGAAATTCATGTCAAGGAGAAGCTCTGTACTGAAGTGTACAGCTGCATCCTGGCACATGGTTACAGTACTTGAGATCATCAATATATTTTGGAGACTCAGGTGTCACTCCTTTCCTGCTTTGTCCCTTAGGAAAGAATCTTGTTTCTTCCCCCACTCAGACCATTCTCTGATCTCAGTTCAGTATACAGGTTTTTAGTCTGTCCCCCAACTCTTTTAGGCCCAGCACTAGATCTGGTGGAGCAGATAGCTATCCACAATGCAGGAGAGGATCTGAAACATTGATTTCTGTAGAGTTATTTCTGATATATGCCAGCACAAGCAAGTTCAGATACCCAGTCACGTGTAAATCATTCGTGTGCACTCCCAGTGTGGCAGCTGGTCAAATTAAAAGTATACAGTTCATGCATGCTACTAAATATTGATTTTTTTTCTTTGTTAATGATCATTATGAAACAGCTGTTAAGTGAGGCAAAACACTTTATTGCTAAGCTTCTCTTTGTTCTTCTAGACATAGTTCAAACCTAAATCTTCATCATAAGCTTCTGACTAAAGATACACTGGAATTCAACAACCATTTCAATGCAACATACCTCTTGAAAGACATGGCTAACGAGTTTTGTCAAGATGTCTCTTTAAAACAACATGTTGGACATACTTCTGTAATCTTCAAAGGAATGAACAGAACAGGCAGCTTGGTTTTTCCAATGAGCAAAATTAGAGAACCCTGTTCTGAGAGTTATGGATACGATCCATTGAATGATGGAGCTGTTCTGGATCTAAGCACTACTTCCAGCATTAAATCTGAGAGCAGTGCTCATTCTTCTTGGGATTCTGACGGAGGAAGTGAAATATGCACCATGCCTTTGGATGATAGTGATGAAAGCTGTGAAGGACCCAGCCTAATGCCTAATGATGAACTCTACCAAGACTGTACTTTAATTGAGAAAGCTAATCAAAACTTTACAAATTTACCTTGCAGTTTGCCAATAACTTGTCATATATGTCAAAAAACTTACAGTAATAAAGGAACTTTCAGGGCTCATTACAAAACTGTGCATCTCCGCCAGCTCCACAAATGTAAAGTCCCAGGTTGCAACACAATGTTTTCATCTGTTCGCAGTCGGAACAGGCACAGTCAAAACCCTAATCTGCACAAAAGTCTGGCTGGGTCACCAACTAGCCTACAGTAAGATCATGCTGATCTTAATTTGTTTCTCCTAAGAATTAATCATTTCAATTAAGGAATGTGTTAACATTAGTTTTATTTAAACTCATTTGACTTCTAGCCCACTCAGCAACCACAGTCAAATTCTTTTCTCCTGTGTGTGCTCTCCAGCAGTTTCATTTAGCAAAGCCTGGTGCTGTAGTTTTTGTGCAATTGTTTGGTTTGATGTTAAATGGCTAAAGCTTCTCTAAGGAAAAAAAAGCATCTTAGAAATGGGCAAAATATGGAGACATTACTAAAGTATTTCTGATACCTGTGAAGTATTACTTGCCAACAGTAGGAACTTCAAGTGAGAACCATTATCCCTTGTGTTTACATGTTAAATGAGTTATTGTGTCGTGTAAGAAACGCGTAATGATTGAGGTGAGTTTCGTCTGGTGGGGTTGAGAGTTTTGGGGCTACCATTTCGTTCCTGAGACCATAGTCTGAAGATGACTTGCAGTATTAGTTGAACGTGGTATTTGCAGTTTACTATATCCCAAAATCCAAAAGATAGAATACAAATTTGTGACAGCTTTGCATACGGTCCAAATCTTCTGAAAATCCTGCAGTCCTTACTCTTTAATTTGGCATTTCATTCAAATAAAGATTGCAGTATTTTGGCTTTCTTGGAATTTAATACCATTTGCTTTGCAAAAGGAGGGGCTACCTATCTTGGCAGGGTTGCCTGAATAAATCTGAGACATTCTGGCAAGTTGTAGCCATAGAAATAATGAATAGGTTAAGCTAAAATTTCTGAACTGCAGCAAATGCATCCATAAAATAGGGGGATTTTAATTTAAAATGCACTTTTTGAGTTCTACTTTCAGGAAGAGAAAAGTTTTTGTTAAAAATAGGAAAAAAAAAAAAATGAGAAAACCCCAACCAAATATCCAAACTGATTAAGAGTTTGAAGGTGCAATTCTAAGCCTTTGAGACAGAGATAAAATGGATGCAGTAGATATCTTTCATGATTCAGCAGTTATTGTTTCTCTTACCGGTGGGGGGGAAAAACATGTTGATCTTTGTAACAATAGAAGAATGCTTATTCTCATTCACACCTTTTTTTTTTTAATGAGAACACTGTTCAATATCTGTTAAAATGTTTAATATCTTTGTACTTGTCCCTGTAATTAACAGTATTCTGCATTATGTTCTATGCACTTAAGAAGACTGGTCTTGCATAGTATTTAAAAAACACTTTAATATTTAATTTGTAGTCACATCATACAAATGCTGCATGTGTACTTGTGGTGCATCTTCTTTGACTGAATCATTTCCAAAAAACAAAAAGAAATAAGAAAACAAGTCTTGCAGTACCTTTTTTTTTTCTTTAATTCACCTGTTGAAATCTGTTGATCAATTCTAGTATGCAAGCATGATATTGACAGCACAATCTGTACATATTATACCAAAGCGCTTACAGTATTTGTGGTTTCTAGAACTAGTCTAGTTTTCCAGTATAACTGGATCTTAGTCTTTATTCATTTTTGTGACTGAATAAAAATAGACTGAATTTCTGGGTTTCGTATGTATGTAGAAAGAATAGTACAATGCTATTGCCATATGTCTTGATGTTTAACTTATTCTAAAATATACTATGGTATTGTAACCATTTCATATTGTATAAAGGAAACAAAAGTGGACTGAATATTTCACTAATTCTTTTGCAAACTGGTTTGTGTGTGAGTATGGGTTATGCAAGGAAAAAACATGACACAGTTGTAAATGTTTGTGCTCACTAGAAATGGTTTCCATGCATTGTGTAAAGTAATCTTCTATTTTTTTAATTTACAGTAGGTTTATGTGATATTTAAAATAATCCATTTGTGCTTGAAGCTGTCAGGAAAAATTATTAGCCTGGGGAAAGTTGTGCCATTGCTTTGAGTTTTTGTGTTTTGCGGGGTGTTGGTGTTCTGGGGTTTTTTGGGGGAGTTGGGTAGTGTTTGTTGGGTTTTTTTAAATGGGAAGTTATATCAGTGGAGGTCATGGTTTGAAAGCTAAGGGCACAATCATAGGAGACACAATTGCTCCCAGCCTTTTGATATAAATCAATGATTTGTTATCCAGCTATTTCAAGCTTTTTTTTTTTAATATATGTATATATAAAAACCTATTTGTTTAATCATAAACAGTGTTTTTTTTGAAACAGCGTGATGTAAACTAATGCTGTAATGCCCATTAATTTAGCTTTCACTGTGTCCAAAAAGGAAACACATTTGTATACCCTAATAATTTTGTATGTGTTAATAAAAAAATAATAATGCCTCTGGTTGATTCAGAAAAGTAGGCTTTTGTTATTGAAAAAAAACTGCTATTCATTTTTAAAAAAAAAAAAATCTGAAAACACATTCCATCTGTAGAGAGCACTGTTTTGACAATGGTACTAACTTATTCCATAATAAGGAAGTGTCATTATTTTAATGAGCCATTAGAAAAAATGTAATAAATGTTGGCAGATATTGTATTGATTTTTTTTTCTTTTTTTTTTCAGTAGGCAAAGGTAGAGATTAGTTTAAATGCCATCAACTACACAGAAGGTAAATATCTCATCATTGAGAATTGTGTTAAAAAATAGATATTTTGGGCCCTATTTATGCTTTCTATTTTGGAAAGGTTTTTTTGTTATTTCTCCAAAATCTGGATAGGATGGGAGATTTATCAGAATAGGCTAAGCCTGTAGTACCCCTAGTACAGCATATGTATCTCATGAAGCATTCGTGTAGCTCCCTCCTCCTAATGATCACAATGTGGCTGGATCAAGCCTTAACATCTCCTGTTAGTTTTAAATATGTGTGATGCCTATAGCAGCCTGTATCACATATTCACCACAGATGTTGAAGGAAGTAACCTCACTTCAGAATAGTAGTACCGTTATTTTTTGAGCTTTTCAGAGTCAGTCTGGAAAGCTGAAGCGGCTTCCACTGACTGGGGCTCAGTTCCAGGGATGTTTTACATCTGTGATGCTGAGAGTTGGAGGATCAAATCTTACGTGAGATTTGAACTGGGCCTGGATGTGCCTACCCTTGCTACCCAAGTATGTTGCTCCATTTTTTTATTTGTATCTTTTTTTTTTTTCCTCTTAGAAAACAAGAGCCTCAAAAAACTAGATCGTGTCATCTTTCTGTGACTCCAAAGGAGAAGGCACAGATGTACACTGCGGGTAGCCACTCTGTACGTTTGAGCATCTGATTTCTCAGAATACAGGTATTTTGAATAGTTCTTGGTAGCAAGCCAATATTGCTCTGGAACAATGAGTGTCCTAGTGCTTACAGGAGTATTTGCAGAAATCCATTTTGAACGGAGTGGAAGGGATCTGTTTTTGTAGCTCCAGTTTTTTAAGTGCTTTGGAAAGAACTACAGCAAAACCAGAGGCTATTGTTTCTGATGAATCTTTAGTGAAGTTATACACTTTAAAACCTAGCAGAGTGGAGAAAGAAGTTCTGCAAATACCTGTCTGATGCCCTGCATTGAATAGGGAAGCCTAAAAAACAGCTAAACTACTTGGACTTAGTCCAGGGATTTTAAAATACAGTGCCAGGTCTTCCTTGAAAAGGGTTCACAAGCAGCTTATGATTAATCAGCAAGCATAGGTTTAAGAAATGCAGCTAAACTAAAAACACCTTTAGAGTTTGAGATACAGCCCATAAGGATTCCATTCAGCCTGCAAGTGAGCATTCATGTCCAAACTGAAATGAGAGTTTGATTCTGAATTGGGAAGGAGACAAAAATGCAATAAGAGAAGGAAGGCTGGATCAAAGAGGTTTTGTAGAGAAAGCCAGGCTACGGGTTTTTTCAGAGCAGCATTTACTGCCAGTCCCCAGATTTGAGGGGAGGGCAAGACAATATATAAAAGGTAAGGTTTGAAGCTGGATTAAGTATACATAGCGTGATCAAGTCAGCTTTGAATTATTTGGAAAACTTTTGGAAAACTCTTTTGAACAGTTTGCTGTCTAGTGAGATTTCACATAACCTCAGCCAGCATGTTTCTGAAGGTAGACTGGCTTTTAATTTCCACTTGCCTTCACCCCCTGCCCCCTGACTCCCCATGCCTTTTGGCAGTCCTTGGATTACAAGAAGTTGCTAACTTGCAAATGTACTGTTGAAACATCACCCTGTTAAGCTCTAGCCCTGTCAGCTCCATTCCCTGTGAGCACCCTTCAGCTTTCATGTGCGTTCTATAAACAGGTAAAGGAAAGGTAATGCCGTGAAGTGACAGTCCCTCTGGTGAGCACTTGGTCTAATTCTGCACCAGTTTAGAGCTTCGCAGAAGCACTTATAGCCCTTTGTGTCTCTGTAACTCCTATCCTAAACTGGTAAAACTGTGAATTACTTGCCATTATTGCCTGCAGATGCATGTGTTTAATAAGCACAGAAGTTGCTTTTAACTCCTCAGTGCAGTTCTAAAAGAGTTTGTCAAACTGGTGCTTACCAAAGTTGCTAGCAAAACTGCCACTAGTTCGAATTGTAAGGAGTACCATATATCAGCATCCTTCTGCAACTTTTTGAAACTTTTTTTCATTCTAATAAATTAAGGCAAATCCAAACATGTCTTAAGTGAGAGATGATTCTTTGCTTCAGTCTTTTAAATCTTTGGTCACTAATCTTCTTGTTCTATAGTTTCTGCTCATTCAGTGTAGGGATTTCCATAATGTGTCCTCTTACTACTGTTATCATTAGTTCCCACCTCTACCACACTTTACAAATTTAAGTAGAGGCAATCACTGAAGACTGTACACTTAGTGGGTAGTTTTAAGTCCAAGAAACTGTCGGGGTTGGACTGTGGAAATTAGTTACCACTTTCTGGGAAAGCAGGTGGTTGTGCTGCTTGAAAAGAGGTCCTGAAAGCACCATGTACTAGAAATAGCCCAAGCCTTCCCTGTCATATGATGATATGAGCAAGAGACTTCAGTACTTTGAAGCTTCCCTGATGACTTTTTGAGGTTTTGAGTTAGACTGTAAGTTCCTCAATATGCGTAACACATTTCCTACTCATTCCCTGTCGGCACACCTCCTACCACAGACTAGCATTTCTCAAGTCCAGAAGCCCAGCCTGCCCTTCTCATTGATGCCTAAAGCCATAAACCCAGCTACCAGTGAGGTGATTGTCAAGGATGAACTAGAACATCCTGGATTTTTTTTCACCTCCTCTTTGTGTCCATTCAAATTCAGAAACAGCTAGTCCTAACTTTTGTTCGCGTCACAATAATAAACTGCAATGGCTTCCTAATTTTTTAAAAAAAGAGGATCCTTGAATTGCAAGGAACACATTATTGTTAAGGTCTGTACTGAGCACCGTACACTTCAGTAAAACAGAGCAAACAGAAAGATTTCAGTCTGAGTTCTCATTTTAATTCCAAAAATTATTATTCTTAATTATTGTCATTACACAAGCCCTTTTCTAGAAAAACATTTATCTTATCTGAATCTGCTAATTTATATGAATGAGAGTATATATATGCACTCCATGCATAGGTGATTTATGCACACATATATCAATACATAGTATAGTTGCGTATGCGTAGGGCTGCATTTTCATGTTAAACCTAATTCCACTCTCATTTATGGTAACATAAGTTGGGAATAATTTCAATAAATTCAGTAGAACAGGGCATATAACACTGGAGTCATGTCTCAACAAGGATTGTAAGTTACATGTGTGAGTACATGGGCTCACGTTGGCTGCTTATACTGCTTTGTAATTGCTAGCTTACGGAAGCAGTTCAAAATATAACACTTTAAAGAACAAATAAGTTTTAGTAATGTCTATGCCCCCATCTCAACTATAAATTACTAGTTTGCAGATCTATTTCTACATGATCAATGTAACAACTGTACTATGAAAAGTGTTATCTTTGCTGGTAAGATAGCGTGAGACAGGTCCTGTGTAGATGTAAAGCACTAACTCTGAGAGAGCTCTGCCAGTTCAAAATCTGGACAGATATATCTTATGATACTCAGACAGTCTCCAGCCAAAAATTCTCAAAGAGAACAAAATGTGCGAGTGTATGGCCTATAGAGATGTGGAAGAACCAGGAGCAGCCAGAGTGACTTCAGAGGAGATGCTAGGAAAACAACATAACTTACTAGAGAGGAGACACATTGCTGCTCTGGGAAGCTGACTTATGTACCTCTGTGTGGGTTGATATAAACCTTACGCTGGATTCCCGAGCACAGAGAGGCCATGTGCAAGTGAGAGGTACACGCAGGCTTCCCAGGCTGCAAACAGCTTGAACAGAGCGTGCTCCAGACCAACAACTTGCCTAATACTATCATATGCACAGTAATGCAGGGCTTGTTAATAATATCTACAAAAACGAGGCCTTATCTCTCTTACAGAAAGTCACTGTGAAGAGCTTCCAGCCTCCACTGATGTCCTATGGACTGTGAGCCTCTCTGCCTTCCTAGGCATATGCAGGAAAATCTCCTCTGAGTGACATCATGTACTTAGCTTGCTTTCCCAGCACTCTGCCTCCCCCTGCTTCAGCAAAAAGCTACATCTTTACTCTCTGCATACAAAGGATGGAGTAGCTAGATCTTCTGCTGTGCCCATCCTTACCCTTCAGCTATTTCTTCATCTCCTTCCTTTCCAGGGGAGGAGCGAGGGGGCACCTCGGTTTCTGTCACTGCTGTGGAGTTTGACAAAAATCTCCCGGCTCCTTTTGGTTTTTCTCAGCCTTATCTTGCACAAACAAGAACGAAGAAGAGCAGTAGCTGGGAATGAAGCCGAGGGGCTGTAATCTGGGCAACGACCACAGGCTTGTTCCCAAGGGTGAAGGAGTGCATGGAGCACCTAGTTACTAATACAGGTGACATTTGTGTACTTTTGAGTGTTATCACCATTCACAGAGAATCTTTTATGAAGGGTTCCTTCCAGAGTATTATGTGTGGCGAAAAGGGAGATCTTTCTTTGTTGAAGAAAACAGTAGGAACTAAATAGAGGAGAACCCATTTTGGACGCTATGCGGGCATGAACGGCCACTGCCAGTGCGCGGGTGATGATATTGGGGGAGATGAAGCAGGAATGGAGAAAGATCTGCATGTTGAAGGTGAAAGGGGAAATTTCTGTATTTTCTGATTCACTTTCTCTTTTCCTACCCTTTCCTGTTGCATTTGAGAAGGCTACTCTCTCTTCCCTGTATTCTGTCATGACAGAAGAAAAAACTCGTGTAAGGGGACAGTTGGAAAGCAGTCTCCATTTCTCACCCATATCTTTACAACACTATGGTAAAGGGATGGGGGTTTTCCCCTCACTTGGGCCGTGCAGTTCAACTGTAAGAAAAAAAACAGTGCCTCCTCTCATTGAGCTGCCAGCCCTGCATTACTCACTCTTTGCTCTCTTGCTAGTGCCCTTGAGCAGATGTAACGTGAGCCTGGTATGTGCTCTGAGGATGCATTCTTCCTGCTGAGGAGGGGAAGGGCTATCTACAGGTAACTGAGCTGGATTGGCGCTCAGGAGACCTACGTGAAATCTCCAGCCACAACTCTAACTTTCTGTTTAATTTTAAGCAAAGATCTGCAAAGGCATTTTATGCCTGTCGAATAGTAGATTCCGACCTCATAAGAAAATTGAGAGAGTAACTGAGCTAATAAAGGCTTGGATGTATGCTGTGATATTGCAGAACATGTAAGAATCCAGTTCTATAAAATCCTTTTTATGTCCCTATGGAAGATTATTGCAAAGGTAGTTTTTGGATTACATTATACTCCCCCACCCTTTAATTCCTTATTTTAAAAAAAAATCTTCAGCATTCATAAGCAATCACTTCTTCCATCACCAGTCTTTTTGTTTACGGCAAAATGGCAATAAAAAGTAAATTACTCTGTTTTCAGAGCTAAAGAGCAATAGCCACCGTTTGATGTCAGCTCCCATCCCCTTTCTATTACCCTTCTGTGTGACTGAAAGAAATCAATTTGTTGTTAAACGGGCATTTATTTTGTTTTACATACCAGGCTATCATTGCAGGGAGTGAGTGACTTTTTTTTTTGGCCATTTTCTGACTCCATCCTGTGAGGACATGTTCAGCATGGGTATATTATACTGCTGCACTCTTCTGGATGGAATTAGACCTGGCCAGACCAGCCTTTTCATTGCTAACAACGCGAGGTGATTCTGGTTCCGCCACATGGTAGATGCCTGTGTAAAATCTACACAGGCATGCTTTAGAAAAATAAAATCTAAGTTTTCTTGTCTCTTGTTTCAAGAGGTTCATAGCAGTAATATCCCAGGCAATGCCTAACTTGACATAGATTCCTTACAATACACTGTTATGAGGCCTGTCGGTCGTTGTAACAGACCAAGATCATGAAGTGTGCAGCACAAACCAACTGTTACTGCTTCAAACTTTGAGATAATAAATACACATGATCATGTTAAGTAATGGAAATATATCAAGTGTTGCACATCTGGTTTCAGGGATGCATATAACCCAGACAAAAACAATAGTCAAACAGGGAAAGCAGAATAATTTCCAGGTCAGTAATAATAACTGTTCACACAACGCTCAGGGGAAATCAAGCATGCGTATTTGCATTCAGATATGTACTGCAAACTCAAGAAGTCTGCATACCCTTCTATAAAAGCATGCCAAAGTTTCTTTGAAAAGTTGTGTTTTTCATCACATTAATTACATGTTGGATTTGGATAGAAGACCACCATCATGATATTAAATCAACAGCTTTTGCACTGATATAAATACCACAAAGAATCCTGCAAACTAAAGTGAGCACACTCTACCCCAGAAACCTCTGCAGAACATGGTTTAGCAAAGCAGACCAGAAATATCACCCTACTTGGCACCCTGCTCCTGAAATTCAGAACACCTCATGAAGCAGTGATGCTCTTCTAGAAAGGGAGAAGATATCTTTCTTATTTCTAATTTCTCCTTTTTTATTTATAGTTTCTGTCTTTATATTACATCACAGTTCGTTCTTAGATGTATTTCTCCTGTGCTTTAACATGGATATAAGTGGAAAACAAATACAGTGCCTTTGAAAATCCCAAAATTGCACAAATTCTGTGAGCAGCAGAGTGCACCCTTTTCCTAACTTAACATCAAAGGAGAGTCTCAGGGCATTTCAATTGAAGATAAAAATGTTTAATTCTGTGTACAGAAAATACTTTCAAGTGAAACACACATTGGAAAGAGAAAGCTCCCTCCCCAGTGTCTTGGCCTTGCAGCCTCTCTAAGTTCCCAGGACTGAGACTGAGTCACAAGCAGAATTTGAATGCTTTATTTGTTGTTTTTCTTCTTGGCTACAATAATTATATGTTGCCATGTTAGTGGAAGCAGGTTACTCTGTGGAAGAAATAGCTAGGGGTTGTTGGATATTCAAGACAGCTGTATGCTTTATAGAAGCTATGTATAAGCTGGAGGATAGTCCAGATTTCTGAATCTGGGTGCATGACCCTGTGTCCATCCTGGTGCAAGAGTCAACTTAGAGCCTTCTTGTGTCTTAAGGACTAGTGCCGTAAGGCATACAAGGGCATGCACCTAGGGTTATTTTCATTGCAAACTGCATGGCTTAAAATGTGTCAGAATAGAATAGTTGGGTTAGGTGTGCTTTGAGTTTTTTTCTGCGTAACACAATGATTGACTTTTTCATCCCACTTTTCCAGCCTAGGATCCTGGCACCAAGTGCGGCTATGTGGCTTCTTTGCACCAATGCAAAACTTCAGAAATATAATTTGAGTAAATGAAGGGGAAAAACAAATGTGTTTTTATTCTCAGTCCTGAGAATTCTTACAGGAATAGACCCAAGCATAGAGAAATTAGTGCCATTGGCGTGTTACAGTAAATGTGGTTTGGGAACGCTCAGATATTCAGCATTGTATTCCTCCAGCCAGCCAGCCCAAAACGTAATACATTATAATTCCAACTGTTGTTAATATTCCATTTTTATCTGTTGTTTACAGTGTGAAAACTAAGCCCAATGTTGCATCCTTACTCAAGGACTATGTTACAAGATCTTTCTTATGTGGACTGTGATATAAGGAAAGATTATTCACATGATCAGATCATGGTCTTCCTACATGTTTCCTCAGGCCTTTTGCCCTGAAAAGGTGACTCTCATTTTTAAAGTGCTGACTTTGAGTAGCAGTACATAGCAGAAGTATATTATTTTTAAAAATGAATACTGTCTGTGCAACTTTATCATGCATGAAATGGACAGTGGCTGTTGGAATTATACTGTCTAATCTGTTGAAAGCCTTGAATTCACACCTGCAGGTAACTGAATTAATAGAACTCAGTTTTGTAAAACAGCTAAATAATGGTGGTATTATGCCGAATATCTGATGGGTGGAATACATACAAGCTCTCTTCTTCTGCAAGTATTGAAATATTGCTGAGATCTTAATGTTCATGGCTCCAAAAACTGAGAGTAAAGAATTGTAATCTTATGACTTGCTCCTTTCTCCACATTGTTCAGCAATGTTTTTTCTGTTGTTGAGCACTTTTTCTGTTTTTTTCTTGTGCTATGTTAAACGCTGGACCACATTCCAGGTTTAAAACTGAGGATCTGGTATAATTTGTGCACTTCTGCTTCTGTCTTTTGTTATTCCGACATTCTGCTCTCACATAATAAATGTATCTCTCTGCTGAAGTCAATACGTAGTGGGGAAAATTATCTTTTTTTCCAGGCCAATGGTGAGCTTTCTCAATAGAAGGACACCTTTAAATGTGTTGCTATAGCAGGTGTAAAGCAGAAGGATGGATGTTGGGAGAAGACGTGTGGTAAGATGGCTCTGAACCTCTGTGCTAGAATTTTTCTACAAAGAACACAAAAGAACACAAAGAAAAAAGACCCACAAACCTGCTTTGCTAGTTGGATTGTTCATCACCTTCTGCTGGGTTCATGGTCCATTCTTGCCCTATTTTCATTTCTTGAAGGTAGCTATAGCCTACTGAAAGGCCTTAAATTTTGCAGCAGCAAGAAAGGAGGGACCTAACTCTTGTTTAGGGACCTAAACAAGGAAAGAAAGTTCCTCAATCTCTCTGCTTCTTTCATGTGGAGTGAACATAAGAGCCACTTTTGGACACAAAACAGGGCCAATTTTTTTCTTCTGCATCCTGGTCCCTCATATGGATCAAGATCCAGTTAATAGTTGAGTTTAAGGCAGACCTTTAATCTGTGATATTCTGGTGAGCTTTAAATTGAATAGACTCACTTTGAGCTTCTTCAGGTGCAAAACATGATAAAGGTGCCTTTGAACTTGTAGCCTAAGTTCATTTTCCTTGCCATTTGTTTGATTTCTTCCTAATGTAAACTTTTGAATGGTCTTGGTCTGAAGATCTTGGCTCATGGAAACATTTTGAGACAACATAGAATGTTTATGGAAAACTAAGAAAAAAAGCAGTAAGAAGGAGGGATATGGTCAATTGTACTTACTGTTCCAGACCACAGCGATACTTGTGTGGCAGCTGCAGAGCTTCAGAGGTGTTCATGAAAGAGTCTTTGTCATTCTTGGAATAAAGGAGAGTATTGGTGTCCTTGGCTTTAGCGAAAGGGAAGGATAGTCTCCTCGGAAGTAGTCTCTGATGTTGTTAAGACTTTTAGGTAATTTTCAAAGGCTGTGAATATCCATAACTCCAAATGAAATCTTTGTGTTGTTCCCAGACAATGCTGGGTCCCATTGTAACTTCTTCCAGGGTCTTTCAGTTACAAGATTATCCATCAGGGTAGAAAGAGGAGCGAGTTTTATCTACAATGTCATCCAGACTTGCAGCAGCTATGTGGGAGAAAAGCATCTAACTGCAAAGTATCAGAACTGGAACTGAACTCTGATATCCTGAGGTTTAGCAGGTCTGCCTCTCATCTCGCCATTACCATAATCACAATACACTTTTTTCAGCTAAATGCAAGGTAGCAGGACAGATTGGATTATGGCGAGTTCCCCAAAAAGTCAACATACCATCTTAAATCAGAGACAATACTAACAAAACAAGGATCAGCTTTAGCTGGAATGCAGGCATTTGCTGGGAAAGAGGGAGTGAAACATGAATCAAATTCTACCCAGAGTTTGCAAATCAAAGAACTACTGAGTTGCAAGTGAGTTTTTTCAAAGGACTGCAAGAATACCTACTAGAGTATCAAGGGACTTCTGTCTTATGGTGAATTACAGGCAGAAGACAGATGCAGGCATTGATTTGACTAAAACATTGTTTGAGACACAGTGGAACTTTCTGCTATTTGATTAAAATTCCTTGTGCTGAACAACAAGCAGTTCCTCTCTTTCACTTTGTCCCGTAGGGCTTGCTATAGCAGGGGACACTGAGCAAGTGAGCACGTTATCAGTCTGTTCAATACATACACCTTCTGCCAGCTGTGCCTGAGTAGGAGGGATTGAGTCAAAGCTGCACAAAGAATTATGGTGCTGTTGGAATCTGGCCTGCAATCACATCCAAATAATGCCACCTTAACTCCAGTATGATTATGGTGGTGTAGGTCGGAGTAAATTGTGCTCCTGTGCTAAGGTAAGTTGTAGGCCTTGTGCTATGTGCTGCAAAGAGCATAACACCTTTTCTCATTTTGCAATTGTTGTTTGTTGTGTTTTAAGGCTGACTTTTTCAGTATTGTTCTCAGTGCTATACATGAAGCTTCCAGTACTGCCTCAGTGCCCCAACTTGTAATATTTTGTGGAAATGAAGTGAGTGAGAGAGAGCATGTATGTATGTAGGGTTACCATCTAATAATGCTAGATTTTATGACATGAGTAAGAGCTATTAAGAAATTGGCTTGTGATTCTTCAGACATTCCCCACAAGACCTACTGCTATGAGTCACCCCACTGAGATTGGTAGGATCAGACCTTGCATATGCTCCAGTGGTATTTGTCCAGTGGTCTTCTCTTTACAGAAGCTGGTGATGGTGACATAGATGTGCTGCACTGGTCACTGGCCTTGTTTCAATTTGAAGTATGGAACTGTGATTTTTGGAAAGCTGGAGATGAAGGGAATGTGCACCTTTCATATCACAGTTGAAAGACTATGCCAGGATATGTTTATTGAGAAGCTTTCAGGCTGAACAGCCATTAGCAACAGTATTTTGTTGTTGTACCACAGTTATCGTAACGTTTGCGCTCAAGAAGGTGTTGCAATTGTACTATGAGCTGGAGAAATCACGGCGATTCTGCTGCAAGACTGCTACGTCGCACTGTTCTCTGCTATAACAAAATGTACACACCAGCAAACAGCTTGGCACAGAGGAGGGGAAAGTTCTTTCCTGAGGTGAGGGAAGGGAACTTGCCCCACCCTGATGATATTGTTTGAGCTTCAAAAGAGCTTCTGTTTGAGACTTGTTAAAAGTTTCTTGGTAAATTGAGATGCTGCACAGAGCAATTACAGACCAGACCTAAAGGTAGAACTGTTTAATCCTTACTTTTAGCACCTTGTATTGTACGCGCGCATCCCACTCAGTGAAGCAGCTTAGTAAGTAAAATTAAAGACAGGGAAATGTAGGCATAAAAATAAATCATTTTCTCATAAGCAGACGAAACGCTTGTATTGGAGCCAGATGAGAAGCAGAGATTGTAGCCTGAAAGCTAAATGTCTCCTGGAGCAGTTCCCCTCGACCGTAGTTAGATCTCAACTTAGAGTACGCTCTAAGAAAGAAGTTTCTTGTCTTCCCTTGCAATGAACTTGTCTGTTTTGCATCCAGAAGAAGTGTGATATTTACAGTTTAATAATTCTCTGACATATTTAACAATGAGGGGCTTTTAACTCCTAAATTCTTTGAAACGTGCTGGTTTGGGTAGACAGGCTGCACGTGCTGTGCAAACCCACAGAGTTATTTAAAATGTCCCCATAAGGAAACCTGTCTTGAGGATCTCTGTGTATGTACCAGACGGGCATCACTGCCCTGCGAAGCAGAGGATAATTGCTCAGGCGCTCGGACTCGTGAAGCCCGGGGCTGGTTTCTCCGTCCCGCGGGGGGACAAAGCCCGCCGAGGTGTTCACCCGGCGGTAACGGTGGGCAGGCAGCGCCCTCTGCTGGGCGCGGTACAGTACTGCGGGGGAACGCGCATCCCCGTTAGCGGTTGGACCAAACCCTCCCGGGGACAAGGGTCAGGGGCCTGCGAAGGACTTTAACGGCAGCACGGATATTCTTTATGTGGCTTTTCTCGCCGTCCCTTATAGAATCATAGAATCACAGAATGGTTTGGGTTGGAAGGGACCTTAAAGATCATCTAGTTCCAACCCCTCTGCCACGGGCAGGGTCACATTCCACCAGACCAGGTTGCTCCAAGCCCCATCCAACCTGGCCTTGAACACTGCCAGAGAGGGGGCAGCCACAGCTTCTCTAGGCAACCTGGGACAGTGCCTCACCACCCTCACAGGAAAGAATTTCTTCCTAATATCTAATCTAAATCTCCCCTCTTTCAGTTTAAAACCGTTACCCCTCGTCCTGTCACTACTTGCCCTTGTAAAAAGCCCCTCTCCCGCTTTCCTGTAGCCCCTTCAGGTACTGAAAGGCTGCTATAAGGTCTCCTCAGAGCCTTCTCTTCTCCAGGCTGAAGAGCCCCAACTCTCTCAGCCTGTCCCCATACCAGAGGTGCTCCAGCCCTCTGATCATCTTTGTGGCCTCCTCGGGACTTGTTCCAACAGCTCCATGTCCTTCTTATGTTGGGGGCCCCAGAGCTGAACACAGTACTCCAGGTGGGGTCTCACGAGAGCGGAGTAAAGGGGCAGAATCACCTCCCTCAACCTGCTGGCCACGCTGCTTTTGATGCAGCCCAGGATAGGGTTGGCCTTCTGGGCTGCAAGCACACATTGCTGGCTCATGTTGAGCTTCTTGTCAACCACCACCCCCAAGTCCTTCTCCTCAGGGCTGCTCTCAGTCCATTCTCTCCTTTCTGTGAGAGCTCAATGGCTCTCTTTAAAGAAAATAAATTATCTAACTTGGATCTGTACACAAATACAACAATGACAACACTTTCGGACTGCCTCTGGGAAAAAGCAGTCTGTTTGACACAGCAGTGTCTTGGCAGACAGCAGTATGTCCGTGGCGTTGGCAACAGCCATGCAGGAGATGCACCTTTGGCTAATGCAGAGGACCCCAGGGAGAAGAGAAGGCCCAGCTGGGCAAGTCCTTCTGGCAAGTACACCATGGTAGTAGCACCAGCATGTGCTAAGTAGCTTCAGAGAGAGCCATTAACTGCATCAACAAATGATCAGCGAAATGTTGAAGCCACCATCCCTGTGCTAGTCTGCCCTGCAGAAGCTTCCTCATTGATATTTTCTTGTATTAATAGTTGCAGTGCTTTCAGGTGCAACGGTACAGCTAGCAGTATGCTGCCAATTTCTCATGTCAGGGCAGGTTGTCTAAAGCAGAAATTGATGGCAATAGTTTTTCCCAGTAGGTTTCAAAATTTGGTAGCTGTCAGGAGCATTGGCTTCCCATTTCTGGAAAGGAAACCAGTTTTGCTCTGGAACAGCACCAGAAACAGCAAACCACCAAAGCTCCTGAGATTCAACTAGTGTCCACCAGGCATAATTCTGAAAAGTCCCAAATTTATCTCCTGACAATAGGATTCAAGCTCAAAAATAAAAGAACACTAGAAATTGCAACTCATAAGCATGTGCTGTTATTTTCTCCCCCAAATCCATAAAAAGTCACAATAAAATGTCTGGAAGCATCTGGATTCTTTGCAGTTGATCAGTCAGTCCACTGGTCTAGCACGATACAGAGTTACAAACAGTACAATCAATGCAATTTGGAGTAAATTAAGTTACAAAATGGCCCTCATGCAAAGTTTTTTAGTTAATGGAAAGATTGCTACTGGCTTCAAGTTTTTGATTGTGCTCAAACACAGCATCATCTCCACCAGCTACATAATATGCATATGCAGCAGATCGCATTTTAACAGTTTCCCTAGCCATTTACAGCTGCAGCTTTCTCTGCTTTAAACAAAGCAGACTGTAGCTGGTGGCCATGTGTACAAGGAATGGTCATAAAGTTTTCAGTGTGAGTGACAGTCTGACAGACTTCTTGGAGGGGTCAGAATATTAACTTTTAAACTAAAGCTTCTCAGTGGACTTCACATTTTTCTTAGAAAAATTTGCCAAAACTTTCTTGGTTCATCCTCAGACCAAAGCCCAGTTTAGAAATCCTAGCTTTGTAGTATTTTATGGTTCTGTCTGCTAATGTTTCTTTCAGTTGATTTTCATACAAACACATTCCTGCTCCTATTGACCCAAACAGCCAGTTCTGAATACTTGCAGACTAGTTCAGTTCACGCACATCGCTTGAAAGGATATCCACAGTCACAGATTTTCTGATTAAAGAAGAAATCAGATAATCTTGGCCTAAAGCTTTCATCCAGCACCCCACCCCAATGGCCAGCCTCTATGCGTAACCGCTTGTTCAAAATTCCTTCTCGGTGAGTTTTCATGTTCTGCCTCTTCTTACTTGGCCCTGTCTCTTTTCCTTTGACAAACCACTTCTCACACCAATTGTAGATATATCTTAGAAATTCTTCGGTTGCTTGGCTTTTGATTTTTAGAAGAAACCATGTCTCTTACAACCTACCCATTTCAGTCTTGTTTAAGAGGCAGAGGATCCTGATACCTCCTTCCTAACAAATTGACTCTTCTTTGATCTACAGTAAGAGCATCATTTTTCTGTGGTAAACAGAATATATGGCCTTGGAATATTTAAAATATACAGAATATGTAACCTTAAATACAGAACCACATTCATACAGATTAGCTTCCTTGGCATGTTAGAACAAATCAGTCAAATATATTTTATATTATTTACTACTAATCATAAATAAAATTCACGTTGTGATAACCCTTGCTATGATATTGGGCCTGCATGTTGTTCATTTCTGCAGATGTAAGTGGTTTTCATAATCTGTATGTAGTTTTTGTGACAAACATTTGTCACAGTCATAGGTTTCACTGAACTAAGGTGTTAGACATATGCAGAGCAAACAAAGTTTCTGATTTTTCTGTACACTCCACCATAACTTTCCCAAACACTGTGCCTGAACTTAGCTTTGTATCGTTTATCCCTGTGAGCATGCCAATCTGCATTGACATTTTAGGTTACTCAAGCACTCTGGTGGCCATTTTAGTGTTGAAGGAGAAAAATTAATACAACTAAGGTGTTCTGAGTGCTTGCCTTCCATGTCATCCTCAAAAATATTCTAAAAGGTCTAGGGATACAAACTGAAAATAATTTGAATGGTTTATGATAGAAATTGGCAGTACAAGCCATGTTCATAAAGAAACACATGGCTAGCTTAGGATAGTCAGTACAAAGCTGCAAATTGACTCCATGAGAGGATCAAACACTGGGCAAAAGTTTACTTACATTATCGTGCTCAAGCCTGATGAAATAATTGAGACTGCAGCTGGAAGGAACATGTAACCCATCAAACCCTTTAAAATGCCCATTGTTTTTATTAGTATTTTTACCTGTTACACACATCATTAGCATTGTAAGGCAAGCAGGACTCTTAGTACATGTATTTCTGAAAGCAAGCTAATTTTAGAGAAAGCCAACGTTATCTTCCTTTTACACAACAAATAAGATGATTAGAAGTATGACAGAAAGCAAGAGTGGTTAGAAAGTCTGCTTTGGAGGTCACTTTAAAAGCATTTGTACATTATAAATGATCACAGAAATTAAAATGAAGAAATGCATAGATGAATTTTGAAATTGTAGAGGTTTTGGCAAGCGAGAAGCCCTTTTCTCATAGTGTCATCTGTTTTTACTTTTACTCTAAAACAGCCCTGTGGTATCCTTTTAAATAGTGCAGGAACCCCCAGCTGGGCCTCCCTGACTTCTAGTGCAAAACCCACCAAAATGGAGAAAAAAAAGCTTTCCCTCTAAATAGCAAGAGACATGTGTCAAGAGTGCATTTTTATATGCTATAATATAGAACCGAGTTGTGTGATTTGTGTAGATTTTACAGATAAGAAGTGAAACCAGTTTTGTCACCATATTGACACCTTCTCCTAGATGATTTCAGACCAACCAGAAAACAAAAGCCCAGCATTGGGCCTAATCGGCCTTAAAAATGGAATAAATTCACATTTTAAAAGCAAATCCATCCCCAGCAGAGTGGTTAGCCGAGAAAGGGAAGGCTGCACTGAATCCAGTAGAAATTCAGCTGTTGACGTTGCACAGGCATATTCCAATGCATGGTGACACAACGTCAGGAGATAACATCTTCAGTCTTTTCAAGTGAGAATCTTTACTTTGCCTCTGTAGGATTTTTCATATGGAGGTGTCTCTACTACAACATTCATTCTATTCAGTCATTTATTCTTGGAGTTTTTTGTAGGACATTTGAGTGATTCAGTCAGTATATGGATAGACCATAACAATAGAACTCCAGGCCTTAGGAGCATCACAACATAACCCAAATTCCCATTGACTGCAGCAGTAACAACTATACATGCTCTGACTTGGCTTCTGCTCATTACTGTAGCAGCATTTCTGAATGCTACCGCCCATTCAGTGGAAGACTGGAGCTGAGCATGCTGCGTGTTGGGGCAGCAGCCTTTGACATGTCTGGCAATGAACTATATCCCATGAATCTGCAGACAAGCATTTAGGTGCTCAAAGCCCTAGTTTTTAAGCATTTGAAGCACAAGCTTCAAATAAAGGAGCTTGAAGGGGCACTTCACTAAGAAAAATGAGAGAAATTGAGCATTTGTCCTTAATCCAAACCAGAGTTGTTACTGACAGAAGGACACTGAAAGGATCAAAGCTGTTGCCAAAAAAAAAAATGTGGTCGTTAAAGAGAGGGTGTAGCAGTATCTTCATTCCTACAGATACTTCCCTTTCTGCAAAACACTGAGAGAGACTGCACATAAACATTTTTATTATCATATCACATGATGGTGCTGCATTGACGGTGATAGGTTTTCTGGCAAATGTTTGTGTAGAAAGGCAAACATATGGCAGAGTGATCTACTATCAGACGGCTATTTGGACCTCTGCCCAGCCCTTCAGGGATTCTCAGGATCAGTAAGAAGCAGTAGGTTCGTTATAGTGTGTGTGTGTATGGGAACATGTGTGTGAGAGCGAGTTCATATTCAATGAAATGAAGGAATGTGTATGTAACATTCCTGGTGTCTGAAGGTTTACATCAGATTTGTGTGTCTATACTTCACTGAATACAATTTTACATGATATATGTATACAGTTTAAGTAGCATTTAGTATAAATTTAGTATCTCTGTTTTTCATTAGTAGTCTGTAAGTGTGCAGAACTAGATAGTATTTATAAGACTGAAATTCTGTCTGGAGAACTCAAATGCAGAATCTTGCTGGTCATGCAAGTGGGTGGTCAGAATTAATGGGAGTGTTACACTCATCAGGCTTGCGTGAGTGTGCTTCCTTTCATTGCCTCGTGCAGCAGAGGACTGCGTACACCCGGTACACACTGGCCAAACTCTTCCTTGTATTGGTGTCGGCAAAGTTGCACCAAGAGCATTTGGCCTATTGACATTTGTTACAATTACAATTGCTGTGAACTACGTCTTTGATGAGAAATTAATTCCTCACTTTAATTTATATACATGTTGTCACTTTATTAACTTTGGGAAATGAACACAAAATGGAACCCTCTTTTGCCTGTTCATTTTAAGTCCCGTTGCTGAAACAAACAGAAAAACAAATTGCACAACGTCTATATAATGGCCAGTACTAGATGTAAAACAGCTTATGGTTGTCAGTTACAGAATAGCCTGCTGTTACTGGTTTATATTACTGCCCTGAATCTCGCTTGTTGATATCCCTTGTTAACAATGTTAATTTTATGTTATGTGGATATTACTGCTATCCAGGTAAATAGTTTATATTGGTTTGAATCCTTCTATATTGGATGCTGAAGTCTACATGCTATGAGTTCCCTAAGCTACCACTGTAAGGTAAAAACTATCCTGGAAGGCTGGTAGTGGGCAGAGGAGGACGCTGCATGGGAAAGCAAACTGCAGCTCATTTGAATTTCATGCCATTGCTGCCTGAAACTTGTCCTTCATACAAATCTATGGAAAAGTGGATCTTTTCCTGTTGGCAGGGTCCAAAATGACACATAGGTCCAGAGCTAGACCTCAGTTTAAGCTCTCTGCTTAAACTGAGGCTTGCAGGGCAGCACAATTTAACTAAAGGTCTGTGGTGCCTACCAGATGTACCAATTCTTGCCATTCTACTGCTCCTCTGCTAGCCATGCTCCAGAAATTCACTGTTAATCACTGGACGACAAAAAGCAGCTGTGAGTGTTCAAATAATTTCTCCTTTTTGGGCACCATGGGCTACATGGCAACAAAAACTGACTTTTATTTTCATAGGGCCAGCATCTGCCCAATACGGCAAGCTCTCAGACCCCATGAAGTTGCAGAGGGGGGATGCAATACAAGCAATTAATACAGGCATTACATGAATGGACAGAAGATTTGGATATCGCTTTTGGTCTCAATGTCCCTGCTCATCTCTAGACAGGCAATATGCCCTTTGAAAGTTTCCGTGGGAGGTTTGCCTGAGTAATACAGGACCATCATGTCCAGTGGGACTAACAGTCTATAAATACCTGTCCATTATAAGGCTGTCATTGCCAATTCTGTTTGGCTGCTTCATCTCATAATATTCTCTTTGACTTTCTTAATACTAACCAGCCTAAATATTTTATGCTTGTCTTCCAGCAATATACTAAGCCCCTTGCTGCTACTCAGTGAAGACAGGTATCATTTTTCTGTTTATTCTGAAACATTGTAGTTCTCCGAACTACAGTGGGAAGGTCTGAACTAGTATTTATGTTCGATAAGATAACATCCACTTAAACGTAAGTAACAGCTAAAGAAGAAAATAAACAAGTGGTCAGAAGCAAGCCACTTCCTTACCAAGTCATTATGTTCTAATTAAATAGTAATGTTTTCACTTCTCTAGAAATATGTACATTTCCTGACTTATAATAATTTCTCTGCAAATCTGTTAGGATGTGTATTATTTTGTAATATTTCTATTGTCTTTATATCTCATTGAGATTTTACATTTTAGCAACTCAGTTTCTCAGTGATATGATTTGGGAGTGACTTCACTGTATCCAAAGTAGCTAAAGTGGCATAAACAGTAGCAGAAACAGACCCTTTGAATTCTAAGAGACCTAGTGCATATTGGCTGTTTGCTATCTAGTGCAGTAGCCCTGATTTATTATTATTCTATTTATTATTTATAAACATATAACTTTCCAAACTCAGAAGAAGAAAACCATGCCTTCTTTGAAGAGGGCAGTGTTGAGGAAAACAAAGTCAGACTGTGGGGAAAGGGATATATTATACAACAAAGGGATCACTGATGTTCTGGGCAAGGTAATGTTAATTACAAGTTATAATCTTAATTGTTATTAAGCACACTAACTTCCTTGCCTCCTCTACATCCTACTTGTGACCTTTTCTTCTCATCCTATATACCACTTTAATTCCAGGCTCTTTACATTCCTATGCTAACCCTCGCTCATTACAGATGCGGTAGACCTAATCAGCTGTGCTGGATGTCTCGGAGGGATGGAGTTTTGGGAAGGAATTCAAAAGAAATGAGGTTGTGATTCTTGAGAAGCAGGATATGAAGGACATGTCACGAGCAGGGAGTATAGGCTGGAGATCTCTGAGAGACAAATAGGTGAGCAGGATATTAGGTTTGGCATGATTAATGGGGAAACAATCAACATGTGGCTGCCACATGACAAGATGTAAGTTAGGAAGGGGCAGTCTTGCAGGCCATCGCGAGAAACATGATCTGGAGGTAGTGGGTATGTGGAATGTGTGAAGAAATGTACTTTTAAGAAGTTCTCACAGGAGCCAGCTGGAACCAGTTCTTGTGTTGCACAGGGTGGTGTGCTGATCTTTCAGAGTACACCAGAAGGCTTAAGTGATAGCATTTCAGACCAAGTGTGGTGGTGGTTGATTTGGCAGCTTCAGTCCCTCCGTTTCAGCTTCCCTTCACTCCCTGGAGAGGAAAGCAGTGGCTGCCCAGGGAGCTGGGTCCTTCTTTGTTGGGAATGAGGCAGGGAGAGAAAGTAACTTGCCACATTTTCTGCCTGGCCAGTGATAACTTACTTCGCCTGCAACCCATCAGGCACAGTGTCATCCATATCCACCTCCCCAAGCCCTTCCTCATGCCCATTTTCATCCTGGCATCCATCATGGCCATCACCATGGCCACACAGCCTGAAGACTCTCCTCGATGCCTTCAACCTCAGTAATATCTCAGTCCTTACCCCCAAGTCCCTTTGAGCACTAGTATCATACAGGAGTCAGAGGGATGAGGCAGCAGGTCTGGGCAGGATGAGAGTGGGAAGGTGAGAAAAAATGTACTGGTTTTGTCTGGGATAGAGTTAATTTTCTTCACGAGTAGCTCAAAACAGTGTTGATAACAGAGGGGTGTTTTCATTACTGCTGAACAGTGCTTATGCAGCATCAAGATCTTTTCTGTTTCTCACGCTGCTCTGCTAGCAAGTAGGCTGGAGGTGCACAAGAAGCTGGGAGGGGACACAGCTGAGATAGCTGACCTCAACTGAGCAAAGGGATATCCCATACCATATGATGTCATGCTCAGCAATAAAAGCTGGTGGAAGAAGGAGGAAAGGGGGACATTTGGAGTTGTTGCATTTGTTTTCCCAAGTAACCACTACGGTGATGAAGCCCTGCTTCCCTGGAGATGGCTAAACATCTGCCTGCCAATGGGAAGCAGTGAATGAGTTCCTTATTTTGCTTTGCTTGTGCACACAGCTTTTGCTTTCTCCATTAAACTGTCTTTATCTCAACCCACAAGTTTTCTCTTTTACCCTTATGATTCTCTTCCCCATCCCGCTGTAGGGGGTAGTGAGCAAGTGGCTGTGTGGGACTTAGCTGCCTACTGGGATTAACCCATAGCAAAGAAGCAGCAGGATGCTCAGTCCAGTGAAGCCAATGTGTAAAACACAGGTATGGCAAGAAGAAGATGTTTCCAGGTGACTCTTGAGCAAAGCAAAGTGATTATAAAGAATTGCCATATCCTCACATGGACTGGAGAAAGAGGGTATGTGTATGGGAGAGGGCAAGAAAGAATGTGTAGTGGTGATATCTGGACAAAAGTGCCTTCACAGGGAAGAAAAATGCTCACGGAAAAAGAAAGATAGTAAGATTTGGATGTGGCCTAGGTAAAAGAGGTGGAAGGAGATAAGACCCATTTTTTAGATTTGAGTCACTGAGAGTTTGGTGATGTTGACCATGGGAATAGGAGAGGATAATCTGAAGAAAGCTTGAGAGGTGACATCATGGGAAAAATGCTGAGAGTTTTTCTACTGATTTCAGCAGAGTTGGGATGACATTCCAGTCACTCAGTTTGGATTCTGTTAAACTCTTGTTGATGCCAAGCTATCCAGGAAGAAACTCCTGACTGAATTATTAATTCCTTGTTTTTCCTGTGATAACACACTGCATTACAACGGATGAGATTCAGAGCTTGGGTTCTGGAGCTGTGAATTCTAGAGCAACAGGTACATCCCAACATCAAACCACTGCCCCTGAGAGGGGTTTTATGGTATCAAACAGTCACAATCTCAAGAGGTTGCTTGCTAGCCACATTATTTCTTTCCATTCCCTGGCTTCTGGCACTGTCATTCAGTGACATAAAAGTGAAATTACAAAGCTCCTTAAATAAATATGTTCTGTTGTCCATGTCGGGATGTAATATTCATTAAGTCACATTCCAAAAGGTATTTTGATGAATGTACCAGAGGGCATGTGAGAGAAAGCCTTTTCTCCAGTATTTATGAGGGGAAACTACGATGGGGTAAGTGTCATGAATCTGCCACTAAATTTATTGTTCCTGTCAACTGTCAACATATTTCTCACCCAATAAATTTCTGAGGCTTTAGATGACACGTTTAAAATATTTCTCCAGAGGAGAAATGTCTGTTGCAGGTTTTCTTTCCTAAGTATTATGGCTTTATAGCTTTAGAGATGGAGTTTCTCACCTGGCCATTTGAAGAGGCATTTTATAGATTAGCATATCAAATGGAGATGAGAAGTCATTAGTTTCATGGTAATGAATGACGTGTCTACCAAACACGTAAAATTATGGGAACAGCAAAGTAGACTGTGCAACTTCTCTCTGACAAGATAAGCTTCATATCACAGATAATGTTTACTGCATATTAATGGAAGTACTAGATTTTGATGAGTGTTTCTCAACAAATGGCTGCTAAAGCATCTCACATGCCACAAGAGAAAATTCGAAGAACAGTGAAGTTGCAAAGTCAGGTAGTCAAATGTTGGGAAATACTTGGGCTCAGGTTGCTGGTACAACTTTAATTCTGCTGTCTTCTTGAGAGGTTTGTGGTACAATCTTTAATAATCTCTTTCTGGTTTGTTTTTTTCCTCCCATAGAAAATCTCAGGCTGGTTACCACTTACAGGCTCTAGTGGGTCATAAAGTCCAATACCTTTGAATGCAGTGTCAGGATTTCCACATAAGCTGATGAGTTAACTGGTAGCATAGTAACAGATCATTAGTCTGTTGGAGAAGTTACCTCCTCCATTAGTCATGGAGAAGTTACCAGCAGAGAATGAGACGTACTGGGCCACAGAATTTTGTTAGATAATATGTGGGCTTTCTTGATGTTTTCTAAGATAGTTTGAAATCTTTGTGTCCTTACACTCATGGCTGCTTTCACCTCTGTATCCTAATCCCTTTCTGCTTTTCTCATGTCTTTCCTAGGCTTTAGCTCCTGCTCCCCTTCCAGCTTTTCCCAGTTGTCTCTGCATACGGGTCTGGTCACTCCACTCTGGTATTCTATCTAGGTACTCATAGGGAGACAGCCATGTTTTCTTTTTGCTTCCCCAGTCATCTCCAGTCATGTGATTCATCACATTCCCTTTAGCCTAGAGCATGTTTAGTCCAGACAGAACATCTGAGACATGTTTATCAACCCCTATTGAGCGCGTATAAATGCTTTTCAGTCTTGCAACTTGGCTACATTTTAATGGATATGCTTAGGATAACAAAAGATACCTGGCAATTTGGTAATTTTACAGTTATTTCTTCTAATGTCATTGTCAGAAGAGTTTTGATTTTTAGCCACACAACCATCATGGAAAATTTAAAATCTAATGGTTAAATTATGAAAAATATAGAAGCAACTGAAAACAAAGGTTTGAATTGGAAATTGTTAAGCAGCATTAACTGCAGACATTGTTTGTCTGCTCTAGCTTTAGTTGAAATGCCTGTAGAGAACGAGGAATGGCAGCAATGCATACTTGCTAATAACATTTGCATCCCATACAAACCTTTCCAGCTAATAGGGGAAGGCTCCCAACTACAGAGGAAGTTAATTTGAACTGAAGTGCTCCGATCTTTCCTGCCTCTAGGATACGCGTTCACATCTCTGCAACACGTAAAGCAATCACCTTAAAGATTGTCTAATTTAGCAGGATTAGGAGACTGCTCCAGTGTATAAGAAGATTCATGAAACTGAGTATAGATAACTTGCTCCAGCTATGATACGCACCCTTCTCGTCTAAGCTTATTACAGAGAAGGCTTGAAATCCCTTGGTGAGCTTCTTATCTTTAGTAATTAAGACTATCCTAATGGGCATGGTAAGTGCCTTTCTGTGCATGTTGGGATGGACATATAACATCACAGCCTCTTTCTGCCTGACATGAAGTAGCTCTGTGATTGCAGAGAGTGCTCTCAGACATGTCTTGCACAGGGGAATGGCTCAGTTGTGACTCAGAACAATTTCCTATTAAAATATTTAACAGCCAAGCACTAGCTTACTGTGGACATAAGCAAAATACTAATCATCGTAATCATTGCTGACACATTTTTACATACAGGAAAAGGAAAGGCAGAAGGAAAGAAAATTATATCAGCTATAGATAGATAAGTAAAAAGATATCATTTTATGTCAGTGTCTTACAGTAATGTTGATTATACAAGTGGCCATGTGGCAGAGCATTTATAGTCCGATCTCAGAAGAGATTTGAGTGGGGAAAGCAAAAATTGAAGGGTGGCCAGGGACAGAATTTCTGAGGCAAATATAATAATCTGTGTGGCTTCTACATACACAATATAGGCAGCATCTCACAAAATGACAAGTGCAAGATAGCAGCATGAATAGGGTCCATATACAAGACAGTTCGCATACAAATGTCCAATATATGTGTGCAGAACTATGATCATGGAGTATTCCATGCAAAATGTACATATGTTTAAAAATTTATTCATGACTTTGGAGGGTGCTTTTGAAATTAGGCCTTTTATGTCCACATGCTGTTTGCTTAAAGATTGATCCACACTTTTGAATCAATGGAATTCTTTCTCTAAGAAAATTTTCAACCAGAAATGTAGCTATTTTTCTCCTCATATGAAGAGGGAGGAAATGGTCAGGACTGGCTTAAAGCTTCTCAATAGTTTAAGAACACTGTTTCCTGGGAATTACTGGGAAAGCAAAATTCAGTAGTGTGGTAGTGGCTTCAAAACAGTTACCTCAGACACCATCTGTCCTGGGTGACTCACGGTTTTGCTACTGACCACATTCCTGGCCCTGCCACCTCTCTGCATGGTCCTGCTGGGCCTCTGCCTTTACTCCCTTCCCCTGCTTGTACTTGTATATGCTGCCCTGCTCTGGAAATATAACACCTGTCTGGTAGGATGAGAAGCGAAAGGAAACTTGGTCTCATTGTTTTGGGGAGCTTAGGGGGAAGGAGAGAGCCATCCCTGCTGCAGATCTCCCTTGCTCAGGAAGGACATGGTGTTGCTGCCTCTGCGACCTACTGCTCTTTGTCTGTGCCCAAAGCAGACACAGCTGTTGACTTCTGTAGACTTCAGACCTGGCCTATATACATGTAGCGTATATATTAGCAAGCTTCCACACCCCTCCATTCATGCTTATCACAGAATCACAGAATCACAGAATGTTAGGGATTGGAAGGGACCTCGAAAGATCATCTAGTCCAATCCCCCTGCCGGGGCAGGATTGCCTAGACCATATCACACAGGAACGCGTCCAGGCGGGTTTTGAATGTCTCCAGAGAAGGAGACTCCACAACCTCTCTGGGCAGCCTGTTCCAGTGTTTGGTCACCCTCACCGTAAAGAAGTTTTTCCTCATATTTAAGTGGAACCTCCTGTGTTCCAACTTGCACCCATTGCCCCTTGTCCTGTCAAGGGATGTCACTGAGAAGAGCCTGGCTCCATCCTCATGACACTTGCCCTTTACATATTTATAAACATTAATGAGGTCACCCCTCAGTCTCCTCTTCTCCAAGCTAAAGAGACCCAGCTCCCTCAGCCTCTCCTCATAAGGGAGAGGTTCCACTCCCTTAATCATCTTCGTGGCTCTGCGCTGGACTCTCTCTAGCAGTTCCCTGTCCTTCTTGAACTGAGGGGCCCAGAACTGGACACAATACTCCAGATGCGGCCTCACCAGGGCAGAGTAGAGGGGGAGGAGAACCTCTCTTGACCTGCTGACCACACCCCTTCTAATACACCCCAGGATGCCATTGGCCTTCTTGGCCACAAGGGCACACTGCTGGCTCATGGTCATCCTGTTGTCCACTAGGACCCCCAGGTCCCTTTCCCCTACGCTGGTCTCCAACAGGTCTGCCCCCAACTTGTACTGGTACATGGGGTTGTTCTATGATCTGAAACTGCTCTTGAAGTGTTTGGAAGAAACTCTCTTCCCTTCCCTTTCCCACTTCTGTGTAGAAGGGGTAGATGAACTCCTCTTTGTAACAGAAGAGAAAGGAACAGAATACAGGTTATATAGCAGAAGATCTCAGGCTTTGTATGCTGTGATGAGTGGCTGACGTGGTTATGCGCACTAAGAACCTCCTTTGCTGTTTGTGCTGAGGTGGTTTTCTGTGCTGTTACCATGTGGAATACTCGATTTGGTTTTTCATTTATCAGCAGGGAAATTTGCTTTTTCTTCCCCATCCTTTCCCAGCATCTTAACCATGGCTTAATGGAGGAACTGTCTGCCAAGTGTGTTTAAGAGTTTGCAGCTGGCCAAAGCTGAGCGGAGTTCTTACCTTGGCAACTCATTTATCCTTTGCAGCCTATACACAAGCGAAAAAGAGAGCTGCATCCTTGCATGTCCATGGGATGAGTTTTCTTTGGAGCTCTAGTATGTGATTATCTTCACTGCATCCTCTGCAGACACCAATGCTGGGAGAAACAGAAGTTAAAAAGTGGACATTTCAAAGAGATGTTTCAGTTCAGTATCTCGTCGCTTTCAATTTCACTATTCTGACATTAGCAATACATTATTGCATGGATGTGTATATAATGTGTACAGTTTCCTTTTGGAAGAAATTGGCATATGTCCTGCTCCTTTCTGATTTAAGGTCATTATATAAGTTACTAGAAAGAGCTATTAATATCTGTAGATGAAAAGCAAACAATGTATTAAAAAAGCAGCTCCATCTCTGTAGTAAGTATTCCAGAGATAGGGCTGGTTTGGGGAGATAATAGAGGTATGGGAGGTAAGCCACAACACATAGGATTATTCTGGACAGACTCGGATCAGAGTCCACAGCTCCTGTACTCAGAGATTTTATATTACATTTTTCTGAAGGGAATTTAAACTGAAATGAGATATCAATTTAAAAGGATGCAAAATCCTATCTGATGTGAAAGTGAAAGTGAGCTGTTTGGCCACATGTTTATACTGAAGGTGGCTGCATTGGCAACCCTGTCACTGATCTCGGTACTTCAGGAACAGATAACAGCATTGAGCACAGTGCAGGCTAATCATCTAAATGTTTATCCAGCTTCTTGGATTTTTTTTTTTCCCACTGTTAGTCTGCTACTGATACCTGAGCTAATGATTTTACAGCAGTGCTTCCACCAGCAGAGAAGTCCTTATCCTATTTTATGACCCAGGGAGACAAACTTTATTAACTCATGTACTACCAGCAGCAGCGTTTGGGTACCAGAACCACATCTGGGGACACCATAAACAGTAAGAGTCTTATTGGTCCTGTTCCAGCTCAGGAACAGGTGCCAGAAGAGGTGTTTCTTTCTCTTCTTTCTCTGCCGTTACCAGCCCTTACAGACTGTTAGTGCTCTCTGTAGTCCATCTGCTTCCCCAAGAAATGTGACCTTACAGCCTTCAGCCACCTATTTCCTTCTTCATCAGCAGGAACTGCCTGCAGCCCAGTGCTTTCCTTGGGACTCAAGAGAAGAACCCAGACAGAGCTGTCTCCCTAAACCCAAAGGGGATAGTTGCCGTCTTGCACGTGGGAATGGTTGGGGAACCCACTGCTACAGTCTCAGCCAACCTTCAGAAAAATCTTTACTAAACTTTTCCACTTGTAGCCCAGCTTGCAGGTGCCTTACTAGTTTTGTTCCTCTAGACAATACTTCAGTATAATAAATGTCAGTAATAATCGATTTCTGAACATTACAACTTAACTGGTAACAATATGGTAAAACCAGCACTATCTGAGGTTTGGGTTTGTGAGTTCCCAGTGCTTCCCTTCCACAGAGGAACATGTTTGTAAAAACTGGCATCGTCTGGCAAGGGCCAGGTCCCAAATATCCTCTGAGGGTAAGCCCGTGTTGTGCATTTAAGCAGATCCCAGGTCCAGGTCTTTGTGGCTGTGGGTCTTTTTTGAGGTTTAGGCAGACAAGGAAGGGGTTGGCAGTGGGGAAGAGGCTGGGTCCAGAAACTGCGAAAACCCTGTGCCGTGGAGCCAGGCCTTCAGCCCGGGGCCTGCTTGGGTCTGGGTGTTTGGCCACATGGGGAGGGCTGGGGTAAAGCCAGGGCCTGCAGGCACCCCCGGGGTGCAGGCAGCCCGGGTGCAGGGCAGGCCTGTGGACAGGGTGTGTGACAGCGGCACTGCGGGGCCGAGGCACCTTGAGGAGCCGATCCACGCAGGGGCCTGGACCTCCACGACAAGGGGGGACAGGGCACCCCCCAGGCCCAAGGGCCGGGAGCCCCTGGCCAGGGGAACTCGAGGGTCCTGCTGCAAAAACCAGCCGGGCTCAGCCGGCTTCTCCCCGTTGCCCAGCCTCCATGTCGGGCGCGCATAAAGAACCGTGTCATGCTTCAGCTGGGAAGGAAGGGCCGGGAGGGACTGGAGCCGCTCTCTGCTCTCCTATTTTCATAGAAACCGATCTGTGTACCTAGAAAATAACAGGAAGGGAAAGTGCGGGGGGGAGGCGCAGGCGGGGGGGGGGGGATAAGAAGATCCTGTTTTCGGTCTCTGCCCGAGGAGTAATTCGGAGGAAACGGCTCCATATTCCCGGGGCAGCGGCGGCTGCGGCGGGGATGGAGCGGGCGGCGCGGGCGGCGTAGCCAGCTCGCACGGGGGGGCCGCGGGCAGCGCCGCGCCCGCCCGCCCGCCGCCGCGGGGTGAGGGCTCCCCGGCCGCCCCCGCCCGGCCAGGCGCCCCGCCGCCAGCCTGCTCCCTGGTACCGGGGGCTGCTGGGGTTGTGTCCAAGGCCTCCCCCTCCCCCGCGTACACACACACACACACACACACTCACACACACACACCCCATCTCCTGCCGCCGCCGCCGCCGCCGCCGCCGGAGAGATCGGGGATTGCCCGCGGCCCGGCCCCGTTCCCGGCTGCGCCCCGTGCCCGGGCGCATCGCACCCCGCGGGGACTCGCCCGGCTGCCCCCGGGGCGGTGTGTGCGGGGCGGGGGGCGTGGGAGGGCGGGGGGACACACGGCAGCTCCCGCGGCGGCTCCCGATGGCTCGTCCGCGGCCCCGAGAATACAAGGCTGGAGACCTGGTGTTCGCCAAAATGAAGGGGTACCCGCACTGGCCGGCCCGGGTGAGTACCGCGGCGGGGGCGCCCGGCCCCGGCCCCGCGCCGCCGCCGCCCCCCTCGCCCTCTTGCCGGGCGGGCAGCGGCCGGGCCGCGGCGAGCCTCCTCCGGAGGCCCCGGCCCTGGCCCCAGCGGACGGGGGGCCGCGGTGCGCGCCCACCCCGTTATTATTGTGCATCTTTTCTTTGATCTGCAGATTTCTCCCCGGCCCCCCGGGAGGAGGAGGAGGAGGAGGAGGAGGAGGAAGGGAGGGGGGCGAGCGCGGGCTGTACCTGGGTTGTTATCGCGGGGAGGAGGCTTGGGGAGCCGGCAGCCCTGCCTGCGTGACAACTATGCTGTTTATTCTATGCCCTCCCTCGCCCCGGCCCCCCGGCTCCCCCGTGGCTAGGGGGCCCCCACCTCCCCCCCGCGGCCGGGGCCGGGGGCCGGACAGGACAGGGCAGGGCGGCCGCTTCCCCCGGGCCCAGCGCGGCCCAGGGCCCGGGCGGGCAACAAGGCCTCGGGCCCGGCCTTGGGGACGTGTGCGGGGAAGGGGCACGGCCTGGGGCAGGGCCAGGGCCAGAGCGGGAAAGTGGGGAGGGGGCGAGGCCTGGTGGCACGCAGGGGGAAGGGGCCGAGGCCCGGTGTCAGGCTGCGGTTGTCCCCAGGGTGGCGGGTGCAAGGAGAGCCCGGCGGTCAGGGGGCTGACGGGAGCCGGGGGCATGGATGGTGTGGAGAGGCTGGGTGAGGTGAAGCAGGGCCTGGCTCTGGGGTGCGGCGGTGTCCCTATGGGGTGCTGACATCCCTGCAGCTCCGTGGCCGCCACTCTGTACGCAGGCTTTTGGGTGTTGGGCCTCCCCGCTCAGCCACTGGCTTTATTTTGTCTTTTACTGCGTTGACTTTCTTTCATAGTCCTTTGTCGTTTTTTGTTGTACGCCGCTGTGGTATAACTGAGGTGGAAAGGCATCGTGGGCATTTGGCCGTCAGATAAGTGCCCCATTGTATTTAAACATCCATTTTTGGTGCTGCTACACTAACGCAGAGCAGAGCTTTCTGCGGGGGGTCTGGTACCATGGCACACTACATAGCTTGACCCTTCCCTCCTTTTGGGTCACTGTTGTGTAAACTCACTGTGTAACACGTGGTGTGTGAACTCATTGGCAGGCAGTTAGAGTCTGTATTTACCTGTCTTCTCCAGCCTTGCCAGGGCAATTGGGTAGTGCTTCATGCCATCATTTTCTAGTCAAGGAAAGTTGCTGGTCTTCATAAAGGGCATGAAGATAATGAAGTGTTGTATGCAACATGCAGGAAAACATAGATGGGCAGGATAAAGATGGACTGACATTTAGCATTACCCTTGACAAGAGAGCCCAGGAAAAGGATGGGTATAAGTGGTGGAAAGTGAATTGAAAAGTGTCCTGAGTATGACTGAGGAAGCAGGAGTAGTGGTGTTGAACAGCAGACACCATACAAGTAGGGAGGGCCAACATCACAGGCTTAAGCAAAGGTGAAAAAAGAATAGTGAGAGGGTGCTAAATATCTAGAGAAGCATGTAAATAAGGTGGTGCATTCAATTATTGTGGCAGAGCAGGCTGAAATTAGAATGCAAAAGGCCAAACTTAATCAACACTGGGTTGCGGTTTTGTTATTCTATCATTATATAGGTTGGTGGATATACTACCTAAAAAATGGCAGTTTATGTCAGCAGAACAGCATGATCCACTGAAAATTGACTTTCCTACCTCTGTCATGGTTTAATTTACTGTGAAAATTTTAATGTGAACAGTTGAGACCATTACCACGTTGAAGCATGTTAATCCCTTTCCTTTTTGAGCCTTTGTAAAACTCCTGTTTGTTTACCCAGAAGCAGAACAGGGCCTTTTGTTTTAATGGCATTTTTATTCCTTTATAAAATCATTATATGCTATGCAGCTGGTCATAGCCTTTGCCTGGGTGTCTAAATAGGTATCTGAATGGCAGTGATATGCAACAGAGTACGTCTTCACTAGGAAAAAATAGGTGTACTATTAACATAACTTACTTCCTTTGTGCAAACTAACAGGATGTAAAGTTCAAGTGAAGACAAAGCAGTCTCTAGTTTTAACATGACTTAGCAAGCAGAGATGGAAACTGTAGAGAGCCCAGAGTTTACCATCGTGTAGGAAGAGAGCAGTAGGCTAGGGGAGCATGAGTACTAGGTTTTAGTTCACCTGAGTGTCAAGAGGCACAGCGTGTGCTCCTGTAACACATGGTGTGGTTACATACAACTTCAGGGTAGATCAAGCTGATGTCTGCCTGAACCTAACATATTACTCATGAAAAATACAATTCTTACCATCTTTACTAGGACTTTTCTTCATGTTGGTTGCCAAGTTTTGCCTGATGCGCTCTTCCTTAAGTGAAGGAAAAACCTAGTGAGGACACTAGTCTTTATTTTGTTTCCCAGCAAACATTATAATATACAAATAAGAAGAAAAGAAGTATTTGAGTTGAGAATGCAAGTCAGATACTCTGATTAACTGAATGTCTTTTATCCAGGGGATTCGCTTGTTTCCAGATCCTTGAGTGTTTGCTACCTACATGTTTATTCATTATGCAATTAGTGTGTTTGATCTTTGTATTCTCATGTAAAACCTTACATATTTCATGCTAATATACTAGCTTAACAATACGAGTAACAATACATTTAAATGGCGATGTTATTGCCCCTACCAAATGGTGTGAATTTCCTGTCTAGGGACAAACTTCTTAAACTCTGTTTGATAAACCTGAGAAGTGTTAAAGCAGGACAGAAGGACACTGCCTACCCTTTAATGAAACACAGAGACATAACTGACCTGGCTCAAAATCAACCGTATATTTTTGTGTGCATGGGTAGCGTCATACAGAAATTCTAACTCAGATCCCAGAAGCAGTCCAGCTGCGGTAGGGATCTGCACCTAGCTCAATTACTCCTGTCTCTCATTAGGTATAACGCTTGTGGGTTTAGCTGGCTCCTTGTGGCACAACACTGCAGACTTATCCAGGCAGCATCTCTAGTCATAGACCATTAGCTTTCCACCCCCTCTCTTTGGAGGTATGTTGATCTAGCGATCAGCAAGAACAAGACCGGCAAGCCTGACTTTTATCACTGTGAGTAAAGAGAGAGAAACCGTAAAGAAAGTGCCCAGATAGTGATGATACGTCCAGGGACCACTGAAAAATTTTGTCTAGTAATTGACGGTGCATTGTAGCAGTCAAACTGCATTTAAAGTTTCTTTGTGGATTGGTCTAGAATTAATTTGAAAAGGACCGAACTTGCCACACTTAGCCAAAACAGTAATGGCCAGTAAATCTTATATTTACATGTTAAAATAGAATTGGTGAATAAAACCACTCTCTTCAAAAGATGCTTTTAGATACTTGGTGTCTGAAAGATGTCACTTAGATCTTATTACCCGAAAGGGCTGCTTTGCATTTTGGTATCGCGTTTTCTTGGGCAAAGCCAAAATTTCCTTTAGTTTAACTGGAGGATAGTGAATAAGTTTAGGGTTTAGGCCCCAAGAATTGTATTGAAGCTTAATAATAACAGTAGATAAAATACTGGCAACAGTTTGGTTTAACATGGTTTTTATGTTAGCCTGTGATGTCAGTTGTCTTCAGATGCTTATCAAAAATGCAGAATAAATACCAACTGGACAGGTCATCAGCCGCTGTAATCCAACAAATAAGCAATTGTGTATCCAGGGTGCATGCAAAAATAGAGGGAAGATGCTGTTATGGTTAAAATATAAGAAATAAGGATTCAATTCATTCTACATTTCATGATTGGTCTTTGCCTTTGAAGCACTAAATCCCTCTGTATATTAGTTCTCTGTGAAAGACAGTTAACAAGACTTTTCCCTTTAAAAAGGTGTTGTGGAGACAAAATCACTAACATTTATGAGTTGCTTGGCTACTGCCATGATAGGAGCTGTATTAGCACACATAGACAGAAAAATCTCTTTCTTCAGGTACCCTAGTTTATCTAGGATAGATGTCCTGGTTTATTGAGAAATTGCCCCTTGAATAGTCGCTCAGATGAGATAAAAGGGAAAAACTAGTGGTAGATTCAGAAAGATCAATAATGGTGTTTGTTTTATGAGTGACCCTGAAGAAACAATAAGCACTTAGTTGCTGAAATTAGCTGCAGATTTAAAAATAGGAAGGAAGCTGTTAATGCAACTGTAGAGAGCGGAGAAAAAAGTCTGGAATGACCTCAATAAAATAAGAGTGTGCCCAAGTAAATGGCTGATGCCGTTATTGAACAGAAATCTGGGATCACACAGCTGGGGAGACAAGAACTGTATTTGGGTAAACACAAGTAGTTTGTGTAGGGATGGTAAAGTTGGTTTGAGACAATACAAAGGAGATCCAAGCAGGTAAGACAATGTATTTTAGTGTAAAACACATGGATGTTTAGAGCTGTTTAGAATGTTTTGTGTTGGGAGGAGAATGCAGCCTTTAAAGTGACAGTGTCACACTAACTATTATGAAGGTGTATTTACTGTCTTGTGGAGCTGAATTTCCTATTTTCTGGACTCCTGTTTGTCTTGTCCAGTTCCTTTGTTGCTACTCTGAATTAACACCCACTTGAACTCCAAATTTGCTAGGTAGCTGACAATCCTCATATGTGAATATCGCTATTAAAAAGCATCTGCCAATAGCAATGGCAAAGTGGTATTTGGGGCACTTTAACGTATTAGAGTCGCCAATGGGTGTGAAATTTTCAGTATATTGCTTGGAGTAATACATAGTAAATGCTGTCATTGTAATGGGAACCAGTGTATATCGTGGGCTGAGCATCATAAATGTGATGATTATGTGATAGTTTTTAGCTTAGTGCGTTTTTTCAGTATTGTTGACCATGTCCCCCATCCAGCAAGGCATGAAAGTAAGGCAAGTATGAACTAAAGTAATCTAAGGGAAGGGCTTAAAGGTAAGCTTATGCTTAAAGACTTTGTTAGACTAGAGCCTAAAAAGATAAGGCTAATAACACTATAGTATTATAATGTAATATAATATTAGAGACTATTACAAGAAATTACTACTGCAGAGTGACAGAATTCCAGACAACTTTCAGTATCAGAAAAAAAAAATTAAAAATATATTTTGGACACCCCTATGCAGGCATTTCAGTAAATAAAGCGCTCTCTTCCAGTTCAGTGGAGTATGGTTGGAGCTAGTGGGTCGATCGTGGTGAAGCTCTCAGTGTAGGGCCAAGGCCTATGTTCTGACATAGTTTGATAAAATACAAGGTGCTTAACCTGGAACAACTTTGGTCAGTTGTAATTGCAAGTATGACAGCTTGGAAATATCAAACTCTCAAACACATCGTAGAAGAAAGATTCTACATTTTAAGTGTTTGATATTTAAAACAGACCATTTGTTTTCTTATTAGTATAAGGATAAGGGAAGGTAGGTTTTCCCTGGCAGGGTTTATCTTTTTTGGCAAAGAATGACAGACAAAAATCAGATTAGATCCAGAAAACTTCAAAGGGTCCGTCAGAAATAGACAACAGATCTTTCTCTGTGTTTTTCTGCCAAAATCCAGTCTGAAGTCTTTTGAGCTTTTCTCCTTGGCCATTTGGGACCTGTCCAGTCCTTTACCACGTGCTTTTCTCTTTTTTCCCCTTTTGGTTGCTCTGGTTTATGATCTCACTTTCACTGTGTTACTAAATATGAGTCTCCTGTGACTTCTCCTTTACCAACTCAGAGCTTCTTCCGTCTCTGTCCCTCTTTAATTATGTACCTCACTCATACATCACTCCTCAGAGATCTGCAGGCAATTTTTCATGGCAGGACTCTGTTTGTTCCTTTCTGAGATGAGACATGATTTGCTTTTCACTGCACAGGTCTGTCTTAACCTAGGGGCTAATGGTGAAGTCCTGGCTTCTTCAGGCAGCATTCCCATGACTTCTGCTGTGGTGCATCTGAAAAGAGCACATTTAAGGCAGTGAGTCCTTTATGAAATTGTTTTTTACTTTCGCAACCTTCTGCACCAGGTTGACACATGTTGCTTAGATAGCATTTAAACTTTTATTTGCAGATATCTGGTCGTATTTAGAGTAGGTGTGAGTGCCTTTTCAGTGACTTTATCAGCTCATTGAGTACTGTTTCCTTCATTTCCTAAAGCAAAAATAACAAGGAGTGAAGTGTGAACTCTCCTAGTGTTTGGAACCTGGGGAACCTCAGCAGCTGATGGTCTTTCTCCATGCTCCTGCATTCTGCTTTAAGTGTGACTTAAAAAAAGATTTAATCTGAGGATTATAGTGTAAAATGGAGTAATTTTTATACATAAAGTTGAACCATAGCTTACAGTAAAACCTTTCCAGTTGTTCTTGTTTGGCAAACAAATAATTTTGGGGCCAAGATGTTCTATGTTTGTTGTTAGCATGGCAGGGATATTTGGGAAAACGTCTTTAAAATTCAGTTCTTTAAATCTCTCTTTTTTTTTTCTTTAATTAGTTTAAATAACTAGCCCCAAATGTGCAAGTCTGATCTTTTTGTGTAAATGACAATAGATGAATACATTTTCTCCTGCAGTGTCATGATTTTAAGTCCAAATGAAGCTGACCCAGAATGGAGACAGTTGTCTCAAAAGTTTTGAGGCAATAAGCAATTAAAGTTTTTCATACCCATACTGTACAGGCTTTTTGTTAGATATTTTTCCTTGTCATTTTGAAGCCACTGAATAATTTTCATCAACTAATCTCATGGAAATCATTGGGTATATGTTTTGTCTAAAGGAAGGGTGCCCCTTCCAGTGAAATCTAGCCTGTCAAGTCAATCTGTATGTTCTTACTGCAAAAAGAGATGAGAAATGTTAGTTTCCATTACATTAATTGACAGATCTCTTCTTTTTATAATTGTGTAAAGAACCTTTTAGGACCCCCAACTGGAATGAATTTTTTGTGAGCGTAGAGAGCAAAACGAAGGCTGAGTTTTCAGTCTTAACTCTTCGTTTCCCGATTTCCCCATCATAGTAATGCATTAACGAGTCTTCCTGCATTTAGGGTAATAAAAATCTTGTAAGCAAGTGATTGCTGACAGTAAATATATACAATTGTCATTTGAGGATAGATGAAAGGATTTCCTGATCATGCTGGAAAAGTGATGACAATGTAGAGAGCTTGGGCATTTTAACTGTTTGAAATGGTGGTGTCTGAGCAGTAAAGACCTTTCTACTGTGTGCTTGAGAGGCATAAGGGAGAACGAGTCTGCCTGAGGCCTCTCACTAATACTGTAATTCGAGAGATAAATATAGCAACAAACACTGGGAAGTAGCCTGTGTGGAGCAGGCAGGAAGAAGGTGTGGAGCCAGCTTTTTAAAGGTGTTAGGAATTAGCTGAACATCAGTACTTCGCTGTATCTTTAGGTAACTTGGTACTTCTCAAGTCTGCCCCTGTGTCGGTATCTCTGATCTCTACATACCATTGATATGTATGTGTGTGTGTACACATACCTATTCTGTGCATAGGTATACCCACTCCCATAGGGAAGATAAGTGCGGAAAACATAGGTGTAGCACATTGCTGTGGTAGCACATCACTTGACTCTGAACTCTCTGAACTCCACTAGCGGCAGTACCAACAGAGAAGGGCCCAGTAGTTTGGCTGAAGCACAATAGGAGCAACTAGAATGAACAGTTACTTGAAAGAGTCCAAGAAATATTTGGCAAACAAGTGAGTATCATGAGGTAAAGCTTCTAAAACTTAAAGAAGGAAACAGATCCTTGCTTCTTTCTCTTGGGAAGGTCTCTGATTGTTTCATTCATTTGTGTTAACAGCCAGTTCTAAACCTGATACAGAAATTTGAAATAAACTGCAGATTCATTTCCAATTTTCCTTTCTTCTACTCAGACCATTTGACATGACAGTCTTGATAATACTTACTGTTACCTGAAGGGTACATGAGACCTGGCTTTGGGGTTGGGTTTTTTTGTTTGTTTATATTAATTTTTTGTTCTAGAAAACAAAAGGAAGGTAAGAAATTTGAGTAAATACTACAGCATCGTAACAAAACAATGAACTTCCCATGTTATGGTGTAGTTCCTATAACCCTGTTCTGAAGTTTCCCATCCTTCAAATGGTCCAGATCAACCTAAATATTATCCTTGGCATCACTGCTGCTCCAAAAAGACACATAATGTTCTTGAATTTCAGAAGGATTTAATCTCTCTCTCCTGGCCTTTTGTAAAGCCCTGCTGAAATCTGAAAATGCCTTCCGAGTCAACATAAAGGGAGGGAGACACATTGTACTGTGCTCTGGGTAGCACAAAGCCCAACTTTAGAAAGGACAGGTGTTCATAGACTTTGGTCTCTGCCTTAGAAAAGTACGTGTAATTCTCTTTCAGTTTTCCATTAGCAGACTGAAAGGATAATTAGCATACATCTGTAGCCCCAAAAATACAAACTGGAAACAACTGTTTATTTTGCCTTGCAGCAACGTGTAAAAAACCTAGAGAGAGGCTGTTTGCCAGCTCTAGTTCGGCTGTTTGAATAGAAGACATCATGTAACAAAAGAGGAAAAACGGGGCAAGGAATGTCATACACCAAAGAATTTCTTTAAGACCATCAGTTGTACAGCAGAGTAAGAGGGGCCAGGGAGGAAGGAAAAAATCCCAGGCTGTAGGGACTTTACAAGTATCGCTGTGATGTCAACTAGGAAACAGTGTGTCAGCCTTTAAAGTCAGTAACTTTGTACTCCTTGGGCTTGGAAAGCACCTACCTCTGAAGCCACTTACAACACAGAAACTAAACCCACACTGAGGCAATAAGTAGAAGAAACTATAAGTCTGGGAGAGCTCGAGATACAGTTGCACAATAATGTAAACCATTTCTGGGAATCAATCCCATATTAGACTGGATTACTAAATGTACTAAATATAAGTACATATTGAAACTTAATAATAACATAGGGAGTGACCGTACAGAGATACATAGCATCAGTCTGGAGATGCAATCCAGGTGGGAGAAGCAGGAAAGTGCAGATAGAGGAGCAAATGCTATAGCTGCAAAGAACAGTTCTGGAGACGCTGTCCTTCCCTTGATGTGTTTATGCATTTTGCATAAAAAGTCATTGGATACAAGCAGCTCTTTTTTGCTAGTTGTTCTTCAGCTCCACAAATCTTAGATTTTACTATGTTCAGGCTTCCATGAAAGGTATCCTGTGAACCCCTTCTTTTAATTCCTGGAGGATGGGGTGTCTTCCTCAGCTGGAATCTCCTTCACATGAAGAAAGCCAAGAGTCCAGGTCTCTGCTCCTGGCTGTTACCCTAGTCCCTAACCTATTGGGTGGTAACTAGGAGGCAGTTCCTCCAGCTCCTCCTCTGCGTATCCTTTGGGAAAACTTTAGATGTAGGGCACTTATGGTTCACCTTTTCTATGGCACATATCAGTACCTTCTCGTTGCAGCAGCTGTGGGGTGGGGCAGAAGGGAGGAAGGCGCTGGTGGAGTGGTGTTTAGACTAGCATGTGCCATGGGTTGGCCATCCTGACAAAGCAGCGTAAGGTGATGCCAGAAAGCAGAGCACTGTGCCTCCAAAGGAGGTTTGTGTACTTCCTCCTCTCAAGTTTTGCCTTTCTTTTTCCTACTGCTTGTGCGGAGACCACCCAAGCACAATGGCTGAGGGGGGCTCCAGAGCCAGCAGGCACGGAGGGGTGTGATTTGCACCCCATAGCAGAAGTGAGGCCGTCTGTGCATGGCCTGCCTGCCTTCCTTGGGATATAATTTGTTATTCATCACTGTATGTAAAGCAATCCTCCTGGCCCCATTGACTGCTTTTTGGTGTGTGCCTTGACATAAACATCTGTGTATTTTTCTTTAGCTTCCTTCAACTTGTTACCAGCCTGTACAGCGATGTCCTGCACAGGGCCGAAATAATTTTCCTGGGTGCGGTCGCACCACGTGAGGGCTGTCTGCCAGCTCTCTGGCAGGATGTGTGTTTGCATATGGGGATTTCTGCATATTGCCTTGACCTTTGCAGCACATTGGTTGTTCAAATGTAACTTGTGGTCCACTATTGGCTTCCTGTAGTATTGCTGCTTCCAGCTTTCTCTCTCTTACGTTGCCAGTCCTTTTTCCCAGCTTTTTCCTTTTGCAAACTAAATTTTGGTTTACTTGCAGCTCGTATTTCTCACAGACCCGGGACTCTGTGAGTCAGTTGTCATATTGGTTTTGCCATCACTGGGTGAAGTGACTGCATGTTTATACATACATACATATGAGCATAAAAGACCATCTTTGTCTTAATATTTGCAATGGTTCCCAGCTTGCTGTCCCAGGTGCCTCTTCCAGAACATGGAAGAAGGTGTTAAGTGGGGCAGATACTGGCAAGGAATACACCTAAGCAAGGCATCTCATGCCAGGCACTGTGCCCTACCATAGTGGCATCTTTTGTCATCTTTTTCTTAAACTAATTAGTTGCTAGTTGGTTTTCAGCCCAGATGACACTGTTTCCATCTGAGAAGGTGTAAATTTGTATTTCTGTAAGGATTTCTTCAGATACTATTATCTGGAATCCAATTAGGTAGCGTTCATTCAGGATTAATCGCATGTGGAAGTGTTTGCAGAATTGAGGTTCCTGTGTTCTTAGCACGATTACCGCTGTGTTTCATTATCCTCCAGCTGACCCAAGCTTGGGCATTTCATGTGTTCTAGGAGTAGCCCTGTTCAGATGCACTGCAGGGCTGCAGGCTTGCTGTCCTGGTTGTTACAGAATAGAAGGAAGATGATACCTGTCCCATTAGTTTGCTCTCTAAAGACCATGTCCCAAAGGCAGCGAATGAGTTCGACTGCATAAAGATTCTTTGATTTCAATAAAACTGCTTACATGTGTGCTGCCGTGCCTGTAGAAACATAAAGTAGGACCACAGCCTAAGGGAGAAGGCAGACGTTCATCTTAAAAAAGAAAAAAATAAAAGATGACATTCCTTACTGTAGTGCCTCTCCAAATACCAGGGCTTTTGAAAGATATTAGTGGTGCAGCAAACTCAACAGATAATTCTTTTCGTATGGTGTCTGGATCAGGTGACTCACATATGTTCAGGTTTTCAGGTACCCCTTTTGCTGCTTTTTATCAGGAGTTCTTTTTCAAAATCTTCCTCTTGTGCAAACTTAATTTTTCTTTGTCACAGTCAGTATTTCTAGCACAGCTTTTAGAAGAAGGTAGCATAAAGTTATTAAGCCTTATGGTTAGAATTTTAATGTCTGCAAAGATGTATCACGAGTAATAAGCTTGTTCTATCTGTTACTATTTTGTTTTCTTTGCATTTATTTGAGAGACTCTGCTTTGGAGCTTTTTATTGTTGTTAAGGGAGTGGGTCAGTTTTCTGAGCAGGGTATTTAATTGGTGCTTCTGGTAAAATGACAAGAATTCCTTGTTAAAAGATGAAAACAGATTAGAGAAGACACATTTGTCAGACAGGGCTCTTCAGCATTAAAATGCTGTGATTGTTTTCTCCTTATCTTTTGGAAGATGTTTTATGCCATCTCCTGCCTTACAAATGAATGGATTCACCTGCGTATATAATTGCCATGTTATTGTGCTGGATGGGATCTGATCATACAAAGACAGTGGCTTTGTTTATGCTGCCAAACTGTATGCCCAGCTGTGCTTGCAGCATCAAGCCTCTAGCTGATAAGTTTCTAGAAGCCCATAATAATAAAGATTTTAGTGGCAATATGTTACGAAGAAATGCCAGCTTTTTTAGCAGATGTGGGAGCAAGGGGAACAATTTTTTAATGAGAAGCTTATACTTTTTCTGAAACATTTTCTTCTAGGTGAAGGTATTAGTTTACTTGTTTGCCAAATGTCAGCAATATAGTTGACGTGATATGATAACAGGGGTGTCAGGGCTGTCTCCAAGGCAGATGTATTGAAAAGGATGCCGTCATGAGTGCTACGTGTGGGGCTGAATTGGGGATCTTGACAATTAAAAGCAGCGTGAGCTAGAACTCTTTGGTTGTGGAGCGTGGTTTGGACACGTCATGTGTCATCATGAGTGCGTTAAAAAGTAAAGGCAGGTGACACTTAGAATTAAAATTTTGAATACTGACTGAAAGGCTTTTGGTTGGATTTTGTTAATTTGTATGAGGTGTATATAAACACTGTATCTGGATCCCAGGATAAATTTGTATGTGCAGCGTTCCCTAATGTCGTTCCTAGTTCCAGATATGTGTCTTACTAACCAAGTTCTCTTCTATGTGTAATTGCCTTTTCCCAGTTATTTGCACAATATGAGTCAGAATAATATGCTGTTTCTTTACAGCTGCTTTTTAAAACAAAAAGGTAACCTGATTTAAAACATTTTTTTTTTTTACTGAGCATTTTTTTGGAGAGTGCCAAGCTCCCGTGCTTAGTATGGATGCCATTCCTGACTCAGAGGTAGAGTGTTTTAAAAATTTAATATTAATGTATGCGGGAAAACAGCTATTACAGTTCCACATGTGTAATTTGTCCCTTGACAGCCTGTATCCTTCTAAAATCATCATTCCTTTAAAATTAATCTTCTGATTACCCCTTCAAGTCCAGTATAGAAATGAGAGAGAGCAATGGCCAGAAGCCCTTGGTCTTGTTCAGAGAAGGAAAGTTAGAGAAAATCAGAGACTTTTGGAAGAAAGCAGATTCTGGAGTAAACTTTGTGACTTCTGTAACATAACCGCAGCTGAGTCACTAGGTTCTGTAGATAACTCGTGTTCATGGAAACACCATATTCTGAGAGGTTATTTGAAAGTAACACAAAATACTTAACACATACCTCGTACACGTATTCCAGTTAACTTATTGGACAGAAAGAAAGGATGTTATAAAGTAACTCTTAATCCTACAAGTATGTAAACGTGTAGGCAACTTCAAGCCCATGATTAATCTGTATAAATTAAAAGAAAGTACTATGAGTTTAAAGCTCATATTTAGTGTTTGTAATGTAAAATATATTTTTTAGAATAAGGGGCATGCCACCTTAGCAAATTGGTCACTAGCATATGGATATATTCGTGTGTTCTCTGACAGTAATGCCACTTACATCTCTAAAAAGACATCTTTTTGTCTTTCTTGATTTTATTATTTCATTTCAGTAATTTTTTTCTAACATGGTTTAGTAATTAGGATTTAAGTTTGTAGGTCTGCATGTATATAATGGAGTGCTTTGTATATTTTATATAAAGAGTTTCATTCCTGTAGGCTGCTGCTTGAGATTTTTTTTATTTTATTTTTTTGAAGAAAATGTTCATTTTGATAAATAAGGTTGTTAATCTTTTAGAATCTATCTAAGTAAATTTCAGCAACATTACATTTTTGGTCAAAACTAAATGAAAACTCTCATTCTGAGGTTTTGGAAGCAGAAAAAACAGGCAGGTGGGGAGGAGTATGACTTGGCTTGGAAAAGCTCATTCCTGAGTCTCTTTAGGCAGACAGATTAAAATTCCTAGGAGTTTAACCTAGACTGAGAGGGACTTTGCAAAGAAGGTATTTGACACTGTAATGACAGCTCCTGGAAATCTGAGCAGAGATTGAAAGCAAACCCAGTAAAAATACCAAAGCTGGGTCCAAGTGCTGCACAGAGACCACTGTGACTCCACAGATCTCTTTTCATACCATGGTTTTAGCGACCCAGTTGACACAGGCAAAATTTCCATCTTAGCAAAATAGTCTGCCAGTTTAATTGGTTGTTTTGTACCATGGATGGTGGCTAAGGCCACGGGAGCAAGGGAAACAATTATTTACAGGCAGTAGTTAGGTTTATAGTGACCCCAGGCTTTCCACAGACGCTGAGCGCTTCTGCAGGTACGAGTTTGCAGTTTGTCAGCAGAGTAAACAGGAAAACCTGCCTTTGAAAAATTACTGCAAATCTCTCCATTTCATTGGCTTTGCAATTAGATTTCATTGCTTCTCATTCCCCCCAGATTGTGCACATGTTGTTGTCATATGTGTTATTTGCATCACAACAAAATAATTGGCCTGTGTGTGGGTGATGCTTGGTGATTGTACTTATCCCATAGCCCCAAAATCCACTGAGCCTCTCCCCTGCTGAAGAGTCCCAGTCCACCATCTTCACGTGAGCACCCTAAGTGCCGTGATTTGGTGCTCTGAGTGCCTGTGCTTCTGCAGTTCTCGGCACCAGGATGCGGTGTCTCTTCGGCGACCTCCACCATATTCGGTGCCTGCAGAAGATACGTGTTTGTATGGCTTCAGCACTGTGTACGCAGCTCAGCTGGTGCAGACTGCCTGTGCCTGCAAAAAGGTGGGTAGGTAATAGGTAAATTAGTTTATGATACTGTGAAACAGAGATTTATGTTTTGAAGTAGTTGCTTAAATCCTGCAAATAGATATTCTGGTGTGAACACGTACACTCAGGTATTTAGGACCATGAGTCTTTATGGTCCATGGGTCCACAGAGAGCAACATAATGAAGACAAATACATGCTTGGCTGTGTCTCCATTCCCTCTGGAGGACTGGTCAGGACACTTACGCAGTCTCTACTGCTGCACCCAAACCTCAGAGGGTTGCGGGACACTAAAAATTTTCTGTGCTTTTAAGGAACAAATATTTTGTGTTCTTTTCCCATGTGACAGTAAGCATTTTTTCTATGCAGGCAATTGTTCAGTGACAAGGAGTGTTTCAGTCCCCTGATATTATACTCCTTAGCTGCAACTGACGGTAATAGGTCACAGGGGAGACAAGCAGGAAGGTTTTCTGTACCCAAAGGCCCAGATGATAGTTGCAGCCTCCAGAGTGTCCAGCCTGAATCCTCCCTAGCAGGAGCCCGCGGGCTGCAGCAAGTGAAGCAGATTGTTCCTTTCTTTGTCTGTACTATGTTTGTGTCCACCCTGATGCAACCTGGGGGCTCATATTCGGGGACCTGCAGTCTCCATCGATCACGTTTCCTTACTGAAAACAATTTTAGCCACAAGCTGTAGTGTCAACAGGGTTTTGTGTACTTTGTGGGAAGCTGGACCAAATATTGCACAGGGGCACTTGGTGTTCTTCAGCATGGAAATACTGTGCCAATTCAATTTTTTAACTGACTTTTTGGGGAAGTAAATTACATTGGAAAAGAAATAGTAAATTAAGCCAGCCAAGTCTAGGAGACTGCAGTCTTCTAGAAATTTGCTTACCTTTTTGCTTTAAGTATGCCAATATGAGTATAAGGACTAGCAACACTTCTTTTATTAAAAGCTTTAACAATGGAATATGGAGCTTTGGATATGTGGAACAGATGACCCTCGAGTATAAAATTTGGTTGTGTGTATTTGACCAAATGTCAACGCTCTAGACAGACTGCATCTGATTGAAAGGTTTTGATCAAGTTGACTGGCCAAAAAAATCCTATCATCTCATGAATATAACATTTTTCCTTGAAAACAAACAAAATCAATGAAATAGTAAAATTCTCATGTAAATATTGGGAGGCCAAACGATATTTCTCAGTCTAATAAGTTCTTATACCATTTATTCACTCTTTCTAGCGGATGTGATACAGAAGGTAGCAGGGTTTATCTGAGCATTTTGGGGAGAAAGATGATACAACTTCTCACTTCCCTTTGGCTTATAAGAAGAGAGTGGTAGGAGAGAAATACAGTGTTTGTGAATGTGCAGTCCCTAAAATTTCTTGTTTGTTGATGTCTTGGCTGGTTAATTAGTTTTTATTTGCTGTATGTCTTCCAAACACATTTTTGTATGTGCATTTCTTGCACACTCTTCTATTTCAAGACAAAAATATTTGTAGTAAGATGTTATAGTAGGATAACCAGATTTTGTCATCAGAAACTGCTTTCATTTCTTGTTGGTGGGCTCACTATGTTTTGCTCAGGGGGATGTACATTGCGAACAGTATTTTGATATCTGAGGAATAATTCAGACAAAGGAGAATCAAGCTTCGCTGTGCTTAAAGGGAAGAAAAGTAAACACAAAATGCCTCAGAGCTGGCAATATTTTTTGAAAATGAGCAACCTCTCCCCACCCATCCACAAATAAAAAGTAATTTTGTGAGCCATGAAACTTAAGTAGTTTATTTTTCTCTGACTTGCCTTTATGTGGATTCCCTGTTGTCTGATGTTTTGGTTGAGCCTGCATTGCAAGCTGTCTCTCAGCATATGGACTACTTGTCGGTCCATCTTCTGATGGACAGCCTATTTATCACAAAACATGGGGAAACTTAATATCTCTTTGGCCTTTCTCCTCTTGTCTGGTTTGGCAGAATTGTCTGATGTGTCCCTGAGTTATTGCAGGTAAGAGTCAGACTGAAAATAGTGTGATCACATCCTTTCCTTTCCTTAGGGAACAGACTGGGAAAAAAAAAATCCTAGTGGTAGCCCCATTGCTTCACTCACAGTGGCAGGGAAACACTTCTTTTGGAGAAAATGGAGCATTTTTGCAGCAGTCTAACTTCTGGGTGTGCTCGCTGGGAGGTTTACAGTTTGGTAACCTAAAATCCTCCTCTGACAGAGCTGAAAGTATTTGTTATTAGTAATACCTAGAATTTTAGCAGTGGACATCAGGTGTTTTATAAGGAGAACAATACCATAGTCCCCATTTGTAAAAGTGAGACTGAAGAGATGCAGTGGTGTGGCCAAGGTCATCCCAGAAGCCAGTGGCAGAGGTAGGCCTAGTCTTTGTCCCCCGAGTCTCGTCCTCTGACAATCTTCTGTCCACCAGCCACTAAAGCTCACAGAGGACTTGAATCACATGAATAGATCCGTTATCTACAAAGTCATGCATATAGATACCAGTCACGCAGAACTAAGCTTTGGCCCCATTTTCATATTGAAGATTAAAGCAGCTCTGCAGAAAGTGTATTTCAACTTTCTGTCTTAAAAATATGCTGCTAATTAGGGATGTAAAGGGGCTGAACTCAGCTGCAAGACTGCTGATCTTTCCTAGTGAGACATTGCCTGCCAGCATTGTTTGGACTCCAACTAACCCTTCATTGTCTTCTATCTCGTTGGGGTCCTGAGCGTGCACAGAAAAAAAGGAGGATTGATGTCTTTATATTGTCATTTCTGGCTGTCTGCAGGATACCCTTCAGCCATTTTCAGCAGTGCGCGAAAGTATGTTCTGCTGTTTTTAATCTTGTTTTGCTTTTTGTTTTTGCTGGTGGCACTCTTCCATGCCCAGAGACTTTTTAAATTTTTACTTTTGTAGCTGTGCAATTCCACCTTGTTAAGTTGGATTCTGCTTCTAGTCTCACCCTTCACAGGGTTATCTTTTTTAATGGGTGAAAAAGCGCGTACGCCGGCATTCCACACTAGGAGTTCTAGTATGTGATGTACATCGGGGACGGAGTTGTGCTCTGCTTCAAATATCATATAGTCCTGATAAATGAGAGAAAAATTCTGCTGTCTCCAATCAGCTTTAGTTGGATTGCTGTTCAATTTAAGTACTACAGAATTTGAGTCACAGTTTTGAGCTTGAAGGAGGCTGGATTTTTTTTTTTCCTTTTCTTTTTTACATTTTAGGATCCTCGGGGGAAAAAAATTAATATTTTACATTTTACAGAACAGTATTTTAAATAATGGTTTAGAAGAGATACTGCCATACTGTTGACTCCCAGTAGCATTAGCTATTAAAAAGCATATTAAATCCATCTGAATAAAAACGTTGTAGAAAAGCAAAATATCCTATTTTAATAATAGATTTTGAAGAGTATTGCTTTTATCCATCTAGAGTTTTGCTAATAAGCTAACTGCAAAAGATCAAGCTGCTTGCATGTGTTGGGCAATAATAAGCAACTTGAACCACTTTCCAGCAAAAATACTATAGGCCTTTGCTCGACTGCTGTGCAGTGACTCCAGGGATTTCAGTGGGAGATACTGATCTCTGCAGTGCTTCTGTGTGCTTTTGCCAATCAAAGGCATTTACAGTATGTCAAAACAATCAGTGATTGCTGCTCTGCAGTTTTAATGCCCTCTTTTTGCAAAATAAAAGGACTTGTTCTTGTGGTTTCAATGCCCACATAAGCATCTCTGCATGCTGAAGTAAAGCTTTCTTCTCTGTACATGTGGACCTGATAAGTATTTTTGCATAATACCTTTTTTTTTTTTCCAGTATAAAATTCTGTTGGAACATAATGGAACAGGGTCTGGTCCAAAAGCCACCCTGACAGCCTGGAATTCCTGCTTCTGAACAGCAGCTTACCCACAGCACAGGGATTTTGTGCTAGCTATATGTGACACCTGCTGTCCCTCCAAGCGGAAGAGGACGCATCTGGGATGCCCTTCCACCTTGATGGGCAGAACTGCTCCTTTCTTGACTGCTGCGATAATGTAAACCTCCACAGAAAGCTGCTTTACATAGACAAGCAGAGAAACAAAGCTTGCCGTTTCCTCTGTGTCTCTCAGAGACATGTTTCCCATTTTGTAGGGAATGTGGAGCTCTGCGGAGCAGAACACCCAGGAGGGAGTGCAGCTTCTTCTGGTTCTGCACCAGCCCTCCCAGGGAGCTCCTTCGCCTGCCTGGAATATGCCACGTTATCCCACAGGCAGGCACGGGGATGATTTGTGCTTCTGGGAGCCACTGTTGTTCTCGGAGAGCAGCTCTGCACTGACCTCCTCGCAGGGCTACAGCTCTGCAGCTCCAGTCCAACCCACCCAGCCAGTGCCTCTCTCCCCAGGGTCCCTAACCTCATGGCAACTGGGAAAAAGGTGTTGCACTATGAGTACTGCCAAACCCAGCCTGTGAGAACCAGTTGGAAATACTGCCTGAGAAGTCAGCAATTACTCAGCATCACTGAGAGCAAAATATTTGGGCTGCATATACATCCCAGCCTGTAAACTACAATGTAAGGAGACAGATTTCTTGCTTGCACATTGGTAGTCCCTAGCAACACCATTTGATAAAGCCCTGCTCTGGTTTGAGAGGTCCAGGCTGAATTTTTTGTTCAGTGTTCCTGACCCTAGAAGCCTGGCATTTGTTTACCGAAAAAAAAGCACAGTTATATCTTTAAAGCTCTGCTGCTTGCTTGGCAAACAAATGCTGGGAAGCGCAGCTCTGCTGAGGTTGTGCAAAAAGAAAGCAATTGTTATTCATTAAGCAGATGACAGCAACGGGAGCAAAGGGGATAAAACTCGAAATCTGAAACCACCTGCTTTAATTTTAGCCATAATTGAAGCGGCTGCCCATGCTGTTGCTGATGCACGTATCAGATTTGCACGCCATGCGCTGCTCTCGCTGATTTCTGTGGCAGCAAGCTCCAGCCCTGCTCTGCTCTGGTTCAGGGACGGATGAATCTCCTGTTTGATTGCAGGTTATAACGGGCACTTTAGAATCTGTTTGTTTCCTTCCAGAAGCAAAATGCAATCGCAGTCTGGCTCTCTGATAGACAGATGCTTTAGTCATTAGTGAGGTTTCTGTGACTACAACACTGTGTCCTAGTATGGGTGCACTTATCTCTTTTGTTCCTGGTTGGAAGCAGTGATGCTTTTCTCACTGTTGTGCTCATGCGCTCGCTTTCTCCCCCTCCCTCTCTCTCTGTCTTTGATCTTGCTGATATGGGGAAAAATATCAGATCCAAATCTTCAGCATATTTAACCAAAACATCTTGTAGGGTGGGAATAAATGGTGACTGAGTGCAGCAGCAGGAGGCTGCAGTATGGTTGCTGGTACTGCTTGCTTTCTATTACTACAAAACAGCAGCAATCGTCAAGGAATGCTGGGGTTGTTCTGCAGCTAAATAAGCACTTAGGGGCTCAGTATTCACCGAGGGCTAAGGTGGTTTTGCTGGTAATGGGTGGACTGTGCAAAGCTCTTCTCTCACAGTCTCTAATGCAGGGACTCGCATGAAACAGGTGAAAAGGGAAGAGATCTTTCCTAATGGCAGAGAGGGTCTCATCCTTCACTAAATTCCCTGGAGTTTTTGCCACAGAGTTAAATGGCCGTAAGATACCACTGTCACTTCCTATTCAACCTCATTACAGTACTAGTGACATAAGCCTGAGAGCTGGGGACCTCACAGCAAAATCAGGGAAGGCAGGAAAAGTCTTGACCTCAGCTGCACAGTGAAATGTTAGAGTGGGAGCATTAACGGTCTATCCTTGGGCTGTTCAGTGCAGATTTATACGGCATGTGTTTGTATGTGTATGCCAACTTTCAAAAGCTATGAAAAGCTTTTTTATGGTTTCCTGAGATGATACATAGTCAGAGGGGATATTCGGATGAATAAAGAAATATGTCACAAAATGGGGAGCAGGTGAGCTGCGTGACAGATGTGCATGCTGTCCTTTGTCGGTTTGCTGCTGCTCCTTAGCTAACAGTATAAAGTGCTGGGAATATGACATGAGGCTTAACTCCACTTGGGATGTTGCTTAGGAGAAGATCCTCGCTGTTTTGGAGCATAGCACGTCGTGTGATGTAAGATCCCCATTCCCTTCTGATCAGCGTTCCCTACTAAGCATGTCTTCATTCCTCCACTTCGCTGATCATTTACAGCTGTTTGCTTTATTTCATGAGAAATTCTTAAAGGGCTGAGAGAGTAACTGGACTGCGCTGTTCTGTAATGTAGCCCAGGGCTGGCGCCGCGTTTCAAGCAGCGAAATGAGATTCACACTCAAGTCCCAGCAGACATTTTTCATCTCAGTCACAGGAGTCCACATTTTTCTGGGGTCTAGTGTCTCTCTGGACATCTTCCTTGTCATAATAAAGAGGAAGATGACTGTGACATCCAGACAGTTGAGGTGTGTTTCCCCCGTACTTGGTAAACTGCCAGCACAGCCTTTTTTGGTCTGACGTGTAGATACTTCCATGTTTAAGCGAGCATAAGATGTGTTGCAGAGTGGGTCATACTATCTCCCTGACTTGCTCTCAGTTTGTAAAGTGAATTGCTGTGGTTTTCCCCTGGAGTCTTTTTCTCACTGTTATAGTCTAATACCTGTATTTAAATCATGAATTAGTGAGCAAATAACTACATTATGTGCACTTACTTAAAAACAAATAGTTAATGTCAGAAAATAATGAGTTCTAAAAAAATATCTTTGGCAGTCTTTCCTCTATGTATTCCTGGTGATGAAGAGGACACCAAACAGCCCTGTCATGTCACTTCTGTTCCTTCTTACACACAGCTGAGCTAAAAGTGAATGCTCGCTTCCATCTTCCACCAGCATATATCTTCCTTCTATGTGCATTTAAATAATAGATTCTCCTTTTGTTTATCAATTCATTAGCTTTTTTAAGTAAAAGAAGCTGTGTAATTGCTGTGCCCACAAGGCATGTGACACCTCTGGCCATCATGGATTGTCTCCTGCGGACCGTGCTGGGCAGCGAGTGCACAGTGACACACAGCCCGGCATGCCAGAGCCCCACCATCCACACCCTGGGTCACGCCACAGAAAAGAGACAGGGAATGGTTTAGAAGTGCTGTTATGTCCCCTGATTTTGGCATAGCTGCAGAGAATCCTCCACTTAGACCTAAAAGATAGGCATCCATTTCTTTTGCAGAAAGGAGCACTGTGATGTTACAGCTCCACATGTGGCTCTGGTTTCTCTGTCCCCAACGGGTGTCCTTGCAGAATGACCAAAAGGACTTGAATTCTTATAAAAGCTTGTACTCCTTTGAGAGCTACATAGCCAGCAGATGCTTTACAGTGAAAGAGAACATCCTTTGAAAACAATCTGGTGTTTATAAATCAACAAGAATTCAGTGTTTGGGGTCCTTCAGCAAGAAAGGAGAAGGGAAGCACATGTGGGCCTGGCCTCCTGAGTGAAAACATGCAGGTTCCATCCCCGTGCTCTGCTGAGGAGCAGATTTTGTATAGCATTGGTATGTCAGCACTTTGCTCTCAGTTCCAGTGACATTTGGCAGGATTTAATATGCTTATGTTGAGATTGAGTTGCCTAAGAGCCAGGCAGCAAGCCTTTCACCTGCTCGCTGGTGTTGCCCTATAGATATCTAGATTCGTTAGGCTCCCTCTTCTTAGCCCGAGAGTTCTCTGGACACTTAATTTTAGACACCCACATATGCTCACAAGTGCCATTTCTGGGAAGGCAGGCACTTAGATCTTATTTAAAGCCATGCTGTGTTTCTGGTTTATGTGGGTAGGCACCTGGACTCTGCTATTTCTGTTGCAGAGGACTGAAGAATCAGATATGGACAAGACTAAGTCATAGGCCTAACCTCCTGCCTCGTGACCAACGCTCTCACTCAGACATCGGAAGATGGGTCTAGGCACTGCTCAGCCTGAGGAGCTTGTCCCAATCCCAGCTATATCTCAGGAGAGCACCCTCATCGTCCCTCCCTTAGCTGCTTTGCAGCTGTATCTTAAGAAATATGAGGCCAGGGATAAAATGTGAAAGAAGAGATGGAGCACAGAGGGAAGCGGTGACCAAAACCAGTTATTAGGATGCTGCAGGGGAAGGAGAGTCCCAGGCCCTCCTCCCTGGTGTGCGTTATGCATTTTAGACTGGGTACCACCATCACCACCAGGAAGCACTGATGACAGATTGTCCAGTTTTCCAGCTGCAGAGTCTCAGAGATGCCATCTGTTCCCCATTTGTTGCAGAAGTTATTTAGGTGGCTGGGTGAGACAGACAGGATTACCCTCTGGGCTTCGGTGCCTTTGGTGAGGCAGCATCTGCAGTTAACACTTAAATTAAGCAGACTTGATTTTATTGCCCTTGTGTATTATAATGGCCATGAAATCATTAAAACTTTTTGTCTGCTTCTTGGTCTTCTGTTGTCTTCCTATAGTGTTTCTGTCACATGCTGACTTTGTATGACCTGCCTGCCTGAAAAATCAGCAGCCATTTTCTCTTCCCCACCCCAGCACACAGTGGGACCTCACAGGGGCGCGGGATACCTGTGGTAGCACTTCCGTGGCTTGGTAGGGATTCTTGGATGAGGGACACCACATTTGGGAATAATCCTTTTTCCATTTCTGTCTCACAGATTGATGAACTCCCTGAAGGAGCGGTGAAGCCTCCAGCAAATAAATACCCCATCTTCTTTTTCGGGACTCATGAAACGTAAGTGAATGAACATGATCTTTTCCTTTGAAAATGTGTTCTTCCACTGCAGCTAATGTCATCTCCACTGATTTTATTGGAACAAATCCTGACCGAAGCCACTGGGAGCCTAGAGACAGGTCCTATGAGCCAAACTCATTTGTGTTAACACATGGAAGTGAAACCTGAAAGTAGGTGGGAATGCTGCTGCGTGGATGGTGTACCATGGTCTAGGCATAAATAATAACCAGTGCCTGTGTTTCCCATAAAGAAAAGTGTTGGCATAAATTTATTAAAGGGTCATCTGAACTCAGATGCAGGGGCAAGTATTTTTTACTTGGATGTACATGATAGCGGAGATCAGGGTGTTGTATTCAGACACGTTTGGGTTCATGTCCTGTGTGAGAACTTGCTTGGTAGTTTGTTAAATGAAAGGAAGCAGACCCTGGAGTCTCACGCAGTCCTCACATGGCTTTAAAATACATACATTCCTCTGAGATTTGTGCTGGGGCTATTGCAGGATGGAGTTCTCAAAAGGGATAGAGGAACTGAGCTGGATGAGCTCAAAGGGAAAGAAAGGAATCAGAACAGACAGGGTAAGTTAGATCTTGTAGTAATTGCTATAGAGAGTTTCAAAATTATAATGTACATGTCTCTATTTTAAACTATGTCTGAGATAGTTAAAAAAATAAATTTCAGTTTCCATTCTGCATGGAATGTTTACCTTTAAAAACTTTTCCTTCCCCACTTGCAGGGAACGTGTTTTCTAGAATTCCTTAAAAAATGGAAAAATTAAAAAAATGAAATTCTGGTGACATTTTAAATTCAGTTTTAGAGGTTTGAAGCTTTATTAAAAATGTGTTTATTTTTGAATTTTAACATTATTCCAGAACATAAAAAGCCCCATAGATCATATGTTACATTTTATTTTAAAAATCTTTAAAGGCAGTTTCTGCTTAATAAAGACCAAAATAGCCTCTCTTTAGTTAAAATATTTTTTCCTATTGCTGTAATGAAACAACCTGATATTTTGATATATTGTGATCTCCTACTGCAGTCACAAAATAATCTAAAAAGAATAAAGTTCAAATAAACCTATGAAATTTCAAATTCAGAAATCAAAATGTAATTTTTTTCTTAATAGAAACATTTATATTGAGAAATGTTTTGAGAAAAGAACTCTGACCACTTTTATTCTGAAATGAATGAATCCCAAACTGCTAATCTCTTTTGTTTGGGATTTTGTTAGCCCATGATCTGACTGTAACATCTGAAACAGGAAAATAGTTTGTAGTTACCACCTTAATAATTTAAAAAGCATAACTGTTAAAAATGAACTGTAGATTGCAGCTCCTTAGTTTTTATAGCAGAGCAGTGGAGGCCGTTATACTCTCCCAGTGGCAATGAACGTATCTCAAACAAAGACCTAGACAATTTTTCAGTGTTTACTATACATAAAAGGCTGTAGAAACATTTCCATACATTACTGTTGCACTAAATTAAGGTAGCTTATGGTAAGTTTCATACAGTTTTCCTTTGTTATTTGTATTAGAATTGTTTGTATGTCTTTTTGGCAACAAGGAGACATCTAGTATTAGCAAAAGCAAAGATAAAATAATTTATTCAGATGCCTTGCTCTATTGTAGCCTTTAATATTAACGAGACCATCTGTTAGTTTGGAAATCACTGTTTGGCTTTCAGGTAGAAATGCAGTCTTGTATTTGTAACTATATAATTGAAATATTTCTCAATGAGACAACTGAGTGTGGATGCCATTCTGTCTCCTGTGTAGTTAAAAGGAAGCTCTTTCCCCAGAGACTTGTCATCTGATGCCTTTAGCCACCAGTTGGTTCTGTACTGGCAAACTTCTTGGCCAGTGGGATGATTTAAGTGAATGAAACTTTGCACATTCATAAATGCTGGGAAGAATCAGGGTATAAATCAGGCATTAATCTGAAATAATGTTTACAGCAAGGGAGAAATATGATCCTGTGATTAAGGTATTAGACTGAGACTGAAGGGAGTTGGGTTTTCCTCTGTACTCTGCTATCAGTTTGAGTTTGACCTTGGGCACATCTCTGTGCCTCAGAAGCCCATCTGCACAAAAGGGCAACTTCCCAACCTCGTGATGATGTTACGAGAATAAATGTGTTGTAAACGATGGAGCTCCAAGATCCCGTGGTAATGGAGACCATAGAGTTAACGTTAATTGCAAAGATCATCAGGAAAGTAGGACAGTGATTACAGTGAAGGACACTGTGACTTGCTCAGCTCCGGTCACTGGTGACATAGAATCTTCCATGTGGGAATGAAGGATTTTTTTTGCCTTCGCTGTTTTTAATTAACTTACGATTAGCCATCCCCATACCGTGATACAGAACACAGTAAACACACTGGATATAGATACCCAATGAAAAGGAAATTATGCTTTCTTCAGGTTTATATAATAAATTAGACTTTTACTGTAAAGTACGTAGAAAAAGCAGGATAAATCACCACTCTTCCTTTTTTTTTTTTTTTTTTTTTTATTATTTTTCCCTGCATTGTGGTGCCTGTGCCTGAAATTAGTTGGCCTAGTGCATAGCTGACTTAATGTAGCAGCAGAGCACAAAATCCCTCCTTTGCTGTGCTGTGTAAAAAACAGTTTGGCCACAAGCACCCTGTGTGTCTCATTGTTTCCTTGTATTACTCATCTGCCTATATTCATCCATTGTTTCTTGTCTTATATGAAATTATAAGATTTTTGGGAAAGAGAACATTGTTATTGTGTTTGCACAGAATCTAGCATGTGGGGGGCTTATTCCAAGAAAGAAGCTCCCAGGCTTACTGGCGATATAGATAATAATAAATGCCTCTGCTTTTTCTGTCCGGTAGTACAAAGGATAAGTTTTGGCTCGTGGGTTCTAGGCACTCCTTACATGCTTTAACTTTTCATATGGTATTTTTAGGCCTTTCTGGGTTTGTAACACATAGGATTGGAAGTTTGATCCCTTGCTATCACAGGCAATTACGTCATATAATCCTTTTCATAAACTGTTCAAGTGCCAGTTCCCAGCAGTGGTTAATATAATAAATGAGTCTCGGTTTAGATGTTTCTAGAGAGACCCAGCATGATTTTGCAACATCAAACATCAGGATGGTGAGCCAAGCCATTAAATCAGACTAACAGCCGTAACTCAAAGCCAGTGTGGTAAATAAATAAATAAACAAACACATAAATAAAACTGAAAAAGAAATTATGGAATGAGCAGAAGAATAGGGAAAACATTTGCACTGTTAATGTGGGGTTTTTTTAAAGAGGAGGAATTTAAGTCCTTTTTTGAATGTTACCTTTGTTAAAATGCAGTGCGTTCCTGGGGCCCAAAGACCTTTTCCCATATAAAGAATATAAAGATAAGTTTGGGAAGTCGAACAAGCGAAAAGGATTTAATGAAGGCCTGTGGGAAATAGAAAACAACCCTGGAGTAAAGTTTACTGGATATCAGGTAAATGACTTTCACTTCTATTCCTCCGTATCTTTCTTGTTTTCTTCTTTGAGGACGACTTGTCAATGTAAACATTGTGTGAGTGATGTGGAAGGTCCTGGTTTTGGTGGAGCTAGAAACTTTCACAGCTCTTTTAATTGTGCAATGTAAAGGCAGCTGTGGTCTTGCACTCTGTGACAAATTGAACTTTAATCATACTGCAGAGCCCTTTGCTTTCTGTGATATTCTGGGGTGGTGAAGTGGAAAATTCTGCAGCAGATTTAGTTGAATTAAAAATGGAAGGTTTTATTTACTCCAGTATAAACATGAATAATTTCTGACTTCTTTCTGTTGTTTATTTTTATAGCAGGTTCGGTGTATTTTACACGGACCTTAAGGTCACTGCACTTTTGATTTTTACATTAGTAATGTATAACACGTAGGACACCACTGCCAAAGTTGTGAGGGGTGAGAAGGTGGAGGTTGAAGCTGTTGTCAGGAGATAGTAGCTGCTGTACAACAGCTCTCCCTGTTGGATGTCCGGAGCAAAAAGTCAGTGAAGCTGGAGGGGGAGAAGAGTAGTTGGTGGGCTGTACAAAACCAAAGAACTTTTCTTATTAAAAAAATGTGGTCCTTTGAAGACAGAAATCACCTCCAAAAGAAGGCGAGCACCTATTACATTATTAGCACAAAACCTTACAAACCAGAGATACGGACCACCTGCATACAAGCTGCTGCCCCTCTCAGTTCCTGTTTCATATTTTCAGCCCTACAGATGTTTTGCATGCTCTTGGGGATTTAAAAAAATCTAGTGAATAGTCTGTGGGAGATGGACTGTCAAAGAGCTCTCAGCCTCCTGGTCAATGTTTGCTTTTTTGTAACACAGAGACCTTGCCCTTTGCGGGGGTTGTAGCAGCCATCTTCTCTCCTGAATAAGCCTCTCCTACTGCAGCCAAAGGCTAAAAGTTTGCATAATTTTGCCCAAAGTGGAACGTGCCAGGTCTCCCCACTGAGCAACCCTTAGTTCTCCAGCAAAAGCATTTTTGTTATCAGATCTTCTGTTTCTGTGTAAACCCTTCAGAACACGCTATCCCAGAATCTGCATCTGATAACTGTTTCCAAGTGGTGACTGAGAAAATTGCCTTTGCAGACCTTTTTCTTGATAATTGCAAGAATAACCTGAGCTCTTCCTGACAATAGTGATTAAAGGGTAGCTGTCTGTTACCAGTATTTGTCTTCAATACAGAACAAAAATTAAGTAATAGATTTTAGTGATATTTTTGTTGTTCATGTTATTATTGTTATTGTTATCTTAAAGGCAATTCAGCAACAGAGCTCATCAGAAACTGAAGGAGAAGGAGGAAATACAGCAGATGCCAGCAGTGAGGAGGAAGGTGATCGGGTAGAAGAGGATGGAAAAGGAAAAAGAAAGAATGAAAAAGCAGGCTCAAAACGGAAAAAATCCTACACTTCAAAGGTTATCTTCTGAGTTTTTCCATTGTTACCCATGTGCATTTATAATTAGAATACTGTCTACCTCATGGCAATCTGTTCATTCTTCTTCAGCATTCTGATTCCAGTACCATAGCGATGGTGTTCAAACAGGCAAAGGGAAGTGCTCTGGGTTTTGTCGACAGCCTTAGTGAGACAGCAGTTGAAATACTCTGCCCTGTTCCAGTGCCCACACTTTGAGAAGGAGATGGAAGTATGGGAAGGAGTTCAGAAGGGCTGGAAAGAAAATCCGTGCAAAGATGGATTGATAGGTTTGATCACCTTAGATAGGTATTTCCCCATGAAGAGCAAAAAAAGCCTTCATAGTGTGCCTCCCAGGAGACATGAGCTCAGGTTTGGTTCCTGTCTGGGAGAATTCAGGCTTCCCTCTCCTGTCTCCAGTGCAAGTGCCCCAGATGCCATGCTAAACGGTATGGTAGGGTCAGGTGTGCTCAGCTGCTCCTGTTGTAGCTGAGTGTAAAATACACAAATACAGGATACAGAATGGGAGGGAGGAAGAACTAATTCATTAAGCAGGGAGTAGGGCACTCAATTTGTAGATAAAAGACCTACATTGTAGTACCTACCTGACCTGTTGATACCTAAGTAACAGCGTAGATGAGGAAGCTAAATGTGTCTCAGACTGCCTCATAATGGCTGGTGAACGTAATCACCTGCGTAGTGACAACTTTGGGTCCAGATACACTTCTCACTTGTCACCTGGGTGAAAGGGAGCAACATTATAGTCACTTCTTCCAATTCTGTGTGTGCCTCCAGGTCTGTACTTTGCTTAAAAAATTGTGGAAAGTGTGGCACAGTCATATTTATTCACATTCATGTTATTCTTCTCTGAAAGTGAAAACTAAATGAAATGGAAAGAAGCAAGCAAACAATCTGATCCAGGCTCAATATGGGAGAGAGCGGGAGTTTTTGTGGTTCATCCACTGAACAAAATGTATTAAGTAATTTCACCCCCTTTGTGTGTTTTACATTAGAAATTCAGGTCTGGTCTACCATCTTCTTTCCAGAAGACTCTGGGCAAACAGAGGATTAGGAAAATGGTGGCTTAATGCCACAATTTATCCTTTTGTACTGTAGAATTGCATAACATAAAGAGAGCAGAAAAGATGTATCGGTTCCACATGGCTTTAATGCTAATATATTTAAGCTGACAGCACTAAAAAAAGTACGGAAAGCAGCTCTGCTAATGTTATTCTCATTTTACATCTCTGTGTTTAATCAAAACTTTTGTCAAGCTGGTACCATCTGTTTCATTAACTAGCAAAACCTACAGGTGACCCAACACTAATACCCATCTCCTGTTACTGTGTCTGTCTGACAGTCAATTGTGCTGCCAACCTGTGTTGAACAGAGAATTTCTTCTTTTGCTTCATTGATGGCAGTAACTCCCACTACTTCACCTGAAAAATGCTTTTCACCCCACATATCCTCCCCAATATTCACCTTGAACAGGGAACCACATGATCAGACAGCATGCCACATACATTTCAAAAGTGTCTTTCTCTGACTGAAGCTCAGTTTTGACTTTTTAACTTTGTTTTTGATAATTTTAGAAATCCTCCAAGCAGTCACGGAAATCTCCTGGAGATGAAGATGATAAGGACTGCAAAGAGGAAGAAAATAAGAGCAGCTCTGATGCTGGGGACGCAGGCAATGACACAAGAAACACTTCTTCAGATTTGCAGAAAACCAGTGAAGGGGTAATCTTCTGTTAATATAATTCACTTCCCATGCAGTTTGCTACTGGGGGGCTTTGGAGCTGGGGGTGAAAGACATTGTGTCGCAGTGACCTGTGCATACAACGTGCCGTCTTTTTACGTTGCATTTTAGTGCTCAGAATGTGTCTAGAACGGAAACATGGGACTGGTCCCTGCACTAGTACAAGTTTTGCTCTAGAGAAACAACTGAATGAGAAAAGATACTATAAGCATTATTTTTGTTCCAACACTTGCATGGATGTCAGCTGATAGGAACTACTGAAAACCATGAGCTGGAACGATGCAAAATTGATGTGAGAGCAGAATCAGACTGTTTGCGTAATGCATTTTGGCTCACTAAACAGTGGGAGCCTGCTTATCCTTTCACAGTTGTTTAAAATTTGTGCAGTCCCGCTGACTTCTTTGGAGTTCATGTGGGTTCATGTGCACTTCACAGGCTCTGCATACTGCAGGTTTTAGGGCAGATCCTGCTTGGGATATGACCTTCCAAGGAGGGGATATACAGTCTGCTCCACAGCAGGTTTTATGTTTGTGTCAGTTGTGTGTTCATATCAATATTATTCTGTTGTGACCGCAACAACAGAAAGAAAGGCTGCTGAGCAGGGGAATTGGTATGGGAATCAGTTAGTCGTCAGCTACCTTTACTAGCTACCTTTACTAACCACTACTATTTCTGACCCTTTGGAGCAGCACAGGCCTCCCTGCTCCAGCGCTTACAGCTCCAGCTCAGAACCAGTTCCTGTGTGGTTCCCATGCCAAGGCCAGCAGCCGGGCTGGGCAGTCACAGGAGCTGCTGAGTGACACGAATCCCCAGGTGTGAGAGGAAGCCAGCCAGCACAGGCTCTCATCTGACATTGCTGAGGTGCCTTAGCACCCAGCTGCATGCTCAGGCTCAACCCTTTCTCACAAAACACTTCTGGGGAGCTACTGTTGTCTCCTGCTTAAAGACTCCTCCCAGAGCTTCCTTTCCCCTTGTCTCTCTGTGGGACAGTGTATATGTTTTGTGGCTCTTCGCCTTATAAAGACTTCGATATGTGGCTCGTGGGGTCAGGAAGATCATATGCCCTGACTGTCTCCCACTCACTCTGAACAAGCAGCTGGCTTGAGCCAGAGCCTGAGACAAGGAGACGCCTTCCCAGCACCTTGCCCACAGAATGTGAGAGTCTGGGGCTGATGAGTGTGGTCAGAGCATAGTGTGCATGTTGCCCATGTTCTGGCTAGTGGACCCTGTGACACTTTCATATCTTCAAATAGGTATTTGAGTGAGCAAACTGGCCATAAAGTCCATCTGAGGTGGCAAGAGGTTCAGGAGGGCAGTGTGACTGGAGTTCACAGAGGCATGTTCTCCATGTAAGGACCAAATGCTTACTGAGTTATGTCAGTCGCAGATTAAGTGGCTAAAAAGTCACATAGGGTGTTGGCTTTGTGGCTGGTGACATTCTTTGCTCTTCCTTCTGGATGTGACATGCTTGTAACTGCTGGGAGGTAGAGCTGAGCATGCTAGAACATCATGGTGCTCTGCAGCATTTTCAGGTTTGCAGATATCTCAGCCCCTATGCTAAAATATCATCAACGGTCTCTGTGTCCTTCCTGCCAGCACCAACTCCACAGGAATACTCAGTCAACGTTGTCATACCCATGCGAGGAGTTGGCCCTGCTCTGACTTCTGCAACCCCAGCACTCGAGCTTGACCTCACACTTGAACGACCAGTCTTTAACTAAATCTTGGGTGCTTTTAACATTACGGGAAAGGTGAAATTTTAGTAGCAGGTACTAAAGAGAGATGGAGAGACGGTTTTAAGGGCAGCTTGAGATAAAAGCACTGATAAGTTTGGAGAAATTCACATCCTGATCCAGATATTTCACTGTGGGCATTTCTGCCGCAGAATCAGCATTTCACATGTAAATCCTCTTTTTAGATTTTGTCAGTGGTGCAGTTCTCTTTTAGGACCAGGAGGGGACACTCCATCTCCTGGCATCCTCAAAGCCAGGCCAGGTGTCTTTTTAGAAGATATGCCTTCGTCAGACACAAGGCGCTCAGGGAAAGAGTAATCAGATTTTTTTTTCAGTTGCTGTTAAACAGCCAGTGACACAGCACGTCTCTAGATCGACCTCCTGGGGTACAGGGCCGGCTGTCCTGCAGCCACATCCTGCTGGACATCCAGACTGGGAGTCTGCTGGAGGGTGTTGAGCTCCTCCAGCCCATGCACTTGAACTTCTCTTCTACAAAAAGGAAGGTCAAAAAAGACCAATATGTGCCTGCAGAGTTGGGATATGGTCCTCTTGTTCACATGCATGAGTTCGGAAGAACGTCTAGGTCTGCTAAAAGACACCATCATAGATGAGATTATGTCTCTTTAAAATCATTTAGCTTGTGAGAAGAGCACTGGACCAACACCAGGCAGTCTGAAGAAGATGGGCTTCCTCCTCCCCAGCGAGCAGCAGCAGAGCTGCATGCCCACCGCCTTGCCCACTGCCAGCCCAGACGGGCTCTGGCCGGTCATCTGGCCATGAGATGGCGCCAGGCACCATCCAAAATGAGCTCTGGGGGCTGCGTGAGACCCACACCTGAGAAGAAACTTGTAGAAAGGTATCATGAGGGCAAAGAGACAAGAAAAACAAGGGCTCAGGGCCCTGATCCCAAGGATAGGCATGTTTCATGCCCCTGTTTTTGCCACCATGACTGGCTGCTTAAAGGATGCCTGGTGGTGGAGGCAGGGAAGGGCGGTGGAAGGCAGGTGGGCAGAAGGCTGCGGGCTCAGCTACCCTGCGCATAGTGCTCCCCACGGCTGCGTCCTGGAGAGCCTTTGCCTCCTGTGCTCTGCACTGCCCAGGTCTCTGACCACACCTAAAGGACACAAGCAGCTTTTCTCTTAACAATACTAATAACAATGAGGTAGTGATTATGTTTTATAATGCCTGGCCTGCAGGCTGAAGACACATCTGCCCTCTTCAGACCAGAGGGAACCTTGCCTTTAATCACACTCACCCTCAGCATTATGGGGATCTTCTTGAAGGGTTAACGGCTGAAGTCAAATGATTGCAGGAGCATCTTCATCTATATTTTTTAATGAAATTTCTAACCTCCAGGTGGTAGAGGAAAGCTTGAAAATGGGAAGTGATGGCTTCCTAAAGACTCAAAACCCAGAGCAAATAAAAGTACTTCCAAAGCTATGATATTTTTTCAGCCAATTTCACACTGTTCAGGGGCTCAACTTGTGATTTTTTTTTTTGATCCCTGGGGTTGACAAAGCTGCTTTCTTTTCTTATCTCATCCCTTAGTTTCTCAACTATTCTTGAGGACTACAGGCACCCTCAACAGCAGAGACATTAGCTTCCTCAGACTCAGCCACAGTTTATAATTGTGTCCTGCCACTACCTGTTTCTCAAGCTCTTTCCTTCACTGCTGTTCTTTGGCTGATTCCTTCCCCAGAAAGATGCAAAGCCTGAACCTCAGGGTTTTATTATCCAATATTAATTAACTAATAATATATTAGCTAAGACAGCCCATCCCAGAATTTGCTCAAGTCAAAAGTCACAGACCCCACCCCCCATGACAGTCCTCTGCTGTTAAATATTAAATTGTTTTGGCTTTCTCAAAACACCACATAAACAGAATATTCCAGTATTCATGGCTCTGTGTCGTTTACTTTCTACGGTACAAAATTAGCTCATAAATCAGTGAATTCGTGGCAGCAGATTTACATTCCACATTTAAATCTCCAGTGACTTGTGTGTGTGGTTCTTGGCTGGCATTAACTCTGAATCTTTGTAAGTGAACACCTAAGTTGCTTTTTACTTTCACTCTCTGGATACCCATAGAATGACATTTGAAAGCTGGCTGTAGTCCCTGCCCTGTTATAGAGTATTTGAATGTTCAGGTCAGCGCTCAGGGTATGTGGCAAGTTTTTCTTTTGGTATTCATTATTTTAGTGACAGTCCGGACATTGTGTTGGTAAATGAGGCATTCTCTTTGTGTACAGATGCATGGGGTTGCCTTTCAGGAGGTGAATTATTTCACTGAGGCTCTGAAAAATAATAGATATGTTGGAAATGAAATACATTTTTTTGCTCCTGGTACAGCCCGAATATTAAAGTGGGGTAAAGGACTCTGATCTTTTCACTCATGCTGACAATCAGTTACTAACATGGGAGTCAGTGGATCTATTTGTGGAGATGACTGCTTGCCAGCATGAATAAGGGGATCAAAATCTGGTCCAAAATTACTGCCATCTGATACTATTGCAATTGGGAGAAGATATTTAAAACAGCCTGTGTCCAGGACGTATTTTTTGTTGTGATATTCCTGTGGGGTAGCAACAATTCCAGTTAACTGCTGTGAAAGACACGTTACGGCCAAACTGGCCAGAGAAATACAGGTTCATTGTGTCCTTCTGATATGGTGCTGAGATGTTTGGTTCCTTCACTCTTCATTCTTTAATTCTCAAGAATAACGCTGGTTAGGCTGCGTAACGGGTTTGGGGTTTTATCAACATTAAAAGCGTAGCATTTAGGGCTCTATTCAATGTAAAACCATTTATGTGGGCGTTTTTCCAGAAAATGAAAACAGTATGTATTTGTCTGAATTTTTTTCAGCAATTTGAGTTAAAATTTACCCCTCCAAAAAAAGATAACATTTGTAAAAATGTGTTCAATTATTACACAGTAAAAATTTCTATGTAGAAATCAAACAGTGGCATACTCCTGGGTGTAAAGGTGTGTTTTCTGCTGCCTTCCTATAGGTCAGGATAACAGCACTGCTAAATCAGGCAATGGGACATAGCTCAGGACAAACATGGATGTCTGAATGCAAGTTGAGGTTAAAGCAGCTGGTATAGAAGAAATACACTCTTTGCGTCTCTGGGTACATTGAATCCTGTAACCATTTTGACCTCAAACCAACATGGAATAACAATGATCATACAGAGCAAGTAAATCATTATCCTTCTGCCCATCCAGCAAGAGCCTTTAAGGTGCAGGATGGCTGAGTCAGCTGCCAGACGCTGTTGAGGAAGGAATTTTCAGTGCCAGAAAAAACAAAGCCATTTGTGGGTTTAGTTTTATTCCCTGCTCTCTGTGTTCTTTGTCCTTCAATTTTATTGATGACTGAAATTTCTCACTCGAGTCAGTCAGATCCTGCGCTGTTTCTTCGGTGTGCAGTAGCGCTGCTCAGTGCGGCACACGTTGTGCCGTATGTTACAGTACAGCTGAGGGCCTTGTTCAAAGATGATGTGAGTTATCTGTTTCTGAAGAGATGTGAAACTGTGGAGACCATGGCAACGGCGCAGCTCTGCCGCATCCTCGTTCAGCAGCTGCCGCGGGAGCTGCCAGCACCGTGTGCTGCCTGGGCAGGGCAGGGAGCCGGGGTCCCTGTGCAGCCCCGCTGGCCCCGGGGGCTGCCTGCGTCTGGGGAGGACAGAACTGCTGACTTCTGGGGCACCTGGGAGTGCGCCTGGGAGGCAAAACGTGGGTCATGCTGGAAGATGGTACTGGAAACTCAAAATCCTAGAGGATGATTTGCATACCTGGCTCTTTGTTGTCCCTCCTGTGCCACACCGTGGCCCAACAGACCGATCTGTGAGACACCAGGGGGTGGAAGTATTAACATTCCCAGCGCCTCACGTGAGGCTGGTGCCTACCCGGTTTTCTGGCCTTAGCCCAGAGGGGAGTTAGTAAGTGCAAAGGTTTCATGCTGTGAAAGGACAGCTTTCCTTACTGCATCTGACAGTGGTACCGTAGGGACCGACCGTTTCACCACCCATCCTGCCTACCAGGGCAGGGTAGCAGCTGTCATTAAGAACTTCAGCAGAAGGAATGGTTTGATTGACTGCGCATTTGTAGTTGTTTTAATGGATGTCTGCACTTCCCTCTGAAGGGAAGAAACGGCAGCCAACCCCTCCAAGCCACGTCTCCAAAGCATCTGCAAGGATAATCTCATTGACTCTTAAACAGGAGCGAGGTGAATGGCAGTGCGGTGCTCTGGATGATCAGCCCATTGTTACACCTTTGGGGGGAGGCAGGGCTCCGGCAGTTCCTGTAAGCCCTCACTACATGCACGAGCATTTTATAATAACCCCTTATCATTTGTCATTAGTCAGGATGTACCAGGACCTCCCACACGGAAAGAGCAGGTTTCCATTACTTACTGTTGGCAAACCCTTTGTTGCAGGAGAGAAGAACCGCACTGAACAAACACAGTGCAGCAACCAGACTGGGATCCCAGACTGCCAAGCGGGCACTTGTATGCCCATACCCTCTTGGATAGCGGACCATAGTCCGCTATAGCCATGGCATCACACACAGCAAGGGTGATGGGCCAGAGGGGTAGAGAGCTTAGGCAGCAAACAGCTCATGCAGCGACGTTAAAATGTCTTCTTCTCATATCCTCCTCCAGATCCTGGGTAAAATGAAAATTCCGTCCTCCCCAGTGGATTTCACCTGTACCCCCCACTTATTCCTTGATGTTGATTTTTTTCCTTGGATGATCCCACCAAATACAGTACTAAGTCTTTCGTACTGCTTGTATGTTGTGTTTATTTCTGTCCGTCAGGGTGTGGGTGGACAAGCATTCACGCTCTGAATTCTTTACTAAGGAGAAGGGACATCTTGCTCGGGGTCAGGTAGTCATGCAGTGTTGCATGTCTTCATGTTGCCAGACAAAAGCAGCGTGTCCCTGTGCCTGTGGGCGAGTTTTGCTTTCTCTGTTTAACATGAAGAAACCGCGACTTGGAGACCCTTGCCATGATCACGCGAGGACAGTCTGTGATCTAATGTCAGTGGAAGCAAGAGCTGACCTTGACTCAGTCCTGACGTGGGAGTTTCTTCCTTTTCTGTCATCACCTTCCAGGGAACTCCAGCCCAAACCGTTGCCTTTTCAGAAGCAACATTCAGATACGCTAGCTCTGAAGACTGTTGCTCTTTCTTCATCCTTGCTGAGCGTTCGTTCGTTTGCCCAGACAGGTGTTCTCCTCGCGAGGCGTTCAGGAGCGCAGCAGTGCCCGAGCTCCTGCAGGACGCACAGCAGTGATTTAGTGCAGTGCAAAAATGCAAAATGTGGTTGTGTGTGAGGTTAACTGCAAGGTTCGTATTTAAGTGGTTGGGGAAAACAAAACCAACCCACAGACACTGCATATTTGAATAAAGCCCTAAACGTTTACTTTTAAACTGCATTCTTTAGTATTTTGTAGCAGTATGTTTAGTTGATGTAACGTAAGCAGTTTTTTCTAGAAAAAAATTTCTGTTCAAACAGACCAGGTGGTTACTTGTACCCGTGATGTTGAAGTGTAGGAATACGGCATTAATTTTATCCAGTTTGTTGCAGCAGGCTTTTTCTTACATTAAATGTGATATTTTTTTCTGTCTCTTTCTCTTTCAGACTTAACCAACAAAATGACTGCTGAACATTAAGGGAAAACACAAGAAGGTTCCATGTTTGGTTGTCTAATATTCTTGGATTTGATATGAGTCACCACATCTGTCATTAGTGTCATCAACAGCATCCCAGTTTGTATGCACATTACTCACATTCCTCTCTGTTGTGTTTGCAGAAATGACATTTTACCCTTTTTTCTAAGGGTTACTTTTTGATTTTCATTATTATTTGGTTGCATGAAGTTGCCCTTTACCAGTGGCTGAGGTTTATGAAGATATCGCATACTTGAACATGTTTTAGATTCCTTTTCTAGCTAGAAAAGGTGTAACTCCAAATTATATCATTCTCAATCAGCATTTTTTTAAAAACAAGTAATTCTTAGAAATGAGTCCCCTCCATACGAGACTACAACAGTATCTTCCACCTACAAACATACTTTTAAATTTCCCTATATCCATACTTTGTTGATTTTTGATCAGTTTACAACATAAAAGAAAAATTCTTCTTCAGTTGAGATCACCACCAAGTTCAATAATGTAATAAAATACCTTTCCTTATTAGAAGTACCTAGCTAGCTATACTCTTAATACTTCTCAAAATCATGATGTAATGTACACTATCTGACTTAGTTCCTATATGTGGAGTTAGTGAAAGTCTTTTTGTGTTTCTTTAGATTAATACAAGGATTTTTTCCAATGCCAACACAATTTGAAATCATTCATTTGGATGCTTTCCATTTTTAAGCTTAACTGTGATATAGAACCCTATGGGAAACCAAAAGAAAACATCAATTTTAAATACTGAAAGGCTTAAAAAAGGATGCTGTCGTTCTGGCTTTTTTTTTTTTTCCTTTTGGAAATAGAACTAGACTAGTAAGTAAGCATTCCAAATCCATTATTCTGTGTACATTATTGTTGCTATTGTGATAATAGAGATTTTTATTTATTTTTATGCCAGCTTTTATTGTGAAAACATATTTAGTCTGGTTTTATCAATCCTTGTTCTGCTTGTCCTTGGACATCTTTTGCGTATTCAAGGTTTGTAGTTGACGAGTTTACTGTAAAAAACTAAAAAAAAACCACAACAAAAAAACAACCAAAAAAAAAACAAAACAAAAAGAAAACAAAAAAATGTATTGTTTTTACAGAATAAATTTATTGGAATGTGTATTGGGAGTAAGGTTTGAGGTTGTAAGCAACTAAGTTAGCGTCATATTTGGCTTCATACGTGTAATAATGTGAGGTATTAATGTAAGTCAAGTATTAAAGCAAAACATTCTGTTAACATGAGTTGACCATAATAGATACAAGTGCAGGTGAGATCTTTATTTTTTCTGTACTTTGCCTTTTCTGGATAACAGGAGGTTATTAAATTCACCTTGAATGTATTCACAGTTTCTTTAAAAACATGAGAAGTAACATCAGAGGCTCAAATACCTGTTTATGAGACAGCACGTCCTGTCGCAGCCCAGCAGCTCGGGGTTGGTTTTCCGGGGAGGACGTGCTGGGATGGAGCTATCCCAAATTCTAGCGTACACGGAAGGAGCCCGCGCCAGGGAGGCTGGGTGCTGGAGGAGGTTATGGCTAAGGTCCTTTTTGCCGAGAAGCACTGACTGAGATGTGGCGTGGTTCTTTTGGACCTGCCCCTTTGGCTGGAGGTATAAAACCTCTCTTCTGGGTCCTCTCTTCCGGGCACTGCTGTGAACAACACCTCAGTGTTCAACGGGAGAGCGTTAAAGCATGAATTTCTTGCTGCTCTGAAAGTCCCCTTGTGCAGGGTGCAACACGCATGCACATGAGATGATGCTTTCTTGTTACTGATGAGGTTTAAAAAGGCAATTAAAATTCTCTAATCAAAACACCCAAAAGTCAACATCCCAAAATGAAGTGTTTCCAGTTAAAATGGATCAGCTAACTTCATCTGTGAGAAAGGCACTAAATGTACTGCTTTTAGCATAAATACACCTAGGAGCCACAGAAATAGTTCTGATTGCAAACAGGAACATAAACTACACAAACCAAGGTCGCTGTATTTGCTGCTACTTGTTTATGACCCACCAGCATTAGCAAAAGTAGCTGCGGAGAAGAACACGGCCAAAAACCCCTCCTCTCTGAAAATGTGTGCTACAGCGTAAGGCCTGATTGTGCAAGGTAACGAGCGCTCCGTGCCCAGCTCAGCCGTGCTTGTAAGCACGTGCTTAACTGCAAGGAGACGAGCAGTCCCTGCAGAAGTGAATCCTTGAAAGAATTAACAAAACTGTGATTTGCTTATCATCTATGGAGTCTTAACCATGAGAGCTGATTGATTGCTTCTTAAAAGATTTCCTGGGATTTTTAACAAGGCTGACCCACAAGACATACTGTTGGACAAATAAAACATGTGCATGTGACAGAGTTATGGATGTTAATTTTTGACACTTCAAAACGTTGACCTTCACATTCTACAGTAGCTCTGTATAGGGCGTCCTAGCACCGATGTTCTTCAGCGTGCGGAGGCTAAACACTGACATCATTATTATTATTTAACTTCAGGCAGTATTTCTAAAACTGTCAAAGCAGCTTACTTAAAAATAGCTATGGGAACTAGCAGCTCCACTGCAGCACAAAGTCAAAATGTTGCGAAGTGGTACTGAAGAGAGTCATCTTTATTTTCCCTTTTGGAGTAGGATAAACAAACCAGACCGTGCAATTTTACACAATCGTGCAATTTTACACATCTTACACGCTTCATTTGGGTTCCATTTGAGCAGTTCAATTCCATCCCAACCCAATTATATACATCGCCAAACAGAGGAGCTGAAAACAGTTGTGCTATTCCGCTTTTTCTTCTTGTTTTGTTTTCATAAAAAACTCCGGCTTGTGGACACACCTGTAAGCCAACAGCTGGGGAAGAATTCCATACATGATGTTCAATATCAGAAAAAATTGTTTTGCTTCTTCAGGGACTCTGTAGATGTAGGGAGTTCGAGCATGAAGAGAAGCACCAATATGGGAAAATTGAGCCTGTGGTGTGTATATATTGTATATATTAAAAAAAAGGTAAAGTTGCTGTATATTATGGAAAGACAGTATAATCTGCATGCAAGTATGCATCTCCAGCGACATCTTCCAAGCCAGCCCTTTTATTCCAGAACTACCCATCCTACTTCTGCACAGCGGTATAAAAATACACCCTAAACTAAGGTCATTAATATCTGCGTATAAGAGGCATAAGAGAACTGTCAGTACCATGGTAGGAGGTGTATTTTATGCACATAGTGGCACTGATCTTTACATCAGGTCTAGGATTTCACTCTGGGCTTACAGGTGATTATTCATGCAGCCGGGTCCACGATCCTTCCCCAGCCAAACGGCCACGGCAGCGTGCATCGCTGTAGAGATCTGCGCTCCGGACCCTCAGCCCAGGGCAGGACTCGCACCAACCTCCCTAAGAGAGTTGCGTTTGGCATCAAGGAGAAGCAGACAGACACTCGCTCACTCAGAGTAAAGTTAGAAAATAAAATCTTGGAAGCTCTGTTAGGGTTTTTTGGTTTTTGTTTTTTTTTAATCTTAAACCCAGTCTTACAGATTCTGAGCCCAGAACTCCTGATGATTTCAGAAAATGTCTGCAATATTTGGCTTTTGGGCTGGGGGTGGTTCTGAAGTATAGGTTAAGTTTACAGTGAAGGTTATATGCAAAGACAAGCTTGCTGGGCTGAAGCATATTTTTAGCATAAACAAATATTTAAAGATAGAAGCGTCAGGATAGTCGCTGTCTTTTGTCTCCATCTGTTACCTGCTATTTCAAGCTACAGCTCATTCACATTAACTATTGTGTGTCCAATTATTTTTTTTAATTTAGTTAGTGCGCAGCAGAGGAGATCTGAGAAGTTAAAACATCAATTTGATCTTAAGCAGAGCAGGAGAAAGGGACACCAGGATTTTAGTAACACAGAGAAGTACACGATGGCCAAATCATGTCCTCTGTTCTGGCTTCAGCAGGAGTTATCTTGGACTCACAAAGAACACAGTTCTGTTCACAGTTAGCAAAGTAGAAGGTGAAATACAGTGCAGGTGTTTTAATACACACCCCTCTAGCAAAAGGTTAGGCTGAGGCCATACATCAAAACAGAAAAGGAAATCGGTTTTCAGGTGATTCTAACCACCTCCACTTAACAGGGAGAGCTGATCTGGCAAACCTGAGTCAGGAAATGGAGTAATCACAGAAATCAAGTACAAACACACTTCAGCAGAGTGCCACTTAGCATGTTTCTGTAAATAGCGATTACACAGTTAACAGATGTTCAGGGGCACGCTATCAGCAGCCTTTTTATATCAGCCCCATGAGTCAAGCTGTCTTTTGCAGCATGTTTGTTCTCACCTGTCTCAGCCAAGAACTGCTTTTAGCACCTGGATGGTCTTGCTCGGATCTCTGCTACCTTCCTTCACCTCGGGAGCCATCTCAGCCCAAGCAGCCAGAGTGTTCCCCAGCAGATAGCCAGCTATCATCAGGCTTCAGGTAGGATGTTTGGGGTGTCTAATGTTTCCCTAGATACTAACAGCCTCCTGGTAGTATCTTAGAGTCTCTACTGGGGTGAACAAGATGCTAAGCTGTGTACTTCTCTATGGAGGATTGCAAGGCCTGCCTGTCTCCCAAGAGTGGCCAGCTGTGCATCATAGTAAGTTGATAATAAATTTCTAAGTTTATAGTAAGCCTAGTCAGAAAGAGCAGTAAGGGGCTGCTTCTGAGAGACCAAGAACTCCCACAGCCTCCTCGATGCCTTTGAAGATCTAAGCCTTATTTGTGGTCTTGTCTCTAACAAGAGTTGTGGCATGTTAGTGAGCTTTAAGCTTTATAAAAAGTAGAAACATTTTGTTCTATTTGTACCCCATGAAGATTTTTACTAGCTAATAATACACCATATAATGAAGTTACTGTTTATTAGGATTGTCTTTCAATATAACACGTTGTTTTTTCCTTTCATTACCAGGGAGGATATTTAGGTCTATTAAAGTCACTTTTTTCCCCTTTTAATTTGATTTGCCTCTGTGGAAACTGTGTTATGTCTTTAATCTCATGTGTTTCCTTTCCATGACTGTACTCTGCTTCTGCTTCCCCCCGCCCTTGGGGCAGGGGGTGTGTCTTAAAAGCAGATCTCTCACTCACCAGTAGCTCAGAGACAGAGGGGACAGCTAGGGACAGAGGAGGGCCTGGAAAAAGGTTAGGAGTCCTTCTTCACTCTGTACCTTCTCTCTAAAACTGACTAAAATCAGGCAAAGCCTGTAACTGATTTTGGAGGGGTTTGGAGTAGGTCTTATGAGCTTAAGGAAAGCCATCAAATAGAGTGGGGGAGAGTAACCTAGAAAAATTTGTGCCTTGGGTTTAGATTCTCTTGTAGACAAGAGGCACTGCAGAAACTAGCCACCAAAAATTGCAGGATTAAGGAAAGCACATAGATGGAGAAGGAGTAGAGAAAAACTTTCTACATCTGAGAGAACAGGGAAGTGAGCTACGGAGAGCTGGTGAAACAATGGTTTTGGGTAGCAGGGCTCTTCATCCCTTCTCATGTAGCTCACTTGCATAGGGAAATAGTCTCTGAACTTGATTAAATTGCTATTCCAGCCCTTTTGTATAATCAAAAGCTCCTGGTACTTTTGTTGTGTGACATTCAAAGAGCTCTTCCTGAAGCTTCAGAAAGTCCAATAAGGGCCACAACCTGGCTTTGGGGTCTGAATGTTGGTAACAGAATAATTCAAGCTGAGAGCTATATGTAATTCTGAAAAACAGTAAATATTTCTCTTTGTGTGTGAAAGGCTAGGCGCTTTAAGAGTTCTTAGTTTAGGTACATCAAATGGTATTTTGAGACTTGTTTTTATAAGAAGTGCATACTTCATAATGACAGAAAAAAAATACTTAAAATCCCCACATTCCCCATCTCTAGGAGCAGTATTCATTCCCAGGGCAATGCCCACTGTTTCCATCATTAGATATTTACCTTTTTTGGACCTTTGTGCATAACAGAAAGCAAAGTGTGTTTCAGTAACTACTTATGTTTTAATCATCAATTAAAAGCGTTTTAACTTGAGAAAACAGTAGACAAACCTGGAAATGTATTTTGTGCCTCAAAATGACAAAACAAAAAAGTAGAGAAGTGAGCCTCCAATTCATTGTCACACATGTTTTTCATTTCAGGTTGCTCACAGTTCACCAAGTCAAATTAATTAAATCATGTTCAGTTGTGGGATGACTGAAGTTTACTCTGCAGTGTGTTAAAGTCAAAACTACACGAAAACCCCAAACTTAAAAGAAATGTTTTTTGAGTCAGGATAAAATGTGGGGAGTGTGCAGCAACACAGAGTCCTCTCAATTAGTTAGTTTTTGTCAGCCCATGCCTTTTGCTTGTGCCTAGGACAAGCTTCAGAGAGTAAGGTGGGAAACTTTGAGTGTTAACTTTGGGTAGCTTTTTCTCTCCTTGTCTAATGCATAAATCAGCATTATCCTGAAGCCAAACGACAAAGGACAACAGAGGGGTTCTAGATTTCAGCAACAAAATGTTGCATGTATTAATCATACAGCTAAAAGGTACAAAGTGCCATTAAAAAAAAAAAAAAAGTGTGTGTTTGCTATTGGAAACATTTAAAAAACAACCAACCAACCCCCAACAAGCCAAAACCAACCAAACGAAAATCACCTCCAATCTGGGGGGCTGAGCTTCTTGGTAAATTTGCAGGGTTGTCATGGTCAGCACACTCTTGAGTTCTGGTTTACTTTTCCTTGTGCTAAATAATCTTTGAAGGAGCAGTTTCTTTCCTGACTGACTGGGGAATTATGAAACCTGAGTAATCTGTCAGTAGGGAGAGGTTCCTGACACTGGCTTGCCTACTTTAGCTAGCCTGTGCTTTTTTTAGATTAGATTTGGGCCAAACACAGTTGTATGATAGTTACGATACCTTTTGAGCATTGAAACCTCCTCATTAATGTTTGCCAGATTCTGTTTTGATATGATTTGGTGATTCAAGAACTGGTGTGTTTAAAATAAAAAAGTCATTCTCTGTGATAGTTGCTCACAAATAGAAAACAAACTGTCACTCCCCCCATCCTTACTGCGCATTAATCCATGGTTGCTGTCTCTGGCCTGGTGAACAAAGTGTTGGTCTGTGTTTGTCTAATAGCAGTACCTCAATTACACTTACTGCCGTGTCCCTTTGTTCTCATTCTTGTCGCAGGATTACGTGCATATTTTCTGCATTGTCTGGCTGCTCAGAGCACCTTTCATTTCCTACATACAGTATAAATCAATTGGCACTGTCTCAACTGCTAAATGTTCATCTAGCTGTCACAAGAAGGCATTTACTAGTTCCTCTTGCATTTTTTTGGTTTGGCCAGTCTTCTCATAACGATCAGTGCCATTTAGTAATTAACTACAGTTGTTTATTTAGGAGAATCAGAACAGAATGTGTTAAAAAAGTATGACCATTGGTCTGCCTTTGGCAACATGAGCATGTCTTAGTGTTACTGTGGTTTGTGGCCCAGGGATTCTCGTCTCCCTTAAATTAGTTTTTTACAGCTATAAAAGGTGATCTGAGTTACAATGGCATAAAACCTGCATGGGAAGATCAAGCCCTGGGCCCCTTATTTATTCCGTAAGTCTCTACTTATTAACTTGTAATTCAAGAATGAACATGTTACAAAGAAGTACCTGAGCTAGTCCTCCAGCATGTATAAGGGTTAAATCAGGCATCCAGGAACAACCAGGCACCAGCAGGCCATACAGAGCAACCACAGAGTATGGCACAGAGTAGAACATGTATGCCAGCATCTGCATTTTAAACAGAAATATTAGTTGCTTTGCAGTCTGAGGGAGATGCATTTAAAAATCAGCCAGCTGCTGACTGAGGAGTTGTGACTATTCAAAACTACACTCCTGGCAGCAATGATTCCCAGGCTTTTTTGCAGCTGTGACTTCTTTGAGAAAAGAATTTCACACCTGGATGCTGTTCACTGGATCCAGCTACCCTAAGGCCTCCACTACAGCCATCAGGCTGTTGTCTCTCTGCCCCATCCAAATCCACTTTATCCCAGGACATGTTTTTCTACCCCTTGCCACCCTGATACCATGCCAATAAGCATGGCTTGTCCTAACTTGGTGTCCAACACAACATCGGTGTCCATTTCTCAAGCTCCACTGCACTTTCAAGTTTGGAGGTGGGAGATAGATACACCCAAGCCACCCCTTTCCCAGAAAGAACTGGTCCAGCAGAGATATTTGGATTCTGCTCATTGCCTCACTTGTCAATCCTCTCACCACTTCAGGCCCTGCCCCCATGCAGCAGCCAGGGTGACAAAAGAATGGCAACCTTGCAAACACTGCAAAACTAAAGCACAACATTCCCTCCTCTGCAATGCTTGTGTAAACAGGGTTTGTAAAAAAAGTGTCATGTTTCAAGGAGTGTGTCACTGGTGACAGAAGCATAACATAAGCTTAAGGAATCTAGTCCTTACTACACTCCTTTTTGCTCCATTATTTCAGACTGAAAGTCTACTTAGCCCTTCTAAGGAAGGGGAATGATCATAAAAAGCATGCAAATCTGTTTCATGGGATATATTAAAAGAAGCCTCAGTAATTAGGATGTGTAACTCTAGGTAACTGATTTGAATCCAAATTAAGTTTATCACAACAAAGAGTTTACTCCCTGTAATGGCTGTAGTAAAAAATATGAAATACCATTTCACTTGCCATGAACAAATGCTTCCCTTATTGATCTTGTCACCTATGAAACCCATGGCTTCATCTTTGTGCCAGTTAACAAATCACTTCTTAACACTCTATGCTCCACAGTCAATGCTTTACCTGAAGCTTAGGATAGGCAGCAGGATCTTTTATATAAGGCTCGTGAAGTTGAATATATAGCCGGCAGAGTTCAGCAGGGCAATCCAGAGCAATCTAAGAAGAATTTTTAAAACTTCCCGTGAACAAAGAATTCGTTCTAAAACGAGCTGACCTGACACCTCTTACCAGCCCTAGAGATTCACTAGCGGTCTGCAGCACTGCTACCCTGGAGTCTTGCTCAAAATCTATTGCAAAGGTGATCCATTTGATCACCCATTAAAAAGCTGAAATGCAGCCTCCTCTCAGCTCCTGCTCAGAGGGTTTGTGAGGAAATGCTGACAGCCTGCTTTAAAGATTGTGACTGGAAGAGAATTCCAGTCAGCTGGCTATGCTGTAGTAAAAGTATAATTGCTATTGATTTGCTCTGATAAACAGACTTTGATCCCAGCAAATGAACTTTCCAATGGAAAACTGCTCAAAGAGTGGAAACTTGAGGTTAAGCACCCAGTTTTAGGATAGCAAGCTATGAATGTAGTCCAAGAAAAGAGTTGCATTGTGGCAAGGTAGCAGTGGAGAGCAATGCAGAGAAACAGGGCTTAATTAAAATAATAATAATTTTTAAAAAGAGAGTAGCAAAGGAGAGATTATTGGATTTTACATTCCTATAGAAAGAATAAAGTTCCCAATAAACATGAAGAGACCCAGTTGCAAAAGTAGTTCCTTTTCTTAGTAGCCCTTAAAACTACTACAAAAAATACTACTCTAAAATGAGTTAGCAATCTGTGTCAACAGCTGTCACTAAGTGTTTTATGGCAAGGCACCGCCAATGCCTAAATTACAGGACTGAACAGTAAGTTTTGCACAACTGAATTTCATGTGTATTTTTCATGTGTGACTTTGAGGGGGAAATGCAAAGATTTACAAACAGTGGATATTCCTCCCTGTTCTTTTTCAACATGGGCATCCAAGAAGCAGCTCTGAGTGGACTATAATGGGTTATGTTTTATTAGCTTCTTCACAAAATCATGGTTACTGCAGCTTACACAGAGATGTTCAGTTGATCTCTGTATGTATAAGGCCAGTAAGCAGTTCCTATTTGGTAAACGAAATATATAAGGAAATGACCACGCTCTCAAAATCAACAAAAAATTCTGAGGAATGAAGTAGGACCGTAGAACCAAGCGGGATTGCAGAACCAAGTTACATGTTAAAGCATGAGATTAACATTTCCCACAGCGAAATTACAGGTAAAACAGCTGATTAACCTGCATCAGGAGTGCTCTGAAGTAGCATGATCTATAAGAAATAAAGCAGTCTGTGACGAGTTAGAAGAAAAAAAAATATCTGAGGCAAGTTTTCAGAAAAACAGCAGAAGATGAGAGAGTAATGTGAGCAGAACTATGAAAGGACAATCTGCGCTAGGTAAATAAAATGTTGCTTGGATACTTATCATCTCCTCTTACTGGAATTATGCTAGACAGGATCAGATCTACAAATCGAGCAAGAAGGCATTTGAGCTCTGTTCACTGAATGATACACAACCTCCCTTCTGCTTAAGACAGAAAATGCTTTCGAGCTGACAAGGACTAGATTTACCTACTACTGGATTTATCTACTTTGAGCATTTTCAGTACTGATTCATTCCCTCAGAAATTTTAATTCAATCAATTATGCTTAAAAAGCAAACATTTTTTAAAAAAATCAGCTCTTGGTAAGTAGAAACAACATGTGGTGTTCAGGTCATGTGGATCATTTTTTTTTCAGGTGGAAATGTTCTCCTCTAACTCATGCAGTGTAAATTAACTTGGTTTCCTATATAATTTTAACTATGCATCTCTGTTTAGAAAACCATGAATACAGATTTAATTTAGTTGGTTTGTTTCCATGTTCTTGGACATACATAAATAACACCAGATCAATGAAAACAGTTTTAGGTCATGCTGATCCGCACTTGGGATGCTGTTTACTCTTGTGATTGTGCACCTACTTTCTTCTGAAAAACATACTTTACACAGGGCAAAATGGAGAAGAAAAGCACCACTAATTGTCGTAAATAATCAAATTGTCCTTAATATATCTAAGGCCTATTCCAACCCTGAAGGTCACAGGATTTCCCTTAACCAAAATGTACATACTTTTTCACACAGACACAATGATTTCAAATTTAAAAGTTTGACTGAAAATTAGAGACCAGAATATTAAAATATCTTCAACTTACCATGCCCCTAAATATGCAAAACCCCGTTGCTAGAATGAGGTATGCAGCTAACATTAAATCTATTGGTCGTCTTAGGAGTCCTTTCTTCTGGACTTCCTGAACCACCTGCAACACAGAACATGTTTAGTAAGTACATCCCAGTTCCACATGACATGTATTTAACTCCTGATCAGTCACTACAAGAAGGCTGAAGCAGTGAAACATTATGATAGAAGCAGTTAGTTCTCAGTTACGTTACCCTATTTACCTGCTGTTTTCAGAGACAGAAAGATTTCCACATCTAAAAAGGTGATTTCAGACTTTATAGGATGCAGTGAGGAAAATTAATCTGCATAAACTCTAGAAATGGATGCATCCAACTAAAGCCACTTCAATACAAATTAGTTTACTTTCGAAGCAACCTAAATCAAATGAACACTAACTCTGAAATCACATGAGGCTGTAAAGCAGCATAACTAACTTCTTCAAAGTTGTGTCTTTTGTTAATTGGAATGAATTCATTTTCCTGAATGGCCCTATGGAGAAAAGCTTTGGAAATGTAGGTTTGTCTCAAACATTTGAAGGTGAATCTAATACACTTTGTAAAAGTGCTGTTTGGAGGGACAGCAAAATGAGGGTCCATTTTGTTATTGACAGTGAATGCTGGTTTTCAGCAGCCTGTATCACTATTGAAATTAATGGAATATCACTGGCATAAAAGAAAAGCTTTTCTGTGGCCAGCTGAGTTCTCTGAGTTCAGTGAGCAAATAATGTATCTTAATATGTAATGCAGAAATAGAGAATGAACTGTGTGTGTGCATATGGAGCATGTGGAAAAGCCTCCTTTCATTCTTTTATTACTGTATGCTATGGATTCCTCTGATGGGCACTGAAGTGTTTCATCGCATCTGGATCTGTTCTGTTCTGCGTCTCCTTTCCTCAGCCTTAGAACAGTAATCCCCCCACCGCACCACAGGGGCTGATGTGAGGGATTCACACTCTATGGTAGCAAAGGCCATATAGGTATCTAACATGGAAGATGGCTTGGAGGAACCAAAGTCATCTCTTTGCCTACACGGTAAAACTTACAGGACCCATAGAAATGATTTGAGGTAGACTTTCAGCACTGTGTAGTCACAGACAAAATTATAAGCACATCAGAGTATCTTTCTGTAGTTCAGAGGGAAAACTTCCACATTTTTATGTGTTGCTCATTTCCTCTTCCTTTTTATTAGCAGTGTGTTGGCATGCAGACAGCAAAAGAAAAACCTGATTTCCTTCCTGTTATACACTTGTGGAATTGTCTCCAAAGCACAAAACAATAATTAGGATGTAGAGGCAGTCAAAAGTACTCAGGATCAAAATACTCACACTAAAGTTATTGAAACAGGAGAACTGATCTTGCAAGCACAATTCCTGAGTAAGAACTGCAAGATCCAAATTGTGGTTTAACAAAAATAAGGCTATCTTAAACACACAGGCCATCCCTTTCACAGAACTTTTTCTTTTAAAGGATCTTTTTCAGGAAAAAAAAAAAGTGACATCCTTCTTTGTTTTTCAAACACAAATAACAGGCCTGGTTTGGTAGTATGGTGTCACTTCACATTATTTAAAGTACTATTGTAGGAATGTTTATAATATTACCTGCAAAGAATATCTACATTCTACTATTTATTCCTATGAAAGACAAAAGGCCTCCCATGGCTGCTGAGCTGCAAGTAATTTTCAGATGTAGACTACCTAAAGATAATGGAAAGTTGTAAGGTTGATTAATATATTTTCTTTCATTTTTGTCTAAGTATGAAGTATATATATATATATATATATGTATCACTGCTCCTATCAAAAGGTATATTAAATGAATGTGCATATTTACTGTGATCACAAAGCTACAATAGAACTTTGTACTTAGAGGTTTTGGAGACAAAGTCAATATTAGTGGAAACAACCTCTGGTGCAGTACCAGTTTGTGAAATTGCCAGAGTAGAGAAAACGTGCACCTTTTTTCTCTATGCACACATTTATGCAAACGAAATGAAAACGCGAAGCTTAAAAGAAGCAGAAGCAAGAATTTGCAACAGTAAGCGCTTTGCTGACAGACCTCAGCTACGTAGTCATTTTGCCTTACCCTTCTTTTAACACAGAGAAGTCACATCAATACACGCTAAAATGGATTACATGTTAAGTACACTGACTGAGTAGAGATGACCTGCCACAGGTTTCCCATTTATTGCAAACAACATTGAACTCTGCACACATCTTGCCAACCCTGCTGTTTCTTTTGTGTAGCGAGGAAGTGTGTGGGCACGCTTTGCAATCTCTCTCACTTCCAGGAAAAAGCTATTTTCCATAACTTCTGAGAGGCTCCTTACACAATCAGTTTTAAGGAATTAGGATAATCTTGTGTGCTGCCCATAGAAGTCAGTCCCTTCAGAATGCATGTGCAAATCTGAATGTATGTGTATTAATTGTGTTAATGAATTCTAAATTAGATCATTAAACTTTTCTGAGCTGATATACTTGTAGATAAATCTGCTGGGCTTTGCAAATACTGCAGCACAGCTTGGTTTGATTCTAAATGAGGGCATAACTCCATTCCTCTCCCATGTACCCTCCTCTGTTAGAAAACACCCAGAACTTGATTATCTCTTCTCTGTCCCCACAGTGATTTTTTTTTTTAATTAACTGGTTTATAATAATATAGCAATGAAGACCTTGGCCAACAGAATATACCTTGCTTCCATTGCTTTCATCTAAGTATTTTCCTATATACTTGCACTATCATGTTTAACAGCATTATTACACTTTCTTTCTAAATCTTTTTCCAACTCTGAATAATGATAGCTAAAAAAGTTCAATTTTACAGCTAATTGCAAATGATCTATTGAAAGAGAACTAAATCCTTCCAGGACTTACAATGATTAGCTAGCTGATTAGTAGCATTACACACAACTATTTTCTGGAAACAATATTTCATTTAGGACTGAGTTGTATAAAAAATGAGGAAAAATTAATGAGGAGTTGTGTTAAGATTTAAAGGTATTTTAAGGTATACAGTTATTGAACACAGGTGTTTATGTTCAGATATGGAGCATAAATTAGCTGTGAAGATAAAAGAAGAAATTACTTAAGAAGGCTAGGAGGTCCCAGTGAAAGGAATCAAGGCTTTTTCTGTGACCTCCTGATTAAAGAAGTTTAGGTTTACAAGAAAGGATTCACTAAGAAGTGCAATGTTAAATTTTCAGATCATCAGCTTTTTATACACTCTCCTTTTGAAATAAAATTTAAAGACTAAGTTTCTCTGGAATATGTACCAAAGTAAAATATCAAACTGAGGTAAGCAGTTGAGCTCCTGATAAGCCTAGGAGACATGTCTGTATTTCAGCAAATACCTAGTCCATCACGTATTTTCTATAATAGCAATTTCTGTGATGTTCTCAGTACTAGGAAAACAAACTGAAACCTTCATCCATCCTCCATGCAAAGGATGTTCTCACTAATATATATGGCAAAAAATCACCATCACTACCTTTAACTACACTTGACTTCTCTACCCTGATGACTCTTAAGAATGTGTTTCTGGCCAGAATTACTGACGCCTTTAAATAAATCAGCTCAAATTGCTTTGGGATGGGACATGTGGTTTCCTATAAGCCTATGCAGGAGGGCAGAAGAGGGTTTGGCACCTGAAGTCTCCCCTGGTTTGCCTTTCATAGGGTTTGCCCTAAAAGTGTTGATTCTGTAGTGGTTCTTCAAACTTCAGGTGATATTAACATCTGTCTATACCCCTCTTTCTTACTGAAGAATCATGGGTGGGTGGCTGAATGTTCTCTTTCATACATTTCTGGGAAAATGTGTCAGTGCATCATCTGCTGTTATTCTACGCCATAGGCTATGCCCTGGCACGGTGACTGCCTGTTAGCTATGGAACAGGAACTAGCTCCTTCATCTCTATGTTTTCAGTTACAGAATAAACCTGACTGAGACTCAGGAGCTCTTGTGATGCAAAAATATTAACTGATTATATTACTTACAACTGATATGGTGTGCTGTGGCAATAAACTGGCTTGCTTATAGCAACAAAGAGTTAAAGATCTGTTCCGTGCTTTGTACTGCAGGTTGGTTTTTTTTTAATAAAACAGTGCATAAACTATTACTGCATACGGCCCAACTACTAAATTCAAAGGCAAGATTTAAGGAGCTTTAAGTAAATGTTATTTTTACAGATTTTTTTTAATAAGTAAAAAGGGTGTAAATAACTTTCACATCAATTAATGTACAATGTCTCACCTGTAAAATCTAACATTGCAGAATGCACATACAAAACATTATTAAATTACATGAAATCTGTAAGTCATCTGCAGAAGAATACTTTCCTGCAGAGCTTCTATAAGGATTTTGTGGTGCTTCACGAAGCTGGTATATGTCAAGATTTTCATCAGCTAAGAAACTGAAACAGTCAGAAACTGAATAGATAAGAGGGTAGTAACAGAATTACCCTGAGAAATGAGTTCTTTATATGTGAGTTTCTTTTGCTTTTTCTTTATCCCACCATAATGAAATGGTCCTGCAGTATAGATATTTTTACAGTATCTACCCCGCCTGGCAGCGATTGTCGTAATAAGTGAACAGCTACAGTACATTCCACGCTCACAGAGGGACCTATAAAACTCACTAGAAACAGCAGGCATATTTCTGTTTTCCTAACAGTAGCCAACACTTACGTACAATAATATTACCTTGACTGGAGTGTCATGAGTCACTGAAGGTTGGTTATAAATTCGGAACCCAGCCCATATGGGAAGGCAAATATATGGTACACTTAAGAAAAAAGCAGGACACACTTTTGTTCCGTATTTGCCTGTTAAAAAGTAATTATAAGATGTATGAGAACTTGTAAGCTGTGTTGCAGAAGAGCTAAAAAATATCCTATGTAATATCAAACCTGAAGGAGCTATGGTAATGTAAACATAAAACATCAGAAACCGCTGTTAAAGTGACACACAAATCTTGTTGAAAATCATGTGCTTGATAGTAGTAGAGTCACAGGTGACAGAGAGCCTCGCAGACAGGAAGCCGTTTTGGAAATTAGGGGTTTTTTGAGGGGACAGGAAACCATCTCTGTCACTGCAGTAGGTAATCCTATAGGATGAGACAGCTTTGAAATCTCTTAATGGAACCTGCTTCAAATAGAGACATCATTCTTCCAAAAATGGAAAAAAGGAATGTATCTGATATAGCATTTGTTTTCCAAAGTCCTGATTTCTCCTACAGGCCTGTACTAATGTTTGAGGAGAAAACATAAATTCAGAGAGCTATCCTCAGCCCAGGTAAATCAGGAAAAACTGTGTCTTTTACACTGGCTACTCTCTTATGCCAGAAAGGAAGGGAGAAGGCATGCTCTCGAGAACAAGTTTCTCAGCCTTCCCTAGAGGAAAGAGGAAGAGATATTGTCGCATTAAATCTGCTGACTATTTTCTCTGTGGTGCGTGTGTATCTACAACGGAGGGAACTGGACTGGCCCCAGGCTGCACCATGAATATTCCTCCTCTGTCATAAAAAGCAGGGCTGTAGCAAGCTTGTCTAAAGCTGTCCACAGGATTTGGACACATGAACGTTTTCCTCAGTTGAACACTGGTCAACTTCACATCCTTTTAAGCTTTGCTAAAAAGGAAAACTTCAACTGAGGGATGTGGCACTCTTAAAGGACCACCAGTCAGTAATAATGATGTAAATTTTTTTATTACAATTCTCAACCTCTAGCAGCACAGCTATGCACTGATTTATGTTAGAAATCCAGGAATGTTAAATTTATTTTGAAAATAGAATCACATTTCACTTTTAAAGGTGATCTGGATGCTTCTTGTAAGGTGCTTGAAAGTCAGACTTAAGTAAATTGTAAATTTCATGCAAAATAGAATTTATATTTTTTATGATACTAAGAGACAGTTATTGTCTCATTGCTTAAATTAAACCTAGTTTAGATGAAAGCCTTATAGGTATAATAAAATACTTTTTTTTTTTTTTTACTTGAGAACAATGTAAATTGAAAGGGGTTTTTTTCCTGGTCTCAATCTTCCCCTCCTCATATTTAAATTTTGAAATATATTGCATCTCTTTACTGATATTCCAATTCCTGTTTCATATAATTACAGAAAGGAACCAATACTGCAGTAAAATACAAATAGCCTAATGTTGAATTCAGAAAATGTTTCACAGGAAAAAGTTAGTCTCATAAATTATGTCCTTACCCACAATGTTTCCAGGCATAAAGACAATGATGCTCATGATAATTGAACCTAGCCAGTAAAGGCCAATGGTTCTATAGCTTTGTCTGTTTAAAAAAGAAAAAAAGATATAATTATTGCACCACCCCTAAAAATCCCCTAACCCAAATCACCCTCAAATATTATACTGATTGCCATGGTCGTATCTTAGTAAGTAAAGGTTTTAAAATCTGTACAAGTCAACACTGGATTCTTGCCTCTGAGAGGGGGATATGGAGAAATCCGACATTCATGTGTGAGAAGGTTATCACACGAACAGTACAGGATTTGTGCACGCTTAGGTATTTGCCATTATGTTTCACTCATCTGAAGGCTGACTGCATGATTTTGCATATCAGATTGTACAAGACTATCAAATAATTAATAATTAATTTCATTCTGGTAGTGTTTCTGTTACCAGTGGGTACATTAGCCTCTGGAATTTAAGTACTTCTTTTCTCAAACTATTTATTCAACAGCAAGAAACATAAGAACCTCTAGAAATAACCATTTTCTCTTAAACTGCATAGTACTCTCTAAAAATGTATGAGAGAACATCATCATGCTAAGCAATCCATTACTCCTATCATAAATGTTACTTAATAAAAAAAAACAAAGGTTTTACACCCATGGTTTTAATGTACATCCTCTTAAAGCTTTCCTTTTAACTAACACAAAGGATTCAGAGGGGCTATGCTCTCCCCTGCAGAGTGAAGAAGAGACACTACAAGTCAGTGGATTTCCTGGTCTTATTCAGCTGAGAGAAAGGGTAACTTGGTGAGATTTCAGTTCCTGAGAGTAATGAAATTTTAATAGTGTTGCTTTGGCCTAAGACATGAAACAGTCCTGAAAGAAAAATCTAAATACTGCAGAGAAAAGAAAGCCCTCTGAAGGTTATATGAGAATGCAAGCAAAATAAAGAGTACACAAATCAAAATTACTTACTCCCATGCAATAGCTGCCACCATCAACAGATACATCAGATAATGAACAGAGCCATCCCAATAGCAGATCACATGGCCGTATGCGGTGTTCAGATATGGTTCACCCTAGGGAACATTTATTTTAAAAAAGGTACAGTGATTAGAGGAAGAATAACAAATTATCAATTAATAAAGAACAGCAGGAAACAATTTCAGAAAAGTAACTGATGTTCTTTCCACCCAGGGGTACAGTTTTTGACTGGCAATACACATTTCCAAGCACAAACCTGATTTAGGTAGGATCAGGTATAACTAAATCAGTTCTATAGTTGCAAAACAAGGTGCAAGATGGAAGGGAAAACTCCTATGTATGACTGTCAGCATTGTTCTGCTACATTATGGAAATATTACTTTTCCATACTTTAGTGATAAAAGCTACAAAATAAAGATACATTTAACATGGAACAAATAAAGATATATTTAGCAACCTAGAGATCTACAACAGCATTGAATATATTGATGACAGGGTATAACCTTGTAAGGTCCAACTCATTTCACACTAAAGTTCATGGAATCTTTTCAATGACTTCAGTGACTTTCATATGAAGCTCTTACTGAGCTATTTTTGGTAGATGTTGCTATTCAGCAGCCAACAGATTCTGCTGACTAGGTATCTGGCATCAGCATTTTTTAACTCTACTTTAATTCCTTTCAGTAAAGTGATTAGGCAAAAATACAGGAGAAATTTTGTTTCCTTCTTGGTAACACATTTAGGTACTGCAGTCCTCATCCACTCCTGAGTGCTGAGTACCTATGGCTTTCTGCAAACATGTACAGTCTGTTCAGTTCCCACCAAAGTTAATATAGAACAGTATTACTTCAACTAAATGAAATAACGTTGGAGCCTGAAAGGTATGTCATTTTTTCCAAATGAATAGGTGATTTCAAGTCAATGAAGGTTTTGTCCATAACAATAACAAAACAGGTCAATCACCAAATTCAAGTTGCCCTTTTTGAATGTGTTAGTGGCTGTTTTTTTCTGTGACAAATACTGTATCAAGTTATTCATAGTAAAGATTTTGTTTACATTTGTAAGCCAAACAATTATTTACCTCTCTCAAGTAATGAGTCATGAATCCATCAATAATTCCATCCTGTTCCAGTCCAATTATTAGATTCACTACACTGGTAAAGGCAAATACAGCATAAACTGTAATAAGATAAAGCGAAAAAAAATTAATAAAGACTTGGAATCACACTGTTACTTCACAGTCCGATAAATTCAGTTGGGCAGAGATCTATTGAACTAGACACATCTACTTTGCGGTCACAGATATCTAGCACACAATATGGCTTTCCCACATAGCTTAATATTTTTAATTAGTGGTTAGTCAACAAAATTCTTTGGAAGCTCTTCTTAGGAATGTGAAATTCTGTAGAGCTGTATGCACAGCCTCCATGGAAAGTCAGTGTCTGCAGAAAGGGCTGTGTAGCCTTTCAAAAATCTTGGTCACACAAAGCAGACGACCTTGACTGTAGTCATCCCTTGGAAAGGAGAAAGGACAACGAAAAGGAGGCGGAGAGGGAAATGTGACTTGCCATTTTTGGAGGCGAGCAAGGCTAACTGCGCTAGCCACAGCAGTCCATAGGAGATCTATCTGGCAAGTTAGAGAGTTACTCCTTTGAGACAGGAAATTTATTTGCAGTAGGTTTATGTTATTTATTTCCTTTGACTTCAGTGTGAACACAGAGTTCCCGGCCTCACGCAGAACACTGGGGACAGATGCCTATGAGTTGTAGTGAGGAGGACAACAGAGGGCAGATACGGGTGGTTTGTATGCTGCTTTGCCTATCAGCCCATCTTGGAAAATTTCAAAAGACAGCAGTATTTTCTCTTCTAGATTTTTGCTATACGGTAATCTAGATCTAAGGTTTCCTTTTAAAAGGTAATCAGTATCTCTATTCTTTTATGGCAAAGTATCAATATAGAAATGTTTGCCTGAACCTGCAGATAGCCTAAGCCAGGAGTTGGGGTGGTTTGAACCTTCTTCTCTATCACAAAGGTGAGTTAACACAGAAGCCTATTCAAAATGGGAGAACTAAGGAATTCAATCCTAGGAAGAACCAAGCCATGGAGGCCATTGATCCAAAAGATCCGAAAATCCCAAACGAGTCCACTCAGGATGAGATACGTGTGAGAGGTCTACTGTGGTGCTTAAGTCCTGCTACAAGGAGGATCTTAACAGAGCAGGTATGACCGTATTTCAAACACTTTCACAGCCCAACTCGAGTGTTACCCTTTTCAAATAGGAGGTCTGGCTTGTCCCTAAGCTGGATCTCCTATTTGAAAAGAACAAAAAGGTTCAAAAGCATTATTTCTCTTCCCTTTTCCCCAGTCTATCTGTCTTTCTTGGCTCCTTAGCACCCCACCAGACTGAGTTCTGAAGCCATGCCTCAAATGTTCAATCTGAAATAACCATCATATATTATCATTTATATAAATTAATACTTTCTGAATTTAGCTTCATTGTTACCAAGACATACCATAAAACAGCGGGTCTTTTGGTGGTTTTCTTTTGACAAGAACACGAGCCAACAGAGCAATAAAAACCAGAACCAGCAATCCAACTGCAACAATTGCCCAGGAACTGTAACAGTATTAAAAAGAAAAAGAATTTAAAAGACAGAAAAAGTGATAGAATTTTGCTTCTTCAGCTTTTCTCACCAGCTATCCTCAAATGCACATACTCTTAAAGTAACTTCTAATACTTTAAAAGGCTGGTTTTGAAGTCTGTCGCATAGTCTGTCATAGTATTCATTTTATAGTTTTGCAGAATTTATGTGCCTGTCTTTTCACATGTGATTATCTAAAAAAAGAAAATACGAAAATAGCTAGATAAACAACATATCCAGGAGTCTAGATTTGTCCCACTAAAATCAGTTTTCATACTGGTATCTGCAAAAATAAACAAAAATGATGAAAAACTTAAAAGGCCAACAAGAGGTGAAAGTCACAAACACAGAGATTTCAAAGCCGCAAAGGATCATTAGGGACATTTAGTCTAACCTCAGCAATAAATTATCTACTCAGGAAATTACATATTCACAAATAAAACAAATAAGTCCCGTGGTATAGGAGTAGCAGTGTGGAGCACCTATGATGGATCTAGGTTTAATTTCCCATTTTGGAAGTGTGACCGATGGTCTCTCCGGCCCTATAAAGCAGGATTGCTTGGGGGGCTCAGTAACTGGCGCACGTGGGCTCAGCAGAAAAGATCTCTTCTCTGAAGATGGGGGCTATAATGTCAGTGCATGGGAAGTGGTGATGGAGGAAAGCACAAAAATCTTTGGCACAAAGCAAATCTATCTCCTTCCCCAAGAAAACGTGAGTTAAGAAAATCAGTTTGAAATTGGTTTAGATCTCTAAGTGCGTAAATTGTATTTAGATCTTTTTAAGACGGACTCTCCTTCTCAGTCTTCACTTCTGTGCTTGTGAACGGGAGCAAAAAAAGGAGGGGAAAGTTAGGTAAAGTCCAGAAGCACAAGCTAAAAATATTTGGCATCTGATTTTACACATTGTACCGCTCTGTGTATCAAGAAAACAAACTGTGTACCAACAAATAATACTGTGACAATTTCAGCCTTAGTGAAACTTGACTTAAAATTATTGCAAAAAACTTGCAAGATCAAATATTTCAGAATATATACACATATACTGTCTGAGTCAGGATGAGCTGCATAAGCTTGTTGATTTATTTTATGGTTTGAATCTTCTGCTAGTCTGTTTTCCCAGTGATGAACTTCTTCATACTATTATAGCTGTTAATATTGCAGTGACTTTTCACTGAGGTCTATCAATTTGAAATAAGTATTGGCAATGACTCAAGTAAGTCAGCATGTGTTATTCAGAATTTCTCTAAAAGTGAGAAACAAAAAATTAAGTTATTGGCCAGGAGGAAGAAATGAGGAAGGAACAGATGTAGCAAAGCCTTAAAAACGTTTAGCAAATATTTGTGCAGTAAAGTTGCAAAACACCCCAGGCAGTGAGACCACAAAATACCACACGGACCTTTAAGTACATTGGGTTTTCCACAAGACCTTTCTTCTCTAGACCTGTGGTTTATCCTGTGATCCTATTTTTCGGCAGAGCAAGGGCATATTGACATTTTCAGTTAAAACTCGCACGTCTTACAGGGTGCCTGCAGCGTGCGGCTCGGGAGCCTTCCGAGGCTGGTGAGTTCTTCTTTTTAAATAGAATTGGATTTTGTTCGTGAATGCCTTGACAGGGAGCCGGCGGGAGGCCGCAGAGCCCCGGGACAGCCTCCAGCGCCCGCTCCCCCGGGGCTCACGGCACGGTGAGGGCGCAGCTGCCGCGGGGCCTGGCGATACCCTGCGGGCCGGTGCGTCCCTTCGGCGTTACCAGCCAGCCCCCGCGGTGAGCCGCATGCGGGAGCGGCGGGGACGCCGGGACACGCTTCAGGTGATGAGAAAGCAGCGGTTTTGAGGGTCCTGGCGTGGGGTCCTGAGCCAGGAGCCCCGCTCGCGTCTCCCCGTCTGCATCCCGGCCCGGCTCCCCTTAGAGGACGCGGGCAGGACCCGGGAGCGCGTCTCCGCCTGCCGCCCGCGGCGAGGCCCGACCCGCGCCCTGCGCTGTCCCGCTCCGCTCAGCCCCGCGGCCGCCGCTGCCCTCTCCCTGCGCCGCCACTAAAAATACCCGCTGGGCTCCCCTGGCCGCCCGCACCTCCCTCACCCCCGCCGCCCGCTCCGCTCCCCTCCCCGCAGGGCGGGAGCCGCCCGGCCTCGCCCGCCTCACCTGCCGCTGGCCGCCAGGCAGTTGAAGAGATACGTGACGGGGATGGCGGTGAGGGAGAGGACGAAGACGCCGGTGGCCGCCGAGGCGCTCATCCCCGCGGCGGGAGGCGGCAGCCGCCCTCTGCGCCCCGAGGCGAGAGCCGCGCCTTGCCCGAGGCGCCGCCTCGCCTCAGCCCTTCACGCCCCGCGGAGGGGCGCTCGCCCGCGGCCCCGCCGGCCTCTGCCCGCCGCCCGCCCCATCGCCGGCGCGCGCCCGCGGCGGGCCGCCCCTTGCCGCCCCGCGCGGGAAAGGTGAAGTGCGCCTCAGAAACCGGAGCCCGCCCGTCGCTCCCCCGTTGGCTCGGAGAGGGCCGTGGGGCTTTCCGCCTGCGCCGGGGCTCGCCCCGCTCCCCCTCGCCCCTGCCCCGGGGGCAGGGGACTGCCCGAAAGGCGGGAGTGGGGCGTGGCAGGGGAGCCTAGCACCGCGGCGGCGGGGAAGGGGGCTCCTCCGGTAACCGCCACGGAGCGACAGCGGCGAAATGCCAAGTGGATGCGGTACCGGCTGAACTAAGCGTTGTGAAAGAGGCTTCGCAGGTCAATTGCTAACTAATGGCGCTGCAAGGGATGGCAGGCGGATGCAGTTGTGTGCGCGGTGTCCCTTCGGAAGCGATCAGTTTTGGTGGAAGGTGGTAGATGGAAAGAGGTTCCCTGACCTGACTGGTGCAGGAGTCTCTCTAAGAAACCCCTAAGAAAAAATTACTCATCGCTTTTTGCATCAGAATTTAGCTGGGTTATTAAGAACAAAGGCATTAGCATTTTAAAAATGCTTTAATTATGAACTCACCTTTTCCATTTCAATGTCACAAAACGTAACAAAAATTAGGCATATGTTTGAATTTATCCATCAGCATTTTTTTTCCTGGCTTCAAACTTTATTTATACAGGAGTATCAACATTAAACTGGCAGTGTGCAAACAAAGGTGGAACGAGACTCGTGTGCAAGGGAAACGAATGAAAACCACTATTCCTAGAGGTGAGTAAGCATTTAAATCCGGGACATTGACAAGAGAGCATGATCAGCCTGTGTTGCATGGGGAGAACCAGCAAATGTGTTTCTAGCCTGCCAGGCAAGCTCTTTCTGGTAGAGATCAGGAACTATTGACGCTGCTGTAAAAGCACCTGTCTGCAATAACGGGCACAATTCCGATTCCCCCGTGTTACAACGATACAAAGGAGGAGTGCTAAGGTGGCTGAGGAAACAGGGCACCTGTTCCATCAGGGAGAGGCTGGAGAGCTTGGCATACGAGTGCTCTCTGTAAATACTTGAGGAGTTAACACCAGGGAGAGGAAAGAACTCCTTAATTTGAAGGACAAAGCTGTGAAGAAACTTTAACTAGTTTTTGGCTATGAGCATTAAAGGGTCTTCAAAGTCTTTTACAATAAGAGCAGTGAATAAAAAAAAAAAAGTCCAGTTTTAAGATGTTATTTGATAAGTTTAAGCAACAGACTAATTGATATGATTGCAAGAAAGGAACTCGATGACCTAGAACGTATCTATGTCCTGTACATTATACACAAACAAATTCTTGTATAGTGAAGTTATTATTTCAAGTGAGAAAGGTCTAGAATCTGGCCATAGGTATATGAATGGGTTAAACCATGCTCAACCAAACTATCTGGTAAAAACATGATGCAACTCCTAAAAGGAATTTAGTCCACCCAAGTGTCAAAATTGCCATTGGATGAGTCAGGGCTAAATTTACCACCTCCAAATACCTACCTTTCAATGCACAGCCGGTTTACTTCTCAAGCTTTCAAACGTATAGGCTGCTTATTTGTACGCAGCTGCCACAGTGCAGTCTCAAGATTCATGCCTCAAGCTTCGCTTCTTAGTTCCTGTGTCTGTAAAGTCAAATGCTATATAGAAAACGTCTTCCTTACCACTCTGCCAGCATATTCCACCACTGATTTGCATCAGGCTTGTTAATCAAGTCCTATTTCAGCTTCTGAGTAGAAACTATGAGGGCATACCATGTGGTAGGCACGTAGCAGCTCCCCTGTACGGGGTGCATTGTTTGAGTCTATTGTGTAGAGATCTATCAACTTGTGATTAAAAAAAATATAATCACCTGGTAGCAGAAAAGACATGTGGATTCTGGTATTCCACACTTTCCATATCAGAAATCTTTATTTCTAGTAGTTCTAGAGGAAAAGAGAAAACTTGCTCTGTTAGCATAGCCCAAACCCACTGGCCACCTTCCCCAACAGCAAGTAGTTCAAAATTTGGCTTTAAGTCAGAGATTAAGTGAAACAGCAAATTATCTTATTGATCAAACAACACCCTCAGTTTAAAAGCAGGAGTCCTCAAAAACTAACACATGCATTTCTTGAAAGCTTTAAGTGCTCTTCTAGGGGAGGAAGGGGAAAGAAGAACTTCAACCATATGTACCACCACCCTCTATTCACATGTACCAGAACAGCAATATAAAAATGAAGGTAGGAATAGGGTGTCTTCAACAACTTAATTACTAATCAAAGTAATTGATTAGTAATTAATTTCACACTTACATGAAAGCAGTGTTGATAAACTGCTGTCACCAGAGAAAGTATAACCTCCCAGCTTCCTGTCACATGCTCAATTATATTCATTTATTAATGCTGCAAAAGCATTTTTTCTTTTTCCTGAATTTTATAAATGGTAACATCATCATGAGGCATGTGGATGCCATCACTTGTAGAGAACCATACAACTATTTAACTATTTAGCAATATTAGATGTCAGGGTAAGATTGAAAACCACGTATATCCTACATAAACTGCAGTGACGCTTAGGAAAGCAAAATGGAGTAATGAAAACATGAAAATTAAGACTCCTTCCCATGCAGAAATTGTCAGAGGGTCATATTTATTGACAACGTGATTCCTAGAGTTCTGATCTTACGTTTCATTTGATAGAGAGTCCCTTCAGCAGCACGGTGTCAAAAACAGTGATCCTTCACCACACTGTAACGTTCCTGTGTCAGAAACTACATGATTTCTGTCTAAATGGCCACTTTTAAATAGACAGCCCAAGTCTTTCTCAAATCACAAGTATCAGCCTTCTGCCACGTGACAGATTCCTCACTGGGAAACCTACCACCACAGCAACAAACCAGATCCCTTTGTATGGCCCCTTGGCTGGTAATACTCAGCTCACAAGCAGTATGCTTGGGCTGATGTTTGCCAGCTTCTCCATTAGACCATTACTGGATCAATAATCAGTATTTATAATACAGAAGATATTTCTCTTCGGTCTCTCTAATAAATGGCGACAGATTAGTCTTGATGTCAGGACTAAGGCAGCATTTGTAAGTGTGCCAGCAAAAGAATACTGTGGAGGACATAAAAATGCTTATTTATTAATGGTCAGCTTCCGCGTAGGAGGCTTAACGGGCTGTTAGGTCTTTATGTCTACTTTTAGTCTGGGAAACAGCTCTGATCTTTAATAACTGCCTGTTAAATCCTAACAAATTGTAGGGCTTAACATCATATTGAGACATAGCTGATTTTATTTTAAATCAAAGAAATGACGTTAATCTATAAAAATATAGGTAGGTGAACCTTAAGCAAGCACATGAAGATGAATGCAAGGATTAAGAGACGCTATTTATAGCTCATGGAAGCATTGCTCATGTGTTCCCATACGGCTCTGCCAAGCAGCAAGCTTCCATTGCATTATGATGCCAGCTACCAAATACCATCCTGGTACAAAACAACTCGTGTCATTCAATTTTTATGGAACTAAGCTGATACATTCTTGGGTGTACTTCCTGTGTTTGCAAGTGAGTTTTTAAGGCAAGAGGAGTCAGTGACCAAGAGTTCAGATGAAGATGGATTAAAAGGTGAATTAAAAGATGAATTAAAAGCTTCATGTTTGGGACTTTTGTTAATTTGCTGAGGGAGCAGCTTAGACCACACATAACTGCAACCCTCCAACAGCTTTAAATCCAACCCATTCTGTTCCTGAATTTGTTGTTAGTTGGGGGCCTAAGACCTGATAAATGATGCTGTATTGTAAATCACAGACTGCGTGGTGCACCAGAGACAGTATCCTGCAGTTTATACGGTATGCACTGGGGGTCAGGAGGCCATGTGCTAATGATCTGCTGAGTATTTGGGGGGGTTCTCCAGCAGCTAGAAGCATGCAAAGAGGAATTTGTGATTAGTGACCATTCCACTTACCAAATTATCAGTACCACAAAAATGGAGCTGCTTTTTGCGCTACAGCCTGTCTATTCACCAATGAATAATCTTAAGGGGGAAAGAGACATGTCAGAGTAAAATTAATAGGCATTACAGTAAAAGGGAGTATGTCAGTTGTACTATTTGACTTAAACTGTAAATGGCAAGAGTGTGGCTTCTCAGTAGGAATCTTGTTAACCATGTGGAAATTGAACTGCTAGCTAAACACCCTGGCAGAAAGGGAGGAAATGTGCGCTCTCTCTGGAACGCTGCCGTACCTACATTTAGCAGGGATTGAAAAGTAAATAGCTTCACAAAATAGTCACTGCTCAATCATAAAGATATGCTGGTAATAAAAGAATTTCCCCTCCTTTGCTTCTCCAGCTATGCAGTTACAAAACATTTTTAATTATTTAAAAAATACATCAAAGTATGAGATTTTTCATAGAACCAGCCATATCAGTATTCGAAATTATATTTAAAATAGGTATGTGGTGAGTAGAATCTTCAAAGGCTTAATTAATTGGGTTTGGTTTGTAATTACTTTCAGATAAAAGCTGTGAAGAATGTTGCTGTTGCCATTTGTTGTATATTTTTGAAATACAAAAAAGTGCAGAATGAAAACAGAAATAGTTACCACCAAAACTGGAATGATTAAAAATTTCCAGGTGATGTTTGAATCAGTTGTACACATCTCTAATTTTCACAGAAATATTTTGATTTATGGCAACAGGGTACTGTAAGCAACGATTACAATATATTAACAGAAATTAATGTAGAAATTATAAGTATTATCACTAAAAACCAGAAAAGCATATTAGTATAATTGAGGGCACAAGAGACATAACAACCTTAATACTCCAGGACAACTAACCAACACAGCTGAAAATGCACAATAAAGTGCTTGCATACAGGAATTACTTGTAGAAATTATTCTGAATTTAAAAATTCTGAGAAAGTTGCATACTTATTAAGGTCAGTTTTAGACTACGGTTGAATTTATAATAGAGAAAAAAATACCAATAGCTCTGGTTTTGGCTTTTTTATCAACATTATATAGGCACTTTGCAAGACATAAGAAAAAAACATAATCCCTGCCCTTAGTGTTCCTCAGTTCTGAGACTCAAGTGGTTTTCTTTGCATGCATGGATCCAGTGCTCCAAAAATGCAAGGTCACATTAGCTGCAGACCCCACATCACAACAGTACAGGTTAACACAAACCAGAGAGAATAAAACAATAATAATCACAATAAAAAACCCAAGGAGATAACTTTATTATTACTTGAAAGCATTGTTATTACAACTTTACACATCTGAATAACTTTAATGCTACTAGTAATTCAGTCACGGGAATGGTAATATGCATGTCTGTCATTCCTAGCCATGGCATGGATCAGATGTAGGGGATTTTAAGAATCTAATTCAGTGTGGAATGGAAAAGATGTCATCAAATGTCCCCAACCAGGAAGTTTAATTAGAAACAAATCTGTGATTTACTCTGAATTATTCTCTTCCCTCCTGAAGCAGAGAAAGGATGCTAACCACTTATGAGAACAATCGCTAATCACTGTAAAAGTATGTGCCAGCTCAAAAACTCTGATCATAACAACAAACAGCTCCTTAGAACATACACAAAGCTGAGTTCATGTGAGGAAAAGAAGGAAAGGGAGGAGAATTTAAATAACTTCAGGAACAAATGATTGAAAACAATACGCTTTGTAACCCAAACCCTTTTGATGGCTCTCACAGAACTGGCCCCGTTTCACTGGCAGGGAAGGCCAGGGCCGCTGGGCAGGCATTCAGGCATTCCTGTGTCTCTGGGACATCCCTGGCATCACAAGTATCTCAGAAATCCCTGCAGTTTGATCAGGACATTCTCTGGTTCTTTTTCCATGTATGTAAACCCACTTTGTCCTCTCTCTCCCTGCTGGCAGGTAAAGGAACCTCAAAACTCAGCAGAGTTCTTCCTTCATGAATTTACACAGCAAAAAGGCACCAGGTCAGCACGAGCTTGCGCAGGCCATTGTGTAGACCTTGAAAGTGAGCTGCTCAAAAGTGCAGACACTCCCTGACCTTCTGTTTTGCTGGCTAGTGATCAGGACAACCTTCACAGCTATATAATATAACACTGTTGAACTTTTGTCTGCAGCCCTTGATTTGTAGCCATTCTGTTACATAAGATCAAACAAAAAGTTCTTCGGCCAATCTGCACTGCTTATGTTAGGTAAATATCTTTCTCTTATATTAATTTCTGCTATATTTCCTAGACAAAAACTGAGGGTACTAAGAAAGTAAACAACAGGACAGCATTTTAGTGACATTCATGTGTAGCCCCTTTTGGGAAAAGCATTGTGTATTATTTCTGATCTGGACTGGTGAATACAATCCCATGATATCACATTTAAAAATGGCTATGATCCACCTACTGATAATGCCAAAGGAAAACTAGCTGATTTTTTTTTTAAGAGGAAGCTGGCACAAAGATTACAAGGTGAAACAAATGTCTGAGGCTCATTGTCTACACGCAGAAAAGCCCAGTTTCCGAAGGAAACCCGTTACTTAATATGTTCTTAGCTCTCACTTCCAAAACTGTTTAAATTGGTGCATTTGGCTGTTAGCTGATCAGATCTGATGAGCATCCAGGTCACATTTCTCCTTTTCTTTGTCTCCTTTCCTTTGTCTCTTTTCCTGTTTTTCTTTTTTTTTTAGACTTTTTGATTTCTTTCATCTTATTTTTATTTGTTTCTTTTTCCTCATTTTCTCTCTCAACTTCCTTTCTCAGCCCATCTCATAGATCTTTCCCATTTTTTTCTATCTTGCATAGCTTTGTCTTATGATTAATTTCTCATCCCTGAAGCTACCTTACATACTCTGCCCCAGCCACTCTCCTTTTAGCTCTTTGGCATACTTTTCCCTCTTTTTTTCCTTAACCCTCTTCCACGCTTGTTAACTTCCTCTAGCGTGTTAATGGCGATATGTTCACTTTTTACAAACACAGCTCTCTCTAAGCAGAGCAGTCATGTCTGTTGGCTCTCAGCTGACAAGCTAACCTGTGAGCGAACACAGAGAGGTAAAAGCAGAAAGACAGCAATGAAGGAAACTCTAATACCCAAATCATCCCATGACTGAAAAAAATACCCCCAGAAAACTATTTATTTGTGTCCATGGCATTTCTCTCATTATTTTTTTCCATCTCCGTCCCTAAGCTATCGGAGGGAATCTGGGCTTCTCCCGCTTTCCTTTCTTTGCCCACCTTGAGATAAGAAAGTGCAAAGGTGATACCTTCATTCTTGTAAGTCAGCAGTATGATTTTATATTTTAAATATAGCCTCTGTGCAAAGCTACTTGCTGCTTTCTGGTTGGTATACCATGTTTTCTTGTGCCCTTTTCCACTATAGTTTACCTCGCTGAAATTGCTTCCATCTTGCTTAAGGTTCTCCAAAACTTGTTCTGAGAAACGGAACACATTTGCTTGGTCTCAGTTTTGTCCTAATTATAAACATAAATGCAGAGCGGTGACATATTCTGTTCCTCTTTTAGCCACACGGTTCCATAAATGCTGACAAGTCACCTATGATAAATAGCTTTCAGCTCCATGATTTAAATTGCTGCTGTATTTACAGCAACACTCCAGTAGATGGCAAAACGATCTACCTAATTTTTCAACTGACAGTGTCTGGTTTGACAGGACTGTGAAAACCTTTTTTTTTTTCTTTCCCCTTTCTTTCCCAAAAGCTACCAAGATAGCACACTAAAAATGATCCTATTTTGCGTGTCAGAATTTGCCAAATTAATTTACCACCCTACATTCCCTGGTCCAAGGACCTTAAATTTGATGGCTTTAGGCACAAAATGCGCTGCCTCTCTGCTGCATTCACTATTGCTAGTTTTGCTTTGTTTTTTCTCCTCAGAAGTTTAAAATGTGAATATAAATGGATTTATTTTGTATAAGAATTGTAAGGTACACGAGCCCAGTGTCATTAATGTTTCAACATTATTTCAGAAATAGTTAAAATAGGTGATCAATCCTTGTTTTGCCTGTTACCGTAAGGAGTCGGGTATTACAAAAGTGAATCTGCATTTCTCGTGGCTAAGTAGAATAACGGCAAGATTTATTCCATCCACATGTAACGATATAAATTTCCCTGTCACAGTGCTGTGTGGTCTGCGCGACTGGTTTTCCCCTCTTCGCGGCTCTGGAAGCGCATTCCCACTGCACAGGCACTATGAGACGCCTTTATAAAACTAACAAGTGTCACAGATATAAAACACGGCCTAGAGGGCCCAGCCGCCGCCTGGAGGACCGCGCTCCCCTCCCCACAGCCTCCTCCCCTACAAACTGAAGAGTCCTAGCCTTTTTGGTCTCCTTTCATAAACCAGCAGCTCTATCCCCTTAATCATTTTATGTGGAAGACCATCAGCCTGCAAACAGCTGTGCTTTACTTGAAGAGCAGAGGATTCGCTTGGGAACGCTGCATTGAGAATAGTTCCTGCTATTAAGATAAAGGAGCTTGCTTTTAAGATAAAGGAGCCGTGACCAGTTCACAGGGCCCTTTGAGGCATGAAAGAAGTAAACGTGTTGAAGGTCAGTTCTGAACACAGAACTGAAAACAAGGAATGGTTGTTATGTTTTGAGCCCAGAACACTGTGGCTTTTCCCAGAATGGGTGATGAGTGATTAGCGTGTGAATGTTGATGTCATCTTGAACTGCATAGTCCAGTTCCTGCATTGTAACATTTAAATAGGGCTGTTTTGAAACATAGAGCTGGTTATGGAAATAGCCACTGTATATACATATGTGCCTATAAGAAAATGATAATGTGAAAATGAGAATACAAGACTTGTAATGATGTTATTTTATCATTGGATATGCTAATACTAAAAATTAGTATAAACTAAGGATTATCTGTGTGCAATGTTTTACAGATTGCATACAATAATTTGAGGAAATTGATGTATGTATACAGTATTCAGCATCTTGCAATATGTGCTATGTAGTAGTAGAACTTCTTCACGCAAAAAGTCCTGTACACAAATCCTTCCACAAATTATAGTAAAGTAATAATTTGAGAACACAGGAAAAAAACACCTCCTCTTTTCTCTTCCCTAATTTCTCTTTGAATGCCTGCTACACTGAAAGTCGTGCAGGTTTCAGAACACAGTCTTTAAAACAAGCCGTGTATTTCAGACCGCCTGCTCCGGGCAAACGCTGATGAGCACCCTCCGGAGGTGCTTCATTCCCCAGGCCACAGACGGCCTGGCTGTAGCACGGCTGGGGGAATCCAGCAAGCTGCCGGCAGCCGGGGCCGGGCATTAGAGAGTGCGGCGCTGGCGGCGGCTGCTCCGGTCCCGGCGGGGCGTGCGGGGAGAAGCCAGCGGCCGGGGGAGCGGCCCTGGGTGCCGTGTGCCTCCTGGCGGCGGTGCTCCGGCAGCCCAGACCCGCCCGCACCGGCAGTGACCTCCCCCTGCCACCCGCGGCAGCTGTGGCGCAGCGCGCAGGCGCGGCCGGGGGCGGAGCCTGGCGCCTCGGGGGCGGGGCTCGCTGGTGTTGCCGGCAGGGCCGCACGGCGCATACTGGCCCTCGCCGGCTTCCGTCGGCTGCTGGCGGCGCCGGTGCGGAGCGGCGGGCCCATGCCCCGAAAGGTGCGCGCGGGGAGGCCCCGGGGGCGGGCGGGGGGCAGGGGGCGCCCGCGGTGACCGCGCCTCTTCCTCTGTTTCAGGGAAAAGGAGTCGGGAAGGGGACCGCGGAACCGGGCGCCGCCGCGGGACCGGTGGTGGCGGCGGGCGACGGCTGCGTGAGGGTGGCGGTTCGCGCCAAGCCCGGCTCGCGGTGCAGCGCCGTCACGGGTAGGGCCGCCGGCGCGGCGCGTCTGCCCCTTCCCGGGGGGGGCATCCTCCGCTGTGCCGGGCGGAGGCGGGACGGCCCCGCGGTGCCGGGCGGCCCGGGGCGCTCGCTGGCAGCGGGGTTTAAGATGCTCCGGTCGCTTCCTGTGAAGAGCGGGGCGGGTGGCCGTTCCCGCTCTAGGAATAACCGCCGGGAACGGAGCGGGAAAGCTGTTATTTCTAACGAGTCCTACAGCTTATCTCTGTGCCCTAAGGTGTAAAAAAAATAAAATAAAATAATTAAAAAAAAAATCGGAAAGCTCAAGAAAGCAGTAATTTCACACTTTTTTCAAAGGAAGCCAGGAGTGGCCCTTCCCCATCGCCCTGTAGGTAACGCTGGGTGGTGCAGCGAGCACGATGTAAGTTCTTCTGAACACATTTTTTTTTTAAAGGAGTAACAGCAAACGCGCTTGATCAGCACTTCAATTTGACATGTGTAATTTTGTGCGTGCTGTTTGGATCCCAAGAGGTTGGGCGGTTTTATTTGAACTATAAAAGTTTGATCTAATCAAATGTGTCCTCCCTCTACAAATCCGGACTTGCTTATGTACAAATTAGAACTGCTTTTCATACAGATATGTGTATGAGACTGACATGGTGGACTGTAGTAGAGTATCCAGGCTCAACTGGCAACACAAGGAAGTTGTTGATGATGGCACAGCTCTCTGGGCAGACTGATTTATCATGCTTTTTTTGGTGGGATAACCTGATTTGTAACATGCTACATGATGCCAAGCTGGACTGCACCTGCATCAGAATGGGCACCATAGAGGGGGGCGTAGAACAGTGCCCCAGTTGTGGGAAAACTGATAATTAATGGCTGTACTCTGATACAGGTGTGAAGGCTTCACTGTTCTGTGTATCAGAAGGTTATCTTTGTTTGTAGTGGCTAACAGTTTTACCTGAAGGGAACTGGTGAAGTGTAAAAATGTTGTTACCTGTTAATCTATATTTCTTTGGTTTTAAATTAAAATGCTTTTGAAAGCATAAGCATTCATTTTTAGGAGACAATAACTAGATGTTTTGACTATTTTGAGTGTAAAATCCTTAAAATATTTGTTATAGATGTGACAGCTGAGGCAGTAGGTGTAGCTATTGCTGCACCACCGTCAGAAGGGGAGGCAAATGCAGAGCTGTGTCGCTACCTCTCTAAGGTGCTAGAAGTGAAGAAGAGTGAAGTTATTTTAGAGAAGGTACTTCCTTTTTTTTTTTCTTTCAGTCTTGCCCTTCTGCAATTTAAATTCAAAATTTTGAAACTTACTCATTGAGTACAGGGAGCTGCTCTCCAAGTTCAGTCCAAAAGATACTTTAGAAGTGTTTAGTTGAGTTAATGGAATGATTCATTGAGAACAAACCAAGTGTACGAAGAACCGCAGCTGGTCTTGAGAGCTTTAATCAGAATAGTTCTCATCGTGATATATTTTCCAAATTTGTGTGGTTCATGTTTTCTGTGTTCTTCGAAGATTCTCTTGTCAAATTGCAGTTCACAAAATTTTGCAGACAATATGCATTTTAATAACTTTTCAGGTTTTTTTGAAGTAACTTCTGTACTTGAGTGAAAATTTTCTGGCAATTAACTGTCACACATAAGAGCATGTATAAGCACTGGGATAATAGCTGGGCATCAAGAGTTTCTTTGTATTAGAATTTACATGTCTTGACTTTGGTGAGCGGAAACTCTTTGTTTTATTCATTGCATTGAATAAATAATTTGCTTTATTAATTCATTGTACTTAAGGTCAGTCTTTCCAGCCACGTTCATTTATAGTTTATGAACATAGGAACACAATAAAAAATTGTGCTTTTTATTTTCGTCTGTTGGTTTAATGTAGTACTTGTAGCAGTCTGTTAAAGGATAGTGGTAAATCACAACATGATCAATGAATTGAGCACTGTCTTGCCAAAAGGTAGAGATGCAAAGATTTGAGTCTTGTTTTTCCAGAATCGTGGGCAAACTGCTTCATTTGTTTATCAACATTTTACAGATAACACTGTCTTCCCGCCTTAAAGGGATGTTCAGGTTTAACTAGATTATTCTCATAAGTGCTAAGCAGAGCTGAGCATAAAAGGGGACAGTGTTGCCTGACCTTCCTGACTCAGTTGTTCTGACCTATGGTGTCCAAATAATTACATGCTAGTGTTTGTTTTTCACAAGCTGCTGTTTGTTCTCAGTGAAGCGTTGTGGTAAAGTCTGTATTGTACCTTTGGCTTAGATTTTTCCATCCTGATCTGCTAGATGTAAACAGCAAGTGATTTTTGGTACTGGTTACTCTCTTATGTACTACTTTATGATAAGTGCTAACATTAACAAAACCAATTCAAATTGGGAAATTGGTGGGAAATGATCCAGTATAAAACGGAAGTTACCAGATTTCTGTGCAAGGGGCTTGATTTTCATCATCAGCTGGCTAGACTGCTTCAAAATATCTGTTTTTAATTTCAAATTTCATACTGTATTTCTATATAGAGGAGAAGGACTCTTTCCTCCTTCAAGATGTCCCTTGTGGGCTTATCAAACTTTTTGCCAGGGTGCAGATTAACAAGCAACTTGTTTCTCATGGTTTACTAAATACTAACAAAGGTGTGTCTTCAGGCAATATGAAATGAGGTTGCAGGTTTGCCAGTTCCTATGTAAAATAGCCTTTTTTTCAGTAATACAAAACCAGGTCAATAATGTTTCACATAACTGCTGTATGAATATGAATGTCTTACAGGTTATACATGATGTTATTTCTTTTCATTTAGTTGATATTATCAACCTGAGAACTCAGCTTAAGAGTAACTAATACTCTGTGGGAGGCAACTGAAGAAAGATCTGAAAGTACACAGTTATCAAATATACACATATATATACACACACACCCACTTTTTAAAAACAAAAATGCAAATTAGTTGGGAGTCTTGCTTCTAGATGATACAAGTGAATTATGGAAACTTACCACTCCTTGCTTTCCTAGCCTATAAAAAGAACATCAATTCGGGGCATGCTCTGGGACCTGTATCCAATTTTAAAAGTGGAGTGGATAAGACATTGTTTTCCACCTTTCAAATAACTAGAAATGACATTGATGAACTATCTCTTACTGTTGTTAATTCTGCATACTCACACTTCAAGAGTTATTTTTAAAGTACCTGGTATGTTGGCATTACAGTGAGATTTTTTTGCAATGTGTATTTGGTGGTGATTCTCTGAAAGATTTTTTTTTTTTTTTTTTTTGTATGTGTCTAAACCAGGGTGGTAAATCACGTGAAAAAGTGGTGAAGATTTTGGCATCAATGACACCAGATGAGATTTTAGAAAAACTGAAAAAAGAAGCTTCCAGTTGACCTAAAAAAGAACAGGAAATGGGACAATGCGTCTTGGTAAATGGACTGATATTATTTCTTATGTAAATCTAGTCCTGTTGAGAATGTGGGTCATGACGAGGGAAAGATACTTCTTCCCCCCTACCCCACCTTGTTAATATAGCTGCTGTATAGTTGAAGTTTTTGCGTAGGTTTGGTTAGAAAAACTTGTCTTTACTGAGGCTCTCTATCTGATTCTGTCACTACAGACTTTTTTTTCCCCTCGGGAGAGTTTCCAGTTGGTAAGATTTGTCCTCTTGGTGCCTAAACAAATGGTTTAGAAAACTTGTTTCTTAGTGAAATGAACTTTGGTTAAGAAAGTGAAAGGCTTGGAGTGATAGGCTTCAATGTGAAAAGTGGTACAAAAGGGATGAGTCTGGATGGTAAAGACCCTAGAACACCGTTGTCTTCAATATCTAACGGCAGGTACTGGGTGCACTTTTGCACTATGTGCACATATGTATATACATCTAAAAGAAACTTATTTGAAGCCAATACACTGTTGGTCACACAGGCAAGCTAAAAGCAGAATCACCTGAACAACTGAAACAAAAAACAGAAGTTTGCAGTATGAAAAACTGACCCACAATCTAGTAATTGCGTACATGGTGTCACTTTGTAATAGTCTGTAATTAGCTTCCTGAAAAGTAGAGGTACAATCATGTATCTTTGCCAAATGTATGTCAAGTGTAATGACTGTTTTTAATAAAAGGGGCAAAAAGTATTGTCAAACTTTGTTTTGTGTTTATATTTTTAACAAAAAAAAATTGTTTCCTAGAAGTCACTTATTAGAATGTTATTTTTAAACAGGGCTTTTATGCAATCTTTCCTTGGTTGAAAAATGAGTAGTATTTCCAACCTATGGAGAACCGAGCAGAGTCATTTGTAGAACAGAACAAGAAGTCTGAAACAAAATGGGCAACTATACTCCAGTCTCAGGGCTAATGAGAAGGCGGCTTAACTTCTCTCTTTATCATGCTTCAGAGGTCAGAGTAAGATTTAACTAATATTTCCCAAAAATGTATGTGATATCGCACATGTCTCTGGTAGGAGTTTGATTTTTCATCTGCATCACTGCTGATGTCTGAAATTGTCCTATCTTTATTATGGTGGTCATATTTTAAAAATATATATATAAAAATGTAATGCCTAAGTAAAAAAGAAAAATTGTTCTGAAGGTTTGCTTAAGGTTTGTTATACCTTCTCCTGGAAAACAATGTTATGAATGCATAAGTTACAGCTAAATTTCTTTACCAGCTTCATGCGGTGCAGACTTTATAGCTCATAATTTAGTATTTCATGGACAAAAGTTTTTGCTTAAGGAAATTCTATTTCCTGTTATTCTAAATATTGCAACAATTGTTTTTATAGTTACAGAACTGGTGCTTGTCAAGATGACAGCTTCTTCAAGGTGACTCATTTTAAAGATGTTATGAAAAATGTTACTTTCTTGTTTGGACAGTGTTTGGAGAACTAAGTCTAAATCATGAATCCTGCTTGCTTAATAGTTTGCATCTGGGCTCATTTTCTCAGGCCTTTGGTCAGCCGTACGTTGCCTCAATTGCCTCTTCTTACTTACCCTTTTCAGTCTGTACAGGCTGGTTTTGTTTTACTGCTCAGTCAGTTTTGGTTCACAGCTCCTTGCTGTTTCATCTGTTCTTGCCCAGCAGAGGGGTACCATGTCTTGCAGAAAAATTAAGGTAAAGCAAGCCAAAACTAAGTGTTCATGGTTGTCTTTTTTTCATTGTGAATAGAAAACAGCAGTCCAAAGACTGAGGAGTCCTGCATTTATAAATTGTATTCTGAGTTGGATGCTGCAACAGCCATTATAAAGATTTCTTTGGAAGCTAATACCACGTGTTACATTATTCAATATAGTATATAATACATATAATGTATTACACTTTCCCATGACTTCAGACCCAGACTGAGGGAGGACCTGGGTAGGCAGGTATAGTCTCTGAAGTACATTGGTCTTCAGTGATAATTATCTACAACAATAGCTAATTTAATCTTTCAGTTCCCTCTCTGTCTTGCCAACATATTCTGCCTAGTCTTTGCTAGCTTCTGCTTCAGAGGTTTCACCTTTCCTAAACACCTTCAGCTGGCATTCTGCATCTTTCTTCCTAATCAGTGAAAGCAACTTGAAGACAAATAGGGTGCCTTCAGTGTATTCTGCTGTCATTTGTACGTAATGTGAGCCAGGCATATTGTCATATTCATCACTTGTCAGTCAGAAGATAAGTACTGTTCAGCTAGGAAGTTTATTAGTCCTTGGAAAAACAACCGCTGCAGAAATGCAACTATTGCATTTCTGTACAAGTGTGTGTGGGGAGGGGGGAGCCATTTCTATAATACTGATTTTGTGCTCGGCCAAGCCAACTAATTTTCTTTCATCTGAGTTGTGATATGGCATTTAAGACTCACTTTAATCTGTCTAGTTCAGTCATCATACAGTATTTTTTCAAAAATTGTTGCAGGTGGCTAGTTTTTAGCACTGCTTGTTAGGAAGCAGAAATATTATCGGTGGCACGTATTAAAGCCCTGGCTTTTGTTGCTCAAGCCATTTCTTGGTTCAGACCTCAGTAATTATGTAAAAAAGCCATGGCAGATGAAAGCCACAGTAGCAATCAAAGCAGACGGATGGAAATTAAGTTCTCCTGGTAGTAGTGACCTGTCTCACTTAAGACTGAAACAGTGGACTAGCTGGCAGTGTGGCAAATAAAGCCTTTATGTGCTGGGAACAGAGAATTTATTTAATGTGAGTAACCAAAACTATTTTAGAAGGGTAGTATAAATAACACTGAGGTGGTGCCATATCTAATATCTGAGAGCCTCTTATATCAACATTTTAATGCAGTCTTCCAGTTATATCCATAATATCTTGGTTGTAGATAAGTGTATCCTGGTGAAATGCCTGGGAGGCAGGAATTGCTGGTCCATTGTGTATCAGAAGTGAGGTATACAGAAGAGTTAAGCAGCTTGCGTGGCTAAACAAGTCAATGCCAAACCCGTGATTTAGGCCTAGCTCTTTCAAATCTTGTATTGGAATCCTAACCTGGCAACTATCTCTTCATGAACACAGTGAAATATCTTTCATTCTATTGAGAAAATTGTGGTAGCAAATATCTGTAACTCTTCAGCAGAGTATGTTTTTAATAGAACAGAGCTTTGTGATATTGTAGGAGGCTTCTTCCAAGAATTTCAAAACGCTTTTCACATCTCCTGTCTCAAAATAAAACTTAGCTCTTACTGCTAGACCAATTTAAAAACATTGTGGTGCCAATTGCTGCCCTCCTTTTACTTGTTGGGCCTTGCATTATCCATGTGCATTAAGCTACATGATTACTCAACTGCTTGAAATCCTACTATTGACTCAAGCACTGTCCTCTTTTCCTAATGCACTGTCTGACCAATTTCAGTAAAATCTGTCTAATGGCGATTTAATATCTTGCTGCTTACAGACCTGGGCAGTCAGTGCATTTTTAATATAATTAATTTATTTAAACATTAGCAAAATAGAAGTTACCTGAATAAATTCTATGCCAAGCAGTCTTATGGCATAGAACATTACTGGTCTTTCATCCACTCGGTTACATTTATTTTCTAAAATCCAGCTTTGAAAGTAGGTATATGGTTTAATTGCAGTACTCTAATATGCTAATTAAGGGTGTGTAATTATACCCTCTGAAGCTGGCCTCTTTGCTCTTTTACTTTCAATCCACTCCATTTATCATCTGCAGTGCATTCCTCTCTCTCCGTTTAGTCCCAAGTGTTTCTAAATCCCCATTTCTTCAGGTACTATCAGTCTAAATAATCCTGTATAATTGAAACTTTGTCAATAACTGGCAGTGGCAATTTACCAGAAAGCAGTTTAATATCTTCCTTCTTTCATCTTCCAGGAAGGTAGATACACCTGATCTTTCTGCTCATTACTTCACGTCTCACTCTGTGTTTCCCATCTCATACTGTTTATTTGCATATGTAAAACTTGAACCAGATGAGTTCTTTTTAATTTTTTTTTTATTTCAACCTACTATATTCCCCTCTTAATATTTTTCGTCTTTATCTCAGGAGGATGATTCATTGCCATAGTAGCTGTTATAAAAATGTGCTCCCCTGTTTCCTTCTGGGATCACAGAGCTTTACCTGCATGTCAAGCCTATGTTGTTATTCTCTAGGAAGGCTGTTGCACTTGGGGCAAAATGCTGTTCATGTAACCAAGGCACCGTAAACAGTTAAAAAGCTGCTGAAGAAATGAAATACTTGCCTGAAAGGAGGAGTCTGATACTTCTCTAAGGTACTGGGAATTCATTTCTTCCTGGTCCTTCATATATTAGCTTTTCAAGTAATTGTTAGTGAACCATGAAGAATTTTGCTTTCCTCTATAAATACTGCATTTATTTGGTTTTGCATTGTTTCAAGAGCTGGGGAAGTTAGAGTGATGAAGTAGTCTACCATAACATCTTACTACAGCTTGAGGCTCAGGTTTTGGAATGTTATTTAAATAACTTTGAGTTTCCAAGTCTGAAGTAAGGCAGGTGGAAAGGGAAATACATTGAGTACCAATTTAGCAGTTGGTCACTATAGAAACATGGTGTAAAGAGAACAGTTAACTGTGGGCTTAAGGAGAAGAGGATGTTGGAATGAACAATAGAGGGTCAAAGCCTCGTTTTGTGCTGCTCAGGTAAAACAGTTGTCTGCCTTAAGAGAATAACTGGGGTTACAAAGTGTAATTCTGGGGCGATTGTCATTAAGCTGCCTTTTTTCTATTACCTGGTACGTGTGCAGTGCACATAGGAAGGGCTGCAGCATGTTGTTCCTTTGGCCAGTGTTTGTTGCTCTAATGTTTTGCAAACCAGGATGCATTGAGGCATAATTTATAAAAAAATTTCAAAGCTCTCAATACATGTTAGGACATATTTGACGCCCATCTGTCTGAAAAGGGCATTAGCAAGTTGAATTTTACAAAACAAGCTATTCCTATGGAACCTTTTTTTACCAGTGCTACTTTCACCAGCTTGTCTTAAAATCTACAAAGTTTTCTGCTTCTTTTCTGGTGTTCAGAAGGTCTGCAGGGTTAAATTTGATAGCAATATCACCACGTGTGCTCAGCTCAAGCAGCCACCTTCCTGACATCTCTGAGCCCTGGGATAGTGTGCCCTTGCTGCCTCTCACATTCAGTTTTGCTGCTGCTGTTTCAGGTAAGTGCCCTCCAGCAGGACCAGGCTCTCTGGGATTGTTTCTGCTCTTTATTTGTCACATCAGCATTGTTGGTGATGCTTACCTCCTTAGATGCTACTGCATTTCTTTTGCTGTTTCATGGGCCTGACAGCTCTTTGAAGTGCACTCATTGTGGAAGGGGGGAAAAAAAGACCTTGTGATACAGTCTTTGCAATCAGAGGGCAGACCTGTCCCTTCCAGTGAGGCCCTGTAGCAGCTCTGGGTAGTCTCCTGGCATCTGCCCTTTAATAAAATGTCTCCTTTTGTCTTCAGTAAATCTGACAGCAATCAGCTAGCATGTATGTGAGGTCATGTTCCTGCTATGAGGAAAGATTGCTATTAGCTGCTAGGATGCACTTCTGAAGAGACAATTTTCTTCAGTTTCTTAGCTGCCTTTTTATCGTGGACGTGCAATCTGTTGCTAATAAACCTGACAGGTTTATGGTTCTTCTTTCTTTTTGTTTGAAGAACCTGATTAAGCTCATCACTGGCTGAATATAAATGCTAATACATAGAGAGGACCAGCCAGGCAAATTGCTAATTTTACTTAATGAGAACGTCTGATTCTGCTCAGTCACTTCCTCACTGAGTTCAGGTTCAGCTACTAAAGCAGACCCAGGAGCTTTCTGTCAAATACTTTCAAAAGATGATCAGCCTATAATGATGTTCTCAAACTGTATGACTTCTGTTTGCTGTGATTGCTGTCACGTATCAGCTAGAATAATTTTTTTCTTTATTTAATACAGTGCCAGGCAATATTTCTGGCAAAAGATAAATGTGAAATTAGAGCATCTGAAAACACTAATTTGACAATAGCTGTCATTAAATTGTGGATGTGTGACAAGGCCAGTCTTGGAGTAGCCAAATGCCTGTGTGTATAAAAGCAGAGAAGGTGTAAGATCTAATTAAACACAACTTTCAGTAGTCTGAGAAGTATATAAATCCTACATCTGCAAAAATAAGTAAAGTGAGCCTGTCAGTGGAGGTGTTGGTATACATGTGTTACGCACTTAAACAAAGACAAAAAGCACATGTAATACCAGAGCTTGCCATAAGACTTTCTGCCAGCTTTATGGGGTTGCCATTGCAAATCTGAATTCGAAAATATTTTTTATTCTGATCTTGCTGTAAGATAGACCTCTACAAAAGACAGAAATTTTTCTGCACCACTGTTCGTGTTGCCAGGCTATGAAGAAAAGTTCCACTAAAGCGTGTTTAATGGAAGATGGCATTTAGCAACTTTTTCTATAGAAAACCTTTGGTTTCTCAGCTGCATATGATTCCTGCTCACTTCAGTGGACCTACTCGGTCTTTTTTACCTGGGGAAGAATTTAGTGAAGTGCTCCAAGTTTGACACACCTGGGCTTATAAACTTAGGTAAGCAATTTCATTTTCAGATCTTAGCTATTTCCAGGCTGGGTTTTAGGCTTTCTCCTGCGGTTATCCAGTGGGAGGTACCTTGATTAGACTCTCTGAAGAAACAGAACTTGTTTGGTTGATTCCTGGGTTTGCATACTAGGTGAATTTCTCCAATCCAAAAATAAAGAAAATAAAAACATGGTGGGGAGAGGGGGAAAAAAAAAGGGAATCATTTACATTAATCAAAGGTCATTTGTCAGGCTAGGAGCAATTTTGCTTGGCTTGCTGCCTGTCCTTGTAAGCTGTGCTGGGGAGGAACATGCACAGAACAGAGTGTGATAAACTCCAGATATTTTATAACACCTGCTCTGCTGTTTAGCACTCAAGTCAGAATGGGGAAAAACCTGTCATGGTTTCAAAGACAGTAAATCTAATTATTTGCAGTATAACTTTCACAGTTATTTTTTACTTGTAATCTATGAATCTAGGTGGGAAAAGAATATTACCTATGGCCCTCTTAGTGTGAATCCTGAGCCCTTAAATGCCAATCTGAAATTTTTCAGGAAGGAAAGGTTCATCTTCTAAAATGATAGATTCATATAAGGGCCATTGGTGTGTAATATAGAAAGAGCATCTACTGATGTTGCTGTTATGTGGGTTAAAATACAAATTCAGATGGAAAAGTTAGTGAGCTGCTCATAACTAGTTCATCTATTCTGCCTTCCCATCTCCTTTAGGTAAACTGATTCTACAAAGGCAGCTACAGTTTGCCAGTATTTTTTCATTTCAGTGACTGGGCTATTATCCTTCACAGCAAGTCAGGACTGACACTTTGTAATTGCTGTGAGAGGCTGGCACATTCCCTTGACACCAGCGTCGGCCAACTGCAAATCCCTCCCGTCTTGTCTTATCTGCAGAGCTTCGTCGAAAGTATTGTCAAATCTCCCACCGGTTTCCATTACACTAAATTGGCAGCCCTGGGAGCTCGGCCTCCAGCCTTTTGCACTGGGAGGAGCTGCTGCCAGAAATGCTTATTCAGGTTAGTGGGTACAATGAGAGTTTGCTCTGCAGGGGAAGAGAACTGTGGACTGCATTAAAAATTGTTTCAAAATATGAGACACACTTTTCTATTTCTGTGTCGGAAAAGAAAGCGTTAAAGACTCTAATTAGAAGGGAAATTTGAACTCTGAGAAGTTTGTGCCAATCATTGCTACCTTTCATCTCTTGAATTTTAGACCCAGCCCCTCTGCTGTATTAATTTCCACAGTTGAAAAAGTACAAATACCAAATGGGGATGACGCTTCAAGGTTTAAGTGAAATCAATTGGGAATGGTAAAATCAGGTCTCCTGATTAACTGACTCATTCAATAGTGTAGTATGTGGGAGGGTAAATCAAACACTTGTTTTCTTTTGCTTTACTGTCTGTGAACACCCGTCTTTGTTTCTTCCAAGATGATGTGCTTTCTCCCCAAGGCAGCCTTTGGTCTACTGTTACATGCCTGTTCAGTTTTGGAGGATAAATACAGCCCACAGTGTTAGAGGATAAATAAATTTGTGACTTCTTAGTTGCAACAAGAAAAGTGTGGAGGCAGGTTTGGCAGCAGAGAATAAGCTATCAAGACTGTTGTGAACACTGGATTGGCAGCAGGGGAGATAACTGTATTTAAGGATTTTAGAGAAGAACTTGTCCTAAACCATAAGGTTTGAGCCAATTCTAGAGACTAGGACTGCTGAATATCTTTGTGTCCAGTTTTATGAAGAACAGAATCTTTTCCAAAGAAGAATGTCAGACTTCTCAAGTAAGAAAATAAGAGCATATAAACTAGGTATAGCAGCCTCTGCATTTTGTCCATTTTTCCCAGTCTTTTCTGTTTCTAATAACCTACAAATTCTCATTCTAGATTAGATGCGGGTTCTTGGAGATGCACACTCCTCTGTTCCTGTGGTAAAGCTCGAAGTCTCTTGTTACCACTGTAATACAAGTAATAATAAGAGCATAATCAAGGTTGTATTTGTTTTGTGGTTATTCTGAACACTAGAGACTTACAGTAATTATAATACCATTAAATAGTAATGGAAAAAGATTTAAAAGTAGATCATGAGACTCCTGGAAGGAGATGAAATTCTTGCTCAGTTTTCTTCACTACACCAGGCGTTGCGTTCCTCTCCTTTATGGCAAAAAGAGCAACCTAAAATGGTTTCCAAAATGCTGGGGCATAGATGGACCCCTCTGTGCTAGGGGCCAAGAGTGCCGTATAAAATACAGCTTTGTGTGGGAGAAACTAAACAGGAATGAATTCAGTTTCAAAAATTAGTTTTCTGTAATTTTGGAAGTGCGTTGCGTCTGACTGCATTTAGTAGTCAGAGAGACTGCGTTTAGTGCCCGGAGACAGGAATATAACTATGAAGAAAGCAGTTCTTCTATATACCTCAGTGTAGCTCTCACCATGGGATCTGGTTGCTTTATAAATCTACTCAGCCAGTGTTACGACTCTATTTCAAATTTTTTTTGGAGTTGCTGATGTGAAAATATTATATGATACAGCTCTATGACCCAGCCCTTTGTTTCATGAAACAATACTCTGTCACAACATCATGATTTGTGTAAGCCAGTGTAAAGTGGTATTTGTCTCCCGTCGTCTTTCATAATGTGTTCACAGTGTAAAGCTCCTGTCACGTGCTTTAAACTTTGTGTAAATACAAGGGATGTGAACATCTAGAAGCCAGGTAATAAAATTGGTTGTGCTAAGACTTAAGGTGGCAGGGTCCCAGAGGGTCAGAGGCATGTGTGTAGGTTCTGTATTTTGCACATGAGATAGACCAGCTCCAAGGGGTCTTTCAGCAGCTGCCAGGCCATTGCCTTGCCCTTTCTTTGGGATGGGTATGTTTTAGGGAAAAAGGATTTCTTTTCGGTAGTTTAGTCTGTCTTTGTCTCATGTGAGCTGCAAGGTCTACATTGGGCTCTGATTATACAGTGTCTCTGTGGCTGCTGCAGTGTTTACAGTGCTCATTAGTGAGGGAGAGATGATGTACGTGACTTTGGTTAATGATCCTTTAATACACGGTGCTTCCAGTCCAAATTGGAAGAGAGCATCCAAAGAGGACAGGCTATGCATGATAAATACCTCTCCCACCTCACAGTTAGAGTAGGCTCATAACAAATGTGAAAAATGCAATTTCGTTTTCTCTCAGCTTTTCAATTTCCTGCTAATACCCTTCACAGAGGAAAAAAATTGTTTTTGTCAAAATCATTATAGTTTAAAGCCATATAAATTTGAAAGCTCTTAGAAGGTTACAAAGGTGAATTAAAATACCCCTTTTAATTATTCCTTAAGCATACTATGTTTGATTTTGGTTTATTCCTTTACTTCCTCCTGTGTATAGTGAAGTTTCCTGAAAAAGGGCCAATGAAGAGGATTTATAAACTGGTTTTAGTATAGTCACATTGTGGTCTGTATCAGTATTTAGGTGTATTGCTTATCTTAACATGAAGTGATGTGTTAATTTGACTTGGACACTGAGTAAAATGTGGACACAAAGTAAACAATTCATGGAATTAAATAAAATCATAATTACAGGTCAGTGATTCTGCTATAGTGTTCTGCTAGTTAAAACAGAAGGCCTTGCCATTACTGCATGGGAATCTGCATTTTATCATCTGCCGGCAGAGAATCAGCCCTCTTACCACATTGTGTGCTCTCCGGTTTTGCCTGCGGGCCGGCAGTGTCGCAGGGACAACAGGGCATCCTCAGCCTCCGCAACAGCACAGACCCAGCGTGGCACTTCCCCACCCCAGCTGCGATGCAGATGTTATATGCACAAGATCCTTCATGCGTTAGAACATTTGTTTAGGTTCTCAGCGTGCTGCAGTGGACCGACTGCTCATATATATTTATATCTGTTATGCTCACAGACAAGAATGTGCTTTATTTAGCAGCTTAATCCATAGGAATTCAAATAAGTTCTACTATTTGGCCCCTTTGCTTGTTCTCAGGTCTGTAGCGTTCTCTACCCCCTCTGTGTTAACCCAGACAAATCCTAGTGAGGTGTCAATGACTTTTTATTACCTACAGTAATTTTCTTTTGTTAAATAACCTCCTCTCAGCTGTTGAAGCTGAGTAGTTAACTATGAGATTGCCACATTAAACTCTACTTGTCTCTCTTGCAAACAATAGTAGGGGAGCTCAGTAGAGATTTCGGTAGGTGCTTAGCACGATAAGGATCCTGGGATCTCCTGAACTCAGCTGGGATCTCTGAACAGGCTGCTTTTAGTATCCCAAGTGGTGCAGACAAAAATACTGTAAGGTCACTGCCACGTACTATTGCACAATGAAGCTGTCCCAAAGTAACAAATCCATAGTTGATGATAAAACGGAAGGAGGGAGAGGACCCATACTTAAGCCATTGTTAAGAAAGGAGGAATTGGTAATGAGCTCCAGGGGGTTCAGAGGATAGCTTCCAGAGGGAAGTGTGGAAAATCTGTCCCTCAATTCATCTAAAATTAGACTGGGCAAAAAACCCCAAACCCAACTACAAATGTTCTGTGTATGGAGGGATGGGATGATGGTATGGTGGCATCACAACAGGTAGAGTGAAAGAGGCTGGTGATGGGCAGGGAGTAAAGATCTTTCCATTTAGAGGCTGTTTTAAAGCTCTGCCCTGATTTTGCCAAATGAAACCAAGATGCAGATATTTGATATGTTCTTTACTCAGGGCTGACATTTTGGTCATCTTGATGCTGACTTTGGGAGGCATGAATAACCAAAATTGAGCTGACATTCAGTTGTTAAGATTTCCTTATTTTTTTGTGTTACAATTCTTAGTGTTTTCTAGCAATCCTTAAAGTTGCTATAGCTGTAGCGGAAAATGTGAAGAGCCTGAGAAAGTTTTCTGAGCCATGTCTTGGGTGGCACGGTTACAGATAGGTTTCTGCCTTTTAAAACGTAGTATAGGAGGTGTGATCTAGAGAGACAGAAATAACAGCTAAAAGTCATTCATCAGCCGATGTCCTGGAGCACTGCTGCGTGCCATATGCATGTGCAGCGAAAGTGGAGTTGAGCCAAAGAGCAGCTGAGTTTGTGGACAGCTTTGAATCCAAAGTCACGACGGGACCTGCTGGGATGTCTAGGATCCTCCTCCAGAGCATTAATGAGAAATAGATGCCATCTGGAGGCATTTTCTTGCCAAGGGACTGTGATGCCATGTTTGTCTTTCAGTTCTCATCAATCACAAATAGCTTTTAAATAGATTTGTATTTTACCTTTAGTCAGATGATTTCGTCTTCTCAGCTACTAAGGACACTCTGACCTTTCAATAGACTCTTCTGGAAGAGGACTTTTTATTTCTGGTAAGACACACGTGTTGCAGTGGCTGCTCTGTCACTCTTTTTCCTTTTCCTGCACCAGTACATTCCCTCTTTCATCATAGCTGCCTCATCCACTCCTCCCCGTACCACTGTATTTTCTTCCCTCTTCTTTTGCTGTAGGTGCAAAGAACAACTTTACCTTTAATGGTTTTGAAACTCAGATGCTTAACTATGTAATTCTAGTAGTTTGCATTAAAATTTTTGCATCTACTTGATTTTAAAAAAGGCAAGCACTGTAATACTTACATAAGGCTGGAATTTTACTCACTCTTGTCGTGATTGTATGGTGAGTGCATGAATGTTTTTAAAATCAATTAGATATAAATGAATAGTACATTCAATACAGTAACTGTCACAAGTTTTATTGATGTGGAATCTGGTTTGTATAGATTGCCCCCTCGGTTTTAATTCACCTCTGTTTAATTCAATGTTAGCTATCAAATTGGACTACCCATACCTCTTACCTATGATGAGGCTGTCTTTATGCTACTTATATTATTGAAGGGCTTTTCTACTACACCCATAGAATTAGAAGCACTTACTGTTTAGTGCAGGTCTAGCTTTGAGAGCTTGCTAGGCCACAGAATCCCAGCTATGCACCTCTAAATACTATGCTAAATAACTATGGAGTGACCTAAAGGCAGTGTTTAAATCAAGTCACTGCCTTCATAGCATCTATAATGTGTCTGGTTTTCATTAAAAGAAAAAAAAAAAAGAATCAGTAAAGAAATTAATTCACTCACCAGAATGTTTCTAATGCATTGTGTTGCATTAGACCCCATCTGGGATTGTTATACACCATACCTACGATTTAAATGGAGTAGCCCCTGCCTGGGAGGATTTGTAGCCGAAATAGAGAGCACAGAAGAGGGAAACAGGGCAGACTTAACCACTGTTTTACAGATGGAAGCTGAGACACAAAAGCATTAAAAGTGGTTTGTAGCTGAGCTGGGAGTTAACATGCGTGTCTGGTTCTATCTTTGAAAACATCCTTTCCTTTTAACTTTCTTTTTAGTTCAGGTAGAATGACTGGCACTGTGGCAAAGTTGTCTTTTTAGAATTTTAAAGTAGCTTTAAAAGGTTTTTTCTTCAGGAGTGTTCAAGAATATGAGGAACTAGTAAAACAGATATATCTGAAACAAATAGCTTGGTGCCTGTGTAGTGATAAGAAGGAGAGAGTAAAAACAGTACTGGATTTAAAAAACATTTTTAGGCCAGTGGCAAGAGTATGTCTAATGCAGGTATGGAGGGAAGTAAGATTAGGCTGACCTTTTATTACCTATCACTAAATCCATTTTGTCTCTTAAAAACTAAAATCCTGCTGGTGAGGTCTAAAGAGGTTCTTGGATTTACCCAGACTGCAGGATGTGTGATCAATAGCTATTTGTTTATCCTCCCTTGGATCTCTCCACCTTACTTAAGAGTTTAAAATCTGCCAGGGTACTGAGCCAGCTGCTTAACTGCTTCCAGATTCCTAGGGCCATATTCTGACAGCTTGTTTTATGCTGAGGAGGTCCCTGGAGTCTGTGGTGGAGGAAGGAATTTTCCTTTTTTTTTTTTTTTTTTTTTTACTGTGGCATGGCAGTAAAGTCACTTGATAACCAATAATCAAATTTCAAAACTTATTTTCCCCTACAGGGTTCAGGATACACAAGCAAACGGCCATGAAACAATTGTTGCTTTAGCTCAGCCGTGCTCCTTCCTGTCATTGCCTGGGCTGTACAGTGTACCCTCCCACTCCCATCTTATCTTAGAACAACAAAAAATGTAATTCTGCTGATGGAAGGATCCTCTGAGCTGCAGGGTTGAAGAAATAGGATTTGCCCCTGTTGGCAATTTAAGGTAAAGTTCTTCACATTCATATAGCAGCTTAGCTGTAGCCAGGATTTAGAGGCGGGTGTGTGTACCCCAAGCTCGATGCTCCATCAGTACACTGCAGAGCAGGTGTTTCGAGTGTGTGGCTTATAAATGAGTAATGTGAGCTTGATCTGAGGAGAACGTGTGTCCACACAAAGCTCTTGCACTAAACGGATCTAAACTCCAGAGGTTGCATAGGCTGCATTTAAACGCTCATACCATTAAACCCACTGAAGCAGTATTCTTAAATGTGCTTTGTTTTAGGCCTCAGTGGCATTCATAAATCAAGATGACTTGATGACTATAGAAGGGTAAAACTTAAAAACCAGGACTTTGCTATGGAAAAAATAATTTTCTTTTTATTTTGTAAAAAGAATATTTAATCATTTGGGGCTGGTTGCTCTTGGGAGTTATTACTGTTACTTTATTTTTCTTGAGCATATTTTCAATAGAAAATGTATCGTTTCAAGCATTTCTTCAGACACAAACTTCAGACATGACTTTGGACAAAGAGCATCTGCTTTCTGATCAGCTCGGATCATGCTAAACTTGGAATATGGTGACCAAAAGCTATGTGAAACATCTTATAGTATGCTTGTTTTTTTAACCTTTATCTCAACAGTACTAATTATAATCTTAAGTATTTAATTTATGTGGGTATATAAATACCAGATTGTCTTTCCTCACACTGAGCTTAGTGTCTTAATCATTCTTTACCATGTAACATGTTTTGGTTTGAAGATGCTGCTTGAATCCTTGAAGATTATTTTTTTTCATGGATAAGGTTGGGCCTTGGTTATTTTTGTAGTTCTAGAACAAATAACTAAGTTGTTTTCTTAACTTGAACTCATCTTTTTGAATAGATGAGTTTTTTCTTCAAACAATGAGCAGGAGCAGCTTTGATACTTGTTATTGATACATCTTTTATTAGTGAAGCAAGGTTTGAATTACACAATATGAAAAAAAAAAAAAAGGCAGCCCATACTTGTGGAAAAAAGTCATCCAGCTGCTGAAATATTATTTGAAAAAGAAGCATGTCTGTGTTCAGAAAAAAGACAACATTCGTTTGTATTCCTGCTAGTCACAAATAACAGGAAAGGTAACCATTGGAGATGATGATATGATTTATCCTGTTGTGTGTTTATTAGACTTTGAGGAAAACACAGTTATTACCAACTTTTAGCATGTCTTGTAATAAATTTGCATTTTAACAGGACAGTGTACTTAAAAAGTCAGGGGATGAGCTGTATAGAAGTAACACTTTGGCATCACTGTTTCGCTTAAGCAAATGAGGACTGACAACCACTAGTGCAGTCCGTGCTTTATTGAAGAAAAATATAGGCCATGGTAAACACAAAAATAAATTCCAGCCTGCGGGGCCTAATGAAAAAATAGTCCTCTTGAGAGGTGAGATCATATGGCACCACCACAGTACGGTTGCCATCTACTCTCCTGGTGGTGCTGGAGCCACTGGACTCTGTTTTGATCTCTAGGATTTACCTCTGTATGTCTTGAATCAGGCTGCATATTTCCTAGTTACTTTCAGGGAAACCTGATCTACCCTATAATCTTGCTTAGCTTCTGGTCATTAGAATATCAGCGCTGTGCATAATTCAAGCAGGGTTATATAGCTCGCTTCTAACGTACAGGGACAAGGGGACAGATTATAGTAATTTTTCCTGATTGGCAAATGGAAGGCAAGGGAGGTGCAGTTCTGTTAAACTGCCCCGAAGGCAGTCAGTAGCTGCTGTAAGGAGCAGTCTGGTTTCCCTTCCTTCTTGCTCCATGTTCCTGCTCGCTCTTGTTTGTCAGAGTTAGAGAAGGTGTGACCGCACAAGTTGGATCAGCTAACAAAATTCACTCAGAGTTGTGTAATTCAGAGATTTTTTTTTTTTTTTATTCCTAAGGAATAGGGGTGGTGGCAGGCAAAACCTTAGCTTAAATTTGATGATACAAAAAGAATTTGCCTTCCACCATCTCAGTACAAGAAGCAAATGTGAACATGTTTCTTGGTTAAGCAGAATATTTGTTACCAAATTAATCGTACAAGTATAAATATATTCAAATATATTTAAACAGTAGATTAAATATATTTTTTGTTCTAGAAGCCGAATGCTGATTATATGTATATCAGAAATGACACTTGTCTTCCCTGTCTGAAATCTCTACTAGAGAGTCTCTTGAAAGTAGTTCAGCTTCTAACTAACCTTTCAAAGCACGTCTGCACATTTCTATTCCCAGCTGCAGAGGTAGGGTAAAATAGAGGTTGAATAGCAGTGAACACTTGTAAAATTGTATCTCACAAATCACACTAAGATTTTTTTTTTTCTATGCACTTTCTTTTGCCTTCAAGTATCTAGTGGCTTAGCTGTGGTTTTGAACTAGATGATCTTTAAGGTCCTGTCCAACCCAAACCATTCTATGATTTTTTTAAAATGCTAGTTAAGAAATTGTATAAAAGCTACTTAGTTGTTGGCCACAGCACCTGTAATTTAGCATGATAATTCTTCAGTATCAATTAACAGTCTATACAAAATTGCTATCTGTGTTCAGGACTTAGAACTGCTGCAAGAGCCGTATTCAGAACTTCTGGGGTGTTTAAACTCTTGGTAACGTGGCAGTTGTTTTTTAATACATAACATTTACCTTTCTTTTGTTTTATTCATGGTAATAAAGATGTCTGAGCAAATGTCAGATGGAAGAGACCTCTTAAAGTCAGATTCCAGACACTGAATTTTAATGTTTACCCTGCAATCTCCAGCATAGTTAAAGCAAACAATTTCTGCAGCGTTTGAAGTTGCAAATATTAGTCACCCAGCTTCAGTTTTGCCATCTCTAATGTGCTGTAATGCACAAACCGTAATTGCAGGCAATACTGGTTTTATTTAGCTTGACAGAAACAGTAAACTGGACTTTATCATAAATACTAATAATTCATCTATGTGGAAACTGCTGGAGGTAATATACATTGAATTCTATTTACCTTTCTCTCCAGTGCAAGGCATGCATTTATTTAGAAATGTACTTCCCCAAAAAAATATTCTTGCCATAGTTGTTCCAAGGAAAGATTTGTAAACCATATAGGTCCTTTAAAGTTGAACTGAGAGCTGTAATGATGAGGCAGATGTAGTCAAGAATGTAAAGACAGAAACCGGGAAGCTGCACTGCTCTGTGTGTCTCCTGGTCTCAGTCAAGAAGCTCAGAATAAGAGAGGTGAGATCATGAAATGTGTGATTCTAAGCCATGACTTCTACTTAGGCCATCCTAATCTATCTGCTTCTACAGCTTGGTCACAGTGTTGTAGATTCTTAATTCACTAGCTGAAAGATACTAAAAATAAAATAGTTACTGGGCTTGAGGAAAGGCAACACATGAGACAGAATCCGTTCCTTTTGCCAGGTTTTATCTCAACCTGAGGTGCTACTCCAGATGGTAAGGAAGAAGAACATCCTGGCACAGCCTGACTTCCGTGGCATAGCTGGCAGTGTCAGGCTCTTTGCAGAAAGAGATGCGCTCCCTTCTTGAGGTGGAAGTCTGGGCTATCTGGTACTTTGCTTGTGATTCTGCATGGAAAAGGAATTCCACTGTACCAACTTGCAGGCCACAGGTAAGAACTCTGCATGATCTTGTATCCCCCAGTGTAACAGCTTCTCCATATTAATGAGAGTTAAAAAGGGTGCATTCATCCAGTAGAACTCCGTAAGGAAAAACAAACCTCTCACTAAAAGATTTCTAAGGTCAAACAACTGAATTCAAGGCGAATATTTCAGGGAGTAGAATATTAAAAACTGTATTAGAGTTAACAATATTATATGAAAAGCAGAAAACAGAAATACTTAGCAGGTAGGTGGAAATGCTTGTGTCATGGCTTTTGTATCACCGACTATGTAAAAGCTACACACTGTGTGTTTCTAAGATCAACAGTAAACATACTCTTTACTCTTAAAAGCATCTTATGAGCTGGGAGACTGTGCTTTTGACTTCTATATTTATTCTTTGTTTTTAAATCAAGATGCGCTAATTTGCACTCCTTATCTCATAATGTCATGACTTTTACAACAGCCAGCATGGATGGTTCTGTGTTTCTGTACAACAGCTGAAGAAAATGTCAAGTACAAAGAAATCCACTGCTCTCCTGATACAAATTACTTTATCACATAAATGGTGAAACAGAGAATTTTGACCCTATTATAGAAGAATGTAAGATAGTGGATTAACACTCCAGACTTCTAATTAATCACAGTGTCTCATCCTCTTGACGGTTGCTGATTAGACCGTTCTCACTTAAACGAACAGCTGTCCAGTATTAACACTTACCTGTTAGTGCTGCTTCTTGTGCAGCTGTCAGCCGAGATGACACTGTTGCGATTCTGAATGTTTCAAAAGCACGTTTCAGAAATACTCAGAAACATCCTTACATGTGAACTATACTTTTATTGTGTGAATACTTAAAAAACCCACAGAACTTAAATTCTAAGAACTGAATAACACTCTGCACTGCTTATGCTGTTTTCTCATGCAAAAAAAAGTACAGAACAGTAGTGATTATGGTTCCTTTCTTCTATAACATGCACAAAGTATTTCATACAAACTAATTACAATTCTCATCAAAATTTTACAGCTTTACTGAAATGGGAATTCCAAAATTTGTTACACACATACCAAATTTCTTTTAAGATGATACAAATTAATTTAAGTGTGATATCACTTCTCAAGTAAACCTTGTATATCACTGAACTACTACAATAAGAAGATATGTATTTAAACTACTTAATTTTTATTCCAACTTTTAGACCATGTTTTAAGAGGAACGCTGCAAATAAATTGAAGCCATTGAGTCAACACACACTAAGCCGACCCCATAAAATATTTCTCCAATAGCATCTCCTCAGTTTTAAGGCATCTGAAATTTAAACCAAACTGAGCTTTTCTCACTATCAAAAGCAAAACAAAGAAATTCTCTCCAGGGAAACACACTATGTCACTTTCAAAAAGAACTATCTTAAGGCAATGTGCCACTGCTACAGGCTGCACACAAACCACAGCTATTTTCCTCTGACCTGTTGTGTTTTCTAAAGCAGAACAGAGAGAAATCCCAGTGATGGAAGAAAAGTGTACTAGTATGTATTCAGACAAAAGAATGAGACAGAATTTAATCTAAAATCTACAGACTCTAAACAAACTCTGAATAATACACTTTTATTATTCATAAAAGGTATTCCCTTTTTCAATTCACACTACAGATAAACAGCAATGGACCGTAATACTAATTCTTCAGTTATCTGTAAAACTGTGGAAAAATAAGAAAACTGAAATCTAACTGAATTTGTTACACAGCATTACTGGACCTTCAAACCACAAGTATCATCAGTAGGGATGGTAACGAGGCCCTGGGTTGTAGGAGTTGTATCCGTATTGCCCATAGTGGGAGGAGTACGATTGTCCTTGTCTGTGCTGCTGGTAGTTATTACCCCAACTTCTTTCTGGCCTCTGATTAGATCTATAGTCACTTTGCCAGTTGTATCTTTCCCCTCTAAAATATCTACCATCTTGAAACCTAGAATGAAAAGAAATGTCAAAGATTCACATAAAGTTTCACTCTTAAATGTTACAGTTTTCATGAAAACTGTCATGTAACTGTTTATACACTCAATTACTTATACGTTTTTATGACAAACTGATGAAAACATACCTATAGTCATCTGAGATAATTCACTAATTCTTACTGCTACCCAACACACTATTTGCTAAGCAATGGAAGGACAGTCTGTTTCCTAACACAAAGTATTCGTAGGCATTAGGTGAACTCCTGGAACTTTCAACAGAGACTCAAACAGACCATATATCTAAAAAGCAACCAGAAGATACATCCGTAGCTGTGTCAAAGACAGGTTCAATCTAGTAGCTTCATGGTTGAAAGCTGTGGCAAAGCAGGCTTAAGTACAATTTAGCTACCTAAAAGCACAGTCCTGGAATTTGCATATTCCCTAATACACCATTGCTTCATGGTCTCTTGTAGATTCCCATACTCAAGAGAGCATATCTTATCGGTGGTATTTAGCCATTGCTCAGTCTAAATTTTGGCTTTTCAGCTGTATCCCAATTCCTATCAACACCTGAGCTGCCTCACAGTCATTTTCTCTGGATATCTCAATGGTGTGGTGTAGACAAACAACATTTACATGAGGTTCACTTTGTGACTGGAGTGTAGGTGTAAGAGTTCATTAGTTCAAAGAACCACAAGGTTTGGTAAGAATATCTCCTTAAACAAACACTTTTTTTTTTTTTAATCTGTAGAAACATTCTGTGTTTAACTTAACGACAAGCTTCTAGCGTGAGAAAACATTAGAATTGTCCTTTTTTTCTCTAGATAAGGCATGAATCCTATTTAGGTATTTAGCTAAGAAGTCTTCCCAATTGTTAGTTGGACTGGAGTTTAACTACTTTATATTAAAGGCTGATGTTAGTATTACCAAACATATTATATGCTGTAATCATTGTTTTTCAGTCACACAAAAATTAGATGTTACTGTCAGAATTCAGTAAAAAAGCTGCAATTACATCCTGAAGAAATAATTCAAAATATTTTGCAGTAGGCAGGTGACACTACACTTGCTAGACAGATCGGATGATGGATTTTACAGTCATTTCTACTAGATAAAAGAAATACAGGCTAATCTAACAAAGTACATCAAATATTTAGGTTAAAAATGAAACATTTTTCTGGACAGCTAGCAACAGATAATCACACTATTAGCCTGTTTGGTTGCACGTTTTCCTGCCAGTTATTATCCAACAGAAGATAGGCTGCTTAGTTTTGCAGAACTCCCATCCTTCCCCTCTAGAAAAATGTTCCTGGCTGAGCAGTAACAAACCCCAGGGCGCAATGGGCTTGGTGGTTCCAGCTCTTACTAAAAAGGAAATTACTTCATACTTTTATACACAATGCAAAAACTTTGACTATCAATACAGAGAAAATGTAAAACTTCATTACTTTTTAGAGAAGACTATTTATCTTAAACATAGTTACCTATGAAGTAACAAGAAGATGCTTCTATTAACACAACAAATTCCTATCTATCTTCTGAAAGAAATGATCATTTAACTACATATTTGTGAAACTACCAAGATTTTAAAAAAATAAAAAGAAATCAATACCGATCTCTGTTTCTCTGGTTGCCACCAGATCTATTTCTCCATTCTTCTACTATAGGAGGGGGATCTGCAGGGCGTTTCAGATATTCTTGGTATTCTTCATCATCTGATGTGAATCGATGAGCAAACATCTTTTCATAATTCAGGGGCATGTCAACCAAGGAAGTCATTCTGAAAACTTTAAACATGAACACAATAAAAGTGGCTTTAGGAATATATGAAGGCTCTTATTGTAATAGCTACCAAAATCCACTTAGGGTAAATGAAGGACAATGAAAAGTTACACTCAGATTAACACAGCAGTTAAGTTTTGGGCAGACAGCATAGATGACTGACTCTTAAGTCTTGACGATGTACAACTGTAAATAACTCTCCTGAATAGGTTATCTCTGATGAAAGCAATTCCAATTCCATGTGCAGTCCTTTGGACATCTTTACTGGATATGCAGATGCTGATCTGTCTAAACACTGGGAGTGGTTTTAAGGGACTCCATCCACACAGGAGAAATTCAGCTCAGATTAATACCTAATATAGTTAGCCATTACCCAGGAGCATCTCTGAATCAATTTTGATAGACCTAGATTAGATGAGCTGTGGTAGAAAGACATGGGACATTTCTGAGGCTTGGTAATAGAAAAAAGCACTTCTTCAGAATATACTCCCCCAATCTACTCCTAATCCATTCTTGACAGGAAAAACATTACTACAATCAACTTGCAAAGCTTGCTAAGGTAGAATATCATGCAAAGCCTACAGATGCACATAGCCAGCAAAGCAAAATAATCAGATTTATTCACAATAATTTATGTGTTAATAACTTGATTCAGGGAAAGGACAGCACCTAAGAGGATGTTAAATTACCTCATAATATACCTATCTGATGGGATTTGTGTTTAAGGCCTTAGTTTCCTTATTTACCTGGCTACATATGCATTTGCCCTTCAAACACTGGTGCCGTCTAGTACTGTCCATCAGTCTGGCCCTAATCGCAGGTGCTGAGAAAGGCTCTATGCTTACTGTTTTAACAAGCCCTGGGTAATTTAGAGCATTAAAGGTCTTTGCCTCTAGACTTCCAGATTAAGCTCTTTTGCTGTCTCCTGAAGATTTGCAGGCAGGACCAATATTCGCCTTGCAAACTGGAGGGAAGGAAGGAGGAGAAAGGTTTCTTCTGGACCCTGACACCTAAAATACATACCCTCAACGACCAAGCCCAATTCTTCTCCCCACTGTACCCATGAGCAGCTTGAGACTAGGGTGAGTAAGTGGGATGTTTATGGGGAATACAGCACAGTACTCTTCCTGTAGACTGAACTCCCCTTTCATCAGCTTCCGAAAATTCAGTGTCTGATGATCTCCAGAGCCCATCTGCAGCTTTCCCCCTTCCGCCTAATGACGCAGTGTAAATCTTTCTGAAGCAGGTGTAGGAGTTATTCCTGCAGGATGCCCAGTGACTTCATCCTCCTTTTTTGCAATACGCTAACCTCGTTAGTTTTTACTATGAGCTATCTCCGAGGACCTTCGCTCCTCAGGGGCTATCTCAGTCGGGGCGGGAACGGGGGGAGAACACTGCCCTGGGGACCCACCGCGTACCACTGCAGCCTTCTCCAAGAGCCGCGGGGGCTGCTCTCCTCACGGTTAGTGATTTTCCTATCAGATTCATCCTGCGGGGGCCGGTAACAGGGTAGACCCGTCACCTTCCTCCCCATAAAGCCAAACACTGCCTTGAGCAACGGCCGGGGCTCAGTTCCCCTCAGGAGGGCCTGCGCCCCAGCCCTCTGCCCCTCACGGCGGGGCGGGCCGGGGCCCTCTCCCCTCACAGCGAGTGGGGCCCCGCTACAGCGCCGGCGGCTCCGGCCGGAGCTCGCCGAGGGGAGCAGCGGGTCTCGGCTTCCCGCCACCCTCCTCCCTCACAGCCGCCCCCCCCTCCGCCGCCTCTGCCCCCCTCACCCTGCGCCGCCGCCGCACCGCCGCAGAAAGCCCTCCTCTTCCGGGCCGGGCCCCGCCGCTTCCCCTCGGCCGCCGGGGCGGTGCCGCCTCAGGCCGGCGTCCCCTCAGCGAGCCACTGGCGGCACCGCCCCGGCGGCGTAGGGGGGAAGCCAGTAGGGGTAGAAGGATTGATCCCCCCGAATTATGATTTGATACAAAGCACGTTGTTATAAATAGTATTGAGGTTTGTGGGGCGCTTTCCTTGGCTCCTGTGTAGGTTTTAAGGAGGTGATACCTGAAGTATTTGGATTTTACTGAAAAGAGTAAAGTGAACGTGGCACCTACAGTTAATAATGCGATTTAAGTGTATTTCAGGCATTAAAAAATTAGAGATGTGTTGACTACTGTGTGAGGAAAGGAAGATGACATGAAGCCTTTTTGGCAGCTAAATAATTCTGCATAAACCAAAATAATTCTCGGTTGGCGTCTGCTTCAGCAACATATTTACGCTCCCACCTGGTGCTGTAGATGGTGGTGAGTCCTGTCGGCCTTAATACACGTGAAGTTACATGTGAGCGTAAAAACTTTTCCTAAACGAGGTCCTGTGCATGTAAATAGAGGCGGGGAACTTGTACCTCCCCTCCTGTACCTCTGCTACCCTGGGTGTTATTACTAATTTATGAAGTGCCACAGCAGTTATTAACAGCTTGCTGCCCAAATGAATTGCAGTATGGGCATGTGGTGTTGCCTCTCTCCTCTGAGCGACTGGTGGCATCAAGATCTTCCTGTAGCAGAAATGGTGTTGGTGCCCCTGTTCCCCTATTTGACTTGTTTCCACAATGCTGACGTCTTTGCATCACTGGCTATTTTCCACAACTCCTAAGCCAATGATTTTTAAATGGTCTCTCGTGCTGTGTATAAGAAATGTTTTTTTTTTGTAGGACCCTTTCAGAAAGTTTTTTATAAGCTCTACTAAAGACTCTATTGCTCGCAGGCACTAGCAAAGCATAGAGACTGATAATCGAGTACGTCACTTGGAACAAAATACCCCAGCAACAGCAGCATCCAATTCTCAAAAAAAAATTAGACCAGAATAAGTGCCCTTTGTTTCATATAAACAGCAATAATTACAGTCTGCTCTCCTGCATGACCTATAGCAGGAGGTTATTGTCACTTGCAGAATAGAAATGATGACCTCAATCCAAACAGCCTAATGCAAATATCTTAGCCTGGATAGCTAGTTCTATGCCAAACAAATTGTCACTGAGGCTGAAAAATAATATATTTTATCTTAAGTTTTCCCCATATAATCCTTGTTCTACTGACTGCCCTTTTAAAATGTGCAGAAGTAAGTAGGATCCCCCAGACATGTTTCATTTTGACCACTGGATATTGCAGTTTCAGGTGTGTCTACAGAGGATTTCATGCGTAAAATTAGTGAGGTGATCCTTAATAAAAAGGAGATACTTCTTTTTTTGATGCTCTAGTCTGCTCTTTCATGGGTGACATCTTTCATTAAAAGACCAAACTTAATTTAGTATTAAACTTTTAATTAAAGACTCAAGTCATCCATACATTTAAGCATGTATATCATCTGAGCATATATATGTTCTGTTGAAGGCATGGGCTGCTTGTAAATGCTGTGAGCAGTGTACCTCACAAATTACTGTTTTTCTAAGGTGCTCTCATGAGCATATTCCACATAGAAAAACACTTGCAGGGAACAGCTAAATCAGAGTGGTACATAATTATATACATCACATATATTTATATATGATGCTTGTGTATTGGATCTTTTTTCATGACATTTCTTTATGCCTGCTATGGGTTATAACTTCAAGAAGGAGATAATAATCCAGGTGGCAATTCCCTAAGATTTCTCATAGATGTTATACTGAAGTTCAAACTGCATGTAAAATAACCAAAGTGACAGGTGATTTTTAAAGGAATAATGGCACTTAAAAATGAATATTGTCACCGAGTAAGACTTTCAACACCCACTAAATGCCTCACATAGCACATACGTACATAGTAGGTGCCCAAGTACATAAAAGGTCTAGCTCCAAGTGTTGTCAGGACTGCAGACTTGATAATCTGCTCTTGCAATCTTTCTGCTCACTTCAAGGCTCTTCAGGTAATTAATGTGTTGTTTGTGAATGAACACAATCTCGTAATTAGCATCTCTGAAGTCTACTGTAGTGTGATAAAGCCTCAAAGGGTTTGCTTTTTTTCCTGTGGATTTCATTATGTTAGATAACATACTGTTAGATGAAGTCTTATCTTCTAAATTTTAAACTAAGAGTTGTTCCTTTAAGCCAATTGGAAATTAATGGAGTGTTTGTAGAATGAATCTTTCTGACTGAACAAAGGAATATACACTAAAACTTGCAAAGTCTTTTTTGCCTTGAAACGGTGGAAAATGGCAGTTCTTTTTATGATTATTTAGCCTTGATAACTCTTACTGTTCTGTCACAAAACTTCATATTTGATGTTTTACATAAATCCCCAGCTTCTAGACTCATGTGTTTCGCTTATACTCAACTTTCATTTGAAAATTTATTTCTAGCCCTTGTTATTATGGACACCTCTTGGGAAAACAAGTCAGTCTGCTGTACAGGATAACCAGCCTGTACCAAGAAGGAAAAGGAAAACATTATTCAAGTTTTATTTGTTTAAAATCTTATATTTTTTGCAATTTTCCATTTCTTTATGACTAGGTTCATTGCTTTATCTCAGTAGAGGTTGACAGCTGTGGCATTTTTAATGAAAAGTCAGCATGTATCTCAGTAGCAGGAGAAAAGGAGAACTATGTTTTGTGTGTATTTCTAGATCTTTAAACAGGAGGGATCCTTTCACTTCAACGTTAATATCTACCTTGAGAAATCAACTAAGGAACTAACATCCCTTGCAATTGGGGCCTGTGTGATCAAGGGAATATTTGTCTATAAACGAATAAGCAGAGAAACCTCCATAGATTGTTATGGATCCTGCTGGGTTATTTTAATAACAAAATAATATATCAGATAATATTTTAGTGAAAATTTATTTGTCTTCAAAACTCTAATTTTTTTTCTCAGCTTGCTGAATCTGCTCAGTGATTTCCTGTCAGCCAATTTCCCTCTCCCCCCATTCTTTTTTCAGTGTCTCAGTTACAGTGTAACTGAAAGCCTGGTTTGTTTGTGCAACGAAACCTGATTTCCCCAGATAATTTATTCTAGGAAATGGTGATGTCTGGCCCTCCTACAGAGAGCAAGTCTTTGTGTTCTGGCTAACGGCAGGTACAAAGGGCATGCGTGTCAGCCTTGTTATTGATTAGGCGCTAAAGGAAAGCTGTGTTTCTGTGGGCACAAGAGGCTGTAGGACCACCAGGGGACATCTGAGTAACTGATGACCACAAAATACTTGCTAGATCGTTCATTGCACTGGGAGATAGGTAAGCAGAGAGACTCTTTAGCCAATCTGCAGAAATATTTGGAGTTGTGCCCTTTCTCTAGGACCTCCTGTGCTCGGAAGATCAGTTCTCATCACACTGTATTATTCCTTTGGCTGGAAAGGATTATTGCCTAGATGAAGCTCACTTAAATAACAAGAAAGATGGAGATATAACAGCTGTTACTGACAAATGCTTCTGAAGCCCGTGCAGTTATTCTGTCAGATCTCTGCCTTGCCTCTGCCGTTATATTGTACAATATCGCCGAGCTTCAGAGTGTCTTTCATGCACCTCCATATGGTATTGTAAAGTGAAGTCCATAAAGGAACAAACTGCGCTGTTGCAACCAACTTCACTAAACTTAATACAAGAAATGTTTCCTTCCCGTAACAATGACCTTTAAATGTTAACTGCCTAAAAAAATAACATTGTCCTTTTTTAAAAAGGGGAAAATGCAATTCCTGGTGCTTGATTGTGTTACAGAATAACTGTTTTGGTGCTATGGGGCCCAATTCCTTTGCATTAAGCTTACAACAGGGTAACACTTGATTAGAAGGAATTTATTCCTAATTTATGCCAGTATGAAAGAAGGCCTTTAACTTTTCTAAGAGCTATTTCTGTTATCAGTCTTTTAAAACTCACAGCCACATTAAATTATATTTCTAGCATATTGGTCTTAAAATTAGTGCAGAGGTGGTGTTATCTGACTGTCATTTATACATACATACAAATTAAAAATCACTACATTCTAGCTGCCTTCTTTGGTTTTCACCTTTTAAACTGACTAAGCCAGCTGTGCCCTTTGGGGTCTATAAGAATGAATCATTTTGATTATTTTTGCTCTCTTAGGCAGTAATTACAGAGTAGTATGCTGTCTCTGTTTTTTAATATTATGGTACCATTTTAATCCATGGTGCAACACCATTAACTTCAGCAGAGTTAACACTAGAAATGAATTTGTCCCCAGGAGGCTTTTCCAAATGTTCGGTTCTTTCCTCATGATTACCCAGAGGAACAGAGAAGAAGGAGGCAAGACAGAGGGCCCTTTGATAGGAGGAATGTAGTTCAAAGCGAAGTCTTGTTTCTGCCATTCATGGTGCTCCATATGTTCCTCATTTGGGGTGGAGGTGGGTTAGACCCCGTGAGGCACACATGCTGTGGCTGAAGGGCAGGCAGAAGTTTTTACATAGCACATCTGGTGCACAGGTTATGTTCTTTTCCAGACGTAGGTACTGTACAAATGGGAAAAAAAAAAAAGAAGAAAAAAAAGTGGGAGGAATATTCAGATACTTAAAGCGTACTTCTGTGGAACTGCTCGAAAGTCAGAAAATGGACTAGCCAAACACTAAGATATCAAACTCATCATGATCGTCAGGCTGTCTAAACTCAGATGCTTTTTAGATGTCAAGTAATCCTGCAAGGGGGGATGTATGAATCAGTGCTACCATGGATTGCCTATTGAAAAGATAGTTGCAAAATATAAAGGAGGTACTTGCAGAAGTTTCTAAGACTAGATTTTATTCATACTCAGTTTTCTTTTAGAGTTGGGTATTTAATTTTAGTTTGGGCTCATTTCTCTTGTCCATATCCAGTCTAAAACATTCAAATCTGCTGCAGTATGGAAACACCAACTTGTCAGTTAGATACAACTTAGCAGCACGTAGCTGAGTTTAGAAGCGGTATTTAGAGAATTTCCTCTTTGCTGTCAGGGAGCAGGGAGGGACGGGGAGCAGACAGCATGGCCAGCGGGGTAGGGGTAGAGGGCCCACCCCACAGCTCCCAGCAGGGCTGGCCGGGGACGGCAGCCGAGAGCTCAGAGGGCCAGACAAGATCATGGGGACGAGACAAGTCCAAGGCAAGTCAGAAATTCAGTCCGTGGGTCACTGCCCAGATCAACAGGGTGGATGGCCAGGCACAGCGCGGCCGCAGCACAGCTGGATCTGAAGCCTGGCACAGCTGCAGCTGCGCTGGGCAGGGACTGAGGGCCCAGGGCTGAGCTTACATGACCCCTGTGCCCGGGGCAGGGCTGTGGAGGAGGCCTCCGCGGGGCTGGTCATGGCAATTAAGGCCTGTCAGTGCATTCAGGGCGCTGACATGCACATCTGGTAACAATTTCTGTTATGTTTAAATCAGAAACTCAGATCCTTGCAAAACCTAGGATCTGGCAGAAGGAAATGGTTATGCCTTTTTAGCAAACGTCTAGTGTTTCTCGTGGGTTGGATAGTTTATACAGTTTGTGCCAATCGGTTGCCTCAGATACAAAGTCAAATATTCAGCCTCTAAAGAGGATACCTCGGTCTCCCATTTTACGCCCAGTCTCCCTTCTCTGGATGGTGACATTCCCCAGGCACTGGAGCAGCACCCTGAGGCTCCTTGTGTGGGTGTCCCATGCCTGCTCTGAGGCCCAGGTTTGAAATCTGCCCTTGCCACCAGCACTCCAGACAGGTGTGCAATGAGGCCCTGCTCACGCCTGTCCTCCGGCTTCTGTGTGGCAAAGTCACAGCAGATGTGCAAGCCCATGTTCAGGTCCTGCTAAAGGCAATGAAAAACCACAGTATTTCAGTGTTTTTTTGCCTCTCAAGGGTCAGGTCAGTGGAACTGGTCTAAGTAATGCTCCCTCCATTAGATGCTAAACATGGCTCTCCCCAGATGGCTTTACCAAGAAGCTGTTAGTTAGCACAGGAATTTGGCTCCCTTCTTTCTCTTCTCTTTGCATGTAAGGAGAGTTCTTCAATGTTCTCGGCAGTTCCTCTTAAGGTTAAGGGCCATTAGAGAACACAAGGGCTGAAGTACAGGCTGACTTTGTACTACTTCAAGTTTGGAGTGTCTTCTTAATCTGAAGTAATTTTTTTTAAATTGTAATCCAGAATTTTCCTGAGATACCAATCTGTATTGAGACCACACTGTGCTGACGTGAAATAGAGTGTAAGTGAATTAGCTGAGCTGCAGAGAAGCCTGCCAGATTTTGCAAAGCTGGACTGAGCAGTCTGCTCCTTGTTCTGACGTTGCCTTGCTACAGCCGTGCACTCCCCTGTGCACCCCTGCATTGTCCCTTGCCCTACACAAAATCTGGGAACTCTTTGGGCAGAGACTATCTTTTTGTTTTATGTTTGTGCTGTGCTGGGACTGGTCCTTGTCTGGGGGTCTAGGTCACCAATTAGTCCTAGAAGTAATAACTCTCCCTCCTGTTACTAAATTAGGCCTGGAGACCATTCTTTCCAGCAGACAAACGTTCCTAATCTTTCAGGAGATTACGCTGTAGCTGCCACCCCTCTGCGTCCCCTCCTGCCCTCCCGAAGACCTGTGCCTCAGATGTCAAGGCACGGCGTCCTTGCCTGCCCCAGCACTGCTGTAATTCCTTCTCCATCTTTGCCCCAGACTCCTGCAGCAGTTTCCTTTCCTGGAACCCTTCTGCAGTGCCGCTGTTCCCGTGGCCCTGCTCACCCTCCCAATTTCAGGTCTCTCTCTTCACTGCTTTCTTGAGTTGTGGCTGTTTCTTTCCCATCCCTGCACCGCCTGCAGAAGCCGCGCTGTGGTGGCAAACAGCTGCTTAGAGTGCTAGTGCTCAGCTGAACACTGCTTTCTTACGTCAGTTGGGAACCAGTGCTGACTACTCAACAGAGTCTAAACTTAAAAAAATATAGAGATGTTATCTTGGAAAATGCAAAGTTCTGATGGAGCCTCTGACAGAGGCTCATTAAAAACAAGCTCAGAAAATCTCACACATAAATGAAAACCACACAGTAATTTTTGGTGATACGTTGGGTGTGATTGTTTCACATTATGCTATGGCTGCTCATTTTAAGAATAATACACAGTTATTTTCTTGATCTTAAATGCTGCTGTGGGGGTATCACAAATTTCCCAAGTAAAAACTTTAATTAAAAAGCAAACGTTAATCTCCAAGCAGTAGCATCTGCAGCATATTGCAAGATAAGACTTCACCAACCTGAAAAACTAAGCAAGATTCTAATTAAATCAGGGGAAAAAATGATGAACTAGATATATGTTTTATTTAAGGATGGCAGTTACATAAGGTATCAAAGATCTCACGGTTGCTCTCTGATGGGAAATGTTGCTGCCAGATCTCACAGACTATTTCCAGGGAGAGAAATCCTTGTTCCACTGGTTCCAAGTACTGTTGTGATTTTGCCTTCAGCGGGGTCAGGACTTTGCTGTGGCTCTCTGTTTGACTCGGAAGTCACGTCAGTCCTGTTGAAAGCTGCAGATGATCCAGTAATGAAGCAATGTGTCAGCATGGTATGAGGAAACACCGTGGTGCGAGTGCTGCCATCTTTCCAGGGAGGCACAAATACAAAGTCCTGACTATTTATGGTTATTAAAGGTCCCAGCGCACCTTTTGGAAAGTAAGGCTCTTAATCCCTGTGGGCTGGCCAAAATCTATTTTCAGTGGTGCCACTCTGGCTATCAGCATTTCCTGTATTGTTCCAGATGGAGATCGTGTTGGCCATTGCTTCCTGTTCCAAACTGCGTGCTGGACTCCTCTCTGTTTTGGAACAGCTGATATTTTCCAGAAACAGCCATGCTGCAGTGGTGTGTGAAGTGATCTCTATATATCCCTCTCTCGTCTCACAGGAATGGAATGAGGATTAATCAATGATGACTGAATCATGATCCCAGTGAAGTCAAAAGAAGGGTTTTTTCCACTGGCATCACGGGGCCAGTGTTGGCTTCTTTGTTGGTCTGAGATACCTGCACGTAAGAACAAATGAAAATGCAAAGCATTACCTTGTTGAAGGTGTCTGTGTAGTGAGAATTCCTTTAGCTGGAAAGGAAAACACATTTTAAAGGCTGTTTCCTGAAGAGTTTAGTTACTTGTCACAACAGGCGTTATTGTGCATAAGGAAATTCCGGTTCGTTGAATGTGGCTTTAAGCTTGTGGTGTTGGTTGGCTGGCATTTCTGGCTTTGTGTGTCTTGTGCATTCAAAACATGCTTTGTTACGCTTTCAGAGCTGGCTCCTGCTCTTTTCCCAATGCAGCTAGTGGCGTGGAATTGTGTCTCAGCAGCCATGTTCTTAAAACCGTCAATAATTCAGCTTTAACTATTGGAAGAAAGTTGAATACAGAGTAACAATAGCTGCAGGTTACTGTCTGTGACCAAATGCTAATTCTTCTGGGCAAACAAATAAGAGGATCTAAAAAAGAGCAAGGCTGGCTAGATTTCTAAGAGGCTGCAAAATATTTCCTTCTTAGATCTTCTGTCACATTTCAAATTGTAAATCAATTTACAAGTTGGACAAGTGATATCACTGAAAAACATTTTTGCAGGATCACCTAACTTCTTCCATGCAAATATAGTAATAGTACATCTTCTGTGCAAGTATAGGGAAGAGTGGTCATGGACTATTTTGGGAAAAGCGTACTCACCAGATGGACATAGAGAGGATATTCAGTCAGCCACTAAGGAGCAGAAGAACAGTAATAAATATTATTAAAGGCAGGTATGGGTGAAGATTAGCCTATTCCTGCAGGAAAACTAGCAAATTAAACTTAGAATGATGTTGGTACATTCACAACATAAATCACGTGCTCTTCTGCAAATGAACAGTAAATGAAAAATAGAGGATATGTGTCATCCATACTTTATAGTGTTGACTTCATTTTCTCGAGTATGTAGAAAAGGTTTTGATATGTGTATATTAATATTTCTCTATTGACTACAGTTTTATTTAAAATGAAACATAGCTCAAAGCTTTTCTGGAAGTTGTAAGTGTTCTGCTCCACCTTCCACCAAGTCCCATGGAGTTAAAACTGAATTCTGTAGCTGCATGCTTGGTGTCATCTCCCATGGTAGTGCGCTGTGATCCTGGCTCCAAATCCCTAACTGAACTATAGCTGAAAAACTTCATATTATATTAATGCAGGGCTGCTGCTGCCTGCCATCCTTTCGGTACTTCTTCAAAACCCAGGCAAGCACCCTGGATCTAGAGAGTGCTCCTCCAGGTGCTTGAGCTGCAAACACGTTCCTAAAATGTTTTTCTAAATATTTGCAGGTGCCTAAAAATTTTGCTCTGATTTTTCAAAAAATATGGTTTTTATACACCCGCCAAGGACTATGAAATTTCCGCAGAAGAGTGGAATCTGTGTTTACCATTAGATACGAGCACTTCTATAACTTCTGTTAACTAGAATTACACAAGATTGGATTTAAGAGTGTTGACAGTAAATACTTTCTGAGAAGCAAAATATGGAGCTGAAAAAATATGATTGTGTTTGTTTAACTGATTGGTAATGTTTATGTATTTTGTCATCCAAGTACTGCTGCAGAACAAAGTTATATTAGATAGAATTAGGAACGCTGAAACTCCCCTTGAGCTAGTTTTATCTAGAGAACACATGCAGCCCAACTTGCCACCCAACAGGTTCTTTTAAAATGCGTTTCCTCATCAAAGTATTCCTGGCATCTTTGTGGGAGCTGTATTCTCATTGTTCTTTTGTCAAATAACTATTTTTTACTTTTCCAGATTTTAATTATTAGTGTAGTAAAAAGAGAACAAATTCTGCACAATTTGTGGCCTTCTGGCTTCACTTTTACTATTAATTATTGTAGTTTAGCAGGACCTAGATGTAAGGACTCAAGGTCTTTTACTTTAATTGAAAGTGGTATAAATTAAGTCCAGTAAGGTTTTTTGGTTTTGTTTTTTTCTAATGTATTTTGGAAGCATAAAAATATTAGCCTATTTCTTAAATGCATCTTAATTGCATTCCGTAGGACAGTCTGCAGGGTGAAAAACTCAACGCTTTTGTCAGAGAATGGTGCAAAACAACTTTTGTGGTGACAAATAGTTTCTTTCACAAATGAAAGCTATCTCTGTCTGTGAAAGACACCCATAGCTGGGCACTCCCAACTTCATATCTCTGAGCCAGGTCTGGCTTCCCTGAACTCAAGCTATTTTCCACAGCTGGAGGAGAGAAATCTTGTGCTGTGGTGCCACTCGTGTCCTTGTGAACTTTAGTGAGAGCTTTGAGGTGCTCACCACTATACCTCAACCATCAGGTTTTGTAAATAGGCTTGAAATCCCACGTGGCTTCATTCCCACCTGGCACTCTGTACTGCTCAGTCCTTCGAGAAATTCATCCAGGCGAGGGATCCAGATATGTTCCGCAAGGAAATGTATAAGCCTTTATCAAGCCATTGGGCATTCACATAAATGAATCAGACCTCAAATGTACCCATGGAAATGTCCTGCACCCACACCAGACATTGTTCATGCACCGTAGAGCCCAACGCAGACAGTATAGCAGAGTGGGCTCATTAAAAAGGCAGCATTTAAAATGCCAGTCCGTGGTTGCTTGGAAATGTAATCCCACTTTGGTATTATTTTTGAGCTTAGATTTTTGAATCCAAAATTCCATGTGACGGAAGAGATGGGTATTTAAACAGATGTCTGCAATTTCTTTAAAAAATAGAGATTGAGTTACAGATGGTAGAAAGGGCCTGAGAATTAAAAACTCCTGAGCTACAAGAAAATTTACATGTGAGCAAAATGATTTGCTGAAATGAATGGTTGTGCAATTCTGCATGTTTTAAAATTAAGCTTCTTTCACCAAAAATGTGAATATCTTTTCCCTTCCGTATTATCTGCTTCTCTACTAGTAGCCTTGGCTGTCACCATCATCATCACAGCCAAGTCACAACATGAGGGTCCTGTTTCTAACAGACAAGGCATATAGTTCCTTCCTTCTCCTCTCTCTTGTACAATTTGGCCTGCCAGGACCAAAAATTTTGATCTGAATTAGCTTAAAAAAACCCTAATCTACCCCATCTGCCTAACCAGTGCCTGATTGCTCTGACTTCCATTTTATAAATCACAAATAAATGGAATTTTGTGACGTAAGCCTGGAAGGAAACCAGAGTCATCATCTGTACTCACAGATGAAATGGATTTTTTTTATTCTTTTGGGGATTTAAAAGAAAATGACCAAAACAAACTTTGAGTTAAAGAGCTGATAACTTCTAAAGTGACATATGAAATGCAAAGCGCTGCATATTGGAAGAGAAAAACTGAACACTTTAGGTACAGTTTTGTGGAGTAATTCAGGATCCAGCTCATCAGCTGGGAGACCTGTGCATTGCTGTGAGGAGCTTTATGAAGATCTCCACTCATGCTATGTGCTCAAAAAAAAGCAGTATTAGGATGTACATGAAGCAAGTACACAGACTCAAATACAAGCTGTGAGGAGACTTTTACATGCAGTGCTCCTCACATACTCTGCAGAGTCCCAGTCTGTCCATTCCAAAACCAGTTCAAAGTAGCATAATTTCAGAGAAGAGAAGCAAGACCCACTAGGTGCAGAAAAAAGCCATCGTGTGAAGAGTGACCCACCTTATTTACTTTACAGTAGAGTGGACATAATAAAAGTGTCTACATCAATGAGAAAACATTAAGAAGGAGTATCTCTTTTCTCTGTCTTACCTTATAAGTACAAAGAAATAGGTCTTTTAAAGGGAATAAGGTTTGCTCCAAGTGTGGGACCACCTTTACTAATGTTCACTCCTGAATACATCCCAGGCTGCATTTGTAGTAGACCAAAGAACGGAGAATGCCTGGAGGATCTGTCCCAAATTGTTTATTAATGCTGACCAATGCTCTCTGACTATGCCAGTATTATTAGAAATCCATCAGCCTCTCACAATTTTGCAGCCTTCAACACTGTACTGGGTACTTACATTCAGGGCTGGGAGACCTGTGGTGGCTGGTAGGGCATTATTCTGGTTTTGCTGGCTTTCTTTATGTATCTATGTTTTTTCTCTCTAAAATCTTATTTAATATTATTTTTTTTAGCTGTGTATTTGTCTTCATTGAGAAGGCAGCATATACCAAAGTGTGTCAATGACAGCTCTTTGCTTTTACATAAAAATCTGTTTTGAACTGATATTTGCATATTTTACAGGACAACTTTTTGAAAGGGAGGTAGAACGCTTGTGTACCTTCTATTACTCCACTTAGACAGGAGCTTCCTGGCACTAAGTAATTATACGTATAAGAACGATCTGCAAAGAATTATAAGAGAATGTTCAACCTACTCTTTTAAAGGTGATTGACAAAATGCTTTTAAAAATGGTCTTCTCCTTTTCTACTTTTAAAGGCACAGAAAGTAGTCCGAAATTACTGTTCTTGGATTAGTTCCAGAGGAGAGTGGAGAGGAGAACTGCTTTAACCTTAGAGGAAAACTGCTTTTACCTTAGAAATCACATGAATGTCAGCTTTGGGAGTTTTTCTGTCTTGCTGGAGGACTTGTTGAAGGTCTCAGGTGTTTATTGTGAGCTCTGGCATTTTAATTGAAAGGACAGGAGTGTTTATTTTTTAACCAAATGGATCCTTTGTCCAAATTGTTTATTAGATATTGGATTAAGTAGATTTTAACAACAAAAATCGTAAATCAGAGTGTTTTCAACAGTCTTGACTTAGAATCCTTTCTTTTCTCAGTTGCTCATCTTTAAAATTTTATATCCAGTGATATTATAATTACATTAATTCTCCGTTTGCCAGGGGATTTTGAAAACTAATTCTCTGTTTCAAATGTAAAAATCAAGAATTCCCCAAAGCTTTTTTGTTTCAACTTCTGGATAACATTTAAAGCTTGAAAATGGTTGGTTATTTGTCAAAGGCAAAAAAAAGGGAAAGGCCATGGTTCTGTTGGAGTAAAAAAATGCAGATTTCATCAGTCTGGTTGGAAAAAAGATAAATTCACAGTATTGAATATTTTATTTAATACTATCTGCCATGGGAAATAGGGAGAAGACTGTCTTGAAGTATAATAGTTGAAAAAGACTAAACAGCAGGTTTTCTGAAATAAAATTATATCTAAAATAAAATAGAGTGGCAAAAGAGGACAATAGTGAAAGCCAAACAAAAAGAGAGAACACAAGAACTGGGAGAGAGGAAGAGACCAGTGAGCTCTTTGCTTTTCAGAATGGGTACATTCTCCTGATTGCTGGATCAGTTTTCTGAAAAGGATATTCATCCTGTATCTAGGAATCAAAAAATTGTATCTTTAGGAGGCCTGTGGGAATAGGAGAAATTTCTCACCTAAAGAAGTTACATCCATTTACAGAATGTAGATATTTTTATTGCTCAGCTTGACTCATACCGAAGGATCCTGTGCCTCCAGTATTTTGAGTCTTCCTGAGCCGTGCCACAGTAATAAGAGCACACTTGTGAATACTAAATGAGGACTGAATCACCCTCAGGTACATATCCTGCATCGGAGCCAAATCGGAAGTGAAATATCATGTCACATACGAAAGCTTAAGAACTGATTAATTTTGATAGCATATTTATAGTTCTCATTTACAGAGAACTCAAAATACTTTAAGAAAATGAAATACTAAATTATACTAAAATAACGTAAATCAATGGGAACTATACATGAATTAAGACTCTTTGTGATGGTGGAGGAGTGCAAGATGGAACTGTAGAGCGGAGTTAAATGGTTTGCATGAGATCTGAGCCTCATTCAAATCCATGGGACTTTTACCATTGACTTAAGCTGAGGACAGGACTACACCCTCCCTTTGGCAGACGTAAGAGGACAACAACAGTGTGCCACGCTTTAGAAAGAGGAATATCTATTTCATCCATTTAGAAGAGTAGAGGGAATTTCAGACGAAGGGAGTGTACTCACAGAAACCCAAATATGAGCAGAAAAGTGGGTTAACTCGCTGTCTGCCAGACCAAATGTCTCAGGGTCCTTGAGAAATGGGACCACAACTCTGTCTCTTCTAGAAGACAATTCTGAAAAGAGCGTAAACCAAATGGGAAGACCTTATGAACAAAAGCCATCTACAAAAGTTGATGCGAATTTCACAGACAGTTATGCTTCCATAGGCTTAAGATTTTTTTGTAATTGGGGTTGAAAATACACTCTTGAATGCAAGATTGGAAAAGATTAAAAAATTAGAAAATGCTAAGACAACTGCCGTTCCATGACATGTGTAGTAAGTGCATTACCCCATTTTGATCCAATTCCATTAGATATTTGTAAGTCACATACAGCACTGGTTCATAAAACACAGCCAAAACACTCACCAAAATTAGCTAATTAATCAAAGAGGACTAAGACTCCCTCTGATGAATGGAGTATGTAATTTAACACAATGAAGAAAATGGTGTAAAACAGTAAGATAAAATAATCCGATTCATGGTGGGAGTTTTTTCCACAAGGTTGCCAGGCTGCTATTTTTTCCCCTCGGAGAACGCTACCCCTCACTATTTCCCCAAGGAGAGAGGAATGGTCATATCAAAGCAACATTCAAGGCTGCAGCCCATCATGAACTCGAAAGGATTGTCACTTTTGCCATGACTATCCCGGAGGAAACAGAACCTCGCCTTCAGCTGGCAGAACAGGGCATGGGAAGTCTTTAGATGTCAGTGATTGGGTAACGAGTTAAGTCTCTTTCAACGTCCACAGTAACCATCTGACCGTGATAAAGAGAGCAGGTATGTTGGAGTGGTGTCATCCCACAGCCTTTTGAAAATGTCTGTGTAATTCACCCTGCTCTTTTTTTCCCCACGGCATAGACTTTATTTAAGTGTATGGGATTGAAATTCCATTTTGGTGTTCCAGACATCAGGAAATAGTTGTCTGTCAGAGTGGGAGACAGTTTCATTGTCCATAGCTGGACGGTGTTAGGTTGCTGGTTAAGTTTGCCTTTGAGGGTCCCCATGAGGTGCCCAGGTAATACTGGGGATAACCTCAGTTATTACACACAAAGTTAAAGCAAGCAAACATAAAGCCTTTCCCACAACTCCTAAACTTTCGTTGAAAGAAAGGATAAATCAACAGGATATAAAAAAAGAGATTAAAATAATCACTCTTGATGGCAGGGTATTAATTATAACTTTGTGTGGGAGAAGTTAAAATCCTGTCTTAGGTGTGAATTGGGTGTCTTTTCCCCACAAGAGAGTAGCTGTGTCTGTGTAGCGCAGTCCTACGAATACCTGAACGAGCAGGTCCATGGCTTTCCTCTGGATTTGTGTCCTGTGATCGCCTCTCAGGTGTCAGTGTCAGCCTCGGGCTTGGGCAGCCATACCGCAGCCCTTCCACACTAGTGCAATTTTTCTCGCCACGGAAAGGAATCATCCCTCTCTTTATTTCCATGAAGCCTCCAGGGAAATGGTGCCTTTGGGACCACTCCCGGCACAGATTTGCGGGCGGGCTGAGGAGGGCCAAAAGAGGGGCAGTCCTCCTGGTGCCATTTGCTCTTCTGGGTTGAGCAGCAGGCTGGGGGCCAGATCAGGACTGTGGGGCTGAGTCTGCCGTTGCCCAAACGTGGCTGACACTGCCCAGGGGCTCTGGAAGCTACTCGGGACGGCGGGGCAGGCACGACACACGGGCTGCGCTCCTTTCATTCCCCTGGGAAAACGGATTCGAAGCGCGAGAAGCCCTGGGGAGGGCTTTATGGTGGGAGAATCGCCTGCTTGTGTCTCACAAGACATCCCTCGGCGGGGACGTTGCCTCGGGGTGGGAAGGGCATCCCCGGGACCCGCTCTCGGACCGCAGCCGTGCCCGCCCCGCGGAGCCGGGGCTGTCAGCGGGGCGCGCTCACGCTGCGGGACAAGCTGGTCCCCGGACAGCCGGTCGGGAAGCAGACGGGGAGTCCCGGTCCTGGGAGGAGCATGTCCGGGACAGCGGGTCCGGCTGCCCCCTCTCGCCGTTGGGGCCTGACGGCAGCGAGCGGGGCCGCTCGGGGGCACCCCCACAACTTCACCCGAAGTTTTCTCGCCGCCCCGTCCCCCCCCTCCGGCGCGGGCACCAGGGGGACGCGATGCTGACACCTCCCGCCGGGGCTTCTCCCTCCCCACCCGGGGCACAACGCCTGGCAGGGCAAAATCTCGCTGCCGCCCGCCCGGGCCCGGGGCGGGGAGCGGAGGGGCCCCGGGAGCGCGCCCCGCCCCGCCGCCCCCGCGCTGCCGCCTGGCGGGGCGGCGGGTGCCGCGGGAGGCTGCTCGGTGCCGCCGCCGCCCGGGAGGGAGGTTATGTAAGGGGGGAGGGAGGCGGCGGGAGGAGGAGCAGGACGCCTCGCCGCCGCCGCCGTGCAGCCGCAGCCAGCCGGGGCCGGTGCCGGTGCCGGGGCGGCCGCATGTGCGAAGTGGGGACGCGGCCGCCGCTGGCCGCCGAGCGCGGGGAGCCGCCCGGGGGTGCCGTCGCCGCCGCCGAAAGGTGCCGAGACATGGGGTGAGTCCGCCGGGCCCCGGCCCCGCGTGGGCGCCGCGTCCCGTCCCGGCCCCGCGTGGGCGCCGCCTCCGCCGCCCCGGCCCCGCGCCCCGACCCACGCGTGGGCGCCGCCTCCGGCCCTGGCCCCGCCGCAGGTGCGCCCGGCCGCCGCGAAGCGCCGGCAGCGCCCGGCTGCCCTGTGAGCACTCCCCAAAACCGGCGTTTTATAACGCAATTAATCATTTACCGCCCGCTCGGAGCGGCGGCGGGGAGGCTCCCGCCCGAGCCACCGGCGGAGCGGGCGCGCAGCGGAGGGAGAACAGCCCGGCACGTTCCCGGGGGCAAAATCCCCGCTGGGATAAGAGGGGAGGAGCCGGGGGTGTCGCGGCCCGGGGGTCGGTCCCTCGGCGGGAGGCTGTGGCGTGTGCGCCGGTCTGAGCAGCGAGTTCATTGTCAGACGTTTCATGCTCTGAGCATTTCATTCATGTTCAGCGAGAGCTCTGGGCTGCTGGAGGCACACGATAAACTTGCCTGAACTGTGCCAGTTGTTTGCTAATTTGTGTAAATATTCCCCTCCATTGTTTGTTTTTTAATATGTCAGAAGTCTCTGATCACATGTGGTGGCCTCTTGGACAATTCATCTTGATCTTTCCAAAAATCAGTCCTGCTTTTTTCCTATCGTCTAACTTTAACGAGGAGACAAAAGCCAAATGCTGGCATTAGGGCAATTTGTGAACTAAATATCAGGAAACAAAGGTTAACGTTGTGCTTTTGGCTTGAACTATATATAGGTTTGAGATCCTCTCGACCAGAATGTCTTGGGGGATTCCAAACCCACACATTTAATTTGCTTTATTTTTATCCTATTATGTTCTCTTACACCTTTTCTCTTCCTTACCTCTTCTCACCCCCCTGTGGCAAGGAATCATTCTCCAGTTTCTGAGCTTCCTTGTGCTGCTTCCAACTATACAAACTCCCACCACAGATTTGTTTATTATTGTCAAAGTGATACAATTCGAGACAATATGGATAAAAAATGAATTAAAATGTCATGCATGTGTTGGAATTTGATACCCAGGCGTACTGAATTAGAAGTACAGGGGCAGAGGGAGAAATAGGATCTAAGTGAGTATCTCCCAGTGTTTCACTTCAGGATTACAAGGGGCTCGCCTGCTTCTTAATTATGTACAGTTCCACTGGAAAATAAAACAGAAACTGACCTTGGGGTTGGAGAAAGAAGCATCAAAACCTGGCTGGAGCAGCGCTGCCCCGCTGAGTCCGGGCTGGTCAGAAACATCCATCCAAGGGAAACTTGCCTCTGTCAATTTACCCGGGCATCTCTAAAGGCAAATATTTTTGTTGTCATCATTGTTAACAGTTTCCGTACTGGTGGATCAGTTTAGCTGTGGCTTGGAGAGAATTGAGTGGAAGGTCACAGGGGTCCCCCAGCCCCTTCTGTAGGTCAGTCATAGTTCTGGGCTCAGCGTGGTCCTGCTCTGCCTCCAGAGCTGTTCACGCTGTGAAGGACTTGAAGGCTTTTGAGTGCTCTGGTTGTGCTCATGTCTGCGGTGCTCTGTACACTGTGTTGGAACATGCAGGCTTGTACAGGTCTGAGGCACATTCACCAGTCTAGTGCAATATCCTGATTTAACGTGTTTAACGCCAAGTAAGTTGTTTCAGTCTTACACCGGTGCACGTGAGCTCTGGCTCCCAGCATCATTCCTTCCCAGAGTTTCGGCGTGGGTTCTACACGCTTGTACACTCTGTACAGAGTGCAGACAAGGTGGTTTTTGGATAGACATTTTGCAAGTGTCTCACGTCATTATCTTGCCATTCACCTTTTTGATACAGAGAACTTGGAAGTACATTTGTGACAGTGCTATTGTAGCCATGGCTCAGCACACGTGACACAGGAGCAAACCTGCAGATTCCTCCCTGTTCCATCGCTGCTGGCAAATCCTTCACCTCTGCATGCTTCAGCTTTTCCTTCTGTGAAATGGGCACCACTGTACTCATCTGTCTTTGTCAGAGCACAGAACTCGGTCTTTCTCACTTGAAAGAATATATTTTGTCCCAGGCATTCCAGTGGGATTTGCTTTCTGGGCACATTTTGGTGTCACATACAGGGCACGTTCTCACAGAAATTGTGCCAATAACTTGACGCGTAGCTCTTAAAATATTTTTTTTCCTTTTTTTTTTTTCCTGGGGGTGACCATTGCTAACGATTCGTTTAAATGCTGCCTATGGATTTGGCAGTGACTGATGGTGCTATGAAACCTGATACAGCTACTCGAGCTCAGCAAAGCTATTTAAATTGCTTATTAGCTGTGAGCTGAGCTATTTAAACTGTTGTTTTAAGTTCAACTTACTAGGCAGCAAAGTAGTGTCAAGTTTTACAGAAGTAATTTTCATGTTTTAAAAAAATTAATGCCTGTAATTCAGGGGATGTGAAAAAGATGTTGTAAATAAGTGTCCAGGCAAAAAAAAAATAAATCTGCTTCAGTGCCCACTGTAGTTAATGTGAAGATTCCTGCTGGCTGAAAACCATTGTCTTTGGGTCAAGCCACTGTTAAGGATCTTACTGGACAAATGTTTACTTTAAAGGGAATAAATCTTTTCCTAAATCACCACTTTCTTCTACCCAGCATATCTGATAACTGTTATTACCTCAATAGTCTCAGAGCTTAAACTTGAGCTACTTGAAAGCCACAATGTAACACATTTCCAGCTGTAGAAATCTTTGTCTGAAAATGCCACCTGATTTGTCTCTCGGTGTGGCGAGCTGAGGGCTAACACAACCAAGACAGAGGCTCGCTTGTCTATGGCTCTGATTTTAGTGAGCTGTACCTGCTCGTCTAATAGCCATGGTCTGATTCAATTTGACCTCCATTTAAGCAGCCTAAGCTAACGTTCCAGTTATAAAGATGCTTCAGGTTTCATTATTAGATAATTTAAGGAGGTATTGGATAGCTGCTTCGTCTGTGCTTACATTCTTTTATTGTTTTCATTTCTTTAGTATCTTTGTATTTCCTTATCTGTCCGTTACCAAATACTGATTGTTATGAGGCGTGTGACAAGTATCCAGTTTGGATTAGACCTGTAAATCACTTCACTGTTGCTGAAGCTGTTATTTATATTATCTGTTGGATTAAAACTCAACTAATTTAAATACCCTCTAGCAATAAAATTGAGTTTTAAATCTGTTTTATAAATCATATCAAAATGAAAATCAGGCCTCCAAGTGTTAGAAATTATTGCAGAAAGCTGTATACCAATGTAAAATGTGTGCTACACAGCTTAATGATGGGCTAGCTCGTAGCACACATTTCTTTTGGCTGATATGAGATGGCTTCTCTGTGCTGCTTCTGCAGGGGCTAATGTGGTAAATTAGCCATGTCTGCCTAGATCCATCTGTACCTCCCCCAGGTGGGCTTTGAGTCCACACCTTCCTCCAGGAAGGTGAGAAAAGGCGAGTTTCCAAGCCTGGATCAAGCAATGAAGTAACCTCATCTTAAGGAGACTGGACTCATGAGCAAGACTCAGCCTCTCCTGTAATATTTTCATGAAAAGGTGCAGTTGGGGGGCTATATTTCCGAGAGTAATCATATGTGATGTTTTTATTACACAGTGATATTTAAGAGCATCAGGAAAGTCTGCCTTGCGCTCTTCCCTTCTGCTGTCAGCAATAGTCATGTCCATTGGCCAACATATGGCTTTATTTGGGGAGTAAAAGGCAAACAAATGGGAGGACGAGGAAAGAAGGTGGTGAAGGAAGCAGATGATGTGATGAAGCTAGTGTTATAGGAAGACATTAATTTTGGACAGTGTTCAAGCTGCCCTTTCCCAGAACCAGCAGTACGTTAGATACCATGGTGATAAGCTTCGCCCGAGAAGCTCTGGAGCGGGCAATAGCATGTTGCAGAGGAAATTCACCTTGGCCATCGTCCAGCTCCTGCTGAAATCCACAGGAGTCTCGCGCTGGCTCCCTCCAAAGTTTGGCAGCGCCATCTGTCCACAAGGGAAGGGACATCCTGGGACCCCAGGAGTGGCAGGCAGATAACAGCACCCGGCTTGCACTGCAAAATTGGTGTCCCTCAAAGCGGGACTGGGATGAGTGCATGCCCAAATGCAGCTGAGTTGGTACTTTGAGCTCAGGGACTCGTTTTTTTTTGAGGTTTTAAGGTCAGCAGCTTCAGTTCGGTTCCTAGCAGAGCTCAGCGGGGGCAGATTATATCAGGTACCATCCAACTGATGATTATGTTGGGGTTCAAGGAAAGGGACTGAGATTTGATAGATGCTGTTAATCTCATGATTTCTGAAGCAGCTGTCTGGGGATGCTTGATTCTTCACAGCCTTCGTTCCTTATGTAGCTATTCCCATTTTGCAGAGTGGGTATAAATGGCTGCTGTTCTGACTTGGAGAATTCGGTATCTCTGTGTACACATACAGGTGTCTGTACAAGATCCAGTGAAAAAGTCTGGTCCAGAGAACTTTAAGTTCTGGCGCAGTACGTTGAGTTCACTGAAATGGATGAGGAAACTCAGTTGACCTCAACAGTATGTTTAAAACCTGTTATATGTAGTTCCTTTCTTACATTTAATGAAATTTAATAAGGTTAGAGAGGCAGGGAGCTTTGAGGGAAGAAAGAATTAAAAAAAGAAGAAATAGCTAGATGGTCATAAGGGTTTGTGTATGCTTAGGACTTTGGTGTGGTTGCATTCAGGTGAGTGAGCAAACCTGTGATGTTGGAGTGTTTCACCCAAGCCTGTCATCAAGTGAGAGCCCTCGTCACATCTCACACGATTATGTGAGGAGTTTGTAACATTGCAGATGCACGTAACTGAATTTGGGCAAAAATCTCCCGTGTGAATAAACTCTAAGGAAAACATGGGATTGGGAGAAATTATGAAACAAGCTAATAAAAGAGTAGCAGAAAGAAATGATGAATGAATGATTGACATGAAAGACACAGTGGGCTAAGAAAAAAATGTTCGGGTCTGCTAGAGATAACTTCAGCAAACTACAATAGGAAAAAGCTGCCAGTACCACGACTAGTTTGAGTGCCCTGGTGCAAATTTCATCAAAATTTGCTCACATAGACAATGCAGAAAGGAAACTTAATGCTAAGAGTGTGATCATAGTCAAGTTCCTTTCAGCTTCTAGCCTAATTAATTACCACTGTTAATTTGATTATCACTTGAGAATAAACTTATAAATAAAATATCCTCCCAAAAGTTGGGATGTCCCTCAAGCCCCTCTTGAAAAGATGATGGTGAGCAGGTCTCCTGATAACAAAAGCATCATTTGAAATGTTAAAAAGAATTATTTGATGTTCAGTTTCTTTCAACTGAAAATAGTTTTAACTGCTTCAAGATCTGACAAAGTGTCTTAAGCTGTTCAAGCATATTCCCCGCATGACTGAAATGGGCAGAGAGGAGCAATGAGTTTGCTGAGAACCCAAGAGCAAGGACATCAGCCTGGTTTTGCACCTAGACTTTCTGCAGTGCTCTTTGTTTTATTTGTTCATTTGGCTCAATTAATGCAGTGCCTACAATAAATAGCCTCACCCACGAACACGTATTTAAGGACACGTAAGCATTTTGATTCAGCTGTTGGTTTTCCTGTTGACTTTGTGATAGGGCGTGTGCAGAGTGGGAAGGTCCTCGGTCCTGCAGGTTGCTACACGGTCAGTTCTCCTCCTGCGTTCACCTTGAATGCTGCCCATGGCGTTTGTGCACTTTGTGCACTGGGAATACAGCGTGTGACTTGTTTATACTGTGTTGCAGTCGTGGCTCTTTAGGATGTAAATGTCCTTAGGGGAATGTATTTCAACTGTGTTTCTCTGATAATTCAGCTGTACACTGTAAATAGCTGACAATCCTGTTATTAAATCTCAGAATGTGACAAGGGCACTGCCTTCAAACCAAGGCAGGAAGCGTTTAAGCTTGAGCATTAAAGAAGCACTTTTAATGGCAAGAGCAATTAGGCAGGGAATAGACCATTAGTATCAGCAAAGGTTACTGCTGCGCCACAGCCACACATCACCCAGCACAGGTTAGAGACGGCATGAGCAGGGGTTGTGTAATGTGTACTCATGCAAAATGCACAAGATGAGATTGGATGATGCAGTTGATCTTTGATTATATTTTTGATGACACATCCTAGCTGCTCTCTGCCTGTTTGTAAGAGAGAAATCTGCCTGCTGCTGCTGTCTTGGATGCTCTGTGCTTAGCTCATGTGTGACATGAGTAGCTGGCTGCTTACTCCTCATTGACGTAGCAACTATTAGAGGCTATTGGGCCCTCTTGCATCACTTGGAAATGCTTCGTAATGGTAATTTTGCCACTGGGGTCAGGATTAAAATGAAGATAATATTTTATATAATTGATGCTCGAGGCATTTTAGGATTTGTTTAAAAAAAAAGGATATTGCTGGATGACATCACCGAGTGGGACAGCCTGCTTAATGACTCAGAGGGGAGCAGGAGGCTCTGCTGTGTAGGTGTTTGAGGATTTGTGGGCTTCATGTTGAAGGCTGGCAAGACTGGGAGCTTTAGCTGCAAAACAACCATGGCTTTATCATAGAGAAGAGAGAGGAGATTTGACACAACAGAAAGAGAGCCTGGCAATAGAGGTGTGAGCAGAAGTGGCTGCTGGGTACTGTGCAAAGCTTGTGCACTTCAGTGGGAACACATCCTCCTTCCCTGCCTCCCCCACACACTTGAGTCTGATTTTATTTATTTGACGTGGCTTATCAAAATGCAGGATCGTAGGAATTTCTGAAGTGACAAACTGTTTTCTTTCTGTCTGGAAGCTTCACTGCAGCCTACAGGGTTTAGAAACTTGAACCCTGCTGCAATTCAGAAAAAAAATATTCTTTAGAAGTTGCACGCTTCTGCCTACGTGTGAAGGGGCCGGAGAGGGCCCTCCGGAGCAGCCAGGTGTTGTTCCCTGGTAGCGTTTGCATTAAAATAGTGGAGGTCCTGCAACTGCATTCTTATCAGGCAAGGTTTAGTACATCAGTGCAGCAAGACAGCAAAGGTCTCTTTGGAATACGTCTAAACATATGTAGCCAGCTTGTACGATATTTTTTCCTAAAGCTACTTCTAGTTGTACTGAGGATCCTTCCTTTTGGACTGTGAAATGGTGTGTATGAGTACTACTGTATAAATACTTGTTTGCCTCTGCTTAACGCTTTGCAGTAGATGCTCATCAGGTATGGAACACTGTATTTTGGGGAGGGAAAAAAATATAAAATTAAATTGTGCATAAAACTGAAGGGAAATGTTAATTTTATTATGTGGGGGTGTGAGCATCTTATTTTCAATATTCATTACTGATTGTTTCATCCCTGGAAGAAGGACAGGTAGTGTAGCCACAGCTGGGGGTATTCAGCAAGGCTTTTCCCTTTGAAAAGATGGACACTGTCTCTCCTTCATATTAGTTGCGTTTCAGTGACGGACTTGAGTTCTTAGCTTTTGGTGAGTTGCTCTGTAATTTGTAACAGCAACACTTTGTTGCTTTTGTTTCATTCCCTCGTTTTATCGGGCTCTTGTGTTCTGGCTTCCCACTATAAATCTGTTGCACATATCTAAAATGTCTCCCTGGAGTTGTTTAAGTGGGAACATGTGATCTGTTTTCTGATATTGAAAACTGTGAATAAGAGCATTAAAAAAAAATAAAATGGGAGAAATCGTCTGAGAGCAGACGTGCAAAATGTCACTGACCAGCATCTGAGGCTGCGCAGGGCTCAGGGCTGCTTGGAGGATGCGTGGGGAAGTGTGGGGAGAGTCTGACATCTTATTGTTGTTTATTTCAGAGATGGTGATGTCTAAAGACGAGGCAGGAGCTCTGTTCTGGCAGGTAGTTCAGACACCAGTGCAGAGATGGTAACAGCATAGTTGTCCCCCTGTCCCTGCCTTGACATCACCCCATCTCTAACCAGGATGTACCTATGCCCTGCCCCTCCAGGTAAGGCCCCACCTCTTACACCTTCATGTAGTCCAAACCCCTGGTAGCCCCAAAGCCGAAATGCTCCTCCCTGACCTGCCAGGAGGTTTCTGCCCAGACAGGGCAGCCCCGAGGTACTCGTGGGCACAACATACACCCAAGGGCACAACCGTTGCCCTTGGGTATATGAGGAGGCGATAAAAGCATCTTTGGACTCTACTTATGTACACGTATAATCCAATGATTGTCATAATAATCCCCTCTCCTCTGGCTGGGATAGGAAGAAATTTATTCTTTTATGAAACAATAAAGGAGATTTAGTTGCCTAAAACTTTACAGCACACAGGTGAATGAGAGCTCTCTCTTTTCATGGTTATTTTGTTTTGTGTTTGACACTTGTTTGTCACTTATGTAGTCCATTACAGGAGACGATAGCCAATTTTCTGCTGCCTGTTGTTTATAGAGGTGGTCTTTATAAACTGGTATTTAAGGGATCTTCTAAAAATGCTAATACATAAAAATGGAGTCTAATTTCGTTTATGGTGCTTTTCAATACTAACAGAAACTGGCTTGACTGAGAACAGACATTTGACACTTCACTACACCCGCCCAAAGTCAATTAAAAGCTTGAATCGCTAATCTCAGTTACAATGAAACATGATAGCTGCCGAGCGAGGGTCAGATCCCATGTTCCACAAAGGGAGCTGTTGGTCTGGGAGTTATTTGGGGTTGATGGGAGAATGCTTGCCTCCTCGCGGGCAGATCCAGAAGTGTGCATGAGTGCGTGCTTCCTCGGGGAACTTTCCCTGTGTACCTCTTCCACCTTCCTCTGTGCTTTGGAGCAGGGAAATGGGTGTTTGTGCATCATGTGAAATTCTGCTTTGTCTTTTGAGAGCTCTGAAGGACAAATAATGTCTTTAAGTTTCCGTGTCATCCTCAAAGACGTTCCCTGGACAGAAAGTTCTGAGCGTCTGTTTTTTGAGACCTTCAAAATTGCGTATTATGGAAGATGCATCAGCTTTCAAGGACTTAGTTGTATTCAGCCTGATGCTCCCAACAGTCTCTCTCACCCTGCTTTGCCTCCCCAGACTTCTGTGCAAAGCCTGTGGTTTTGCAGAGGGCTGTGGAAAGGGCTTCCTTCTTCAGCTGGACTGAGCTCCTCATGGGGTAGACACCTCTCCTGCAGTTGTGGTTACCTGCTTTTCCCTCTACGGGGAAAGTCTATTCTGAATTTTTCAGTTTCAGAGCTAATCTAAGCTTATTAATAAGTATCTAAGTAATCCTGCATATGTGTCGTTCAGATCTTTGCAAGAATTTTTCTCCATTGAGTTAGAAATTAGCGTTTGAAATTCTAGGGGGGGAAAGTTGCCAAAGTTTTTACATTTTAAGCTTAGAGTTTGGAACAGAATCAAAATATCTAACCCACTTTGCATTCCCTCTTTGGTCTTTCCTCCCTGCCTTATGAATTGGCATCCTTGTCCTTAAGACATAGAGCAATATTGTGCGACTCTAGAAGGCTTCTCCCATGAAATATGGAAATAACATTGCACTGATTTGCAACACACTTTCAAATAACTGTTAAATTAGCGTAGGGGACATGAGGTTGTACTGGAAAGAGTTTATGCTCGTCAGCTGCTTTACAGGATGACCTCTGAATTATTGGCCAGAAGAGAAAATAGACACACGACCGCTGGGAATGATTTGGGATGGTTCAGTGCTGCCTGTTATTCCTTAAAAGAAGGACTGATTTCCATGAGTTAAACAGAGGGGTCCAAACTTTGCACCTTGGATCTAAGTTACTTTTCCTCCCTTTCTTTTCTTTTTCTGTCTCCTTTTGGCACTCCTCCTTCCCCCGTGGTGACATTGGAGCTGCTGCAGCTCCCTGTGGGAAGGACAGCCTGGCCGGTGCCCGGGGCAGCAGCAGCTCTGAGCCTGGGTCAAAGCATTGGCTGGGGAGGCACATGGAAAAACACAGGGCTCGTCTGGGTTACTGATTTTGCTGCCTCTCAAGGGTAGTAAAGCTTCCTAAAAGAAAAATGGTGTTTAGAGAGATCTGTAATAGAGGTCTTACAAGTCAAATCAATTTAATTCTTAGGGTGCTAAAGTGTGAACGTGCAAAAAGCGTAGTAAGAATTTCTCAGCAATTGGCACCTTGTCCTCAGCGGCTGAGTGAGTACTTGATCCATTCTGCATACTAACACCAGGCACTAATTTTAGATCACAGGGACTACGAAGTGTGCCGTTTCTAGCTCTTGACTTGCTGTAATTTACTTATGGCAAATAGGGGAACCTGGTGCATAAACTTTTTATCTCCCAGCAAGGGAGGCATCTGCCTCCACTAGCAAGGAATCTCCTACCATGAGACTGCACTCAAAACACATTGGTACGTAATGCAAGACATTCTTTTTAATCCTATTTTAAAACAAATGTTCAGAATTTTTTTCTGAAAAGCAAAAAATTATTTGAGTTGTGTAATATGGCTTATTATTCTAGCATAAAAGTCCACCTAGAATTTATTGAGCTGATTTTGCTCACATTTGTTTGGTATAAATAAGCAGTAACTTAGAGTGGAGGAGGATCAGGTCTCCTGCACGTACGCTCCCGTTGCTTTGAAGGGTGAATTCACTGCTGCATAAATCTCGTAAAAGGTTCAAAGCCACACAGCAAAAGTATTAGTAAAGGACGCAGCCATAAGCAGGTTGTGTCATGGGGAAAGCGTGTCAGCCTGACATATTATCCATCGAGTGCTGTGTTTGCTTTTGGTAAATATGGTGAGCTACGGGCTTCGTGCTGAAGTAGCACTGCAGAACTTAGCGGTGGCTTATCCAGCCGGCAGTGAGCAGGATGAGCCTCTGGTCGCCATCCAGCCGGTTTGTTTTGTTTCACAGGATTGCTGGGGCATAGTTCTGCCCTCTCCCTGTTGATTCCTCTTTTGGGAGCAGACGTGGGAACAGCTACATGCATATAGTGCACATATAGTCCTACTCCAGGGACCCTGCTGTCCGTGGTTTGGGCAATCCTCCTCTGCATTTGCATGGGCCAGGGCTGGGTATGCGGCTACCTTTAAAAATAGGACAATAACTTCAATGTGTTTTCAACCAGAGAGCAGAGAAGGATTTAGAGAAAACATACACTTTCTTTTCCTGGTATTATCAGTGCTGCCAACTCACAGGGCAGCCGGCATATCAAGCAGCGGAGAGTGGCAACTAAACAAGGGCAACGTGGAATAGCTAAAATGAGGCATGTTATCCCCTGGCTATGATAGCGTCGCTGTACTCCAGCTGAGGACCCAGTGCACAGCCCGTTTCATCAATAACTGTGCGATACCCGCCGGCCCTCGAGCCTGCACCGAGTGGGAATCCTGGGAGAGAGCCCAGCCGCAACGTGCCGGCCCGTCCCAGCCCTTCGTTTTTATTCCAGTTCACAGAAAAATTATTTTAGACCATCTCATCACTTTAAACATTTTGGTAAGTATTAATATACTTCCAGCGCAGTGGAAATAATCACCATATGGCTGTAAGATTTGCCATCTGTCCAGAGATGCTGAAATACAATTAGTCCACGTAGTCCATTTATCAGTCTATAAGTGACAATACTCATGGTCCTGGCAACTTTGGCTGCTGACAGAATCAGCCCTTGTATAGGCCTACCTGTCTGGCCTTATTACAATCAATATATAAATGAGACGGAAAAAATCACGTCGTTCAGCTGTGTCCTTCACCCTTGACAGAAAGCAAAAAAAAGTCTGTATTGGTGTAAATGAGACTGAGGAAATGTTATGCCTTAATTTTTCTAGCACTAATTGGATTTTTATGTCTAGTAGACCTTAATTTTATAAGGCAAAGCCAGATTTACTTGCAGTCTTTCAATCAAGAAATACCAGCATGACAGAGTATGTCACAGGGGAAAAAATTATTATTAAATCCTCTCCTGTTGCATTAAATTCCAAGGCACAAAAAGCTAAATGTTAGAAACATGAGAAATGTGGTCATTAGCATCATACAGGTAAGATTTTATTCTTCCAACGTTTCTTGTTTGACTTCAGAAAAGTAAGAAGATGGCTTTTCAGCAGAGCGAGTAATTTTTTGAAATAAGGTCAAGGCATTTTCATTTTAAAATTATTAATGATCTGACACTATAAGGGGTCTGACTTTTGACTGCCCCTGCAGGTCTAGCGCCGGGTGGGTGCTTGGCTGCTCTGGACTGTTAGCCTCTGTAAAACTGGGCTTAGATTTGTAATGGCTAATGCATATCCAAAAAATAACTTGAACTTTTTGTTTGGTTTTACGTCTTACCCAGACACATCTTGGGTAATAAGTTTATAATAAGAATGTGTGCTATGTTTTGTTTATTCTACACATTTTCAGCCAGCCCACACTAATTTTTGAGACTCTGCTGACACAAATGTCATTTTTTTCATATTATTTGCATTATAGCCTGTAGTTACAGAACCTGTATCACATGAAAAATGCTGATACTTGAAATGAAATCCTCCTCCCATAGCCCACACCTTGTATAACCTGTACCTCACAGAACCCACAGAGCTGGAGGCATTGGCATGCAGAAATCTGAAGTGCTGAGGGCACAGGACTGCGGAGATCAGAAATAGGTGGCTGTTGAGGTTCAGGAATTTCTGGGATAAGTGTCTCCCAGTATTACCTCCAAATATGTGCACTTTGCTTTCCTGCGGCGTTAGCAGGTTGTAGGTGTTTAGTTTTGTGGTTTTACTGGTGTGGGGTTTAGTTTTGTGGCGATGGGAGTAGTGGGTTTTTTGTTTTGTAGATACTGTGTTTCTCATGTATGACCTGTTGGTTAAGTTTTTCAGATTTAGTAGTTTTTCTCTCTGAAGCCCAGGAGATTACCAGAGGATCTTCACTTTTGTGCTGGGGTTGCTGACAGCTTTTTATACCAACAAATAAATGTACATATGTGAGAACTGTACTGTAAATCTGATGGCAACAGATGGTGTTATATTTTTAAAGAATAAAGTGAATAATGTTAGCTTCTAAATGTTTGCAATTTCCTTTGTATTTTTAACTTGAAGCAGAAGAAATGTGTCATTTGGTGATCTTATTGGCTGCTAGTAAATACATTAGTTTCAAGAGCCGTGTCCCCCGGTTCCTTAGAGAGGTGCTGCCTGTGTGCTAGCAGCAACCAAAACACGCTGGTTGCTGATTCGATTAGTCTATTAAAATGGCCAGAAGATGGAAATCTGCTTTCTTCTGGATAGCCTAATTTAAACTGCACGGAGTGGGGACTCATGCTGGCTTTAGCCATGCTTGTGTGTGCCCAGCACCTTGCCTTCCCTGACAGCGGCTGTGGGCTTCCTGGCTGGGAGCACGCAGGATGTGCTTGCGCTGGAACCTCTCTTTGCTGTTTTTAACACACCGTCTTTGGGGTTCTTGACTACAGTTGGTGATTTTTGTCTTCTAGATGGTTGGCTCTAGAAGGAGGCTGTTAGCAACAAATCTGTTTAAACGTGGCAGTGCTGTTGCCAGCCCGGTGCTGTTCTCAGCACGGGCGAGTTGATACACGTACCGAAAACCCAGTGCGGGCGTTGGTTTGCATCCTTCTAATCTCTTACAGAGTAAATTGCTTATTCTTTAATTGCTTTAAATTTTTACACACGTAAGTTTCGATAAAGGCATGCATCCTTGGATTAAACCATCTGTTGGCACCCTTTTTCTTGCTGTCTAATAAAGCACTCAAGACTTGAGTGTTTTATGAGCCCAGGTGCTCTGGCAGCGTCTCCAGTCACAGCGTGTACCAGTGCAGGGTGCGCGCCGTGCCCTGCCTGCACTGCTGCGTGTGGTGGTGGCCACTGGAACAAGCAAAGCCCTATCACTTTCTCCTGACGTTCTGGTTGGTAGAATTCCTTATTTGGTCCTTTAGGCCAGGAGATCAAAAAGAGTTATACAACTTGTTCTTTAAAATGAACTGATTGGCTTGTGTAAGTGGAAGAAAAGCCTCAGGGGAGAGCATTTGAATAGGGTATGGGAAAGCATATCGATAATTACATGCATGGATTAGTACACAAAAGTACTCCCCTCCAAGGATCCGCTTAGTTCTGTGGCGTTTGAAATAATGGAGTGTTTAATCATATTATTTTGCAATAGTGAGGCTTTGATTATGCTACTGATAAAAATCAACTTTTCAGATTTCTTTGTGCGAAGATAACCTCATCTGCCATGCAAATCTTAATAGCATGGGAGAAGAAAAAGTCCTAAACATAAAGATGCTGCTCTGGTGGTGTCAGTGGCTTTTACATGTGCAGACACACACGTGGTCTTTCACTTCAGTATTCTCTTTGTGGGCACGGTGTATTTTGATCATATATCCTCTGACATTTAATCTCTTCATTTTTTAACTAAACACCAAATAGCACACACAGCCTCAAAGTATCCTCAGCCTTCTGCCACACAGAAGACATAGTGCAAAGGATTAATAATAATAATAATGTCTCCACTAGCATGCGAAAGGGTTTTCCTGCTGGTTTACAAATGCAAAATAAATTTCTCTCTTCCTCCAAAATTGTGTCTACATTATTTTCTGTTCTTTGATCATTTCTCACCAATGCGAACTCTAGATGTGTCTGGTGTGGGGTGAGGAGGCCCAGGAGCGACTGGGGCTGCTGGCACCTCATCTCCCCCAGCAAGGCCAGTGCTGGGGGCTCCTGGGCAGTGCTTGTGGGGCAGGTGAGAGCCCTGGGGAACGCTGCCTCTTGTTTTTGGATGGTGCTGGAGAAACTTGCAGTTCAGATCTGCACTTTGGCTCCTTATTTCTCCTTTGTAAAACAAACCAACCAACTGCCATGGTGTTTTACCTGTGCATGGGCAAATCCATGGTGACACAGAGCTGCAGAGCTGTGGGTCCGGTTGGGTGCGGTTGGGCTGCTCCAACAGCAGCAGAGGCTGATGTGTGCCCCGTGGGCGGGAGCTGAGTGTTTCCCGCACATGGGGTACCCCTGGGCTGGCTCAGCCCCGCACACCCCACCGTAACGAGCTCTTGTGGGGTCCCTCCTGCTCGAGCCTCCCTGCACCGTGGCAGAGGGTCTCACCCCCAACATGTAAAAGCAAGGCTAGTGCGTGCCGGTGCTTCATCCTGCCTAACACCAGCTGCGTGGGGTACGTTTTGGGGCACGCGTGCAGGTCGGTGTGCCAGAGCCTGGGGAGTTGTCACAAACCCGATGGGGTCTGGGTCTGGGTGGGGGCTGCTGGTACCGGGCAAGGCGCAGGCGGAGGCAGCTCTCCCTCGCATTCAGACTTGTGCTCTCTGCTCCAAGATTTACACTTTCAATTTACAATGGCAATCATCTCTCGCTGAACTATGACAAAGCAAACATTGTGCCACAGAGGAGGCTGTGCTAAAGCATTAACTCTACCAGAGCTGGGGCGAACCCAGAGGATGTACTTTTTAACCAATCCGGAGAAATAGGAAGGTTTTGGGGGTCTGATTATGTGCTGATGCAGCCTCATTTGTCAGCAAGGGTAGGAAATGTGCTGGGGGTAAACAGAGTACAAGTATTATTTTCAGTTTAATAGGGTTTGAATTTAGACCTATGCAAATGGGAGGCCATGTAGACATTACCAGGGGTACAAATTTATGGATCCTCTCTCGATGTCTTCTCAGGAAGAATCTCTGAAATAATCAGAATAACACAACCAGTATCACACACATGCCTCAACTTGTTTTTTTTTTAATAAATAACCTTACCTGTGGAGGATTAGTTCAGGGTCCTCTCAGTTCCTGTCACTTGTGTATGAGTGTTTATTTTCAGTGTCTTGAAAGGTTGATAGCCATCTGGAGACAGCCCAAAAATAAAGTGTGAGCTTATTCGCTGCCCAAGTTAAGCCTTTTAATTTGTATATTGACTTAATAAAGGCATAATGATATTGTGAGATCTCACAGGTGTTACAATGATTTTCATACCGAGAGCTTTTGTCCTGAAGATTTATTCTTTCGGACTTACTCAGCTGCAAATCAAAGATGAGTTTAATTAACGTTTGTACTTTTAACAGAAAATTCCCCTCTAGCTAGCTAGTTGTTTTTCTTCATTTTTTTTTTTGTCTATGTAACTGGAACTATTATGTTTCCTACAAATGCAAGAAGCACTTTTGCTAATTACATTCTGTGTTGAAATAATAATGCCTGTAAAAGAAGGGAGCTAAAAAGATTTATTTTTTTAATGAATTTCATATATTTCTGCAGGTAGGTTGATATCAAGTCTAATATAAAGTGTGGACCAGAGAATCATGACTGTTATTTGAACGAGTTGCACGACCTTGCCCTGGATTAGCACTGCTGCCAGATTCAGCACTTCTTTTCAGCGTCATCGCGAGGAGATGGGTCTGCCTACAAAACAGGAGTTTCAGCAACTGAAAAGAAGGACTTTGAGTAACTTATATTTTAAAAATAACTGTTTCTCTTTCTTGTTTTCCCCTTTTTTAGGGACGATGCAATTTCTGTCATACTAGTCTGGGTTTTCAGAAGTTGTTCCCTGTACCCTCCTAAGTACCCGCAGTTCCACCCTGCAGCAAACCAGCGCCCCAGAGCACAGGGCTTGGCTAGCAGAGTACTGACAAGTGCAGTTTAAGAGGTGCTTGTTGTTTTTTATAGAGAGAAAAAAAGAAGAGCAGAAACCGAGTGCAGTTTTCCCCTCCTGGCCCAGCCTACCGCTCTGGGCCAGTTCTCCCATCCATCCTGTACAATGGATATTAAGGCCTCCCCTTTCTCTCTGCACTCGCCATTCCTGCCCTGTATCGCTCGGGGTTGCTTCTCCGTTCTTCCAAGTAATTTTTGCTGTGGCAGTACCTGCGTGAGGAGGACAGTTTGCATTGCAGGACGAACGGGAGCTGCCCAGGTCTGTGGAGAGCGTCCGGGCAAGGTGTGCTGGGCAGACCTGTATCCAGCTCCTGGTGCTTGGCTGCAGGTGGGTGGTTTGCAGGGCTGGCAGCCTGGCCCACCTGCCTCCACGTCATGTAGGAGCACTTGTTAAAACCACCAATACTTCTCTCTGGTCTGTAAAGTCTGATAATTTTTACAATAGTCTCTTTTGTTGAGTGGTGAATATTCAGCTGCTGATTTAGCCTTTTAAATTCACTTAGTCAAAAGCTTCCCTGGGTGGAAGATCTGGTATAAAACTGCGATAGCAAAGCTACAGAGAGGAAATGAGGCGATTTAATTTTATTTCCAGGCTTGCTACTGGCCCTGTTATCCTGGGATGCCATCTCACTCTCGATGGCTGTTTCCTCAGGTGTAAAATGGAGCCATTACCCACCTGCTTGCTTCACACTACACGTTTTGCACCCTTGCAAGTTGGAACAGGCTCTTTCCTTCTGCTGGTGGTGTGCGCTGGCAGCCGCCACCCGAACCTGCCTGTCGCAGCTGATGAGATCTGAGTGACCCACATTAATTAGCATATGCCAATTTGGGAAGGGAGCAAGCTGCCTGCTTTCATAACGCCGATTTGCTGCTACCACATCTGTAAAATGTGCAGGTTTAGTGTTCGCCTGCCCGCCAGCCCTGCACATTGCCCGTACTGACTGGGCCCAGCCTGCCGTCCTGGTCCCCGACCCCGGCCATGAACTGGCCAGTGATGGACGTTGAGGTTACGGTATGTCAGGGAACTGGGCTGAGACAACTGAATTTGCTTTGTTTGTGGCAAGCGTAAAGGGGATGCACTTGTCTTGACTGCAGTGTGTGCGGTGAGGCGAGGAGGGGTCCTCTGGCTTCGTCCGTGGTCATCATTAAGAAGCTCATTCATGTGGTTTTCCGCCACCTGAAAAGATTTGATCCAAGATGGCACAAGCCTTCAATATGTACAGTTAACAGGCTGGAGGATAGTGGGCTCTCTTTTGCTTTGAGCAAAGATTAATTTTGTGTATAAACTGCAACTGGTGTGCTAATTACCACGTGTGACACCATGAACGGTAACTTCTCCCCACAGCAGTTATGTCCGTCGTCAGAGGTCTTCCTTTACTTGGATCTTCATGTTTCGGTGAGAAGGGTTGTTTTTTTTTAAAAAAGTTTGAGATGTGCATGTATGAACAAGTGAGTGATGCTATGGGTAGATGAAACAGTGTTTTCACAGGTAATTTTTAGGCATCATTACTTGCCTGCACTTTCATCTAGATGAGTATTTCAAATGGGAGAAAAATCTCCATCCATGACCTCAAGGGCCATCATGCAGCAGTAAAATCAAGAAAGGCAAGGCAGCAGCAGCCTGGCAGGGCAGCTGCTCACCCTGAAGCATGGGGACCCCCTGCGCCAGCACTGCTGCCGGCCGAAGGGGAACGTTTGGTGGCTTCTGGGGTCGTGGAGGAGTGACTGGAGAGCTTGCTGCTTTCAAGGTGCAAGATGCATTCATTCAGTTTTCTTTGGGACTGAAGGCACACGCTTGCCTCGCTGATGTGCTCTTAGCCTTTGGAGCTGTGCATGCATTTTTGAGAAGGCAGAGGCACAGACAATGCTTGGTGGCTTTGGGAGCTGGCGTTGTTACCGTCCCGCTTTCGCACGGGAGGGGAGGGCAGCTGTGGGGTGGCCGGGTGGGAGAGCCGTGTGTGCAGCTGGCCATGCCTGGGGAGGGAGGGGGGGAACGGCACTCCTCTTGTTAGCAATGTTGCTTATTTTTGAATTGTCATAAATAAATACAAATGGCACTCCAAATTACATTATTTGTGAAGATATACATAAAGGATTAGTTCTTTTTATTGCACTGTCAGGCAGTAGTAGCGATGCTCAATCCAAATAACTATTGACACCAAGTTTATCATGTTGCGTTTCGCAAATAAAATTTGTGGTATCGTGACCAGTGATGGGGGGTATGTCACACCGTAGAATTCTGCGTTTGCACCTACTCTTCTTCTTTCTTGAAAGATTCTCATTATCTAATACTTGTTATAGCAAATCACTGCAGATCTGCTGGCGCTGTCAGGTAGTATAAACCTCAGCACATGCATGACGCTGGCCTGTAGCAGGGAGCACCACGTTCCAAAAATTCTACACTGACACGCTGTCTGCGGGTATGTGCATCCTCCACCAAATGGCAGCTGTATGAGGACATAGTCTTTTAAAAACTATATTTATTCCAATTGGTAAATTAGACAGTTAGTGCAAAGCTGTCTAGTATTAGTGTGGGCAGAGCACAAATAATCCTGTCCTGTAAACTAGGAATCCTCTTCATGGAGGATTTTATGTGATCTTTTAATAAAAGTTTTAGCAAAATGTGCAAATAGTGGTTCCGCCTCTGGTGGAGCACCAGAGCGCCTGCCACAAAGATGTTTGGTGTTCCAGATCCTACAACGAGTCAAGGAGCTGCTTTGCTCTGTTCACTGCTCGGTCAGTGCTGTGTCCACCCCACGCACGCCGCACAGTTTGCACCTTTAAAAGAACTTGGGTGCTCATCCTGCAGGTCCCCACACGAGGCACTGTGTTGTGTTTATTACCAAAAGGATTGCTCAAATACAGAAGTGTTCACATCATCAGTGCCCTGTTCAGAGCCCGAGCTGGCTCCAGGCAGCCCCGTGTGTGGCTGGGGTCCAGGGCCAGGGGCTCTCCCGGGTGCTGGCTGCCAGTCAGCAAAGAGTCTGTACAGCTGAAGTGATGAAGTCACTGGTTGTGCTCATGATTCAAATGATAAATAAAGAACTTTGAATTAAATAATTCAAACTTTTCCTAAGTGAGTGCTTATTCCCGTTGGTTAGGAAGAGTAATATAAAACACGTGGCTTGCAGCTATTCACACACGTGTAAAGTTTGGCATGGTTATATATTAACCAGAAAGTGATACTGAATCTCACACAGCTGTGGGTGTAGTTAGTTAACTCCGGAGTCTTAGTTTTTGCTTTTTAAATTCTTCAGAAAAGGTTGATGACATATTTCTGCATTAATGGAGAATGATTGCTTTTTACTTGAGATTTGTCTCATATGACACAAGGATGGAAATAAAAAGTCAACTAAAATGTGTAAAACCGTGACGTGAAAATTGCAATCATATTTATAAAACATGCTGGCCATATTTAATAATTATCAAAGTACATTTTCTGTCTTAATCTGCATTATTAAACAAAGAACTATTAGCTATAATTTAGGCCTCCATTTGCTGCATTTCAAGCAGCTTTACTCTAAACAGCGGATGTTACTGTCAAATTGATTTTTAAATAGATTTTTTTTTCTTTAAAAGAGTATTTAATCAATCATTAACAACTTTGGTTAAAATTCATGAGATTTTAAACATTCATAAATTCGCTTTGTCTTATGATTTATGAGTCCGCAGCCTGGCTGGCTGCTCCCTGCCTCCGCGGGCAAACTGGGAGTCTGGCGTAACGACCAGCTTGCAGGGGCTCAGCCATCGAATGACGCAGGATGTGCTGTGGGAATTTCAAGTTAGCATTGCTGTTGGTTTAAGCATAAAACTTGATAAATCTCTGTTAAAATGAAAAGGAAAGAAATCCTGGTAAATGAAGTCATTCCTCTATCAGTAAAGTGCTTTCTTAAATGTCAAAAGTTGCAAGTGAGTAACAGAGTAATCCTTCTCACTTTGGAGCTCTGTAAGGCCATGGTAAGTGTTGTAAAAGTGTCTAATTCAGCGTTTCTTTCGAAAATTGAGTGCCACTTTATTGTCGCCTCCACTGGTCAAAGGAGTTTGGGATGCACAAAGGAGGATATTTCCCCTCCATGTTACAAGCTGCACCGCTGGAGTTTGTCGACGCTGTCGGCTTTGCAGAGCCGCCGTGGTGCAAGGGAAAGTGCGGTGGCACCGGCTCCCAGCGCCGGTGGAGTTGGCTCGTGGGCCCTGCTGGTGGGTTTGGGGTCCTTGGGGTAACAGCTGAGTGTGGACCTGCAGGTGGACTCGGCAGTGGAGAGTGTGGCGGGGCAGGCGTGGCTGCAGACGTGTGTCTTCTTTTCTTAATTATTACGAGCCAATGCTGGGAAATCCTTCCAGGAGGTTGTGTCCTGGGGGTCAGAAATTGGTCCTGGGCCTTTGCTGCCTTGTAGAGCCACGTACGGCAGAAAGGTCAAAGGAGACCAACCAGCTGGCCCTTCCAAATCTGAGACTCAACGGAAGGTCAGCAGCTCACTTATCTTGAACGAGTTAAAATGCTTAAGTTTACACACTGTATTTACTTTTTTTTTAATAATTTATCAACTAGCATACTATCACTGTGAGGGGTAGGGCTGCTGTTTGCACCCAGGAAGACAAAATGCACTGTTTTTTTTTGTTTGTTTAATAACGGTAAAGATTGGAAACATAGTCAGGTTTTGCCTTTACCTTTTAATAAAAGCCCCACATGAATGGATAGATGGCTATCTCAAGCCCTGAGCTTCATTATCCATTAATTTATCCACTTGGATGCATGTATACAGCTCCTGTTGACAACAGTACAAGACTCCTGAAAAAATGGAGATAGACAGTTTTTCCCTTCATTCTACTTTTATTATCTCCAGATTTACTTTATATGCTTTACTGCTCCTGATGCAGAGAGGCCAGGCAGTGTTTTTCTTTTCTTTTTAACAGTGTTTTCTGGTATTGCTCAGATGAGTTAACAGAGTTACAAGTTGTTTGCAGAATACGTTTTCATGGAGGAAACTTCTGAAAGTTTAGACTGCAATATATAGGTTCTGTTACCATTAGCAAAAACAATTATTAGTAGAACCCACTAAAACATAGAGCTAAGTAAAAGGCGAAATAAATTCAAAATCATTCTTCACTCAGGGAAAGTCGGTATTTTTTAGAGTAAAATCTTGGGGGGAAACTTCCCTTCCCTGCATTCCTAATTACAAACAAACTCCACAGCCTTCATGGGTGTTACGCTGCTAATCCTGTGCTATGGATGATGGAAATATTTAAAAAATGTTACGGAGACCTGCCCCTTCTTTCCTCCCAGCTGAGGACAGCATCCATTTTAGCATGTGAAATGAGAGTCAGGTTCAGTGAGTTACTGATAAGGAAGAGCTGAAGCAAATGCTGCTCTTTCACAGATGTAACATGACAGTCCCATTGTAATTTTGATGTATTTTGTATAAGTATTTTACAGGGTTCAGCACAGCTGTCCATCCAGAAGCCTGCATGGCAGCCCCTGGAAAAATGTAAAACTTTGCATATGTCTTGCAAGGAGAAAACCGTTGTTTCATTTTCTCCCTCCTGAGGCCTTGCAAGCTCACTCCATTTTTCCTGAGCTAATTCTACACTTAAATCACTTCATCTGTTTGATATTCATAAATTTACTCCCCTTGACTTTAATTTAACTGCAATGATCAAGATAATATGTGATGTTTGATACAGTTCCTACATACAGTACCTGAAGTTGTTCTGTTCTAAAAATGCACAGGTGGATATACAAGGAGATGAAGATTATAGAAATCTTAATAAAAACATAGTTCTAAAACTATGGGACTGAGAATAATAGAAGAGAATTATTTATATGAATAGGAAAGAATAGCATATGAGAGCGAGAGATCTCTCTGGCCCTTTACCTACCTCTTTTCATTTGCTTTGTGAAAAATTCAGCCTGGCAGCCTTTTCAGTTTCCATGAGGTAAACATTTTTGGGCAGTAACTCTATTGTAGTACAATTGTTTTTGAATCCTGTCATAATTCTGTCAAGTGTAACTATTCATGATATAATATTTTGTACATGATAAGAATATATTAAGTGGTACACTTAATATAGACTGTTGTATACTGTAGCTTTTAAGAACTAAAAGCATAAAAATATATATAAAAGCACAGTAGAGCTTCATTTGCAGTTCACTTCTGCTTCTAAACTCGAATTACAGAAATAGTTGGAAGTGAATTTAGTTTTATGGCCTTTAAGTAAGTCTTAATTCTGATCTTCAACCTCGATGACTTCGTGTGTATCACGTTTTGTTCTTTTGATTCTGCATCTTCTCTGCTTTTACGTGTGATTTGCATTGTCACATGTGGAAGGTAAAACGAAACCCCTCCACTGTGTGCACAGTGTTCTTGGTGAGAAAAAGTATGCGAGGAGGGCTGGTGTTTAGGAACGGGGTGTCAGGGGCAGCACGTCATCCACCGAGAGCTAAACTGAAAGGCGATGTATATCGACACAGGGTTTTGGTTGTGTTTCTTTTACCCCTCGCTCCCCAGGATGATTGACTGGTTTTGCATCTGATTAAATTTTCATGTGCATCCACAGAACAGTGGGATTCTAAGGATAGTGATTAATATTTCAGTAATTATACCATGGCTGTAGGTCACTGCAGTCCTCAGTGCATCCACAGAGGAACCCTGGCTGTGAGGAGCGGTTCACAGGAATGCGTGGCAGGAGGACATCTAGCCATGGGGGGCTTGTTGCTTTTGGCAAAATATGTGGGTGAGGAAAGAAACAATGCATGTGAGTGTCCTTTCCTGGAAATAAATATTTTGAGGAAAAGGTGGGTACCGAGTTAGTGTAACACGGGGACAAAAAAAGCTGATTGCTTCCTGGGCTACGGCAGTAACTTTAGGGCGCTGAGTGTCACTTAGCAATGCCAAGGAGAGGTGACCAAGGCTGGATCGTGGCTGAGCAGCATCACTGCTCTGCCTTTTCACGTGGGGGATTGCCAGGTGCTCTCTGTCTTGTGCTTTCAACATGCCTGGTCAAGGCTGGGCTTCTGGGACATTTCATCTTCCGCAGACTCATGCATCCATTTCTCCTGTCCCTCCCTATTCCAGAGAACAGCCCATCTTCACCACCAGAGCCCATGTCTTCCAAATTGACCCCAGCACGAAGAAGAACTGGGTTCCCGCAAGCAAGCAGGCTGTAACTGTTTCCTACTTCTATGACAGCACGAGAAACAGCTATCGGATTATCAGTGTGGATGGAGCCAAGGTAGGAGGCTGATGGTACCCTGGCGTGTTTACTGTGCGGAGAGGATAGTGACTGTCAGCCCCAGCTGAAGATAGACATAGATGGGCTACATTGAGTGCTTAAGTTCATAAATACTCACTTTTTTATGTAAAAAGCATACTACACTTGTAGTGGTAATTGGAAAAACACAAGTCACCTTAAAAGTGATTTTGCCAAACTTAATTGATTTTATCTCTGACTAGTTTGATTTCACAATCTTAATGAGCCAAGAGCTTTAAGTGTCCAAATTGAGTCTGTAGCACGGTATCTAAAACCACCACCTGTACTAGGTAGATAAGGCTGAGGCCTTTTTGGTGAAAAAATGTTCTTTTTAAAGGGAATGAGGAGACAGATATGTGCAGACTAGAGCTTTTAATGTAAATGCCAACTGCGTATTCACTTTTGCCTGGTTGAACTGTTTACAGATTAGCACTTATTTTTCTTCAGCTTTCACACTGAAGTTCATCAGCCTTAGGTGACAAATGAGGCATGAAGACTTTCCCCTCCTCACTCTTTTTTTCTTACTTTGTTTTGCATTACCAGATAGTGTGCTGATGTGTTTCCTGTAAGAATCCCCATCAGTCAGATTTGAATGGGTTGCTCAGACAGCTGTTTTTATTACATACTAGATTTATCCTTCTGATCAGTCCCTCCAAAGTAACTTGTAAGGTGACCGCTTTCCCCTAGCAGACCCCCGTCAGAGGTATAAGTTAAAACATTTCACTCGTGTACAAAAACCATCGGTCATTTCTGCCAAAGCACAAACCACAGGGTAACAAGACAAGTTTACAGCCCGTTTATCTATGTTCCTGTTTGGATGAGGATGTTAAAATATCACTGTCCTGGGAGAGAGAGATTGCAGAAATCATCCCTTAATAAAGCTTTTCTATTTGTCATGCCTTTTTCACATACTTGTTTTTCCAAACATCTCCTGTGCTATATTTGGTTATATATTTGCTTATAAATCAGCCATACTGCCTGCTTAAATTGATGGTAATGTTTCATTGACATCAGTGCAGTATTAATATATCACCATTGTTACGCTCCTTGTGCCGGTGTGCTCATTTCCAGAAAGCCCAGCTAGCCGCCCCGGCTGCCCCTGTTTGCAGTCGGCGCACACAACCCATGCAACTTGCTGGGGAAAGCTGAGCCCTCCAAAATTTGCTTACACCCCATGGATACTCCTGCTTGGGTGAAGCTGGTGCTGGTGGTAGTGCACTGTCGGCTTTACAAACCCAGGCGAGCGTGACTTCCAAGCCAAAACTGCTGTACTTGCAGCAGTGGGTCGCTTGATTTGTGGATGTGCAGGCATGCATTAAGACCAATTAATGAAAAGAAAGTAATTACTGTGTGTGGCAGGGGGAAGCTGCAGGGGCAGCGTGTGCCCCCAACCAGAGGTCCTGCCCAGAACTGCAAAGCATGTGCTGAGAACAAGGTGGGCATCCGAGCTTTGCTTTGTAATCTGCCCAAAAGACATTCAGAAGGAACCACCCCACCTCCCATTTTAGCATGTCCCAGAAGAAGGTGAGCTTTCCATGATTAAAATTCTCCCCCAGGGCTTCCTGAGCAGGAATCAATTGCTGGCTCCATGAATTATTCCTCTTGTATTGAACCTTTGGTGATTAAGGAACAGGTCGAGAAGAGATGCTGTCTTCATGCTTGCCTCTGGAGAGTCCCCAGTTACCCTGCCTGTCCGTTTTAAGAGTGCTGGTTTGGAAAAAGAAGGGTGTTCATACCCAAATAAGTTAAAAGTTGCTTTTCTCCCTCAAACAAATATTTTTCAGTGTTTTGACCTACTTTTCTAGCCAAAAATGAAACTGGGTAGGACTGTGAGGAAGAATATAGACAGCATTGGTTGGTGTTGTCCTGCTTTCTGTACATCTCGCTTATTAGAATAAAGTCTTCTGTGTGTTGGCAAATGCCAGATGGATTAGCGTCACGGCATCACTGTGGGCAGAAGTTATCTCTGTTTTAAAGACAGAAAAGCTGAAGCTCAAGTAAATTAGGGGACTTGGCTCTAGAAGGGAAGTGGTGATGAAGGACATGTATCTCTTACAACTCTCCATCCTTGTCTGAACTGCAAAGGGGCTGTTCTAACAGTTTATTTTAGACAAACATATGGTGCACATTGGCTTGCAGAGAAATCTCACTTAAATCCAACTTGTATGCAGCTATTGGATTAATTTGTTTTTGGTTTTGTTTTTTTTTTACCTCATGTTGGTATTACATAGTAACAATAAAAATATTTTAAAGTGATCAAGAATGCAGGGCACTTCACTTAAACATTGTTCGTTACCTGGTTGCATAAGCTTTATTTTACTTTTAGCATTCAACCTGTCGCTCTGGGCAGTGTGTTGAATTGCAAGTCTGCAGGGTAGCATAGGGCTGCTGAACCCCTTTAGTGCTGCTGTCGTGCAGAACATGGGGCAGGCTGTGTAATGTCAACCTGATGGGTATTTCGTTTCCTCCTGATGCACCACCAACCTGATGGGCTGTGATTCTTGCAGGAGTGGCTTCCTCAGGCTGCTGCTGCTGTCCCCGAAGGTCCAGACCCTTCGCAGTCCCCTGTCCTTCAGCCCCATCCTCTCTTTTCCCAGCAGGTGTAGCCTGTCCCCTTCTCCTTCCTGGCAGGTCCTGTCCCTCGTCTCCAAACCCCCGGGGGTCAGGAGGGTGAGGAGGGGTGACAGAGGGGAGCAGGAGGATTTAGGAGTGGGCTGAAGCAGGGGGATTAAGGGAACCGCTGAGCCCATGTGTTTAAAGGCATAAATATTGGGAACTGGTGTTGTGAGCATGGCTGGCAGAAGGACAGGGAAGTTGCTTGGCTCTGCTGCCTGGCACAGTAGGATGCTGCCTTTGGGTCCTTACCCATGTGCCAAGTGGTGGGGAAGGACAGAAGGGCCTGGCTGGTACGTGCGGAGGTGGTGAAGATGGACATTGCAGCAAAGAGGAAAATGGGACAGAACAGGAGTAGGGTGAAGGTAGGGAGCAGAGTGAAGTCGAGGCAGCTTAACTCTTCCCTTGCAGAAGGATATGCAAGAGGCTTGTGCTGAAAACCAGGAGTCCGATATGATGGAGGGCAGCCAGGTGAGAACGTACGCCTTCCAGGTGCCAGGTTTCTTCCAAATCCTCCCAGCCCAATGACAAAAAACCCCATTGAAATGCCTGGGGAGTCAAGCACTGAAAAGTGGAGACCCTAGGTTCAAAACAGCTTGTATCACTTTAATTCCTCGTTTTTGCAAAGCTAGAAGAGAACAGGTATTATAATTCCTGTGTCTTTCACAGAAAAACAGGTGCTGTGGACAGTAGCTTACAATTTATAGCAGAAGATTTCACAAATACCATACAAGTTTGCACTGAATGATCTTAACCAAGATACCGTCACCAAACAATGGAATAGATTAGTATATCTTTTAATTACATTATAATTGACTTGTATGTTGTCGAGAAAGTAATTTCATTATGATGTTTTAAGAAGTTTCTAGCCAGAGGCTGCTTAAACTGCAGCATAATGAATGCTGGAGGAAATGATACAGTAAAACGCAAGGGCACACACCGATTCAGAGTTAATGAGGCAGCCAAGAGACTTTGCCATGTGAAAGTGCCCAGCATTGTGGGCAAAAGTCAACACTATTGAAAAATGACAAAATACGGTGATGATGCAGGGAGAACATGAACTCCTAAGTGCCTGGTTGCTGTGTAGTGTGTGGGGAAAGCCACACACAGGGCTCCTCATTAAAAGTGACCTACATTATTCTGCCTTTTAGAGGAGAAAGCAAGTCTGAAAGCATGAAAATTACTCACACCAGTATCCTCCGTCATCCTCTGGAATAATGCATGGTAGTGACCTTGGTGGTGGGTTTGTTTATTTTTTATAAATTGGAAATATGTGTTATCCAAACAATATAGACAAGGAGGAAAGGATGAGAAACTTGTTTCTGTAGAGAATTTGAGAAGGAAATACAATCCCTCAGAAACAAGCCTCTGTCCTCACTTTCAGGTGTTCAGGTGTTATATTTCTACAGAACCTGTGATTGCAACAGCATCAATTTTACCTTCTGAGAAGTAAGTTGTTAATAAGGAACATAAAGCTATCTTAAAAATTAATAGCCAGCAATAAAGTGCATAGCGAGACCTTCTGAGATGGCAGCAGCAAAGTGACATAGCAAGAGTCATCTCAGATGCCAGTCCTAAGTTGTCTCTGTGAGGTGCTTAAACAGATAACTAGAAAAAATTAAAATCAGGGTTAAAAAGATTAATAGATTGCAAGAGTAATTTTGTTAAATACATGATACAGAAACAAAGGCTTTGTGTTTCAGAGAAAAAAAATTGTCGGCTGACACTCATTCTCAGTTGCTAGATCATTTAGAAGAGTTCATTACCTAACAATTACCTTGAATATTGAGGATCAGCAGCTAAGGTGGGCTTAAGTGTGTGAAAGTACTGAAGAGAGAACCAGAAAAACTGCTGTGCTGGGAAAGCAAAATTAGTGGGTCTATTTCTGAAGTAAATTGCAATTAGTAAGAATAAGAATATGGGCCAAATTTTGCCAATCAGTATTCACGTAATGTTGCCCAACGTGAATACAGTACATTATATAGTATGATGAAGCTGTTTAAGTGGCATATGTGCCCTTACACTGGGATCTATCCGTGAGCGTCACAGCAAGAACGGACAGTGTGATTTCCAGAGCAGGATGAAGCTGGCAGGGACAGAGCCCCAGCAGCATGTGGTAGCAGGTATTTAGGGAGGTAAGAAGGGGTGATATGTCAATCTGCTAATATCTGATGTATTTCTGGCTTTCTCAGTTCCTGTGCCAGTCCTAATTGCTACCTAATTTGATAGCTGCCCACTTCTTTATGACCACGCTTTTTTTGTCATCCTCAGCACACAGAGAGGAAATTCAGAGTTCTTCCAGTGCTGCATTTAGAGACTGAAAACAAATCATTTTCTTTGCCCATGGAAATGGAATTATTTTAAGACACAGTTGTTAAAAATATCCTAGAGTATTTTGCCAAAAGGTGAACTCTTAGATTTAAGAAGCTTTCCTTTCACAGGAAAAAAATTGCAGGGTATGGTAGCACAGATGAAATTCCTTCATCTGGCTAGTTCTTTATGCTCTTTTTTTTTTTTTCTTTCATTGACGTAAATTCAGCCATTAAACCAATAGCAACTCTTTCTCAGGAAAAACCTACCAAGTAATTTAGATTTTACAAAATTTTTGGCACTGAATTAAAAAAGGCTTCTGGCAATGCGTACCTCACCAAGGGCCTGCGTTGGTGTGGCAGCATTTAACTGTGCCTCTAAGACCTCATGGATCTCATTTGCGATAAAGTGTAGCAGAAATGATCGCATCGCCTTCCCGCTTGGCATTCAGAGTATCAGTGGGTGTTCGCCTGACCCCGTGCTCAGTGAATTAGGTGGAGTGATGTACTGTGGTTTATATATTTTTTAAATACCTAATTTTTTTTAAATACCTAAGTTTTTTAACTATCTAAATTTTCAGGTTTAATAATTTTGTAGTGAAATGATCAGAGGATGTTGTACAGCCTTGGGTGGCCAAAGGTAAAGGGATGTAAAAGTACGTGAAAAGTGACCTTACAAAGTGATGTGTTGCCTTTTCTTTTATTGTGTATAGAGAAAACCTGAATTAAATGCTATGATTTTGAAAGGTGTAGGTGAGAATATATGTGTGTTTTGTCAAAGGGACAGAGATTCTTTTGTTTCCAGCTTTGCCTGCCCTAGTTTTATTTACGGCCATGGCTTGTCAGGAGTGCTGGGTGCTGCGTGTGTGCCGGAGGAGCGCAGTGCTGCTGGGCTCTGAGCCGGCTGCCCTGTGCCTGCTGAGATGCTGAGAGGTCCCACTCCTCGCCCTGAAAATCATTTTGCTGACTGCATCATTGGCAGGACTACGATTTCCAGAGAGCCCCTGCTGGTAAAATCTGATTAAATTAGCAGAAAATGTTTTTTATTGCAGCTTCTCAAAGCTTTCTTCACCGCTGGGTAACTGAGATGGATATTTCTTTTTTTCAAAACTTTTTCTGCCATGCTCTTTTTTGCCCTTTGCACCGTTTCTTCCAGGCTGTGTGGGAAATCCCTTCACTTCTGGTTGTTCCAGAGAGTGCCAACCATAAAACAGGGGTGTGGGGGGAGCAAGAGCTCAATATTACTTATACTTTTGACACTGAGAACCAACATGAAAAGGACCTTTCATCAGAAAGGCAGCAAGTGATGTGTTAGTGTTTGAAGAGCCCAAAAGACATATCCCAGCTTAAGGGTGACACCACATTAGGGTGAGCTGGTGGAAAGGTGACCAGGTTGTGACCTCCGGAGGTCCGAGTTGACTGATCCAGTATTCCTGCATTCTTGGTCATACCTGTCCAGAAAAGAAACCTTCATATGCCATAAGAAAAGATTTCTAGTACTGGTCTGGGTGATTACTGTAATACAGAAATTTGAGCATATTTGATGGCCTTCATCTTCTCTTTATCATAGGATGTTAAGTATTTCCTGAACTATTGGAACTAATTTCAACATGATTATTAGCACGGGAGATAATACTGGAGCCATAAAAGTGTAATTCCAACAGATGGAACTAATTAACCCCCCACATAAAAGGAAGAACATATTTTGAAATACAAAAACACAGTATAAAATATAACTTCAATTCATAATACTGTCTTCCAGTGTGCATGGTTTGCATGTATGTTATAATAAACATCTCGTTGCTTTTATGGTAGCGCAATGACTATTAAGTAAAAGCATTTGTTGTGGTTTTATGATCTTTATTTATACATAATTTAATAGATAAGTACTTTACTGTTGAGACAGAGCAACTATAATAATATCTATATACTAAACTTCTGTGAATCCATATTAGAGCCTTTAAGATAATTTGATGCCATTTAATCCACTCCCATCAGATGAGTTTGCTTCATAAGGCATCTGCAGAGTAGACTTTTCCTGGTTCCGATTTCCAAGCCTGTGCTGGAGAACGATGCTCGTCTGCTGGAGACGTGTTCCAATACCGATTGTGCTAAACAAAGTACTTTGTGAAAAATGCCTGAAGAGCCTCTAGCTGCTTTTTTGCAGTCCCTTTTGGGCTTGTTGTTGCTGTAAATAATGAAGCTGGATTGGGCTGCTCTCTCAGAGGCACCTGCTCCTTTCGTAGCGAAGTTCTCCTTCATTTCGTATGATGAACACGTGAAGAGCAGGAGAACGTCTGTCCTGCCCTGAGTCACAGCGCACCAGTCTAACCTACGCTGGAGCCAGTCTCTCTCAGACAGTGAAACAGCTTGCAGTAAATAATTAATATTTTTACTGTCCTGGTTTTAATAGCTATTCCCTGATTTCATTTAAAGATGTTAGAGTTGTGGTGAGTGCAACGTCCAGAGTTTTAGCGTAACTTTGAATGACTGAGACGGGACTCTTGATTTAAGGAAAACTTGCCATCGGTGGGTGATGCTGGTGCTGTCCAGGCAGAGGTTGCTGCTCCAGTGAAGGACTGGACCAGCAGCAGCCGTGCAGCTGGGGCACGGGTGTAGCAGCAGGAGGGCGTCTGCATGGGGTGGCAGGTCGGGCACCTCGAAGGTGCGGGGTGTGCCCAAAGTGTAACGCTCCAAAGGGGTCCTGTGGAGATGTAAACCATTCGGCATGTGGAGTATCGGAGAGAAATGTGAATGTTGGGGTTAATGGAATTTGAAGCAGGACAAATAGAAAGTGAAATGAAACAAGGATCAGTCTCTATGTGAGGTGAGCACGCTGAGGCGTGCACTGGATCCTTCTGCTACATAGACCAGTGCTTCACATTCTTCTCAAAGACATCTTTGAAATAAGAGGGAATGAAATTAAGGAAAATAAGAGTCCCCGAGGACCTTAAAATATTTGTGTTATCTATGTTTGTGGTGTACTCAGCTTGACTAAAGTTACTTGAGTATTTGTTTCTCTCTAGACATTAAAATAACTTGAGAACATTTTCTTTGGAATTTGGTGATAAAGAAATGCAGGAGAAGCAGAGCTGTCAGCCAAAGGTGAGACTACCCACTTGCATCATCCTTTATTTGCTTAAGGTGACATCAAGTATTCAGAAAGTCAGGCTGAGGGGAGGTGCAGGATTTAATAATTGGGAGGATAGTACATTGCCTGGAGTTGTGTCTGCAGGAGAATTTTCAACAGTTGCCAAGACTGGTTTAGCTAGGTAGAGCTAGTAACATTGGGTGCGTTTGTGTAGACAGGTCCTTGAGTGTTCAGAGGATAAAAAAAAAATACTGTTAGGGCTTAACTGCAATGGTAACTTCAGAATTGATAATACTGGTGGAGATGAGCTGGGAATGGAAGGAAAAATTAAAAATGTTTGCACAAACAAGACCTAGGGCTGCAAGTAAAAGAGAAGAAAAAGCAGAGAAATGGAGCAAAGTAAATTCCAGGAAATTTGGTGGGTCCCTTGAGACTGCATCAACCAGAAATCCTGATCATCTGCTGTAGATGTGTTTTGGTTTTAAAAAAAAAAAAAGTCTGGAGCTGTGGAACTCATATCACTTAAATGTTTCTATATTAATCTCTTTCCAAGTTACTAACTTTGAAATGTGAAAAATCCTCTGTTCATTGTCTGGATTATTTCTGGAAGTAAATCCTTCAGAAGCCAGTTAGTAAGCTTAGGAGAAAAGATAACAAAGTGCTGGTGACAGCTGTATCCTTGCCAGAAGAACAGAAGCACATCTGCCATGGTTTGATCCTATCTGTCTCATTTTTCTGCTTGTATGTACAGTGCGTGTGTGTGTCACTGGCTTGGTGGAAAGTCCACACACAGCTGAATCCAGGAGATCAATGTAGCAGAAACCTTTTCAGAAACACAATTTGTTACTCTTTAAAAGAAAAGAAAAAAGGAAAAGAGAAAAATCCATGCTAGAGGATTTCTTGCTGCGCAGCTCACCAGCAAGCAGGGAAACTTTAGTCTGGGCAGGTTTTCCCTGTTTAAAACCTCTCCATAAAATTTCTCAGAAAAGCTCTGTGAAACAGAGTATTTCAACACGTAACTGCTTCACACACAGTTGTTTCTGATCACCAGACTCAGGTATGAATGTGGCGTTTGAACGTGCCAGAGGGGTTAATTAAACCGTATGATGTTATTGTAAAGAAACCTGAAATCAAGCAAAGGATGCCTGCTTCGGGTCATGGTCCTTGAACTTAGCAAAGCTTTTGAAGAATCTGTAACAAATTTTTGGTAAAAATAACGCATGGCTATAGCGAGGTGAAAACTGAGGAGAAATTCAAGGTTTTTAGCAACCTCATTAGCACAGGCACAACGTGGTAGAGTTTGCAGATGCTTTCCCTCGTCTTTTTGGTTTCATCAGTTGCTCAAAGCAAAACCTGTGGGATGGGACTGAAACAGGCAAATTTAAAGATGGTAAAAACTTCCATACTTGCTCACCAGACTCCAGTGAGCACAGTGGCTTGCAGGTTTTGCATTGTGCTGCCTTTTTCTGCCAAAAGAAATGATAAGGGGGCTGGGGAACTTTGTGCCCAAAGGTGAGCTGAGCACATGCTCCATCCCCTCGAGCTTTCCACAGACTCTTCCCAGGGTGTTGGGGACTCCCATCAAGAATTGCAATAAATGCAGCACTGGTTAGCTGTTGGTTTCCTAATCTGGGATTTTTACTCCCTCTTTTTTTAAGTTCAGCTTCTGGAAGTAATAAAGAATAATTCCTATAAGATGTGCTTCAGGAAATTCTAAGGGTTGCTCACCGAATGAAACCACTGTGTCAATTATTTGTTCCCTTCTCTGCCCCTGCTGTAGTGTCAGAGGTATCTAATACTTGGAAATCCCTATTCAGAGAGTTAATGTATCAGACATGCTAATCAAGTCATGCCAGATGGAGTTTATAAATAACCTACACTGCATTGTGTATTCTTAAAATTTGAGCAGCAAACATAATTCAAGGCAATTTTTTCCTAGTTTAAAAAAAAAAAAACCAACCCAAACATCGCTTCGTTCTTGATTCTGGATTGTGAAGTCACATCCAATGCACCGTGGTTGTTAGATGGAAAGTGAGGCATACTATAAATGACCGTCAGCCATTAAATTCTAGCTGAAGTCCCAAGCTGATTCTCCCTGAGGAGTGAACGAGATGATCACATGAGCACCAGCTAACCTCCAGCTAGCTTTGTTTTCTAACAGCAAAATAAGGGATGAGGCATTTCTGAGGATGCAGAAGGATCAGTATTTTATATTATCTCATAGACTGCTTGTGTCTTCAGTTACATTAATGTCTGCTCCTGGTTGCACCTGACTGTCATCTAACAGTGACCACTTCTGGGTGCTTTAGAAGATGCCAACTAGATCCTGTCATCTCCTAAAATTAATGTACCTGCCCTTCTTGGCCATTCCTTGTGCCAAGGGACAGTTTTTCCAGATTTTAGAGAGGAAGCGGTAAGCTGTCCCATTGCTGACCGATCACTGGGATGTGTAGGTTGTTAAAGAGTAGACGAGTCTTTAACTCTGCCACGTGGCCATGCCATTTCTGACCTCTGCAAAGGGACCTTCAGGCTTAAGTGAAGCTGTTGTCATACAGCTTGAAGGATACAGAAAATGATCAGTGCTTAAATGATTCATATAGGGATGTGGTTATACTCTCCACAACAACTATATGCTTTTATTAAATCCTCCAAAGTATGAATGTGATATAACTCTGCATTTTTTGTTTAATTGTTTCTAATTGTAGATAATGCAACCTTCTCCCTCACCTCCATTTTAGTCACTAGGAAAAAATAAAGTGTCTCCACTGTGTTCTTCTCCCTGTCTCTGATAAGTTAGAAATCTTATTTCTCATGTGAAAATAACACACAAGCATTTTGGTTTATATATTTTATAAAATGTTGCATGAAATTCCTGGGTAACAATTTGTTCCAGCGTAGAGGGTTTGAAAATCCTTGCTGTAGATTTTCTTCATGAAACAGCTGCTGGTGCTTGGAATCGTGTGGGTGGGTGGATGTGTGTGCTGTGCCTGAAAGGCAAAAAAATTCTAGTCAGATGTCAAAGCAAAAATAGGAGATTTTAGAGATTTAGACTGGGTGGAGGAGGTGGGAAGCCAACTCGGCAGAGATGTTAATTACCTTGGGAAGAAAAAGAGCGCAATGGAGTAGGTGTAGCAGGAGATTTAGTTAATAGAATTCACATAATCATGAACCCACTTTCGTTGCATTTAGACAGTTCCTCAGTGAGGGCTTTACAACAGAAATATGTTACCAGAGGAAAAACTGTTATTAGTCTTTTTATTGGAGAGAGGAGGGGCTATTTTTACATCTCTTTTCATGAAGGAGGAGAAGAGCTGTATGGGTTTTGATTTGTTGGCTTTTGGGGTTAAAAATGAACCACATCATTCATTGAATTATCCTGGAGATGCAAGGTGATAGAAGGAAAAAAAAGCTATGTGCAACTGTAGAAATGGCCCTTGTCCCCACAAAGCAAGCGGCAGGAGCAGCGTGGGAGATATTTCATCCATAAAAGGTGACTCTCCTCTCTGCAGAGGGAGCTCAGGTTGGGAAGTAAATACTTCCCACTGCAGCAAGTCCTCTGCAGCTTGCAAGGCGTCCCAGCATCTTCCTCTTTGCAGAGTGTGGATGAATCGCCGTGGTTCCCCTTCCTCTCCTGCCTCTTGCAGAAATACATGATGTGGAAGTTGTGGAAGCTTTTGGAGTCCATCGATGGGTGAAATAACTACTGTCCTGGTTAACTGTGTAGAACAGTAATTCTTGAAAAGCAGTGGCTGGCCAGGCTTACTGGCACTATAGGGGTAAAATGATGGTACCCGGAGCAAGAGTCTGGTAGGAGATGTCCTGCCAACTGTTGCTTACCCTGTGCCCCCCCAGGCATGCACAAATGATGGAGCGGAGCAGGAGGAGCAGCAAAATGGAGACACTCAATGCTCTTCTTAACATATGTTTACAGTGCTTCCAATCTGATTAATCCATACCCTCAGCCTGTCCCAGGTAAAGCACTGTGTACATGTCATGTGCAGCAGATAAAGCAAGGCTAGAACAAGTACTGTTGCTACTTCCAGTTTTCCCAGGCTTTTTTTTTTTTTCAGGACCTTCTACAAAGACTTAGCAGGAGGGGTGAGGAGAATGATGTGATCACATCTGCTAGCCCTGATTTGTGAAACAACCATAATTAATCCCCCTGCATTACAGGTTCACTGTTTTGGCCAAAGGCTGTTCTTTTTTTCATCCCCAAGTTCTTACGCTGCTGTGAGCATGTCTTTGTGCTGCTCCTGCTCTACTCTCTTAGGTGGTCTCAGCAAGAGATTCTCTTGTTTCCCTTTAATAGCCCTGTCTTGGTTAAAAATATGTATGTGTGTGCTGCTTCGTAGGACTAGAAATGAAATTATCAGTTTATCACCAGTGACATATTGGTGAAAAGACATTACGTGTAAGCCTAGAAGCTGTCAGCAGAGATAGGGAGGATGGTAGGTCATGAAGGATAGTGCAAATCATGGAAACGTAGGTGGGCTAATTCCATGAAGGAGTTGATGAACATTTGGGATAGAGGGAGAATTTCTCTGCAAAGCCATCCCTGTCTACTCATCTCCACACCCAGTGTCGGAAGCCCTCTGATGCACGTCGACTTGATGAGCTGGAAGAACCTGCTGAGCCTGTGATAGCTGTGGCCGGAGGATTATCAGCTTCTTTCCTTCCTCAGTTCTGTTTTTAGACTGGGATACATCTTTACTGAGGATTAGCAGCCTGGTGGGTTGGGGAAATTAAATTTCACAAAGGCTGCAAACTGGAAAGCACATATTCAGAGGTGTGAAAATGAAATGGGGAGGTTTTAATGTAGTGACTTCTTAATGAGTGGGTCCTATGACCTCGAGCCTTGGGGCTTTTCTGGAGGTGAGGTTACTTCAGAGTAACAGGTGATGTGAATTTAAAGGAAAATTCCAGAATAATTCCTAATGTGACACTGTTGTCCCAGAATAAAGGGCCCTTTTCTGATTTAATTTAACGCAGTTCCAAAATACATTGGCTGATAAGTTAATTAGCTATTTCATAGCTGTTATTTCAATCTTTTCCCAGGTAGAGAAGCTTTGACAGGGCCAGCTGCGTTGGCTCATCATCCCCTTTGGGATGGGGGATCAGAGGACGCATCCTGGCTAATTCCTGCTGGCGCATTGGCCCCTCCTCGGGCTGTGCCGGTGGCTCTGCCGAACGCCCACCACCATCGCTGCTCTCCTCCCCTTGGAGCTGAGCTCGCTCTTGTCTCTGCGCTACCCTCTTGGGAACCTGGCAAGCCAGGGCTGATGTGAGCAGAGCGTACGCTGTGAGCTAAGCCAGCAAACTCCTGTGTGCTGCCCCAGCCGTGCTCCCTCTGCACTCCGGCCAGCCGGCATGAACGTTCACCTTACGTTAATGAAACGGGGACTTGGGGAAATGTATTTTCAGGAGCCACGTTGGCTTTAACCCTTTAGTGAGGTGTTGTGATACGGGGAGTTCGGGAGTTACATACTCAAACTTTGATGCTTTGAGTATGTAACTTTGAGTTACATACTCAAAGCATCCCCTAAAAGAAATAACAGCTGTATATATGGGCAGTGCTCGTATATTACAAGCGGCATGAGCTGCCAATGTACTTTTTTCCTTCTACGCACTCAGGTCATCTCGTGGCCTCTCCCTGCTTGATTTATTTGGCAGTTTCTCTCCGTGGGAAGGCAGCGGGATGGGTGTGTTACAGCCTATGAATGTTCTTGCTCTACACCAGCTTATTTGCGTTCACTTTTATCTGATGAATATACCTGGTGTGTCTCTAAACGTCTGGAGTCATTTCTGGTTAATGTAGTGCACCCTTGTACTGTGAACATTCTTCTGTGTCATCTTTAAATAAAAATTTAGATCTGTCAGGATTGTTTTTCTCCCAAAGGAAGTGAAATTAGCATGAGATGTTGTTTGGCTTGCGCGGATGTATTGGGAATGTTCACCATCTGATACACTTGCATGTAGATGAGAGCAAAGGCAGATTTTTTTTTTTAACCGCATGTAGACAACTCAGTCAGTATGATGAATGAGTTTATTATTCTGTAAGGTGCTTATTATATTATGCTCCGCTTTGCCTTTGTCTTTAGGGAGAACTCTTTAACCACTTCAGGGATTGCTTGCATTTGATTAGAGACTGGTTTGCCTTTTGAATCCATTATCCTGGATGAAAGTCTGCAAGTTTATTCCATTTTCTGATGCAGCCGGAATTGCACCGTGTGTGTACTAGACGAATGAGGACCGAATGCAAAGTTATTTTGTAGGAGCCCATTTGAATTGATGAGTGGCCTTTTCTTAGAGAATTGTAATACTGGATTGCAGTTAGGGGTGGAAAAGAGCCTACAGGCTCATCGTGCCCACAGCAGCTTTCAAATATGTCCTTTGTCTTCTGTGCCTTTCCTCTCTGCTCCTTCTTCCTTTGAAACTTGAAAATTCCAGCTCATCCTTTCATCAAAAAATAAAATTTTCCCAGTTTGGGTGAACTTTTCTGTTGCAGTGGCACAAATGCTTCCCCTGCCTTCTGTCCCTTCTGCCCCTTCTGCCCCTGACCTTCTGCCTGCGAGGTGGAGGAGTGGTGGGGAGTATTTTCCTTCTGTCTCACATAGCCAAGGGTGAGCCAGCTTTGGGAGGGGGGATAGGCTGGTTTACCAGGCAGGAGCGCTTGCAAACCTCGCTTGCCATCGTTCTTTGAAATCATAACGCCCTTTCTTTCTCCTAAACACAACCAACGTGACTGATCCCTGGCCAATGTAGTGTCTCTGCTGTGAAGAGATGACCAGATTTACATGGAAGTGAATTTACAGGCCAATGCTCTAAAAGTTTAATGTTAGGGCGTCTTCTTGCGAGCGTGACGGGGCGATGGGGTGAGGATGGGGAGGAAGACCGGGTGGATAAGTGCGATGTACACGCAGCATCCAGCTCCTCTGAGCGGTTTCCATGAGCTCTGATTTAATCTTCTAAGCTTCTACTTAGTTTTCCACTTCACTGTAGGAACACAGCATTTCTGAAGTGCCTGACTGACAGAGGAGGATTTAAGGAAAAAAAAATGTAGACCCAGCTTCCAGGCAGTTTCACTAATTGCAGCTTATTATAAATTTAGCAGATGAACTGTCAGTTTCTTGAAGGTGTGCGGTCACCACAACCTTTTCTTGGATTCTGCGCTGGCTATAGAAAAAGTTAACCTCTGAAGTGCTAAGCTAATGTCGTGCATTTCATCTCTCAATAAGATGTTTCTTGGTTTACAATTTGCAGGCTTCATTATTCCTTTTATCACGTCTTTGATAATATTGGACTGTGGTCTAAAAGATATCTTTGGTGTGGTTTTTTTATATATTTGTATTTACTCAATGGTTATTGTAGGCAGTATGGAAGAATTTTATTCTTCTCAGAGTCTACTTTCAGTGAGTGAAGCTTTTGCCTTTCAATAAAACAGGTCATTTTATTAGTTTTTCCCCACAGATGTCTAATTTGATAGGCACAGTAGAACTGAAATAATACTTTTTATCACTGGAAATTTCTGGGTATTTCGTAGCTTCTAAAATGAATTCTGTAACTTGAGAAGCTAAACATTTGCAAGTAGTTCATCTGTCTGACGTAAGACTTTTAAAGAAGAAATACACATATAGCACTTTCCTTAACGTTTTTGGAAAACATCTTGATTTTTCTGGGTTGCTGGTAGCTTTTCCTCCTGTTCTTGTGACTCTGTATCATGCAGTCTTCATATCATTGTACTCCCTTTGAATTGTCAAAACTCTACGTAAAATCTTCGATTTTCTTTTCATTTAAATCTCTGAAATCACACTTAGATTTATATATTCGCTGCATTTCTGTTGTGTGACTTAGCTGGAGGAGAGCACATCTGGGCAGCTTTGCTTCTGCCTCTGCCTGTCAGCTGGCCATTCAAAAAGGTGTTTTGACCCTGAAAGCTGATGTCTGTATGGTGTGTGTTGGCCAGCACTGGTTGCAGTCACCTCTCCCCCTTTCTTGCCCTGTTTATTCCCATGCAAAAAAACAATTTCAGGGGTACCAGCCACCTTGCCCTCTAGTTGGAGCCTTTTGGTGAAACTTTCAGCGGTAGGAAATGGCAGAAAATGGCAGAAAATCGTATGTTTGTTTGAAAGTGATGGTGCAAAAAGAGGCAACCACTGAAGCTGAGCAATTTCTAAGAAAGCAAATAAAAGCATGAGCACAGAGGTCTGAAGCCGGGGACGGAACGGAGGCAAATAAAGATCTTTCTCTGGTAAATTTAATTCACACTTTTTGCTAAATGTAAATGATAGCTTGGGAAAAAAAATGCTTGGAATACATAGTAAATGGTGTTGCCAAGATACTTCCTGATCATGTTAATTAAACTGTCCCACAGATTTGGCTTAATTACTGCTTAATTTGCATATTGGAAATGATGGTGCGCATTACTAAAGAAAGCTCCTGTTCTGTTAGCAGAAAGAACGTTGTACATGAATTAATTTCCAGGGGAAGGAGTCTCTAGACTCATATAATGATGTATCTTGAAAATAAAGTTAAGATTTTTGATGATGAACTGGCATATATCTCATGCCTTTTTTCAAGACTACATTTTATGCTTGTTCCACCGAGTTCCTTAGAGACCTTACCCCAGCAGCCTTCCTCATGTTGGCTATTATTTCATTAATTACAAGAACCACTGTTGCTTTCAAGGTTGCTGGTGGTGGAGCAGATGTTAGTTAACTTGTGTAAACTGGCAGAATATTTGTCTTGAGGCCCACATTTGATACTGCATGTGCGTTGTCAGTGATGCACTTCACCACCCTCCCAAGTTAAACTCACTATGAAGCTATTAATTTCTTCTTGTCTTGTATTTTGTTGTTATTTTTAAATTTCTGACATGTCTCTGGCATCCGACTTGTGGAGGCCCGAGGCCAAATAGAGAAATGCAGAAATAGCTCTTTGCTCTTCCAGCCTGAGGGCAGGTGTGGCTGGTGGACACCCTGCTTGGAGTCCTCGGGCCATCCCGGGTGCCTGATGGGGTGGTGGGAGTAGCCATGTGCCTTTGTAATGCTGAAAAAAGAGGATTTTGCATAGGCATTTCTGCCAGGGTAATTTTATAGCTGCTGTCCCTGCTGTTGCTTTGAGTTCAGTGACATTCCTGCAGCGGTGTTTAACTGCAGGACCATGGCAGTGCTTTGGAAAAAGAAGACAAAACATCAAAATTCCTGCATGAAGTAAGACAAGATAGAAACTCTTTTGTTTTGGGAAAAAGTCTTCTGAATACAGCAATTTTCCCAATTTAGACTGCTAATTGCTTTGGATGATGTTGTTGCTAGGCTATGCATTTCCTATATGGTTTCTACTTTTTAATTCTTTTTTGATCTGTTTTTTAAACAGGTGATCATAAACAGCACAATCACACCCAACATGACCTTCACTAAAACATCACAGAAGTTCGGCCAGTGGGCGGACAGCCGAGCGAATACGGTGTTTGGCTTGGGCTTTCCCTCCGAGCAGCAGCTGACGAAGGTACCAAGGCTCACTGAATTTCTGCAAAGGCTGTCTTGTTTCTTAGTAATGAAGAATTGCGTATACCCATCCGACCTTTTCTGAGCTGCATGCTTTTGCAAGTCCTTTTCATCCATGCAAGTTGCCCAGCTCCTACAGTTAGCCAGTGTCTGTACATACAGAAGCAGGCAGTATTGCAAACTTTGTGGTCAAAACTATAAATTAAATCTGACCACTGATGATGGTACTAGCGAGGTGATCTTGATGGTATCTTGCTAAAAGCTAGCTGAAAGCATTTGTGTTTTCAGATATTTGCAGGAGCAACCTGAACTCTGAAGTATCTTTTGGCATCTCCCTGCCCTGTGTGCTCCTTTCAGCTGAAAGCAGCACCAAAAGCAAAGGGAACCACTGATGTGCCAGGGGTGTTGGCATTAGGGTTGCCTGATGTCTTGTTGGCGTTAGGGTTGCCTGATGTCTCTGGAGGAAGGGACTTGCTATCCCAGCCTCAGAAATGTGTGTTTTAATGCATTACTGCTGTTGGTAGCTAACCAAGGTAGAGTTGCCAGCCCCTGGGGCTTGCTGGTGCTCTGGTTTTGCAGATACCACTGTTGGTGGGGCCATGCTCTCAGGAGGCTCGGTAAGCTGGTCTGGGTTAAAATAATACTGCGTTTTTGGCATTTCAGCTCAGTGGTGTGGTTTGCAGCCCTGACCCAAAGCGGTTTTATCACAGTCCTGGGGAGGTGACAGTGAGCTGTGTCAGACGGGGGATGAGTGGCTGGGGAGGCCTGATGCCAGGTCTGCGGGCAGAGCTGTGTCTCGGAGCTGCACCCCAAACATGGGTTTGGGATTAATGCGACACTGGCCTGGACCGGAGACTGGCTACAACGGCAGGCTTGTGAAGCCTGGAGCTGCCTCTTGTAATGAATAACCAGCAGTTTAACATACATCCTCTGTCAGTACGTTAGTGGTCTCACCAAGTGCTCATCAAGCAGCTGAGATGTTTGTTTGTTCATGCAGTAAAAAAACCCCACTTATCTAACACATAGTTCACACTTGAAGCACGGCTGCTTGGCACTGGGTTTTGTCAGTTAACTCAGCATTGTGTCCTTGGGTATGGCATGCAGTCTCTCTCATGTTGCTGTCCTCTTGTGTGCTTCGATATGAAAAGAATTAGAACAAGATGTTTCTTGTAGTGTCTAAAAGAGCAAAGGCAGACCGTTGTGATAGAAGGAGGACCTTTCCATCAACTGAATTGTTATAGGAATTTATTTTACTAAGTCTGTCTCACTGAGTTATTGCAGTTTCCAGAAAATTGCATTTTTTGCATTTCTTAAAGGTAAAGCATATTTTACTTTTCACATCAAATTACTTTTGGACTTGGGATGTCCATAAAGGTGCCATGGCAATACTCTGCTCTTCTGGGATGCTAAGGCCACTCAACCAATCACATGCAAAACTGTTTTTTAAAAATGAGGTGCTGGTGCTGGTTATGTTTTATGATGCTTAATCAAGTGTTGAGGATTGTTCATTTCACCTATGCATATTCTCCACTCCTGTGGCAAAGGGGTGTTCATAATAGCTAAATATGTAGTATGGGAATATGGGAGGATTAAAGTGGACCTAAGGGAATAGTTTGTTTTGAGTAACAGATAAACATGATGCAGTGCAACCTTTGGACACCAAATGAAAGAACTGGCACCACTGGTTAGTAATTTTTAATGCTGGATTACTGAAGCCACGTCTCTGCAACATGACAGGTGACCACATGGTACCTCGGTGCTGGCTGGGGTTAAACATGCACCACGTGCCACGTGGAGCAGGTGGTGCTGGGGCTGGCTCAGGAGACAAGAGGTATAACAAGGCACGAGGTACATTTGGAGGCCCTGGCACCCTAATCAGAGAGATTTTACCATATTCCCCAAAACTGTCCAAGCACATACTTAGAATAAATTCAATGCTGGTATCAGAAAGCAGCTCTTTAATGGTTACGTGGCTGGACTAGATTCAATCTGAAAAACATGTCATGTGGGCACAGGGGCCCCAGCACCAGCTGTGTTTCTTTCCAGATCGGTTTGCACATCTGTTTGCACTGCAGGATCTGCTGAAGAGCCCACTGCCAATAATACAGTCTTCTACTTGCAGGAAAAACTTTCCAAATCAGCAGAAAGACTTTTTCTGGTCAGAATATCGAAGGGGAGCTTAAAGGGAGCACTTCTGAAAATGGCTCGAGATGATCTATTTTTTTAAAAAAAAAGAGTTATCTATCTGGAAAATGTTAGAAAGCCTGGTTTATTACCACCATGCAAAGCAATAGGACAAAGATATCCTTTATCATCCACACTCCTCAGTTTAATTATTGAACCATTAGTACAAAAGATCAGAGACGGTAGAGAGATTACAGATATGTAAGTGTATTGGGAATAGTAAAATCAAGTTTCATTTTCTGTTGATATCATTATACTCTTATGCAAGATATAAATTAAAGCTTGCCAGTTTTACTGGAAATAATTGAAGCTTTTAGTCAGGAATTGGAAGGACACACTAAAACTCCACTAAACCAGAGATCAATAGCCCTGGCTTAAAATAAATAAATAAATAAATAAAGCTGAAAAATGTCTGCTGAAAACAATGAATAATAATGAGACATGAGAAGAGGTTAGCACACCTAAAAACGTCTGCATTTTTAAGTATATTGGTTGGCCTAATAAAAGATATTGCCTCTTTCTAATGCCTGCCTTCTCTTGAGATACTTAAGCATTAATCCATACCTATAGGGAAAAGCAGTTCAAATTAAACATGAGCCATTAATGAAAACTGCATTCCGTGACCTAGTAACCTAATTACCATTCACATTGATTTGGGGAATCCCAGGGTTTAAAGTTGATGTCCTGCTCAGGATCCTTTTCCCCTCTTGCAGGACTCGCTGACCCTTCTTTTCCCCCTTCCCACCCTGTGCCTCAAAAAGGTCTCAAGACATTATTCATGCATTGCTCCAGCCAAATCGAAATAGGTGAGAACTAATGGTGTGCCTGGGTGTGGTGAAGAGGCAGGGCTGGTGCTGTAAAGGTAGTGATGTGTTTTGCACATGAAGCAGTTAAGTAAAATTTCTACTGTTGTTCAGGATGCTTTGAGGCAGACGCACTGTCTGAGGAGCTGTAGGTAGTCAAGGGCATGGGGACAAAGATTTATACACGTGAGAAACCCAGTAAACCCAGACTTTGCATGTCATAAAGCAACTGCATCCAGCATCTGGGAAGCACTGGACTTTATTTCTATGCACGCATGGACGTTATGTGTGCAGTATTTGCCAGGCACTGTGGCATAGGGGCGAAAGCTCGGAACAGAGCCTGCCCCTGCCCCCAGCACACAGCACAGCCCCTCCCAGTCCAACTGGCTTCGGGGCTGGCAGCGCACTGGCTGTGCTAGAGCAAATTACTGGCCACTTTCTGGAGTAAATAGTCTTGTTTGCTGCCGATCTGCCCAGTACTGAGGGCTCATCCAGAGAAAACCATTGGCAAAGTGGCACATGCCTTGTGGGTCACGGCATGGAGATGCTCTCCAACGGGAACGTCGCGTCACCCAGCCTTCTGCAAACCGAGAGCGCGATGAAATATTTATGAGACTGCTTTGGGTGGGAGCAGCTGTTTCATCTATCTAACACTGGCACAATTTGCCAGTAGGAGACGTGAAATATTATGCCAGATCAGGAGCTTAAAATTTACACATACAAAATAATGCTTTTTAATGTATGAAATGTTAAGAAGGTCTGTTTAAATATATATATATATTTCTCCAGGTGACAAGCTGGCTGCAGATTTGAACAGCCTTTAAATAATTTGTGCAATGCACAGTAGCATCCTTGAGCCCTCATTAAACTTCACTGGCCGAGACTCATAATCAAACAGGGCTCGTGGGCTGCAGCAGCCTTAGACTGCACAAGGCTTCACAAGCGTTGGTAGCAGCAGATCTTTTCCATATTGCAGCTCAGTCTCACGGCTTCCTGGGGATGGGAAAACATGTCATATAATCCATGATGGACTATTCGAGTGGTGTTTAGTTGGTGTTTCTGCTACTCCAGTCTTTATTTTGCTGGTTTTGGGGAACTTTGTCTGCCTGAGGACAAGGGTGGAAGAAAGGGAAGATGAAGGGAGTAAAGGTGGAAGGAGAAGGAGCATGATGATTTTTTTTAGTTTGGTTTGGGTATTTACACATGCATTGCCCCTCGAGACCACATTCACCAAGTTTTCATTTACTAAACAGAAGATTATTTCACTTTTTAACTAGGAATTTCACATTTAAAACACACTTCCTATTGTTGCAATGGTTTGATAGCTCAAAGTCAAGTTAGATGATGGAGGTGGCACATAATTTTGTAGTATGAATTATTTGTCAATTATTTATGTTTGGGACAGAATGAATCAGTTACTGGAGAGAAAGCATCTCTCTAATTTCTGCCAGTGATGACACTGTGGCTGTGCCGTCACTCTTGGGAACAGCCTCGGGATCTGGGTAGCTTCAGAAACGCCTGCTCTGCTGCTGTAGCAATTAGCGTGGGTAATGCTGCACAAGCTTGAGCTGTCACCACCGGGTTGCTGCACTCAGAAGAGTAATGAAGTGAAAGGCTTTAATTTCGTAACAAGCCAAGTGATCCTCTGTAGCTTTCAAAAATAGACTGTTAGTAAAATCTAGCAGGTATTAATTAGCTAAGAATGAAAAAGAAGCGGCAGCAGAACTCTTTATGGACTGACTGTTTCCAAGTGTGTGGGATAAACAAAAACCTTCCACCACCATTTCTGTTACAGGGTCTTTACATTTGTAACCACGATAAGAATGAAGGGTAATATTTTGACTCTTACGGCCAAAGATCTGTCACTAAGACAGTGAAAAATTCAGTTATTTGTACTTGTTTCTAAAAGCAAATGTGTTAAATACAAGTGTTAGTAAACTAGAGACATGACTGAAATCTATTGTGCAATGACATCCTTACCAGTTTTATATTGAAGATTAGCTCTGCTCAGTCATATACAATTTTCTGTTATGGAAATGGGGAAAAATGTCATTTTTCACAGCAGTCTCCTGTGTGCTTTATGAAGATAGTTGCAAAAATAAAATTTGATAGATCGCTTCCAATTCTTTTTGTCTTTTCATATAGTCCATGAAGAACCCTCATAAATTTTTCATACTTGCCTGTAAAGATTTATTGTAAAAGAGAGACTCGAAACAGCTCTTCACTGTTTGCAAGAAACCCAAGTGTAGAGCTTACTGTTGATAAAATATTTTAGAAATAATCAGTTTGTTACAGCTGTTTTGTCACAGTAGAAGATACGTTTTGTGTAAAGTTGGAGTTAAATCACTTAAGGTGAGAATGTGACGTAGTTGTTCCTAATGATCTTTATAGTGCTGCAAAGGTAATCAAGTCATTTGTGTGTGTAGTGACTGCACACCCCATCAGGTAGCAACTGCTGCCACCCAAGAGCACGTACTTTGCGTACGCAGTTTCAGCTGTTGTGTAGCAAACAGCTGGATTTGAGAGCTCACTCTTCATTCATAAGCATCGTCACAGATTGTGATCTATACCCAAAGTTTCGCTCAGCTTTGAGAATGTGCTCGTCCATGCGAATGATGTATGTGTGTTTGTTTGAAATGTTCGTTTGTGTGTGTTCTACAAAACACAGGTGCCTCCATATATAAATCCATTTTTCTCTTAGACCAGTTGGAGAAGATTTGTTTCGTCAATCTTTATAGCCCCAGTATTTTACTGAGGGAGAGCATGCTAAATACCTGCTGTAAATCTAAAAGTTAGAAGATAGGATTAGTAAGCGGATAATGATTCTTCCCATTCTTTGACTTAAAAATGTGACGTGTGTTCATGCTTTTATTTACAGTTTTTTCATAAGTGTTCTGAATTATCTGAGGATACAATGGGAGTTCTTTTATTTATAAACTGTGCAATAAAATAGATTTATATGCACTTTTAATGTGTGTTTCCTTTCTAGTGTTTCACATTTCTCAAAACACAGGCAAGCAAGACCAAGCTGCTTTAGCAGGAAGACAAAGTTATCCATTCTTATACAGGATACATCTTAATTAAAACATTTTTTATGCTTTTTCTTTCATCTTTGCAATTCTCCTTTTAAAACTTTAAACACTCTTTAAAGCGTTTAAAGCCCTGCAGCCCTGACTGGCTGTGATAATACTTGTATTTCAAAAGTGCCAGACTGGCTCCGGAGCAGATGTCCTACAGCAACTTGTAGAGATTGGGATCGTCACTTCTCATCTTTATCTTTCCTTTCCTCTGCCCTGCCCCAGTTTGATATAACCCCCTCACAGGAAGCATTTAAGCCTTTCCCTGAAGTTTTCTACCTTTATTTTTGCCAGTAATAAGAAAATTAGACCAGAAAAGCTGTGTTTTCATATGGCCCCATCATACATTCAGATCTAGCTCTTTCTCCTTTTTTCTGTCTTGATAATCCCTTACTTGCATCCTGCAGATGTCTCATGAGCTCATTTGCATTCTTTAATTTAATTGACTTGCTCTTAGGAATAGAAGACATTGATAATTTTTTTTTTCCCAAACATATGTCTTTTAGACTTTGAACTTTAATAAACTGTTAACATTGAGTGAAACAGAGGAGGGGGAGGAAATAAACAAAACCAAACCAGAAGACACTAATAGCTCCATTTTTTCTCCATGGGTTTTTCCTGTGATCAGCCAGTGCTACAGAGATGTCCCTCGTTTAGAAACACCCCCTTTCCTTTTGAAAGAATTAAAATGTTTTTTCTTGAAAAAAAATTTAAATTATCAAAATTAGTTGTTCACTTTTGGAGATCTGTGAACCATATAAATATAGTAATCTGAACAATTTAATAGATGATAAATCATTTTCATAAATATCTTTCATGATTTTTCCAGTTTGCAGAGAAGTTCCAAGAAGTAAAAGAAGCTGCCAAACTAGCCAGAGACAGATCGCAAGAGAAAATTGAGACATCAAGCAATCATTCCCAGGTGTGTAATTTAGCTTTAATACCTGTGTGGATACAGGATAAATAATTTAAAGTTAAATTTTCTAATGGACTGTACCAGCTTCTGCCAGCAAGCTTAAAGTATATAAAATGAAGATTGCTGAAGGTAATTGTCAGCGGCTGGACATTAACATTGTCAGAGGAATACTTTTCATCCATCCATGCTCTTTGCCTTCATTTATATCTAATTTTTTTCAGCAGTTCTTGAGCTGTTATAATTTTTTTAATAACAGGGAAAGCTATACATCCTTTGATTTATACTGTTACACATAGTTTGGGTCACTGGAAACTAAGTTAGTGTAGTGCTTCAGCAGACAGTAAATGAGATACATGGAGACAGATACTTCTTTTTGTCATCTCTGTAATCTGCTTTTGCCAGTGGAGGGACTGGCTTTGTGGCCATCGTGTTGCATTGCCTCGGTGTGACTAATGGAGAGCTGTGGGGTGGGAATGGAGGCAGTACTCTAGTGCGTGGGTGGAAGAGCTTGTGTTGAGGATTTGCACAATACACTTTTCTAGCCAGCACACCTTGATACAGCCAAGTGCCTCCGTGTCTGGGCAGAGCTGGGTTTCTTACAGACTGAGGACGTTGAGTGTTGTCCAGTCTCTCTATGTGTTCGACTGTAATTTCATATGCATTGCATTAGGTAAGAATGAACCCCGCTCAGCGGGTGTTCTCGCCATGGGCTAATGTTTGGAGGAAAGTTAAACAAATTTTGATCAGAGAGAAATTCAGATGCGTGATCAGAAGAAATAAGTTGCTGAATGCTCCTAGTCTTGCAACTAACCCCCTTTGTGGGGTCCACAAACATCGATCTGAGAGGCTGACTTTGGATACTCATTTTTTAAAGACTTCAGTCATGGCCTTTGTGGTTCACTTTGTTTGTTCTCTGTTGGTGATCATCACCGAGCAGGGTATGAAAGGTGTCTCTTTGGAGGAGCAGTGTCTTATTTTTTTTCTATTTTTGTTTTGGACTTTTTGTGCTTCTAGGTTTCTGTATTGTTTCATTATCTTAAAAAAAAAACAAACCACCTTTAGAAGAAGCCTTGTCAGTTAAAACACTTAAAAAGATTTTTTTTGAACACTTTAAAATCCTATTTTGTGTATCATTATAATTTTTTCATTCTTTTTAAACAAACCAGCTTTGCAGCCAAGATGTAAAGGGTATGTGTTTGTTACCACTGTTCTGCCAGGCGAGCATACGCAGCCTAGGTCTCAGCAGCGTGGTGTGAGATCAAGATTACAAAGAAATTGGTGTTGTGGTGTTGCAGATGCCAAGTGTTCATTTGTGTATTATGCTGCAGGAATCTGGACGTGAAACACCATCTTCCACTCGAGCATCTAGTGTGAACGGGACAGATGACGAGAAAGCATCACATGGTGGCCCTGCTGAGGCACATCTCAAGTCTGAGAATGATAAATTAAAAATTGCTCTAGCCCAAAGGTGAAGTTCTTTTAATACCTAAATTGCATTGGAATAGCATGCTGTAATTATCTGATGGCTAATGGTATTAACAGAAATTATTTAAATGTAATTGCATTAATTTCAAATGACGCAGCAGAATGGATGAATGAGCAGATTTTAGCAAGTACCTCCTGGTATCCAGTTGAGAGATATTTACCATTTAGTTTTTTCCTGATGTAGTTAGTGATGAAATAAGATCTTTTTTACCCTGCAGATGTCAACTCTTACAGCCACTTCCGTTTGTTAAGTTTTAGAGCTACAGAAATAACATTAAAGCCATGGGGGAGCAATTGCTACTGATAACATGTGAGGCCAATCTCTTCTTCCTCTTCGAGTTTGCTACAATTACTTTGATGAAAATAGATAGGGATATTTAGAATTTTAAAAGGGAATGAACTCAACCGTAAAAAGTTGAAGTGAGAAATATAATTTCACTGGGCTGCTTAGAAGTCTTAGGGGGATGTTTCTAAAGCTGTGGACAATGACCCTTGAAGTCACATTTTTTGCTATTTGCTTTGATAAATTATTTGAAAATGCTGAGAAGAGTAATTTGCAGCCATAGTGAATATGCAGGCATTGGAATATGCAAAGTTACGACATTAAAATAGAATAATTATCTGCCAGGATCTTGCTTTGTGTGCCTCTTGCATGTGAATGTGTCTGTGAATGGAAAGAAAATCTAAAAAGCATCAAGCTACTCTTAAAAAGCTATTTAAAAAATAAGGCAGCAGCACCATCAGCAGCGTTACCTGGTGAGCAATTCTAAGGTTGCGTATATTATATTTGCAGTACATCATCTCTCTTTATTGACATTTCAGTAGCGTAACCTGTTTCAAATCATAATGTTTGCTCGTTCCTCCTGCTGAAGACACCTCCACAGGCAAGCAGCAACTAGCACGTGGGGACCTTCAAAGCCCTCCTTCCATTCACTCTCTAATCACAGAATGGTTGGGGTTGGAAGGCACCTCTGGAGATCATCTAGTCCAACCCCCTGCCAAAGCAAGTTCACTTAGAGCATGTTGCACAGGGTCATGTCCAGGCAGGTTTTGAATATTTCCAGAGAAGGAGACTCCACAACCTCCCTGGGCAGCCTGTGGCAGTGCTCTGGCACCCTCAAAGGATTTTTTTCTCATATTTAGATGGAACTTCCCGTGTTTCAGTTTGTGATCTTGTGCTCTACACTGCAGCTTGAAGCTTTGGGCAATGAGTAGTTTAAATCTTCAGCATTATGTAACACATATTTAAGGCTGAGTATTAAAAAAAAAAAATCAAATATAGGTAGTGTCAACCTCTGACCTCTTCCGTTCTGAATTATTGTATCATCTGCAAGTGTGTGGAGTCACTTTGTTGCACGGGTGCCACGTCCCCAGGCCTGCACGGCAGTGGGTGCTCGGCGAGGCACAGCCGCACCGCTCTGGAGGGTGCACAGCACCCGAGTAAAACCCCTGTTTGCAGCGTTGGAGATCCCAGTTGGCAGCTTAACCCTACAGCCTGCTTTGACAGCAGGATTTGTGTTCCAGAAGCACAGGCCACTGTTGCTGGAGTTGATGGATCCCTTTGTTTTGGCAGAGGTAGTCAGATTAAAGCTTATGTTCTCCATAGGCAGGCAATGGCTAAAGGCAATTACATACGTCTGAGTGTGCTCCATCTTACTACAACAGATCGTTGGTAAGCGTGCACCACGGGTGGGTGAGTTTGCAGTCAGGTAAAGGGTAATGATACGAAGGATTATAAGGTGAAGCCATCTAATGGCACCCTGCCTTTCTCAGTTCATCCAATGTGAAGAAGTGGGAGACGGAGCTGCAGACGCTGCGGGAAAGCAACGCCAGGCTGACCACGGCGCTGCAGGAGTCCGCAGCCAGCATCGAGCACTGGAAGAAGCAGTTCTCAGCCTGCAAGGAGGAAAATGACCAGTTGAGGAGCAAGGTAGGAGAGCATACCCGCAGGAGAGCCGTCCCTTCCAGTTAGCTGCTCCTGCTGTTGCGCTTTCTCTTGGATTTCTGCTGGTTTATGTTTGTGTGTGTTAGGAGATGGATTTTGTCTTTGAAAGGAAGGTGGACAGGGGGGTTAAGGCAGCTGCTTCCCTCTGCACGCAGTGGGCAGGGAGCTTCAAAGGGCTGGGGATCAGCCGCATCGCATGGAGCTCCCTGCCTCTGGATTTGGGGGGCTTGGTGTCGGCAGGGGATGCTGGCTGGGGTGATGAAACAGAAACGTTTTAAAAGTGGGAGTACTATTTTGTACCACTTTCAAAGCTTGTTTAAATACTGCCAGATGATGAATGAGCAGAAGGGAAGGTTATGGCCTGGTTACCCACATGAAACCACGCAGTATTAGAAGCAAATCCTGACGGCGGGCAGGGGAATGAGGATGTGAGTTATGTCCTCAGCACTGCGGGCTGTGAGCAGAGTCCTCCAGCGCTCCATCTTGTCCAGCAACCTGCCAAGAGGCATCATCAAATGCCTTTTCCCCTCTGTTGCTGAGCACAATGTTTCTCAGTAGTGTAAGATCAAGGGTGAGCAGTAGCTACACAGAGAACAACCGAGAAGTTTAAATTGTTAAAGCCTCAGTTTAGAGTAGTCATTGGTATTGTCCCTCACATAATACTGTGCTATCTGTCAAGAGCTCTAGCAGCCCCACACAGTGCTGGCACCAACCCGGGCACGGGGGAGCCTGGTTTCCGTGAGCACCGCTCACGGGGGTAATTTCACTCTATTCATCTTAAATGTCTTTGAAAAAGCTAGACCCTTTCCCTGCTCGCTTAGGTGGATCACTGGGGCATTTGGCATAGACATGTAGTGATAGGACGAGGGGTAATGGTTTTAAACTGAAAGAGGGCAGATTTAGATTAGATATTAGGAAGAAATTCTTTACTGTGAGGGTGGTGAGACACTGGCACAGGTTGCCCAGAGAAGCTGTGGATGCCACCTCCCTGGCAGTGTTCAAGGACAGGTTGGATGGGGCTTGGAGCAACCTGGTCTAGTGGAAGGTGTCCCTACCGATGGTAGGGGGGTTGGAACTAGATGATCTTTAAAGGTCCTTTCCAAACCAAACCGTTCTATGATTCTATGGTTCTATGACATCAGATGGTATCAGTCTGGTGAGGATTTTTTTTTGTTTGGTTAGTGTTTGCTTTCAGAGAGGGGAAGGAATTCCCTGTCTTTTTGTAAGTCAGTAGGTGCAAATAGTATTTCAGCATTGGAGGTGGTGTGGGTTGCCTGTTGTCACTGAAGATCCACGTGGAGCAACCTTTTCCCCAGGCGGATACTCTCTTGTCTATTTGCATGTATTTTAGGTGTGCACCATGATAATTCAGAGATCAAACCAGAGCTGTAGTAACTGATGTTACATTGACAAATTAATATTAATTGTTACATGATTTGGGTTCCTATATCCAGCCTCTTTTGGATAGGGGAGAAGTGAGAGCTTGGAACACTGTATTATAAGAAAATAGCATAATTTGCTATTTTCTACTAATTTCTAACTATTACTTTATAGTTTTTTACTATTCTGTACTGTTGCAGAGAAATGTTCTCATTAACTGATGAAACATGCCAGATCTCAGTAGCTGTAGCCTAGATATGAAGAGATTATCAAAACACTGCCTTATTACAGCTGCAAAGTCGTCATACCGGTACTATCTAGAATGTGCAGCAATGCTGTCTGTATAATGCACTGTCTTTTTCTGTGCAGAGAGGTTTTTCTGAGCTTTTTTCCCCAAGTAGGTTCCTTGCTCGGCACTCACACTGCACCACTGCAGCGCCGTGGGAAGTTCCTTCTCCTTTATTAATTGGGTCAGAATTTTTTGCATATTGCTCTGCTTTCAAATGAGGGAAGTTATAATCCCAAAGCAACATGAAGCTGAGAATTAAAGCACATACTTTAATGAGCTGGCCCTATCAGCCTGTGGGAAGTGCATCTCCTGGGAGCTAAGTCCAGAGCTGGCGGGAGGAGGTATGGGGAGAGCAAAGCACGTCCCTGGGCAAGAGAGCAAAGCAGCATACGTTGCTCTGAACTGGTTCTCCCCAAAAAGTTTTGATGTTGTGTCCCTCCTACTCCAGCTAGAACAACAAGCAACCCCTGAGGAGGCAAAGCTGGGAGTGCTGGAGAGATTTCTTCTCCTTGCTGCATTAAGAAAACCTATCCCTTACAGTCTTGTGTTGGTTTCATAGAACTGAAGTGTGGATTTTATCCCCAGCCCCACTTATTTTAGCAGCTCATTTTTGAGTAATTATATGAGATACTGTGCGAGAGAGAATAAACACAGTCCCGAGGTTTCCTAATGGATGTGTAAATTGGCTCTTTTTAAGGAAAGAAGCGATAATTTTGTTGCAGTGAATCAAGTGCTATGATCTAGAAACAGATCCATGACGAATTAAAACTGTCCATGCTTCCCACTGCTCAGTGGAGCAATGCCCCATCAGCTGTGGGCTGCCCCAGATTTTCAGAAATTTGAAAAATTTCACCTAATGTCTGATATTTCTTGAAGATTGAAGAACTGGAGGAACAGTGCAATGAAATAAATAAAGAGAAGGAAAGAAATGCGCAGCTAAGTAGACGTCTTCAGGAACTGGAAACAGAACTTCAGGACAAAGAGCTGGTAAGTGCCCTGAACCCAGAAATGGCACACTTTAGAGTTTGAGTGGGTCTGTCTGCGTCTCACTTGGGATGTAGATTTACGGACTGGCTCACCTACAGCCAGAAGCAGCCCAGTGTCTCAGGGTCTCACCTCTTTCTAGATTTTCCATGTACAACTCTAGCAATAGTTTAGTAGAGTTGCTTAGGTTTCAATTCCATGATGTGCTATGCACTGTGACAGCACGCTTTAATTTGGCAGTGGTCAACAAACATGATACTTTTAGGTATACAACACTTTACTGCTAATAGAAGAGCTGGAGCTCTTGAAACAAGTTGCCCAAAGCCAGGCAGACGTGTGCTGAGAACAGATTCGGTTGCTAGTCCCTGTGTCCTGAATTCCTGTAGACATCAAGAGTATCATTAAAAAGGCATCATTTGCAAAATAAATAACTTGGCGTTTGTGTAACAAGTCCTGTTTCTTTTTCCGGATGGCGTGTAGTCTTCAGCTTTGCCATTTTACGGTCTCCCTCTGATCTCAGGACTAATGCCGAGAGTGAGAAATTCAGATTCATTTAGAGTACCCCAGTTTGTCATTTTTGACGTACAGGGTGTTCATTTTTCTATGGGGAATGATGTTGATGACTTGGAGCCCCTGAACAGTGGGGAAAATAATGGGATCCTTGGATTTTTTCCTTCATTACAGTGACCAAATGCTCTGTGCTGGCTGAAGAGAAAAAGCTGTCAGCAGGTGCAGTAAAGTTTGCCATGTGCAATTACAGCATCTCTGCTGGTGCTTTTAAGAGCAGTGCTGTTAAGGGGTTTTAAGATGGCACAAGGAAATAGTTTAGGGAGATGGATTTTGATGCACTGTTATAAATATAATATGTTTTTCAGCCCCATACTTCAAGGGAAAATGTCATGCTTGCTTCCCAACCTTTCGGTGGTAATAGCATGTATAATAACCTTTGTTCTCTGTGAGCGTTTTCCTCATGATTCACATTTTTACGGTACCAAACGAACCAGAAAATTGATTGACTTGTGAATATTACATGCCTATCTTCCATTTACACTGACAATATACTAACTTGTTTTCAAACTGCATACTTACATTAGCAGGTTCTTCATTAGGTCTAAACCACCCATAAGTAACCTTTCCATGGTTTGCAAGTCAAACCAGCGTGAAGCCTGCTCATGGACGTTGCCGTGTAAGAGGAGCTGCTGATATCCTCTTCATGTAGGAAGCGAGGAGAGAGAAATGTAAAGACATGGGAATCAGGACAGAGCTATCTAGTGACATATTTATATTTTTATTTATATATCATGTGCCATATTGCATATACCATCTATATATATACACATGCACTGTATTATACTATATATAGTAAGTATACAGTATAGTAGTGTATGTATAGAGTAAGTATATATAGTATAATACATTTATATTTTGAGATGTGAGCCCCAAGACATTATTTATGTATATACGGATATATATCTCCTTCTCTGGAGATATTCAAACCCACCTGGACGCTACCCTGTGCAAAATGCTCTAGGTGAACCTGCTTTGGCAGGGGATTGGACTAGATGATCTCCAGAGGTCCCTTCCAACCCTTAACCATTCTGTGATTCTGTGATATGCTTGAGAGCTCATATCTCAAAACAAAGGGTAAGTTACCCTTTCTTTCCCCTCTGTTAGCAGCTGGGACATTGCCTGGATACAGTTACTTTTACATTAGTTAAATTCTTCAGTGCAGTTCACAAAAAAATCTGTAGTGTTATATGATTTGTCTTCTTACATTAATGGAAACTAATGCTGAAAAACTGTGAGGAAACAATAAAAACAGAGTTGTCCTGGAATTACAGAATTTCTCAAAAAAAAAAAAACTTTATTGATGTAAGTGTGCTTTTGGCAAACCTCAGAAGGAAGCAACATGCTCTCCAGGATACCCTGGACTCTTGTGAAATTTGGGAGAGACTGGACGTGCTGAATATTGATGTACTTAAAGCAAGGGAGTTAGAGGGGCTTGAGGAAAAACATTGTTGTCTGGTTCTGTGGAAGAGCTTGACTTTGGGTTCTGTTACACTCGCATTGTGCTGTAAATTCACCTGTTAGGGAAGAAATCACATTTCGTAGCCAAGAAATCTGCCTTTCAGGTAGGGCTGGTTTTGCTGCCCTGTGTCAGTATAGCTCGGGAGGGATCTACCCCTGTTTACTCTTGAGACCGTCACCTCCAAGGGCAGTTTCTGGAGGAGGACCTTGCACTCTCTTCAAGTCAGAGTTTCTCCTGGACCTGCAAATGTGCTTTTCAGATGCTTTGACAATCCTTCTGCAAAATATACAGGCTTTCTTTGAGTCTTTCCCTTCTACCCACATTGGTGGCATTTGCTTGTGATGTTAATGTATTCCAGTTGTCTTAATTTCCATGAGAGGCATGGACTCCTATCAAGTCATGTTGCTCGTTTCATGAACCCCTTTCAGCTACTCCTCTCAGTTTTGATAGTGATGCCAGAACTGAATACGAATTTTGGGGGGAGGGTTCTCAGAGCTGTACAGTGGAGGAGAGCCCATTACAGCTGTGCTCTGTAATGATGCCTCTATATATTCAGCTCATAATGCCATTGTCCTTTTTTTGCTACCATATATCATTGAAAATTCATGTCTAATTTGCTCTTTGCTACCATCTATAAATTGGTTGTAGCATTACAGCCCTTCAGATTTATTCAGATTGAATATATCGTTTGCATAGGTATGTGATTTAGGTTAAGATTTCATTAATATAACTAATGAGATTCATGCTAGAGATTGGATTACATTGTCTGTTTTGGAAATACAAAGTCAAAAATATAGAGCAAAAATGTATTCAAGTAGAAAATTAGCATGTGTTTTGGAATGCAGACATCCAAATACCGTACAGAGTACAATAAAATATGCAAAGTCATTTCATATTCTCAAATTTTCATTATGTTTTAAATTGAAGCTTGCATTCATTTTTTTTTCTTTCATGTTTTCAAAGGAACTGGAAGAGCTCCGAAAGCAGGGTGAAATTATACCACAGCTAATGTCAGAATGTGAATCTGTATCTCAACAATTACAGGTATGGTTTAGCAATGAAATTAATTTTAAAATAGTTGATACATTTACTTTCTTTCTCATAACTATATGCTTTTCTCTGTTCAGACTTCAGTGTTTGAAGGCAAAAGAGCTCCAGTTTGTAAAATGCTAATTACATGCAAAATACACCATGCCCTTCCCAGCACAGGAGTAATTAAATAGCTCCATTTCTTTGCCTTGCTGTTTGCAAAAATTAGTTTGCCTGGGATCATGTTGCATCTGTCTCCTGCAGATCCCAGGCGATCCTATATCCTGTGTTTCTGCTGCTCTGGGCTTGTGGACCCGCACCGCAGCCATGTGTGGGGAGCAGCGTCCCAAGACCTGCAGATAATTGCCGTGGTGGCACCAGGGGAGGCTTTTTGGAAAGAAACAGATGAGCGTAGCTGCACGCTACCAGGGAAAAAACTTCACCTGAGGCTGCGTTGACGTGCTGCGTCGTTCCTTTCCTGCACGGCGTGGCTCGCTGTGGTTTGGGTTTGCACATGGGGCTCCTGTGCTGGGAGGTGCTCGCTCAGAGCGGAGCTGCGGGAGCCCTGCCCCAGCCAGCGGCCGGGCTTTAGGCATCACTTTGGTGAAGTCAGGGCTTGTGTAAATGCAATAAATTGATACATTAAAGGAGAACAAATATAAGCAGTCTCATCAGTGAAATAAAATCGATCAATCAAATAAGCCATCGCTCTGATAATCTAAACGATCTAAAATCATTTAGAAGGCGGCTGAGGAGAGCTGATGCTGAAAATGGTTAAAATACGAATTTTGTTTGATTCAGTATGGTAAAGTATGTCATCTATGGCTTTTGGTGAGAATAAGCATGTGCTTACACAAGTGAAATGGAGGACAATAGGCAGAAGAGCTAATGGGAGGGGAAAATAATAGCACGAACCGCAGCAAGGGAAGTGTTAACGTGGCTGCCCCGTTCCTTGCCTGAGTGCTCACACAAAGTGCAACTTTAAAAAAATACCAATAAATCCAAAAGTGCTGAATAAAGCAATTTTATTCCTCAGGCAGTATTTTCTAAGCTTGTTTTTCAAGGTTAAACCACCATAGATAATTCTGTATGTAATTGGTGGTGCAGTGTCTAATTCTGCAAGTGTAGCAAAGACACAAATATATGCACAGTGCCTGATTTAAATCCAGCTGAATTTTAAGATATCAACCAAATGACAAAATCTGATGCAAAGCATCTTTTCCAGTTAATGTGTGTCCTTTCCTGCGTGGGCTTTCTTTCCTTTTAATCTGACTAACACATGTCACTTGCTCTCAGAGGTGCTGGTGTTAATCAGTTTGCAGAAGTCACAGCAAAGTTTTACAGCCTGGCTGTCATTTGTTGCTTTACCCTATGAAATGCTGTTCATCCTTCTTCTCTATGATTCATCTTATTGTCTCTTTTGTCTTTAAGGATGCTGAGAAAAAGAACAAAGATCTTGAAGAGAAAGTCAGAACGCTAAGGACAGAAGTCGAAGAGAGCAAACATAGGCAGACCAACCTTAAAACTGAATTAAAGAATTTTTTAGATGTACTAGACGGGAAGATAGATGAATTACATGATTTCCGACAAGGACTGTCTAAACTTGGGGCTGACAATTAGATGGCAATAGATTTTTTTTTTGTAATCTAGGGTCTGGATGTTTGATGTTTTGTTGATCCCAAACGTGTGTTTTACAAAATATAACTAGAATGTTCCACTTGTTTGCATTGTTTTTGTACATAGAGGCTGAAAATTTGCTGTGGGAGTTTTTCTGGGGTTTTTGTTTGTTTGTTTGTTTATTTTCCAAACCAATCGTGCTGCTCACTGAATTCTGTTGAGATTCGAAACTTTCTATATTGCTGCTCTGGCTTTGTGGGGTTGGGAACAGGTAGAGGGTTCTGTCTCAGGAATCTGGAACTAGATCTACCTTAAAATGAATATGCAGTTAGTTGTTGCAGGGAAATTTATATCTTTCTTAAGGGCTGTTGCAACCATAGAAACAGAAAACAAGTCTTTTTCTTGTCCCGACTATCAGCACTCCTAGCAACATCCACTTTTATTCCTTGGTGGAGCAGAGAGAAGATTAGCTGGAGCTCCTGCAGTTTGTAAAATGTGCCCATGATGAGGTGCAGTCAAGTGAATCACTTCACACAGATACCAGTATCTTTAGGGACCGTGTCAATCAATCAGGCCCGATTCACTGAAAAAAAATCCAGTGGATTTCAGATAACCTCCGATACAGGTTACATGTGCCTGCCTGGACCCACACAGCACAAAGTCAACGATGTAGAAATGAATTTCAGCTCTTCGAGTCATGCATCTTACACAGTAGGTGAGGACAGCTTCTCTTGCTTAGCAAGATCATCTCTCTTTGGCCTTCGATTTTGAACCCATATAGTTCCACATTATGTGCATCTCAGAAAAATGCCCCCCTGAGTCTTGGAACCAGATATTTATTTTAACAAGCGATAAGTTGCTCATTTGTACATAGGACGCGTGCACCTCTGTGTGACTTGATTGCTGCTGATTAACTTCTGCAGTAGTGAAGAAGGAGACAGTGATCAGAAAAGCAATATAAAGTTACTTGAAGGTGTTGCTCAAAAGGAAGTTTCTGCCCAGGAGCCTGGCAAGGTCATGATCACATGAAATCAAAATCCTTTCCTATGATTTCTGCAATCTCACCTCATGTATCTTTGACAGTAGGGTGGGAATTAGTCACCAAGTTAGACTGTCCAAAAAAAACCCCAGCCCAAAAGGCAGAAATGCTGTTGTATTCTCGAACTGATTACTCAGCAGCTCTAAATATGTTTTGAGAAATGCAAGGATGTATGCTGGGCTGCAGCGAGAAGGAGGTTCACTTCCTCACAGACAGGGATGTAAAAAGGGCCAGAGAGGAGAATTCAGCCCAAGTTTCGCTCTCGTCCCGAGGACTGCCTTCAGCTTCTTTCTCTTCTTTCTCCATAATCTGGTTTGAGAGTCTGTTTACACGCAATCTGAATTAATTCAGGAAAGAACTTCTGTTTATGTGACATGATTATTTGCTTAATTCAGGCGAAAGCTTGGTTAAGCACCACCTTAGTGCATTCCAGCAGTGACTGATATAAAATGGCCATGACTTTTTTTTAATTTAGGGACTTTTTTCTTTTCTTGGCACATCTCAATTACAAAGTGACCTTTAGAAGACAGGTGGGTTATAGATGAAACATGCGTTGAATACTTTTTGCACATGGATATATAATCCCCATGCTGGATATAGGGTCTGTCTGCAATTGTCCCTTGAATTTTCATTTCATCTGTTACTGTTGCATTATCTTCATTGCTGTTTTTTTTTCGACTGAACTTTGTGTAGTTTTGCTTTTACTCCTTTTAAACAACAGATGTGAAGCTGGGACCTTTCATAACCATTATGACCATTTCAGTATCTTTAAAAAAAAATTGCTGTAGGCTGTTGATATTTAAAAACAAAAATAAAAATCAGGTACATAGCATGTAGGCGTGTGAAAATTAGACTTTGCCAGTGTGAAAGATTCAACAGTTGCATAACATGGGGTTAGATCAGACTTCTCAAAATTGAAAATGACGTCAGAAACTGTGTGGTTGTGCACAAGTAATCTCCATTTTTAGTCTTTTTATTTGGTAGCAAGTCAGATAAACACCATCGTTTAACAGGCAGCTTATCCTGCTTCTCCTCTCCTCCCATGCTGCTTTAGAGTTCCCGAACTGCAGCCAGTCCTTGCATCAGCTGGGAACCAGGAGATAACACAACTAAGAGCTGCAAGCAATACAGGTAGTCAGGGCCCTCCTCGTCACAGTGTTTTATTTCTTTCACATCGAGGACCCTGCTCCATCTTTTGTTTCCTTCTTCCTATTCAGCAGTCTTAGGGCTTCCTTCCTGGTTTTAATATAAAATATGATTTTTAATGTGATTCTGGGTAGAGGGATGCAAAAGACTCTGCAAACAAATTAATTTATTGGGGTTAATCCAGATTTTTTTTCCCCACTTTAGTCAGGTCTATCTCAGATCCAGTTCATTAGGAATGTATTAAGCCACTCTGAAATTGCAGGAAAAGTGTTTCCATGGGATTGCATCAATTTAACAGATGGAGTTTAATGCTGGTGCATTAAACCAGTGCACAGCTCTGACACGGGTGGTTATTTCTGGGTGCTTCATGCCCACCAGAGGCACGATGGGTGTCCTTAGAGGAATCCCTGCTCTGGCTCTTCTAGTCTTGCCCCAAATGTATGTTTTCCTTCTTTGCTATTGCTCTGATGTTGAGTTGTTAGGGATGCCTGTACACGCCTATAAGCTGTGGGAAAATCCATCCTTCAGGCATCCAAGGTCTTGCTATAATTGCTGCCTTTCTCTCTTTTTCCTTCCCAACAGTAGTGAGTTGAGAGCTTCTATGTATAATCCCTTAAAAACGTCCCCCAAACTCCATCTCTTTTAACCTTAACCTCTCTTTCATTTTATTCTTCCTCTTCAAAAACCAAAAGCATGCTAGGAAGAGGCGGTACATGCCCTCAGGAGCATTTGGATGCCAGCCGCAGCTCCCCTCTCCTGCCTGGCCTCGTCCCTGCCCTAGGGCTGGAGCCCCATGTGCCTGCTGAGCGGGGACCATTGGTGTCACACGCTGCTGATCGCTTGACGCTCTGTGGTGGCCCAGCAATAACGCCCGTTTGCCAAACTGTGAGCCTCACACTCGCTGCTCCTCAGGGACTTGTCCCGGCATTGAAACACCTCCTCCCTCCCGGCGGGAGCACCGCGGCGGTGAGCCTTCCCCACTGAAATGCCCCCACCGTCCTACAGATGCATTTGTTCCTCCTAGTGTGCACGTTGGGCATCCAGCCCGTGCCAGGAGCTGCGCTCAGCTGGTGGCCACCTGCTCAGGGACAGCCCCAAGAAATCCTCATCCCTGTCCAAGAGAGGGTCTGCAGAGCTTGGTTTTATTTGTTATTAAACCACAGAGCTGTGCAAACCCTGGTTTCCCCATGCCATCAGCAATGAAATCGGTCATCACTCCATTTCCATCGAGCCTGAGCAGCGGTGTCTGTATGAGGTTGTATCTCACCTTGGGCCATCGTGGGTTCCCTTTCTGGGCACAAGTTTCTCCCTTTAAGTAAGTGGTTAATGGCAGGATCTATCCTACCTCAGATCTTTCGTTAATAAAGGTCTTGTGCTTGGCACTTCCCGTGCCGATTCCTGCCAGCCGCGCCGCCGCGGATCCCACCACGCTGCCCATCCCACCTGTCTGGCCCTGGTGGCATTGACAAGCTGGTGGCTCCGGGAGCAAAACTCTGCGCTGGCCTCTTGTGACACCAGGTTGGAGAGTGTCTTACTGCTTTGTGGGCTTTCCTGTGAGATGCTTCTTTGAGCTGGTGTTAGAGCTGCTGAATAATGGTGGGTTTGTTGTTTTTTTTCTCATGGCCAAAATGAGAAATAAACAGGTCCACTTTGTATTAGCACAAAACCTCAAAATATTCAGTGACATAAAAATATATCAAGGTAGTTTTTTGCAAGGGAAAATAGTGTTTCATTAGATATATTATCTCACATTTTGGAAAACAACCTTAGCCTCATCTGTGGAATAAATTATTTCAGAATGAAAAACTGAAACGTTGTTTCACACCCCAAAATAAAACAGGTTAACCTTTTGCCTTTTTCCTATTTGGCTGAATCTTTATTTGCTGATTTTGACTCAACTTCACAGGTAGTTTTGTTTGGCCTAAAAGTGCATTTTCAGCTAAATTAGTACTTTTCAGTGTTTTTCTGTCTATGTCTGTTTGGTGTCTCCTTTACTAAGTGAGCTCACTAGAAGAAAGCTGTCTTTTCTGTAAGAAGTTCAGTGCCACCTCTCACTTCCTATATCCTGGTCTTCAAAAGATGCTCTTTTTAAAAATAGTTTTACACTGGGTACATCTGTGCCCAGAAAATGAATGTTATTTAGACAATGCCTTTTTTCTAGATAAACACCTGATTTTATTTTTATGTGAGTGATTTAGGGTGAACATTTTTTTAAAGTTGCTCAATGAATTAAGGAGAGCGGGAAGGGTTTCTGCTGTTCCTCCTGCTGTCCCTGCCACTGCCGTTGCTTTCCAAGAGCATCAGCAAAAGCATTTGTGGTGTTAAGGCAGGTGCTCGCCCTGTGTTTGTTCGGTGGCTCGCCAGGCACGGGGACCCCCTGTCCCCCTCTCTGCAGGGCACAAATTGTCCATAGGCTTCCGCACTCTCCTGTTGCACTGTTTTTTCCCAAGTGTTCATTTTCTCCCTTGTTAATTTCTTGCCTCCGTTGGCTGCTTCATGAATGATTGAAGGAAAATTCCCTGTTACTGCCATTGCCTCGTAGTGGTGGGAGTTTCTCAGCTACAAGACTGTGCTCTTCATTAGGCTCTTCTGAATAGTTATCTCTGTAAAAACCCTTTGAAGCATCAGTGGCTTGTAAGGAGTATAGCGCTGTCTTCCAGAGCCTATGGATTAGCAAAGATAAAACCGCTGTCAGAGTGAAACGCCCCGCTCGGCTTAGTGCGTGGCTGATGGTGAATCCCCAGGGAAGGGGTGGCAGGGGGACTCGGACAGCGGCACCTCATTTTGACAGTCATTTCAGCAGAAGCTTTGGTGAAAGATGCGATCTGCCCACAAGCTGTGGGTGTGACAAAGGTACGGGATGGCCTCACTGAACCGTCAGCTCAGCCGCCTTTGTCCGGGCAGTTCTGAGCTTGTCAAGCCTGTAAATATCAAAAAGTTCTCAGCATATCACAGACCTGGCAACGTGAGGGATGAAAGGCAAATACCCACGTGCACAACTGAGCAGTGCTGGTTTATGGTCAGACACTTGCAGTCACAAACAGGAAAAGATGTTGCCATCCTACGTGGGCTCAGCAGTACCAGAGACCTTGCAGAAGGGCAGATTCAGCTTTCTGGGGGCTGAGAGGCAGCGAGGATTCCCAGGCTGCGCTGGTTGTGGACACATTTTAGCAACAGTAAAGCACAGAGCTACCCCCAGGATCATTTTTCTTTCCATGGATCATGTTCAAGCAGCACCTGTGTGTCAAGCAAAGCAATACGTAGCCACAAGAGGTTTAATCCAGACACGGCTCCAGCCGGGGAGCCCTGTCTGGCCGACACAGCCTGGCTGGGGATGCTGCGCCTGGGGTCCTGCGCCCCGGGGAGCTCGGCACTGCTTTAGGCTCATTTTAAGAATATAAACTTATGTACATGAAGTTTGCATGTCTTAAATACTGTTCTCTGCAGTAAACTGTAAAGTACCTGAAGTGAAATACAGAGTTAGGAGGTGAGTGATAAATGTGACGAAGGTGCTTCCCAAACGCAGGTGCTCCTGCAGGCTGCGGGCAGAGCTGGTCCTGGCTAGGAGAGCTTTGCTTGTGTCCCTGGGGGATGTTGGAGGTCTAACCAGCTGGACTTTCTACTGCGTTTTGTCTTAGCTCTTTTTCTTTTTTTTCTTTTTTTTTTTTTTTTTTAACAGATATAGCCTAAACATACAGTCTTCGGGCGCAGGTGCCTATACCTCCAAGTATTTTATATGCACGTTTTGAAATAATAGATTTCTTTTTCCTTTCTGGTCATTTAGCTACCTAATAATAATGACACATACAAGAAAGGCACTTGAGAAAAATCTGTCTGCTGTTGTATTTTTGTTTGGGGTGTTTTTTGGGTTGTTTTTTTTTTTAACACTGGTCAGCAATAATTATTTTAGCCATATAATAGCTAAAAAGACTGATAATGTAAGATTTGTGACCTAAGCTTCTAAGTTTGCAGTACTTTGATTAACTTGGGTATGTGAAAAGGGAGCTACGCTCAATAAAGAGTAATTTGCAGCATTTAGATATTTTCATTTAATTATGTAATAGTGATCATGAACATACTATTCTATAAAACTCATCATGAATGACAAAGCACATATTGTTTTTAACATGAATATATCCCTTGTAGTTGAAAGTTCTGAGAGTGTTTTAGTGTGGTCTGCTATACCAAAATATTTAGATTATTATGCGATTTTTAGTACTAAAGATAAAGATACACCCTGTTTTTACTGTTTCAAGTAAAGTTTAGTGAATGACTGACAATTTGTTGATAATACAACTGTGGGAAAACACTGCAGTGCTCTAAATGTATATTTTTATTTGAGTTTATTATATTTAGCGTATGGTTTAATGAAAACTGAAGTGTTTACTACAGTTGGATCATTGTAAAAACATCTCTTACCTCATCATTTTGTCCGCTGTGAAAAAGTACTTTTCTTTTCTTTTTTTTTTTTTTTTTTTTCAAATTCACCATGGACAGTCAATGTTAACATCTAGTAGACTCCTAGTAGCAGTAAATGCTGGGTTTTATATATATAAAAGGAAAACTTGATTTTTTTCTTTATGAACTTACTATATAACTTTGTGATTTTTATCTGATTTTATTGTAACATAAAGTTGTTTTATGTAAAAATATATAGTTTAAGTAAAAATCTCTTGCCTCACTGTCTTCATTGACTTTGGAAAATGAACATCCTCGTGGCTGCAAATCTGAACGCCAGGTAATGCTATCCTTTGATATGAAGAATGTGGTTTTGAGTTATGCATATGGTGTAGTGCCTTAGATAATCTTAAAAACTCTTTTTCGGGAGGAGGAGCTTTAAAATGTTTGTCTTGCTTCTCCGTGTACCGTTAGCTCATCCAGAGCGGGGTGCAGGTACATACATACATACATACTAAACTGGAAAAGTAGCATCTAGAAATATTTTGGCATGAAATTTTGGACTTACTGCATGCTGAGAAAGGCCTTTTGCTAGGAGAGGGCTTTTTGCCACCCTGTTTGGGGGATGCTCAGGACCAAAAACCTTCCTGTAATTCCATAACTGATGTAGTAGCCCCGGAGGCAGCTGCAGCTGGTGTTTTCTCTGCAGGAGCTACCTAGGACTCAGAAGTAACCCTCTGTATTGAAATTAGAGATGTTTTGACACCAATCATCTCCTGCATCAGCATATAATGGTTAATAAGAGCCCTCTCAGAAGAGATTGTTTCCCAAGGTCCCTGCTGGTGTCTGGCAACACAGTCCACACTCAGCAGCGCGTCGTAGGGGATAAGGCTGAAGTTTGTCTGCAGACAGTATGTGATGATGCTCTCAGCATTGCTGTATTCATTGTACAGAAGCAGGGTTTGCTGTCTTTGCACTAAAACACATTTCCCCAAAGGAAATAAGAAGGTTTGAAGACTGTTAAATGGCTGAGACTCGTCGTGCCTTCGTTACTCTGCTGCAAATGTCAGCTTTGGGGTGAGCAAGGAACACGTCTGCCCCTGACCTTTCATCAGAGCTCTTCTACCAGAAGCCATCAATAGCTCTGATAAGCAGTTCAGCAAATTCTGGCAGTTCCTGAATAACCAGTAGCTGTAAAAGCATCTTATATGTACTCTAGTAAAATACAAATAATGATCTCTAATTCTGAGGGGAAAAAAACATTTATCTATTTGGATTTGCATAATTATAAAGCTTAGTATAATAGAAGTACCTGTGTGTACATCCCATCTCCTACAGTTATCAGAAACAAGCCTCATTCTCCTATTACCAAGCAAGCTGATGATCCCACAGTATACGTTTCCATTTATCAGCAATAGCTGCCCTCTCCAGCCTCATGCCACCAGTTGCATGAGGTACTTGTTGGGTACAGGCACATCTGACACTTCTGTAGGCTAATGGCCTCAGTAAGTCCAGGATATATTTTCAGCATTGAGAAAGTCACTGGTCTGTGTGAAAGGCTGTTCCTCGGCAGCTGTTCGTAATGCAGGCGACCAGTGTTCCCAAAATGAACAGCCTGGTCCGGGAGCCGCCATGAGTGATGCTGCCATCAGGGAAATCTGCTGCTGCCTGTCTGCGATCCCTTAATTTCCACGTTCGACTCGATTCATATCAGAAAGCTCCTCATGGGGTTTGTATTTCTGCGGTTACTCATTAAACAGCGTTTTACCTAGCTGTATGATTCTGAGCTGTGATGTGCCACCTTGGGATGTCTGATGAAAAAATGAGCTAAAGCAAGATTAAGTTTAACGTGACACCTAAGCAGATGACCGACCCTGTAGTATGTACTCCTTTTGGTTAGCTTGTATTCCTTCAACAGCGTAAGAAAAGCCAGGCCCTGATTTCCTTCCTTTTGGAGGGAAAAACCCACCATGCCACCATGGGGGAGGCCTGTATAAAAGCAGTATGGTAGATGAGATCCCCGAGCAGGAGCAGGCTTGCTCTGTCTGTAACTGGTGACAGGGCTGAACTTACGCAAAATTCACGTGCTCCAAATGCTTTTAATGTTCCACACTTTTAATCTAAAGGCATGTCTGCACCAACAAGGGAAAAAAAGTATGTGATAATTATATATTATTCTCTTAACTGTCTCCCCACTTCCTAGGAGACTTGAGCATTATGCACAAATCCACTGATACATAGAGAAATGTGCATACATTTTTATTTCTTTTTATCTCCTAAAAAGTATCCAAAAGCCTGTAAATAATTTTAACGTTTTACAATATTAAATACACTTTACATAATAAGTGTTGCCAACGAGAGCCAGCAGCACCAGTGAGCCTAATACATAACAGGCTGACCTTCTCCTGTGAACAACGGAAATGTACATGTTTTAGATGTAAAAATATAGCAGTAGCAGTTGAGAAAGTAAAGCCAGGCACTGACTGGAGCTTGGACTCTGACCTGCAGCAGTGGTGCAGCCGTGCTTCGGCCACTGAACCAACTGGAGCAAAGTTCAACGATCCTCCAAAAGCAGGAAAAAAAAAAAATCCCCCACCAGGTGCACTGCCAAGTTTGAGCTCAGCAAGCAACGCTAAAAATGGCCATGCAGATTCGTAAAGCAGCTCAGCAAAGGCCATGCCAGTAACCTGCAACACGGCTTTCCCCTTTATCGTTAAACATGCCCCACCATGTAGCTGTCCCAGGCTGAGATCATCTGCGACCTGGCGATTTTTAAAAGCTTGACTAACCTTTGCAAGGCAAACATCTCCGATCTTCTCCCAATAAAGCATTGCCGGGAACATTTGACAGATCATCGAAGCCGAGCGGTGCTTAACTCTGGCCTCTGCCTGCGAACTTTTCAAAGACGGATCTCCGTTCCATGGAATTCCCTTTGGGTCTTAACATTTTCCTTGAAAATTGGATATATTTCAGTAACTTTTCAAAACTGTCAGATCTTCTCAGAAGCACTGTCTGAAATGAAATGATCTGTAGATGGAAAACCACAGGCTTTCATTTGGGTTTTGTGTGCCAATATGGCCCCCAGCTTCTGGCTTTAAGGCTGGTACCCCAAGCACACAGGCACAGCACTTAGAAACGTTTTACTGAATCAGTCCTGCTCGAGCAGAGCTTTGGGAACCAACTGTTCTTCACCATAAAAATGCGTCTCTTCATAAATCCCTGTGCTGGTCTGCAGCAGTGGTTCGTAACCAGAATCCCAGAGCTAAACCCCATGCATCTTTCCAGGCCCATGCTTCCATGCGTGGCTGGATGCTGAAGTCTGAGTGAGGGCTTACATACCCTGAACAACATTTCTTGATAACGATTTGCATTTAATTAGTCAAATTTATGAGCAGATACATCTATTTGTACATGAAGCCTGTTGATTTGAGTATTTTTGTTTTCCTTTCATGTCCTCTTCACTCATTAGTACTGGCTGTCTATGAAAAAGAAATCTGTGGCTGCTGTAATCAAGAGAGATTGAGCTCTTGCTTTTCTCCTGACTTTCCATCATTGAATATGATTTGTTGCATATGCCCTGGATTGTGCTTAATGTATGCTGGCTGGAGGGAATTCAGACATTCAGGGAATTATAAATAATAGCAGCACAGGCAACCTTTTTGCATTACCATGTCACACTGAAGTGTATCACTTTTCAGAGCTATTTACTTTTAGGATTTGCCATTTATTTTGTTGCTACAATTAGCCATGGCTTTCATTTTTCTGCGGATGCAGGTTTGCACTGTTCATTAGCCTGGAGATGAATGATGCAAAACAAGATCACGGAGTTCCCTGAAGAACAAAGAAGCTGGGAAAGAAACAGAAGTATTTATGTCTTTCAAATCCTGCTTATCTATAGCAGTGTTGGGTGCATTTATAAATATAATCCCTGGCTCTGAAACCTGAGAAATTGCAGTGATTCGCTTTCTCCTTATGCTGCGGAGGTCCCACGGTCATCAGCACAGTCATTTCAGTGGGAGGGGAATGGCTTTAGGACAGGGATGAGAGAGACATACGAATGCTGTTTAAAAAACAAGAAGGAAAAGAGGCACGGATGCATTGCACTGCAGCCGAGCTCTTCTAAATCATGGGGTTCAACATTTTGTATGCCTTATTGGTTCAGATGAAAGATGGCCAGAGTCCTGTGTCCTGGTCCCTCCCCAAGGTGAGATGCAGCATTCCTTGGCAATCTACAGCTTCAGCTGCCCTACTTTTGTGTCTTGGACCTGGGTACTGGAGATAGGAGGTGACCTGCAGAGGTTTTTGAACAAAGTCTGGACAATTTTCTTCAGGTATGGTTGCTGTAAGGGATTTTTTTTTTTTTTTTTTTTTAATACTTTCTGGATTAACCAACATTGTTGATCAGAGTTAGCTCCTCTTTAGAAAAGAACCATAAAGGCATGGATAGGCTATTACAGATGTACAACTCCTTGTTTCTGCGTGTGATAAATACATATAAAAGCCAACACTAGCACTGATGGGAGTGTGCAAACAGGGACTGAGAAGCACAATGTTTCGGCAACTTAATTTGGACTCCCCTTGTCTTGCAGACCAGCTGATTTTGTGCAAAATGTGGAGCAGTCCTGGCATGCCTCATCCCTTGGGTCACACCAGGTGACTGCAGTGGAGCCTGGTGGGCTCAGCTGACCTGTATCAAGGGAAAATACTGCTTGTCTCTAGATGCCTGCTTCACCTCCGGTCTGGATGTCTCCTTGCCCAATTTAAAGCTAATTACAGTTGTACAGATAACTGCAGCCCTGCTAGGCTACCAGTCACACCGCCACAGGGAATACTGCCCTGTTGCTGGCAGTCACCCCACAAGAGCCCCATTTCTGCCACCGGGTAGGGCATGGGGACACCCTGCCCTTAGGGGAGCAGGCAGAGGCACTGGCGCTCACTGGTGAGCAATGCCGGGAGGGAAGAGCAGTGTCACACACGGGCTGTGTCTCCCTGGCGTGCAGCCCTTTTCCCTGCAGCAGATGCTTCCCGGAGCGCTTACATGTGCAAAGCGCTCCTTTCGGCACCCCATCACCGCCCCGCGTGCCTGCACGCTCACACACACTTTACAGTGTTTTTTTTATTCCCAAATACCAGGCCTGCTGGCTCGGGAGGGAGGGGACGGAGCGGAGCATACTGTGTGGGCTGGGGGAAGCGTAGGTGCTTGATCCTATTTTGCTGTCACCTCTGCTTCGCAGGAAGAGACCGTGGGAAGAGCAGTGACTCACTTGCTGATGAATAGCGATTCGAGTACATCTCCAGGAGTGGGACAGATTCATTTCGTCACCCCCAGTGTCTGCACTGCCCACTGCCATGGTGTCGAGACGCACGGATACCACGCTGCTGGCGTCGGAGCTGGCTGCCTTTCAACCCCTTCTCGGTGAGAAGAGGATGGAAACGGGGGGTGGAGCGGAGGCTGCTGCTGGTTCTCAGAGAAATACCTTTTGGTTCTGTACAGACATCCATGGGATGATGTTTAGACTATTGTCTTGGGACAGAAGGGAGCTGCAAATGTCTTTATGACACTAAGAGTGATGAACTGACTCTTTCAAGTGGGGGCAAACCCAGACTCCCTGTAGGACATGGCGTTTCTTCCCCAAGCTGCAGCCTGGCCAGCGTTTCCCCAGACTTCTCACCCTTTGGCTACAAGCAGGGCAGCACTGTCTGTTGCTGTGGATCGGGGAGGGGGTGTATGTGTTCCCTTTCCATCAGGACACCCTTGGTCAGGGATGGCCCCAAGCTGCAGCCACACGACCCCACTTACCTGCAGCTCGGTGTCCAGGGATGCTGCTTTTCACCCCTGTCCTCAGTGCTTTGCTGGGGATCTGGGGCAGAAGGGGGATATAGTGGAAAATGAGCAACTATATTTTTGCTAAATAGGTTTTCTGAGCAATTTGTCGCTCGCTCTTACTGCAAGAGCAATGGCCTGGTAAAGATGGCTTGTTTTACAAAGCATTTTCACAAGTAGCTGAGCTGTTAATGTCACTGCTACCTGAGCAGATTTAATTGTGCTGCTTCTTGCTTTCAGCTGAGCATGACATGCTGAGAATGAAAATCACATACCTTTTTGCCAGGAAAGAAAAAGCCATGTTCTGGAGCAGTTTCGAGTGTGTGTTTCCCCCAGGGATTCATTCACATATTGTTCTGAGCTGCTTTTGCTGCCAAGGTTTGCTGTGGCATTTATTAAAAGATGCCTTCGATACAATTCACCTTTCATCATCGCCACGGGTTTAATTGAAACGTGTCCCTCTTTCCTACCAATATCACATTATTATGGTGTGCAGTGCACAGATGTGCTCTTGGATGCAAACAGGAATTTTTGGACTTAAAAACCACACTCTTCAAGTGAAGGCATGTGTAGCCTTAAATCTCATTTTCTCCAAAGGTTGCACCCTCTACCAACCTCTTCTTTGTAAAGGAGGACTGAAAAAAGACGCATTTCCCATCTTCTTGTTAGGCCTAATGAATGCCTTCATACTGACCCTCTTTCTTTGTCCCTCTTGCTCCTGGTGTCCTGGCGTACATGTGCACCTTTTTATTTTAAGGGATAACAGAAGTGAGTGGAAGTGATCGCAGGATGGATCGTGGGCGCTGACCTGCAAACCTTCCCGGGTACCACTTCAACCCCAGGCACGTTCAGTAGTCCCTGTAGTCCCACAGGGTTTCTGTGGCCTTTCCTGCGACAGGGGAGAGGGGGAAAGGGCCTGTAAAGACCAGGTTAAATTTTGATTGTTGGTAGAAACAGAAATTTTGTGGGCTTTTCTTCTTGGTTTTAACAGGAAGGCAGAGAAAGGCAAATGCCTGCAGCATTGAGGCACGGTGTGGCTTGCACAGGCGAGCAGGGTGCTCGTGCGATGCAGCAGCCGCTTCCAACCGTGCATCTCAGAAAACAGCCAAGGAGAAGGAAGCGCATGTGGTTTGAATGGAGATAGGCTTTGGAGTGTTTAACACAGTTTGATATTAAGTGAAGTGCTTTTACAGCGTGTTTATAGCTCTCTGTATGTAGAAACACCTGCAGTTCCCAAGCACTGGTGGGGAGGACCGGGCATCTCCCAGCTCCAGGCACATTCCCCATCCCTTGTGCAAACGGAAGTAACTCCATGACCTGCAGACAGGAGTGAGGTGGTTCCTGCTGCAGAGAAGCCCATAGGGGAGGCCAGGCTATCTTTGTGCAAGCACATAATGTAAATCAGCATCAATTTCCAAACAGTATTAAGTTAATTCAGAGAGGCTCTTTGAATGTGCATGAGTGAAGTGACATACTTGTTCGAGCCCCTGTAAGATCAGAGTCTGGATCACTTCAGAGTGTTCACACTCAGACTTGATTTGCTTGATTCAATAGCATTTTGCAGTGAAAAGAAGTCAGTATCCAGCTTGTGAGTCAGCCCTGCGTACTGAACTGGGGGGGCTGGTGATGGAGAAGCTTTATAATCCCCAAAAGCCTCATGTCGACAGAAACGCTGACAAATCCATAGCTACACTGGCATTACCAGCTACGGCCACGGTGCTCCGTGCGCCGGGTGATGCTGCCACGACTCTTCTCTTGCTGTGATCAAAGCGCTGGGATTTCAAAGTGAAATTCTTTCAGTCAGACCAAGTAGTCTTTGAATACATTAACTTTAAATCTCCCTGAAAATACTGGCAGCTGCTCTCTGGACTGCCCACATCCAGCTAGAGAGATCACAAGCCACAGCGATACTGATTTATAGAAATTGATCTCTTTACCTCATTACTGGGCTTTCCAGCAAATCTGTGCATTATTAACTCTTTAAAGCCAGACAACTGTATTTTTTTCAGTTTAAACAAATCAATTTCTGCAGCTAGACAGTCAGGGCAGACTATTCCCACTGAGGGATTAATTTACTAGCCCAGGGTGAGATACTTTAAGGAGGGTATTAAATGTCAAAAAGCTGTTGCAGCAGTTTTACAGGTTAATATTAATCTAGTCCAGTAGCGCTGGTCATCATGGAGCCAACTCGTCACTCCAGTTTCTCCCATTTTGTCCATCAGCCCGAAAGCGCGTGGCACCGGCAGCTGCACTGAACCTGCCGGAGCATGCTGAGGTGGGAAGGCGCCTGCTAAAGCCTGAGCTCAAATCCAGATTAAGGTCTCTCACCTCTTGACAGTTGCAGGTGGCTTCTCTTGAGTGCCCCATCAACCTGGGGTAAATCAGCCTCCTGGCACCAGGGCCAATTCCTACCCACCATTGCCTCCGCAGCCCAGTGCCAGGGGTACAGGACATGTCATAGCCACGGAGAGACAGAAGAAAAATCTGAGGGTGATTCAGTAAGGTTTTTTTTCAGTCTTCTTACATTTGGGCATCTCTCAGAAAACGAGCTGTGGCTTCGCCCGCGGAGCAAACTGAGCCTCAAGGCAGGACAGCGGCGAGCTCGCAGGCATCGCCTGGCCACGGGCTGCAAACCTCTCCCTGCCGCAGCGCGTCAGCAGCACCAACAGCACCTCGGGGTGCATTTGTCTAACCTGCTTTTAAAGATTGCCAGTGACAGAAACCCCACCACCTTCCCAGGCAATCTGTCCCTGCACCTCTCTGCTCTCCTGTTTGTTAGAAAGATTTTCCTACCGTTAACCTGTTCCTTCTGGCTGTAATTTAAGCCTGTTATCTCCCTGTGAACATGCAGAACAAATTACAACAAATTACTCCCCTCTTCTTTGCAGCAGCCTCTTATGTATCTGAAAACTGCTCTCTCACCTTCTCTTCTTCAGGCTAATACCAGTGCTTTTGGCGTTTCCCCTCATCACGTTTCTGACATCCAGGAGTGTTGGTGCTCCAGCAACTGCCTCTTGCCAGGACCTGCACCTGCGGGCACGGCCAGGACCCCACCATTGTCTCCTGGCATCCACGGCTGTGCAAGGGCTGCTCTGTGTCCTGGGAGCCCTGTTCCCACCAGGGCTCATCTCTGCTGAGTAGCGTCCTTCGAATTTTGGTACTGAACTAGGCAACAGGGTATTTGATAGAGGTGAAACCTTCCACACCAACCAGAAAACTGCTGCAGCACATTTTTCACAGAGCAGCTCTGTTGGCCATATTGCAAAAGAAGTGGGCTTCAGAAAACAGGCAGGTTCAGACGGTTTCTGAGTGGGCTTTTAAGGAAGATTTTCAGCCCAGGATGTAGAGCTCTGATGAAGACCTGAGATGAGCCCGTAGCAGAGCTTCAGACACGGTTGCAAAAGAAAACTCTAGGTAGGAAAAATCACTGCCCAGTGTCACTGTACTCAGAGAGCCTCTCCTGGGTAAAATTGCTGCTGTTGAACACACAAAAGCTGTAAGAGATTTGTTGGAGAAATTGCAACTCACTTATTTTCTGCATGCTTTAAACTGCTGCATTTAACTCCCTAGCACTGTAGCTGAGAATTCAACCATAGCAATAAAACAGCAAAGGGCTCTGCCCTGGACTCTGAGGTGCCATTTGGCAGGAGGGACCAGCCACAGGAAGGCAGCCGAGCCTCTGCGCCCTTTCCCTCATCTTTAAATAACCGCACTGCTAAAGGGCACGGCCTGGGTGAGGGCAGTGCTCAGCCCCAGCACCAGCCCCCCTCCACCCTCTCCACCGCTGGCCGAGAACCCCCTCTGCCCAGGGTAACCTTGGGGAAGACATCTCCACTCTGGAAGAACACGATTTTGTCCTCAGTTCCTGTCTATGGGAAGCATCCAGCATTTGGGATGCTGAAGTCTGACTGTACAATAAATTCGCCCCTGCTCCCCCCTAGATCAGCATGACCCTTGCACCCAGCTCGAGCTCAGGGGCAGGCAGAGTGGTGTGGGATCATGCTTGCCAGCTCCCCTCTGCAGACACCGTGTCAGAAGCGTTGAGTAAGAACTGACCTGTGGTGCTGCTGCTGCTTTTGTCTCCATTTGGTTTGATGGCAATGGACAAAAAAAAAAGAGGTCATTTTTTTCTGACTTCCAAATAGCAGGAGATGCTGAAACAGTAGAAAATGAACCCCCAGCTGCTGCTTCTCGCATGAAAACTGTTCCATACATATTTACCATGCTGATTAAACAGGTCTGCTACTCTGCAGTAAAACAGGGAATTAAAGCGCCATATTTGCAATTTTGTTACCAAATTACAATTCATAAATATTTGAGAAAAAAAGGGCATTTACATACACCATTAGTGAGAGAGCGCAGTTGCTGCATGGCTGCCGCTTGCTATCAAAAACCAGAGCACCATGGTGTTAAGTAATGCTTATTTCTCAGCAGTATCCTAAAACGACAGCACACTGAATCCAGTTCTTCTGTCAGGACATATTTTTATTAAGGGTCAGTATAAACTCCAAAAGAAACTTTGAATCATTTTTGTCACTATCTACCCAAAAGGGAAACAGTCTCTAATTTGAATGTAGCTGAATTTTTAAATAGTCAGGTTCCAGGCACAATGCAAATATCTGCTATTTATAAGGCTATCGGGTAACTTGAATTCATGAGAGTAGCTACAAACATGTATTGATGTTCTCAGTGAAGAAATGCAGCTCTGTATTACAGGGCTAGATCCCAGAAAATATTATATACAATATTTTGGCTCTTTCTTTCATGCCAACAGTTCATTGTAAATGTGGATGTATGAAAAACATTTAACATCTAAAAATTTTCTATATTTAAGCTTCCAGTTAAAAAGTAAATTTTTCAGTAATTACTACAGTAGTGTTTATTTCAAACTTGGTACTAATTTTCCCAATCAGCATTATCAAGCCCACTCATAAGTGCACACTTTATAACACAACAATAAATGGAGTATTCACATGGTTAGATTTGAGAGTAAGCTGTATTAGACAAGCAAAATGTTAAAGAATTTTTTGGACAATGGAGGTAGGAATGAGAGGTTCCAGACTATGCTACGTTTTCTGGTCTGCCTCTATCACCACAGGTTTGATTCTACTGTTATCTGACAAAATAGATTGTCAGTCAGTTTTTCCCTCCTTAAACTTTGTTGTGATAGCATTACCTACTGTGTAGTAACAACCTATATAATGTATGTGCCAATCCAGCATTTTAGCTGTCTTCAGATGTGGTGAAAACTCTACATGGTTGAGCCAGAAACACCTATTAATGCAAGCATAATTTGGAGTACGATTTCTCATGCAAAAATAAGAACCTGCAGCTCCTACAGAAAATCAGTCAGATTCTTTTACTTTACAAGACATTTTGGACTATGAGAAGCACACACACAATCACGCTGTTCTTTCATTTTGAAAGGGACAGTCTTCTACAACGTGCAAAATGAGACACACTGTTCCAGTCAGTAAGTCTGTTACTCTGAATCGGTTAGCTGTCCCATTCTCCATTGTTCTGCTCATTGTTCTCCTCTTCTTCAGAATCAGCAGACACTTTCTTAATTCTCTGGATGGCTGCCTTAATGCTTCTCTCTAGCTCATTAGGGGATCCTTTACTGACATATTTCCCGGTATCTCGATTCACTTTTCTCAGTTTAACTCCTTGCCTTATGGCAGAGAGGATGTTGTCTTTCACAGAGGCATATGGATTTGGCTGTTCCACTTTGCGAAGGTGAACTTCACTGCGCTTTAGAGAAGCCAAAACCTCATCCATGGAACCTGCAACAGAGAAATCCATTGTTACCAGAAGAAAGAACAAGACAACACACTTCCGAGGTATAAAACCCCACCCAAGTGTTCAGGGTTCTTCCTTTCATCTTTGCTAGAAACAGGAAAAAGAATGGTCTGTTCTGGCACGGACTCTTTCAAGCTTCTGCAACGCCAGGCTCTGGAACTGCTTTTCAAAAGCAGTTAAAGCTTTCATATCTTGAATTGAGTATCCAGCGCCTCTTCAACATTATACAAGGCTGTGCTCTAAGGAAGAAATTATACTCAAAGGAGGACGCTTCTTTTTCATTACAACTTTATGGGCTTTCAAAAAATTTCACTGAACCAAAAAAAATCTCTTGTATTCTGTATTAGAAACAATCTACCATTCCTCCTAGCTTGCTCAGATGCCTGCCGAGACTGTCAATTGCATTTTTGCTCAGCCAAGAGAAAAATGAAAGGATTTGACTAGAAGGGCTTGAAACTGCACCACTGAAGTCCATGGGAGGCAGATCAGGCCCTAAGCAGGCAGGCAGGCAGCTCTTTTCTGTCTTGACTTAAAAAATAATTCCCATTTTACAACATGATTTAAATCTCAGGTGTATGTTTCTGAACTTCAGACCATAAAGGACACCATACTGAGTGAGCTTCCACTAGTCCTCATGATACACGCTGTAATTTGCGTTTTTACTCCTTCTGTTGGGTTCTTTTTGCTGGCTTCAGACTGTCGGATGGGGAGGCATCTTCCCTGGACAGCACTCGGCTCCTACAGCCAGAGGTTCAGACCATCTGTGCCTCACAGCTAGCAGTATTTTCTCCACGCGCAGTGCACAGAAGGTTATGCGATTAACATCAAACACTTGAAAAGTAACATTCTGCTAAATCCTGTGGTACCTTGAGAGAATTGAGACACCAGAAAAGGATCAAGCAAAGATCCACCAAGTTGTCTTACGAAGCCTTCAAGTAAGAAAGTCTTGTCTATTAATCAGCTGGGCTGCCTGGTAAAAGACTAGTCAGACTAACAAATTATAAAATAAGTTCCCCTTGGAAAGCATCTTAACACATTACAGACAATATTTTCAACGCTAGAATATGAACCCCTCCTGGCTTTTCATGTGCAAAGACATGAGTAGTCCACGTGTAACTTAAATCAACCTGTTCATGAAGCTGTTTCAGTAAGTTCCAGAGGCAGTATTTTATCAATTACTATTACTGCAATTAACATGCTGTTTTTTCTTCATTAAATAGGTGTAAACAACCAATCAGATCTCTCCAATAAACAAAAAAGGTTTTTTCTTATCCAAAACTAATGAGAGGATGTGAATGTTAGGCTGTGAATTGTAGTAAATATTAGCTACCAGCAAGGCTGTTCCAGTAGCAGACTACTTTGCTGTACAAGTCCTGTTGCTAGTCAAAGCTTCTTATGAGTATCTGTGGTAGAGCTATCCCACGGACCTCCCAGACTGAAGCCCACACACTGATCCACTGGATGCACAGTAGTTTGTCACGGTAACTCGACTGTGTCTCAGCCCTTCAACTGCTTGTATGTCCCCACACCTTGGAAGAACTGAAAACGCTGAACTTTCCTTGGTATTTCTGCCTGTAGTTGCTTCTTAACTGAGAGGATACAAAGGCTGCTTAGATGTATCGTGAATAGTCTGGAAAGGAAAAGGAATGTACTACATTTAAAGACATGCTTCATTCTAGCATAAGCTCCGCTCTGAAAAATGCCAATAAAAAATTGCTGCCTTCCAACTTAGATCACTCTCCCTGATATAGTCAAAATATCTGCTCGCTTTAAGGATAAAAATAAGCCTGTTAGCAGGATGTAACCAGTGCAGCCTTGGAGGCTGCTGAGCTCTATTCTCATTGAAACTACTGTTTCAATTGCAGAGTTCAGCCTGCAATTACACCTGCATGATCTTGCTAACAAAGCAGAGATGTAATAGAGCACAATTTTTGCCCTAGGAATGTTAGTATGCCAAAGCTATCCATCTGCCTTTCAGCTCCTGGTTGAATTCTGCATGAATTCTCTTAAGAAACCTTTATTTAGAAACCAAGCAAATGGTAACTGAACACAGGCTGTGCAATGCCTTAGAAATGCAAGCAGCCCAATCGCTAGCTCTGTAGTACATAAATCATAAACACTGAAGTGCAGCCTTAGTACAACCACAAATTTACCCACAGTGGTCTTCTGACTGGGCAGGTGATTCATCCTCAATCAAAATACCACATTTGGTTCAAAAGTTGCAAAACTGTGGCAAGAACGAACCTGGTAATAAAAGTTGCTTCTCACCAAAAAACAAGAATAAACCCCCTCTCCTTGGAATTTCTTCTGACACCGTCCTACCTACTACAGCAGTCAGATTTTCAGTGTGATGAGAAATGCAGGTCCTGAATTAAGATCTCCACAGAACTAGTAGTGCTGTGATTAAGCATGGTTTAAACTAACCTGTAAGGCTATATTTAATAAATGTAGGATTCCAGCAGAGATTTAACTTCAAATGTCCTAAAACAGTGACCTGTCCAATTTGACAGCACTTCCCAAAAAATGCTGAGTCACACACTTTGAGCATCAGGACCCTGCAAAGTGTATCAAACAGGGTACACAAATCATTGTTACTCATTTAACACCTTGAGGTATGCTCAGTGTTATTGTATGTGGTTTCTTAGACTAAGCTTTCCAAGAACTTCATTCTCTTGAGCAAGACTGCACACTATTCCTGTCCAGAACCAGAGGGAGTGAGAACAGAAAAACACAGGAACTGAAGAAAAAAACACCAGTCAATGTGAGCCTTCTTACCTATGTAATTACTTATAGACCTCCTGGAGGAGTCATCCTGTTTGTGCAGTGCAGGGCTTTCTGTGGGGCTATGGGAGCGAAGGGGAAGTGGCTTATCCTCTGTTGCTGATGGTGTCTTTAACCGGAGAGGCAAGGGGGGAGGTGGAGGAGGAGGCGGTAAAGGAGGAGGGGGCGGAGGAGGTGGCGAGGATGGAGAGACCATCAATCCCTCCCTGTGTTTCTGTTGCTCTGTGTCACGATCAGTAACAAAAATCTGGACAGGGATATCTGCTGGGGTATTCCGATGTGAAGCTTTTGATTCTTTGGCTTCCACTAGCAGTATGCTCTTCGGCTGCTCTGGAGCTGCCCTTGCTCTCAACGAAGGTGGAGGAGACAGTTCTGCAGCCTGCTGAGTGATGCTTTGTGGCAACTTGGGACTGAGAGGCTGGGGACGAGACGTTTTCAGAACAACATGAGCTGGACACTTCTGAAAAACAAATTGTAAGGCAGGAGGTCACATCACCATTGGAATGGCCACAACATCAACCCCAAAGAGACAAAAAGCCACAGAGCACAGACCTGTCCCACTCACCCATTCAAGCAGAAAATTCAACCCTGAACAGAGTTAAATGAATATCAAGGTACTTCTTTCAAAGCCATTTCCTCACTTGTATTCTTTGCAACAGGTTCTGCACCTGGAAAGTATATCCTTAATGGATATAATCCTCTTGACTCATTACACACAAACCTATTGTAGGCTGTTGAAATGGTTGTCTCTGATTTGGGCCATGCTCACACGTAAGTTCTGGCTACTTTCTGACACTGTTTTGACACCATTTGGGACTACTACAGTTCACAGTACTTGCCTCCCTGAACGTTTTCAGCCTCTCCAGCGTTTTCTGACGTTCCTGGCTTATCCAAGCTTTTTTCTTTTTCTCCTCCTCTTTTTGCTTGTCTCTCTTCTGCATTAAAACACAAGTAAGTGAGCCTTAGTGTGTGAAAACAAGCAGCTGTCAGATTCTCCAAGGCTGCTATTCAGTACTCACTATCTGTATGCTGTGATGCTGCTGGAAGCGTTTTTTGCTCTCTTCTGCCTGTTGCAGTCTCTGCCGATGGCTTGCTTCACATTGATCCTGGTAGAACAGCAAAATTCATGCAACCCTTGGTTAGTTCACATTTACTGTGCACCTTCTGTGCCATTAACTCCTGTGTGCAAGCCACTAAACGGGGACCAAGGCCGAGGGCTTGGCTGTGCCAAGAAGAATGGCTAAGCTCAACTAGTGGCAGATGTGAGACCCTGAAGGTGAAAGTCTGTGGGACTCCTTCATGGCTAAAGCAAATGGGATCTTTTGTTCTCCTAATTAGTGATAGGGTTATTCATGCTGCAGAGGAAATATAACCCAGATCTGACCTGATCTCTCTGTCTTACACTTAGGTTAAAAAAAGAGAAGAAAGAAAAAAAAAAAAGGGCAGAAACAAGCTCTGAAGAAATTTCATCCAGGTTCCAGCTAGAGGGAAGGGATGCAAAGCCATGAGGAAGGTGGTGAGAGGGGAGCTAGCATGGCATTACAAAAACACAGGGCTACTTTCCCCCATCCCTTATTTACCATAGCTCCCAAGTACAAAAGCCAGGGAAGCAAAGGTACGGGAAGCACAATGAATGCCTACCAGGGGTACCTTCTGTTAGTAACAAAGTGCTGCAGAGAAGCTGCAGGCTTCGATATTTTCTCTGGGAGTCGCTATTTGTCACTGCACAGAGAGGGATTATCCACATGGCTGGGTAAGCATTTGCAAATCATCTGGCATTTGGCTTTAGTATGACATAACCGATAGACAGCAATTAAGTGAATGAAAACAGAAGCAAAGGAAGCGCCTGCCGAGGAAGCAGTTGCAAGCAAGGGACAATGATGGCTCACAAAACATTTCCAATATCATTCCCATTTTGTCCAGGCTAGTGAGGAGTAAAAGGCCAAGCAGACTTAAGCTTAAACTCTGCTCTCTAACCCAGCAGTACTGTGCAGGTGTAAGGTCAGTTCACTGGGAAAGGTTCATGAGAGTCAACTGTGATCTCGCTTGTGTCTTCCTAGTGTTCTGCTCTGAATGGGAAACAAAGAGAAAAACTGCCCTTTGCACAGAACTGAGAGGCTGGAGAATTGCAGCAGTTAAACTCCCCCCCCCCCTCATTCAAAGGTAAGGTAGGCATCACTGTGTGGGTAGTTCTGTCACTGCAGCTTCCTTCACTGCAGGCCAGGTTTCCCCCTGTACTGAAGCTGCTTTGTAAAATGCTGCCAGGGCAAAGCTCCAGCTGGCCACAGCAGGGTTCTGGTAAGGTTTAACTGACAGGGGAACACCTCCTGGGTCACCCATGTAAGTTTGTACTCTCTTAATAAACTAGAGAAGCACTTGCACCACACAGTGGAGTGTAAAGCTGGCTTAAAATCACAGTGCCCCTCTTTCTGTTTGGAGGCCTTGGCACTGAGTCACGTATTATCTTGTATGCTCCACCCAAAGCTTCCCTAGCTGTCTCCTGTCCGTCCCTCGTGAGTCAAGACATCAGCTAAAGAAAATGCACATCTCCAGGACTGCATTTACTTTTTTGTTCCTGAGGTAGGCTCTCCTCGCACAGACAGTCCCACGCTTTGTCTCCAACTGCTTAGTCTTCTGCCTCAGCATCGTCATTTCTGACAAGTTATCGTAATGTTGTCCCATTGTCTGTTCAATGACCTTGAGCTCCTCAGGATTTTCACATGTATCATAGTAAACAACTTCATCCTGTTTCTCTAAAAAGGCATTTGGCATTTTTTTAAAAACCCAAAAATTGCCACAGTTATTTAAACATTTAAAGAACTAAAGACATTTTAAAAGCCATTGAAGGCAGTGAGTTAGTTATTAGAAAGTGTAATGCTCCAGAGCCTAGCTTGGTCCTTCAAAGTCTCACGAAAACATGTCAGGTTACTCACAGGGGTGCTTTGCAGGATCAAATTTATGCTGTTAGCATTTGTTGTTACTTAGCTTCCTCTTTCAAATGTCTCTCTGTGCTTTAACTCCTACCTTCACTGAATGGAGATTTCCTGGAAAACTGAAGACTGTTTTGATCAACACTGGGTAACTTGCTTTACTATTTACCAGGTTTTAATTATGCAACAAGCAGGAACAATGTTTACTTCACAGTGTACACAGTAACAGAGAATTCATAAGCACAAATAGGCATAAATAAGACTGGTGCCTAATTTGGTCCTAAACATGTTATGAAGAGGCACTTAAACTGCAATATAGCAGCACTCAAGTACCATCTAGCTATAATCACCTCCTTTTGTCACCACAGGATGCATTTTGCAATTTCTACATGTTAAATTACAATAGATTTGTGACGAATTTCAGGACCCGCTTCAGCAGGTCATGATATCCACAGTTTCTATGCATAGATCCTGTAACTACAAGAGCAGTTAACTATTTTCAATGTAAGGTATTCCATATGCTAAACCAGTGCATGCACGTATCACAGCTGCTGTCAAGATGAGCTACCAGTGTGACTTTTTTTTAAACTTGTGTTATCAAATTAGTGTCTAGTTAGTCAGAAGACAAAATATCAGATTGTGCCACAGCACCAACGTTTTCCAATGATGCTTTCTACTACCGAAACCTGAGCAGTGATAATCATCCTTTTTTTTTTTTTTGAAGTGAAAACAGAGCAGGCTATATCACTCCTGTATTTTGGATATGTGCTTAAAGATTTGTTTATTCTTACCTTTAATCTGTCTCCTTAAAGTGTCCAACTGTACAATAAGCAGCATCTCTTCATGTTTCAATACTTCAAGCTGTACATTATATAATTCCAGCTGCGTTTCATAATACTGTATTTCCAGCTCCTCCACTAGAGTTAGGTTCTCTTCTTGTTCACTGAGGCTCTCCATCTGTATAGCCCCAAACAGAAAATAAAAAGCATTAATAACCAAATATGCACACATGGAACATGCATGGATGCACAAACACCTGTACAGAGCCTGGCCTAACTGGCAGCTGCTTAGGTGCTTTAGTATGGAAACAACACAACATTAGAAATGGCTTGGAGCAGAAACTCAGAGGAGCAGAGAGCCTTATTGACCTAAAATGTAATTTTACCTTAAGTGTACCAGGAAAGACTTCATTATAATGTGCACAAATAATACTGCTCCTGAAAACAATTATATATGATGAAGTACACTACTCTTGGAAAATAAATATCAGGTACTCCTAGCAGCAGTTAGATGGCATCAAATCAAGATCAGAAGATTAAAATTAAATAAGTGTGTCCAGTTCTGGGCCCCTCAGTTCAAGAAGGACAGGGAACTGCTAGAGAGAGTCCAGCGCAGAGCCACGAAGATGATTAAGGGAGTGGAACATCTCCCTTATGAGGAGAGGCTGAGGGAGCTGGGTCTCTTTAGCCTGGAGAAGAAGAGACTGAGGGGTGACCTCATTAATGTTTATAAATACGTAAAGGGCAAGTGTCATGAGGATGGAGCCAGGCTCTTCTCAGTGACATCCCTTGACAGGACAAGGGGCAATGGGTGCAAGCTGGAACACAGGAGGTTCCACTTAAATATGAGGAAAAACTTCTTTACGGTGAGGGTGACCGAACACTGGAACAGGCTGCCCAGAGAGGTTGTGGAGTCTCCTTCTCTGGAGACATTCAAAACCCGCCTGGACGCGTTCCTGTGTGATATGGTCTAGGCAATCCTGCCCCGGCAGGGGGATTGGACTAGATGATCTTTCGAGGTCCCTTCCAATCCCTAACATTCTGTGATTCTGTGATTCTGTAAGTATCTTTATTTTGCAGTGTCCTCTGTAAATAATATTCAGTCTTTATCTCCCTAACTAACAATTTTAAAGGTTAGTACCACAAATGCCAACATGACACTTACACTGTAAAAGCATGTATCTTAACCTTTGCTAAGCGTCCTCATACGTGCAGGAGCAATTTTAAAAAACTGGAGACATGCATTTTTTCACAACTTAAAAGCACATTGAAAACCTAAGGTGTTTCATAGACAAAGACTTTGAAAGTCTACTCCCACAACCACTTCAGTAGGTTTTGATCAGCCCTTCACAAAACAATGACAGAAAAGGAGGCTTTGCAAGGTCTTACAGTTTTCTGAATGCCAGCTCTCTTCTGTTTCAGGCACAACTCTCTTGCTCTCAGATGCTGAAGGGTTTCTTTAGCTAACATACATTTCAGGTTTTCTAGTCGTGGCAAAGCTGACGCCCAAGCAGTTTTACCATATCTTTCCTGATCTTGTTCCATCTGTTTGTGCATTGCTGCAGATTAAAACATTGCAATAAGAGATGAGAAATGCAGTGTACTAATAGCCCTTTTGTGTTTCTACTATAGCTGCGGTACTAAAAATGCTGATGATATTAAACAATTTCTGAAGCTTCTGTAGAAATTACAAGACTAAAAGGTTGAATTTATTATTTTATATATGTAAGCAAAATACTTCATTGTACCATGGAAACATGCCTTAACAGTTACACAGCAATCTACTCAGTTAACATGCCGAAATTCTTGAGGCTCGCGTATCAAACATTAAAACTGTGCGTGGTTTTTGTTCAGAAGTTTGCAGCCATAAGTCTCAGGCCTTGGTAATGTTTGTGTGCAAGCCAAATGCAAGTTTGTAAAACAAATTGGTTAAAAGATACAAATCTTAAGTGAATAAAATGCTTCTTTCTTAAGCTGGACACTCATCCTAACCTCAGGGTGTGCAGAGACAGACCAGCAAAGGTGATAAAAAGAGCTCTCAGTCCCCTAAGTCAAGTATTTACTCAACATCTTGTGTAAATCATTGTGATTACCTGCCAGAGCCCTTACAGTTTCCTTGAAGTAGTTCACAGTGATATCCTGAATGGAGCACACAGCATTCTCAGCTCGCTTAGTCCATTCTTCAGCATCTTTCTGCAAAGCTGCTACTCTTTTAGGCCCCAAATTATCATACTGCAAAGACTTCTGCAAGGAGACAAAATTCTCAGTTACCAACTGGTTACCACAGCGGTGCAGCCCGCATTATGCTATACTTAGAGACACTTCAAGCAAGGCAGAGCACGGTGGCAAACATGACCTTCCCCTCCCTTGTCACAATATTGCCCTGTTCCTCATTCTCTGGGCTAACTCAGAACCTTTCTTCCCCAACCACGACTTCACACTTACCTTTGGATTAATTTATTTCTTAAAATATTTTTAAACTATCATCCTAAAAATCATGTCCAACACAAGTGTTTTTTAGTTGTTACTAAAAGTAACTCAAAAACACTCTTCTAAGTGCAATGTTCTCTTCTATTTTTCCCCACGTGTTGACAGCACATTGCACTGTCAGGTTCTTCAGTTTGGCAGTTCTTTCACACAGGAACAGGGATATAGAAAAGAAACATAAGAGAGTATTCTCAAGTCCACAAAGCGTACATGGGTACGAGACTAGTATTTGATTTTTTTTTTAAAGAATTAGATTTCAAATGAGCCTAAATATCCTCTTGAGGTTTTTTTAATACAAGCTTTGTTTCATTCATTCAATTTTCACTTTAATTTTCAGTACAGCATACTGGATATTTTATCTGCACAAGTTTACACCTTCCGTATCCAAGAACCTTAGTCTAAACTTAACTGTTCTGCTCTTTTTCAGAACAGCTCACTTTAATTTTAACAGACTATTTAAGGAAAAATCAAAATAGCAGATGGCTGTCTTTTCCAGGGGCATCATAACTTCCAGTATGTGCTTCCAGTTTAAGGTGCACATAAAATTAAATGAACGAAGCGACAACTGACACGTTTTAATCTGTACTTCTAGCAGGTTGTAGCAGCAATAGAAAACTGCTTTGTGCGGTAAGGTCTCCTCTGCCTTCTGTTCTACCACTGCAACCAAGCTAATCTGGTGCATCCGCATTGCTGGGGGATGGCATTCTCAAGGTCACAAACTAATCCCACTGAAGGTGGCACAACGAAGGCTGCTTAGATCTCTGTAAATTCAGCCTACCAGAGAGTAAACCACAGAGAGCTGTGGCTTGGGAAAGTTTTCCTTTTAATTCCTCAAAACAGAGGGAAGTGGGACATTGGTGCAGAGACAGCTACAGTTCTGTTCAAGTCAATACCATGGATTCAGAGATCCTTTGAGAGTGGTTCTGCACTAACTCTGACTTTCTCAGTCACATTTGGTGGCTTGGCAGGGGAAAAAAAAAGGATGTAAAGACACAAGTAGGGCATGTTAAATGATTTGAGTCTAAACTGCTCCTACTATATAACCTGGCCTTTCACTTTGCAAAGGAAGACCTACCAGGATTTCCAGTTTGTACAGCGTCGCCAGCTCTCGCATATCTCTGAAGGGCTGCAGTAAATACTGGTAGAATTGTGTTGCCATGGTGACCAAATCCTGATAAGCTTCGTCTTCTTCTTCATAAACCTTCATCAAAGCCACCATTGTGTCAGCGCTTTTATGCTGCTGAAGAACCTAGTAGGATAAAAGGTAAATCAGACTTGGCTGCTTTGCATTCGTGCGTGCTGATTTGGGTGGAAAGGACCTGCCTTTTGTCTTTTGATGAACAGGCAGGACTTCCCACTACACAGGAGGTGTATGCCAGGCATTCATTCAGCAGCCACCCCTAGCTGGAAATATCCTTAACACCACACTGTTAAAGGCACTAATTGCTGCATATTGCATTGGGAGACTACAAGGCGAATCATGCCTAAGGCTTCCACCACAGACATTCTAATAGCTGTGTGCAGATGACTTGGTCAGTGCTTTTTATAAACACAAATGGGAAAAGGGGGAAGTCTGTGTACTGGAAGGACAAGGTATTCTTAAACTAGCTCTTGCATTGCTTCCACAATTACTAAATGGCTGCTAATATGAAATGAGTTTCTGGATCCAGAATTTCTGACTTCAGGCATAGAAAAATCGGACTGCCATTTAAAAATAAGAATTCAGAAACAGATTTCTACTCCTGATATACCCTGCAGTTAAATTCCTTTAACATTTGTATAATTTATAATAGTTTATTCTAATCTCAGTTCTAGTGATATTACACTTTGTAACTCATAGTTCTTCCATGGAACAACTGCCTTTTTGATACGCTAGTCTTTATTTAAGGTTTTTATTTGCTTCTGTGACAAAATACACAGTTGGAAACTTCCCCTCAATTGCATTTGTTTACTGGCACCAATCAAAGCTTCAAAGATTCTTCTTTGACAGCAGCTAGCAGAGACCATGGTGTGCTCTATGTGCCAGGAAAGAGCGAGCCAGCTGAGAGACCACAGCTAAGTTCCACTGAGAAACACAGACCTTCCAGGACAGCGTTTGCTCTGCAGCTCTGTAAGCAGGGAAGGGAATAGGGGGTGCTTGGTGCTAAAACAATGAAAAAAAAAAAACAATAGAAACATAAGCTTGATTGTGTTGCAACTGAAAAGCACTGAAATTAAACCATCACCTTTGCTCTTGCCAGCTGAGTCTGGGTAAGACAGCAGGAACAAAGTTCCCAGCTGTGCAGGCATTTCCCCAGGGAAAATCTGTGGAAGGCAGCTCAAGGGCATTTCCCACCCATCCTCCCTCCAGGCCTCGCACAGGCAGGACAGAGGAACAAGAGGATACGAACTGCGATATTTCTGATAATCCCAGAAGTCCTGGGGCTCCTTAGGCTTCCCCGGGAGCTCGTGGTAGCTCAGATGCAGAACTAGGGCCCACCTGCAGCAATTTAACAGTTTGCTTTTTCCCCACTATCGAAGCTAAATACAAACACAACAGTTCACTGTCTGGTTCCCCCACTCAAAACAAGTAGTGAGGGTCATGTTGCTCCTAGGGGATGTTTATGGTGAGTAGAAGGGAAGTATAAGTGAAATTTTAAAGTCAACTCATGAGAAAATTATTTGTTACAAGGGTTTTGGGTTCTTGTTTTTTTTTGGGAGGGGGTGGTGACATTGTCTGTTTTAAAGTAAAATCCTTGCTTTCACACAATCTGATATTCTTTTCACAGTACTCTGGGTCACCATTAGCCCAACTGACTCCTCTGGTTGTTGTAACAGTATTGCTCTTGGGGTTCTTCCTTTGTCTTTGAACACATGTGCAAAAAGCAATTATTTACACAACACTACTCTCCTCCATCTTGTACTGGTGTCTTCTGCATTCTTCAAAATTAATTTCCTGGCCCAGAGGATGAAGTATTTGAGAAGGACATGGATGTAAAAAGGGAAGAAGGATGCTCTGATACTTAAGGCTAGTTTAGTGCCAGAATAGGCAGGTTTTATTTCCCAAGCCTTGCGTATCTTGGTCTAGACTGCAATATAATGAATTTATGTCCCTGTTAGGCCTGCAAATACACCACCACTCTATAGCATGTTTAGCCTTATCGAAAATATAGTTGGAAATAGAATAACTGGCACTGAGTTATACTTAACCACCAAACTGCCACACGGCTGTACACGCCTGTGCTGCTTGCAAGAGAGCATGGTGGCTAGAATACATCTCTAACCGGGCCATGAACTATTGTAGTCAGTTATGGAAACTGTAGCCTTTGTGTACAACACTGCACATGAACTTTATGTAAACTAAAGTTGTCTTTTTAAAAACAGTGTCTTTCTGAAACAGTAATGTTGTTACAGCTGTTAAATACTGAAATAGGAAACAGAAGGCTAAAGCCAACTGTCTTAACTTTTCCCCAGAGGATGATCATTTTCACAAAATACCTTTCAGCTGACTTCACCAGGAAATAGACTGCAAACAGATACTGCAAGAAAAGTAGAGCAGCATCATAGTGGTGATTTTACAGTATCTGTAAACCTTTTTTTTCTTTACCATACCGATATCCTAATTGCAACCATGTTACTAGATACTATCCTTTAAAGTCATGCTTACTACAAGGGGGAAAAAATCCAGGAACATCTACAACAAGAAGAAATGTATGGTACTGAAGGGAGAAAGGGTTAACATCATCACTAGTTCATACAATCATGAGGCCAGAATCTGACGCTTAAAAAAAACCACCACAATATCTCCAACTACAAAACACCTATTTAGCATAGGCCCATGGCTGAATTTGTTTTTAATAAAGAACTTGACTGAGAATCCCCCAGTTACAGGCACCACTGCAAACAGGCAGTCTGAGACCTTCATAGGGAGATCAGAAAACCAGAGCGTGATTGCACTCTCCCTTTTGGTTACCATTCCACCCATTGCACAACACTGCAGGGTATTTTTAGCAATGTGTTTTTGTAGGACCACTTACAGTTTAAGTAAGCGCCACAACGTCTTATACTGACTGCCCACCTGGAGCTGCCTTATTCCCCACTTAATAAAGTAGCACTTACAAAGACTGATGACACTCAGTACTTGAGAAAGTTGACTCAGCTGTTTCCAGACAAACAAAAAAGTGTAAGCACTAATCTGAACACTGGACAACACTATGAACAAGATGGCACTACTGACTCGGTCACCCTTGCTCACGTTACCCAAATGTGAGTCCGACCTGAGTGACTTAAGCTCTTGCAGCAGAGGCTGCCAGCCTCGCCTGCAACTGCCAGGTGAGCAGGAGGTGCTGAAGCAGAGGCTCAGACGGGGGCACCTGCAACGTGGGCAGCAGCACAGAACAGCGAGGCCCTATGCCGAGGGCAACCTTCTCCTGCCTGCAGGGAGAGCAGGGGGTGGCCCTGCTGCACCCCCACCCTGCACCCCTCAGGGACAGCCTCGGGTCCCCTCAGCAGGACAGGCCCAGCCCGCTGGATGCCTCAAGCCTGGTCGGCGCTGCGGGGCGGCCCCTCCGACCCCCCGCCCGGCCCCGGGGCCCGTACCCGCCGCAGGGCCTCCTTGGCCCGGGACAGGTGGCCGCGCAGGGACCTCCCGCGGAGCTCGTGGAGGCTCTCGAAGTACTCGTCGTCGCAGCGGCGGTCGGCGACGAAGAGGGCGTCCAGCACCACACGGCCGCCGCAGAGCTCCAGGGCCCAGCCCAGGTAGCGCTCCAGCTCCCGGCACAGCTCCTGCACCTCGGCCTCGCACGGCGCCGCGCCGCCGGGGAACAGCACGGCCCAGAGCCCGCCGGCGGCGGCGGCACCGGGCAGCGTGGGCGGCAGCGAGGGGAAGGCGGGCTCCAGGCGCGGGCAGACGGCCGCCAGCTGCCGGTGGACGCCGCGCAGGGCCGGCGCCGAGAAGAGGCCGGCCCAGCTCTGCGGGGCCTGTGCCGCCGCCTCCGCCCGGCCGTGGCAGGTCACGGCGAACGCGCCCTCCACGCCGTTCCAGCCCACCAGGAAGCGGAGCCGCCGCGGCGGCTGAGGCTCGGCGAAGGCGGTGTCGCGCACGGCCACCCACCCCTCCAGGCTGTCGGGCTGCGGCTCCATGACGGCCGCGGTGCCCCCGCGCCCGCGGAGCGAAACAGAAACCGACACGCCTGAAAGGCGCCGCGCGCACCCGGCGAGGGGGCGGGCCCTTCGCGCCGCGTCACCGGCAGCGCGCGCTCCCATTGGCGGGCGCCGTCCGGGAGCGGGGCCAAGGCGTGGCCGCCGGAGGGGGCGGGGCGGGCGGCCCTCACACAGCGGGCACGGAAATAAATAATAAAGAGCGGGCGGTGAGGCTCGCGGTACGCAGCGATAAAGGCCCCGAGCGTGCTAAATAAAGTTATTTTGGGGGAATAAGCAGGTATTTTAGTGAAATAAGCAGGTATTTCTGTGAAGAGCGGTGAGCTGAGGTCACAAGACACAGGGGCGGGAAGGGGCACGGGCGGTACCTCAGGGCGCCCCCGCGCGGCGGGAGGCTTCCGCCACCTCCCTGCGCGCGGGGGTTTGGGCTGTGGCCTGAGGGAGAGCTGCCCCGTGCGAGCAGTTTTCCTCCCGGCCATCATTCCCGGGGGACCGGCTAAATTTCACAAGTTGTTCCCTTCTTCCAAGCCAGCCGAGACCCCACGCTCCTTCCCCACACTTCAAGATGGAGATGGAAGCTACTGCGTGTCAGCATTCGAGCCCCGGCGGTGGCGAGTGGCCCCAAACCCCAGCGCCTGCCACGCTGCGGGCCCAGAGGCCATCGCCACAAACCCCCTTGCAGTCAAATGGTCCCTGTCCTTAAATCAGACTCAGTCCTAAGATCGTCGTTCTTACTACACTGCCTAAATAGTGCCTCGTGCGCCTCAGGGGAGCGGGGAGTGAAGGGGGTTTTATATAGCACGTCTCTTATTCGTGCCTTGTGTGCAAGGCCAAATTTAATTCACAGTAAACAAAATGTTGCGTTCTATTCTTCGGAAGCAAAGCTGACACTACTAATTTTTCAATAAATTAAGGCCTACAAGATGGTATAGCTTAACAGTATAAGGGCAAGAATAAGTTCTAGTTTGAAAAATTAATAAAATCTGTCTGACAGCATAAACGTTAACATTATTTATGTGAAACCATTTCCGCTCTGATCTCACAGATGATAGAGGCATTGTCAGCGGTAATGACATCATGACTACATGGGTAATTAACTTGTAATTCCTTCACTGAAACATCAAACAATTGCACTGTTACTAATGTGAGGAAATGACACCAAGTTCCATTGGAAAGGGAGAAAAAGGCAGAGCTGTGTCAAGATTCAATAGATGTTTCCCCTTGCAGTGTCCCCTGAGCCAGAGACTTATATAACGCAATGTCCTCAAAGGTGCTTAAAAACCTCTTGCCAGCAAGGTTAGCTCAGCAGAAGATGGTTTGTGCGTTTGAATGGATACCTAGAGCTCAAGTGTATATTACCACATTAACCAGTGGTAATGTACAGCCTGTTTTTTATCAGATGAACCACTACTGAGCACAGACCGAGTGAAAAAGTCCCCTACCTGGGCCATTGGCCACTTTCTTCACTCTAATTAGCTTTCCAGAGGTCTAGCACACACACGTGGGTTGGAGATGTATGTATATGTATAATAAGGGTATGCAACATTATAATTTCTGGGTTTTTTTCTAAATTCTGATTTTTAATATTTTTTCTAGACTCTGATCTTGATTCCAGCTCAAACCAATAGTAAAGCTTCTGCTAATTTAATAGAGAGAACTTTGCCATTAAACTTCCACAAAGAACAGAACAGATTCTTCCATTTAATTGTGCAGCAATTTTGTAAACATGCATCCAGCCATTTGAGTTAGTTTGTGCAGGATGCATGTTTTTTGTGTCCCACACACCATACTCTGCGCAGATGCACAGCCTTGGAAATCATGCCTAGAGTCAAGGACTGCACTCTGCTGGGTTTATTAACACCAGCTCAGAAAGTGAGAGGGTGCCCTGGCTTTAGCAAGGGCTCTCTATAATTGTTCCAAGTACTTCAGATCCAGGAATCCACCTTCAGAGCCTTTTCTTGGTGTGTGACATACATCCTGGTGACACTCACGTAGCACGCTGCTGAAGGACAGCTGGGGCACATCTATATTTGTTCCATTGCTCATTGCTGGCATGTCCCTATCTGAGCAAAGAGGCGGTCTAGGGTTACAGCAATAAGTCTTCCAACTGCAGTCATAGGAAAGTGGCAGGGAATTGCTTTCATGTGAATTAATTTTTACTAGGGGAAATAAATATGAAGTTTGATGCCATCTGAGCTATCAGAAGAATTTATGACATCTTAAGATAGAAGGCAAGTTTTTAGGTAGTAACATTCTTTGTTATATATTTTCGATAATTGATGGTCACGGACTTAAACATTCTTCACTGTAATTGTATCTGTGCCTGTAAACTGAGCAAACACTGAGCGATCATCTGAAAATCTTATTTAGGCAGCAGGGTTCCAGATGAGCTTAATTAAGTTCATTTTAATTTATGTAATTTAATTTCATTTTGGTAGAAAAAATACTTGTTGATTCACTTTTCTAGTTAGTAGTAGCTTCCAAAGCAAGCCTTATTGTTATAATTATGGGGAAAAAAGTCTTTGCAGGAGCCAGACAACATTTTCTGGTATGTGTCAAGACATTTTCTCTGTTTAATATGTTAGAATTTGCATGATTTATTTTATTGCCTTTAGCATAAATCATTTTCTGCCTAACTTCGGTGTTTTTATCTATAGTAAGGTATTGTTAGCTGTAGAATCCGTACCCATGTCTGCAGTGCCAGAAGACAAACGGTGAACTTCTGTGTGTGTTTTCTTACAGCTCCAGCAGGCTGGACTGTTTTCAGTCATTGATACAAAACCAGAGAGTGGGAGGTTTCTTAGCATTTTTCACTGGTTTGAGAAGTTGCTTTCTAATAACTCACTGACTGTGTTGACTTCGTTAGCTAAGTAATGCTCAGGAATATTAGCAAAATATTGATGAAATAAATTTGAGGTGATAGCAAGTACTTGAAACTACAAAGACCATAAAAAGTAGTTTGAAAGCAAAGCTTATGCAAAAACTTCTGCAGAAGCTCCGATAACCTTGATGTCTGACTGACCTTTTGGCTTTTTTCTGCAAGAAAGAGGTTTTAAAACTTTCATATGCTTCACTGAGCTAGTACTAGATGTAACTATGGGTTCATTACTGTTCAGCTGAAATCCTTCCATGAACTCTTTTGATTGTAATAGTAAGTTGCTGGGAAAACAGACCTGGGTAGTTTTGTAGCTGTGATTTTGTTAGTGCTGGTGAACAGTGGAGGGCTGCAGGGATGTTGCAGCTCTGACAGAGCACCACATGGTCTCTCTGTACTAACGTTATTTCATGGGCTGTTGCTAATACGGGCTGGTTGGAAAGAGTGGGCTTGGGGAGTCAGCGTTAAAATTGCCTTTGCAGCTTTAATGCTGTCTCATGTGCATCTGCTTTATCATACAGCTTTGCATTTCACATCCACGCGCTCTTTTCACGCCTCTCTCATTCTACAGAATGGACAAAGTGTTCAAGCTCCAGGTCAGAGCGGACTTCTTTCAACGCACGGGTCAATGGCCTGCCTTGCTTCCTAGTTACTGTATGCTTTATCATGGAGATCATTATCAGTCTTGTTTCTGAGCTTCATTTATGTTAAAATACATATTTTCACAGCACCTGAGAACCCCTAAAGGGCAGTATTTTTTCCTGTTTTATACAAAGGACCTGAGAACTGGTCTGAGAATAATGTTAAAAGAAACCTCAAGTTTCAGTATCAAGAATGGCAACTCGAAAAATCCAGAACGTGATTTTTTGGGGCATTTGCTATCGTGTTATGTGGCATCAGTGGTCACAAGAGAGGGCATCCTACAGTATGCTTGACTGACAGTTCAGAAAGAGCACTTGACAGAACCTGCAGGGTGAGCAGACTTCAAATCAGACCACGTCAAATTGCACAGAACAGCACTAAGTGCGCCTGAAGCACAGTCGCAGCGTTGAGCCAAGGACAGGGCTACTCCACAGTTTCAAAATCAGACATCAGGGTCACAGATGAGCCACTCATAGGGTGCACACCAGAGACAGCTCTCTACTGTGCTTGGCACGGAGGTGAGGAAAAACAAGCTTCCTGTGGCTTCACTTCAGAAGCTTCACTTAGGAAGTGACACTACTGGCTTTGGTCTTTCCCATGCCTACCTCCAGGCCCTGAGCAGTTCTCAGCCAAACCTATTCCATCTATATATTTTTAAGCAAGAAAAACTCATGTTTGACATCTAAGCATGTAGCTGAGGATCTTTCTTTTCTTTTACAGGATTGAGACTTGGCATCTCAAAAGCCTCACTGAGGATACCAATGTCATCCAGATCTGGCAGCACAAGAGAGTATGAAACTATTGACCAGTGGCCCGGTCATTCAGCTTCCCCACGAGTCCCAGAGTCTAGTGAGACTGAGGCTGAAGGCTTGATATTTTATCATATGGATCTTTATGGATCAAAGGAGAGGTTTGATATCTTTCCTGAAGAGCCATCTGGTCAAGAAGACAGATCTCTGGGGGATACCAGAAGGGAATTCCCATTGAGTAGTGAAAAACTTCAGCCCTCACAAGAAGCTGGATATGACTTGGAAAAGGAGGTTGCAGAGTTGGCCAAGATGTACGGACTTGATGAGGATAGAGAAAAAGAGCTTGAGCTTCTTGGAGGACATCTGGAGATGATGGAGAGCAGACGGCCACCTGCTCGCACAGAAAAAGCAGGATCACAAGGCTCCGTATATAATGCATCAAAAAGCAGTTCTCCAGTGAAAGACCAAAGTCAAAGCACAAAGCAGCAGGGACTTCCTGGCAAGGCTTCTCAAGAGGAAGATCAGAGCAAAGCCAGAGCAGAGGATGAGGCTGAGAGCCACATATGGTCCAGAGAGGGGCTTAGTGGCAGTGGCATGTCGGATGAGTGCAGCAGTCAGGCTGTCAGTGAGGAGGAGGAAGCAGCGGATGTTTTTTGTTCTACCTGCAAGATGCCAATCCGAGCTTTTGACAAACTGTTTGGTGAGCACAAGGATCATGAGGTGGTTCAGCTCCTTAGTGCTGTGGAAAGTGAAAAGGTAAGAGTAATACAAGTATTCTGCGGTCCCTCTAAAACAGTGCCAGACATACTAAGAATCATGCTGTGTGTGTTTTGGTAGGAGGAGATTCATAAAAACATGTGCAAGCTGGAAGAGCAGATTGCTCAGATGGAAAACTTCACCAGTCACTTGGAGGAAATCTTCATCACTGTAGAGGTAAGGCATTTTTTTCTTGGGCTTTGTGGTACCGGGGTTAGAACAGTTTTCACAATCATAGTGTTCAGTTGTTAATAAGGCAAGTAATTACGGTAACAGAGCATAGAGTTATCTTGGGGTTTGCCTAGACAGGTACTCAGGAAAATTAATCCTAATTAATTTTTTAAGTGAGCTAGTAAAACCACATTAAGCATTTGCACAGAGACTTGCATTCAGAAATAAAGTGAGCCCCCACTCAGGTTATCTTAGTTTTAGATGGCCAAGGACCTGTGATCTAAGTAGTCCATCCAGAGTGTACCCCTTGCGTTCACTCAGTTTCATTTACAGAACTGCCAGATACAGGCAAGCCCTTGGACCAGCTGCATCGAGCTACAGCACTTCAAGGGTTGTCCTCCTGCTTGGCTGGTGTCAAGTGGGCCCCGGGGTTAGGGGATGAGCTGGCAGCAAGTCAAACTAAAGCAGTAACTCAAGGCACCTACTGTCTTTTCTCTGCTGCATGTGACACAGAAGGACATGGGTGCCTGAGCAGTGGGCAGCAGCTGGCAATAAAGCCTTGCCCGCTTCTTACATCTTTCCTACTAATGCTTTCTCCAGCAGCTAGTGAGAATACCAGCATTAGCTCAGCTCAGCTCCCCCAGCACGAATCCATGGATCCCACTGGGTTGCCATGGTTTCCCTCATGGAAGGATATGCTTGACTGTGTTGGTGGAAACACTTGTGAGGTTATGGCTAGGATATATCCCTAGTTGTGCTCTCTGGGCTTAGGTTGGAGACAGCTGCCTCACGTCATTGTTCTTCTTATAATATCTGATGCTCTTATTATGTCTGGAACCAAATCCAACACTCTCTTGTACCTCAGTGGGGGTGAATGATTAGAATAAACCCCTAAACATGCAAATTAGTTAACTTACAGCTTCTGTGTACTGACATTGCCTCCCTAGCAAGGAGAATTTTAGGCAGACCTGGGTGAGATTTTTTCTGGCTGAGCTATAGGTCAGGCCTGACACCAAAGAATAAACCCCCAAATGCCTTGCAGGAAAACTTTGGGAGGCAGGAGCAGAATTTCGAGGTGCATTACAACGATGCAGTGCAAGTGCTTGCTCAGAAGTACGAAGAGCAGTTGGAAGCACTGGGGGAAGAGAAGAGGCAGAAGCTGGAAGCTTTGTATGGGCAGCTGGTCAGTTGTGGGGAACATCTTGACACCTGCAAGGAGCTGACAGACACAACCCAGAAGCTTTTCCTGGAAAATGACAAAGCCAATTTTATGAAGGTAAAGAGCTTTAACTGGCAAGGCCCCTTCTAAATACTCTTTGCTGCTTGCAAGTAGTCGCCAGCAGGGAAGTCCCAAGTGGCTTTATTGCTGGAGAGCATTTGAGGTGCTTGATCCATGGTGCTCTCGCTGCTCCAGGTGCTTGACATGGTGGCATCGACTTAGTGGGGCAACACAATGGGGCCAAAATGCAGAAGCAGCAGCAGAAGTTGGTAACTTGGATGCTCAGTGATTTCTGAGTCTCACTGGGGTTCAGAAAGAAGATACCTCTCTAAAAAGCTTATCTCAGGAAACTCTGGAAGCACTTAGTGTTCATTGCCTCATGCAGGCTCAGCTCTCTTGCTCTATTCTGGGCTCACAGCAGGCAGGCTGATGCAACCACTTTGGAAGATGTTTCTTTTTCTTGCTCATTTTGTTGGAAAGTTCAGCTGAACAGGAGGCTCTGAAATAGGAGCTCCTGCAAAGTGATGGATGAATCCCACTATTGAGGAGGTGTCGAGAAGTTATTTTTCTTCAGCAGGTAGAAAAATAATTGGGAAAAAAAAATGAGAATCTTCACTGCTGATAAGTGATTGCTCTAATCTGAGCTTTCCTATGACTCAGGTGGGTGGGAGCATTTCTATAGCACAGCCACCGTAACTTCTGAACCGGACAGTAAACAAATCTCCTACCACCTCCCCTCTGCTCTAATGGATCAGCTTGCTGTGTCCCTCCAACCTGCTGAGTTCTTTGCATGAGCTGATTTTTCCTGTTCCTCTGCATCTCTGGAATAACTTTATTTTCTCCTTAGCTCATAAGCAGTTTTACATCCCCCCTAGGAACCATTATTCACCAAGAAGTGAACAGCTCTTGGTCATGAGCTCTCAGCTGCTTAGGTTTCTCCAGGGACTGTGTGGCTGTCTTCAAGTAACATGCCCTGCTCAGACTCCCTCCAATCCAGATAACTTTCACTAAGTTATTTTCCCCAGCTGTTGGCACTCTGGACAACTGAGGAAGGATACAGTCTAGAGTCTAGATGGGTAGACACTGGTCACTGCCTGATATTGCACGTTATCTTACCGTAAATTCAGCCAAGATCTGTCAACTTGAATGGACAATTAGATGCGCCTTTGTTCTCAGAGCTGGGTGAGAGCCAATTAGCTCGCTCTAAGGGTTGCATTTGGGACAATTCATGTAAAACAGGTCACCAACATGATGTAGGCTGCCTCTGGACTAATGCAAGAAATGTGTCTTTTGTGTCTTTAACACTCTCTCTTTTTTCCTACAGGCAGCAGTAACCATGGTTGACAGGTAGTATCACAGTTTGGGATTTTGTGTCACATTTCTTCCTGTTAATTGGACCTGTTATTGGAGACACTTGCATGTTCTGGACTCCATTCAGGCACACAAATGTTATCTAAGCTACTAGAGCTATTGAAATCTTTAGTATTTCTGGTTTAGACTGCAGCAGGAAAAGTTGCTCTAAGAAGTTTAACACTCACAACTAGGTTTGAGCCAATTTCAAAAAAATCAAAAGGAGAGTTAGAGCATGAATAAATCACTGTTTTCATTTTAGTCATAAGGAACTAATTTCAGTGACTGGGAAACAGGATTGCTAAATATCTTGAAAGAAATGCTCTGGCTACAAATCTGCCTAAAACTGAGCTCCCTAAATAGATTAGTAACAGGCTCATTTATGCGTTAATATAGAGGGGTAGAAAGTCAGGCTGTGGGAGTTCAAAGCAGATACTGAAAGATCTTGGAGCAGTTGGAAGAAATCTTAAAGCACACTAAATCAATTGCAAAAACTATATATTTAAATTTACTGTCATTGTTTATGAAAACACAGAGAAAAGATCACCCCTGTGTTTCAAATTTACAACACCTAGAACCATGAGCATCATAAGTTCTAAATAATAAAAGTCATGGAGCTAATGGCTTGCTGCCCACAGAGGGGTGCTGGGGAAATCTCACTCAGCGCAGTGGGTCAGTGGGAGCGCAGTGTGTGGCAGCCAGCTCACTGCCTGGGCAGGGCACACAAAGTGTGGTCCCTCAGTCCCATCAGCATCCAGCTCTGTTTAGCGTCCTGGAGCACTGATCTGATGTATGGCCGTTATCTCCAAGCAAAGGGTGTGGGGAGGCTGAGCTTTGTACAGCTATGAAAACAGTATTGTAAGGAACTAGCTGTTATTTGAGAGTTCGCTGTTCTTTTCCTCTTACCAATAGGTATCATAGGAGGGTATCTCCAACACTGTGGTACTTCCAATTAGACATTTTTTTTCTTCCTTTGATTATAGACTGGAAGAATTCTTAAAGAAAGAAGTGGATTTAGAGCTTTCAACACTGCCAGACTTTGAAGAGCGCATCATAGATTTCTCTGAAGTTGAACAACTAATGAACTCCATTAATACTATTCCAGGTACTCTTCCTATATGATAATTATTTCAGACCTATTTACATCTAATTAAGGATACATATTAAACAGAAGTCTATTACTTCTTTTAAAGGAGAAGTGCGAAGGCAGAATTAGCTTCTCCCTAGTTTTTCCTCTAGATTTTTTTGTTTGCCTGTATATACAGAGACACCAGAAGCTATTTTTGGATATTTTTTTTTCATTTGTTTTCTGTATAAAATTACCAGAACTGCCAAGTTTGGTCTTCCCTGCTTTTGCTGGATAATTTCGTAGAAGACTCACAAAGACTTGCCCCTTCTGCTGAGGGGTCAGGCATGCTTAGTTGGTGATAACTTCTCTTACCTTGCCGTTGCTTGAACAAAATACAGAGGGACACCAGACTGCTTTAAACAACCTGTGCAGCTTCTCTCATTAACCATATTTCAGTGGCTTGCTCCTCTGCTATTTAGCAAACATTTTCCACCGGAAACAGAGCAAAACCCAAACAAATTTCTAATAATTAAAAAAATAAAAATATGAAAGATTTTAAACCTTTTCTGGAACACCACAAACGGTCAGAAAGAACAACATGAGTTTTTTATGCCCATACATTGTGTCTTCTTAAACTAAAATAGCATTTGCTACTAGTTCGCTTGTGCTGCTGACCCCATGTTGGACAGCTTTTTCCCTCATCTTTCCTCCAGCAGCTCCTCAGCCCCTGGGCTGGTGCTCAGCAGTGCAGTGTGTGTCAGATGTTGCTCCTGCAGGGCCATACTACCTCACAGGGAACAACATTCCTCCGAGGCAGGGGAGGACAAGTTTTCAGAGGAGGGTTAGGGTGAGGCTTATGTATTTTGTTGTTGTGATTTTGATTTGAAGCAAGACTAGTTCATACACCAGTGACCTGATTATCTGCAACTATGTACAGGGTCAGCTCCTAACTTTTCTTCATGTGGGAGGAATATGACTGTTCAATGCCTAGGTTTTGTGCAAACACCTTTGTAAGAGGAGCGGTGTTTGCCTGTGAGCAACATACCATGCTTCTACATTCAAAAACTGACTTGTTTTCCCCTCTGCAGCTCCTTGTGCCCCTGTAATCAATCCCCAGGCTCCCAATGCAGCGACTGGCACCTCACTGAGAGTTTGCTGGGGCCTCTTCTCAGATGACACTGTCGAGTGCTACCAACTGTGCTATAAACCAGTGAGCAACGAGAGGCACAGTGATGAACAAGCAGGTAAGGAGGCCTGGACCCAAGGGGACACCTCAGCCCCCCACTGGCAAAACCAGCTGGTTCCAAAGTGCCTCTGGACTTGCTGTGGCAACCAGTGTACTTTCTGTGCACTCTCCCCACCACCAAAACTGTCATATCTGCCACCATGTTTCCTGCTTCTGGCTTTGTCACTCTTCCCCCTGCCACATCTGTCATGCTGCCAGCTGCAGCAGGACCCATCACAGGAGCAAAGACAGGATGGAGCAGCAGCTGGGATAGCAGGATTGGGAAGGGAACAGTGGATGGAGTCAGGTCTCAACGTAGCATTTCCTTTCATGGAGGGTGGGCGCTGCGTTAGACACACATACGCTGCATCCACTGCAAAGCACAGTATTTTTAGATGAATTTATAATTCAACATATTATCAGCACGCCCACTGAAACTCCCACAGTCATTTTACAGTTTATCTCAGTGCTAGTAATAGGCTGTAACTCCCCATCACCCACACGCACAAGAAAAGAACCACAGAACCATCCTAAAATGTGCCAGCCTTATGACAAAACTACCTTTGCTAATAATATTCTTGCACAACCTTTTACTGAAAACACCCAGTGACTTCTCCAGCAAAAGTGGAAGCCAGTAGAGTGCCAAATGGCCGCTTCAGAAAGAAAAGCAGGACCTATCCAAATTTTATAAGATGAAGAATGAGAAATGAGTAGTGCAATAGCTTTGGCTCTTGTCCCACTGCTGGGATGAGATGACCAGACAGCATCCCCAGAGTGGGAACGTGCAGGGTCGTTTTCGAAAAAATTCAGTGACAGGTAGGTGACCTTTTTTTCTGTTTTTTTTTTTCCTGAGTGATGTGGTTCCTTCAGAAGCTGCTGCATTATCTGATTTATGCCTCCTTAGAGGAAGGCATGGTGAAACAGCCTGACAGCTAATCAAAGTGTACGGAGCACAAGGAGCTCTCTTGAACTCAGCACACAAAACAATGCGCCTCAACTCCATTATTTGAGGCAGCTTTGGGGAAGAGTGGGTAACTGTGTGAAGGCACTGTAAATGCTTTGTTGTTTCCATTTCAGAGTGTACGCTAAAAGTCAAAGAAACATACTGCACCATTACTGATCTGTTGCCGAATACACAGTATGAATTTTGGGTCAGTGCTTTAAATGCCTCTGGTATCAGTCCACCAAGTGAAAAAGCAGTTTATGTAACAGGTAAAAATATTTTATTCATACGACTATGTGACCTTCATAGTGAAATTCACAGTCATCTCTGAATTTTATGCCAGTAATGCTTTCTGGGCACTTTGTTTCTTGTGATGTAAGTCTACTGACTGCATGGGAATGTCCTACTTTTATTTGGAGAGACTATCAGGCCAATTGTCCCTGTTTTAGAGTTGAAGAAACAGAAGCACAGAGACAAAATAAGTTATTTAAATGCAAGCATGTAGAAGAGTTGGGAATAAGGCTCAAGTCTCCCTGTTTGCCAGGTGGATGCCAGCCCTCCTTGCATTGGCCTGTAGGTATTTTGTGGATTGACCTGCTCTGCTGCCCTTTGTAACTGCAGTTCAGTTTTGTGAAATCCTGACATCAAATTGAGCAAGTCAGAGTGAGACCTTCAAGGACTTGTTCCCAATGTCTTTGACATCTTAGAGCAGAGAAGAGATGCACCTTCATAACAAAGATAAAACCAATGATACAAAGAAAATGATTGTGGAATCAGTCTCTATGTTACTTGTCTGATTAATTCTCTTGGGACCTTTATAGTCCAAATTAAGTCTTTTAATAGTACTGTTAATTGCCCTGCCTGCTGTTTATTGGCCATTGGGGAAGCAGGTTTCTTTAACTACATAGTATTATTACACAACTTTGTTCTATTTTTTAAGTCTTCAAATCATGTTTGTTGCAAACATCTTCAAGCAACAGCTTAGAATTGTTCTTCTGCCTACTTTTTAGCTCCTTCACCACCTACCATAAAGAGTAAAAAGATCCGAAGCTGTGAAAATGCAGCACTGGTGTGCTGGGAATCTAGAGACATTAACCCTGTTGATTCCTACACGGTTGAATTGTCCAAGCTGACAGACGAAGAAAATGGCGATACTATTACTGAGTGAGTCACTGTTCTATCAATCCATGACCTGGAGAGATGAAACCATTTCAAGTCATGTGGCATCAGATAGCACTAAGACAGGACCCATGACCCTTTGGTGAATTCACCTTTATGAACATTCCTTTTAGTACAATTAATTGTATAAATGTTAATAGAAAATGACGATTCAGGGTATGGGAAAAGGGCAGAAGCAAATGTAAAAATCTGCATAGTCTGTCACAGACTCTCTCTTGCCCCCACTAATGACAACTGTACAAGGTAAAGTGTTGTTCATGGGTTACAAAAGAAGCTGATCATGTAATTTCTTCTTTGTTGTTCACAAACATAATCTCAAAGGCCTACCTTTGTTCTCTACCCTATCATTTTCCATGGATTTATTTTCTGTAGATCTATCGTTGGGATTCCTAACTGCGAAGTCCTAATTCACCTCCAGCCAACACAAAGCTATCACATCTGTGTTAGAGCCCTAAACCTGGGTGGTTCCAGTGAAAGAAGTGAACCTGTCCTGATACACACCACAGGTACTGTACAGCTCAGAACAACTCCAGCAGCCTATTGTAGCACCTATTATCTCAACAGAAAGGTTCCTGCGGGTTTCAATGGCCTCTGGATCAGGTCCTAATCTCTTACATCTAATTAGACACCTGGTAACCTTTTAGGAATGAAAAAAAAACTTTTTGTAACAAGAAGTGCATTGCTTTAGCTCTGTAATTTAAAATTATTTCTGTCCAGTACATTTGATAGTTGAAAGTTACTCATTTCTAAACATTTTAAAAGACAATATCAACCCAACGCCCCCAGATGTTGCCAGCTTGCCAAGTACTGACACACCAATGAAGAAAGTTGTAGTGTGATTTTACTGTACTTCAGAGATTAGCCTGTAATGATGATGCTGCTGGAAAGTATGGCTGAGAGAGTCAGTCAGCACTTTCCAGAGTCATTTGGATATGCAAAATCTTCCTCTGTATATATTAGAACATTTTCAGCTTGGCTGGGGAAGCTCTCAGGGCTGGTTCCCTTTGTTCATCAGGAAAAAGGCAGTCCAGCCTGCAGCTGGAAGCTTTGCTTTTGGTAACTGACATAGCATTATCCTCTCTGCTCTCAGTGCCACGCTGGGAAAGGATTAACCTTCTCCCCCAAAGGGAAGTTGGAAGCTCTTTCCTCTCCCAACTGTCTAATCAAAGCTCATTTTAATGACTTACAGGCCGACACCTGTTTTCATCTTCACCACTGCTATAATGATGCTGCAGCTTCACTGGGGGGTCTCAAGCCACCCACATCACTTACAGATGCATTCACACCATACCTGTGTCTCTTCTGCCCTTACCTCCTGGGAGAGATTTACAAATTGTGCTTACTCAGCAATCTGGCCACACATCCATTAATCTGCAAAAGGCTACTTTTCAGTAAGAAACCTGTCTGCTACACATCAGTGACACCACAGAAAAGAAATGGTCATTCTTAAATCCCTGGAGAGGAAGACTGTCATTGTGTTACCATTGTTTGTGTGGATTTCAACTCCTTAAATCAAACTCAATATTTGAAATTGCCAATTCTGCTTGCACAGCATGTGTTTGTTTTCAGCAGCCCATGCCTGTAATTGCCCTGTCATTGTTTGTATTGTATTTGCAATGAAGTAACTTGCAGTTTGATTATAATGATTTCATTTGGGATTAGCATGGAGAGATTTATCTTCTCTGAGTCTACATTATGCAAACAGCTGATGCAAATTGATCTGTCAGCTGCAAGCGCTCACCTCCAACACTGGGAATGACCTTTGATTCTTACTTACTGGGGTGGATACACAAACACCAACTACAAACAGCAGCTGTGACGCACGTGGCTGCTCATCAGAGCGCAGTGCGTCAGACCTGCTTTGTGAAGTCTCCGAAGGGAGAAAGGCAGAAGTACTTTTATCCTGGGCTGGCTTAGCTGACTTACCTCTTTCAGGGCTGATCTGATGAGGAGCTGCTGAAGTATGAAGGATGCTGCATGTGGCACCTTTGTAGGGGTTCCTTCTCTTCAAACTGTGCCCAGCATTTATGTGGAAGAGTGAGGCCATGGAGAGGCCTTTAAGCCCCCCTTCTCCTTTCAGTGATTAAAAATAGATCACTTCGGCTCTGACGAAGATGACTTGAAACCGGACAGTCCATTGCAGGGAGGACACCTCATAGCTACTTCCTGCGCAACGCCGGCAGCTTTGAGCCCTGGTTGGGTTCAAAAGCAGGTTAAGGCCCCTTTTCTGCTTTTCACAAGGCTGTAACTAAATAGTGTGAAGCTGTAAAATACCCATTTATTTGAAAAAGTCCAAATGGACAGCCTTGCCCTCTCAATGTCAGCCACAGATTCCTTCCAGAGCACTGGTTAATATTTTTGTGGATCCAAATGTTTCACCACACCCTTGCTGCAAACCCTAATGCCACAAGGAGTTGCTGGAGTTATCCTCAGGCATTCTCTCTTGCAGGCACCTACTTCTGCCTTAATGAGGACACAGCCCATCCTTTACTGGCAATTCTAGATGATGGATTTACAATTGCATGCGATGAACTGGAAAACCCAGAGTGTGATCTGCCTGTCTATGACAACAGCTTTACAAGGTATACAGAAGAATTTCAGTTGCAACTAATGCATGTGTTTTGCCCATGACACACCCCTCCCTTGAATTTAAATCCACTAAAAAGGTTTACAGGTATTGCAGCTCTCCTCACCTTCAAGCCAGGCACCAAGTAAAACTTCCAGACTGTATGTGTGTGTATAATGTATAGTGTTTTTTTTCTATCTTTGTTTTTGCATAAGTGACTATGGTTGTGTTCAGTTTTAGACAACTGCAAACATTTTTGTCGGTCCTTTTAAAATACGGATTACTCATCTTTTAGAAAATCAGATTTATTTTAAGGTATTTCAAGTTGGGCTCCTAAGACAACTGTTCAGTTTGAATTGGTAGGCTTTCCCCATAGTTCCTTGGAGAGTAAAACTCTCTATCCATTTATCCAGGCTCCATAGTTTCACTGGGGTTATTGTTCCCAAGCACCATTACTGAACTCCCCTGTGACTTGCTGCTCTTTTCTGAGAATTCCTAGGGTGACTAATAAATATTATCTGCAACATCTCCCTTTGCATGATGTGTGCACTGACTTCTATTAAATTCCAAAACTTTCTTCCCATTTAATTCTTCACAGAGTCCAAAACCCCCAGGAAAATATCACAAGGAAAAAAAAAATCAAACCCCATATACTCTTACTACAGCACTAGTGGGATTTAAAAAAAAAAAGGCATAATTATTAGGTTATCTTTTAATTACAGTGATCCAGCACTTGCACACTTCCAAGACTTGAGGAGCTGCTCTTCTCTGCTGGCTGTTACTCCCTCTCTCCTGCCCCTTCCTCCCCAAGCTGCCGAGGCGATAGAGCCTTGCACATAGTATGAAGGAGGCTCTGCCCATCCTTCCTGGGTCTTGGTTTCACATGTAGAGATTTGGGGGCTGTTTTTATATAGCTCTGTCCAATGGAAACCACCAAACACTCATCTTATGTAAAACTTGTTCACTACAGCAAATACTGCAGAATGGGCAAAAAAAACTATTGGTGCTTTGGGTACCTGACCCTCATCTTTGAGAGAGGCTTGTGTAGTTCAAAGCACAGTTGGTCTGTTTGGTTTTGTTTAAATAGATGCCAGGAAGTGTCTAATCGGGCTTTCAGCAGCTCTCATTGATTTTGTGAGTTTAAATCTCTCTCTCTAGCTGCTCTTCGGTACTTAAGCATCACTTGGAAGTTAATGCAAGTTCATAAAGAGGGTTACAGATGCAGCCAGCCACAATTACGTACAGACCTACTCACACATGCTGGGCACCTTCAGCTAAATTTGAACAGGTATTTAAGTGCCAAAGCAAATGCTAAGGAAAGGAGAGGCATCTGAATACTTACCTCTTGCTGAAAGATCCAGCTGATACTATTTGGGCCTAGAGATTTTACTTTAAAAACAGAATGAGGCCCTTTGCCATTGAAATGAGAGATTTAGCTTGCCAAAATGTGTGTATCCAGTCAGAACCATGGAAACCGTGTATAACCAGGACAGGCATCTGCAGACACAGAATAATACAAGCCCACAACTTAGCCCCTCCATGGAAATGTAATGTTACTAGAGGGCTCAGCAGAAAAGAGCCAGGAGATAGAAGATTCTCTTCATTAAAGTCATCACGATAAGCCTAAATGGGACTTCATCCCACTTCCACAGGGTGCTTTTATGTTTCACATAAACAGCCAGAGCTGGCACTCATCTCATTCTGAACTCTGAGGCTGAGTTTTTGATGCCACTGTGAACTCTCAGAAGCCTCTTTCATGCCAAGATACTGTGAAAAAAAAAAAAAAGAAAAAGCTCCCAAGCTGAAATGACTAACACTCATACTATAAGGAAATTACATTGCAAACTCTTCTTTCTGAAGTTTGTGTGATCTCCGGAAGGCTAATGGGCTTCCTAACCACAGCAGCTCTTACGGTCTGACTCAGGTTTGCCTCGGTGGCTTTGCAGCTCTCATTACTATGGTAATATTTTGTTCACAGATGTTTACCCATCCATTTTGCATCATTCCTTTTCCTTCTCAAACTGTAGCAGCACAGCCTCTCTGAGTCCCGATTTCAGCAGCCTTGAAGCTATTCGCAAGACATCTATGTGCACTTGTAATGAACTGTACGCTTGCTTTAAGTGATTGCTGCTGAGGTGGCACAGAGTACAGATATCTTGCTGTGGTTGCCCATCCTCACACATCAGGCCCTCCAAATGCTCTTTCTCAGCATTACCTAGAGGTAGATGAGCTCAGATGCCAGCAACATCCTTTGCCTTTGTAAGTTACAAATTACAAAGTCATCTCTAAAGATACGACCCTACCACAGAAACATACATGTTGTGTGTGACTCCCCATCCAAAACTGAAAGTGTGTTTTGAAACCTCCTATCCCCTGTGATGCAGCAATGACAGCTAATACACTGCGTACTGTCCTGAGGAAAACCTGGGGTGTAGTCTTACAGGATTCATGTTGCCCTCTTAAATGGAGTTACGGTGTTTCAGAGGCATTTGACATGGGTTATTCCACCCAACTTTCTCGCTTCAGAACCTGTGTTTTTGCAGACTTGCATCTTCAAAGCGCCCAGCTCCTTTGACTCTGAGGCTGTGCCTGTAAATCAAGCTGAAGGGTCTCTCTGTGGTATATTGTCTTTGCCTCTCCTACAGATCTTTTTAAGGAGTCATCTTCTACATGGTTCCTATCATAAAGGCTAGGAACTGCAGTCTACTGTTAAAAATTTTCATGGCCCAGGTACCTAGGCATATTCCAAGCTCTCCTACTTCAGTTCTTGCTGGTCTCTCCAAACACAGCATAGGCAGGTCTCCTCCTCCCCAGCTGTCACAGGAGTTTCATGCTATTACAGTGTTCAGCTCCTGATGGTAAGTGACATTTAAAGCCCTGGGCTGTTTGGGAAGAAAATACAAAAGCTGTAGCCTTTTCCCCCTGCTATGCTGGGGTTCACCAGAACATTCTCTTTTCTAGCAAGTAATAACTTTCCCAGAAAACCCAGGCAGCACAGGATGCTGTCCTCCCTATTCCTGAAAGTGCCCAGGGTACTCATTTATACAGAACTACCCACAGGTAAAAACAGGATAGATGTCACAAAGAAATCTGCAGGTTCTGTGTCAGGTCCTCAGCATGTGGACTTTGCTGTAGTCAAAAATCCATGCTGCACTGCTAAGGAGATATCAAAAGCGGCTTTTGTTTATTGATATGTAATATCCAGGTACGTTACATACCTAAACATTGTAAACAGCGTTGCAGAGAGTCCCTGCCAAAGCGCATATTCCTGTCTGTCTCCCACAGGTGTATTGGGATCCTGGGCAGTCTGATCCCATTTCCAGGAAAGCATTACTGGGAGGTGGAAGCCGAGGAAGATACAGAGTACAGGATCGGTGTGGCTTTTGAAAACACTCCAAGACATGGTTATCTGGGGGCAAACAACTCATCCTGGTGCATGAGGCACATCATCACACCATCGAGGTAAGGGCTGTGGAAGCTACAAGTCTCCTACAGGAACACCTCCTACATGTACACCCGCAGGCAGAGCAGCAGAGAACTCCTACTTGCAGGGGGCAGCCAGAGATTTTATACCAAAACCCAGACCGAGCACTTAACCAGGGGCCTCTGACATTCCACCATTGGCACTGTGAACTGGTGTTGGAAGGATACTGTAACCTTTAACCAAATCCTCCTGCTTAATAACATTCTCACATTGAAATAGGCAGTCCCAGGAACAAATCTGAATAAAATCTGCATTACAGAAGTTAGATGTAAAGGCCTTGTTTTAGGTCACCGAAACCCCAGTGGGAAGACAGAGAGTAATAGATCCATGTAACCGAGAAACTACGTATCTGGCTAAACCCGGTTGTATGCAACTGGTTTTGATCTCTCTTCTGCCTATGGAAGTACCTAACAGCTATACCTGCATGCAGAAATGCTGTCTCGCCTCATGCCTCAGCTGGACCCCCTGGCTCTCCCCAGACACCATTATATTAGCATCATTGCCTTGGACTCCAGAGATTCGGGCACCCTGTGAAGCATCCAGGAGCAAGAAAACAAGTCGCACCCCCCAGGCATCCCTGAGGGTTGCCTGCTGACTGTCTGAATGGCTCCCTGCTCAGCCTGCCAGAGTTGCCAGAGTGCTGCTGGGTCCCCTTTAACAGGGAGCCTGGACACCACCACATGCACAGTCAGCAAATGGCAAGGATGGCACAGCATGGGCCCAAATCTGCCTGTCCTCTGCCTGCTGGTACGCAGGGAGAGGTTTTAGATGCAGCTCAGTTAGCGGGAGCACATGCTCCTCCCCAGGCGCCTGCTGCTCTTGGCTCCCCAGCAGCTGGCCTGCTGCATAGCCAGAGTCCTTAGCAGTGCTGGCATTCGCCTCCCACACAGCAAGAAATGCTGCTTAATGAGGGAGACCAAACCCACTAAAGCTAATGACTCTCCCATACACTGCAGGCAGGCTAATTTGATTTCTTTGCTATGTTGAGCTAAGAGGTACGTTGAGGTTTGTTCTCATTCTTCTGGAGCAATGAGCATGGATTTCAGAGAGAAAAGGGAGCTGGGCCATTGCTCAGTTTGAGTCACTGTCATACCAATCTCTGCAGGGAAATTTTCTCAGGTTTGAGTGGTGTGGGTAGAGGAGGTGGTTAGTGAAGAAACTGACCCTTATGAAATGTGAGATAACTCACTTCAGCTGAATAAATCTTCTCATGTCTGCTCAGAAAGGCACATGTTCCCATAAGTCTCCTATTTCTGGTTGCAGCGTGCCACACTAGGGAGAGCTGTTTGAGTAACCACTAAAGGACCTCAGCATTACTCAAACAGTGACTGCATGGGGAAGAAGAGGGCTACCCTCATGACAAAGCTGCTTACAAACAGAGCACTTCCCTGGCCTCCAATAATCTACAGTCCAGGAATCACAATTAAAAGACGTCACCCTCTAGTAAACGAGCGTGAAGACAGGAACTTCCTCATCAACATGGCTGTGGCTGAGCAGGGAGGTCTTGTAGGAAAAGCAGCCAGAAACGTCATTTAGAGAGTGGGGTTTGAAAAACGCTGTCAAATAGGAGGATGCCCAGCCACGCTGTGACTCAGGCAGCCTCTGCCGAGGGATTACACTCCCTCACTGCTGCTGCGAAGGTGGGTGTGAGCAGTTCCCCTAACTTTGGCAGGAAAGAGGCCTCAGTACCACAGGCCCTCAGGGAGCAAGTGGGAAGCATGGCAGGGCCTGGAAGGACAGGACTGAGTCATCTCAGCCAACTCCCTCCTTGGCAGTGACTACAGCTGTCCAGGGACAAGGCTGAGGGGATGACAAGTGTTCTGGGGCAAGCCCAACCGGCCTAATAGAGCACAGCCCCATGAAGGGAAAACTCCAGGCTAAACCTAGTGGCAGGAGCGCACCCTCTGATTTACAGGACACCCACACTGCCCTCTGAGACATGGAAAAAAATGGAGAGTCCCATGTCCCACTCTGACCTTGTCCATATCGAAGAGCTACCGCCCACCCATTTGCAGCCAGAGTGGGATATGAAACGAGAGGCCTGTTACACGGGTTAGACAGGCACGTCGGAGCACTGCAGGGTAAGGCTGTGTGGAAGCACAGAGCATGCCACTCCTTGGCAGACACAGCCATTGCTCAGCAAAGAGGATGGGACTGGGGCAGTCACCACAGGGCACACAGGAGGGATGGGAATGTGAAGCAGGAAGCAAACCCTGGAACACCCCCGGGTGCACAAAGCGCTTCCCTTTGAGAGCAGCCAGGGTGCCCTCAGGTTTTTTATCTGTGTTTCTTGCCTACAGACACAAGTACGAATTTCTGCATAGCGGGATGACACCAGACATCAGAATTACTGTCCCCCCGAGAAGGATTGGCATCCTGCTGGACTATGAGAACTGCAGACTCTCGTTTTTCAATGCAGATATTGCCCAGCATCTTTACGCATTCAACTCACGCTTCCAGCATTACGTCCACCCTGCTTGCTTTGGAAACACCTGGTGCCCTACGGATACATACCGGAATTGCAATACCCCCATGGACTGCCCTCCCATAACCTGTGTTCTGTAGCTGCCACATCTACAGGTACTCCTGCACTGAGCAATGCTCTCTTTCAGCATTAACTGCACCATCACACTCCCTATAAACCAGCTCTCCCCCAAGAAATCGCAAAGCAACTCTGACCCAAACCAGCTGCCAGGCTTGAGCCCTCGCGACAGTTTGTCCTCCTAGGCACGATCTTAGCAGCAAACCATTATGATCACAACATCCATCAGCAACCCAGAATTCTCCAGTTACAAATGGATACCATCCTTCTCAAAGGTGACACTGTCACCAAGCAGCAGTGGCAGCTGATCACTGTTTCCCCCAGCACCCATTTGATGCCTAGGGAACTCCCCTGTTCCAGAGGAATCATTAATTCCACTCTTTTGTCTGCTGAAGAGCTAAAAATTCAAAGAAAAACAAAAATAGCAAAAGGCATCATCACTGTACAGCTGCTAGACAGAGCTGAAAACACTCCAACCATGAAGCTGATCTCACAATCAAGTATTCTTGTTGCTACACGAAGTCTGTGACACAAGATAATCAAATACGCCTCCCCTGTGTGTGAACTGTTACCGCCTACCACCCACAGCGAGGCTTTTTGAAATACCCAAGCCTGCACTACAGTCTCAAATATTAAAAGACATTTTTACAGAATGCCCATGCTTCTCATTCATTCATCCAGGGAAAAAACAAAAACCAAACTGAGGCCTTTTGCAGTGCTCAATTGCCCTACAGAGAAATCTTAAGCACCATTTTTAGCTTGTTCTTTTTGGCCGTGCTCATCTCCACATTGGTGCATCCTCCGCACTCTCAACTCTGTTCTCCCCCTCAGCACTGAAGATTTCTCACCCCTGATGCTGTGCCCTTGAAGCTTTGGGTGTCCAGTGGGGGGCTGGAAGTACTCTGTCCCAGCACTCAGCTGAAATGTCCTTGTTCAGGCTTCATTTCCAGACGCCAGACAATCAGACAGGCACTGCCCGTAAAGCAGGCTTGTCCAGCTCTAAATAGATGCATTTGGGTATGTCAAAACTACCTGAATTCAATCAAGAGTCATTAACAGAGAAGCTTTTCAACAGTTTTATTGCACATTCATTACCAAAATCATCGGATCCAGTTTCCATTCTAGGGGACAGTCAGGAACGGGCAGCAGCCTCTACAATATACAGAGTCCCTACAAATAAACAGAGCCTGGCAAAAGTGAAGAGATTTGACACAGAACTGTGTGCCAAAAGCTTGTCTGTTCTTCTCCAACTAGCTTAAAAAAAAAAAGTCTCCCCAAAAACAGGCTTTGCAGAAACCATAAAAACAGGAGCTGAGTATGTCATTAGGGCAGTGATTAGTACCAGCTTCTCTTGGATATCTACTTGCTTTGCAAGCCCCGAAAAAAGACAGGTTTAGCGACACTGAGCTATGAAGTACCATGTCATTTCTCAGCCTACGAGGAATTCACAGATTTCCAGGGCAGAAAGGGTTGTGACAGCCACTTTATCAGACCTCCTGTAAGCCAGGCCAGAGACTTGCAGTGCTATGTCTGGCAGTGAGCACAACTTGTGTCCACCAGAAACAGGTAACTCAGCCAGCAAGCACTGCCAACGCAGAGGGCAGGAGGTGGCCAGGTGAGCCCTGCTGACATTGGTAAGGCCAGAGCAGAGAACAGCAGCTCAAGCGTACAGCTCCTCTGCCAGGGAATGAGTGGCGTGACACCACCACCCAAGTTGCTGTAACATTTTTTTTTTTCCTCTGCTTAAAAATGTATGCCTTGATTCAGGGTTCAACTTCCACCCACTGGAACATGTTTTACCTTTATCTGCCAAAAATCAAGGGCCCAATCTTCTCTTCAAATAGATTTCTGAAAGAGTAAAACATGCAAGAATCAGAGCAGAGGTATGAAGATGTCTGAACCTCCCAACAAAGCCTTTAATGCAGAAAGGCTGCTAGTGAACCCAGTGGTTCTGAGGAAAGCAGATGTTCTGTTGTGAACAGCCCCTCCACTCCCCAACAGCTTTTGCCTCATGTGTTTAAACCATCCCGGTATCCTGGCACCTAGGTTAGCTGTTCACCTCAGATGATACCAGAACCCAATCCAAAATATTTTTCCAACTGGTGAGCTGCCCTGGGAGTCCCCAGGACTTCACAACCCTCTCGCAGGACTGCTGCAAGGACAGATTTTCTGACCCAAATGCGAGGTGCTCTGAGAGCCTTGGAGAGGGACTCTACAGGTACCAAACAGCTCCATCATTACATTGCCAGCCTGATGAATCTGCTGGAGAATGGAGGCCCGACAGCTGAGTACGGAGCAGCCTGCTCACTAGGATGTGACTCAGTGGTCATCGCCAGGCACGGTACAGGACAGCTAAGGCAGCAACAGAAATATCTGAAAAAAAGAACAAATAAGCAATAATTGGCTACTAGTTTAGAAACAGTATGGGAAATGAGTTTGCATGTTTCTGCTTAATAAAAGCCTCACCTGTCAGCAATAACCCAAGCATTTCCTCCCTTAGGAATCCTAACCCTGTCACTTAAATATTTATACAGCAAAGGAAAAGGCATGAACAACTGCAATTTTTTAAAACCAGCTGTCACTGTGAATTACCTTTATATAAAGCCTTTACAGGGAGGGCCACCACTTCCACTACCGGGTATACTGATCAGACCAGTATGGCACACAAAATGGAAGTTCACATAAACCTCGTCTTTCTGTGTAAATCCACCAGACAGGGGGAAGTGCCGTACGTCTATAAGACTGTGAGTACGGGCCAAACCCTGGACAGAACTGGAAGCTGTATCTGACAGTGAAAGGGAGGTCTCCTACTGAAGCTACAGGGCACTAACAGGTCCCACACGGTACCACAGACCAAGTGTATTGAGTTTATCTGGAACCCTGTGTATAGCACTCATCTTGGAGAACTGTGTTGAGCTGTTGATCTGAGAGCTATTGCTTTGCACTGAAAGGTGTCTCAGATGAGGCAAAACCTGTTCTCATCTCTAAGCCTGTCTACAGGAAGTCTGGCTCACTACTGAACCAGATCATGTGAAGGACAACAGTCAGTTAAAAATGAGCTGTCCTTGTCTGTGACAGCGAGTTATGTGCTGCAAGATGCATTTTTCCTGGTACCTGTTAGCGTTTTTCTTCCTGTTCCTTTTCACTATATGCATTTACTGGCACACAGCAAAATTCACCTTCTGTGAAGAACCAGAGCTCATGCCTGAAGCTCTGGTGTTGGCAAACTGAACCCCACAGCCTGCCGATTTGCAGCAGTGATCTACACATCCCTGCACAGCTTGCAGCAGCAGGAACTGCCAAAGGATGGGATACCCCCAACCATGCCTCACCCAGAGCTAACTGGGAACTTCGCCAGAGCTGCCCAAAGGCCCTTGGGCCGAAGGAGTTACCCTCAAACCCCTCTAGGGTGGGCAAAAAGGATTACTTTTTCAAATTCCCTTCTGTTCCCTCTGGATTTAAAATATTAGTACACACTGTTGCCACTGGAGGGCATGCCACGAAGCCCTTTCACAAGGCTGAAGCCAGTTCTCAGGTTTACACAAACCTCTATGGCTGAACAGTTAGTTTCCAAACTGGTTACCGTAATCCTTCAGCACGTCCAGTGTCCCTCTCACTCAGGCCTGAGCTGGGAACAAAGGGACCCACGGGCCTGTGAGCAAAAACACCCAGTGAGACAATATGAAAAGCACAAATACAACAGGCAACACAACAGCCCTGAAATACAGTTTTAGCATGTTCAATTCAATCCCAAACACACCCACCATTTTCTACAGAAACACCTGACTTTTAACTTGCTCTCTCTAATTGCCATTAAAACAATGTAGGCAGATGAAGTAGGTCCTGACTTTATCTCACAGGCAGGCCTTGTTCTTCCACCATTTAATTTAGGAGGATAGTATCAGTGGAGTCAATAATAATGTCACTGGCTCCACTTTCTTAGTCCTCCAGATGAATCTATGTAAGAAACTCCAGGGAAGTCTCAGGAACTGACTGTGCTCTCCTAAAGGACACCGCAGAGCCTAACCACCCAGCCTGTCTTCCTGGCCTGGAAGGCAACTCCCTATTCCTGCCCTCAACTCATCTGTGTGCCCACTTCTGTCTTCCCACAGTAACCTATAACATCACTCATTAGCAATGCACAGCAAAGCAGGCAGGGACCCTACAAAGGTGAGGCTCTGCTTCCCTTCAGCTCAGCACCTGACTCCACTAGGACAGCCCAAGACACAACACTGACTTTTTGTTAAATTTTCCTCTCTGTTGTGTTTACGCTGGTGTGCTCAATTACCAGTATATATTGAGACTTGGCTGTCCTGTCCCAGCTTGCTAAACCTTTTCCAAGCAGGCTTACGTTTTAAGCTTTACTTGTTCTGATGCAAGGAATACTGAGGCCACAAACTGCTACATAAAACGGCCGTATGGGGCTGCACTCTGCCAAAAGGGTGCTTATCCCACAGCTGGAGCTGAATAAAAGTGTTTTCTGCAGACGTAAAGCTGTGGCTTAAACGCAGCCCCCAGAGAGGCTGCAGCAGCGAAGAGCGGCAGCCGCTCCCCACGCGGGGACGGTCACGCTGCCCCAGCCCAGCCCCGCCGGCAGGCAGCAGGGCCCGGGGGCACGGTGATGGGCGAGGGGCCGGGCAGCGCTCACCTGCCGCCCGGGGGAAGCGCTGCGGGCAGAAGCGCCTCTTCACCAGCCCGGCATGGCAACGGCCGCGGGGACCTCCACGCGAGGCACATCGCGACGGCAGGCCCGTAAGGCGACACACGAGTAGTGACGACAGGAGGAGGCCGAGGGAGCCCCGCACTCCGAGCGGCTCCTGCTCCAGGCGCGGGAAGGCCGGGCCTCGCCGGGCGCCCACCGCGGAGGGGACCCGCTCCGGCGGGAAGGAGCCAAGGCCCGGCCCGGCCCCACGCGGCCGCGTACCTTCCCCTCGCCGCCGGGTCGCTCCGCGGGGCCTTTACGGGACCTGCGAGCGGAGCGAGGGCGAAAACCCCCATCCCTCACAAGGGGCCGTTCCGAGCTCCGCCGGCCGCGGGCTGGGCGGAGGAGATGCTGCGCCCGAGCGGGGGCGTGGGCACCCCCCCGCCGCCATGAGGGACCCCCTCCCGCCTCACCTCGTGCTGCCGCCATTTCCTGTGGGCGCAGGCCCCGGTGCCGGGCCGAGCCCCCGCCCCGCGCCCTGCCCGAGCGGGCGAGCGGGCGGGCGGGCACTTGCCGCCGGGCGGGGGCCGGCTCTTTGCTTCAGTAAACATGACCTTAGAGCCGGGCGCCGGGCGGGTGCTGCCTTCCATTCGCCGGCGTGACCGTGGCTCAGGGCGTGCCGAGGCAGGAGCCTCGGCCGGAGGCAGCCGACTCGTGTTTCGCTGTGGGTGGGAGCTCTGGCCCGGCGCGGTCCCCGCCGCCCACGCGTGGTGCGGGGGAGCACCGTGGCGGCGGCCCCAGCCCTCCTGCCGCCTGTCCCGGCGGAAATGGCGGCTGCGGAGGCGCCCGGGGGTCGGCGGGAGCCGCCGGGATTGCGCCCGCGCCTGGTTGGGGAGGGCACAGAAACTGCAACCGAGCCGAGCCAGGGGCCCGCCTCCGCGTCAGTAACGCAGCGTTTTCCCGAGAAGTACCTGACCGAGCCCGAGTCCGCCACGTCCTGTCCCCTACCTGATTGTCGGCCGAGCAGCGGAGGGGTCTTTCCAGCGATGGCTCTTGTCTAGCTCATTTGTTGCCTTTATCAGCCCTCTGCCAAACGCCACCCCTGCTTATCTTGTCCGTCTCCTTTCCTGCCGATAACACGTGCTTGATCCTGCAGATTTAAGTGTGTGAATAACACCTGCTACTGGGGCAGGCGAGCGATCTCCTTTCCCTCTGGGCCCTGACCCGGGCACAGCTCGGGCACAGCTGGATGAGGGCCACCCAGCGCTCAGCGGCGTGCGGGTTTCCAGCAACGGGACTGGGGCCGTGAGAAAAGCTGCTGAGTGACCTCAGCCCCTGGGGCAGGTGGCCCACAGCTCCCCAATCGCCTGCGTGGACACCCACCATCCAGGCTGGGCTGGGCCACAAGTAGCATGTAGAGTCCCTCTATTTGGAGGTATTTCACAGCCAGTTGGATAAACTCAAGTTTTCTTTCAGTCTCTAAACAAAATTCTTTATGTTCCATCCAAGCGTCGGAAAGCACGTCATCAGGAAATGACTGGGGCCACCCCAACACCTCCTGCCCTGTCCCACTCCCATGCTGACCTGAAAGCCGCAGCTAGGCTGCTGGAGTACACCTATTTATTGTGCCTGTGCAGTTAGAGTCAGGTATATTCATGGCCTGTGTAATAAAACGCTTGATGAAATGAACATTGAATAGCCTCGCCATTTATAATGTGAGTTCATAAAGCTTTCTTGTAGCAAGGGTCAGCAGCAGCCCTACTTGCCTTCACTCCTTTGGCATGGTTTTTCCCACCTCCAGGAAAGCACCTGGTGCATTTAGTACAGGCCTAGGCTTTGGGAGGGCTTTAGTATCCTCAGACTAAATCGCTTCATGTCTTAGAAGCTGGCCCACCGCCAGGCAGGCTGGCCAGCCCAACCTGAAGCCGTATGTGTGTGTTTGCCCCTTTTGGGCACAGTGCACGATTAGGAGGGCTCAGCTATTCCTGAAGCTGCAGCTCCCTCTCTCCTCTGGGCCAGCTGCGCTCCTGGGTTTCACTGCACTCCAAATTCCTCAGGGCCTCCCAGGACAGCCAAAGGCAGGAAAACAGCCATGGGAGGGAGAGCTGGGAGCGGATGGTTGCGAAGGCTCAGCGCGGAGGCAGCTGTCACAGGAAGGGACAGGCTGCTGGGCCTCATTCATAATTTTTTTTCCTTGCACAAGGCAAAGAAATAGCCAGAGGTGAAGAGCAGTAGCTATAAACCACCTCCGCAATCTCCGTGTTCTGGAGATAACAAAGCTTTGCTTGGCCTCAGCAAAAGAAAAGCAAATTGCTCATCAAACTCCTCTTCCAAGCAGAGTAAACACTTCGCCTCCTGCCCTTGGAATGGTTTATCAAAGAGCAATCTCTCATCAAAGCCTCTTTCAAACCTGGGCTAACCATGGTTCTTGCTATTATTAACTGGAGGCAATTTGGGAAGGGGAGGTGGGGGGCTTTGATTCCCCTGACATGAAAGCTTTAAAGAAAAGAAAGAAGTCATAGTATTGACCTGTGATGCCATGGCATACAGATAAAAGCCTAACTGTCATTTTTACCTGCAGAGCCTCACTGTGACTTCAATGGCCTGACTTTAGGGTAGCTCAAGCCTGATTTATGAACCTCAGTTTTCCCCCTCGGGTTGCACAGAGCACGACCTTTCCTCCTCTCCAACACCCCACAAAGGCAGGGAGAAGGTGGTCACATCACTTCCCATACCTGGAAGCACGTGGTCTACAGTGATGATTTATTAAGCCCCAAATTTCTGAGCATGCCCTAAGAGATCACTTGTATTAACATATAGGAAAGGACTCTCAAGAAGCAGCCCAACTTCCTCACAGCCCGTCAGACATAATGAAAACCTTTGTTCCTGGTAGAGAATTTCGAATTCAGCATCATCATTGTTACAACCTATTCTCTTGCTTTGCATTCCTCTGTCTGTGCATTAACCCTAGAGTTAATATCTGGCTCTTTAAAGAGTTAAATAAGCCAAACGGTCAAAGGATAGACAGACAAAATACACATACAAAGATCTGTTTAAATTAGAATTGATATTACTTTTTTTCTTTTGCTGCACATGGAAAAGCAATCATCGGCTTTTAGGCTGTGTGGTGACCTCTCGGTGGCTTTCTGCATATTGCTAGCGTATCGTGGCTGATGCTGGGTCAGCTCAGTTGCGAAGCTGTGAAGAGCAGGCCTGTGCAGGGGGGCTCTGTGCTTACAGCATGACTAGCAAACCGAAGAAAATCTAAGCTCAGGGAGCAGCTGATGAGAAGAGGTGGGAATAGGTCTGAACTTTGCTCAGCCATGGCACTGTGGCATTTCAGGTACAGACTATAATAATGTGACCATGTATTTGCAACCAGTCTGGGGGCAGACTTCCTTCAGAAAGCCAAAATGATCTAAGAGGTGGATCCGTGGGTAAAAAACAACACCTAGGAGGCATATTATGAACTGAACTAAGCCAATGAAAGTGAAGGATAATTTTACCAAAATCAGTGCATTGGGAAGGTTTTTTACTAGAAAGTCCTGAGGTGGGGCCACTGGTGGGCAGATGTTTCTCTGTGGGATGCTGAGTGGGGAAAAAACCCCAAAAGTCCCTTTTATCAGACCACCTCCTAGAAACACTGTTGACTCTTGTTGCAACAAAAGCAACACAAATACCACTTCGCTAATACATACTGAGCCAGACTTAAAACATGTCACTGATATTTACTTAACAAATAGTTAGGTATGTACTCTGATATGGTTCAGAGAACACTTGTTTATTTAAAACAGCTTATTTTAAAACAAGGCTTTTTGTTTTCTTTCTTTTTTTTGTTCCTGGCGTGATAGACCAGCTAAAACTTTCTGCTTTCTGACCTTGGCTTGTCAGAGATTTGTCATAACAGGGGACAGCATATTTGCACTGAGTCTGCCAGCATGGATTTTCAGGGGCTGAGAGAGGCTGCTCGCTTTCAGGGCTTGGTTGTCCAGTGAGGAGGATTTCATTCTGCTCTCACGATGTCCTGAAAACTGGCTATTCCTGCAATTGGAGTCTCTCTCCCTAGCTATCCCCAACTGCGCCTAATGTTACGCATGCCATTCCCAGCCCAGTCTTGGTGGGGCAGCTGGGCATCTTGCCTGTTTCTTAGCACTTACATTCATGCTATATCATTGCAGTCTTTCTTACTTACGGTAAACAGTGTCTGAAATAGCTGGCACCACCCACGGCTGGGACAGGCACTGGGACTCCGTGTGCACACGCCGATGGCACTCCTGCGACTCTCACTGAGGTCAGGACAAAGTGGGGAGGGAGGACGGATTTCTGGCTTCTCAGGAGCTCTGACCAGCATCTCTGTAAAGCAGCAGTGACAAATAGTTACGGAAATTGCTAAATTTCTCCTCCCACTGTTTTTGAAGGTCAGCGTGATTCAACTCAGAGCCCTCAGCAGCAGCCTGGCAGCCCCCAGTTCTAGGCCAGGGTTTCCCATGGGGTGGACACTGACAAGCCACTGTGCTTCCTTGCAACTTGTTTTACCCACCTGCTAAAGGGCTCTGTGGGTCTTCTTGTAAAGCACTTAGGGATCTGTAAACAAAAAATTTCATTTTCTGTAAAGAAAAATATTACAAGCAAAGTAACATCTTTTTTTTTTTTCCTTTTTTTTTTTTTTTTTAAGGCAAAAAGGGACAGTTCTTGCTGGAGGTGCAGAGCAATATTCCTCACATATTTCACACTGCAAATACCAAGGGAATCTCATCAAACATACTCTGTTTCATCTTTAGGCTGAAGACAAAGCCGTACCTCCTCCCAAGGAGCTAGGGAGCTGCAGGATCACTAGGATGATGTCATTCTACTTGGTTATAAAGTGTGCTGCACACAGAACTTGGCGCTCAGCGTGCTCAGGTTGAGCTAAGAGCTAATGGAATGAACTCTGGGGAAGGATTTACATCAAATACCACTTTGGAATATTAAAGACAGACAGGATCAACTTCTCACTTGAATAATTACACACTGGCTAAATTCCTCCTTTCATTTTAAAACCAGGCAATCACCTTTTTCACTTCCTCTCTAAAACTGTGTTTGTTGCTGTGCTATTTCACTACCTCAAGAGAAATGTGTGTGATTAAAGGATGAAGTTAGTTCTGTTAATTACCATGGGCTGAACTAAGATTAGTTTTAGCTCCAGCAATGACTCTTGCCACTCGAGGGGGGGAGCAAGCAAACCAAAAAAAAAGAGAGAGATTCAAATTTCAACAAGTGTCCACAGCTGCTTGTATTTGCAAACATAACCTCAAAGGCAGAGGTGCCCGTGAACACTCCTGAACTTCAATTTGCATGTGGGAGTACAACACAAAAGACCTCGTGTACATGTTCGCCAAGCAATGCTCACAAGCTATTTTGGTTAACTGTGTTTGTATTCTCCTTCTGCCTGTGGATACCAGTGTAAGGCTTTCAGCCATTATAGGGTATTTTTCCAGGCTCACTTTAACTTGAATCAGAAAAAGAAGATTTTCTTGTGGTAAAATTTGTTGTAAGCAGCAAGAGTCAGTTTGAAAGGCAGGATATAGTCCCAGCATTATGGCTGTTAACTGGAAGTTAAGGGAAGGACTCCTAGCAAATGGCATCAGAAGAAAATAGAAGACAGAGAAGCTGAGAGGGGGAAAAGTGGAACCTCAGAAGACTGTTTCCTGGCCTGAGAAAGACTTGCTGTTAAACCACAGGCAGGGCTGAAGGTCCAGGACTTCAAAAGTTTTAGAAGCCTCAAGCCCATTTTGCTTAGTGGCTCTGGGTCCTCTGGCCTTTTCTAGCTCAGTTGCCTTGCTCGTTAAAGAGGATGCTAATAGAGAGCTGTGCAGGGTTTGCAAAGCTGCTTTCACTGAGGTGCATGCGGGAAGTGTAGGAGGAGATTCTTAAAGATGTTAAACAAGGGAAAAAAAGGAAAACATGAGACACTTCGCCCTAGTAACATTCAAAGCAGGAACTGAGAGAAAGCGTTCAGTGGAGTTACAACACAGAGGTCCTTTGCCCACAGAGCCATAGCTTCAGCAGAACAAATAATAGCTGAAGCACCTGGACATCCCCTTTGTTCTGAACCAGCAGTACAGGCTGCACACAGGCTGCACAGGGACATGGCAGTAATTTAAAAGCTCATTTTCTGCATCCAAACATCATGTTAGGATGAAATACTGTCCATCGTGCTATCACTTAACAAGCACCCCTGGGACCACTGTACCTTGGAGGCATGATGTCACACGTCAGCAGAGAGATTATTTGTTTTGAAGCTCTGAGACTTCATTTCAAAGTGCCCCACGCAGCATCATGACTCAAACCCTTCTGGTCGCACAGAAGGGCACAACTGACTACAGTTTCCCTGTGCTGTTCCTGAGCATCCTGTAAGGGATTAGTAGATGTTTAATTTTATTATCCATTCTTCTCTTTTATGTAGGAATGGCTTTGTCATTGCTTCAATTCCTTCATGTTCATGACACATTTTCTTAAGTGTCACAGCAATGATGTCTCTACTGAGACAAGCAGAGTCAGCCACAGCAAAAGCACTGCAACAAAATCCAAGGCGTTAATTCCATTTCAGGTGATTTTTCATTATATATAACCATTGGGAAAATCGTAGTATGAAAGCCATCTTCAGAGCTGTGACGAGGGAGCTGTGCACAACACCTGTCTGGTTTCTCCTTTTGTAAGAATAAGCAATTATTACTGAGAATTTGATACCTATCCCTTAAAGGCACCAAGATATTCATCTAGGGCAATTTGCTGAGGAGCCAACATTTTTTTATCAGATCATAATAGTTCATATTCACCTGGAAGCAACTAAAGGGATACCCAGGTTTAGCAGCAGTATTACCTGATTGAAAATATGCAGCATGGAAAATAGAGCCACTCATTCTGAATGGGTCATTTAATGCTGAATTGCTGAACCTTATTCAGTTTTAAATCACAAAGCTTTAAGATTAAAACCCCAGAGGTGCATAAAAGACCTCTCCATCATGTCTACATTGGAATTTACTCTTGTATTAGCATGAAAGCAAGAACAAATGAAAAGTGTAGACACTGTATAAGACTGCCAGCCTGTCTGAAACGGGGAATAATTTCAATCATACTCTCTCAGTTTATTCTAGCATTCTCCCTTCCATGGTGAAGGACCATCAGTAAAGCCATGGAGTCTGTCCCAAGCAGAGGTCCATCACAGAATGACAGCTCAAAAAGCATGGGAAGCGATACTGAACTGGAAGGGTTCAGAGCACAGGGCATGTGATGTTGCTATGTAATCCTGGAGAAGAAAGGAAGGGAATCTGGAATGGCTGAAGAATTTGCAATGGGATCCAAAGACATTTGGATCCTGGAGTGATGAATATCACCTTGGAGCTATTACTGCTCCACAGCAAGGCCCTTCCTGCTGCACGGGCAGCAGCCTGGAACCAACCTCACTGAACCTGCACAGCCTCACACTGCACAGAAGGCTTAAGAGGTATAGCTTGTAGAGGGAAGCTCAGTGGGAAGAGATCTTAGGTGAGGATGAGGCATGGCGGTTCCAGCCTTTAATCTGACCCTGGCAACAGCGAAATTTAGATGGACAACAGAATCAACAGCTGCATTCAGTGGCTGCAGATCAGTGTGTTATGTTAAGTGAAATTATTGTACACCAATATGGACATAAATCTGGCTGCTAGAGAGGGTTGATTAGCATAGCTCTACACTCCAAGTAATGGCATTAAAGATGCAGTGTGAATTTCAGGCAATTAATCATATTGATCACATCTTTTCAATGATGATGCATCAGGCATTTTTATAGCAGATTAAATTAACTGCTTTTACCATTCACTAATACAACCCAGAATATTAACTATGCTTATGAGGAAATATTTTTACCCTCTTCCTGCAGACCTTCTCTGGACCCATATGCTGTTACTTTTCCTCTCCTATCCTTTGCGGCAGACAAGCAGAGGAGATATTGACAGTGTGATGTAGCTTCCCTGTAATGGAGCCAGAGTAGCTTTTCCTTGAACTAGGTACAGGAGCCTGCATGCAAGAGAAGAGATTGACACCAGGTGGCAAATTGCAGCTGATTACAATAGGTGCATGTATAGGGAAACACAATGTAATATTGCCAGGAAAACAACATATCTGGCAGCCAGCTCTCCCTCTCCTTGCATGTTCCCTTTGAAAACAGGACACTTGATTTTTTCAGCCTTCAATGGAAATATCTCTGCTCCTTCAGTATCAACTGTAGAACCCCTGGAAGATCAACAAGGATACCATGCCCTCTGTCCTGCCATTATTACAGAGACAGTGGCATGGTCTGGGCGCTCCTAGGCAGGATCTGAGCCCCACCAGGTTAGGCAATATACATGCATCGATGAGCTGAAGGAAATTATGATAGGGAATTCCCTGCCCTGACAGCATATAACCCAAATACTACGTAGGAAGGGAGAGCACACGAGCAGGGTAAGGGCAGCACTGGCAAAAGGCATGACACAAACATGAACAGTAGTGAGCTACAAGTGGCGGTGGCCCACGAATCTCATCGGCTTGGACATGAAGGAGGAACACAGAAACAGATAACAACTGGAGAGGTCACCTGTTCCTTTCTTACCTGCTTTAAGGCTCCTGCGGCTGCAGTCCCTGAACTGCTCCACCATCCACCTCTCCCTTGCTTGTGCTTCTTCAGGAATGGTTCAAAAAGTCTCTGAAGTCAATTGCCTCTGCATTGACAACAGCCAGCAATTCTTTCAGTGCTTTTGGAGTGCCTTTCTGCCTACCAGGAAAGCTGACAGGATACTCTTCTAGTCCTCCAGTGGAATAAGCATGGCACTGCTTCTAGCTGTGAAGAGACTTGTCCAAGGGCACACAAGGGTTTGATGGGCTTGCCAAGGTCAGGCCACAAACACAGGGGCTTGCCAGCCATATACCACCTTTCATCATCCTTATACCAGTCCAACCCCCTCAACTCTTCCCTTCCCCAGACAGCAAGTATCTTAGTTATTTTTAAAAGAATTTCATATATCTCTTAGTCAGCAAACTACAAAGTAAATAGACATTTCAAATGAAATGGCTAGGACTTTGACACTTCTTAAAATATACATTTTATTATCTTCTGGTGTTTGCTATGAAGGTTTCATTCAAATTGTGAAGGTACACAGCCTTTACAAACTTCTTGAGTTAAAGGTTTTTGTTGGTGGTTTTATGTTCTGTTTCCCTCATGGCAGAGGAAAATACGTAGGCTATAAAATGTTGAAATTCATTAGATGTTTAGTATTACCTCTTCATATATGTTGTGGAATGCTTTGTAGAAATACTATATAAAATAAGGCAGACTTTGACAGGGAATTCAGTCATAAAATTTCATGGGAGAAAACAAAAAGTTCCAACATATTATTATTTTTGTAGCCAAGGGAAGATCAGGTGGTCGTCACTGGTTTGTGGGAGAACTACTGCAGTTCTGGTGCTCAGACAGTATATACTTCTTGTTTATTCTACTATTCTCAAGTGAGACCTTTTCAGTAAAACTTATTTTAATTAACATAAATCAGACAATATTTAAACATACACATCTATCCTTACAGTGCAATAAAAATGTATCATTGTATAGTATTTTGTATTTGCATTATGAAAATAAAAGGTCTGTACATCAATTAAATGTATATTAATGAGTATGAATCATGTAAATTTGTAATGCATCTAAAGTTGGCTTTGGCTTTTAAGTATTTATAAATTCATAGAAAATATTGAACATCTAACAAAATAAATAAAACATATCATTTTAATCATAGATGCTAACGATCAACCTCAAAAATTCTTGTGTTATTTTTTACATTTGCTACTAAATTTCTTAAAGAGAACTCACTTTCAGTAGTGCTCAGAAGTGAATGATTGCACCTTCTCTGATGTGAAAAAATAGAGTACATCTATTTTTCATAGATCAAAAATTCCTTCATAGAGAGTTGCATTTTAAATGTCTGATTGTTCTATGTAACTGTCTTAAGTGCTTATAAAAAGCATGTAGCTTTCTCATAAAAGCTGTGAGTCTCTATTAATAGATATTTCTGTTTCACTTGCAGGATTGAGGATTAAGCAAAATCTTCTAGTGAATGTCCTTTTTATGAGGATTCCTCAAGGTCTTCCAGCTTCACATACTGGTATGAAGATATCGCAAAAAATATGTTCACTAATAAACCCTCTTCAGTACAAGTACTGCAGCAATCCAGTGTAATTCCACTTGATAGGTTTATTTCATTGGAGTCCACACATGGCAGTTTGTGGAAGTCAACTGCTGACCTCATGTTCTCTTGAATTTGAAAGTTCCCCAAGCGCATGGGCTAGCCTTACTGTAATACTGAAGAGACCAAAACAAATCTGAAATCACATGAATAAAAAGTGAGCTTGAATAAATATGCGTCTGGTTAGTAAATTACACACCGTGGTCTAATTGCTATTCTGGTGGTGGTCGAAGGCTCCGCAGCTTCCTTTCATCGAGTCCTTTCCAGTATTTAAAGTTATTATCCAGATGCTGCATCAAATTTGGCAGGTCTGCAAATGCTAGGGAGGAAAGGGCAGAGTGTATGTAGTTTGCAAAATTGAAACAGTCACATGATTCTGTCTGCTTAAATATCACTTGAAATGTCGGCAACTGTGTTAAGTAGGAAAGCTTAAATCTGCCAAACTGATACTTGAAATGGTTTTGGCTGTACAGCTCTCATCACTCATGTATCACTCAGGCCACTGAGAACAGTTCTGTAAGTTTACTTAATACTGGTATTGCAAGTCCCAGCAAAGGGCCCCACTTTTCCAGGAGGGGCATAGCTAATTATGCTTGTAATTATTCTACTTCATCAAATCTCAAGTCACGTGTCATCATCTGGCATTCAGGAGAGTCACATTTCTGACCACTTTTACCATGGACGCAGCGCTTGGAAGGAAATAGCTGTTCCCCCAAGCAATTTCCAGACTGTAGAAATTTGTCTTGAAGAATAACTGATATTAACATGGACAAAATGATTGTGCCCAAAGTGCTATCAAGGAGAATATGTTCTGTTCTCCATTTACAGAGAAGCAAGTTTAAAATGAAGAAATTTAAACATTGCCTGAATCTAATACATTAAAGGGAAGCCACGAGAATGCTTGTAGCAGTATCAAAAGACTTCTAAGCAATAATGGAAGTTATTAAGCTTACTTGAACTGCAGAAATCTCCCCTTTTCTCCCCTTTTCTTTAGGAGGCATAAGAAAGCAATTTTGTATCACAGTAGTTTCAAATGTTCACAAAATACTTATTGTCAGGAAATATAGCAGAGTTTTGCTTACCATCCCAGGCATCAAACATATCAGTGATGAAGTAATCAATGAATGATATTTGGGATTTGGGGATGCTGCAAGTATTTCTGTCAAAAACTGGCATCACAACAGGTAAACCTTGCCTCTTTTCTTCATCAGTCTGCAAAAAAACACTCTTGTGATTATTCATCTAAGATACATTCTGTTAATGGGCTTCTTCTAGGAGCAGATTGTTTGATACTGACTAGAACATGCAACTGCTAAATAAACAGAGGAACCTGAATAAATCTGAAGCAGCAGCAATTTAATCTCAAGCACTTAGTCGTCTAGGTTTCAGCCAAACAGCAGACAAATAGTGCCTTCCAGCGTTTCCTACAAAGAGATACATTTGCCTTCTGCATCTACACACAAAGCTAACCCTAAGTAACTTCACATGTTACTGATAAAGTTACGACTGCATCGGAGCTAAAAGATGCTCTGCCATTCTCAGTCTCTGATGGAAGCAACATTCAGTACAATTCAGAGATGGCAAAGTATCTTTTTTATCCTCTTTTTTTCCCCCCCTTGAGGTACCAAGTCCCAACTGCAGTATTTGGTCTATCATCTGTAATAAAGACTCTGCCCTCTCCTTTTCCCCATCTTCCTGAAACCTGTCTTCACCACAGTGCGCTACGGTCTTACAGCATTCCTTGGAGTCAGCGCTGTTCCCATGCTAACACTAGGACCTGATGATCCTATTGTTGAGGCATAGCCAGCATGTGGGTACACAGAAGGCACCCTTCCTCTGCCTCTTGTGATGGCAGTGCATTTGCAGGCAAAACTCAAAAAGCCCAACTCAAAAATGAACAACTTGAAAGCTTAAATTTTCCCAAAACTGCACTGTAGAAGTTGTCAACTTTTGTCTGTCTGAAGGCACCTAGTCTTCTATCGGCATGAGTAATTGTTTAAATAGTTTAATCCCATCGTTTAAAATAAAAAAGTTGTTATTTTTCACACTACGTAACGCAGCCTTAGATGTTCAGGGGACACTGGCAGTATATGCACCCTTCTCTTCCCTTTTAAAGAGATGCTCACCTGGAATTTCAGCAGCCCATTTTAGCTGCCTTACCTGTGCAAAGTACTCCTCAGAGATGCGTCCAGCCCACTCTATACACTGCTCTATGGGTCTGCATGGATTGGAAATGTCAGCACACTTTATCAACATGCGTTTGATAAGGATACGGTTTTCAGGAGACGTGAGAACAGTTTTGATTGACTCTCCATCACCATTATTCTGTAACATTTAAGAATCAAAAACAATCCATTAGCAAGGTCTCTGTGCACTTACTCAAAAGCTTTGTGCCTTGGGAATGCTTTCAGCAGATCCTACAGGGATCAATCCTGCTACTGGCTACCATATTTGATGTCCAACCGAATTTACAGGAGGATTATGAATGTTAGCCACACCTCTGAACTAGCACTGAACTCCATTTCTGGATTTAGTCACTGTCTTTGTGACAGATCTCTTGGGCATCTTTGGGCAAGTCATCTAATCCCTCTATGTCTTATCTGCCTCCTTACAAGTGTGCAGAGGATCCATTCATCGCTACACACATAGCGATGAGCACTGTGTAGGCAGAAAAATGTAATTCTCTGCTGAAATCCAAGGATTAATGGACTTGTACATTAACAGTGGAATAGCTGGTTTAAAAAAAAAGGACTGACCCGAGATGGACGGTCATCCTCTGCATGCAAACCTCATCAGTGTGAGCATCAATCATTCTGACAGCACTGCTGCTATTAGGAGAGTTAGATCCCACATTGCCTCTCTGGTACGCTCCTCATTCCCTTCCACTGCAGCCACGTTAGTCCATCAGTCTCTGACCTGACTGGGAATTTTGCTTCTGAGAGTTTATCAGTATTAAAGCAATATATTAGAAACATGCTTCCAAACAGCCTCATCTTTCCTCTGCAAGTCTAGGAAAGTTCTCAGCCCACACACGACTTATATTTGGTTCCCAGGCTGCACATACAAGCGTGTCAACGGTACTCTATATTTGGAGCCAGTATACAGCTAATATGAGTAAAGGCTCCGACGATCCAGATTAGAAGCTATTTTCTGTGGAGCTCTGATGAAGTAAGTTTCCAAAGGACAGAACACCTAACAAGGTCTTGGTCTATAGTCAGAGCAGTGAAGAAGTAACAGTAATAATAATGATAATACTAATTATAATGTGCCACCAGTTCCTGTGGTACAAAGAGGGAGATACAAAGCAGCAGAAACATTCTGATCTTTTATTAGGACATATTTTTCAGAAGAAAGTTCTTGTGGGGAAGAAAGTTCTTCCCAAAGGAAGAAACTGACAATTATAAAAAACTTATTATTTGGTAGTATGCTGGCTCAGAAACCAGCTCCACAGTTCCTACCAAACTGAAACTCCTAAACCAATTATTTTCCCTCATTTTTAGGTATGTGGAAGAGAAAATACAGAGGAAACAGAAGTGAGGCCCATACATCTCCAAATGCATGGCAAAATTACGTAAAAGAAAGCCAAAGTAAAGTGATGGAAGCTCCAGAAACGTGAGCAATGTGTAAAAATTAAGCATGGAAAATTATTAGAGATTTTTCAGTTAAGGATAGTAGAGAATATCCTAGTAGGTAAACCACCAGGAATCAAGAAAGGATGTTTGCTTCTGTGATCTGTTCAAACCAAGGGCACAGTTCTACTTGCTGGATGCGGATGTCTTGGGAATAAAATGTGCTAACTGTGCTTAGTCCCAGCATCCTGCTCAGAGTGCAGAGGTGTCCCTGCATGTCAGATGTTGGCTTCCTGTCAGAGGCTTAGGTGACATCATGAAGGGAAATGGGAGGATAAAGGATGCTGGAGCTGGAAAGGATTTTTTTCAGTTTATGAAACAAAAGAAGAAAGGAAACAAACAGGGCAGCTTCTCAGCATGGCTCTTTGAACAAATATGTATAAAAATAATAAATAAAAAAATAAGTGGAACTGTCCCATTTGGAACACACGGTTGGCAGCTCAGCCCACAAACACTACACTGAGTCACTGCCATGACTGGAAACCAGGCCAGGAAACATACGCTGCCGCTGCAACCAGCTACACAACCAGACTTGAAAGAGGATCTGCCAGTGTTGTTCTGCTAGTAACAAGCACAGCAAATGATTGGGTTTACCCACTCACACATTACAGGCATTTTAATAGGAACCTGCTGAACTGAGAAACTCCCAACCAAAAGAAAGGAAACATTTTGCTTCTTTTTTTCAATAGAAATTTTATAGCCTTAGTCTTTCTTCACATCCTTGGGCAGAATTTGCTGTGCATCACAAATGCCTTGTGGGGCTGATTATTTCCCTGCAGCCCCTGGGGCCCAAGGGCACAATTAAACTTTTGTTTGGATTTCTTTATGTTACCATGTTTTTTTACTGCCTGACTGTACAGTCCCAAGCCCTGTTCTTCAGCAGCAACAGCTATTCAGCTCTCCATAACAGGCAAGAAGAGGAGTTTGGCTCTTTGGATGGATGCTGCTGCTCAAAAAACTGCTGCATCCCAATTCTTGGGCCTGCGAGGAGGGGCTCTGTGCACCGAGCCAGGCCAGTACAGAGCCCTCGAGCAGGACCAGGTGCCCTAGGGAGTTACGCACCCCACAAGGTCAGCCAGTACGATGCACTACACCGAGCAGCAGCAGCTCCCTTGTCCTCCTCCATGTCTCTTCCCCTCCTGCGCTCACCCAGAGAGGCTGCCCAACTGCATCCCTGCTGATTTTCAAGAGCTATAAAGACAAGCCATTTCTCAGCAGTACTGAGAGAACAGGTCCTCTAGTGAGCCTACGTGCCAGGCTACACTGGGGGGTGAGCAGGGATGTGATATGGTAGCACTGGAATGAGTAAAGGAGCTGCCATCAAGCAGCTCCTTCATCTGCAGACTATTGTGCACAGACAGCAAAGTGCCCTGGCTTTTCCTGGCTGGCTCACTTGCTTGGAATCTACCTAGAATTGCTCTTTTCTTCTTATTTGTTATAATCAAGGAACTAAGCAGAGAAATGTTTAGCCTCACAACTTTCCATCCATTTTGCTGGCCTTATGTTTCCACATTAAAATATACTGAAACAAAAAAATGCTTATCAGGCATTCAAATAAATGTATTAGCATGTAATTTCTTAAAATTGTTCGAAGCAAAACTGGTTCTGTGGCAAATTCCACAATCATAAATTAATACCTGTATATGTTTAAAAAAAAAGGTCTACAATGAAACAGCTTGATCATCTACAGCTATGGTTGTAGGCTAGCCTGCAGGCTGACACTTCACATTAAAAGATTTTGTTTAATACTGTTCATAACTGCCAATTTAAATTGTTTGGTTGAAGTTTTCCCACCAGGTGTCCACCTCAGGCAAAGATTTTCCCCCCTCTGAAAACTGCAGTTAAAAATGTTTTGGTGGCTTCTAAATATGAGGTTGGGAGAAATAAGCTCTTCATATGCTGATGTTAAAAAATATTGCTGTTTTTCTCTTTTTTAATAGCCTCACATCTTTATGAGCAAGGACCTGGAATTTAGTTGGAGGGATGGTTTTGGGGTAAACCAGTCACCACCCCTGTGAAAATCTGCTGGCCAAGTCACAAACTTCGGAGAAAAAAAGTTGTGGTTTGTTAGACTCAATAGGGATTGCTGGAGCCTGGGACTGAACAGGACTCTCCCTGCAACTGTAGTTCTTGGCTGTGCTGGACCAGGCACTGTGCAGGCCCCAGCTTTGTAGCTAAGAACAGGGAGCCTGTCTCTCCTGTACTTGCAGTAAACAAAAGCTGCAGAAAACCAGCAGCAGGGAAGAAGAGGTTGTTGCCTGATTTGAATGCAAAAGAAGTGAAGAGAAGGAGTGGTGCAGAAGTCCTGGGAACTGTGAAGGGGAGACTGGCAAGCAAACAGAACTGGAAGAGGGGTGGAAGGCTGAAAAAGGAAGGATCTGATGAGTGAGGAAGCTAGTGCTGGAAAATGGAGGAGGAAGAGAGGCAGAGCTAGCGAGAGGCCAAGGAGCACAACAGTGAGTGAGAAGTGAAAACAGCACAACAATACAGTGGGCAGCGAAGGGACTTTGAAGTCAGAGCAGAGTCAGTGAAAAACAGAATCTGCTGATACAATTAAGGGCTGACTGCATCATAATGTGCATATAAATGGAGTCATTAGGTTGAAGAGATGGTGGTAGTCCTGTCACTTGGTAACCTTTGACAACAACTTTACAATTTAAGCCATTTTTTTCAGCATCCTTCCTTTATTTGTTATAGGTAGGAGACCAACTATGCTAAGCCTTTGTTATAGCTTACCTATTAAATAATAAATCTAAGGACAAATGTGTGCACAAACTAGTTCTGGTCTTCTCTAGGTTCTGGTAGCAGTGAACAGGTACTTGTAACAAAGTGTAGATATGTCCTGGGCAGTGAACTTCATAATTACACAAGGTCCAATACAGCATCCACAAAAATCAACAGTATTAGTCTGTCTGTGACTTTAAGACACATTCTGCACTGTGAAGCTGTCTGGGAAAAATATTTCATTGCCACAGACTTAACAGCCTTTCTCCTAGTTTAGTCAGTAAAACCAGTATCCTACTGGGACTTTGGCTTCACATTCACATAGTTCTCATTAGCATCGCTGGGTGCCAAGAACAAAGCTAATTCTGGCAGGTACTCCTGTGGACAGAGGTACTCTCCTCCAGTGGAGCTCCAGTCTGCTTCTCATGGGTGAAGGAACAAGACCTGTTCCTCTCCCACCTTCAGATAAGAAAAAGACTTCCTCCCTCATTACACAAAGCAGTCATAAATGTGGCTTTCTGAAAAACATGGTAAGAAAACACAGAAAACCATTACAGCTCCTGCAGGACGTTGCCACCGATGCAAACTTTATTATAACCATTTCTGAAAATCTTCTCTTTGCAAAAAACATTCCAACAAAATTATACACTGCTCTTACTGGCAACAAAACTGCTGGTTGAAGCTGTTATTGAAACTGGTGTGGTTTTTCAGAATGAGTTCTTAACAGGCAATTTCATTGTGTCCATGGGGTTCCAGATGGCTATTGATTATATCTATATCATACATAATACAACCATCATCTATTTTAAAGATTAAAAAAGAAAGTAGACAGAAAACCCATGAGTGCTGCCAGGCAGCGCTGAAGGCTGAGGGCTCTCATTTCCAGAGAATGCACCATATGGCAGTCAATATACCTGCCCTTATGCTCCCTTATGCTGCACCACCAGCAGTCCCCGTTGTGAGCAAGGGAGTACTTCAGCTTCTGTTCTGAGGCAAATCTTGGCCCCTTCGCAGAAACAGCCAACGACAACGCCAGGTCTTGCCGCTAGCACTCTCTCCATGGGAGTGACTGGGTTCATCAAAATGGCATTTTTAACAGCAAAAATATACAAACCAAGCTTCTGGTCCCAAGTACAACATCATAGCGCTGCAATATTAATAGGATCCAAGTGAGTTCCACTCACCCTCAAAATGTGTGATGACCATGTTAAGCAGAAGGGCATTCAAACCCAGAGATGAAAGACACATTTCTAGTCTCTCTCCACGTTTCTGATGAACTTTCTCAGAGTACCATGTGGGGATTTCTTACTGCCAAGGTTTCCCAGTTCCTGCCTAATCATTTTAAGGAGGACTTGCAGTGTTGCTTACCCCATTTTCTTCTAGAGCTGCCAAGGGTTTATTAATGCTGTTGACAAACTTGTTGACATGCTCAAAGTGCTTTGTCATTTCTGTTGCTAAGACCATGTCAATAATGGCTTGGCGAAGGGTTCGATACTCATTCCTGTTTAAAGAAGGAAACAATTAAGGATGTTGGCTCGTTCACAAAGGGCTGCTTCCTAAAACAAGACTAACAAAAATGCTACAGACCATTTCCATTGAAGAGAGGTGCTGTGGGAATAAAGAACAGTAATAAAGGCTTGGGCAGCTGCATCTATGCTGGATAAAGTACCCATATGTGCTAGGGGCATGACTGGATCTCTAGGAGAGACAGTGCAAGAGCTGGTCAGAAGCAGAGGCACTAGCTACTCAGGAAGGCTGCCAGGACATGCCACACTGGCATGTTCCCAAGCCTTTTAGCACAGACACTTGGCAGTGGCTCATACTCCAGCCAAGTTTTCAGCAGTACTTTTCTGCTGTATCTTGAGAGGGCTAAGGCAATGGTCACATCTTCACCCTAAATGCCTTTCTACAGCTGGAAGAAGAACAACAGGTCCTTCACTATCATTCCCATTGCAACAAGGCATTTAATTTTTGACTGATGCTCTGTGACTCCTTCTGTCCTTGTTCTATCCAGCAAACATCTACCCACTCAGCCATAGCTTGTCCTCTACGTCCTACGATACAAAATTATTCTTCTAGGCTAACATTAGGATTTACACTAAATTCCTTAGATAGGGTCTGCCTTTTTATCCACAGGAGGAACCTAAACCACGGGATTACTCCTAAGCCTGTGCAGGACAGGCAGAAGCACTCTACTGTTCTAGAAGCAAACTTCCACAAGGGCTACAGGCAGTTATCCACAAGACACTGCCCTCCTCTAGGATGCTTGTTTGCATTATCTTATGTCCCACAGAAGAAAGTGAGAGACGTTAGTGGGCAGACAAGGACCCTGGGTTTTAAGCTTACCTCTCCATGTTTTTAAATATATTGCATTTGTCATCCCGGGTGGTGAGCTGGAAAGCCAGGGCAGCATGATGGCTCTCCAGCACCGCGGTGTCATTGTAGAGAATTGCTAGCTCACTGCCAGCATTGCACAGGAAAGAATTTGTTCTTCCTGGGTGATCCACATCATGGACTGTGGCAGCAATGAGTGCAGCAACCTCATCAATTGGATCCAAAGTTTGCTGAAAATAGAAGGATACTTAGTTTTCCTGGCAGACTCATTAGAAACCCTACTCTGTCCATAAGATCAAGCCAAGTTGCTGAGAAATAAAAGCCAGAACTCTGCAGATCAGTAAGGGTCAGACGTTCTAGACAGAACAATGGAAAATTCATTATAAGCTTCACTGAACACTGCCTGACTTTCTTGGCCATTTTGTGCCTCTTGAATTTTGCCTTAGCCACTCCTTTGACAAAGTACATCAAACGAAACAAGTGCAAAGTAATAAATTAGTTTGTGTTTTCTAACAACACAGAAACCACCTTCACTTGGAGTTAGGGTATTTGGCTTGGAAAAAAGACCAATACTGCTAAAAATTATTCTGTTTCTACCAGACCCCTTCATTTCTTTTGGAAACTTAATGTGTCCTAATCACATTCCACTTGCGTGCTGGCTAGGTTTACAATTTGTAAGGAATGTTTCCCATATATCTAATTCTGTAATAACTGTGTCCTAGGGCTACAGCTAACAGGAATTCTATGAAGAATACTTGATGGTTTACACTCATGGAAAAATTACATGACACTGCTGTTCTACACTTTCTGTATCAGATTCTGATTCTCTTAGCGTGCCGCACTCCCCACATTATGTTTATGGACATTGGTCATTGCTTTATGTCTAATTATATCTACTCTATAATAGAATATAAAACTATTTGAGTTTTAAGGTTTTAATACTGTATTAATAGCAAAAAGGAGAAAAAGAACCAAGCGTGTCAGAAATATATTGTATACATTTGGAAACGAGCCTCTATGCTGTGTTTATGCTGGGCTTTTTTTGTGAAGGATCACGGATACAAAAAAATTAAGTTAAAAATTTTAATAAAATGAAAAAGACACATGAGCAGAAATGTTCCCAGTTGAATCTGGGAGCAGGGCAGATAATTTCTGTTCCAGTTAGCTTGAATTTAAGGTCCAAATTCTCTACTGGCTTTGACAGTACCATTCAGAATGGCTGGACTTGGTAGGTGAAAAGACAATCCCTACCCTACTTTACACCTCCTGAAATTAACGCAGTGACTTGACTTTGGTGGAGCTAGGGTATTGTTCATTGAGGACTGCCAAGAGGGTCTTGTGGACAATAAGAAAAGGCAAAGAATTATTTCTACTCTAGGTTCATAGTTAGCATTGTCTGAAATACTATCCACTGTGTGTTAGTTTCTTCCTTCTTTCTTTCAGCTGCTGCTCATGGGATTCTATTTTTGTGGTATGAAGTTTGGAGAGACAGATTTTTAGAACAGGCTGTCCTCAGAGGGACACACTGACCAGTGCTCAGTCTGGCTGAGAAAGACCTGTGCAGATGGGAAGTGGCCAGCAACTGGAGAATACTCGACCTATAGGACCACAGCAGTGTGTCTCACGCTTATGTCCTGAGTCTGACATAAAAAACTTTGCAGGGATTTACAGCACCTTTAATCCCTGACTTCAGGTCAAGGATTCTAACTTTGCCATCTTAGCTCCTGTGGCACAGAAGTGGAAATGATTCTGAGAATACTGCTTCAATTTGGGAGCCAGAAAATTTTCCCAGGCAAGAACTGAGTTCAATTTACTGCAAAACAAATTTTCTCAGTGTGAATTTGAGTAGCAGAATCTGGCCTTCTGTATTTAGGTTAAGTTGAACTCTGGACAACATAAAAGCAGCTGGATTGTAACTTTGAAAAGATAAAGAGAATTTTCAACTTCGATTCTGCTCCTTCTGCTGCTGCAGCATTTTTTTCTCTTCCTATGCCTACAGAGGAATGGAAATAACATCCTGGAAAAGGAAGAGGCAGTCATGCTTCTGTGGCATTGAAATGAGTCCAGATCTTGTCTCTTTCTCATACATATTTTTGGGAAGACCAGCTAAACCTCTGGCAAATTGGGCTGAAAACACCCAGTGAAGTTCTATTCCCACTTGGCATATAGTATTTGTAAGTCAGTCTCTGGAGAGCACACTAATGAGCTGCAGCTCCAGGTTAAGGGACTTACTACAGTTTTAATGAGCTGTCAGAAGCTTGTTTACAGTCACAATGTCTCAGCCAGGTGCCCATCACTAGCACTATCCTTAGGCAGGCCGATTTAGGGTAGGAATTTCTATCCAAAAATGCAACTCAGAAATACATACTGCTGCTCCACTGCATACACATGCAAGCACTGTTTTAATTCCCCTTCTCCAGTCTGCCCTCCAGGCATGTGAGAACAAAGGTTGCTCTGATTTATTCTGGTTGTCAGCGGCTCTAATATGCCAGTGGGTGTTACAGTACAAGGAACTTCGACAAGTAATCTTTTTCAGTACTCTCCTCCAATGCAGTCTCTTTAAGCCTCAGGGCATCTACGTCCAGTGGGTGATACAGCTTTGGAAGCATTAAACCTATTTTATGGCCTACATTGTCCTGGGAGTCTTCTGCAAAATTACCATCACAAGGCATAAGAGATGGTGATTTATTACATTAAACCTGTATTTGGCATGTACTGTCACAACAATAATTGTGTCATTAGCTCATCTATCTGAGAAAGTTTAACTATACAAAGAGTTTTAAAAGGTTTTCTTATTCTCCCATCAAGAATAGCTCAATTCCCGTAATATTAGAATCCATCCTTCCACATATAAGAAAGATCCTAGAACTCATGTAAAGCAGCCCAGTTCTTTGACCTCAGAGTTACTAAACTGGTTGGCCCTAGGTAGACATTTGGCTCTTGGCATCTTTTTTTGAGAGATCTTCCTTTGATCGCACCTGTACTTCCTACCTACACTGTTTCTTATAAATGTGGACTCACCTTTACTCTTTCTTTAGACAAGAAATAAGCAGTGGCATGTAGTACATCTGCTGAATGAGTAGAATTATGGTAGGAGTTGGAGGAATGGTAGTTAGCTTCAATAACTTGTAACCATGACCTCAGAGTTGATTCTGAACAGTTTAGGAATTCACAGATTCCAAAGCGAGCAAATATTTTGAGACCCAGATAAACCAAAGGCCTGTGGAGAAAAATAAACACAAAGTTTTAAAACAAATGAGGTTGAAAGAATATTACATAGCATAAATAGTATGAATCTATAGAGCATTTTTAACCAATGACATGTCAGACCAGGTATAAGGACTTGTTACAGGATTACAATCCAGACCTGCAGAAATGTTCGGCCTACCCATCACATACGCACTCTTAGAATCATGCCAGTTCCTAACACTTCCAGGAATAAAGGCTCCATATTGCTGCTGTACTACGTGTAGCAGTATTTTGGGGCTTGGGAAGTCTATCTTGGGTAGATGTAGACGGCAGTCAAAATGAGATAAATTAGCAAGTACTAAACTCTGCTCATGAGAGGAGGGAGGTAATCTTGCTGCTGCCACAAATGCCTAAACTAGCTCATTTACAGGTAGATTAAGTATATCTATACTATACAATGCTGCAATCACTATTCTTTCTGCTGCAGATCTGCTCCATTTCTTTTACACCCATCCTTGCAGGCTTCCATTGCTCAACTGACTTTGCATGCAATACAGGATGAGAGATAGAGATATTCTAGAAGCAAATGACTGGGCCAGACTATGCCATTTCCAAAAAGACTATAAGGGCCAGCTGAACCTTCAGGCTAACCCAGTCGGACACCTGTCTCCAAAAATAGCCAGCATCACTGTATTCCAGTACTCTTGCTTCTCCCAGGTCAAACTGCACAATTTAAACCCAGATGACTAATAGTTGAATGAAGATCAGAACAGCAATACAGAATATTTCTGATGTGAAAGCTATGAAAGTGCAGTATGTTTAATAGAGCAAATTAAAAAACAAAAAAGTCAAGTTTTAGTCCACTAGCCTTTTTTCGAATCCAGTTAATACTGCTGTTTTCTTGTCCAATACATTTTTTGCTTAAGAAAAACAGGTATAGTGGTAAATATTTTCAAATGTGGATTCTTAAAACTAGATCTGAAACCCTTATTTTGGCATCTCACTTTGCTGCTTGATTCCAGATGCATCAAGCACTCTGATTTCAAGCTGCACCTGATGGGTAAGGTGAGGTCATTTAGAGTTGCTGAGGTAATTTAGAGTTGGATGTACATCTCTTGGCAAAAACACTTGACAATACTGTGTCATATGCTAGAATCATAATATACTGAAGTTAAATCCCCTTGAATCCCACCTATGTAGCACTGTCAGACAAAGGTCTCTCCAGTTTTCTGTGTCAGGGAACTGTCATGCACTAAAGCTTAGATTTAATGAATTATCTTGGCTTTACTACCGTATGTCTGCTTGGACTTGAAGACAATATTAATAACATATTCATAGTTGTGATTCACTGAAGATCACTTTAATTCTCTCAGTAAATGAATTGCCTTTACTTAAACATAGCAGGAAGCAATCAGAATTATAATACCTTTAATAAGAGGACAGGCAACAAAATACCTCCTTTGTCCCTCTGTAGTCTCTCCAAATCAATAAGAACAGAGAAATCTATCTGGCGATCTCATGCATGTTGGCTATCTGGTGATCTCATGTGTGTTGGCTGGGATAATTAATTCTTAAGTTGTAAATCACACTGACTACATTTTGACTTTTTTTTTTTAAATTACTGTATCTATAGCACTTCATTATAAATGGAAATGTAGCAAAGGAAAAAAAACCCTAAAGTGACTGGATGCAAATTTCTTCACTTACAATAAAATCACTTTAAAGAAGAATAAAGAACTGATTTTTTTCCATGCTTTATTGGCTCATAAAACCATGGTCTAAAAGTGAAGTGCATATATGTTAACTAAATGCCTGGTATCTTTCTTAGACATTGTTTTTTAATATCTTTCAAAGCTCTCACATATCTGGGATTTTGATGAGGCCTTACGATAGTCAATCCATTGCAGTATCTAGCCTCCAAATTAGTGTCTCATAGAAGCTTTAAGCTAAGACAAAGCACGATACATGAAACTAGACCCGAAGGAGAACTTTTGATAGGCATCAGCAAATAAAAACAAGAATTTGAACAGAAAGATCAATTTACAGTCTTAGTGGAAGCATTTGCTACTAATGAAGTACAGTCTATCAGAACTGCTGATCTGCTTTTGAAACCTTCTGTGATGGAAACTGGTATGCCCAACTTTCTATCAGTAAATATTCTTCAGTTAATCTGAAGATTACATAAAATGTAGCCTGCCAAGATTTTAGAATAAAGACCTTCCTCTAATCCCAGAGAAAAGCAATCAGACTTCTGCTGAAAAGCTGTATTTGAACTTTTTAGGAATAAAAATTACCCAATTGCATGGAGAGAAAATAAAACATGAACTGTATCAACTGACCAAATTAAGACCAGCATGTTGACTCTGTGTGTAGTTTGCCATAGTTTGAATTTGAATCCCCACAAGACAACAATTTGATTTGTACAACTTTTCTATTATTGAGAACAGAAAAGGAATTTTTAAATTATGTTGTTATTATACCATATCGAAGATATATAACCTTCACTTACATCCACTGGGAATCTGCAGGAAATAGTGTATGATGAAACAGAAGATATTTAATGGGTTCATACACAACTAGAAATGACAATGAGAAAATTTCAAACATTTGACTTTGAAAATAAAAGTAGTTCCATTTTAAAAGCACAGGTAGAGAAATTAAAGAGCTGATTACAGGATGACATTTAAGTCAGTTTTCAGCGACTTCAATTTATGAGCTCTTGAGTTTACTGACCTTTTATGGGTGGCAGCCTCAAGTTCAAAGATATCAAAATCCCAGTGTTCTTCATTATCCATTGCCTGTGTTATCCGTGGCGGTATGTCATTGAGGGAGATTGGAGAGATCAAACTGCCAGACACCTGATGAGTTTCTGTTGAGGAATATATTTGCAGATCACTATTAATAACCCTGAGATACACTTTTACTCAATGTTTTCTTTTCTGCAGTAACGCCTGGCAACTCTCATTTCTATAAAGCTCAGTAATGCTGCAGAACAATGCTTACAAATAAAAATAAAACAAAACCAAACAATGCTTATAAAAAAGAACATCTGATCACATTTCCTCTGTTTCTTAAATTTCTTAACATGTTTTAATATCTCAGTAACCGGCAAATTAAAACTTACGTTTTGCTGACAATATGTATTCATTCCCTGATAATCTTCGTAAACCATCCTGTTCAATAGAAGTTGAGAGTTAAATGCAGGGCATTGTACAAAAGGTCTATAAGATGATGACACGAAATAGTAGCACAATGACTTTAGAGAAGCCTGACTGCAACCTGTCACAGTCATCAAAGCTGCCTCTCCCTTATTTGTGTGTACTGTCAAGATTTGCCTGTTTCACATATAGTTCATAATAGATGGGAAACTGCAAGATATGGGATGCAATTTGAACTCAGATAGGTACAAATTCCTCAGGTGCAGATGGAGGTCTGGAATTACAGCCTTACATCCACCTTTGTCTGGACAACACAAACACAGGTTCTGGATGTGTGCCACAAACCAGACACGGTATGTCCACATACTTCCCATCAACAAGCAAAGGTGGGTGGTGGGAGGGAACGGATGGAGACATGCCTCTGCCTTCCTCCCCTGGTATTGGTAGATCAGGTCACCTCATCAGCATAAGAATCTCGTGATTTGTTGCTGGGATTGCAAAGCAACAAATTACTCTGAGGCTTCCCTTCTATCAAAGAACAACATATGCTTGTTTATTCTCCAACTCAGTGCCTCCTAGGCTTAATTCTGGCACGATGCCTAGATGTGCAAGCTGAGAGAAAGGATTAAAACTAACAGAATCATATATTTAATATTTACTTTTCAGCTCATAATTCTAAATGCTGTGGCCCAAATCCTGCTTGCTCATTTGATGTATACAGCTGTTAGTTACTGCACATTAATGGTTAGTCCATGATGTAAACCAACAGTTATTAAAAAAAAGACAGCTTTCTGAATGCACATTAACTAACGATGTTATGCACCCAAAGTATAGCAGAAGTAAATGTGGATGCTATATCTGAACATGCAGTGTCTGCACTTAAAAGAATTGTTATGCTTCATTTTTATGTTCACATTTGTAAGTAAATTAGTCTGGAGTTTTGTGATTTAAAAGGAAAGGGAGTACTACTCCTATAACTGGCTCAGTGACTTTTCAATAGCACTGCTATGACACAAACATTTAGGACACCAGATGCTATGTACCATTCAGAATCAAAGATTAGTTTTTTAAGAGTTGAAATAGCAGGTGTAATTGTATCTGGCAAATCCATCTTTGAACTCCACATGCCCTTCCCATCATGAATTCTGCTTGAGAGTTCAAATCCAATAACCTACTACTTGTTCCCCTACTCAGACATAACTTCTGAACATGAAATGGAATAATATGGTTCTGTTTTCAACAGACCCTTCACTAGAAAAGTACTTCTCCCAGATCATTTTAAAACTCGTAATATACCACATACCCTCATGCTCTGAAATGGATTTTCTCAGCTTTTCTATTGCTCCATAAAACAGCCTTTGTTTTATTTTTAGTAAGGATTTTGTGTTTTGCAATATTGTTACCTACGTGTTCTGGGACCATGGACTGAATACAGTCAGAATACAAATGTATTCTGAATCAACCATCCACAAAAAGGACAAAACAGTTGAGTTTATGGACTGTGTATTCAGCAGGAGAAAAGACTCACTTTGAGACTCTAATGATTATACGTATCAATATTTTTCCTATATCTTTATAGTTAAGGTAACAGTATATTTTGTCTACTGAGTTAGTAAATTCACCCCTATATGAACCATTGAGGTCATCTCCTGGAATTCTTGAAGTCTCTCATATGTTTCTCCTGATTAGACATTTGCTGTGGTATTTTAAAAGGCAAAAATATATGTAAACTGTTTAAACATTCTGATGGATACTGCAAAGGCATCTTAATAATTACAGCATGAAATGGTAATAGCCCAGAGACATCTCTGGAAAGCTCACATCTTGTGAGCCTTTTTGCATCCTACACACTGTCATATTTTTTTCCTGAGGTAGTTTTTTATATGCAACCTACAGACTAATGGGAACACATATCCTTAAGGCACAGGTAACATTCATTGAAGTTATCTAGTTATTATCAGGAGGGTCAGACTCCAGGCTCTGAAGGTTTGGGTTCAATTCTTCCTTTGCTACGTGCCCTTTGTTCAGCTTTGGGTACAACGCTTCTTTTTCCAATGCCCTCATTCCTCTTTTCATAACACAGCAACATAATACATGCCACCTTTGGTCTTTTTCTTGCCTTATTTATTTAAATTATGAGTTCTGTGGAGCACAATTGTGTTTTAATACGTGAACACTCATGTTTCCAGCTCAGAGTACTCTGATCTTTCTATAAGTCTCTATGGTTACAAATATAATCTAAGAAATAGCAACAAAAATATATATTTTGCATTCTTTTGAAAACACATTCTTTCTATACACTGAAGAGCCCCAAAATATGTCATTCTAATCCTAATTAAGAAATACAAGTATCTAGCTATGTTTCTTTCTTCTTCCTCTCCCATCTATACCTTTCTAAAACAAATCACATTGAAAAAAGAATTGGTTTTCTTTTCCATTTCTAGCAAAACTAATGCTTCAAAGGGACTGGTCAATTTTCTTCCCATTTTCAGAACTACATTATTAATGTAGGGGGGAAAAAAATCCACTAAAGAGATGTGCAGTTTTTCCTGAAAATTTGGCATTGTAGAGGCAAAGCACATGCCAGATGAGAAAGATCAAGTAACTGGGAAAATCAGGCATTGGAACATTAATCAATAGCTGTTTATGGCAGTATGTACTTACTGTCATTAACCCTCCAACGAGGTCGCTTGTATGTGGATCCTCATCTTTTGTCCCCAGTTGTGGAGAGTACAATTCAGTGGTTCTTAAAATCTCCAAAACCCGGTCTAAAGCTTCTGCAACTGGCATGGGACTGCTTTCTTGTGCAGCATTAATGATGTTTATTACCTAGTTTAGCATTAGACATGTTTTGAATTCAGAAGTGATTTAAGAAAGAACAGAGACACTCATCAATTACTATGGAAAACTCAGAGCAAATAAATGAGATCTACAACTTTAGTCCACATGTGGGAGAATCAAAATGAAAGAGATGTTAATAAAACACTGATGTTTGCTACTGCCTCTGAGAACAAGATCATGGCCTTAAAGATAGGAGTCTTATTAATGACTTTCCTGTTCAAGGCACAGCCTCAAAATGTCTCTGAATGGATTTAATATAACCTTCTCCCATTTGCCTCTCTCAATTTATTAAAGAGCTGATTTTTGCCAAATCCTTGAATGGTCTCAGGAGGCAGTTTACAATGCGTAAGAAGGAAGAACTCTAGTCCCTCCTTCACATAGGCAAAAGTCCTTAAAAAGGACCATGCAATGGCTGACCACATGGAGGGCACTCTACTAAGCAGGCTTGGGAGAACTTTGTTCAGACCATCTAGCTTTTTGGAGGTCCACCAGTGGGCAGGTCGAACCGGGGAAGAAGTTGCACCAGAGGCCAGCGCTGCCTCGCTCCTCAGTCTGGATGCTGTACTGGAGCCTTGTGCCCCAATATTCCAGCACAGCACAACTGACAACAGCTAGCAACAGTGCACTTACCTTGGTGATGGGTGCTTCAATAGTCATGGAATGTATCCTGGCCATAGAAGAGTGCCGCCTTTGTGAGCTGCCTGTGTTGAAAACAAAGCACAATTTGTGTCCTGATTTCAGTGACAAGGCACGACAGGACGATTCAGCCAAGAAATCTGGATTCATTTTCTGAACTGCTTACCCTGCTGTGCCCTTCAGAGGCAATCTATTGCAGAATGCATACACGTGCTTGTTATGCTGGGGACACACAGGTGCAAAGAGATGCTTGCTGAACCACTGATATCCCTGATTAGAGATAAGTAGCTGTAACGGCCTGGCAAAATCATGGCTTTGTTTTTTTTATTTTAACTAATTTAAATATTCAATTAAAAACTCAGTTAAAAGGTGATACAGATGTGTGTGTGTATAAACTGGCAGGCACAGGTAGGTAATTATTTCACTTAGGTTATTACAGGATATATATACTTTTGCTGCCTGACACAACATGACAAGTCATAATGAGTCAGCTTCCAAGCTAAGGTAAATCAGTGAAGCTCCTTTGACACGAAGATAGCTATGCCAAATTAAAACAGGAGAGGTTCTAGCCTATTATTCATTGGAAATTGAAAAACAAATGTTTTCTATCAGTTAGCAATTTTGGTTCTGTAGAGAAAAGGCCAAGATGGGATTTTTCTGGATAATTACGTTGTGCTACCCATAAAATGCAGACATATCTCTGTTACTCTTTGTGATGAGCAGCTCTTAAGAAGAAAAATCAATGCTATTTTTGCTATACTGGAGTATGATTGTATTCTCACTGCCACAGACCTACTTCCATGTTTCACTAGTGTATGCTGCCTAGACAGTAATGATGTATGCTTTAACAAAATCATGTAAGTATCAGCAAAAGTTTTGAATATGTGACTGATCTATCAAGTTTGGGGTGATCTAATGGAACAAAATAGAACACAGTGAAAAGAAAACAAAATCTGTAAGAAAATTATCTTCATATTTTTATTAAGAGAAGAGGTAAGAAGTGTAATAATTTGTTAGGTTTAGAGTTTGCCATTTGTACTTGAAAGTATCTGTGTTGAATCTCATGAGGTATTCTATGCAGGATGGTAGACGATAGCCTTCCATTCTCCACTGGTTCAAAAAAAGACTCAAAGTAGTTCAAGAGAAGAAAATGTGGCTATTTGACAAATGTAAAGTTGTTCATGAATTGATGACGTGATATTTTATTCATGAGTGTGTATGTGTATATACACACATACATACTTACCTGTATGTGTATGTATGTATGCACATAAAAATCTGGATATATATAAAAATCAGAAAAATCTACTCATTTAACATACCATCACTCCCTCGTGATGTTGTGGATCTGACATCTAGTGATCCTTTCCTCCTGTCTTTGTGTCTGCAAGACTGAATATCTGTGGAGAAAATGATATTGTACAATGACAGCAAGTTGCGCCTAAGATGTTTGTTAAAGGAACTGAAACTCAGAGACAACCTGATAGCAGCTAAGTGACATTTACCACAATGCACCAGCAGATGAGAGCCAATGAAAGCTCCTTTTTAAACTCTTACTCAATTACACTGTCATGAACCTGGTTATGCTCTCTGGCAGAACACGCCTAAGTGTTTTTGCAGAAGGGATCTAACAGTGTGGAGGGAAAAGTTCCTTTCTTGACACAGTGACACAATTGTAGTTGTGAATACAACTTGTGCAACGCACCTGAGTTCACTCAAGTAACAACTGCCACAAAGAACTGGTGGACCAAAGCAGACTACATGCTAGCAAACTAGGCAATGTATCCTAGGTCCCTTATGGACTCCAACAGATACAACCTGTGCTACCAAGGCGACAATTAACAAGTACCCGCAGCCTGGGTACCAAGGATGTCTTAAATGAAGTGTTGATATGTTGGATGAGGGGGAATGGTAGTGTTGGCCATTGTCATTTCCACCCACATGCAAATACCCCACAACAGAGTTAAAAGCAATGCAAACATACATGCCACTAGCTATAGACCAGCCATAGCAACATGACGACTAGACGGCATCGTTCTTGTTTCTGATTTTGTCACAGGGATCCACTACCTGCAACTGAAATGTGACACTGAATCCAGCAACACCACAATACCAACTTGAGGCCCTATTACTGTGTTTTCAAGAGTGGGTTGCTTTATATCACTTCTAAAACAAATGAGGCAGCTAGAGAGGGTTTGTATTTATTTTCCTGCCCTTCGAGCTGGATTCCCAGCATATCGCTAGCTAAACAGTACTGTTCAGACTGTCCTGTGCAACTGTGGTTTTCAGTCAGATCACTAACAGCGGGCTTTATTCTTTCCCCAGGTATGTTCTCCATTTATTAGGACAGATGAGATGTGTCATACCTGTCTGAGATTCAGCCTGAACACGTTCACATGTCTTCTCCACCTACAAATCAGTATGAGAAATCCAGTTAGCCAGAACTTTCCCATTATTTTGTAGTATTTAGGGTTCAAATTAAAGCACGCATAGCACTATTTTCACTTACCTTATTGTTGTCATTGCACAGTCTACTAATTGACACATAGTGTCTAATCTTTCTGTAGGCAAAAAACAATGTGTTAATTCCCATCCAAACCCAGCTCTATTTCAGTGCTGATACACAAAACAGGTAAGAGCAACAAATTAATATAGGATAAATCCTGTTCTGGCAGGAAGGCTCCACTGGGAATGGAAAAAACCCACAGTTCTGCATGTGATGTGGAACATAAAATGGAAGCGTCTTTTGCAAAGATTGTCTCCTCCTCTTCCTCTCTGCTCCACACTCACACCCCCCCCCCCCCACCCCGCTTCCTCTGGGCTAATGTAGGATGTTTCAGGTATGATATAAATGCAAAACATGCAACAGTGCAGTCCAACAATCAAAACCTTCTATAGGATTTAGGGGTAGAGCAATCAAACTGAAAACTACACCCTTGATTATCAGGAAACTTTCTAAGCTAGCTCCAAATGGGCTTAGATTGTTCCATAAGTAGCAATGTATGTAACACATATTGGTCTTACAATTTTGGCATCTTAAGCTGAAAACATGTTTTCACTCTATTGATGGAAAGTAGAGAACATGAATTACTTCCAGGGATGAAATTAACCCAAAGCATTTTTTTTTTTTTGGAAGTAACTGCATGAAGAAGCTGCATTTGGCCTTTCCTTCATGAAGACACATCTTTCTAAACAATTGTCTCAGACAAGTCTGGAAGATAATGTGCCGTGCTCTTAATTAATGTTTGTGTTGCCTTAGAGGGCTTTGAAACTACTACTGCATGCAATCTGATCCATTTTCTTTCCCAATATAGTATAGAAGGGCTCATCATAAATGTACCAATAACTAACATATACCTGTGTACTCCAAATGCTCTATTTGGGGACCAAGTAGAAGTTACACAAAAATCAAGACATGCTTGAATTTTGACAAGGATCAAAGCACACAGTGACCTCATCACAGAAAGACACTCGGCAACAGCCATCAGTAGGTGAGCATGGAGGGACATGGTACAGGTGCACAGTGGAACAGGACATAGGTCCTGGTGATCCCAACACAACGCACAGAAAGAGAGGAGGGTGCACTTGCACTTCAGGGACTATTAGAAGAGTAACAGTCACAAGTGAGCACATCTGGATCTTTGGCTCCTTTTTGGAGAGAATTCCCTGCACACAGCATGTAAAGCTGATTTTGCACCAAGGAATGAAATGCAGAGGTCTGAGGCTCCCTTCCTTGCTTAAGTTTTCTTTATACTAACAGGCTAATCCAATGTCTGCTGAAAGCAACTGAACTCTAAACTGAGCCTTGATTCAGACCTAAATCATGGCTTTAACTTTCATACTTACCCTCCCTGTCCGACGACAGGTAGTATCTTCACATTTTGTTGTATGCTATCTCCATTTTTCTTTTTCGCATAGTACATTCCTTGCCATTCCTGAAAAAATAATTCAATTGGAAGCAAGTTCAGATAAAACAGGAGAAGGTGTAGCTTCATACCTTCATACCTGTAAGCTGTCTTACAATACAAAACCAGTCAGGACTGGTTAAACTGTGCTTACCCTCAAATTACCCTCTCCCCTATAACTAACCTGTAGGTCCCTGAATTGCTGCCAGTGCATGGAAAACTTCCAGAGGGGCAGCCTGTGAGTGCCCTGATGGCAAGAGCTGAACCTCAGGTGCTGCAGGAATCAGAACCACATATTCTCTTCCCAATCCCACCCCAATTGTGTTGGGGGCCACTGGGGGGAGACCTGACAAAGACCCTTGCAAGAGTGAGAGCTCAGACCAGCCCCTGCCTGGAGCAAGAGTCCCCCAGCAGCTCCAGGAGTGCCTGCAGGCTCTAACAGTGCGAGCAGCCCCCTGCCCTGCCCCAGGACCACGCACCACATGGCTGGGACTGCTACGCTGAGCTGCCCAACTTTCTCCCTGAGTGCGTTGACTCCTCCCAGGACAGGAAGGTTGGTGAGAAACCACTATGCTGACCTGTCCACCTTCACTTCTGGACTGCACCATCTCTCCTGCAGAGTTGGGAAGTCGTATCACTGGTTAAAATTAAATATATCTGTGACTAAAAGCGCTTTGGTATCCTAGTCCATTTACTTTCCACACTGTCAGTTCAGTCTTAAAAAGCAACAGAGATTTATCCTGACTTTTTTGAAGCAAAAGAGCCTGGTAGAACAGCTACTGGATTCTGCTTCCCATCTGCTGACCTCCCCTCTAAAAGCACTCTTGTTTCAGGATCACATTTAAGTAGACAATTTTTGAAGTATCAGATTGTCACTGTCAGTATCATTGTTCTTTGATAAAATCCATAAATGGGGAAAAAAAAAGACTGGGTGGAAAGGAATTTTTCATTTTGCAGTGAGAAGTCTTCTTTTTCCTCTAGAAATTAGATATTTCTTTCTAGTGCAGAGTCTCATTTTGTCTCTCAATGAGACTCAGGAAATGTCCCTTCTCCCTTGTTTAAGACATGCTTTTAAATGAAATACTGTTAAAACAATCACTTTTGTTATTTAGAGATTTTAAATCCAGAAGGCACCACCATGGTCTAACACCCAGACCCAAACCACCTCCCTGCAGGGGAGCCCACACCCACGCTGTGAAGCAGGAGAGCTCCCACGCCGACGCATTCAGACACGGCTAAACATGGCTTCAGCACACACCGGGGCATGGGCCCCTTACCTGTTGCTCCCTCTCAATCCCCTCACCACGCTGCTGCTGCTTCTCAAACTGTGCTACTAATACCACAGCAAAGACATATTAGCACAACATTGACGGACCTCCCGAGGTCTCCCCTTGCGTGTGGTGCCTGGACTAGAGCTGCCCCCTCAACAGGCTATTTACAAAAACTCAGGGAAGGAAAAATATGGGACCCCTGGGTCTCCCCCTTTAATTTCTGGCAGCAGCACAGAGACCAGTAACCTTCCAACAGAGCCAGCCTTTTGTAACCTGGCAGCTGACAAGATTTACAATCTTGCTTACACATTTCCATCCCTAGAATAGCTGTTGTTGGTCTTTTTTAATAGATGCATATTTTGAGCTGGGCATTTAATAAATACCAAGTGTTTAATAATTAATTGATTCCATATTGCATATTCACTTAATACAAACTATGCATGCCAATTGCTGTCTTTCAGTTGAGTTCAATGGATTTTAGATCAGATCTTACAAGCATACGTGAAAATACTTTTGTAAGGCACATGATACATATTTATTTATGTTAGACTGACAGATCTCGCAGTCAAACAGGCCAGAGCACAGGTACAGAGAGAACAGGTTTGCATTTATGTTGATGGAGCCAGCAAATAAAGACTCCAGCCTGCGGAGAGCTGCATGGTGACAGGCTGTGCAGAAAAAAATATGAAAGGCTTTTCCAAGGATCTGTCGGAGAAAAGAACTGTGCATAACAGATTGAGAAGCGAGCAGAATATCTTCTCCTGTGAGCTGCATGAGGAATACAAATGAAGACAAAGCAAACATCACAAAATTCAATGCTCTCAGAATTAAAAGTATGCATATCAATAGTTTCCTGACAACCGGGATGAGGCAGAGATGAGTAATCAATCTCTAACCCAGGTAATAAACCCTGAATATGCACAAAGGGGTGAAGTCATAAGGTACAGATGGGATAATTCTCACATTAAAAATGCATCCTTTTCAAGACAGGTTATTCACTAATGTGTTCTTCTTAGTCAACAGATCGATTTTTCAACTTGTGAATTTCTAAAACCTGTGAAACTGCGGCAGGAAATGTGTGAGGGAAAAGGTCAGCAGAATTCTGAGAAATAGGAGGTCCAAGCCAAACTCCTGCTGGTAGGTAAAGTTCTTCCAGGGATGTTACTTAAACATATTTTAAGAACACCATATGCTCTCTCACAAAGCCTCTGTCGGCAATCCAACAGAGAAGAGCTACTTCACCAGACCTGCTGTCAGTCAAGCTCATCATTATGTCTACATTACAGCTACACAAGTACAGCGATCAGTCTCTTCTGCACAGCCTGGCGTGCTGGGATAGAATGCAGAGTAAAAACCATACACAGTAAAAAACAAAACAGTTTCATCCTTTATGGAGTGAATCATCAACGCTGAGGTTTCAAACTTCATTTAGGTGGCCATGGCATGCATCTATCCTCTGAGCACTCGTACAGGCATGGTTAGTAATCCCCCAATTCAGCCTTCCTTTTAGACTGGGGCTTCTTTCACTAGACAGCAAAGTTTAGCAAGCTACTTGTAGAAAACAGAGCAAACCAAAATAAACACAAGATGTCATGAAAACAATCTCACAGAAAGTAAGGCCGAGTTAGGAAGGAATTGCCATAGACCTTTGCCACAGACCTTGATCGCTCTCCCACCCCTGCTGTAAAGATAGCTATCTTGCAAATAATTCCCTAGGAGTGAGAGAAATTGCATGTCGTGTCTGATTTATCGATAGCTATCCATCTCACTTCAGAAAAAGCGAAACTAAGATAAAGAGCTTTGTGTCAAACTGCAGAGATCAGAGGCAGCAAGAATTCTAGTCAGAATTGCACATTTCATCTTAATTGATGTAATTTGAATCATGAAACAGAAGAATGAAGAAAGTACAACTTGTTTTTTAACTCCTCAAGTATAGATAGGTGAAAATGCCTTTCAATAATGCTGGCTTCTTGCAAATTACAGCCAGCTGTAGTAACAAAAAATGAACTTGTAGAGATTTTTTTTTTTTGCTAAGAGAAACAACATCCCGACCCAATAATCTCTATGCACCATGCAATTAGCAATTTTTGTGTGTAATGCCTATGAACTTTTGTGTGGATATACTGAACTTGCTTATGGTGCTATGTTTGTCAGCACAAGAGGGGAAATGCTACAAGACTTCATCTTCCTAAATTCCATTTAAAGCCTAGAGGTAGGTTTTATACAGCTTACATTTTTCTAAAGATCAGAAAATCTTGCTTTCTGTTATTTTCATTATGTTACCATGTTTGTTCAAAACAGAAAAGCCAAACCTGTTGACAGGAGAATATCACAGAAGTAGACAGTTGGCTTTTTTGGCATGCTATAACCTACAGATACCAATATATAGCCTATTGTAATGGGAAGCAGCCTTTTAAACTTAGGATATAAAGAAATCACAAGCCTGAAAACAACATACAGACCATGTCAGAATGATCCAGACACAAGTTAGGCACCTCTGAAAATGCTGTAACATCTTGACACAAATGATTTCAAACTAAAGCACCTTCGAAGGGCTGCAGTATTTCAAAGGTTGCTCTGCACAGTTAACCTTACTCGCAAATACCTCCTGTAAGAATTTAATTTGCAACTCATTTTTATATTAGTATGTAGATGTAAGGCTACATGGATTGCATACTATAAAATGTTCCAAAGGGAAATACAAAAAACACATAAACAGAACATATCCACCTAAAAGAGCTTAAGCTGTTCCAGCCAGACAAGTTTAAATAAGTAGTATTTCATTAGCCCTCACAGTTGGAAGTCCTAGAGCCAGGAGTAAAATAAGTGTGAGGAAAGAGATTGATTAGGGTTAGATTTCTATCATTCATAGAGTAAAATGTATTTCCATTAAAGACATTTTTATCAGCACACTAAAATATTAAAAATTTGTTCACTTCATATCTTGAGAATTGATGTTGTGAATTTAAAGCCTAACACGTCTAATGTATTTGAATTATAACTTAATAAATAACTCCCTCATAACATCAGTTTTGTATTACCCACTTTTGTTGAAATAATTTCAGTCAGGCAACAGAGGTGTGAAGCACCATAATCCAAGCTATTGTCTGTTGCTGGGATCTCTTCCAAAAGGCCAATATGTGTAGAAATGAGTGACACATTCTTGTTGAAATGCACACGCACCCAGCTAGAGTGCAGCTTTTGTTGATGAATGCTTGTGTTAGTACCCTGATTCACACAGTATGACTCGTCCCAACTTTGCATCGGTGCTTTTGCATCACTGCCTAGATGCACAGAGTGCCATGATTCATTTTAGCATCTCCCTGCTCTGTGTCAGTAACATGGTGCTTCCCCTGAACAGTCAGTACACTGCAACTATCTACCCTGACTCAGGTCTGAGCATGGGCCATGATGCATCTGCAAACACGCCGATTCCCAAATCTCTGTGTTACCTCCATGATCATCTTCCTATAAGGTTGTATGACATGTCCAATGACATCACAAGCATTTACACCTCATTGTCAAAATGCAAGTGAAAGCTCCTAGATGGACCCTCACACTACAGCCACAACAGTCCCAAAGGAACATCATGGACCTACCAGGTAAACAGTAATGTCTCTCTGTAATGACCTCCCTTGAAGCCAGCTGCACTTCCTCATGCACTTTCTTGGTGCAACAAACATTTCTAATGGAAATCCATTAGACAGCTCCCATGTCATTAGAGAATAAAAGATATAGGCAGCTGGCAGCTGACACTGCCTATTGCTCTTGAGTGATATTGCAAATGTCTCTTCGGCTATTTTTACATTCTGAACTTGCAAATCAGTTTCCCCATTTCATGCCGAAATACTTCAACACGGTTCTTTTCTCATTTACATCACACTGATAACATGTTCATCCATCCCATTTCTCTCTGGTATTCCCACACCTACATACAGCGTATATTATAGACAAACACAGCAAGTCACTTATTTTCATAAAACATGTACCTCTTCCAAGCAAGAAAAGAGAAAGCAGCCCTTAAAAAAAAATGAGTATTTTTTACTTCCTCTTCTTGTTTGAGTAAGAAAGCTGCAAATGCTACGTATCTGTGAAGCTGCAAGTTACACCATGTGTCACCCCTGGACAATAACAACTTTTACAGGTAGCAAATGATAAGTGGTACAATGCCATTACTCACCTTTCCTATCTTTATGCAAGAATTAATAGTATCTAGGAAATCAGCTTTTTTTTCATTTATAGGCACTTCTGTTAATTCCTTTCCTATTAGTTCACCTATTTGATAGCCCATCACTGTTTCAAAAGCGGGATTGACGTACTGTGAAAGAAAAACAAACAAAAAAACATTCAACAGAATACTCAGAGCACAACAGAATCCCTTTTTTTTTCTATTTGCTAAACCAAGGGATCTCTTTCCCAGCCTGAAATAAATCCCTGTATGTACTGCTCCTGAGAGAGATGCCTACATTTTTTTCTTTGTGAAGCAAAACAGGAATGTCCATGCTAGTTACAGACACAGGTCCCATAATAACAGCATCTGAATGCCACTCAACTTACAATGTTTCAATGAGAGAAATGAAAAGGGTGCCACAGGATGCCCTCTGCTCCTAAAGGTTAACCCCTAGAGGTTCCTTCCTAAAGGTTCCTCACCTATGTGAGAAAGCCCTGCCTGCTAGAGCTGCAGGACTCTTGCACACATCAGTTCTCGCATATTCTGGTGCTGTCTTCAGAGGGACAAAATTTGGTCTGAAAATACATATTTAAAACAACTTCAGGATGTGTTCTGTTATTTTTGCAAAAGGGATGAAGAAGGCACATCCTTCAATGAAATTGCTATTGTCAAGATTTGGGTCAAGAAGGTACAATTTATATGCATGTTATAACTCCCAGAGGCTTAGACTCAAGCTTTTCATGGATAATAAAATCACTCCTCAGAGCCTTCATAGCTAGGGATGGAACTAACTCCCTTATAAAGACGATGTTTTTCATCTAAGCACATCTAAGCAAACCCCAGCACAATTTCTTTTCCCTTTTTAAAAGAAATTTTTAAGAGAGGATTGCATTCAAAAACAGTTGGCCCAAGAACCCTGATGCATCACACAGTATCACATTTATGCAAAAATAAAAAGTGTACTGCCTTTATTTAAATAGAACACCAATTAGATTTGCTTTTCAAGAGCATCAAATTAACATACTATATTTTTGGACAAGAATGCATACAAGCCAGTGGCTGCATTCATTCATGATATAAAAGAATAATTACAAAAAATAAAAACAACAAGTAAATCCTTATTCATTCAGAAACAACAATCTCTTAAAATTGACTTGATTTATGCAAGATAGTTTAAATGGAGAAAATTCTACTCCACAGCTAAACTCACTCCAGTCTTTTTAGAACCATTAAGTTAGGTTAGATTCTTGTACTATAAGAAAGAGTAAATGTAATCATGGATGAAATAAAATACAGTCAGCGCACAGAGCAAATTTCTGTACTTACAAAAATAACTGGAACAAACCTGTATTACATGGTCTTCACTTGTGATCTCAATGGCTTCTTGACTTTTCTCTAATGCTGTAAATAATGAATTACACGCCCTGGAGACAAAAAAAAAAAAAAAAAAAAAAAAAAGAGGCATCTAATTAAATTTAATCCACGTAATTCTTATTGTATATCACAATAAGGTATTGCAACTCCATACTGAATAAAGTTGTACTTTAATGATTAACATATATTCTTTATTTAACTGACATTCTATAATTAACTGCAGTACAGTAAAATAAATACTTTTAAGGATGTGGCTGAATTGGCATTTTTTTTGTTGATGATGTTTTTGGCAAAATTACCTTAGTTTGAATTGTGCCCGCACCTCTCCAAATTCCAGCTGAATCAATTCATTGTAACAGGCCATTACATTAGAATTTTCTACATATCTCTGCAAATAAAGTTAGAAATATTTCATTAATACACATTTCTGTACTCAAGGGTATGAAGCTCTGTTTTCTTTTGCTTGATAAAGAACTAAAAAGAAGGAGATATGCCAAAAATGAACATGTTGTAACACAAGCGATAAGAGACGATTATTTTTTGGGACCAGTAAAATTCTTCAGGTTACTGCATTTTGAAAAGGTGACAGATCCTCATGGCAATGAGGTTCAACCAGTCTGTTTATTTGCTGCGATTGTCAGTGTGACCAATATATAAAATAATCTACTTTTAATGAAGTTATATGCTTTCATGCTACTTATTTAAAATAACAGTGAAAAAATTATGTTGTGTCTCAAGTCATCAAAATTTGAGATTATTATGAGTTTCCAACTGCTAATACCCCAAACTGTATACACAGAAGAAAGCAAAACTTCCTGACAAATATACCTGCCATTGGATACAACTATTCATTTTGGGGCTCGTATAGCAATGACCTCGGTATCTTTGATGTTTTTTTAAAACATCTCATATTTACCAGGTATAAGCCTGAATGTTAAATCTTTGTTCACGCTGAACTGCCACAGACGTTGATAGTTTGGGAGGGAGGACTGATTATCAAAGGTAAGCCACCACATCAAGGCTGCTAAACAAAATTTTCTACGCTTTGCCATTAGTCCCATCTCCGAGGCTGTGTTCCATGAATAATTCTGAACCTGCGTCGGATTACTTATGTGCCCACTGGAATGATTCTGTACCTATAAGCACAGCTATTTTCAGGCTCTAGCATTTCCTGTATTAGGACCTTACTACAAATAAGCAAATAGGTGCACATGGATTGTGATGGGATAGCAAAAAACCTGGGAAGCATGCAACCAAATACTCTGAATCACACTGTAAATCATGCACATTTTTTTTCCATTGTCAGCTTAATGCAATGAGGAATCCACTTAACTGACACACTAATAAGTACCTTTCCTGCTTAATTGGAATAGTTGCCAAGGAACAGATTCAATGTAATACTTTTCAGGTGCCTCCAAACAATAGATAATAGCACCTGACAGTGTCTGAAGCCTGTTTTCAGATCTGAATTGGCATTTGATAGAAGAGATTTCCCACAGCACATTCTGTTGTTCATTGCAAGCTGCTCTCTGGCTCTGCTACAGTCACTAGTCAATTTTGTCAATGTCAACTTTTCAAGCAGAGCATCAGGTATTACTCTGAAATAAATGTATAAAGTAGAAAAGTCTCAGCACCACTTGTTATATTCCTGAGAACATTCACCTACTTAGCATTATTCTAATTCTGCTGGTGTATGGTAGTTCAGAATCAGGATATATATATAAGAATGAGCAGTATGAACAAGATTTACAGGTTGGATTACTGACACAAATGTCACTCACAGCCAAACTTCTGGATGGTTTCTTGCCTGACGATTTTGAAATGTCAGAGCAACATAGTGGAGTATAAAACATACATACCCTTGTGAAGCCAGCAGAGATCAGGGGCAATATTGATGACTCTTCACGATCAGCATGCCTTTGAAAGAAGGATGGTAAAATCAGAGACTATTTCTGTAATCGACTGAGACCAAATTTCACAAGCCATTGACATACCTGTGCCCCAGGTGTCACACTAAAGGCTAATATGGCTAGATCCTTACAGGATCTACGAATAAAACATTTCGGGGGCGGGGTTTATAAGCTTTCATCTTTGGCATGGATAAGCCAAAATGTCACTTTCCTTTTTGCATGTAATGAGCTGCTAACATCACAAAAAACTAATGCTTCAAAAAAAAACAAATTAATTAGCTAGATTGTTGGTCTATTCCTTCTTTTTCAGGGCTGGATTCTTTCTTGTTTATGCTGTCTCTAGCCAAAGATGCACTTGAAAGTCTACATGGCCAAAGTTTTAAGAAAATACTTGTTACCTGAGTGTACCAAATCTTAGGTGGGCAACTCAAGACAAGGACAGATTTTCTAGTGTCGCCTACCCAGTGCCTTCTAGTAGGTCACTTTGGGATGACATACTCCTAAAATGAGATATCGAAATCATTTTGAAAAACTTGGCTATACTAACTGTTAAAAGACACTCCAACATATGTGAATGTATGGCTGGAATCTGTTAAGGCCATTACGTTAAGTTTCTGTAAATGAGCAGATGGAAGATGGTCAAGTTCAGCAGATGGCACAATAGCTTTTATTTATGTGTGAAATTTTGGATCTTATGGCACCTCTTCTTTTTGTTCTCCATGCATTCATTTCTTATGCATGAAGAGAATGATGCCTACTGAAGTACAAGGCTTGCCCAAGATGAAGCAGAGGGAGAAGGGCAGCTGTCAGAAAAATTTCGCCCTTCCTTATGCCAGCTATCTGGTAATGCTGCCTCCCAGAAGCACAAAGAAAGAGGACAGGTATTCTGCAGGGAAAATAAAACAAAAAAACAAAAAACTGAACTCTGAGCTGCAGGAAAATGAAGGACAAGACCCTACGTATGCTATTGGCTAAATGTCAGGCTTTTTTACAAATATCCTTCTTGCAGCAAGAAAGGAAATGTGTGAAAGTTCTCTGTCTGTGAAATCCTAAATGGCGACTCGAGAATGCTTGTGTTTAGCACATGGGAACTCGACAGTCAACTCAGTCCCAGTGGAAAGGAAACTCACTTCTGAAGCAGGCATACTAGACACAACTGAAAAGTTTGAGAACACAAGCTTCTGAGATATTGTCACCACAGGGGGCTATTATCTTGTCCCAACACACAACGCGAACATTTTGAAAAGACAAAAATGAATTGCAGGGCAAAAAACCCTTTTGAGCAACTTCCTAATTGTGAGTCAGCAAGCCCAGCTTCCAAGCTCTCCTCACTTTTGAAAGGAACCGCTGGCCCACAGAACCACAGGTGCCTTTCTCTCTGATGTACATGAAGCAGCTTTTGAGTTAGTTTGCTCTTTCACTCCTTTTTTTCTCTTTTCTTTTGTATTAGTCCAATGAGACACAATTCTGACTGTAGAAGCAATGGTCAGACCATAGTCAGAAGACTTCCTGACACAACATTGAAGATGATATTTACAATGGAATCCCTTGAAATGTTTAATTAGGGTCTTTTGTTCGCTAGAGATGGTTGTGAAAAATAGGATTTTTAATGGGAATTTCAAGACCTCGGAATTGTGGAAACTGAGGAAGTGTGGTCTGGATGATTGGATAGTGAGGTGGATTGTGAACTGGCTGAAGGGAAGAAGCCAGAGAGTGGTGGTCAATGGGACACAGTCCAGTTGGAGGCCTGTGTCTAGTGGAGTCCCTCAAGGGTCAGTACTGGGACCAGTACTATTCAATATATTCATTAAAGACTTGGATGAGGGAATAGAGTGCACTGTCAGCAAGTTCGCTGATGACACCAAACTGGGAGGAGTGGCTGACGCACCAGAAGGCTGCGCAGCCATTCAGAGAGACCTGGACAGGCTGGAGAGTTGGGCGGGGAGAAATTTAATGAAATATAACAAGGGCAAGTGTAGAGTCCTGCATCTGGGCAAGAACAACCCCATGTACCAGTACAAGTTGGGGACAGAGCTGTTGGAGACCAGCGTAGGGGAAAGGGACCTGGGGGTCCTAGTGAACAGCAGGATGACCATGAGCCAGCAGTGTGCCCTTGTGGCCAAGAAGGCCAATGGCATCCTGGGGTGTATTAGAAGGGGTGTGGTCAGCAGGTCGAGAGAGGTTCTCCTCCCCCTCTACTCTGCCCTGGTGAGGCCGCATCTGGAATATTGTGTCCAGTTCTGGGCCCCTCAGTTCAAGAAGGACAGGGAACTGCTAGAGAGAGTCCAGCGCAGAGCCACGAAGATGATTAAGGGAGTGGAACATCTCCCTTATGAGGAGAGGCTGAGGGAGCTGGGTCTCTTTAGCCTGGAGAAGAAGAGACTGAGGGGTGACCTCATTAATGTTTATAAATATGTAAAGGGCAAGTGTCATGAAGATGGAGCCAGGCTCTTCTCAGTGACATCCATTGACAGGACAAGGGGCAACGGGTGCAAGCTGGAACACAGGAGGTTCCACATAAATATGAGGAAAAACTTCTTTACGGTGAGGGTGACCGAACACTGGAACAGGCTGCCCAGAGAGGTTGTGGAGTCTCCTTCTCTGGAGACATTCAAAACCCGCCTGGACGCGTTCCTGTGTGATATGGTCTAGGCAATCCTGCCCCGGCAGGGGGATTGGACTAGATGATATTTCGAGGTCCCTTCCAATCCCTAACATTCTGTGATTCTGTGAAATGGTTTTCAGAATAAATGTTTTCTGAGAAATGGACATTCCCAAAATTGTACTTTGAGGAAATTATCTTCCATGTATTTTATTTCAGATTAAATATATTGCATTGTTGTTAATTTTACATTATTTTATGATATATAAGTAATGTTTTCAGAGGGAAGAAGAGGAAAAAAGCATATACGCTGCTTTACTGAGATGTCATACTATAGTTTACTTTTACTTTGAAAGCTTCTATGGTCCGATGCTACTTTATACTGATCAAATTGTTCTGTATCTTTTTTTGTAACCAACAGGTCTCCTGGTTGTGCTGAGATTAATCAGACTGAAAGACAGATCAAGAAAGGTTCAAACTGTTATTTTTATTAATACCAAAATATAGATCTATGAGGCAGTTCCACAGTTCTGTACATGTTACAGAGGTTGTTTGAAACATATTCCTAAAGCCTGCAGTGATCAGGAGAGGGGAAAAAACAAAACAAAACCAAAACCAAAGTGAGATCTCTTTAGTAAAAAACAGAAATCAAAAATCCTGTCCCAATCCTGTGGTCAAGGATAGTGAAAACTCTATATAGTATAACACCTTATTATTAGCACAGTAAGAAGTTCTAGTTCAATTTTTTTTTTGTAGTATTTACTTTTACAATGATAAGACTTCCATTGTATTGATTGCATGTGAAAGTAAAGATACGAGTATTTACCTTCGTACTACACCAATGATGACTGTATTTTCTGAGGGTTTTGTTGTTCTGATAGACCTTTAAATAAAAAGCAAACATTTAACATTTTTTTTAAGTTCACATTTCAGGAAACATGACTCTACAGAATCTTCACACAGTACTTTTCTTAAAATGTCTCTTTTAAATGGTTTAACAACAAAACAAAAATCAAATCCTGAGCCTGATGGACCACTAAGAAAGGAGAATAAATTTAGCAATGTCTGAGACTCCATGAAAAAAAGACACAGAGAATATAGATTAATCTAAACCTCAAACACTCTCAGTGGGGGAATAACAAAAATTCTCCCCTCTGAAATGGCATATAATGGACTTGTTTGAAGGACTTGGCTTCACTCGTTTAAGGAGCACTTTACTTTATTCTGGGACAGAATGGTAAAAATGTAACAAGGGGAACAGGGCTGATATCTAGTCTTTGTCTGACAAAGATCTTATCTAGTTACCTTAGTTTAGCAAGGAGAAGAGCCTTTGTGCCTTTGTGCCAGTGCCCTGAGCCCACCACGCTCACCCAGGGTACACAACCTGACCCCGCCACCCACATCCCACAGACTGTTACTCAGTCTAGACACATTCCCAAGGGGTATTTCACTGGAAAGTCACTGAAGCAAGACCCCACTGCCTGTCAAATCTCTGTGGAGAGACTCAGAAAGGCAAAACCTTTTCCCTCTTTTTCATACTCTACAGCAGTTTGTGAAAGTATTTTTGGAATCAGTTTGCAACTTTGCTCTTCATAACAGATTTTCAAACATTGTAGGTATGGAAACGTGCACACAAAACATTGCTTATTTGAATCTGGAGTTACTCAACAGCAAGTGACATTTCAGAAAATTCAGAACACTAACGAAGTGAACATATTCATTAAATTGCTTGGTGGCACATGCAACCTTTGCGGTTAATTTAATGAGCAAACAAGGAACCATGTACTTGAAAAAAAAAACCAAACCAGTTCACTATGGCAAGAAATTTGTACACTGTGGCTTCAAGCCAGATCAAGCTTCATATATCCTAGCACACAACCAAAAATGCTGCAGCTATCAGATGTAAAGCACTGAGGTAACATTATTCAATGCTGCCAGTGGACATCTGTCCAAAAAAATATCAACGTTTGATAGATTTTATAAAAGGGTTATATAAAAGCAAAAAAACTTTGATGATGTGTTATATAGTTAAGCATTAATTACACTGAAATGGTGCTTACCTGCATAATGCTTCTGCATCAAAGTATCTGGAATGTCTATGGTCAATAATGATAATGTCATGGTGTTTATCAAGAAAACATTCTAGTGCAGACTCAGGTGTCCTGGCAATATTACATCGAAATCCAGCTTTCTCACATGCCCAACAGAACCCATTACTCTGGTTATCTTCTTTGGCAAACACTAAAAGTACCTGGGTTAAAGACAGACAGTGAATCATTACAAACAAGTCTTAGGTACATAGTAGATTCTGTAACTTTTGCCTGTTCTTAATATGTTTTTTAAAGTCATTTCCAAGGCTTAATGCATTGTTTTTAACAGAATTGTATTGCTTTTTATACTTGTCTGTTTACAGAGGTGTTCTGAGTGGATAAAACAGTCTGACAAGAGCCATTTATATCCACATGGGATGAAGAAATTTGGGAAGTGGCTCTCTCTTCATTAGCCAGAAAGAGAGCTTAGGCAATCAGTTGAGACTAGATGCCTATGTTTCAGACAGTGTACTTGAAATAACAGTGAGTCTACTTTTCTTCACTGAAGTTGTCTCACATACAACCATTTTCTTGGGTTTTATTTTTCTTGCCAGGATCATATTCCAGAAAAAAAAAAAATGCCATGGTTCACCTCATGTGAATTAATACTTAACAGCACTTCCGTGGCATGATGAAAAATGTGCTTTCTTTTTCATCTCATTCTAGTTCCCCAAAGGACTGGATGCAGCCCAGTCTGCAGGGTTTCTGGAAACTACAGATAGGCTGCTCAAGATGAACTCACACAAGACTGAAACCATAAGCAGTACCTCTGTGTATGGAGTATGACCCCATGTGACTCCTATGCAAAGCTTGCCATGGGATTTGTATCACAGAAGGAGATTACTGTGGTTGAAATCCGAACTGGAAGTCAGATCTATGAGTCAGTATTTGATCTGTCCTAACTTGCTGTGTAATTGCCAATAACATTAATCTCTTTGAGCCTTTTCAAAATCAATACAATGCCTACATACTCAAAGTATGAAACGGCCCAATTCTACTAAAATGTATTTCAAGTTCTAGGGTTGAATACAGTACAGAAGATAAACAAAGTCTGCTAAGGAAGACTCTCACCGATGTGATTGTGCTTTATGTCAGGATAATGTTTTGTAGAAGCAAACTTCTTTTGCCTGAAAGAATACACAGAACGGCAGACTATAGATCTACGTTAGTGTTGATTTTGTGGATGACTCAGTATATGCAGCCTTTTGGGAAAGGTGGATAACTAAACCAGCATTTGGTCTATTGTCCCAAGACACCAATCATTCAGTAATTTAATCAAACCACACTTAAATATATGCTTTGGTCAGACAATAATGTGGAGCATGTGTAACTCCCACTGCCATTTTTTCTTCTGGGTGATTTTAGGAATTCCAGTGCTGGTTACACTTTGGACCAGGTTGGTGGAATGTCTACCAGTAAATCTTAACATTTCCATGTAGTGCATATTTTCGTAAGAATGGAAGACTCATTTAGTTCAGATTCCTTTTATAGCAACCTGAAAAACTCTTTGCAAAAACATGACATAGTTTGGGCTATATTTAGTGAAGTTAATTTATAACACTCTAAGAGTGTTAGAATGGTTTTTCAGCAATTGCACAGAAAGTCAGCAGATCTGAGTTGTATGACTGACTCTGGCACAAATGTGATGTTGTCTCACTTCTCCTTCCCTCGTACCTGCCAGTTATACTACCAGGATAAACTTGTAGAATTTTAGAGTGGCTCATGACTGGACAAAAGCAATACAATTATTCATATCAATAAAGGAGGCAGAGATGTTCGAGGAATGTTTCTGATTTATATTTGGGGAACAGCTGGATGAGGCTGTCCTAAGATCTGATGTTCGATGATAATACTGTTTGTTCTGACAATAGGTCAGGCAGATGTTGAACTGCAGTTCTTGAAGACAGACCTTTTCAAATTATCAGGTCCAGATTACTTTCACTCTGGAGTTTTGTAATTACTGAGTGAGGAACATCTTGGATTATTAATGGTTCAGTATGCCTTGGGATAGAGGAGAAAGTTCAGAGGAAGTCCAAAGGAGTCATGTATCTGCAAACTTCATACCCATCCCAGATAAAATTAAGGGACAACTGACATACAACTGTTATTAATAAAGAAATAATGGAGGATGAATTAATGCCAGTCAACAATTAATAACAAAAAAACATACTTTGCCAAGCTCACTTTGTATCTTTTGTGATGATATTGGAAGTTTGTTTGATGCTAGTAATAATGTCCATGTAATAGACCTTGACAGGACATTTAGCTTAGTATCATTTTGACGAAATTTTGATTAAGAATTGACTACCAGTAAAATACAAAACAAGGTACATGCTAAACTGATTACAAGCTAACTGACAGCAGAAAGAACTACAGATAGCTCTATTTTTATGAGCTGAGAGATGTTTGGAGAAAAGAGTTAGACAGGATTTTTAGGCTATCACATAGAATGTCGTTATAAAAATCTGTTAGGTGCACGTTATCACCTGACAAAAATGCTCTGTGAAGATCTCTGTACCCAAAAAATCCCAGTCATAAATCTTAAGCTAACTTCTGTGATGTTTTAGAAATTAAGACTTCAGTTTGAACTGTTGTATTACCTGAAGTTGATCTTGATGAAGTCTCATAGGGCCAAACTGCACATCTGTTACTGGTGCCTAGAAGAAATAAGAAGGCATCTTTTTAATACATATACACCTAGGGAAGAAGAAAAAATAGCTCTGTTAGAGAAGACATTTCTTATTTACCACTGTCTCACAGATATATTGCTATCATTATGAGGCTGCTTCTTCATGAGACCCTTATTCTGCTTTGTAAATTTATATGCTAAGCTCCATTAACACAGTTACAAGTCAACAAGCTATTCTTCAAGTCATTTTTTTATTGTCATTTTAAACATAAAGTAATGGATTAGTCATGAAGGTTTGGTAGACAGATTGTTATTTTTCTGTATCGCTCCAGCTGTTCTGCAAAACATGGAAGTGTTTAAAAATTGGGGTTTTTTTCAAGTCCAAAAAATCATTAAATCTCCAGGAGAAAGGCAAAACCACGTAATTCTGCTCTTAGAATTTCACATATAACAGGTGCCCAAGAGTGCTATGAAAACACACTAATTTAATTTCTTCAAGGGCGTTTTGCTGCAATCCCTCCTTCCCGCCCAGACCCTCCAGGGAAGGTTTCAGAACTCAAGATATTTGTACTTGATGATGCCTGTATTCAGCATGCAAATTTGCTTTGAAAGACGCTGCGAAAATGCTGTCATATGTCATGCTTTCTGCATGCCAGCGATTCCCACGTTAGATTCCATTTGAGTAATAGAGCAATAAACAGTTTAGCTTAGGACGCACTAACTGAGCTGGGATCCTTCCTTTTCATGTGTGGCTTCAAGCAATGGAGGTCAATGACCAGAAGTGGTGTTTATCACAACTGCTTCTCTTTGATATGATTAATCATTAATCAAGCTTGAACATAAATGACTCTTCAATTGGTATGGGACGGACTTTCTAAATTAGTTAAACACATAAATACAGAGGGAGACTAACAGGATCACACAGGTTAGGTTATTTGGGAATTCCCACGAGGTAAGTATCTGCACTTTCATGTGCTTAAATATTTTTCACCTCATCTCAGAAATACAAACTAAAAAGCAGGCATAACAATGCTCCCGATTCAAAATGGGAAACAGAGTCCAACCAATGGTCCTTGGAGTTACATAGACACTTCAAAGGTAACTGGAGTAAAAAGCAGAAGAAAATTATTTTTGGCAATGCAGTAAACAGAAGACATCTCTGGATTCATACGTACAAAGAAAAGATCTGTTGAGCACAAAGGTGGCATTTTTACATTGTTGTTTTTCAAAGTAAAACCACACTTGAAGATCAGATTTATCGCTTTGCAGCCTAGAATTTTTCCATTAAGTAACTTTAAAGAACCATTGGCACATCCCACAGAAAAATCTTTTAGAATTACACGCTCCATTCTTTCTACGACCTTACTGCTCCGTTGCTCAGCCCTCAGAGTTTCTCATGCGTGATTTTATTTATTTATCAACTTGGAAATCATCACTGCAACATTAAATAAGCAAGAAACATGAGTCAAGGAAAAATGGCAACATAATGCTTGCACAAACAAGCCAGGAACCAGTGTTTGCCTGTGTTATTTAAGAGGGCCTCCTAAGAGCTGATGTTAAAATGACAAGGAGGGGTTTCAGATTTACTCCCAGTTATTCTGGTCAGATCAGCTTAGTTTAAATACTCTCCAGTCAGTTTTTTTCTAATTTCAAGACCAAAATCTCTCTGCAGTTGGAAAAATCAAGCTGCTTTATTCTCCCTTGTGGCTCATCATCCAATTATTCAAAATCTGCATGAGAAAATAGCAAATACTTTTGCTGATAATGCACTCAGCAGGAGGGAATCCAGCTCTTTGCACCAGTGTTACTGGTTTTGCAGCACTGACAGTAGTAAATACTTGTCCTGAATCTGTAAGATCAGCAGAAATGCCTGAAGGACACAGAGGGAGCATATCTATTGAGTAAGAGATGCCTTTTTACAGTCACTTCTCTGACCATAACCACACTTCAAATTAAATTTTGAAACATTTATTTTGTACAGTCCAGCTGCCAGCAGCAAGTGTTTTCAGTTTCATCAAGAAATGGGCCTGAGCTGTGAGGTTCAGACCCAGAGCTGAACTTCACTGGCATTCGGGGGTACGTAAAACCCCATCTATCAGGCCAGCGTACCCTTGGATTATCAGTCCCAGGCCAAGGGGGATTTTAACAAATGAGACAAACCCAGTATTGCCAGTTACTGCTTTTCAGATGCTTCTTTCTTTTAAAAAGGTTGAGAATGAATGGTCATCAATGTATTTAAAGGACTGAGCCTGAAAAACACTCTTCTGCCAGAAACCTGTGGCCATTTCTACACTGAAAATACCTGTCTACGCACCATTTAAGCTTAAGTTACAATCACTGCCCAATGAGATAAACCGTCTTGTTACATGTTAACTTGCTGTCCTGAGTAGAAGAAAAATCCCAGTCTGCATCTCAGCTGGAAAATTTTGGTGAACTCCAGTTAATTCTTAATCCTGTTGAAATCTATTTAAATAACTTGATTAATCATTTCAACTTTTTGTGTGCTGCTGGTAGCACTGAGAAATAACATACTGATTAAGTACTGTGTCAAAAATCAAAGCTGCAGCAAGGATTAGCAGAAACTCTCAACTATTGGTGAACTAAATGAGCTTTAAAAATACCTCTAATACTGCAAGCTTATAACAAAACCAAACCCAGCCAAAGCTCACAGGTATAGTAACTGCACAAACACATCTTTATTCGCTCACGCCTTTTGCTACTTCTTCCTTGAAGTTTCTTTCCTACTTGAAAAACAAAAACCTAAGTACATTTTCAGATTGACAGACATGACCTATGCATGTGACTGTTCCAGGCAGGCACAAACCTGTAAGAAAGTGTATGAGAAGACAGAGAGGTAGAACTAGTTGTGATTCCTGGAACTGATCGTGACAGAGCTGGGTCCCTTGCCAAAGAGCCACTGATGCAAACTTCATGAGTAAGTATAGCATACATGACTGTGGCAAGACCTGCATCCAGGACACTTTGAGTACCCTGAGCACAAGTCTTTTGAAAATCCTTCCTTGGCCAAGCAACATTAGAGGCCCACCTGTAACTCGGAACCAGGGATCAATACAAACAGATGGTAGGAAGGGATCCTGCCGCAACTTTCTGACCCCATAGCCTGCTCTCATTGCAGCCCAATACCAAGAACACAGGCTGGCGCCAGGGCTAATGCTCTCAAAGACACCTAAATGCTAGAATAGTTTGCAACGGTAACTAATTCTCAGGCTTTTGAAAATGCAAACCTTTCTGGCTCCTCTGTGCTAGCACAACTTCCACAATAGCTGCAGCCCAGTTTCTCTAGGTCTGGGCAGTGAGAGATGCCTGTAATAGCAGGCTGCAGGTCAGCAACCAGTAGTTAGCTTTAATTGCAGACAGCAGCACAGTTACTGCAGCAGCAAGTGTTTACACCCTCTGCTTAGAGACACAGCAGATAATCAACTCCAGCCTACTTTAAATGCTTACACACAGGAATTGCAGCCATTTTACATTCTCTGACCCGCTGAACTGCTGCTGGTAGCACTTATTTTCCCCAAAATTTGCCCTTATTTGAACACTGTATTTTCTGTCCTGTCGAACCAGGCCTGGCCCTGGCACAAAGTGAGATCCGTCCCAAGGCAATGGCATTAGCCACACATGTGATAGCTGTCAATGGGGTCTCCTGCTGACTGCTGTGTGCAGCTTAACGTTCACCAGAAATTATCTGCATGTTGCAGCAGCTAAATTGCAAACACTGAAATTGCTAATATAAATATTTCATGTTTCCGATGTCCACAAAAAAGTGAATGTTAACTGAAATAAGCTTTAAAAAGACAGACCCAAACAACTGTGACTGATCTGATTAAAGTACAACACACTCAGTGTTGACCTGATATAACCTGGTAAAGTACTTCTCGCTATGAGTCATTCTTCACATTTTACCAGAACAGAATCTACAGGAATGGTCTGGTTCATGGTTGCTGGGTTGTTTTTTTTTTTTCCTTCCTACAGCTAGAAAAACTTTAAATGAACTTGCTCAATGAATAAATGTAGAAAGGAATAAAGGCTGGAAATAAAGCCAGCTTGATCCACATGCTCCCTACGGTGATAAAACCGCCTTGTTGGCATGTGGGACATAAAAGCAGCCCACCAGACTCCTGTTTGCTAGAGGTCTCATATCTTGGCTTTCTCCAAAATGCCTCTCTTACCATTAGCAATTGGAGAGGAGAGCAAACCTCCTAAAAGGGCAGAGTCAGCCCCCAAAAAATCCTTTGGCTATTAACTCCCATGCAATACTCCTGCTATGAAGGGGCAAACATATTCCTTCCGGGGGCTGCTTTTCTTAAGTCACTCCTTTTATGAAGCTTTTGTGAGATGTTGTAAAGCAGAGCCCTGTGAAGCCCAAGGTAACCCTCGTCAAAGCCAGGACCATGGGCTGCTGCAGCACTACCCACTCACGAGCAGGGCTGGCTGGGGAGCTGCTGGTGTCCTGGGGAGCAGGAGCGCTTGCCTGAAATCCTCCTCCACAATCCACAACTGCTCCGTCACTTCCTTTCTGCCACAAATGGGGCTGTGCGGATGACAGGAATGACTCTTCGTCTGGGCATGTAACCGCCATGCACAGCCCTGGCCTCCTGCTAGTATCCCTCCCAAAAGGGCAGCTGGAAGCATTTCTGCTCCTGCTGCTCTTCTCTCGCCTTTTCCAGGTTAGAGTTTGCAGGAAGAGATGTGACAGCTTATTTTTCCTGCAACTGATTGCAACAAAGAAGTGGCAAACTTTTGGTGAATGGATTGCATATGGAAACTGCTGCTGTATGGAAAGCAGACAACGAGAAGATAATTCCTGTTAGTAGTTTAACACTAAGTAACTGCCTCTTCGAATAGACTTCAACCTCAAGGCTCTGACTCATTATAATATATGACACAGATAACTACAATGATTAGACATAAGACTTTATCGCTGGTCCTAATGGACTACAGCCAGCAAAATTAATCATTTTACTCAGATCAATATTTTAACACATTGCAAAAATGTGTTTATCTAATTTTAAAATATATACTTAAGTTTTCTACATACAATGGGTACGTGATATAAATCAGCATGAGTTGACTCATTACACTAAGATTTGACAGTCTTGATCATCAAGATATGCTAGAAGCATTAGGACTGCAATTTTGATAATTGTAAGAAAAACAAAGGGATGAATTTTACAAAGGAAAAAATATCCTTTTTCTTAACCTGCTGTTTTAAACATAGATTTATCACCCTAGAAAATGACAGCTCAAATGAACTCATAGATTCATACCATACCTTAAACTTTAACTGATTCAAGATCTATTAATGGCAGAAATTTGAATTCTACATGATAATACTATTTCTCAGAAACCTTAGCCAAATCCTCTTGGATGCTGAAAGCTAGGAAACAACCCACTTGGCGTGACAAAGTCCAGGATCCAGTCCACCGAGGTCATACCAGCATGGTGCTTCTACTTGAACAGAGAGGGACTTTGTGACTCGGTGTGGCTAACATTTCTGGGCAAGAAAGTCTCCATGCTCAGGATTAGCTACAGGTTTTCACTATTCACACATTTTTCTTCGTTTACAACAATCTTTATCACTTTCTGAAATATATGAATACTAATCCCATCCACGTTTCTTTCTCAGTGGAAATCTACCTAAGAGAATTTAAGACGTAGCTTCCTATTTTCCATGCACTTTCTGCTAAATACTTAATATCACTGTTCACATCTTCCTTTCAGACCTTGACAGCACTGTTTTGTAACAAAACTTAACATTGCTGCAAGTTACATACAATGCTGGCTGAGCAGATCTTCCTAACACACACAGCTGTTCAGAGCATAAAATGAATTTTACAGTCCACAGGCTGAATTCTGATCTGGTTAGCAACAGTGAAAATTCAGAGTAATTCCACCAAATACAAGGAGAACATGATGGACTTACTTCAGTGTAAATGAAGTTGGAGTCTGGCCCCATGCAGCTACTCCTTTTGTTGTTTGGAGGCCACAACAGTTTGAATAAGGAGTAAGAGGGAACAAAGTGTCCAAGGCTTCTGCCTTTGCTCAACAGATTCAAGGACAAAGGTAAGCCTGGCTCTCAAAGACCCTAAGCCATATGTAGCCAGTTTCTTTGCTGAAATATAAAAATGAGTTCTGAAAGGCAACTAAGATTTACCAAAACTGCTGTTCAACCTAGATGAAACCTGTTAATTCCAGCCCTTGATATTTTTCCTATTTCTATTTCATAAAAGATGTAGACAAATGTCACAGACTCAGTAATTTACATAATGTAGCATTCTGACTCAGTGCAATTTGCTTTGATAAAATCTAGCATTTACATTAATCTAAATCAGGTTCCCACTGATGCATCTCTGTCAACAAAACAATACAGATTTAGATCTATATTTCAAGGCCCGCAGATCACCTGAAGTTCTGTTCCATTATCTTTTTCCTTTTATCTGTTTTCTGTTTTCAGTTGATTCCTAGAAGAATTATCTGCGATGCTGCCATTACGACAGACAGTCTAAGCAATGGAGTAACATACCCTCTGTTTTTTTTAAATCCATTTCTTAAGTTTTAGTACCAGTTGTGATCCAGTTTTACATAAATTAGCTCTTGAGAGCCAAACACTGGCCTTTGATTCACATCATTAGTGACACAGAATTGGGACAGTTTGCAGGTTTTGTGAGAAGAAAGCTTTATTGAGTGCCATGAGTTGCCAGAGCTCTCAAGTCAGGCTGATGGCTCGGCCAGCCATGAGACCACTCTCTTATTCCCAAGATCCTGACAACACCTTTACCGCTCCTGAAACCCAGCTCCTCTTCCACTGCTCAGTCTAAAGGCAAGTTTTGGGTTAACCCAGGTCCTGAGGAAGCTATCGAGAAGGTATCTACACCCAGCTGGGACTGGGACTGATTCACTGGGACTGAACGCTGCGGCTGCCCTGGTTTCACCAGGCCTCTCCCGGGCCTGAAGAGGACCCTGCTGATTTTTGGCTATGTGTTTGGCTTGCCACACATGCCAACCATTATTATATATGTTTGTTTGTTTGTTTGTATGTCTTCTGGGCCTAATTCCCCACTGCATTTCTTCAGTGTTATTCCACTGCAATAAGTAAAGCTAAATTAGAACAAAATTGGAGTAACACTCTTGTGAAATCGGGCTCACTGTCTTCTAGCACACTTCAGATACAACTGACAACTCCCATTCTGTACTGCTTATAAATTCCCCCCTTATTCGTTACAAGAAATTTTGGTTATCAAGCTGCAAGCATGGCACTAGCAAAAGTGAATCATTCTGTTTTGTTGGGAATAATTAACGATGCTGTCCCAAAGTGACGTTTATTATTATTTGTAATGCTGTAAGGCCTGGGTGGCCCCTGGCCCAGAAGAGTGGCCTGCTGTGGCAACGTCGTACAATGACAGGACAAAAAGGCAGTCAGCAGTCCCTGACATTGTTAAAGGTCAGAACTTTTACGCAGAACGTGCTAACAATTTGGGGGAAATTTTTTAGCTCTTGATAGGGTATTTTAGTGATAAAATAAATGTCATTATCACTTAGCGTGCCTACAGCACTATTACACAGATCTCAAAACTTGTACAGAGAGGAAATGGTTGCTGTTTCCATTTTTACATTGAGAGGAACCAAGTCACCAGGGGAGAGAGAGACAGCCTCAGCACACCTTGTGCCGAGCCCCGGCATCCCTCAGCACGGCGTCAGGCCCCCTGCTTCCTGGCCAACCGACTGCAGCAGGCACTGGTCATATTGGGACCTTTTGATAATAGCTGGTATCTGGAAAACACCCACTGATTTCTGAAATTCAAAAGGATAGTTTCTGATAATTCAAACACATTTACATTACGACTCAGTAACCACAGTGCTATTGTAGGTTTCTAAGGTAAGCAGATACAACTCCAGCAAAGTGACTATGCACATCTCACGCTATGTACTTCCCCAAGAGTCCTCACTCTCAATGAACCACACACCAAAAAAAGGGATGGAATAAATCACAGACAAGTCAGAAAAAGAAAGCCATCTACTCATTAATCCACACTTGACTTTTTCTGTCCAAAGAGAACAAAGTTGAATGGAAACCAGTTCTCACATCAAAACCTATTCCAGTCTAGCAAGCTGTATTTGCTGCAGCATCTACCTGATCCCTTATAGACCTGTATGCTATACACAAGTACACAGGGCTTGAAATTTCACCTGTCTGTTTAGAAGAGAAAAAAATGTGAATCATATGCTCCACAACCATCCTGGAGACCTGAATACCCTTAACACTGGTCTGTGCCCCATGGTCATCATTTTGCCAAATGCTTTTATGACCAACCAGCACTGAATTTAAAATGCTCTAGGCCTCCACCATCTTAAGATTTAAGATGGCTCACTTGGGTTTTCATTAAGGTCCCCAACTTTATGACTGAAAGTTTTTCAAGACCTTCTCCATTCAGGCCACATACGCACAGATCTTTGTCTGGAGGCTGTGATCTCTCCCCACATCGGATCCCTGGGCTGCTCACTAAACTATAGCCAAATATTTCTGTGTGGTGAGGGCATGCTGTAAAGCATTTGTAGTTATATCCTGCGCTAAGAGAAAAACAGCAGCCTAAATGATCTGGCTTGTACTTCAGAGGAATTTTTTAAACCCTATAATAATGGTTTTCTATACATAGGTTGCAGAAATGGATGCCTTTATCAATGCAAAAAAAAAAAAGTACTATGAACATTTTCAGCTGTTCAAAGTCAAATGTAGTTTTTAAGCATTTATCTTTTTGGAGAGTCCAGTTTAAGGGTAACAGGAATAGAATATGCAACATGCAGAAACCGAATTGGTTCAGATGAAAAAAAGAGGTCGTCTTTAAGGTACTAGCACCTAATTCCATGTTTATTTGTTTCTGACAAAATTCAAGGGTCAGTTAGAATACCGTGCACTTCAGAGCAAATGTCCTTTGAAGTCAGGCATCTTTGGTATTCTGGGGTTACTTGCAAATAACGGTTGTGATGGCCTTTGCAAGACACTACTTTGCAGGCAGCTGAACAGCACGTACGTGTGGATTTTACACCTCTCTGAGTTTCAGCAGCTATTCCCTTGTACTCCAACAACTCTAAGGCCACTCTGTTTCCCATCTGCAATCAGGACCAGGCACACTCTATCTCACAAAACGCTTTAAAGGTAGCCACATAAAAACGGTGTGCCTAGCAATTCCCAGATGGCTGAGACACCTATTTCCTCTCCCCTTTTCCCCTCACCTGACACAAGTCTGGCTACTCCACTGGCTAGGAGAGCTATACCCACGCTCTGGGGACCAACTAACTCCTCATACGCCAGCATCGATATGAAAGTTGCAGTGTGCTATCCTTTCTCGTCTATTGGCAGAAATAACCTCTACCCAGATGTAAAAGCTAGCCAGGAAGACAGAGAAGAAATTGGTCTTCAAGACTTGCAGGTCATCAGCCAAGACACGTGTGAAACCAGAGCATTAAGTATGTTGGGGTTTGCATCACTCCAAACAAATAAATCCAGCCTTGGCTTTACCAACATTTTTGTCTAACTGAGAAGGAACTTCTCATTTGCTTACTGCTGCCTCAGGTGTGTTATTTTTGCAGGCAGGCTGTAGCTGACTTTCCATCCCCCCACTTGAGCAGACGCTTTAGTACAAATACTACATTCTTCTGGCCCAGAGGGAAATTCTTGCTGCCTGCACTTTAACAGTTGAGCTGCACGGCACTCTGGGAGACTTAAATATGGCACAGTAGTTCTATTGTTTAATATTATTAAAACTGCTTGCTCTCTTGTGATTCTGCAAGATCCTGGAGTGTAGCAATAAGCGCTAATCTGTTTCATATCTATCAGCTACTTCTTTCTAGTGGATACCGCTTGCTAGTTTTATTTTAGAGATGATTACAGATGCATCAGGATACAATAGATCTCCATCACCATCAGTTTTATTTTTTTCTTTACACGCATGAATTTCAGTGATAGTTTTCCTTGAACCATCTGGATTTGAACAGAGCCAGATGACTAAAAGGAAATTCCAGTCTATCAGGAAGATTTCCAATTACTTTATGTCAAACAAACTTTTCATGCCTTGATCTACCAACACTGCAATCATCACAAACAGACCAAGCAAAGCAAGAGAGTACAGCACAAAAATAGCATAAACCAGTCAATGGATCTGCTAGGCTTCCTAGAAGATCTCTATTTTGTCCTAAGCCTTCCATTTGTAAGGAACAAACTTGCTTTTTCTGTCGTCATTAATAACCCATTGTTTGCACTGATACAGTTCAGGCTTTACTAACCATTATAATTTTTTCTATCTTCTGCCATCCATTATCATCAAAGCATAAATTTCCCAAGCAGTGTCAAATGGCCTGCAGCAAACTGCTGTCAGATCACAGCTGGGCAGGTAGCAAGCTGAGGTTACCTCTCCTGACCAACTGAGAACTGCACACGAGCTCCTGTGATTGCTACTTTACCTTACACATCCCCACCCTTTGCATACGTGGGCATCCTGGATATGCCAGATGATTTTAGTCCTCCTAGACTGGATGGTGATAACATGGAGCTGCCTCCTTCTCCTTCTTCTTCCCCATTCTCCCAGCCACCTGCCATGCACACCACCTTCACACAGCTTCCTCAGGTGCCTGTGAACCTGGTGGACACCGCTGGCATGTGGCTTTCTGTATGGTGCCACAGGTGTGCTCTGTCCGCCTTAATCAAGCATGGACTCGCTTGTGCTCTATTCAGTACCCTGCCTGGGAACTGCTCTCAAAGAGAGCAAAGATGTATTCTCTGAGATGTAATTTCGTGACGGGAATAAATGCTAAGTCAGTGGGACAGAGGCCAGTACAGTGAAAGAGAAACATTCAATACTGATAATAAACATTTCAGTATTTTTGTTTATTGAATATAGGTTTCCCAGGCTGAGTGCAACTGTCTTCTGAGAGTTGAGAAAACCGAAAGAGAAGTTCTTGGCACTCAACCCTTTTCTAAATAGAGAAGTTTGTCTCCAATAAATGGAGGAAGACTTGATACTGCAGACATATTCAAGATATCTTTTGAAAAAATATGAGGAAATTCACAGTAGTACATGCTTTTTTCACTCTAAGGTTTAGCATTACTTTTGCTTGTTCACACCAATGACCAATCCAACATGTTAACTCCAGGTTTTACCATAAGGAGAAAAACAGATAAATGGATTTAAGAGTGCTGGGGATCCCTTCTTTCTTTTGACCACTAGGAACTTCACTGGCTGAGGGGATAAGGGACTGATTTCCCCTAATACAGATGCCTCTTCATTTCTGAGGACCTACAGGGTAGTTTGAAACCTGACACTGGTTTTCTGCTTGAGTCTGGTTCAGTAACACACAGTGCTTCTGCCAGCCCACATGGCTTGTTAAATATTACACGCTTGGTAGATGGGATCACTCTTTTTTTTTCCTTAAGTACAGTAGAACCTTTTTACAGTCATGCCGATCCCCCTAAACTCTGCATGTCTTTAGTAAAGTGGGGTTTTCATTATAATCAGAATTGCAATTGAGTAGAATTTGATGCAGCAAAGCAACTTTTCATTCTAGTTCTCCTGTAAACAGAATTTCACTCTATCTGGATTTGTGGTAGGCACACTCCATTTTATTTAACTTAACTGAAAAAATATCTGTTTAAATTAACTATACTATTACCTTTGATACAAAGCAATCTCTGCACATTCTGCCTATGAATAGCATTTCCTTTACAAAAGAACTGCTGGATATGCCAAAGACAACGCTGCTGGTATGAAATGAATTATTGTGGAGATGATTTTCTCTCTAGAAATGCTAAAGTGACCAATATGTTACCACCTCCTAGTAAAGTTTCACAGGACAAAACCTGTGGCAACCAAGGTCTCATGAGAGGAGTCTCCCACAAGGCAGCTCCTTTTTAATAAACAACCCATCAGCAAGGAAACCCATAAAGCTCTCTGCCACTGTAGTTGTTAACTGGGAAACAAATTCAGCTGGGTATCAAATAGCCACTTAAGATGAAATCCTGCCCACAGTGAGGTTCATTGACATTGGTGCTGTCTAGATACACCCTCTCCAGGTACAATGTTTGTATTTCTCAAATAAAGTACAAGGGCCATAATTACACAGCTAATAATTTATAGATGTTGAATAGCCTCATATAAATTCTATTGCTATTTAACCTTGAGATTTTCAGGAAAGACAGACATCATTCTGGAGATACTTGCATCAAATACTTCTACCAGTTATACAATGGCAGTGACGCTTTCACAGAGTCTTGCTGCAGTTACAGAGTTTGAAGGAAAGATCTGTGACATGCAGGAATAACAACATGGGCTAAGAAGAGAAGATGTAAAAACACTGAATAAATCTATAATGTAAACACGTGCGTTCACCTGCAAACTGCAGAGACAGATAACTGCTGTATAAAATCATGAACACGTACAAGCACACAGATGGTAGTGGTTAAAAGGTACATTTGGTCAAGCAGATGTGGGCTTTTCATGTGTCATTTGGACAGCCATTTTAAAGTGGTGCTTGCCTTCCCTATAACGCACACAGGATGTCAGGAAACTTTTTTCCAGCAGCTTTATCAGTCTCCTCAAGTTACAAGTCCTCAGACCCTAAAGTGGGCCCTTCCATAGGGGCTGTTTGAACACCAGCACCGTGTGCAATTTCTGAAATAAGCAGGTTCTCTGCTTGCCCCGGTGAGGACTGCAAAATGTGAGCAGAGCAGAGTTGAGACTAGTGCAGCAAAACAGTTTCTCAAGTATTAGGATCACCAGGTACCTACCACCTTCTGCACAATTTTATGGACACCTAAATCCATCTGGCTCATCTAAACAGGTCTGATGTTGTAGCTGAGACTTGCACAATTGTCCTATGATAGGAATCAGTGCTGGAGCTGTGCACACGAGGAGCCTGGGCTATTCTGTCACATGCCATAGAACTCCATGCTGCATCATTTAGTCAGGCAGCGACATCCTCATTTCACTTGGATAACAATGATGAATTAGAAGAAGGAGCTATAGGAAACAAAGAGGCTCCACTTAGTCATTATATAATGAAATGGTGTCAACCTATGCAAAAAAAAACCCTGATTAGTTGCAAGGAAAACTGGCATCCATCCAAAATCAATCTCCCTTGAGATACAAATTCTGGCATCTGACAAGATGGAAGCTGGTTTAGTCTGTTTTGCAACTACCTACCCAAAATATGTTTCCACCCTGAACATTTTTGGTTTCTTACTCTGCTGGTTTTTCTAAGAAAGGATGCAATGGGCCTAGGCCCTTCTGCTGTGAGCGTGAAAGCTTTATGAACAAACAAGAGAAAATAGACATTAAAGTCCTGTCTGGCGACACCGTTAATAAGTTCACAGTCACCATTTCCTTCTTCCTCCCCTGCACCAAGTGTTTCTTCCCAGACAGTGATCCAGACTGCTGATAGCTCTGGCAGGGAGCTTTTACCAGAAATTTTAGCAGGAAATGTTAATTTGCAAGCCTCTGTGTCCTCCCTCGGGGAGGACAGACCCTGTATCTGCAACAGCCCGACTGCGGGGATTCAGAACTCCTCAGACCTGCCTGCAACACACAAAAGAAACTCGTCTGTATCCCTAGCAAAGCTGAGTAAAAAACCAACTGTACTCATTTATTTTCTTTTGCCTTTTTCCCCCAAGCAATGAAATACTAGAAGAATGTCCAAAGTAAACAGAAAAATTCTATTAATGAAATATCCAGTTTAGTGCAGTTTCATGACATAACCCTGAGCTCAGCCTGACTTCTAGGACACAACACCTAGCTGGAAAGTTGTAGGCCTAGAATTAAACAAAACTATTGCTTTTTGTAAAAATTCTACTGCATTTCTATAAGCCAGTTTAATGGTAAAGATAGCCTGTGTGAAATAGTAAATATAACACATACATTACAAATAAATTAGATATCAGGGATAAATAGTTTTCTAGTACAACATCTAATGTCTCATGTGAGAGACAGAAAGGAAAAGCCACTCTACGAACAGTTCCAATAAGGCTCCAATAAAACTACAGGTCACTTGGAGAATTAAAAAATAAAAATAAACCTATAAACTCACTGAAGAATGATGTAGATCAAACTCTTGAGAAGTTTTATTACTCAGATCACCTGATTTGTTTTTCTTCCTCTATGAACTTTGAACATAAGGCCGTAATTACTATAGATGCAGGAGAGAACAGTGTTCTTGATTAAGAAAGCTTTTATCAATCATGGGAAGTTTCATTTGACTTGTTTTATGTGTTTGCATGTTCCTTTGAGCCAGGACAAATGTTCTTACCACATCCATATTTGTGCGGTTAGCAGATTTTTCTGCATCTCTTTTGTTCTTATCCTCCAAAGACAAAACAAATGGTGTGCTGCTAAATGTTGAACTTTGCAATTTTAGTACTATGTTGCGTCAGGAATATATTTTGACTAGTATGAGCCCCTAACATGTACAGTCTAGGCAGCTACCACGGAACACCAAAGTTCTACTTTTTTCTTCACTGAGTAATTTGAACCAATATGTCGTACTCAGAATATACTATGAGGTGCGTAATTTAATCCAGTCACATTTTGTAACATAGTTTTACTAAGAACATTCAAATGTATTCCAACAAAACAAACCTTCTGTGAAACAGCAGGAAAATATTAGAGGTGGCATCAAACCACTACTCCATTAGACATAAATTACTCACAGTATGTTCCCCACAAAACAGAGTAACAAAATTTGCACGCCACAATACAAGGTTGTACGCAGAAATACTTTCCAGATGAAGCAAGCAAGATTTGCAGTGGTTTTGTGACACAATTGACAATTTCCTGCTATTGGAAGAGAGAATATCTAGTGCATTCAGTGCACGGATTCTGTCTTCTTGCACACCTCTTTTTCTGAGTTCAGTGAGCAATGAAAGCTAAAAAGGACACTTGTACAAAGGTAAGGTCCACCACTGCACTCTGTGTCCTTCCTTCTTTGTCAGACAAATCTAACAAATACATTGCCTACCAACCATGTGTGATATTTCAGGTTCATGCCCCTTCTTTATTCTTCAATAATACAACCCTGCCATTGATACCCATGTACTCTTTGGGAAGTAAAGCATGGCTTGTTTGAAGCACAAACTAATACTACTTAAAGCATTTAAGACTGAGTTTTTATGAACCATGCCTATATTGTGAATAATATTTTGCTGACACTGTAAACATGGAACTATGGCTGTCTCAACTCATATACCACATATTACATTTCCACTTCAGACCAAGATTTAAGATGGAATTTCACAGTGTTCATGACAACTTAATAGCTTAACTGATGATTTTGTTTTGCAGTTCTCCTTTGTATTTTTAGCCTATTTTTTTAAAATCTTCATGGCATATAGAATTACCAGGACTACCATTTGACTGGCTTGCTATTTTTTCTAGAAGAAGAAGAATCTGTTGGCTCTACCAGTCAAGAAAAAACAGCTTCTTCCCCCAAGTTCGACTTTGAGAATTTAGGCTTTACAAGCAGCACTATGCAAATTAATGCTTCCCACGTAAGCAGCTTTTCACAGTTTGCAGCAAGAAACACCTTCTGATAAGTACAGACCTATTTCTTACCGTACATGATAGCATATTTTCTTCCTGAAATGTTCCATTATTTCCAGTATTTCTGTCATACAAGATTATTTTTATTTTCTTTTTAATCTAGTTATTACTCTTCTGTCACTACAGTGCCTACCAGTTGTTTTCTCAGTACAACTCTCCCACTTTCATCTGGAACTCTCCCAGCTTCGTCTGGTCGGAAAAACTGTGTCCCTTTGACTTCCAGCCATGGGCAATGGTGAGAGCATTCATTTCACTCTCTGTTCTGTCATCTAACACAAGACTCAACAACTGGAGCTTCAAGCTGATTATATCAGCACTCCAGGAGTGAGAGGCAAACATCTGGAATTTATTTGTTAGAAATAAAATTAATGATATCTTTTCAGGAGGTTTTAGCTTGCACCTGTACTTATAAATCTCCATGAGGGCAAGTTATGAATAAATTTAATCAGGAGCAGGAGGCAGCAGGCTCTGATTTTGAGCCCTTTGGCTCAACCCCTGTCAAGGGCCCCAGGAAGAAGGTTGGTACTGAGGTGCCCCAGAGGCACAATTTGTTCAGAGCTCTCCTCTTCCACCAGAGGATAAGGAATACACTATATTAGGCCTCCTGGGGCCCACTGGGCTTTCAGCACGTACGTCAGCCAGCTCTGTAGACCAAGTTGGGTGGCAGAGCGTGCTCTCTTGGTCCCCTCTCCCCAGTGACGCAGTGCTCTATCCAGCCTTACAGTCCACGCAGGCAACTGGGAGTTTCCACAGCTTTGCCACAGGGAAAATGTAGCCCCAAAGGTAATTTTTGTTCTCTGTAACACCACGAGTGGTTCAAACTTCAGCAGAAGCTGAGAAGGGGAATGGAAAAGAGGACAGGGGGTTTTTAAGAGGGCAGTACTGCAAATAAGAGTAGTGATGGGGGGGGCAGAGGTCGAAAGAATCAGACACCACCACTGTTATCTGATGGGAGGGCACAAAGGTACAGGATGAACCTCCGAAAATATGTAGAGGAGGGAACAGGGAATACAGAGAGAGGAAGAAGGGCAGGGGAGAAACAAAGAGAGAGAAGCCCCTGCCAATTGTTTGGATGAAGCGTTACCTTTGCCTAGGCACTGAACTCATTGTCTGTAGCCATCTCCTTTCCTGCTTCTTTCCTGAGCTTCCCTCAGCACAGACAGTGCTTGTTCCAAATCGGAAGGTGACTGATGTGGGTCCTGTGCTATGGGCAGGTCTACACCAGGGACTAGATCAACTTCTTTATTTTTACTTGCGCAGAGTGCAAGGTTTTCACTGCAAGGATTTAACTGACCAAAGTGCAAGCTGACCACATCTTATCCAACTTGGCCTGGCAGCCTGTCTGAGAGAATGTTCATGTTTAAGGACTGGTATGATCTTACTGAGACAATCCCATTGCAAATGAAACCAAACATTTGGAAACACAAAGCAAATTCACACAGGTACCCACAGCTGGGTGCTGCATCCAGTTCATTTCTCGGTATATTGACTATGGGCCCCATTAGGGATGCAGGATGATGGAAGAACAGGAACTCTGTATTGGGGGGAACACATTATATTCCTTTCTGACCATAAAGGGAGATACTCTGAGGGAAACAGCATTTTTGTTTCTGCACAGTCTCAGACATGAAGAAATCAGAAAAGACAAAGAGAACTCAGCATTGCAGTGAGGTGACACAGCCCACATGCTCCACACTCAGTACTTCACAACTCAGACTATTTCCAGTTGCTGAAAACATCACTGAGACAGTGCAGCAAAACTGAACTTAGTAGAGAAAAGCACTAGGCAAAATGTTCTGGCTGTAGCATAATAAAAACCTTGAAAAACCAAACACAAATTCAAACCCCACAATGGTGTGCCAGTTCCTGCATACCACTCCAGCACACCCCGTTGGTCTGTCTGTCTTCAGATGTACCCTGACTTTTTCATTGCTCTGCAGGACAACTCCAACTGTTCTCAGTTGTGGGTTTTTTTCTTTTTCTGTTTGTTTTTTTTTTTTGGTTTGGTTTTGTTTGGTTTTAAATAAAGGACTTCAGAAGATTCCTTACAAGAATTGCTTTCGTGAAGTGATCAACTGCTCTTTGCCAAATAGACAAGCTCTTTGGGGAAAGAAAAAATAGGATTTGGAGACAGTGTAACACTACGCTGGGGGGAACCATTCGGAGCATGACAGACCTACAGAAGCCATAGGGAAGCACAAGACTCAAGTACCATAAGGCACACAGTGTGCCCTATTTTGCAAAGTTTGTTTATTTTTTCCAATAGGTTCTTCCTCTTGCTATGGATGACAGGACGCCAATATGATGACGTTGTTAGCATTACTGACTAAAGCTGCCCCAAGCTTTGTCTGGAAGAACTGTTGATCTAAGGTCTGCTCTGCTCATTGCGGGGTCTTGTCCAAGTGAAAGTTAATAACCCTGTGGCACTGGCCAAAAAACAAGCAAACCAAAAATGTAAGGGGATCAGACCCCTGGCAGAGTTTCAGTACTCCTGATCTCAGCAACCAGACTCTGCTGCGCTAGCTAGTAGGGGAACTAGTGATGAATGTGTTGTTGACAGTTCCTCTGTCTACAGAATTACAACACTAGCAGCTTCACAGTCAACAGCTTGCAGAATGTTTTGCAATACCTGGATGGAGGTGTTTTCACCTATGCATCATACAGCACCGCATTATAAACTATTCCAGGTTGCTTCAGGAAACTACTAGCATAATCCTGCAAGAAAACACATAAACGGAAACAAAAATCCAAAAGCCACAAAAAAACCCCCACAACCTGAAACAAATGTGGGGTTTTATCACTGCTCGATATTTAAACTGTCAGCTTTATCCTCCTGGTAAGTAGGCAGCTCTAATTCACAACTGAACACCTACTTTATTTATTTAGCTATGCTGCATTTAACCTTACATCCTGTCTGCTGGGTGCATCCGGCTCCACAGATCTCCACGCAGCAAAGCTTTAGCATAAGGTGGGGGAGCTACTTTCCACAAGCCAAAAAAACAGGAAATTTGATGACATTGTTCAGTGAGCAGACGTCAGCAGAGAGTGATACAAAAGAGTAAACAACTTCCTAGCAGCAGCAGACAAATGGGCCGGAACTACTGGAATCCTGTGATGTCTGGTGTGTTTTGCATGAAAATTACTGTCTCAATAAAATAGGGAGAGATCTTTGGCTGATGCAAATTGGAGCTGCTCCCTGTAAGTCTAGGAACTACACCAGTTTGGTCTGTTTAAGATCTGACTCCAAGTATTTACTTTTATGATGCTGAAAACATCATTTATGAGGATTCATATTGTTGATAATTCTAAATATTTTGTAAATGTTCCCATTATTTTAAAACACATAAAAAGTTAATTTGAATAAAAAGGATAAACAGTGAATATATGGAAGGCAGTGTCAGAAATGCAGGTACCATTTCATTATGATCATACTACCACCAGTCTTACACATATATATAATGTATACATACATATAATATAATATTCTTGTTAAAATACTTTGATGTGAAGGAAGCTCAGCACTGTTGGCAGTAGAACCAAACAGTAGGTATGACATCTCCTTTTTGGATTTCAGTGTTTGCTTTGTGGAATCTGCTCTGCTCTCATTTTTTCCAGCTATGGGCAAATGTCAAATATGATCTGAAAAAATAACCTCTCAGCTAGGTGTACAATGACTCAAAGCCAGGTTATAGCAAGCAGAAAGGAAACGTATGGGAAGACATTTTTGCTCTAATTGAATGTCATTCTGCCCATCTCTGTCCAATTTAAAGATCTCTTAACTGTAAGAAGCAATATTTGACTACTGACCACAAATACGGAGCTTCATTATTTCATCCCAATCAACTGTATGAAGAAAAATTGTATCCTCTGGAAAAACTCTCTTCTCTACTCATCTACTTGTAAAGAGACCACTGAGAGGCATATCATTTTTCAGGTCCTTTATATTGCCTTTTGAGCTATCCCTTTTCAAAGGGATGTAGAGAATTAAGTCCTATTCTAAATAAATTAGTTCTTAAGAGAAGCTCTTGACAAACAGTCAGACTAGGACCTTGATGGGGCTTTATGATCCAGGAAAATCTGGGGACCTTACAGAAAATATACAGTGATGTTCCCCACAGGGACACAATTCAGTAGGTACAATCCCAGGACTCTCCTCTCACCCAGGTATCCCTCCAAGCCAAAATCTAAGCAGAACAGACTCCTAAGATGAAAATTAGCAGCTAAATTTAGAGCTGTCCACGAGACCGCTCTACTCTCAGTAACAGAGGGAGGGAACAACAGGAAGGAGCCAGATGCTTCTCAGCTCTGCTCGCCAAATTCTCCTCTCCTTGGAGACAAAAAATGTAGTATGTAATCCTGGGGAGGAAGACACACCAATAACCAAATCAACGCTGCAGTCAAATGACCAGGCAAACATACTGGGCCAAATCTATCTGCAATACAACTCTAGTGACCTGAGCAGACTTTGTTCTTCCCAAATACCAGCAAGCAGCCGTAGGCTAACAAATGGCTAGACAAAAATAAATAAATAAAACCACACACACACGAAGAGCAACAAATGCCTATAAAAAACAGCACGTCTATAAAAAACCTCAAAACTGCTTCTCACTCCTCACTCTACCCTGACTCCTCAGTTTGAATGTAAGAAGGGCTTAGAAAACAAACTCCTGTCTGAAGCTAATCATTCTCAATCCTCTATCTTTGGTTACACAACAAAACTAAAAATATATACATCACTAGCAAAAACTTCCAAGAATAAGCAAATCAGTCTGGAGGAACTCCAAAGTATTTATCAGAGAATGATATTCACCTGGATATGCCAACAATGTCAAGAAGTTAATTTTACCAGAAGACAGGTTTTCTACAAAATCCCCATGGCTTCAGGATGGAAACATTATTTTACTACAAATCCCCTTCCAAATTTCCATTCCACTAAGACTTACGGCTAATACATGGATAGGGAAAGAGACCTTGCTCTGACCTGCAGAGTGATGGTGGTGTGATACAACCCAAGCGGAGATACATGACTATACAAGTCTGTCATCTACGTGGTGCACTTATTTAGGGCCTTCCATTGTTAAGTTCTGATTTATATCAATAGAGGTGAACATGCTGACCAAAGGCAGACAGCACGTGGTTTTAAATATAAATGAAACTGTGGAATCCTATTGTGTGCAAGCACAGAAGCTGGGACAGCATAGGAAGGGTGGGTGGCTGTGCTGAGCAATCTGCTGATAGAGGTTACTGTCTCTTCTTGATAGGGTCTGGCAAAAAGGATAGTAACTTCTACAGGATTTCCCTCTCTCTTTTCAACGGCCTGAGGCCCCAGCCTAGCAGGTATGACAAAATGCAAAATGTTTTCCAGTTATCTCTACAATGCCATACCACTGAGATTAATTTTGGAAGCCAGGCCACCGCTTCCTGCTTTTTCCCGTGCAGCTGAACAGGGAACTCCTTTTGACTTTGTGTCTGGAATATCTGTTGTTATCAATCAATCAGGTTGGAAGAGACCTCTGGGATCATCAAGTCCAACCATTGCCCTGACATCACCATGTCAACTAGACCATGGCCTATCACCTATGGACAATTAAATTTTTATGTATGATTTTGTTTCATGGAAATGTATTTTGAATTTTTACTTCTGCAGTGCAATGTAAAAACACTTTCTAATCAGATTAAATGAGTAATGCAAACCTAAGCCTGGGCTTACGGGGGACTTAACCTGGAGGCCTCTAACTATAGCATTTCCTATATTTTACACCTATTTTGGGTCACTTTACATTAAATTAGCAAATGGACTAAACTGAAATGTTTTCTGATATAAAAAGAGTGCTTGTCAGGAAAAACGAGAGCTCCAAGGGTTAGATGCACCTACCATTTGCCCATCCACAAAGGGGAATGTGTTTCTTACGGGATCACTGCACAGTGGTAAGCTTTGTTTCTGTAGAGATTTTGACATATGGCTGAAGTTAGACCTTAAATTAGAATATTCCTCTTTGAATTGAGAAATGATCTTTCTGTGCAAATGAATAGTGTATTCAGTGTGAATAAAGCTTCTGCTATTGCACAGTTCATCTTCTCTACTGATGTAATTTCCTCTCAGTTGCTTCTGTAATATTAATAATCACCATATAGCCAAAGAGGTCATATACTAGGAATGTATACTTTAAAATTATTCAATATCGCAAAAGAGTTTGAACAAAAAAAATCTATGTTTCTGGCTAGATGGACACACCGAATGACTTGCAAGGAGATGACGTTACATCACTTAAAGGTGCGGATAAAGAAACCTGTCTACTTAGGGAAAAAAGACTCCAGATTGCATGAAAAATGCAAGAGTTGAACATAGAAAGGAAAATCACTAATGAACAGTGAACCTAACCTTCCTTAATAAGCAAAAAAAGGGTCATAAACAAAGTAATCACACTGATATAACCAAAGGATCACACAAAAATCATGATTATTTGATTTATGGGTTCAGGACATTTCTGATGCAATTCTTGATAAGATAATTCTTCTTCTAAAGTGACTTTCAGCAGCAGCTTCTCTTTTCCTGGACACAGTAGAAGCAGCTTCCTGAACACAATATTTTCAGCAGTCAATTCCTAGCTGCACAGACATCTCAAGGATCCCCACTTACCTACCCAGCTGAAGAGCAGAAGAAAGAAAAAAACACAGGTGCAGAAAAATTTATGTTTTTAAGGAGACTGGTACCTTTTAAGGTAACTGTCTGGTATGAACTTCTCAGAAAATCTCAAACTAGAAGGCTGCGGTATCATTTTTGCATTGAGTGCTCTACTTGGTGGGACTGCGGTTATCTCCAGGTGTTATGAAGAAGTTCAGCTCTTTGTACATAAACGGGAGCAAAAGAGGAGAATTAACTCCTAGTCACATCTAATTTACAGACAAATGCAGGAACTCATGTTTCAGATACAAAGGAGCTTAGAAGACAGAAGAGCTCACAGGGCTGTCTGGCTTAGAATAGACAGAGCTGCTGGCAGTGGAGTGGGATCTGGGAGGATCTGCCCTTTTGAATGACTCAACACTCACCCCTTGAGCTTTAATAGGATACACACACTAACACGGGAAAATAATAAGTGTATTTGAAAAATGAAGTTGATGTTTAAAAAAGAGAATTAAGGCATTCCTTAATATCTTTTGTTTATAAAAGCCTTTCATGTCACCATATATAATTCTGAATGAAGCATTTTTCTCCTGGAAAAAAATGAAACCTACTTTCTAGTAAAAAGCAGTTGTTTCTACACAGAAATTTAAAAACTGGATAAAATGCTACATAAAAAAAAATGTAAATGTAAGGAGGAGACAAGTTCTAGGGCACATTGGAGTGAAGAGACATTAAGAACCAAAAATTAGCTCTCAAGAAATGGTGTCAGAACAGAGTAGGTTGGACCTTTCAAGATGGGCTGACAAACAAAAACAATGAGTAAGATCTAGTTAAAGATAGCAGTGGTTCCTCAGAATATTACAGAAGAAGCAATATCTCACAAATATGGTGTTTTTTTTTTCTTCAGGGTGAATATAGGTCTATGACATAGACACACTGATCTTTATAATTCTTTTAAGTATTTCAGACCATGGAAATACTGTTCTGGGAGACATGCAAATACTGATTTGATAGCGTCTTTAAACCAAATAATTTTGGATAGAATTTTCTTTCTCGTAGTATTTTGGTTTTATGTTCTTCTCAGAATGTTTTCTTTTTTTCTTCACTTTTAAGTACCAATGTTACCAGGTCTAGAATCTCTTTAAGGGATCTCAAAATAGTTGATCTTTCCCTCAATGCCAGAGTTCCAGTTCCCGGGGCCACGTGATTGCATGAGATCGTGGGTTTTCCTGGCAAAAAGGTTACTTCTGCCTCTTGCAGTTGCAGAAAAAAGCTTGAATCCCAAATGTTCAAACACTACGTCAGCAGAGAGAACCAAAATGTGCTGTGATTTATAAAAAAAAAAAAAAAAAAAGACTTTCTTAAGGTTAGTGCATTTGGTTTTTTGTCTGGAATAGCGATTTTTAATCCCTGCATCAATGCAGCAGAAACGGGTCACAACTGCTGCAGGACTTTGATCGGAGCAAGAAAGACATTAAGTGCGAAGCAAAACAAGGTGAAAGGGCAAGGATCAGCCTGATTAAGTCTTGTGCCCAAACTCAGCCCCTCAATCAATACTCAGACAGCTGTCTTCAGCACCCAATTCCCAGATACAGGACTGCCACTTTTCAAAGGAGACATGCAATAGGAAAACCAGCATTTGGATCATCACACATCTAATAGTCCCAGGACAGACAGAAGTAACCTGGGCTACCACGTATCACAAATAAAGGCCAAAGGTGGAAGGAGCTGGTCCCACTGCATGCCCTAGTAGAGCAGCAAACACAGAAACAGGTAAGCCAGAACAAAATGTAGCCAGAGACGAGAGATCATTCTACACAGGGCAGAGAAGTCAGTCAATAATTTACACTACAAGAAAAGCTTATACTTTCACAGGGCAGAACACCAAATCCCAGAGCTAGAAGGCATCTGCAGAGGTTATCTGGATCGTCCTCTGTCGCAAGGCAGGATTAATATAGTTACATCACCCTTAACACACACTTACCTAAGCTTCTCTTAAGCTCCATGACTCTCTCAACAACCTACTGAACTGTTTCACTGTCCTCTCTGAGGTTTTTCCAGCTTATCAAACTTCAATATTCTCTATAATTAAGGCTGAATATAATATTTCTTGCCCTATTCACCATGGAAATTAAAAATTTATTATTCCCTCCCACTCTGTAGCAGCCTTTTCCAGATTTGAAGGCTCGTTAGTTTGTAGAAGTAAAGGACTTGTTATTTTCCTTTAAGTAAAAGCATTTAAAAACAATTTAAAAAAAAAACACACAAAAAAAGGTTGTAAACACTGTTACGGTGGCTGTGTAAGCTGCAACTTGTGAGCAATAGCTCAAAATAATTTGAGCACAACTCATGGGAGGGATTGCAGAGGGATGCAGGCACACACAGATAAGCAGCTGGACACAGAAAGTGTATGTGACGATCCTTACCAGTTGAATCCCAATTTCCAGGAAATGCCTAGAGAGAGTACAGGCACTGACTTCCAGGGAAACTATTCTGCTGAAAAAGGCCCTGCATCTCCACTAAGAAAGTACCATGCCCAGGGCAACACACAAACCTATCGATTAAAATCACGAGAATTTTAAATTAGGCTTGTGCTTAAGTGCTTGCTGAATCACATCTCAGTGTTGTACACAAGGAAGTTTATAATACACATTCATTTTCAATCAGACAACCTAGAAATTATAGGAATGATATCTTGCTCTTAGGATTGCATTTGGACTGATTTTGTCAGTCCTCAAAGAGAGAATTTCACTGTTTATTACAACAGCTGGGATTAACTATGTACTCTAGTAAAGACACTAGAAATCCTAGCAGAAAGTAACTATTATAATTACATTTCTCATAGATATTTCAGAATGAAATACAAATCTCAGTTAGTGCTTACTGATATCTCCAGAGTACATGAACTCATAAAGTAAGTTTTCACAGATTTATAAAAGGAAAGAGAAAAGCTTACTGGAAAACAACAGACTGGCCATACTTACCTTACCTAATTTGAATGAGGCTCTAACAAACCAGAAAGTATAAAGGAAATAGTTGTATAATGCCTAATGACTGCTTAGAATGGAAAAATGTTTCTTCTTTTATCTTGGCTTGTTAAAGGGGATGGGTCAGAGCTCAACACCACTTAAATAGGAAATTATGCCTGTGATCAACTGACGTTTTTAAAAACTGTGTGCACATACTATACAGTATCAGGTTAGCTTTGAATCATGTTGAAAACAGAATAATTTCTATTTGCTAGGAAGTTGTGGGTTTAACTTTATAGCACAAAAGCAATACATTGACTTTCTTGCAACTAAGCCAAGGAGGACGGAGTAAGTATTCTCATAAGACTAGGAAATAAATCAGCTACATCTATTTGATACTGATAAATCCATTCCCATCTCTTTGTTTTCTGACTCTCCATACATTAACCAACTATTGCAAATTACCAGGAAATTGGCATTATCGTATATGTCCAAGGCTTCCCATTTTCATATATCTCAGCTTCCAAAAGGCACTAGCATTGGAGCACGCCATGCAAGCGATGAACAGGGTCTGTGTTTCACCAAGTGGTATCTAAGTGCAGAATGCTCTGCTCTCTTTACAGTCACTTCAGCATCTCATCCCAAATGAACCAGGTCAAGGCACTTGAGGAGGTTTCTGTTCTGAGCTTTACCTTTGGTTTTGGCCCAGCTCAGGAGATGCTGCAGTGGATGTGTTTCAGGAGATGCACTGATCATCAAGTCACTGGTCATTATTCCACTGCTTTTCATTTTAACACGGATGACTAGATTTTGATACTTTAGCTCCTGCTGTGCAGCACCTTACTGCTTGAAAAGTTTGGACAAAATAAAACTGTTGGCAATCTGATTTAAACTTAAACCAAATCTGGGAAGATTAATTCTGAGTGCCACTGTAGTAAAAATCCTTCACACATCACACTACTCTCCCTGCAGCATTGCTAACAGATATGAACGAGCAGTCAGCAAATAACCTATTTGACAGCCAGATCTTCAGGAAAGCGTAATCAGCTGTCACTGCAACTGCATGGATTTATACCAGCAAGACGTCATGCTTTGAATATAACCTCCAGTAACTGTGCAAATTAACTGGGTTTTTTTTTTTCTTTTTAAACTCTACACATGACTTAGCAATTACATTTTCTGAAGTGCCCCCAGACCAGCAGGCTGCAGTTCCATTGGGTTAGGACTGTGCAAACCTATAGCAAAGCCTGTGTTGCAAAGCGCTCACTTGGCAGGGTCCCTGGGGACTTGTGAGATCTGGGAGGCCCCAGGTAGTACCTGAACACCCACATCTGATAGCACCAAGTCAAGTGCTGATACTGCCCTTCCTGCTGGGAGGAATGCGGCAGCTCAGGAGGAGAGTGGGGAGGAGCTGCTGAGAACTGGAATCTCTCAGGGGAGGTAAAACAATGTGAGGAGTCCAACCAACGTTTTACAGATGACAATTAATTCCTGCAGAGTTGTGGGCCAGAACAGCTCACACTCCAGGATAGAATAATAGCAACCAAGTCTGGGTCATCATTCCAACATTTTCTGGATATCTTTTTGGGCCCCAGGGCTTTCTCGCAGGTACCAAAGGTCTAAGGCTGCCCTGGGGTTAATGCATCCCTTCCCAATTCAGCATATTCCCCTCCTGGATATTGTTCCTGTGGCAGATGAAATCCATCCTTTTCTTTTGTTGTTTGTCCTCAGTCAACAAAGAAATCTTACAAAGGGTCAAAATGTATCATCTCTGTTGCCAGCTAACAATTCCTTATCACCATTACTCATTTATACTGTTTATGTTTTCCTATTGCCATAGTAACAACACAGACAGCTAAAAAGAGCTTGCATTAAATAAATCAATGGAGTCTGCAGACCTGAAAGCTGCTCAATTAAACAACAGTTCATATCGAGGGGAGAAGGTGAGGGACAAAACCTGCAACACATTAATATTGGACAGTTTTTCATCACTCACATGCTAGTAATTGGCAAACATAGCATCTAAAGAAAACTGGCTAGCATAAAATCTAATAGGGAATATAATGCAAGGAGAAGGACTTGAATGAGACAGTCATGATTATTCATCAATGTTGTAACATTAATTAAGTGTTGACATTACATGCAAACGTGAGAAATTTGGCCTCTACCCCAATGACTCTGCAGTCTATGAGACACAGCCCTCAATTCTTCCTTCCGCAAGTGTCCTTTTTTTATATGAACTTGCATCTCACCACCTGAGATGCAAGACTTGCAGAATCAAATCTTCACACAATAGACAACATATTCAGAAAAAAATTCTATTAATGCTGATCTGCAAAACGCTTTAGGGAGAACGTGAAGGGGGGCTGTTGTATAAAGGACATCCAGGCAAGTTCTGCAGTTTATTTTAGAGCTTTAACCTGCTCTCTCTGGTCTTCCCTCTTCCCAAAATAGCAACCTTTACTACAATTCTCAAAATATATCTACTGCTGGTCTTTGTACTTTAATTAAGTACATCAGAATGCTGATACACTAGCAAAGATGCCCAGAAAGAGAACTCTGAAGATCCACAGACATTTTAATCTACATACAGGTGTTTTGTGCCATTTGAGATGCCCCGGTATCTCCCCCATGGCCTTCCCTGCTGGTCCAGAAGGTTGGTTGTAGGTCGTGTCTTATGTACACTGTGTAGCAGCCCAGAAGGATCATCCGAGATACCGCAGGGCATCACAGTGGGCACGCACCAGGCATCTATGTTTATGCAATGGAGTAAGTTCGCAAGTTCCTCCACACTATTATCTAACCAAATGGTTTAAGGGTCACAGTCTTAAATGAAGAGACCTAAATCAAGTCTCCCTTTGCTGGATTTGGCTCCTTCTAACAATCTTTACCGCTGTTATTGCAATAGGAAAGCCTCAAGTGCCTTTTCAGCTTTGCTCTTCATCAGCTCCACTATTCGTGTTTGTTTATACTGCTGGCATATCCAGGAGCCCTTTTCATAGACTGGATGTTGTTGTGCTGTATCAACAAAACACAACGATGGGCAACATCTTACAGATCAAGTATATGACATGGAGTGAACAATGGAGATGGATGGATGGGGTGTAACACAAGGACACAGCACTACCGTAGTGCAAGGCAGTACTTTCAACAGACCAGGGACATAGCCATAGTTAACGGGGTCTAGCACAGCTGCTTCTGCCACTGCATCTGTCAGCAACACTGGGAAGCTTTTCAGAACAGTAAATAAGCCCAAAGAATATCCAGTGACAGAGGGATCCGGATTTCTAAGGTGAAGTATATCCTTCCTTCTGCCCTTCTCCTACTTTTCACAGTGTAAGCCTGGGTATGAACAAATTTGCAAAATGAAGGCTGGAAGGATACATGACTGCTCTCTATGAAAATGCTGGACCAGAAAAAGAGCAAGCAGAGAAAAGAACTACTGAAGCCAAAGGAAAACCTTGGCACATGAAGAAGTAAGTATCAACTCACCATAAGTTTAGGCTTGAAATAAGGAGGATTAGAAACCCTCAGAAGAGGAAGGATCTGGAACAACCTTCTAATAGGAACAGGGAAAGGCTGAAAAGTAATTAGCTTTGAGACAGCAGAGGATGCATTTATGAAAGATATTTAATGCTGTGGCTGCCCATAATAGCAGAGGACTGACCTTCATGACGCAGGTCATCCCTCCTACTCCAGTAACTCCATATGTCCCCAGAACACAGAAAAGGCCAAAACCCTGTTTGTTCAAAGCCCCTCTGCCTATATGCTTGTTTTGTGATTAATCCATTGCTACAGTAGCCAGTGGAATAGTGAACAAGCGGTATGGAAAAAAATTGTTAGTGCAAGAAAATGCATTAAGCAAAAATAGAATAAGTCAGGATATCAAAAACCCAAGTGTGTTATATTTGAAATTCAACTTTTAAAATCTTCCATCCCCAACTCCAAAGCAGAAAAACACAAAAGCGATTGGGGAATTGAATCTTCTGGGTTTATGTTTGGCGTAAAACAGGTCATAAAAATTATTGATTTTGGCTCTTTACGCCTTTAATACATTAAAAATAATTACAACCATGCCCTGACTGAAAAGTAATCTCAGAAGTCAGCATGTGAATTTACGGTTTTGAAGAAAAGCAACCACTGAGCAGCACATAGAGCGCATCCCAGAGAAGAGGAGAGGGCAGCCCACACAGCCGTGTGATTGCCAGTGCATCATACAACACAGGCTTGCGTAGTTCGCTGGCCAGGGCTAAAATCTTTCATTACTACTATTACCTCCACAGTCAGTTAATCCTGGAAACTACAGGACAGTTGCTTAAATTCTAAAGAAAAAAAAGGAAGAAAGAAGGTGTGATTGTTTTGCAGCCAGCTGGGAAGAAAAGTGGTCCCAAAGACACCACACATAGTGTAAAGAAAAGCTGAATTCCCTTCAAGTGCATTTACAGCATGCTGTAAATGCTCCACGCACTCCTGCTCCATATAGAGGTCCCAAATGTACTGAAGGGGGAATAGGACTGAGTCAAGCATTGAGACAAAACTTCAGAAATGACCTCCAGTACTAGATGCCTCCCATTTTGGGAACCTCAGGTAACACTCCTACAGCTGATATTCAAAAGGACTGCAAATTCACTGTTTATTTTCTTACCTGGCCAGGCAGTGTGATTCTCCATTTTGCTGCTCCTCACGCATGGCACTACACACACAGTGAGAGTCTGTTAGATCTGCTCTGGCAAAGCAAAGCAAAATGCGGAGACCGCAAGCTCCCTTTCTACGTGCCGATGTAGAAGAGCCTGCCTTGCTTTACATCTGCTCAACTCAGCTAGCTCTCCTTAACACTGCAATGACTAAAGACAAAATTTATCTTAATAAAAGATTCCACAGAAACCAAAGAATTTGACATCAACGTTCAGCATGAGAAGCTTCACTTTTTCTGTTTATAAGTTCTGTAAAGCCCCATTGAAAGTCAGCTTCCAAATTAACGTAAAGGCACCCAAATGACATTTCAAAGCTTAAACAGACATACAGTCTTTGATGCAGCCAGCACGCTCACTGAGAATGGCATAATTCAGCACCTATATAAACCTTAAAGTATTTCTAGGTTAAAAAAAAAAATCATTTAAATCCCTCTTCAAAATCACTTCATCCACCCTGGAGTTAATGCCACATGAAAGTCTTATCTTATTCCCTCTTAATATTTCATTCAAACTGCCTAACTGCAGGTTTAGAAGCTCTTCCATCAGCACCCAGTTTTGAAAATTGTAGTAATTACTTTCAACTGAGATATAGTAATCTGCTTGTTACCTCTTTGTTACAGTGTCCCAAAGTGAACATATCAGCTGCATAAGGTATTGCAGCTCTCCTTCCCATTTCAGGCATTTGCAATTTTATCAGCTTTTGAAAGAGAAGTTGGGCTGGGTTTTGTCAGTGAAGCAGGAAAGAAACTGAGTTTCAAGGACTCCCAGCGTGAAAACATGTCCAACTTTTTGTCAATAAAAGTCTAGTCAGGGATCCATCCATTTAAGGTCTTCAAAAGATGCAGTTACAAATCCTCACTGTTCACTTTTAGGGTTCTTGTGTTCTTTTCCTATAGCCGTTCGGATGGTTCAGTATCTGGACCATAAAGCCCACTCAGGCTCCAACTGCATAGATGGGAACTCCTTCCCTTAGCTCTTTAATCTACCTCAGCATCCCCCGGTGACTTGCATTGACTCATTCTTTTGTTCTTCTCTGAAAAATGATTGCCTACAAACTCCTGTAACCGGGTCACAACTTCCCATCTGGAAGAAAAGCAAAGCAGCTTTCCGCCACAGGTATACGTAGTGCTGCTCCTTCTGTCTGCCTGAAGATTCGAGCAACCCAGCCTCTCCAGTGACTTCGCTCAAAAGAAGTCTGCCTGGTTAGCTTCAGTCTCTCCTCTCTCCTATTTTACAAGAGACTCTCCCCAGGCTAAAGCAGCATGCCATCCAAATGGCAAGTCCCTTCAGGAGAAAAAACAGGTTTTCCAGTTTAAGGCTGAAAACTAATTTAGAAAAGAACATAAAAATTCCTTATTTTGCAGCATAAGGAACAAACCACGCTCTATAGGGTGCAAGGAAAGCTTCACAGGGTTCATGACTCTTCTTTTTTGGCCATGAACACACATCCGATTAATGGTCTCTGGCAAAATATAGCTTGAACACCATGATGCAGTTCTACAAAGACTATTAAGTTATTGTTTGGCAAAGCTTTTAACTGACTGTTACATTATTTTTAATGAGTAGGAAGTAAGGGGGTTTGCTACTGAATTTTACTTTGAAAGACATTCTTCTTAACACATTGGCGTGTTTAATTGGCACACGGCACTCAGTGCAAATGCATACACACAGCAACATACACCTTTCCCACTAACAACTGCAGTTATCCCAGTGCACGTGGTCATAAATTTCCAGGAAAAAAGGGCACAAGCAGGACAGGAAGGAGACAGTCATAAGACGTAGGGCCCAGCTCTGAGACCAGGCAGTAAGATCCATAGCCTAGTGAGGTCTGCCAAGAACAGGAAAGCAGTAAGTAACGGATCAAAAATTGGAAGGAGGGAAGCTTTGGACTGGTTCCTTTCTAACCCAGTCATAACCACAGCAAAGTCCACATTGCCAGGCCAGGGGAGCAACAGGAGGAGTCGGATGCTACTGCAAGGCAAGTCAGGAGCTCAAGCATCCACAGACCTTGGAACTACTTGCAAAATCCTTTAGTGCTGCAAACTCTATTTAGCATACTGAGAAGCATGGTCTTTGAACCCATTCACACCTTGTCTAGCCTTACTGCAATCAGTGCCAGGCCTGACTTGCCATCCTAGGTTTGCGTCCATGCCCACAGTGTGAAACGGTACATCTGCTAGCACTGATGTCCCCCTCCCCGCTCCTCCTGTCTGTGCTTTTTCATCTCAGCTTTGAATTGTTCACACCGGGAAACAACAAATACACAAACCCAAACGTTCCCTTGAAGGAAATTATTTTTTCTAAGGAGACCCAACAGTATGAAACAAGGAATCAATGCTGTGAAGGATCAGTCCTTTCCGAAAGCAGGCAGGAGCAGACAGACCTGGCGGGCTCCTGCCCCTGTTCCCGCAGACCTTGCCCTCCACAGGGCGGATGAGGGTGAGGCTCCACTGCAGAACACCAGGGGAAAGTCAGGCACTGTGCCCTGGGGTAGGACAGCTCATGGGGAGATGACGAGGAGATGCTTCGGTCAGCAGGGTCGGGGCAGTGGAGGATGCAGGCAGTCCTCCTGCTCACTCTTTGCTGTACTTTTGTTTCCTCTTTTCTCACTGTCTGCCGTTTCTCTCCTCGCTGATTCATACTTCATTGTTTTACCTCTTTTCATTTTTCCCTCCCTCACTCTCACCATCTTATCTCCCCCTGCACTTCCAGTCCTATTTATCCACTCCCCTTCTCAGACGTCCACTCGTCCTCTTGTTCCCATTAAGCAGAGATGGATGGAGGCCCCAGCCAGATCAGTAATGCCCTCAGCAGCCAGTGGCAGAGGGCTGCAAGCCTGTCCTGCAGCTACCCATGGCCTGGTGCCCTCCAAGTCCCTGCCACATGGTCGGCCAGCTGTGCAGCAGGGAAGCGGCCACTCTCCCGTAAACCTGTTGCATTTCACTCTTTAACATTTTGCATGCCTTTGTTTCTCAGCTCCACCACTACACCCAGGGATCGATCACCCTCAGCCACCCCCGTCTCCTTCCCGGGGATTTTTTGGTATTCCGGGCAGGGCCCGGCTGAGCCCAGGCAGGAGGATCTACCTCTAACTATCAAGTTGGGATTTCCCTCCCTTTTCGGTGGAGCCTGCTCCCCCTCCCTGACCCGCGGCCGGTGACCTGTCATCCCTTCCAGCTCATAATCCCTGTCCCTGACAGCACATAAAGCCTCCATCTTCAGCAGCAGCCCCTGTGCCGATTTAGCTGCACGCACGGACCAACGTAAAACTGACGGTCTCTAAGTCAGTACCCACATTGGACTGTGATTCCTTTAACCTACAAAAGACCATTATATTTGTGCCCTCTTTAAGCTCAAAACTGAAATCTTCCTCCATGAATGCTTCACAGCTCGTTATCAAGACCAAGGTTCTTTCTGTGAAAAAGACTATTTTTTACTTATTCTCAGACAACACTAAAACCCTGAAAGATTTGACTCTGAAGAAGCCTCCCTCTGGGAAACATGACCTTTGGATATGGCAGAACATAGATTTTTCCAGTTTCCTCCATATGTACAAGGCATCTGCCCTGCTGGACATCAAAGAAAGCCACCAGGACAACAGGAATCTTTACTTTGGCGGAAAATGGCACGGAACATATAAACATGCAGCCCAAGATGGGAGCTGGCCTGCTGGGGTTACGTGCACTATCCATGACTCCCGTACATGGCTGTGTGCCGTCTTGATTTTGATTTAGTTACCTTTGCCTCATTTGCATGGATTTATTTAGAAAAGTCTATAAAGCAATAAATAACTAAATATCTAAGGGACCTGAAGAAAACTGCACACAGAATGCCTCATTTACACCACGTAGTCAGATTCCTGCTGTCTACTACATATGATTTGTTGTTAAACCATAGAGATGCTGCAAACTTCTGCTCTGATATTGAATTTGTCTGACAGCGCCTGTTTTGCTGACCTCTGGGGCTCCCTGCAAGGCCTGTTTTCCCAGACTCTCAGAGGGGTGGACTGAGCTGGCTTGAATGAGGAGGGTCACATTTACTGTGGGCTGGGAAAAGATGAGGGCTTTGCTTATTGCTGACATGTGTCAACTTTAAACCTGTAATAAGTGCATTTTTAGAAACAGAATTGTCTGCGTGCTTTTGTCTGGAGCTGACTGCACTGTGTCGCCTGGACAGAGAAGGCACAAGAGGATTGTGAGGTCACATAAAACTGGATTATGACAGTGAATCAACAGGGCATTAGGAATAAGCTAATTGGAAAGGAAGAATCTGCATGTACACACACATCTTGCTAATCAGTGATTACGGGAAAGAAACGATCGAGAAAATACACAGCAGCTAAACAGGATTTTAACACGATACTAAAGAGACAGAAAGACCCTTCCCTCAAGGACAAGCAACCATGAAAGTGGCAGATATGGTTGATAAGAGCAGCCCTGTCCCACTGTGCTGCAGATGTCCTTCACATGAACAGCATGGTTGGGCTCATCCGAAGTTCAGGAGAGATGACGGACGTCAGTCACCTCAGACTACAAGACCAGCCACCATTGTAGCAAGAGCCCTCAGAAATCCGCGTGATTTCAGGTGCAATTCACACAAGAGGATGCTGCCCCATTGAGCAGATGTGACTTCATGTTCACAAGGGATAACTCTTGGGGAGAGCTTGGGATCCATCACAAGCTCCAGAAAGCCACTGGCACCATGAATTCCTGAGTGGACCACGCCCATACATTAAAGACAAAGAGGAAAAGGATTATATCTCTGCACAAACATTCCAGCCAGGGAACTCCACCCAGATTTCCCTGTGAGTCTTCTGACATCCGTGGTGTTCATACACTGGCTTTGGCCTTTTCTACAAGGCTACCAAGTTCTCCCCTCGGGCGGACAATGTCTTTGAAGTGGCGTACAATAAACTTTGTAGAATTGTCTGTCTTTTTCATTTTTTAATGAAGGAGGATAACATATCCTTAAAGCACAGTATTAGACCTTAAAAAACGTTGTTCCATGCTACAAAAGGAGGCGGCTTAGCGTGCAGAGCAGCTCTAACAGCATGTTCCCACACACAACAAAACCTGAAGCACAGGTGAAAAACAACAGAGCGAACACGCAATACAATTCAGCAACAGTAAAATTTAGCACCAGTGAAAGCAGTAAAAACTTTTAAATTGACATCTAAGACTAAGTAGCTGAAGTTACCTCCCTAAGCTAGAGTCGAAGCATACAGTCGCAGGGCTCGTACTGCAATAACAAGAACTGTCCCAGGAGAAGATGCAGACTCCTGCCTTTGTACCATTCACCACCCACTTGTGCAGTACGGTTTGCAGCGTCAGCCAAGACCCAGGAGTATACTCACTCCAGGGGCCATCTGTTATCCTTTGCACAACAACCACTATTAACTCTTTGTTACTGGGAAACCGTTTACTTAATAATACATTGAATTGGCTGTTCTTCCTGCAGAAGAAAGCAGTTCCATAAACATAAGGATGTATTTCCAAACCTCAGCATTCAACACTTGCTTCTCTGCCTATTCCAGATTCTTAATTTTTAAAATCTTTTCTTGTGATATAGACTTTTACGAAGAAACAGTGTATTCAATAGTTTGCTTGTGGTTTCGTATAGCCCTGATTAATAAAAAGATCAAATTATTGTTTCCCAAAACTACTTCTCAAAGTTCCCATGGTATTCCAATGACTGGGTAGAACTGCCTTCATTTTAATGGCAGAGGTTTACTCCTCACCCCCCTCCCCATAAGGTTATTTACTCATCATATGTTTTTTACAGATTGGGACCCTTGATCCTGCAAGCACTTGTGCACTGAGTAGCACATTTTATCTGAGTAGGAGTCATTCAGAGACGCAAGTCTGCAGAAATCCAGGGCATGGCTCTATTTCTGGATGCTGCTGGAGTATAAAGACTGCAAAACCAAAAAGACAGAGTGTCAACAAAACCTCAAGGTAGAGCAGCTCCCTGCCTGTCGACTGAACTGTGTATCTCTAAAGGACTATAAATGATGCAATCGTGACATTTCCATTACTGTACGGCAGCATTTATAACTGGAAGGACACAGTGGCAAAACCAGATTTAACGTAAGCCATGTTCCTCAGCACCCGTTTAAAAAACAAAACAAAGCCAGATAAACAATTCGAGACAAAATAATAATCTGAGCTGACTTTGCAGTATTTAACATGCTTTCAAAACCATTTTGTGTTTTTAGAAAATACTGCGGGTTCTGTACTCGCTGTGGTATTTCCAACGGACACAGCTCTTCCTGTGGTATTAGACCTGGCACTGCCCCAAGAACTTTGCCCCTGATTGTCTCAATGAAAACACCACAAAAAGGAACACTTTCTGCGACTGGCTGAAAACGTCTAAAATATACGTATGTGTAGGGATACATTTATATATATAATCAGGAAGGTGAAAAAGAAGAGGTAAATCTGGAAAACAGATGAAAATGCAATGAATGATTTTACCAAAAGAAGGAAAAAAGACAACAAGGATTTGGGGAAGGATTTTTGTTTGTTTGTTTGTTTGAGAGATTCCAGTCAGGCTCAAAAGCTTTGCTCATTTTTAGCTGGTGGATTTGAGCCAGAGCCTTTCCTTGGCTCTGACTCAACTCTACTCTATAGCTTTGATTCACTGAAATATCAGCCTTAGCTGGGGGAAGGGAGACACGTTAGTGCTGCTCCTGTAAGGGGCAGGCAGGAATGGGAGGAGCCAGCTCACCCACCTCCGTCCCTCTCTGTCTGGCAGCGGCATGGGGTCCCTTGTTCCTGGAACCCACTCAACTATCCTTCTTTCCAGACAGAGTTACCAGATCATCTAGCCTCGACAGGTCTTTTTTGATGTGTGAAAGTGGAGTCGAAGGGAATGAACCCGATTATATATAGATTATTACATGGGCTTCAAATGGGTTCCGATAATGTCACGCTCCTCTGGGTGTTGGTGAGGATGCCCTGCAGCCATGAGACGGATACCTTCCATAGGCTGGCAGGGAGCAGGGCACTCGCGTGCGTTTCCAGACTAGAGGTTGGCTTTTTCTGTCAAGCACAAAACAGTGCTTGGCAGCGCCAGGTCCCTGGCACAGCCCCTGCAAAGTGCCCCAGCCCTCCCCAAGCGGGGCCAGCTCCATGGACAAGTGGGTCTTTCCTTCGCCACACGTGTTCAGTTATTCGGCCATAGCCCTCTCTGCTGAGGCTCCCAGCACAGAACCAGCAGGGCAGTGGTGGGTAACCTGCCTTCTAGGAACCGCTTTGAGTCCACTGGCTTATTACACGTTACTCTAATGAGCCAGAAGATGACAGTGACTTTGCAGCACAGTCGGAGCTAAACTGATGATCTAAAGTCTGCAGCTTTCATTCAACCATTTAGTTATCCAAGTCACACAATTCCCTGTGCGAGCTCAAAAAAATACATTATAGAGAAAGAAAATTGTAAAGGGAAGTGGGTCAGGCTTAGACAGACACGCACCCTCTGGGGCACGTGGCAGGGAGGCGAGGAAAGAAGCACAGCTAATTGCAAATTGCTGCCATTGCCATATTAGTCATGCAACATAAATTCTGTCAAGTAACAAGCTTTATGGGAACAGACTCTGATTTCTCTAACAACGCCAGAAAGTGGCATTGTGGCTAGAGGCTGTAAATTAAGCATTGTCAGGGTTGATCGAAATGCACCAAGATCTGTCAGCTGTACCGAGCAGGGGAAACGGGCTGTATTTTAAGATGACCAGGCTAGTTCTGCAAGTGTGGCTGACTGCTGCTCAGGATGCCGTGGGGGAAAGAGAGCAGGAGGCAAAGAGATACAGCTCGGTGGTCAAAGCACATGCATACAGTCTCAGACCAACTCTGCCTGCAGGAGCCCTGGAGAGCTTCCTCCAGGTCAGAGTAATCGAAACATAACACTGCTTGGCCAAGTATTTTCCTCATTGTGGTGCAAACAGAATCCACAGTCTTTAACCATGTGGAGATTTTTCTCTGCCATTATACTCTTCATTAAGGAAACCTCTTTTCTTCCCTTATGCCCCAGCACTGCATAAAAAGGGTAAAGGTAGAAGCCGTGGGCATTAGCCATGCCTTGTTTCCGTCAACGGAAATAATATGGACATCTTTTTCAGATTCGTTTCTGACTGCATAAACGATTGAGCTAGCTCCATTTTGCTGTGCTCTGCAGTAATTAGTATTATAACTCCAAAATGCCAATTTAAAGCTTGTCAGTCGAAAAGTCTTGAAGAAGATGGGAGTCAGACATTCTGCTTTCTGGTATTTATCCTCATCCAAAATGAATCTATTCTTAACACAGAGCCATGTGGTAACGGCAAAGAAATACAGACCCTTCCACCCCAAGCAAGGGATTTCATCAGAGTATTATCCCTGAGTCTACAGTAAAGTTGTGTTTGCATTGCTGTAGGGTTCCTCGTGTGGGACCTTTCCCAGACCCCCCAGCCAGGCTCCTTTCCCTAGTTTTAAGCCAGCAGTACACAGCCATCCCGCTCTGGCAGATGAAAAAGTTCCAGAAGTGTCTGTGTAAAACACCAGCCAGTAAAAATAGACTCTAACTAGTGAAAAATGCAACATTGAGATTAGAGAGATGCAAAAAGGTGAGAGACCATCACTCCAGAGGGGTAGCTACGCAACAACTGCTTTGTTTTGTTTTGAGGAGTAAAAATACCGCCAAGCATAGAGTCAGCCCAGAAAAAATATTCTCTCCTCTGAAGAAGAGCTGAGGCAGTGTCAACTGGTCTAGTTGCATGCAATGCATGAAGAAGTGTCAGCTTCGTTTTAAACCTGTCATCTCAAAGCTCCTTGTGACAACCTTGCAATTGACTGTTCAAGGTCTCAGATAATGACGGGAGGGCTTTATTGAGATTTTTATTGGTTTTATTTGAACACAATATATTTAAGGTAGGCGTGCTATTCCTGAATAACCTGATAGTATGTCTGAAAGCCTATAGTTTATTTGCTAACAGAAATGAAGCCTCCCTTGAAAGTGATGTGAGCTTATATGCACTGAGTAGCTTAACCAAGGCAGAGGGTTAATTAACCTAATGAGCACTACATTAAAACCCTATTAAATCAGGAAGTTCCAAATACCTGTCAAAGGGAACATTGTCCTTTCCAAAGCCAAATGCACTCTTAAATTCATGAAAAGCCAAAATAAATCAGTTCTCAGGTAAATTCTGCTGGGTGAACTCTAAAACTCAGGCTGAGATAGGATAAGGTGCTTAAAACATCATACAACAAAGAAACGGAAAGTGCTATATAACTGTTTAAGAGAGTACTGAAAACTTTTAGCATTTCAAAGGACAGCCTCTTCCCCAAGAGTTAGCAAGTCCAAGACAAGTCACTGGGCACCATCAGAGCAGCACTCCTTGCTCCTTGAGCCCTGATCTCTTTAAATGCTGATTAGAATGACAAGGGACACGGAAGAAAGTCTGCAGCTCTAAGCAAAAGCATGCTAAATCCTCACCAGTCCAAGCAGGACTCATTTCTACTATTAAAACCAAATGGCAACAACTCAAAAGGAAGACGAATCCCAAGGGATGAAGATCCTTTATAGTTAGGGAAGGTGAAATGACCAAGCAGCCTGCAGAGGCTGCTTCTGCCGTCCCAAGCTAATGGGACTCCTCTGCCGTGCACCTACAGGGCAAGCCAGAGGAGCCAGGACCTATGGCAGTGAGCAAGCTACCGCCTGGAACGGCCACATCACCAGACAGGAGCCACAGCACATCTGCTGCCACACAGCAGCAAATTCTCCTACAGAAGAGAAAAACACTCAGCAAAAGACAACACACTGAAGAAAGCGGGTTTAGCCTACTAAACTGAAATTCCTGGATCTCTAGTGATGTTGAGTTAGATGACCAACACAGTTGATTTCGAGGTAGCTTCATAATCAAATAATTACTAGGCTGAAATTCTCTTACCAAATCAATACAGGGACAACCTTTATAGGTGTTTAAGCACATAAAGACAGAGAGGTGACTCACAATTTCCCAAAGCATCCAAGCAAATTGCTCCTGCATAAGATGAGTATCGCTGAAAATCCTAGTTGGTACCCACATGCATTTTGGGAACCTACCATAAACCTGTCCTTTAATCCCCCAAAGAGTAATGTTTGCTTTCAGACATTTACTGCCTTTTACATGGATGTAACTTTATCGGTATCACTGGAAGAAAAGAACCTGTCCCAACATTTATAAATACTACTCTCCCTTTGTCATACGAGGAGAAAAATATTATGACATACTCTGTTAACATTTATAAACAGATTTTATCCAAACCACAGAATAAGGTTCCAACAGACTGACAAAGAAAACTCCCTTCTATCTCAATGCAGTGTGCAATGCCATCCCCATCCTACTGAAGCAACAGCATAAGGTTGGAGGTGGGACTCCTCCACAGGCAGGCACCGAGGACATGCAGGCATTGCGGAAAGTTGCCCAATTCCTGGTAACTCCTGTGGTGTTCCTGGCGTGACTCCTCGCACACTGGGAGAGGTGGAGGTAGAGAACTCTCTGGTGAACGAGCTCTAGGGGCCGGGAGTGAAATGGCTCCAAGGAGGACAATTCTGAACAACCAGCTTTTGAACAGAGCTCCCGGGCGGATGTTACGCACCTCTCTCTACACTCAAGCCCCTGGAAGGGATGTATGGCGTGTGGTTTGGGTGAAGTAGGATAGAAACTTCACCTGTTTCTAAGGCCCACGTCTGTTTCTTACTGAGGCCAGATAGTGATCCCTCTGATTTTGAAGGGATTTGGACTGGATCCTTAGTAGTTCATATCACACATATTTCTAAGTATTTCAGCCTGTTTTTAAGGAATTAGAATCTATGTTTGAGCACCTTAAGAGGTCTTGCCATAATTGTTATTTTCCAGTGAAGACAAACTGTCTGCCCCCATGGCACAGCAGACCATTAAGTCACTGCTGTTGCTAATGTTGGCTAGACTGAAAGTAGTGGAAGAAGACACAGCTAAAATGAAATTACAGTTTCATTGTGATGAGTCCAAACAAGCAGCCATTGGGGCTATGCCCTTCTCATTCCAACAGATGGAGACAGAGACCTTTGGGTTTAAGAAATATTGCCTCAATCTCAAAAATCTAAAAATTTAGATGTTACTCTAGTTTATCCATGCACAGTCCCAAAAGCTGTAGACTCTCACACAACTGCCTACCAGAGGAAAAACAACAGTAAGAGAAACAGATCAGTTTACAGGATTATGTAGAGAAATAAAATGGAGTAGTAAACTAAAAAAAAAAAACAAACCACCACCTCTTTTTTCCCCTTTCCTATACTAGATTACATCCAGTCATAGTCCAAAAACAGTGTTAGGATGAGAAGCAATAGGTTTGCTTAAATTGTGTTTAACCAACTTAAGTAATAATACTCCCGAGTTCTGGGAAAGTGTCTGATAGTTGTAGGAAAAAAACACAGGTCAAACGTTTTCACTGTTTATCGTACTTTAAAGGTTTGGATAGTCTTTGTGCTTCGTAACTGCTGACTAAGCGACTGAAGCCAGTCAGGGTTCTGAGCGTCTCTGTACTTCAGAAGAGCATGTCACATCCCCAGAATATGCTGGGTTCCCAAAAATAACCTTGTGAAGTTGTGTCTTTGCGTTTCAGCAAACCATGGAAATGTTACAGTAGGTCCTGTTGACACTGACTTCTTATGGACTCCAAGGAGACTGTCTTTCTCAGCAATGCAGAATTCAGAAGAAACTGTTTGTCTGGGCCATGTAAGGTTACTGAACTCAAGATACCTTTCAAAATATATTTATCTAATATGTTTGTTTAATATAGCCCCCTCTCCTTTTTCTGGGAATACATAGCTAATATACTATCATTTGAACCATGACATCTCCCCATTCTACCTCCATTCTAAAGTCATCTGTCCAAGCGTTTTCCGAGGAGTTGCAATTCACTGTTATTGCAACATGCACTTTTTCCCCCCCCCAATATGCTCTTTATGCTTCCAGCTCATGACATCCACTGCAGCAGCTGGCTTTCTTCCCTCCCGCCAAGCTCAAGTCTTTCACCTTCAGGAAACATCCCAGCTCCTCTGGCCAACAGGATAAGAAACCTGAGTTGATTTCTGTTGGTTTTACTGAAACAACGGACAACACTGCCAAGTTTCTAGGCTGACTGTTTGAATCTCAAATCTAGTACTTTACCTACTACATACTTCTGACCTATACAACGACCTGTATCACAAAGAAGCAAACAATAGAGACCATTCTCCTTTGATACATGTATTACTGTACCTTCTGAACATTTGCTGGATTTCATCTGAAAATTGCAGTGTTAATTAAAACAAATAAAAACTTGTTTTGACTATTTAAGGCAGGAGGACCCTGCTTAAAAACTGTTTGCCTTGAAGATAAAAGCAAAACTTAAAGGTGTTTACTGTATCAGTTTTACAACTTGCAAAGCTAGACAATAAATTCAGTGTCTACATATGTCCTGTCTCTTTTCTCTTCAGTAGCACCAACCTCTGCACCTTTCTTACTGTAAAGCTCTTTGTTACTGGTTCACCATCTTGACTGTTCCAGCTTTTCTCTGTCCCGCTCCCTTACCTCCACACTCTTCTCCTCCACTCCACCATAAAGCAAGCTGCTAAAATCTCCTCTGAATTTCTCCAGTGGCTTCCTGTTATTACTGCAAACTCAAAAAGCTTCTTCCTCACTTACAGTACCCTCTCTGTTTTTCACACCATCTACGTCTTTGCTCCCCTCCAGCTCCTCCCATACCATTGTCCCCACTATTATTTTCTCAGCTTTCTATCTTTCCCTCACATCCAGAGCAGCTTCTCACTTCTCTTCAGCCACCTTTGCCTCCAAGCCCCATCAGCAGGTCAGTTTATGCAAGACCTTTTTTTTTTTCTTTTTGCTCTTTACTCATTAACCACCAATACTCTAGTTCTCCCTTAAAGTATTTCTTCATAGCTTGATTTTGCCTCTCTCTACATTAACATATAACCTCTTCAACACAAGAATCCTATCTTGCTGTTTGCTTCCTGAGCATAATTTCAACTTTTCTTTACAGGGAAGAAAAGGTTTGAACAAATAACTCAAATGCTGTAAGACTTTCTTGCAGATAAATGTATTGAATCCAATGGGGAGTTCAAGTTTTACATTAGAACTTACAAGCAGCTCAAAAGAAAAAATAGAAGCTAGTCTGTAAAGGCAATCACTAATATAGTTACACAGTTACAAGGACAAATTGTGTGTGTGTAAGATTTTATTTAATTGTAAGCAAATCAAAGATGCACATCTTGTTTATTTATTAGTCAGCATGACTGTGCTGTGGTTTTTTGCTCAGGTGGAAACGGCTCTAGATCGGCCCATGAGACAGCTCCACCTCCTGAACAATGAGTGTTGCCACCTTTGAAGCTGACCATGTTACTGGGAAAAGAAAGAATATACTTTAATAGCTTCAGTGTAAAAGCAGTTCCTTATTTTCAATTTCTAACACTGAAAGTGTTGTTTCATTTTGCAAATGTTACCCAATTTGATGCTCCTTTTATTGAGTGACCGCAGAAAGCCAAAGCAATGCAAAATGGCCTGAGCAAGATTCATCACTGGCATGAAGTCTGGAAGCTCACTCTGTTGTCTTTCTCTGGCAACTATCTAGTTGTTAACCAGACTACGATTTCACTTGCAAGTCTGTCTTACTTCTGAAGGCATAGATGAAAACTGAAGCTGCAGAGGTTAATAAAAGCCAAGCTCTGCGCTTCACTAGGGACAGCTGCAGCTGGTCTAAACCTGCACTTGTTCTACCGCATTTGATGGAGTGACAACAGTTTCACCAAGGCTGAGGCTTTGCCTCCAAAGATGTATATGGGCTTTTTTCTGCACTTTATTTCATTCCAGAAGTAGTGTTGACTTGGGCAAATGACCCAAAGCACAGTTGTCCCCTTTTAAAACTAACATAAACAACTGAAGGGACAGATCCAACAGGAAAACAATAAAAGCTGAGACTAAACCCCCATGACCAATCCCCTGCCAAACAGAACCAGAAAAGATTATGCACAACACCACTGTGAAATGTGCAAGACAATAAGCACAACGCAGCACACTGAAGAACTAGCTGCAACGTGTGAATAGGATGTAATGTGCTAACTTCGAAAACCCCTCTAGAAGAATGAAACATAATTGGCTCCATGCAATCATTCATGTACAGAGACTACAGCAATATTAAGCTTTCATAAACCCTTTGAAAATATCCAGAAAACAACTCAGGCAATATTTGAGTAAGGATATAAAGCGTCGTATCAGTAAGTGGTATCAAGCTGTCACACACGCACAATAAAGACACTGAAAATACACTCACAGACAACTTTCTAAAAAGATAACAGCGATCAAACCCAGCACTTTGTATTTTACTCAAGTGAAGGATAAATAGATATCAAATTGTACACGTTAGGAACACAGATGTCCAAATTCACCTTTTTTTCTAGTAATAAAATACCACGCTGTTTCTGCACAGGAGGGAATAGACTGAAACAGCATTACACATGTCCGGCAGCCAAACGTTGTACGTCGCGGCCGGAAAGATGAAAGAGGATCTTCCATCCCTCCACTAGACACTCAACAGCCTGTCAGCCCCTGGCTTCCTGACAAACTCCAGAATGACAGCAAAACATAGACCCAGTCTGTCACCCCATGAAAAAACACACCCCGTCTCCCACGCAGACCGTAATGTGGACACCCTCTAACACCACGGGCTCCAAACGCACCAGGGGTAGGATAGGGCAGCCCGGGCCCAAGGCAGCGCCAGACAGCTCGGTCCTGAGCCCCGCTGCACCTTCAGCTTCCAAACCGCCCACTGTCATACCAATGTGTCCCACAGACAGCACGGGTGCGGAACAGACCCTCATCTCTTTGTAACACACGCCACGCCGACGACTAAGCAAGCGTGAAGTGAAGCACATTTGATTTTCTCAGTAAGAAAAGTGAGCTTAAAAAAACTAAGAGTAGTCGGGGAGCTGAGGAAGCCAGGGTTCAAGTTCTTGGTCTACCACAGAGTTTTTGTGTGACCCCGGCTAAGTTGTTTATTCCCCGCACGCCTGAGCAATCGCTCCGTGGGTGGCGCAGGGGAGAAGTACGTTAAAGACTGGGAGGTATTTGGATACGGGAATACCCAAGAGCTCTAGGACTGGCATATTTATACATACAGAAACCACCCGGAGACAATAACTCAGAAAGCGTAAGTTACAAAATAATAAATGCATTAATCTTGACAGCAAATGTTAAAGTAAGCATAAACAGAGGAAAGTATTAGGGGACACAAGAACTGTGATGATTTCCCTCAGCTAATTATGTGGTCCAAGAACTCAAGAGAAGGTATTTTCTTATAAATGTAACTTTGTTTTTTCGTGAGGGGTTACAGCTGCCCATAAAACGGATGAGCAGAAACACGCCTGTGTGTTTGTCATGTCTGACCTGTAACAACTGGAAGCAGCTGCAGAACTGCAGCGTAAATCATGGTCCCCTGTGCAGATGCAGCCAGCTTTATGCAGACTGTCAAATGCTGCTGTAAAACTACAGAGCATGAGTTTAACTCGCTTCTTAACGGAAATACGAGCTGGTTTGTATAACCTCTGCCCAGCCGTTAACAAGAAAACATCATTAATCGGAGAGAATATAACTCTCATCCGAGAGCTCACTAGCTTTTTTTGGGACATTTCAGCTGAAAAGGCAACACGTATATTTTTTACAAATACATACCAAGGGTTTTAACTTTCCACAGCTTTTCTTTTAAATGACTGAAATATTTGTTTGACAATTACTTTTTTAAATGTGAGAGAGATTTTGTGTTTAAATACTGTAACTTGCTGTAGCACAAACAAACCATAAATAACTTGTTTAAAAAGTAAATTCTAACTGAAAAGGGGAATGTTAGTTCTTTGAAGTGCATTTCCTTTCACTCCTCCTATTAGGCTGATAGGGCAGTTTTAAAAGAAAAATCACAACAGAGAAAAATAGCGTGAGACTAACTTTTGCACCTTGCAAAACAGTTGAAGGTTCTTCTGTTAAAAGGTATACCATGATGCTAAAGGAAAGGATATTCTCCTTGATATCTTCATCTTTGCTCTTCAGCCAAAGGAACACTATGTTAAATTCTGCACAAATATAGCACAAACCACAGTCCTTTGTGCGTGTTCTTGAACTGTTTCAAGAAGCCCTAGAGATATCACACATTATCCCATGATTCAAAGCTTTAACCTTGAGGGAAAATACACAAAACAGCTTCAGATTTTTTCCAACTCAATACAGCATTGTAAATACCATAACAGCTATTTGATAAACACAATAGAAGGGCCTTTAAAGTGAATACATCTCATTTGCCACGTTTATAGTAAATGTCTCAGTAAAGACTCTCTTAAAATGCAAAACATGATTAACAACTTCAATATTTTTACTGTTTCTACTTCTCTGTGTTGTCTGATTTCACCTGCTTTAAAAGAAATCCAGGCATAACTCTGTTTTGAGGAACACAGCATCACTCTTGTTTATGAAAAAGGTGATTGATAATTTCTAAAACTAAACAAACTTGGGTTTGATCATCTTCACCTGATATAAAGAATATTTTAAACAAAATATATTTGTCCCAAGTACCTGAAATAATTTTAATGGCTAATAAAGTGGAAAAAATCTCCTGTAGCATGAAGAAAGTGGGGTGTACATGAACACGACGCTCCCTCTGTGCTCATGCAACTTGCATTGGACAGTATGGATTTACGTTAGCAGCAAACATTCCGTAGCACACAACCTCTTACTAATGTTTAGTTTGCATTTAGCAAAATATCTGATGTAACAACAAAGTTTCCAGTGTAAAACTATACTGAGACACCTGCAAATAGAATAGTAGAATATTTCTAGTCATGGTGCCTCACTTTCTATAAACAAGAGAGTCTTAAAAAATTTAAAACGTCAAATACCTCCCCTCTTATTATACTGTTTTTCAATTCAGTCTTATTGGTTAGAAAATATAGCTGATTCTTCAGGAATCTTAAGGAACTTAAATTTGTCAATTTTCATTGCATCATTATTCACTCAGGCCAGAAACATCAAAACAGCAAACTCCCTTTCCCTGCCTTATTCTGCAAATTACCTTTCAAAAGACTTAACAGAAGTTGTGGTAAAGACACAACCATCACACATTTGAAAAAAACCCCAAAAATAAAGCAGTGGTAGTCTGACATCATCATTGCCACCATATTTCTGTGGAACTGTGACCTCTATGGGACTACTGACACAGAAAGACACCTTTGTAGAATATTACACCATGAGATACGGGAGCCAAAATACGGCAGCATGACAGTAACTTTTAGAAAGAAGCTCCTACTTCCGCATCGTTTCACTACACCAAATAAACACCTATGGCCCGCATGAAGAGGAGCCAGTGATCTCCAAGAAAAGAGAAGGTTCTTCTACCAGCCCAAAGCCTGTCACAGCCAGCATGAAATCACAGCCCTTTGACGCCTCAGTGCCACAGACCGCATGCTTCAGCCACGCTCAGCCACGTCCAGGCTGGGACAGCAGCAAACACATTTGTTTTGTTCCAAGTCTTCACCAGATAAGAGATTCTGTTGCATGAGATGCAGACCCTGCACTGGCAAGAAAGGATGGCTGCCTACACAATCTTTTCTCCTGCAACACCAGTTTCCCACACCAGTTACATTCCAGCAAAACACGGAAACTGCCAACCCATGGGTCAGCAGGCTGGGGAGTGCCGGGAGGGACAGGGAACTCGGAGGCAAAGATCTGGTATAGTAACTTTGGCTCAACAGGACTAGGGAAGAAGCCTGCATAAATATATTACATTTCAGAGCAAGCCAGACATTGCAGAACCACTACTGTACTCATTTCCTCCTAGAAGTATTAATAATTTACCATATTTTTTAAAAAGCAGCACTGGAGCTGCATCATTGCACTCCGAGCAAATCTAGCTATTCATACAGTTGTTTGTTTTCCTTTGTCTCTTAGTTCAGGTCTGTGTTTCAGCCCCACTGGCCTTCTGTAAATCCCTGAAGATAGCCAGATGGAATGAAACCCAAGATTTTATTAAGCTACAAAAGAAAATAAATTATGCTGAAGCTTATGTGAATATTTAGAAATTTTTCCAAACACGAGGATAAATGTGCAGCTCTCGTGATTAGATACAGGAAAAAACAATTCCATTAAAGGGCCACTTATGCCCAGAAAGAACATTCAGAAAGTGATGAGAAAAAAAATAAAGGGGATATCTTAATGTCAGGGCTGTAAATACTCCCTTGCCTGTCCACCGGGGACAGGACAGAGCTTTCCTGGGAAGCGCTGTCACCTTTCGCACAAATTGAAGAATTTCTGTCTCTCCCAGAGCCAAGCTACCTCCTTCTGGGTTGTACAGCTAACATAATCTTCAGCCACAAATGGTAACCAGATGCCGTGCTGGTTTCTAAGCCTGCAAACAAGAAGCCTCACTACCTCTGCTGCCGTGAGCTGAGCGTGCGGAGGATTTAGTGCTGTCAGTGTTCGGTGGGCACTTGTGCAGGCTGCCAGAACAGTCCTCGCCACGTCCCACTGCTACCTGGAAAGACTCTTTGCAGCAGGAGAGGCACCTTCCCAGAGCTAAGGCACCTCTACGCCTCCAGGTGCGCAGGAGGGCAAGAGGCAGGACAGACAGGCAGTGCGGGGAAGCAGAGAGGCACGCAGCAGGACCTGGACATCACCCCTTTCTGTCTTGCTGCAGCCCAGGACATTGGAAGAAAATGAGGGCAGGGGAGGGAGCACAGCTTAAAGCATTTTACAGCCCAGGAGTGTTTTTAAAAAAGGTGCTCCTAGAAGGATACAGTCATCACCTTAGCAGTTATCTAAACAACTTTCTCACGTGAAATACCTATCAAAAAAAAAACAGTGAAGGCTCCTCTTGTACCTCACCAAGCTCCTTCTTCTGTTCACCCTGGGAGGCACTAATATACCCCTTGTGATTAAAAGCCATGAGATCTGGTATGATGTTTCCTCTTCGCTGCTTTACAAGGAATCCTGACCTTACTGAGGAAAATGGCAAAGCTGCCATTAGGCTTCAATGGGGACAGAATTGGGCTCCCACAGCCTGGTGTGCGAAGGGTCGCAGCCCTGCAAACAGCAAGAGGAAATACACACACCTTAGTGCTCCCCTCGCTGCTAAACCCTGCGGAGAGAGCTGGTGTTTGCAAGGCTGGAACGTATTAAGTTTCTCTAGTGCAGACGAGGATTAAAAATCTCAGCTGTGGAGGAGAGATTCCTCCAAACGAATTCTTTCCTGTTGTGAGATATTTATTTTTTTTTCTTAGCAGACATCAGAACTATCTCATTTGCAAATACATGTACAAGTCTCCAGAGGGAAGCTTGAACTTATCCTTAAATTACTGAAAGTTTATTATTATTTTCTCATGGAAAAAGTCACGGATGTCTTGTAATCCCTCATGTTCCCATCTTCTAAAGTTGAATGCATCTTGACCCAGAGAAAAGCTCGGGAGCTCACTAAAACAGGAGGTAAAAGACAATTCTGAAACTATTTACAAGAATGTTCTTTCCTTCCAGACTTTAACACTATGACTCACAATTGGGTGCTGAAAGTCTCCTGAGAGTAGTAAGAAATCTATGCGTTCAGTTGATGAACTTTCTAGAGCAAGAATGGGCTGTTTCTGCGTTTTGTAAAGTGATGCAAAATATTTTGTGTCAACAGAGCTAACCCGCCCAGTACCTTGTTATGGCTGCCCAGTGTGGGATGCTGACCCTCATGGCACCTTCCTATTCTGGAATCAAAATACCTCTGCATTTTTAGGGAATGGAAAGGGAAAGGGTAGAGGTTGGAAAGCTAGCAGTGTGCCAAAAAAAATTAAGCACAATTTTAGTCTGTTCTGTAAAGTGTCTTGTGTGTTCTCTTAGGGCCTTATCCAAAGCCCACTGAAACCAATGGGAATCCCTCCAGGCCCAGGCTTCAGCCTTTACACTACTGTATATGTTTTTAACGCTAACTGCAATTACATTCTTGTAACATCTGTCAGCAAAATGGCCGTGAGATGCTGTGATACATAAAATATACCCACAATAATTTTGCTATAGGACTCTTCCAATTTTGTTTCCCTGACTTCTACATGGTTGCGTCCAATGCTTTGGTTAAGAAAGCTAAGCAAATTCTTGCTTTCTGTCTCTTAAAATGATTTAAGAGAGCAATTAAGAAACAATGAGTGATAGGATTACAGTTCATCACTAAATTTGGTCATGCCAACCATATTCTGTACCTGGATGGCAAATGATTTTGCTCACCTTACCATAATACAGCTCATTAGTTCCATCAGCTGCACTGGTGTCCTAGAGCTATGGCATCACTCTGGAATCTAAGGGCCAAGTTATGCATCACCCTGCAGAGAAGGTGTCTGCTGCCTACACGCTTGTGAGGTGGCTGGCAGCAGGTATCACAAACCAGTTCAAAGACCAGATAGATCCTTACAGAAAACAGGCAAAGACACCCGAGAATATGGGCTGCTGTTGTACTTCTGTATTCAAAGCATGCCCTCCTCTTGGGGCAATCCACCGACCAGGGTACAAGCTGGAACTTCACACTAAGAAAGATTACTTCATTCTGTACATTGATTTTAAGAAAATGCATGATTTAATTGTTTTGGAAATGCATGGCAGACTCACATAAGCTGGGGTTTTTGGATCTCAGCTGGTACAGCTTGTAGAAGAGCTGAATATTGGGCTATTGCTGACCAGGTTCCAGTGCAGTTCTAGCAATACAAAGCCAAACATTACTGCATTTGTTTTGGGTTTGCTGCGGTTAATGTAGAAGCCTATTTAGAGGCTCAGAATTAGCATCAGAAATTATGGGTACTATGTAGGTGAGATCTTATCTTAGTGATATTACATCTTGTGGAAAATATGTAAATATATCAAGTTACATGTACACACAAAAGCATTTCACAATTACACTACATATCTAGACAGCTGATCCCTCATACAACAAATACAAGTGATACAAGCTCTTATAACTGCATGAAACAAGACTGCTTTTTCTTTTCCAAATTAGCTGGTAAACTAACCCAACAAGCCTTATCTTGCTCTTATCAGCCCACCTGTCTTTGCCCCTTTAATGTCAGACTTAAAAGAGGAAATGAGTACTTAACTGATAGTGCTTCTTCAAAGGAAATATTTGCTTCAGTTACCTTGCATTTTTAATGAGGTTGTTTAGTCACAGCTTGGCACCGGTTCATAGCATGCACCATGTCAAAGCTTTTAGGTTTTCAAAGCACAAAAACACACGAAGCAGTTTGAGCCAGCAAAAGTGAAATTGTTCCTGGTTGGCACAAAATCACAGAGATGATGTTTACCTCCCTTCCTTGGTCAGAACATAGACAGAATTAACAGGAGAAAGTTATTCCTTTAATTGCAATCCCTGTGCCATCTTGTGGGTCCTGTTCACAGAAGATTCTCTGCAAGTCGGATTCAGTGAAGGGAGGAAGCGCACAACCAACTGCAATTTGCTCACGTTTAAAATGAGGGTAGGAGATGCTGAGGTGGCCTCAGCACACCCATGATCCCTAATTTACTATCATGTCATGCTAGTGAAAACTTAGTAATACCGTACCTCTGTGACTGGGTGGCCTCTTGTCGAAGGGGAGAATAAAAGACGCTATAATATATTTTTATCAGCTGTTTGTTTTCTTATAGGCCCCAGAACAAACATTTTACTTTGTATGGCTCTGACTCAGCACACAGTATATGCATTTTTGACAAGCAGGGCATCTATCATGCACAAAGACAAAAGCCCTGAGAAGACTTACTGACTTAAACCAAAAGTACAGCTCCCACCACCATCTCAAACTCACAGAGCACAAGGTAAGCAAGTGACCTGCAGCTGAAATATGAAGTCTTGCACTCAAACTCTTTAAAAAAAAAAACAACCCTACTCATGAATATTTTAGATTAATACCCATGTTCAAAATAGATTGCCCATAGACTGCCCTTCAGTAAACACCCGAATGGTTTTATAAGGCAAATGGCAAAAATCACTGGAAGCCTTACAGGGTGACAAAAGCACGCCCCAGCCTTTATAGCTTGTTGTGCCATGTGACAAAAGCTACATCAGCAGCTGAAAGGGGACCCTGCCTCGTAACACACATTTTCACCTTTTTCGGTCTTCCCCCACCTCCACTCTAATCTTTTTTAATCACAGAGTAGTAAAAATGTTTGAGACAGCACTGAAATTATCATTTATAACTGTATTTAAAAAAAAAAAAAAAGACGAGTGAACCCCAGCTCTGCAGGGCATCCTGCCTTCCACTGCTGTGGCACAGAAGTGGATACTTTCTCATTTATATAAACTAACTACCCTTGAGTCTCTTCAGGAAGCTGGTCTGAGGCTTGTCTTGTTTGCCCCTTCTCAGCAGCAGCAAACATTCAAACACTGGACAGCACCTTTATGTTTTTACTGCTCTTTCCCCCTCTTCTGTTTTGGATAAGAGAAGTAGAAAGAAAAAAGCAACATCCAGGAAGTGCCATTTCCCTTTAGCTTCAGTCAATGTAGCTGCCATGGTGCTGCGGTGTGGAAGGACAGCAAACAGGACAAAACCAGTCCAAAATTACCAACTGCAGAACAAATGAGGAAAGCGAGTAACTGCAATGGGATGCTGGGCACCTCTTTGAGAGCAGCTGGAGGTGCAGTTGCATGGCACCCACCGGAAAGCATCCAGCCATGGGCAGAATAAGGCACTTGATGAGAAGAGATTTCTCAGACTCAAAATAGATTTGACCTTAGGATTCTCTTCCGAACGTCCAGAACAAATGAAGTCATCATATATAAATTCTTCTGCCTTGTGAATGCCTCTCAAACTCTATACTGGTGCAAGGCTTTCTAAGTATGTGGAGCAAACGCTTTGCCTCCCTCATCCTAAAATGCAGCTTAGAAACTAGACCCAAAGACTCCCATCAAAAGCCTGCAGCACCACTGAACTCCAACATCTCACCACCACACAAGCAGAGTCACCCTGCAAACGCCTGGGCAGCACCTTGGGGCAGAGGCTGGGTGCCCTGCCTGCCAGGGTCATGCTTCAACAACATCTAATTCCACAAATTATCAAAGCAAAAGTCATAACACCTTTTTTATTAAATTTCTCAATCTGTGTTAATTTTCAGGCCATGATCCATCTGTCTGTTTTTCCTTTCACAAATAATGAAATAAAACTAGTAGCTAATGGAAAAAAAAAAAAAAAAAAACATCTCTAAACCCCACTGAAAGCTCCCCTCATATTGCTGAGGGATTATTTTTCTTATGTTTTACTCATGCATCCCATTTTGGAAAAGGTGGGAGTAGATTTTGCTTTTCAAGAAAAATAAGCTTCTCTAACTTTTGTATATAGTTTCTGTGGCAAACAAACACACAGCTGGAAGAACCACCCCCAGCCTCAATTCCTCTGGAGCCATACTGAACAATATTCTTCCTCCAGTGATTGAATGGATTCATTCATCTGAAGGGGCTGTGGATCAAGCAGTATTTAATAGGGAACTGCTAAAGGAGCTTTCAAAGACAAAATGAGTGTACCAGTAGAAAAGCAAACAAGACTCCTCTAAACACAAAGCTGGAGAAGAAATTGGAGGCTCCACTGTGCCACGCCAGCTTACGGCAGCCACTGCAGACCTGGGCTATTTCTGAGAAGCTTCATTTTGTTCACTGCCACAAGTTCTGGGAAGAAATGTATCCTGACTTCCTCCTTCCTCGCAGGGAAGACAATATTCCCAGCAACTGATGTGCTAGAAAGGGTGCAAGAATAAATAATAAATAAACTACTTGCATACAAATAAGTTGCCTGAAAGAACACTTATGTCTAAAAATTCTATATAGTGACCAAACTGCTAAAAGATGACAGAACTGCTAACAAAAATAAGAGGTTTCTCAGTAAAAAAACAGCCACAATTTCAGGGGACTAGAATATAATAATTATGGTAAACATTTTTTTAAAATCTATGGGCAATCCAGGAAATTTAGACCAATGAGCCCTGCAGTTATGCCCAGCAAAGAGGTTGAAATGGTAAAATCAAAATAGCATCAGGCCTGGAAAAAGATGACATAAAAAGTAAGAAAGTGTTCTGCTAATGGAAGGAGCAGTTTGCCTACACCAGCCCATCAAGCAGCTCCTCTCCCTTCCTCTATCCACACACAACCAGGTGCAGTGGCCTGCAGCTACGACGCAGTGTGGCCATTCCCAGGTAGGTCAAGACACATTCAGTAGCCTCTCAAAGCTGCATTAGCACTAAACTCCTCAATCTCCTTCAATTTATTTAATGGCATCCGATGGGAAAACAGGGAAAACAGCAGTCAGAGAGATTCTCAGTAAATAGATATAACTTGACTTGCATGTGAGTTAGGCTCAGCCATGTGGCTGTGTCTTAATCAGTGGAAACAGGATTTCAAATTCCTACCTGTTGTATAACCTTTTTTTATTTTAAGGCTGAACCAAATAAAGTCTTATTTTTCATCTTACCAGTTATGCTAAGAAGCAAAGGCAGATAGCTTTGGGGCTTATTTTAGCATGTGTTTTTTATAACTGCATGAAATTAAAAGTAATAATACGTGGACAACCCCAGAGAAAAATCAAAAGCCAACACAATAAGGTACATAAAACATTTTGCACTAATGTATAAATCTAGGCTTAAATTTCTAATCAGTTTAGTGGTAATCGCAGCATTGTTAACTTCCAAAGCCAGCTCTTACAACCACTCACTGTTGTGAGCCTCTGGAGGATATCAGCCTTATGTGCCATAAGGAACTGAAGCAGAACTCCTTCAGGCAAACGCAAGTACTCCATTTTGAGGCTGATGCCAAAGAAATTCCAGCATATATGTCCATAAAAGAGGAGTTAAGATCTCCCAGGGCAGCCAACCAATACAACTGCCACTTACTTATTATTCATTACTTGTACCGCGATAGAGCCCAAGGACTCCAATCGTATGCCAGAGCTCATCCTTCTAGATGCTGTACAAACACATGAGGGTCTTTGGCCCGAGGAGTTCACCATCTGATCGTTAGTTAGTAAAATCACTCAGCCAGAGACACCACTGTGTAATCTTCCTTGACCATAAACTCACCTTTTATCTCACTCTAACAGCACTACCCATGTAATAGCTAAAATAAGGGACTTCTAGATTGCACTTTGGAAAAATAAAATTAAGACAAAATTAAAGCTTTGCCAAGTCACCCACAAACACAAATGTATACCACTAAGCACAAAAAAAGTACCACCTCAAAAAGCACTTTCATAGACCAGTCCTTGCAAAATCCTACTCCTTGGCTGTCCCTGGGCTACACGCTTTTTTGAAATGCAAATAAATTAGCATCAATCAGCATGATAAAGAGCAGGAGACAGGAGGTTTTACTCAGGCCTCTAATTCTTGGTGACATTCTTAAAGAACGATCTATCAGATGGCTATAATTCTTCTTAAGACCGTGTTCACATTAAATCATTCAGCAATCACATTTTTGTGATGCTACTGCATTTCTAGTAACACAGGCTCATGAGCACACTAAATTCACTTCCATCCACCCACCTGTTTGACCTACCCACCACTAAGCACATTTATTTAAACTTTTTTGAAAAAACTTTTCTCACCAGATAACTCATCTCTTCAGCTTAAAAAGTTGTTTTCATCCCTCAAACAGAACCTTTTTATCTCTACATTGAAGAGTTTATTCCACTGTTTTTCCACACAAGCCGATTTAGAACTTAAAAAAAAAAAAGCAGCCACAATTCCTAAAGTTTTGATCTGTTTTGAAATGAATCTCCACAGCTGCCAGTCCACAAAGAAGAAAAAAGGTTACCCATGGCAAATATTCAAAAAACGTGTGTGCTCTCTGCAGTATTCAAAGGAGGCAGAGCTTGAGGTCTCCCCTCAACCAAAACTGAGAAAGAAATGTTCAGATTTTTGTCTTTCAGCAACTGCCAAATCCCTGGCTCACTTTTTTTTCATGTGGGGTGTATTGCACATATGATACAGTCCAGTTTTCTCCCTCCTCTCTACCCACTTTGCTTAGAATTTCTGTTCATTTTCTGGTCTCCATTTTCTCCAGCCTTACCTTTCCCATTTTCATTTTCCTTTCCCACAGATTCCTTCCCATCTTTCAGAATACTTTGCCTTTGGGTTTCTTTCCTTTTTATAACCACAGAGTTCTCTCTTCGCTGTCCCTGCCCACATTGTCAAGCTCTTGTCTTCATTTATACCTGTATTTTTACCTGGTCAGCCTGGCACAGGAGCCCTGGGAGATCCAAGCATCTTCCAAAGGGAAGAGACAACAGTGTTTCGGTGGCTGATCTGCAACCGAACGAGCTTGAGAGTGTCACTCTCCAGACATGAGCTGACTATGCTCGAAGTGCTGGCTTCCCATTTCCACAGCAGGCCCGTTTCCCCTTGCACCGGTCAGCCTCCTGCAAAGCCGAAATCTGCATCTTTTAGGGTTGTATAGACTGAAAAACCTCAAATATTTTCTGCCGGATAGAGCCCTAACTAAGGGCTCTATTTACCTGAAATGTGATGCCATGGGCTTCCACAACCCAGCATGTAGGCAGACTGCACTTGATAAATGTCTGTTTATCATAACTGCAGAAGTCAGCTCTGCTTTTACAACCTCTTTCTCCCTCACGATTAGGAAGGTAAAGGTCACATTTTAAAAAGACAGACCTTTGAAACTAATTTTTCAAGTGCAGCAACTAAACTTCCTGCTTGAAAATATCCCATCCTTTTCCTTAAAATTAGGCTGAACTAAATCAACATGTTCTTCTTTAAAGAGCTGGTACATTACGGCCAATGGCTTAAGAACTATTCTGTTACACTGATAGACAGAAGGTAAAGGTTTCTGCTACGGACAAAGGAAGCCCCAAAATACAGAGCTGCAAATTCCAACACAGGAATGCATTCAGATCATATTCCAACCAAAATTCTTACACTAATTAGAGACTGATTTGTACAAGGCTTCAGATCCTCTGTGTGTCAGGGACAGGTTACAGAACTACTAGTTTTATCACTCTTACTCTTTAGACAAAGATTCATTTTCTGCCCAAATCTGTTGCACTCCAGCCACTACTACACCCTTCAAACACAGAGTCGTACTTTCTTTAAAAGAGAGACACAAAAGTCCTCACCAACACCCTTTTTCATCTCAGCAGAGACAGCACTTTGGAGTGGCACAGAGGCAAAGCCATCCTCGGCCTCGGGGGACGGAGCAGAATTTGTACTTTCCCCACTCTGTGCCTAACAGGAGGATACGGCTTTTGTTTTGTTTTGGTTTGGTTTTTTGTTTGTTTTTTTTTTACCACTATGCTGCACCTTTTACTAATATGAACTGTGTTTCTTCTTAACATTTAAAATATGCTCACAGATTTCCTTTATTCTCTACTTATTCCAAAATCTTGAAGGGTAAAAATGCTGCTGTTAGGCAAGTGGCAAATTTTTAGTTTCTTAAGAGCATATTTGCACAGTTAAAATGCCATCCTAATCTGCTATCGCTCTTTGTTCCACTGTCTCTCTCCTGACTTTCCAGGCAAGGAATACACATCCTCCTGACTGCCTTGGGCTCTGGCAAAGAGCAGCTGAGAAGAAAGACATTTTACATATTTATGACTAAAAGATAACCGATAACCACGATCCAGATGTTGGCCTCTGCTGGCCAGCGCACAGTGCAATTATTATTCCGTTTATAGAAAGAGATGTTGTCCTGCCTTTTCCAGCCAACCAAAAGGTCTTCCATAAAATGCTCAAATACTCTGAAGAGAGGCATTCAAAACAAGGAACGGAAAGGAAACGAATCGTATTTGCTCCACAATTATTGCATTATATAAATTTAACATGGCCTCAATCCTACAGCATCATCCATTCCCACAAACTCCTAGGCTCACGCTGTCAGGGTGAGCTTGGGTCTCCCTCTGCGGCGCGGCACCGGCTCCCACGCGGGTGCCCACAGACAGCACTGCAGCACCCAAGCAAAGAGCAAAATGCGGGCGAGAAGAGAGGCGAGATCAGCCTCTTCACACCCACAGCCCAGGGCTGCTTCTAATGAGGTCAGTGGGAACAGGCACAAATTGTTTAAGCCAAATGAAGTCTGATAGTGTTAATAAAGCTCTTCTCTCTCTGAGCTGGATCTTGAAAAACCTTCTGAATTTGTTTAAAGAACCAAATACTATTCTAAGTCCCTGTGATCCTGGCAAGGAGCAATCCAGCCAAAGCGTGAGGACTCTTTTGGAGTTTTTTGGTTGGCGAGACTTTGGGCTGGGGGAAAGGGACGGAATAAAAATAAGTAGGGCTGAAAGGCAGGAGATTTTCAAAATACTGAATGTATAAGAATGATAGTTACCAGGCTGAGGAATAGCCCACAGCTGCAACAAACATATTAAGACAGTTTTAACTGTTGAACATCTGGCATCTCACTGTGATATTTTTATGACTTATCTTAATAAATTGTCAGCGTAATAAATCCAGTCGCCATTTCCACCAGTAAGTGATACGCTTTGGCAAAAAGCGTCTACAATTCCTTAAAGGAAAAACAGGTTAGTAAGGTTAGAAATACTTGGAAAAGATACGACAATCACTACAAATGAAAGTCTGTGAAATGTATAACTTTACAGAGTGCTCAGATGCTGCACACCAATACATTATCAGGTGGGGTTTTTTTAGCTGTGGACAGGAAAATGTATAAACTGTTAATCCATTATATACAGCCATTTCCTGTGAGTATTTCTAAACAATGGAAAAACAGAACTTACCGAAGTTTAAAAATAACTTTCTACCAACATTTCAGTTTTCTTTTAAAATATGTTTCTTGCAGCCTTAGAATCACTATGTATGTAGTGGTCATTTGTTTACTAATTGTCATAAAAATAATAAAGGTTAAGTTATGTGTTTCCTATTAACGTGATATTTTTAGAATTATACTGAGCATGTCACTCTCAAGCATTAGTGGAACTTGACACAAACGTGATTTCTTCCAGTTCTTTTGCATTTTCTCCCTTTTCCATGAACAGCTTATTTCCTGAAACATACAATGTGCAGTGATTTCTGCCTTGATTAATCTGATTTTAATTTTCTCCTCCCATTGTAAACACTGCTTGTTCCCATATAACATCAACATCATTTATATGATAGAAAAATTTTTACAGTCAGATAATGAAAACAAACAAAACTAATAGAGAGAGCTACTCATCAAGAAGTTGTTCCTCCTCAAAGTATACATTTCTTCCACAAAGCCTCGAATCAGATTTGATTCTTAAGAACAGCACAGATCCACCAAACTCCAGATAATTATCAAGTTCCTGGTCCCAAGCTATTACAGATTTTAAGAGGAAACATTTCTAGGGTTTTAGCATGGCCCAAATACGTATTTTTAATGGTACCACACTTAGAAACAATGGCACTATTTCAGCTGAAGATTTCACACACAACCAAACACAAACACACATTACCCCTGAGGCAGACCCCTGAGCGACAAACTAAAGTCAATGCTTGGTCTGAAGAAATAACAATAAAACAAAAAACGAGAGCTTGCTAGCGTCCTGTGTCAGGAAACATTTACAGCAAGTGACTCTACAAACCCCACCACAAAATAAATTCCTACAAAATTACGTCTGCTTTGGCCTCTGTTAATTTAATGCAATTTCAGTTGAACCACACTGGTTTCAGTTTTGTAAGCTCCATCAGGCTTTCACACAGGGCCAGAAACCAGGTTGACTTGGATGAGCCGTACAGGAGCAATACTGGGAAAACACTGGCTGCCGACCCATCATTGCTTCTATTGTCTCAGTGTGCTTCCCACGTGCACATCGCATGAGTAAAATTCTCTTAGCTCAGAGAAAACCCTAAGCCAAGTGGTATGTACTATATAGAAAGATTACATGAAGAAAAGCAAGGATGTCACCCTTCCACTGTTTTAGTTTTAAAAGAATAAAAGGAATAAAAAGCATAGAAGGACAAAAATCATTACCCACATCACAGTTCTGTAACGGAGCAGAAGCTTCTGGTACTGCAAAAATATCTCAAAAATTATAGTTTAAGAAATGTCACTCATTAACTCACTTCCTAAAGGCAGTATTTGCTGAATATCTCCCCCTTTTTACTAACACCACATTATATAACTACTTTATTACTGTTTTTATTTAAGACTTGGAAAGCAAAGTTCTGGACAGCAATGCAGGCACTATTAGCTCATTTAATGGCAAACTGTTCCAAGAATAGTAATGTCATTTCAGCTGTTTTGCAAATTCACTGCTTTGTTATTGTCTGCATTTGAAGAATTACAACTTTTAAAATTATTTTTCACTTTCACAATATTGATATGGGTAAGATTATGTAATATCCCTTATTTTAAAAATCTGGATTTTTTCTTTTTAAGTCAGCGAAATAATCCAGATATCTGAGCCATCAAGATTATTATTTTAATGGTGTATTACTCGATAGCTCTAAAGTCTCTACAATAAACAGAATGGTTAAAAACATAAGAAGGAAAAATTTAATAATTTAAAAACAGACGCCGTAAGTAGCACTACTATTAAAAATTATAGTTCCGTTGTCTACCCAAGACTTCTAAGGTTGTTAAAGAATATCACAAACTACTATAAATCTCACAGCTTTGTATATTAAGATGTTACATGGCTATTCTCAAAAATGCTCTGTTAATATTAAAAAGAGGGAAATAAATAGTCTGGGATTTTGTTACAAAGCATCATTACTTACACAACTGGATAGCTGCAATGTTTATGGAAAGCCAGTCACTTAAACATCCACTGAAAGTTCTTAAATCTTTGCTGCTGACAGTTCAGACGACAAGTAAGAAAAGGCTTGTGCCAGAATCCACTGTTTCAAGCAAGCAAGACATTCAACTGGTCCAATTTTTGCTAAAACACTGCCTGAGTTTGTGTAAAAATATTTACAATTATACAATATGCAACAAAAGGTGGGAGGTGATCACAGAAACACTCAGAAAGTTAATTCAGAAGTGATCTTCTCAGCCAGGTAGCATGAGCTCCTGTTTCTGATTTCATACTCCTTAAAGAAACATTCCTTTTTCCAAAGGAAAAACAACACTGGGTTTAAGGATATACCTCAAACACAGAGAAATTTTAAAAATCAGATGTCCCAGGGTTCCACTGAATTGCAGAAAGTTCAATAATTTGTATTCTCCTGAGGACTTCTTTTTTCAATCTTTCAATGTAATCATTGCTGCACAGATTAAAATCACCTTTAACCCTCTATTGCTTACCTGCAGAGATAACTACTGTTTCTCACGAGTGGCTTCTCTTTTACCTAAAAATGTAAGAAGCAGCTTTTTTACAGCTCCAGCCTGACTTTACCACTTGCCAGCCGCCTCCTTTGTGGCCCAGAGCACTTTCAACCCGCAGCAGACTCAGCCCGCGCGCTCAGCTGGGCTCACTCCCGAGCCCCACGCCGAGGTATCCGCGGAGTGTGCTGGCAGGAGGAAGGCTCTGAGCATCACACAGCACACATAAGGCCATCACCGTGCTTCCACACTCTTATCTCGGAGCTATCTGTAACTGCCATGGGACTCGGGCAGCCGTACGGCTGTTAGCAAACAAATGTATATTTATATAAGGAAATGATGATCATTCTTATTTTAGACATAAACCCAGTATTTTATCAAAAATAGTTTCATTTAAACCTTACTAATGCTGAATGATAGCAAAAAAAATGGTTTTTAAGTGTAAAATATTTACATCCTTATAAAACTATTTTGCTTCAGAATTGTTTTGCTTTAAATCTCAGGCCTGGCATAGAATAAATTTCTACTCTGCTTGGTTAGAAAAACATCAGCTTACTATTTCTTCTTCTGGGTACAATAATTTCAACACAAAATTTGGTTTATGTTAAGAGCAAGGCTTGAACAACTTTAAGACAAGTAAAGGGACACATTTCACAGCTGCGTATAATCTTTTTTCCTACAAGTTCACTTTTTTCTTAAACCGGTTTCTTATTAAACACCACACTGACATTTTGCATCACTCCTTTGTGTACGTAAGAACTTGACCAAACTGGATACACTTACAAATCGCTTTATTTTTCTTACTGACATTTCTTTAAAGTGATATTTTTTCATGGCATGCTCTTAAAAAGCAAGCTTATTATCTAGCATATATATGCCATATTTGCAAACTCTTTTGCTCCACTTGCTTTATGGAAAGGAAAAGAGCCCTATTTTCCACAAACGGCTGTGGTTTTCATGTCACTGAAGGGCACATAGCTTGGCTGTACACCCTCCCCACTGAGTCATCAGAAACTGGACTTGGCTGCAGAATGCCATTTTTCGTTAGACACACATGTGATTGACACAGACCAACAATCTTGGGTAGAGGGCTCATGCTAATCAGCCACATACACAAACAAGAGCACTCAACCCACACAAGTTTATCCAGTTTGCATGGGCCGGAAAACAGCATTTAATGTCCAGAATGTTGATTTTTAGGACTACTAACTATTCCTTATTTCTTTTTTTTTTTTTTCCAAATGGCTCGAGAGCTATGTTTATGTCCCTGACTAGAAACACCAAGGAAGCTTTCATTTAACAAAACCATCTTCTTTTAATACCTAGACTCTACCACCATTTAATCAAGGAGGGTTTGCTCTCCAGGGCGGCTCAGACATCAGCTACCTTCTTCCACTCTGCTGCAGATGACCCTAATTCTGACAGAAAAGCAGAAAGTCTATTACATCTCATTAGCACTGTGTATACGCCTGAAGTTACCAAAGACTGTACAGTAAAAGTTTAAAAATTTATCTGTTGTTCATCTCCTTAAATTCTCTGTTATTTGAAGAATAGTGAAAGCATCAACGTGCCAGCTGAAAGGTTAATGCTACATCAAAAGGAAGAGCCAAGATATTCAGAGCATTTGTACACTGATATGCATCATAAAAAGCAGCACTTTGCTGCTGTTTTGTCCATAAAATTTTATCTCCTAAATCAGCATTGAGTACTCATGTTTTAATTTAGCAAGCGAAAAAAAAATCAGGTGATCTTGAATAGAAGAGATAAATATCACCATGCACATTAAACAGTAAGAGAATTTTTCAATACAGCAAGTTGTGGGAGCCTACAGAGCTTCTCCAGAAGTATTTTATAATGATTTAGGATGTGGGTAAGAGGCATCCGCCCTTGCAACTACTGAAAAATCTTTCAAATAGCGTTCGTTTTCCAAGGGAAAGGTATCTGTAAATTGAGTGTCATGACGGGACAGTTTGCACAGAAGCACAAAGCAGTCTGAGCCAGAAAGTTTCACCGAACTCTCAGCTTTAGTTAAACTATGCCAGAAATATATGGGAATAAACAAACAGATTAGGAAAAGAAGGCAGAAGAAAGTAATAATCTTCACTGTGAGGAACAGGGCAAATGTAAACTGAAAGGGCCTCTGTGTGTAACAAACAGAGGCTATAAAAGGAAGACTGTTTAGTGCTAAATCTGTTTTGTGTAGGCTTCTTCAGGAAAAAAAAAAAAATCACACTAGCCATCCAAAAACTTTACACCTGGCACGTGAACATGTTTGGTCCAAGGAGGAGAAAGAAACAACACCTCTAAATCTTCCCCCAAGCTTGGAAATTAGGGCCTTTAGAGTTGATAACTTTGCAGGAAAACCAAGCACTGCTAGAAAGATCCCAGCAAATGCCGTTCCTCTGCCAGACGCTCGGCGATGGCCATGCTGAGCCTCAGGAATTCGGCCTTTGCCATGGGATAAGAGATCGCTGTGGCAGCACAGTCGCCTCCTTTCACAGCTTGAGCCCAGGAACCACAAGAGCACCGTGGAGGGGGAAACCTCAAACTGGCAGCGTCTAATTCAGTTTTGTTTATGTTCCTGTGTTCCCTATTGATCTCCATAGGGCTTAGAATCAACAGCAAAGACCAGCAATCTCCACAGTACAAACTGCAGAGGCAAAGCAATCTCAGAGTGATGCTTCCTGCTCTAAATCAGAAGAGACAGCCGGATCCAGCGGCCGGCAGTTGGGAAGTGTCCCCAAAGTCTGCTCAGTACAAGGCTCCTCACATACATCAGCGTCTGTTTCAGTTTATCTTGATGCTACAAGCTGGGCTTTCTGTTGGACACAGTAGCCTTTGCAACAAAGTGGAACGAGCAGTGACCGTGGAGGTAGGATGTAAACCCCGTAATGAGGTGAAACAGGTTCTCAGTAGAACAGACGTAATGGGGAGGAGAAAGAGCAGAAGAAAAACAACGTTGGAAATAATCCTTTGGGAACAGTTTAACCCTCAAGTGACTATTACCAGAATCTCTAATTAATGGATACACTGACTCCAAAACAAGACATGGGTGTCTATCCTCAAACAAGGATAGAGACTGAATAGTTTGGACACTCTACATGATAAATACTTGACAGTCACCGAAACACGCCACACTGGAGAAGCCTTCACAAGCTTCTCAGGAGACTACACAGTGCACAGCACCTGCATAGTAAGACATAGTCCTGCTCTCACCACAAATTAACAACATCTATTTTCTTCCGCATATCTCAGACTCTAAACTGCTCTCCATAAATTACAATACAGAAGGCACAGCACATCCAGCTGTTAGAAGAGCCCCTTTGCATTTGGTTAAAGGGGAAACAAATTAGTTAGGAAAGACAAACCAAAAGATACTGCTTGCTGATTTTCCACAAGATACTCGTGGGACTACCCTACACCTGTAACCAGGCAGCATGTTCACCAAAAGATGCACTACATTTTGGAACTTCTTTCCTTTCTAAATAAGGATACTGCATATTTCAATGCTGACTGCATATTTCAATGCTGTCAGCATAATTTGCAGGATACAGGTGTTGGTTATTCTTTAAAACAAGAGCCCTGCATACCCACAGCACCCCCTCCATGTTTCAGCCTACAGAGAAACCAGACTAAGAAATCTTTCTACTGGTATCGACCACATTGCCTTTATGGAGCCCCTGGAAGGCTGTATTCCTTCTCCTGTCACATATGCAGAGGTTAGTTCATCACTGAACAAAACACTAGCATCAAATAATGTGTTTTCAAGCACGTGATATGTGCATTTCCAGCTGCAGTGTGAGAAGTGCCAGCATCTACCAATGCACCAAGGTATGACCATCATTTAACATATGAATGTCCAGTTTTTGCACATGAACTGGCACACTTCCCGCCATGTACTTTAGCCCCTTCAGAAAAGAGAGTAGTGAAATACCAAGACAATTTAACTAGTCCGTGGTTTGCGGCCTGCGGGTGTCTGAGATCCATGGAAGCAGGTGAAAGGCAGCGTGCCCTGTGAAGGACACATGATGCTGCAGCCTTGCTCCAGGTCAAGGCCCAGCACTAGCCTGAGTCTGTATACAGAGCTTCTGAAAGTAATGCTACCTTCAAAAGACACTATCTCAAATCATGAATTTTATTTTACTATAAAATACCTACCTTGTTCATATCTAAAAGTTAAGAGTGGAAGGAAAGGAGAGAACAGATGCTTATCAATAGGACTGATGCACTCAGGACTCCGGAATTACATTCCTACTTCAAAAGGGCATTTGTATGTTGATAACAATCTCTAACAGCAAGAAAATGACTAACAGCAGGAGGCTGGGAAGACAGATAATTCTGGTGACAGACTGCAAAATAAACAAATACAAATTAAACAGATATATTTTGCATTTTTCTTAAACCCAAAGATTGATCTTTTCTTTTTTCAAAATGAAGTTGTCATCTCTATGAAGGATTAATCGTAACAGAAATTGTATGACGTCACTGAAGTAAGGAAATAATAGTGAAGAGAGGACACACAAGAGGAATGGAGCCCATCAGCATTCAAATAGAGCTTTAAAAATTCTATGAGAAAGAAATTCTGCTTGATAATACATGGTTTAACTTCAGAGATTCAAATATTGGTACTAAAACCAAAAAAGGAGATGAAATATGTCCTAAAACATGGAATATTTTTGTTGGAATAGTCAGTAATACATAGCAAGTTGCATAAGCCTCATCAATACTTCCAAAGTAAGTTCTCTTCTCCTTTACCTAGGCAAAGGAATGCACAAAGGCTGATGGTGGTAAAACAAGCACTTAGTTGTTTCAGTAGTGTTTGGTCCAAGCTAAGTCACCAATTAAAAAGGGCACCTTCCTATACATCTGTTGTCTAGGTGACGTTTCTTTGAGACCTAATCTAACTTTGCAGACCAAAACAAGATTTTACCACTGTTATATCTGCAAAACCAATATAACCATGGCTGAGCGAGCTGGAATTTTTATTACTGGCAATGAAGTAAGATTCAGACAGAAAACAGCTTGATTGTCAAACCCAAATGTGAGAGTTTGAAATATTGGCTGTTAGAAAAATCACCTTTTGACTTGTAAACTAAGCGAAGTTTTATCTGAAAGTGATTGAGAGAGAACAAGTGCAGAACCTCCTGCTGTCGTTTTTCAGAGTCACTTCTGGAAGCAATTCTGCTGTAGGATAACAACCCTCTGCCCTTGTCCCTTTCTGCTGGTCTGCGTACATCACTCGCACGTGCAACTGTGGAAGCAAGCTAAAGAGTGCTACCAAGCTCCAAGTATCACTGAGGTATGTCAAAAACATATGTGAATGATCAGAGAGGTAAGAGACGTGGAAGAAAAGGTACACAGCTTCCTGGACAGCCAAAGCTCTGCCCTGCTATACTCTGGGCTCTGCCACAGCCCCATGGTGAGACAGTTTTTCCCATCTTCACAAGACCAAAAAGTGCAAGCAGAGAAAACCCCCTTATTGATTTGCTGACCTCCCTATAGGGTTCCTGCACATTGGACTCCCCGACTCTCAGGATTTAGTCTGCTCCCAGCAGGAACCATACAGTCTGTCCCTACTGCACTGCTGGGGACCTGCTGTCCCACTTTGTCCAGAATCCCATGCTCTGCCACGGCCACACAGTCCTTGGCCAGGCTGCACTGAACAAACAGGGTGACTCTGGGCTCCTTCCCCCACCTAGTTAAAAGCTTGATCTCCTCAGCTTTTTCTGAGGGGATCTACACAGCAGGATGCAGGGCAGTGAGTATCAAAGGTTTGCTCAGGAACTGGAAACACTATAGTATCTCTGCACCCATCAGTCCTGATGTTTACACAGCTCTCCTACTGCTGCTACCCGGGCTGGCCTAGTCATTCAAAACTAATTCACGTTCCTCTACATATTCTTACTCTACTTCTGCCCTTCAGATACACCAAGAGATTTCTTTATTGGTTCAGATGAGGAAGGTTCACATTGGAAAAAGCAGATCCCATGAACAAGATCCTCTACACCTGAATGTGAGACAGGAGTGTCTCCTGCCTCCTGCAAACAAAAGAATGCTGCTGCTTGGCCCATATTAAGACTTCTTTCTACATCCCAGGAAACAGTTACTTAATCTCTGTGGAGCATCTGATTGAGTCAAGAACATGACGTACATGACCGTCTTTTACATATCCGACTTAATCCCAATTTAATAATTGAAAACCTAAATAAATAACATTTTTTCCCAGGGAATTAGGGCATTCTAAGGTCAGCACTCTGTTCCAGAAGGAGCTGCCAGCCACCGTACCCATCCTTTGGGGACTGCTTTCTCAGAACGTATGTTGACATTGCCCATTCATGCAGGAAAGAAAGAAATTGTTACGAGAAGCTGAAGTCCCAACTTAGACCATATTGCTTGAGACCATACTTTTGGATATCTTACTACCACGACCTATTTCAGGTGATTCCAGCAATCCAGCACCTCACTTAGGTGCTTTCCAAGATTTTATCAAAGAAACCCCAAATACTTTAATTCTTTTCTAACTATAGTTTATTTTCTAACTACTAGACCTGCCATCTCAGGTTCTGAGGCTGCCCGGGGAAGCAGCCATGCCAGGACTCCTGTCCCACGTACACAGGCCAGCAGAGCCCCAAGGAGAAGGGCATTGGCTCCAGCCAATGTCAGACAGGAGCACTGGGAATGCTGTGGTTAAGTGGTCGCCTGGTTTTGTTTCTCAAGGAATATTACCCAGTGTTTTTTATCTAGTTCTGGTTTAGTACATTCCCAAGAGACACCCAGTTCAGCAATCACAAAAAAAAATGCTTTGGTTTAAAACATCAGAATACATTTTATTCCCATAGACCTGTTCAATTTCCCTCAGGCTTAATGCAACAGTTTAAGAAAATCACTTTCTACAAAGAGATAAATTAATCTGCCTGGGTTGCTTTCAGCTGCCCATAGAACCTCGTGTCCTTCCAGGGGAGGGCTCCACCTCTGTCCTCCCCATCTGCCTGACGTCAGCCAGGGCAACCACAGGCAGAACAACGCCGTTCACCAAAGGCTGCAGTTCCAAAATCAGACGCAGAATACAGCTCAACATAGCAAGCTTGGTTTGTCTCGACCCTTTCAGCTCTTTTTTTACTTTAAGACATCAAGGGTTAAAATTCATTCCAAATACGTTTCATTATAAAAACATAGCCCTGCAAATATATGGACATGCACAATATATTCTCTTGATACAGTAAGATTGATTTTTTCCCTCCAGTTGATTACTTCAGTCTGATAGCTTTAGTGTTAATTTTCTTTTTTTAATGTAAATAACCAGGACACTAGATACCAGTGCTATCATTAATTATGCCAGCAGACAAACAAGTCATCTATTACTGAACTAAATTACTTCTAATTGCACATGCAACTCTTGCACTCTCCTTATGCATAAATAAGAGTTTATGTCTTTTTTAAAAGTGTATGTCATTATAGAGTGTGAATTAACATGAGCGTTCACTTCCCAACATCACCACTGTCTTTATTTTATTTTTACATTTGTACGATGTAATCCCTGAAGTGTACAACAGTCCTATAAACATACAAGAAAATGTGATCCCTGTCCCAGTGAGTTTACATTCTAAGATGGGATTTCTTGCTAGTGCTGATTCTTTCCGCTTTTTCAGACTAATTATCAAAAACAATTACAAAAACCCGTACAAACTATGTGCACTACCGCCTGCTAACACAAACAAGATGGCACCTAGGCAGTATTGTTACTTGTTTCTCTTCCTAAACCTGTTTTCCTCAATGCAGCATGACCCTCTCCTCTCTGCCCTCCCCAGCAATGCGCTCCCAAGAACACGTTAGCCAACTGAGCCGAATACACTGAACTCACGAGTACAGCCAGTTACTCTTGAACGTTAGCGATGACATCTGAAATCCTCAAGCTATTGGAAGGAGAAATAGTTTTCAGATATTTGATGTATATTTCCACTTTTTTCCCAAATATCACATTGATTAAACCTTTGATGAACACATCGCTTCAGCAAAATTGAGTATCATTTGTATCCAGAAAAAAAAACACCACACAGAAAAATAACTAACCACAGCTCCAGTCACAGAAAAATCTCCTATAATTTAGACAAAGCTAAACGAGAATTTTTAAACAACCACGGCAGTCCTTGCACTGCAGTTGCTTATCTGTCACAAAGCAGACAAGCTACATAACGGCCTTGACCAACCATTATACATCATTCAAAGTTAACATTTCTCTATTTGACCATCTTATCTTCCTGCCTGAGTGATGAAACCCACAAGTCACTAAGTAAAATATCATTCCAGATCCCAAAAGTCTTTGCTAAGGCACAATGTGATCAATCTCAAGGATTTTTAAAAGAGGAATCTGGTGGTTGTAAAAGGATTGCTGAAAATACTGAGGGCCTTTCCCAGGCACCTCTCTTAGTTTATTTGTGCTATATTTGCTGTTGCTGTCTAAGTTTCTTCTGGGTAATTTCTAATTCTATGATGCTAGCCTTTGCTTGGAAAAGAGTTGTAAAGTTTAGAAATACCTACTTATTAGCCCTAAAAGCTGCTATTTTACTCAGAGCAGTTAGAATCGACCAATTGCTTTCTCTAAAGAGAGAAGTATTTTCAAAAAGCAAGGAAATGCTGACCCGAAGATGTACTCGAAGTATGAAACAACATCATGTGAGTGACATGAAAACAGGCTGGGGACTGCCGATCCCAGGGCACATGAGAACTGAGCGTACCACAGAGACTGAGCTTGCTTAGTTTCTGGTGGGAGGGTGTTTAGCCTGCAAAAGCCAGCAAATGCGTGATCTATGGAACAACATTGTCATGAGCTTCAAAAATTTAATAGCCTAACCTTTATAGAGGGCAAGGCATTTTGGAAAGATGCTATAAAAAAGGCGAAGAAAAATTAAAGAACAAAAAATAAAATATGCACAATACTTAGATATTAGGTTTATTTTCCATGGACTGAACTGGAAGATCATAAAGTATAAAAGAAATGACTGCTGAGATTCAATAAAGAGCTTCCCTGCAACATGCAAACCTACCTCCAGCCTAGATAAAGATACCATAACAATACATGCTAGCATATTTTTGTGCTATGCCTAACTTTACAGACTTTGTTATGACAACATTACAAATTTATATAATTACTTCATTTTATGATATATTTTCTGTCGTTTCTGCACTTGGCTGTTTGGCATATTAATGATGACCATTACCATCCCAGCCACTGACACATAGTTGACTTCAAACAGGCTAGAAAGTTTTGTTCAGCACCAAGTTCTCCGAGTCAGCAGGGTTCACTCAGCTGTGCTCTACCATGCATGCACACTTGTAGCTCTAACATGGCATAGGAGACCTCAGTAGGCTAAGGCCAGTACGGACCACCTTCCAGTTTTTGGTAGTGATAAATATCAGATGGGAAAAGAATAGCCAAAACCAGCTAAGAACGTAACAGCTCTAAGAAAACCAGCCTTTCTATTAACTCTATGGGCCTGAAGCATCAGCTTGGCTCCAGAACACGGGTACAAAGACAGAAGAAAGAGGCTTCATCTCAGAGTCCAGCACATTGTTCTGGTTTACTTGTATAATACCACTTAAATGAAATTTCGGCCCAGCCTCAATGCAATCAAGATAAGAGTCAGGCCTCTCTCAGTCTATTCACACGACTCTCAAGAAGCCAAAGAGGAACGGTTGGTGGCCCAAAACCAGACTGCAGAGCAGGGAGTTGCTGGATGCAGCACTGTAAGCAAGGCAGCAGTCATGGACCACTTTTCAGTCATCTCTGTAACGGTCACCAACTCTGCAAATGCAAAAGGGAATGGGAAGCTCTGAAGGTTATTGAAAGATGTAAAGTAGCAGTTAATTATATTAGAGTCACAATTAACATGACCCTTGAAAAAAATGGAAATTATGGCAGTTGTTGGGAGTGTATCTGGAAGAAAAGTAACAATTTCTTCCACTCAATCCTTGTCAAAAAGAAAGCTGTCACAAAACTAGCTTGAGCTTTAACACTTTGAAAGCCATTTTAAGATCCCTAGTAAGGGGAAAAATCAATTTCCATTTCAGATCAAAGTTCAGTTCGATCACAACTATTCATGCAGATACTCCCTTTTTACAGCAGGTATCTGAACTGACATGGTTACAAAAATAGATGGAAAGTGTCTACTGTTTAGTATGAAATCATGCCAGCACCAGCTGAATCATATAAGACCAGGAGTCCATGCTTACTGTCATTTATGACAGTCTCTGTTCATATTTAAATAACTAAAATTAATCTCCACAGACTATAATTAATTTACACATCAATTAAGTATTTATGTTTTGTTCTATGAAAAACAAAACTATTTTTTCCCCACAATGTTACTTCTTGTGATTAAGCAACACAAGAACATACCTACAATTTTAAATGTCAGTGTAGAAAACATTTTAAGCAGAGAACAGCAATGCAATTTTGCAAGCTGATGAAAAAACATTTTTCTAGCATAGGAGATTAGAAATAAGTTTACTGCATTTTAGCTGAAGTTAGAGAAAAAATGATTTTTTTGTTTATTTGAGTTTGTGTACACATCTATGAAAATACTCCTCTAACATCAGATTGATTTATAATAATGGCATTTTAAGGGCTATTGACCTTGGTGCAAATGATTAAGAGTACACTGTGTGTACTAAATAAAGATTTTCAGTCAGAGATCTGTTTACTAGCTATGCTTCTTTGTAAACAAGAAGATTCTATCATTTCTAGGATAGTGTTGTACGTCAGTGGGTGGGAAGAAGCTAGACCTTCCTCAAAGACTTTCACACAACAAAAGCACTTCATTGAAAAAGAAAAAAAAAAAAAAAAAAAAAGAGTACTAAGTGAGAGAAGCTGCTGTGAGTTTCATCAGTGAGAGGATGTATGCTATTTGTGACCAAAAAAAATCATAGACACATGCATATATAGGCATTATAAACATGAAAATGGCAGTCGAAAGTAGAACACAATGGCAAAAGGAAGAAGAGGGGCTGCAGGAAGGAACCTCCGCTTATGTATAACTGAGCAAGTTAAAGAAAAACTACAGACCACCATGGATGCCACAGTAACAAGGTCAAGCAGAAAAAGGCAGTAAAATGGCAGTTCTGCTGCAGCAGCAGCTGTGGCGTCACAACATTTGTATCATGAGTTGCCTTTTTGCATTACCATCATCAAATTGTCACCAAATCACACCTGGTCATTCAGTGTCTTCTGTACAATAATCATTTGTCCCATACTCAAACATACCTCTAGAATAGTTTCATGAGATAATTATTAACATTAAATCGGTTCTAAACAATGCAATTAATTAACTGAGAGTTCAACTTTTCCTTAATAACCTTAAGCTGCAGAATGCAGAGCCGCATACTTACAGCCCGTTCTGAAGAGCAGTGTCCTACAGTAAAAGGCACACAAACAGCAACAGAGGACAAAGGCCATTAACAATCACTTATTTGTCCTAATTCAAGGACCGTTCCCCTCTGTTTGTTCTGCTGCCCGGTCTAGCCTACAAAGCCTTGCTGACAAAAAATGCCTTTTCTTACCAAAGGTTTCCAGATACCCACATTATAATTTCATACCCCAGCCAAACTATTTCCTGTTAAATCCACCTGTCCAAAACGGAAAAATTCCAAAAAAAAAAAAGCGCCAGTGCCGTGGCAGCATTCAGAGCGCTAGCAGAGTTCCTTGGAGCTCTCACTGCTACAAACTCTTGCTGCAAAGGCATCATCAGCTGCCAGAAACTATCACAGTCCCAAGACTCGATGAGGAGGAAAAGGGCTCCATGTGCTGACTCTGTACCAGATTCTCACTTCACCTCCCTTTCACTTTCACAGCCCTTAAATCCTGGCATAGGTACAACACAAGTGTCCTGGGAAGCTTTCTCATGGCAAACGGAGCTAACATTAGCAAAACTGTTTTTGCTGGTATACTTCATACCAGTTCCTCAATGAAACAAGCTTTTATAACAAAAGCGTGTTTCCCCCCCCATCCACTACCACTATATCCATAACAGAGATTTTTCCAGTATAAAATATTATTAAAAATCAAAATCCCTCACTGACATTTCTCGGCTAGGTAACATTCCTCATACAGTCCTGGCCTTGGCTGTATTAAGACTCTGCCTAAACTAGAAATGTGTCCCAAGTATAATTCCACAAGTCAAGAAATACAGGAAAACTTTCTATTGTGGAAGAAGTTGCACCATTCTATTTGTACTCTCAAATGGCATAAACTACGCTGTCGTAAGCACAGTAGTATCAGTATTGCTGCGATTAGAGCAGGGCTTCACCCTAGCCATGTCAGTAAGAAATCACCAACGTAAAGAACAGACTATTGCAATATTAACATACAAGGTGAGAGGAGGATGGCCTCATCACCTAAGACCTTAGACACTTATTTCTGTAACGTATGATGGGATCTTTGAGGGTCATGGGCAGCAGAGGTTTGCAAACTTCTTTGTGTTTACTCTCTCTCCAAGGCCAAGTAGAAGAAACCCAGCTTGCTAAACTGCAGTCAGCAAGCTCAGTCTCCATTGCCTTCAGCAGGTGTTTTAACAGCTCTCAGAGAGATTAAATTTTCTATACTATCGGGGAGAAAGGGGGGAAAGACAAAGCACAAAAATAAACCAGATCAATTAATTTATAAAGAAACAGATAACAATGAGCCATTCTCTATTTTTAAGTGAGCTGAGTAACAAGGAACCGCATATGTATGACCACTTAAAAAAAAAGTGAAAATACTGTTGCAGATCTTCAATCAGTATCGTACAGGAGCTGCAATCCATGCAGCTCAGCCCCAGCCACTTGCCCTCACCCTAACACCACCATCAGCTTGGCAGCGTATGTAAAACAGCATTGGCTTTAACGTGCGAAGTGGTATCTGCACTAGGCAGTGCTACGTAGGACTATACTACAGATCAAAGTATTTTCGGTATCTGTTAAAGGAGGCCTTAATTGGTTTTAGAAGAAGCAGGACTGCAGTAATAAATCTGATCTCCTGAAGCATGAGTTGGAAGTTATACCCTCCTGTCAGCAGATTCACTGTATGATGTATTGTGGAGCTTTGGCTGCAAAGAAGCTGTAGCCTGCAGTTAATGAGCTGTTCAAAGTAGCTGTGAAATTGTCAGCTTAATTAAGCCAAGTTTAGTTAACATTCGTCTTTCAAAAATTTTGTGTGCAGAAGCAGGCTCGGGAAGTGCCCAGTTAGGCTCTGTAGGAAAGTGCTGTGTACTTTCCTGAACCAACAAATTAAGAGCTCATGTGATAAGAGATAGTGCTATTTTACAAAGTGTTTAAAGAAAGCCCCCTGGCTGTCCCAGCATGTCGGGGAGCTTCATAATTTTTTCTATTTTTAGAGAGTTAAGAAGCATAGGCACTTGAGAACAGTCAGTGATGGTTTCGTTAAGGTAGCCTGACCTCTAGAAAGACATTTATGACTTGGAGAGAGGAAGAAGAGCCTGCTGAGGAAACCCTTCTTGTGAAGGTCCAAGCTCTCAGCACGCAGTACTGAGTTCTGCAGATGGGTGCATTGACATGGCAGCCATGATCTGAGAGGTTTGTCCTACTCAGATGAAGGCAAACAACTTCAGAGAGCATCAGGAAGACCAAGCTGCTCTGTACTCCCTCAATGTATTTCCATCCTTGTTGTTCGTGGCTTTGAATAAAGCACTTCAACACATACCACTGTCTTTCCTGTACCTTAACCACGTTAGCACATGTTAAAACCCTGTCCAAGCTAGATTTAAAAATAAGATGCTAGGGTATACCAAGTCAGGGGTTTGTATTCTATTTAAATTAACTGCAAGCTAACTGGCAAACATCCTGTACATACATATTCCTCTGGACAGTCTGCTCATGTCTGTTCTAGGACAAAAACATCTGTAGTAACCAGACTGAGTTATAGCAAACAATTAATCTGGGTTTAAGAGCTTGTGTTTAAACAAACCATTACCACCTGCCTCAGTTCATTCCTCAGTACAGAGGTCGTTTCCCAAAACTAACTCAGACCCTTAAGGCTATGAAGACTTCTTGCAGCACCCAGCATCAGCAGAGGTGCAGTGCTGTTAGCCATAATCCCTTCACCCTGGCAATCCCCTGTCACCCTTTTCCCTCTACATTAAATGTTCTGTTGGTTTACCTTAAAAATCATTAAACTATTTTAGAACAGGCTGTGGAGACCCCCTCCTTCAGGAGAATCTCCTAGAAGTTCTACCTGCTGGCTTGGGACCTCCTGATGTTGGGAAAGATGATGAAAAAAACGCCAAGCCCTTCACCCACACCCACTTCTCTGCAAAATTGAGGGGGAAAAAAAGAGAAAAAAAACAAGGAGGTACTTTACTGGTCCTTGTAACTCTCACAAAGCCGCATGAAGGTAATAGTAGTCAAGCATTTAAAGATTCCCAGGTAATATTTCACATGTGTATTTACTGTTACTGAGTGTATTGTTATAGGGGTAAGAGGAAACTAGATCCTAAAGTAGTCAAAATGATTGACCACAGCCAGGGAAGCACCGCTCTGCTTTCGGATATGCTCAACACAACGCACTTCCTTGGTACCTTTATCCTGAAACTGAATAGCACTGGCACGGCGAATCCTAACAAGTGGATGCAACTGGGTACTTCTCTGATCAGTCAACTGGAATGCCAGTCAGCTGGGGAAAAAATGTAAGGGGCCACTGACCAGAAGTGTCACGTTTCCTGAGGGTGGATGATAGTTCTTTGCAGGTCATCCATGGAGAAAGGGCAAGAGACCACACGGCCTCATTGCTAAACACAGACTTTAGGAAACAACTGACTGAGGGAGATGGTGTCCTTGTTCCAACTAATGATGGAAAAATTTAGGAGGTTTCTCAACCTTTTAGGACAAATCACTCTGCCATAACTCTGTAAAGATCCCTGTGGAGACAGCTAAGACTTCTGCAACCTCCAAGCAAAACCATTCCCCATAGTGACCTCAGAGTCAAGCACTGGACCCCACCACTTACACTCTACACTGGCCTCTGGTCTTGACCTCATGATTAAATGTAGGAGGCAATGACAGAGCAATGCAACATATCAGGGAGCCACGTCCTAACCCACATAACTCCTGTCCATAGAATAAAGGGCTGAACATCACAGCTACCTCTTAACACCCACAGCCTGCACTTCCTAGAACAGCTCAAGGACTCACAGAAGAAAGGGAATAAAAGATTTCCATTCCCTGAACCTGCACCAGGTGTATTTAACCTCCGCAGTCCTTAAAATTCTCTAGTTCACTTAGACTTTGGATACCAACAAAGAAACGTTACCCCACAAAGCAAAATCTACCCCACGAATGGTGTCCCACAACCTTAGCAGAGCACAGCAGAGAAGTTTATATTGCCCAAAGAGCTCTTAGCAATCAGAACAGCCAAGATAAAGTTAGGAGAAAACTTCAGAGCTATGTAACCTCCAAAAAGAAGTCCTTTTTAGTTTAATTGGCAAAATGAGAGATGGTAATTTCAGCTCACTTTTGACAGTCCAGCTACGAATCTCACTGCAAGAGATTCACAAGAGAGCTCAGCTGTTTAGAAAAATCTGAACTTCAGTTGCGCTTCTCTGAAAATTCGGTGCCTGGCAATTTTCCCACGGTCATGCTGTGACTAGGGGCTAAGTGTGGGGATCAGAGAAGAGTTCCCCTACCTCCCACCAACCACTGGCAGGGCTTGCTCCCTCAGCCCCACTCCCACTCTAACTTCAAGGCTTTGCACTGATACAAAATAAAAATACCTTCCAAATGTTGTAACGTATGAACAGTGACAGCAGAACTGTGGTTTTCAGTAAAATATCATAAGCTGATACATCAATATTTAGCTCTACGAACCAACACTAAAGAATGCCCACCAAAATTCCAGTTTTTAATATTTGCTACCCAGGACAGCAGGCTGACAGTACTGCCTGTTCTTCAGGGACAAATACTGTCTTTGCCCTTCTCACCAAAGCCAGGGGTGAGAGGGATAGATCAGCTTCCTCGCTGAGCAGCTTCATTAGTTTAATGGAGGTTTTAATTATTATTAACAAGGATCATAAAAGCTAAATCTCTCTCACCTCCAAGAAGCTGGTTCTTGCTACTTGGTACCACTGCCAGAGGCAGGGCACTGTAAAAAGGCTATGCAAGCTGCTTTTTGGAGAAAACCTGGTTCCCAAGAAGCTACTGCTCCAACATATTCATTTTAAAGAGCTGTAACTTGCAAAAATATCTCAGAAAACATAAACCCCTACTAAAAAGTAAGCAGCTGCCCCAAAGTAAAAGATTACAAACTTTGGTAAAGGTAAAATGTTAAGACTATTTGCTGAGGGAAAAACTATCATTGCTAGACTTAGAGGCTGTTACTGACAGCACTAGCACTGAATTCGACCCGACTGCTCTCGTGACAGATCTCAGCTCCGTGGCATTAAATAGCAAGGAACGAGACTCATCATTTCCAGAACTGATGACATACGATAACATGATCTTTCGAGGTCCCTTCCAATCCCTAACATTCTGTGATTCTGTAACATAACTAAATGACAGTATAAGCAGAACTGCTCTTTCACCTGAAATTCTGCAGAACGCAGATCACTTCCATGGCAAAAGATAAAAAGAAAAAAAATACTAAGTAAATTAAAAGTTACATCAGAATCAATGGAAGCATGAAGCAGTGTCTGAGTTCACAGGACTCACTCTTCCCCTCAGTGCAGTTCTTAACAAAACCAAACCTGTTTGGGTTTGCAAAACCCTCTTTGAAATATTTCGTTCCTCTAAAATACCAAGATTACCCTCAGCTTTTTTTCATCTGCAGGATACTCTGCTTTATGTATGAAAAAAAGCACTGGTCATGAAGTCCTCTTCAAAATGCAAACCCATATTTGGTTACAATTCATACAAGCCCCTTGCTTTCTTTTAAACACTTTCATCAGTTGTTCTTGCAACAGAATGTGCAGAAATGAATACATAAATGATCCACACTGATGGTGTTTCAGTGCTAAGTATGTGCTAACACTGGTTTGGAAATTAATCCTCCATTCAAAAATTCCACTCAAGAGTACAATTTTTTTATTGCATTTGTCAACTTAGCAACTAAGTTTTAAGGAGGTAAAAGTAAAATATCATTATCATATTACATGCCAAAATTGTGAAAAATGAGAAGTAAATCAGTATGTCCAGACTAAAGCCAGAAGAGGAACACGAAAAACTCTTCTCATTTTTGTACCTTTAAATAGATTCCTCGCATCTTTCTCCAAAGCACACTCTGCTGACTGCTGTTAGAGACGAAGCACTGCATTACATGGACGCGGTTTGATCTGAGAGCAGCTCTTATGTTCCTGGGTACATGATGGCCCTGATTCTGCATGGCACATAACGGAGATCAAGCGGGCAAGTAGAAACACACAGCGAGCTGGTCAAAGAGCCACATGCTAACCAGTGGCAGTCTGGTTCTGACTTCAGTTCAGTAACTCTGGTCTTGGCCACATCGCTGCATCATTGCTTCCAGAATGATCATCTGCAACCACAAAGCACCAGGCAACAGAACACATCCCAACACGCTTCAGATGCAAGTGGAGAACTACACAGGTACAAGTACGTAGAAAAAAGTCCTTTTGAATGCCTAGAAATTCAAAGTTTTAACTATGAGAGTCACCACTCCAAAGAACAGCAACAGACTCGCAGATTTTGTTTACGACCTGAAGCCACAGCAATATATATTCTTTATGCAGCTACTGCCTGAGAACAGCCCCCACTGCTACATGAAATTGTGGGGAGAAAAAATATCTATTTGTGCTACCCCATTACTCCCATCATTAGACAGCTAATAATATCAGTTATTGGTAGTTTTTTGCATTAGTTATGGATTAAGCAATCATAAAACATGGGACCCAACCGTAATGGCTGATACCCTAGTTGCACTTCAGTTTTGCTTACAGACCAGAGATCAAATTCTGGCTGTTCTGAAAATTGTAAGAACTTTGCCACCAGTTTCAGTACAGCCAGGAACTTGCCCGCTAAAGCTATACTGATGTATTTCTGTAATGACAGAAGATAACTTAGCCCTTAATACAAATATTATTGCCACTATTTTTATTTTCAAATCACGTATCCCAACAGGGAGCTATTTTCTACCATAGCAAGAGGTAAACACAGCAGTCCAAGTTCTGCCTCAGGTACACCCCTCAAGCCCACAGATTTTAACAGGGCTGAAGGACTGTCATTTTAGTCAGAATTTGGCCCATCAATAAATCTCTTCAATATTTGCAAAGAATTCTTTGATTTCTTTTGAAAAATAAAATGCAGATATTTTGCCAGCAATCCCAGTGCCATCCACTCTTCAGTGTGTGGCAGAGCTCTGGATTCCAGCACTTGTAGACTTACCATCCTGATATTCGTCCTATGCTGAGATAACTTATCACCGAGTTACAGCTCATGGAAAAGTGCAATTTTACCAGGCAGTTAAACTGCAGCAGTGTGCGGGGTAAGTCACTTCTGCTTCAAGTTACCAACGCAGTAGGTGTGGTTGTCCTCGACCATTTGTGGAATTTCTCACCAAACTTTTATGAAAAAAAAAAAAAAAAACCACCTTAAAACTGAAAGAAACAGCAGACAGTATCGCAGTATTCCAAAAAGAAGAAACACATGTCTGCAAACTCAGTCGTCATGGCTGAACGCTGATCTTGACCTACCTATCTCACAGATACATTTGTGCATTTAAAAACTTGGAATTAAAACCACTGTCGTAAAACAGAGTTCTACACTTCAGTGTCAGCAGAGACGCAATCCTGATAATTCAAAATGAATAAGGAACATCATCTATCTGATGATGTAAGAGTGTAGATACTCCTAAATATAGGAAGATTGTGTCCAAGCGGATCGAGGTTCTTTTGTTGTGCTTTAATTAATATACTAGCATAGTTTTTTCAAACAAGATCCTTCTAAAGGTTTACTTTGCCGATCCCTTACTGAGGTTATTTGTCTGATTAAATTTTATTAGAAATAACAGAACCTCAAACTGAAAGACAGAAAACGATGGTAAAATGCGTAACTTTGAAAATACATTGTCCTTTAGTGGCAAGTAAGATGAGGCCTCATAAAAGCTTCCACCGCATCCCAGCAGGGAGCTAAAGGTCATTGCTAACTCAAAGTTAAAAACAATGGGAAGTAGAGGATGTCATTCTTTCATATTTGCCCAGTGGTTCTATGTTTTCTTTGTATGGATTTACTTAGGAAACTGGGAAATCTAAAAAACAATGAAAAGATTTCAAGGTTACCATTTTTCCCTTAACAATCTCAGAAATCTGTTCATGTTGCTCTGTAAAGTGTTTCATCCATAAAGGAAAACACCTCTTATTTGAAAAGGTTTGATCTTCCTAGGCATATAAAATGTTTGAAGTTTCCTGAGAAACTTTCAAATTAATGTGCAAAATAATTCTACTTTTGCAAAAAGGGTGAATTCTCATTTCCGATACAGAAACAGACACAACTTAAATCTGTTAAAAATATTAACAAACAGATTAATTTCTATCCTGATTTTTAAAAAAATATTTTCTTTTAAACAGTATCTATTTAGTTCACTAAAGAATGAAAGACATCTGGCCAACAAGGAGATTGCCTTTACACCAACAAAAATGTCATCCTAATTTCTAGAGATCTAGTGCTCAAAAATTTACTATTGTGTAATAAAGTAGCGGAACCGAAAGCAGTGTATCTTCCTTCTCTAAGCAAAGACAGGAATCCTAATTTGAGTCCCTCGTACTGGAATTGGAGTCTTTTTCATTAGCAACAGTATTTTATTTCCAAAATTGCTTTCCAATATTGAATATTCCTTTTTTATTCCAAGTTCTTCTGTTTGCAGGGACATTAACTCCCAACATACATATGCATTTAAAACACTATCAAAAACCATCTCAAATTACCTTGTCAACCATACAGAAAATAGATATAACTTAATTCATATCAATGCATTTCCATGTCAAAAACTAGGTTCTAGCCCTCGTTCTTTCTCCTGAAACAAAGCCATAAATGCGGGAGCTGCTTTACAGAATGCTAAGCTTTTTACTTCATGTAGAGTGACAGACTTACAGATTTTACAAGGCAGAGGAGAAAAGGGCCTGGGAGTTTGATTTGAAGCCAACACTGCAACCCATAGTAAAAGGGGATGGTCTGGAAGAATGCACAAATTAGAGACTCCACTATTTAATTTCACAGTGTGTGTACCAACATCATTTATTACATTTTGGCCTTAACTGGGGTAATAAGAAAGAACCTAAAAGGGGCTGGATGCCGAAATCTTTTTGAAAAGCAGAGGGCTTTAACAACATGCTTTGAAAACTTAAAAATCCGACTGTGGCCAGAAAACTCTTTAGTATGTCATGCACGTTAAAGCTATTCAATTCACATCTTGTCATCCTATGCCAGTTTAAATTATGGTTAAATGAAGATACCTAATTATTTTACCCAATGGACTGATAGCAATGCGTAGAATGCCACAGGGCCGAGCAAATTCCTAGTGAACCTCCACTCGATGAAGGGGTCTGACATACAGAACACTGCAATAAACACGGAAAACTGCGCTTTGGACACGAAATCACGTTCTATGTGCAATCTCGGAAACATTGCTAACAATGTTTAAATTCCATCCATGGCTGGTAAAGCAGTTTACAGTGTGGGCACATTATATCCGTACACACCACCAAAATAGAACACAATGCTAAATTGTTCTGCTGAGTGTGCAGGTGCTTCTGTTGTCCCCTGACAAAATGACAACCTACGTAAATCTTGTATTGAAACAATTTCACCTTGGGGCCACTCTGCTCATTACCGTATTTGCTTTAGGTTTCTTTCACCTTTCGCTGAGAGCTAATAAGAGCTTTAGCTGTCCATATCTCTAAATATTTATTTCCTCTTTGAGGGCTCATTTGAAAGTCAGTTGGCATTCCAAGTGCTCAAAAAGTGGAATATTTTCAGTGTATTGTTACTATTGCTTAAGAAACCCAATTCTGGAGTCCCTTCTCAAAGTGACAGCCAAGAGAGGTGAACAAAAGTTCATACAATAACTGAAGTAAAACAGCCGTTTATCACTGTTGGTAGTGGCAACTGCTGGATGTAACAATTTCAATGGATGTGAAAAATAATTTTCATTCATATACCTCTCATTTTCTTGACACAGACATTTACTTGAACATAAGGATCAGATGTTAAAGCATGCAATATGTACAGCAAAACAGTTTCCACACAGTATTTTTTCTAAGTTTCAAATGAACTGAGCAACTTTCGTAATGAGACATTCTCATATTCACATAGATTGTAAGCATCTTCTAGTCTAAAATTAATTGAACGTGAAGTATCTGCAAGTGGGTGTAACCATTTCATCATTTCATATCTTTATTTTATATTTAGATTTAACATTTTGGATGTAAAATCTGAATTGCTGGCACTTTAAATAGCAAGGCAATGCTGGTACCTTCCACTGGAATTTCACACCACATGTAATGTTGGGAATGGTAGAAAGGGAGGGAGAACTAGTAAAGTGTATCACCTCCCATTCTTCTGCCTGGCTTGTCAGTACATTCTACAACTAGAAAATTTCCCACTGTGGATGTACTTACACTTCAATCTGAGCCATACAATTAAGAATACAAAGGGTACAACACAGTAAGATAAATACCTAGAACTGTAGAAATAAAGGCTTGTTTCTAATACTTCCTCTATTGACACATTCAGGTGGCAGAAAAGGAAAAGCTTAGAAATTAACTACCTAAAATGGCCAGGCAAGAGACACAAAGCAAGCTCAGACCAGGGGCAGCAAAGAACAATGCAAAGGGGAGAGAGAAGTCAGTGTTTCGTGTCTGGCAGATGAATTTACAGCTGAAAGGAGTTTTGGTGAAGTTTTTACCAACAGCAAGTACTCCAAAAATTCAGGGTCTAACCTTGCTCATCTCAGTCACGCAAGGAATTGCCCTCGGATGCAGTGACACATTTTTGTGTGAGTTGGTTTGCATGACCAGGAGAGGTACCCATAATAACGCAGTAAAAATTGCCAACACAGCTTATGCTGTCTTAATAGTGTAGCGATCCATACACTGTGAGCAATTTACAGTTTCTTTTTTTCTAGTTTACACTACAAACAACAGGAAATTAGAAGGTAAAGATAAAAAATAGACTTAAATATGACCCCAGTTCACATGTTACTATACCAGTTTGCTTCATACCATTTAAAAATTATATTCCCATCCCCTGGAGAAAAAGGTTCATGTCTTGTAACAACAGCATAAAAAACACCAGCCTGAAAGTCTGAAGCCGTCAAGATTGAGAAAAGTTTGTGCATCTCAGCGTGGGAAGGATCCTCTCAGTGGAAGCAAGGATCTCTGTACAGGAGGGCTGACATCAGTGGAAGTGGGAGGGAAATGGTGATGGGAGGTTTGTCGGGAAAATGATTGAGGCCAGTTTCAGTGGGAACAGGGAGGAATCAAGAGAGGGTGGATGGCCTCAGTGGAAGCACGGACAGTACGTGTGGGAGTTTCAAAGGGAGGGAGAGCTCCTGTGTTCCAAGGGGAAGGAATTACCAGGCAGACAGGAAAAGAGCAGACAGCTTAACAGACTAAATAACATGCTGTTAAAGGTTGAAATGAGATCCACTTCAGCACTGCAGGTACAAGTTTAGCGTACAGCCTCCTGTATGCAGAATTATGCAACCATCGGTTTGCAGTGACTGTAAAATTCTCAGGCAATCTCACAGGGTTTCAATGAAGAAAACTTACTGGCTGCAAGGCCATGGATTTAAACTGGCTGTCCCATATCAGCTGATAAATCAAAAGGCTATTTCACGTTTAGCCCCGCTGGCTTAGGACTACTTCTAATTTAAAATAAAGGAAGCTTGGATTTACTCTCTGATCCCCTCGCACCCAAACGCACATATTTCTGTGTTAAATAGATACGACAGGGAGAGTTACACAAGAGAAGAGGAAGGAAATCTCACATACGTAAAAGAATGACAGGGCAAAATAAACGTGCAATGTACATCAGTGCACTACAGAAGAGTGATGCACACACGTGATGTTGGGACAGCATATGCTTATGAATACCCAAGTAAATTTTAAATAAATGCCCATGAAGTGCTTATTCCATTCCAGCATTTATTCCACTTATGCTATAAACAGAGGTATTATTCTAAAGGTGTTTAAGCATGTTTGTATAAAGCCAAGTCCCTTTACTGCAAATTCAACAACACAAATGTCTGAAGAAGAAAATCATAACTTATATATATGAAAAAGACAGACTGTCATGATTTTGAGTTCACTTTCTTGAGATTTTTACAGCTTAAAAAAAAAATCAGGAAAACTCTCCTTTGCAACAGTAATGGGTAAGTGTCATTTGATATTTTTAATGTAGCACTGGATAATCAAACTCAGTCACTGTTACTGCACCTAAGTCTTGCTCGTCTTTCACTGGCAAAAGTACAAAGTTTAAGCTGTGGAGTCGATACATCAAAAATTAAGGGAAGGGTTTTCATGGCTCGTTTGCTTTTTAGATATGGCACTTATTCCAAGTTGCTCATAAATTTTCAACTGAAAGCCATGTATGAAATTACTAATTAAGGAGGGAGATACAGGTGCTATGACCGAAGATAATTTATTAAAAGGGCTCCCCCATTTCTCATATATTATCACCATATTCATATATACCAGAAATAGGTATTATGGCATTTATCTCTGCACGCACACACTTTACAGGACTGCTCTGCAAATTTGCTATGGATAAACTTAGGTTTTTCCATATTAGGGAAGAACAGGTAAGTTTTTTACCTACAGTTTGTAAAGTGATGCAAATCACAAAATACAGTATGCCCATACAACACATCCAGAAAATGATCCTCTGCTATTTGACCAGAAGAAAGATATAAGACACAAACGTAAAGCCAGAGTAAGTCAAGGGGCTAATTAGCAATATATGTAATGCCATTTTGCAGTTAGCATGGGTTATTTCTTTTTATGACACTTTCTGACTTGAAAAACGTACAGTATAGCGAACAAACTGATTCAATAAAAGTTATTGCACTACCTATTCTACATATTTTAATTAACTTAATGCTAATGCCAGACAAAGTGAAAATATGAGATTCACACACGCGCCAAGTTTTGTTCTGAGCTCTCACATAGGACTTTCTTGGCTTTAATCTGTGCACATACAACAAAAGAATGTGAATGAATCTCAGTTAAAGTGCCCTGAAAGCAAGTGAAAATGCCATTCAGGCAGGTTACTGGCTATTCACACAAATTCTGATGACACCACCATTTCCCAAAGCAAAAAAGGTTTGTAGCATCTTCTGTTGGTGTGAGGGTATCCCAGGGGCCATAAAGGGTGTACTACGCACTCTGAAGAATAGCAATAGTTCCTAGTAGCACCCTAATTCGTACTGTTCTTCCTCAAATCAAAACTACTTTTAACTCCAAAACAGCACAACGTCCTGCCCAATGCTTCTTTTAGCTTCAGGGATTTCAATTCCTGTCCCTTATCTTCAATGTTCTCACACTTTGTTTCTTTCCAAACAACTTCACTGTGCTGTGAAAACTGCTCTCCAGTGATAGCGCAGCCCTCCTTCCAGCACAACCTCCGAGACAATGCAGCTATCTAGCACACTAAGAACTGTAAATCTGATCATACTATACACACTAATGACAGAAGCAGAGAATGAAATACCATGCTGCTTTATAGCTCTAAAGAGTATTATAGGATTTTGCATGAAAATCACGCAGATGTGATGGGTCCAACAGATTTGTATTCAGCTGACCACAAACAGAATTTCATTCTCATTTCTCAAAACCCATCATTTCACAGCAATGTGCTCAGAGTGATGACAAGGGCAGAAAATATGACTGAGTGACAAAAATCAGAATGACTGCCAATGAGATTACAGCATGCATATGAACCAACATCAACCTTATAGCATCTGGCTGAATTATCCAAACCTAGTTACAAAGTTCTTGAAATCAAACACCAAAATTTAATAAAACTAAGACTGCTTCCCATGCATGCTTCTGCAAACAAGTTTTGGAGTTGTTTTTTTCCCCCCATAAGCAAGCACACACAAGACAAATTCACAGAATATAAACTTTAAGAATATTTTCGGTTTAGATTTTGTAAAGTGCAATTATAATCACAATTAAAAATTCAGCTAGCAAACAACTGTCAAGATTCTGATGACAACTTAAGTTTCCTTACTGTATTTACCATGTTAAATATGCCATAAGCGTGTCTACCGTGTGTGAACAGGGCCATAAAGTTCAGTTTCCTGTACAGTGTTATTAACACAAAAATTTAGTTTAGTATAACACCATTCAGCCTCATGTTCTGCCTTAGGTATTTTTAATGCTGCCTCCGACTCACTACCTACAAAGTGTCTTCTCATTTTCTAGACTTTTTTGAACTCCTATGAACTGGGATTACTAAATCTGGAGGAAAACAATTGAAGAAAATCACCCACAGTACTGAAGAAAATTATTCCAGGTCAATACTCTAGAAGCCGTCTTAACGAGCACATAAAAATCCTAAGAAAACTACAAATCATTAGAGTTTCTGCAAGACGGCAAAACGCTTGACATTTAGCCAGTTCTTGCCTGCATCTCAAGCCTGTATCTTATATTTACGGCATGTGTATCTCAGCTCTTATCACGATAACCCAGAGCAGATCAGCCATGTTATATAATATTCCCTGGGCTGCTACAATTTGATTTTTTTAATATTTGCAATTACTTATTTTTACGAAATAGAGATAGTCCCCCTTGAAAAACAAAGATATGGAATAATCAAAACCTACAGCATTAGGAACTAAAGTACAACCCATAAACAAACAGGCCATCAATAGAAAATAAATAGACAAGCAAGCACTCTGCACCAGTAACTCTCTCCCTTTAGAAAGAAAACAAATAATCCCAACTTCTTTCAGTGTCTGTCGACTTCATACGGCTTTGTGTTGCATCTCTACATAAAAGTATGCACGCTAACACACATGCAAAAAAAACTCCAAAAAATACCCTGTTTGCAGCAACAGACAAGGTCAAGAAGTTGTTAATGTAAATCAGTACCCAGAGCAAAAAACCGCTGTCGCTCTCCTTTCAACTTTCTGAATGGAAGAGGTATGCAAATCGATCAGCCCAGCCAGCACAGCGCTTCAGACTGCGATCTGCCTCCGCTTCCAAACAAGACAAGCACAAACAGCAACACTGGACGACCCAGCACAAGCAAACACATAAAGACAGCAGTTAGTGGCAGTGCAGCTCCCATGCACGGCAGAGACCCACCACGGACGGACAGACGGACGGGCCCTCCGCGTTCAGAAGCGAGACCCGCGCCCCTGGCGCTAACGACTGACGAGGACAATTACACCGCTTTCCCAGCATTAGGAAACCTCGTTTTGTGGAAGGAAGAAAGAGGCTTGGGTACATCTATAAAGTCATTTCATGAGACTGATTAGTTTATAAATGAAAGTAATAGCTCAAGCCAGGAAAAGCTCCCCCACAACGTATCGCTTCAGCCGGGAGATTCCTTGGGTTAAACCGCTACAGCAAACTCCTGTTCTGAGAGAAACAGTGCTTATGTTTAGCACCCTTTTTACCTTAACACTGGATCTGCTGGTCTGGGTGTCTGCCTCCATGCTCTGGCTGTTCTCCCTCTTGTCTTTCTTAGAGGAATTAGTCCTCACCTTATAAGTGGATGTGTTGGAGGATTTAATGAATAATCCTGGGACGGGGTTGCCTTGCTGCTGTTGAGACATGGTTGTGTTGGTCTGGTGAGGGGAATTGCACTCCTCAGACTCTTTGCTACCGTGATAGACCACTCTGCTGTCAGAGATGTGGATGCTTGGAGCACAGCCCATGCTTTGTGGCCACCTGGGGAATACTTCTAAATTGTATATATATGTGTGTATTTCTCTCTCTCTCTTTCCTTCCCGTTGGTATTTTCCCCCTGCTTAATTTTTTGTTAACAGGTTGAATCTTTTTCCTGCGATCCCGCTACATTCTGAAGCATTGCCATCAGTCCCTTCTACACCACCAGAAACGTATCTGTCCTCCTCGTCCTCCAGGAAACGGGTCCTTTTATCTCAATCTCAGCAGTGGGCTGGGGAGCTGGAGGGGAGGGAAGGGGGGAAATCAAGAACCGGTCGACTTCATATTGTCACAGAGTATTATGAATTTTTCTAAGCCATCTGAGAATCTTGATAGGGTTTTCTTTCCTTCCGGGAAAAAGAAAAAAAAAAGAAAAAAAGCAGAGGGGGGGAAAAAAAGCAAAAATAACAAAAATCCTCCAAGCCCCAAACCACATGCACACACCCCCCAGCGTCTTCTCGGCTGGGCGCTCAGCGCGGCCGGGGGCACTGCACCATCTCCTCCCTCCTAGTCTGGAGCACGGCGCATTTTCCACCGGGGTTTGCACAGCAGCGTTACCGATTAACCCGGGTACGGGCCGGGACTGGGGGGAGGGTGGCCGCTCCCCACCTCGTCTTCCGCGCTCCCCGCCAAGCAGCGCTTACTCCTCGCGGTGCCGCTCGGCGCTGCGCTTTGGGGTTGAGCCGAGGGGCCGAAATAAATAAATTTAAAAAAAAAATTAATAACAATAATAATCGAAGATGGCCCCGTCGCCCCGAGGAGCCGGCTGCGCCCCTCACGCCGCGCTGGGCATGTCCCGCGCCGCCTCCGTCGCGGGCGGCCGCCGCGGGGGTGACATGCAGGTTCCCGTCGTCGGAAGGAAGAGCCCTCCGTCAGGCGGCAGCGGGGCTCGGCGGCCGCCGCAGCGGCATCGCTGCCGGCGGGGCGCGGGCTCCCGGCTCAGCGCCGCGGGACCGGAGCGGGTCGGGCCGCGGGGAGCCCCTCGCAGCGCCCGGGGGCGGCCCTCGGAAAATCAGGGCACGGCCCGGAGGGCTTCCCAGAGCCGCGGGAGGAGCCGGCTCCGCTGGCGGAGGCATCAAAGGGCCTCCATGTTGGAGGGGATTTTTTTTGGTCAGAGAAATGATGCGAAACGGCGGGGGGGAGGGGGGGGGGTAAATAAATATTAAAAAAACAAAGAGGGGGGAAGAATTGAAGAAGAGCGAGAAGTAGAAGGAAAACGATCCTAGCGTCCCGTCCCGGCGGAAAGGGTTGCAGCGGTGAGAGCTCTAATTCCCAGGGCCGTGGTGTCCGCGTCCCTTGCAGCAGGGGAAGCGCCTCTCTCCTCGCAGCCGCCTTCCCTCGCTCCGCGCCCGCCTTGTTATTACTGATGTTCCTCAGCGGCGGCCCCGGCCCCCTCCCTCCCCGCCCGCCCTTCCCCCGCCAGCGCTGCCCCGGCGCTTGACAGCGGCGGAGCCAATTAAAGCACCCGCCGGCGCTGACCTGCGGCCCGCGCGGGCGTCAATGCAAATCAGCCGCCGGGAGCCAATGGCGCGCCGCGCCGCCGCTCCGCCCGAGCGGACGAACTTTGAACCGCCGCTCCGCGTGCGCCCCGCGCGCTGGCCGCCGCGCGCCGCCGTCGGGGGCGGGAAGGGCTGAGGGGAGGCGTTGCAGTGGCGGCATTCGGAGCCAGAGGCAGGTCTGTGTGGCCGCTACCTCCGTGTGGCAGTAGGACTCCAGCCATTTCGGGTCCGATTAGCTTTTCTCTTGATTTTTTAAAAAAAATGCACCAGTAGAACCCTTAACCCAGCACCATTTGTCAGGACCAGAAGCCGGGCTGACCCGCAGGTCTTCAGTGCAAACGGCAGCCCCGTGAGCCTGCCTAGGAAGGCCGGCAACATGCTGTGAGACAAGGTTTCTGTACGGACTTCACGAGAGAAACAGAGCATTTAAAGCCCTTTAAAATGGCACAGCCAGTGCAAGTTACTGCTACGCATGAGTTAGTTACTGCCTGCTACGGACAAGTTAGTTAGTTACTGCCTGCTATGGACAGTCAGCCAAAAATTTGTGGGGAAGGGAGGAACAAAGCACTGTCGTCCCCACCCACTCCCCTATAATTATCCTGTGCTTCACAAGCAGGATTAGCTATCTGGATACACGGTGCCATGCAGCCAGCTGTGACCATAGAGAATTAGCCGTTCCCCTCTCGCAGAGTTTTCTCTTCTCTCTTCCTAAGTATTTTTAAGCTAATTTACGTTCATTTAGTATCCAGCCCTTTCAATTTGTGGTTTAGTAAACCGAGGATGAGAACTAGTCCTTCTGCTAGAAAACTGATCCCACTTAGGTGAAGCAGTACACTCAATTCTTACACCCTACAGGCCTTGCTGCCTCTTGTCCCTCTGCCTCCCAAGAGTATTGGGTTCCCCCTCTTTGCTAGCCAGCCTCTGGCCCAGCCCAAGATTGACCCCAGCCTCAGGACCCTTCAGAGTCATAAATTGGTTCCTGATGCCGTAACACCCTATATCACATTATGGACATTTTACAATCAGTAAAAGAAACACGCAATCTGGCTCCTCTGTCAGTAGGTCAGTTTTCTTTGGTCATCAAAGCTAGAAGGACGAGCTCTTTGTCTCTGTCAGCCTACCCCAGCAGCTAACAAGATCGGCCCAGGCTCATGAAAACTCACCCAAGACAGGCTTTCAAAACCACAGACTTCCTTTTCCTGACTCTCTCCCTATCTCCCGAGTCCCCACTGCCTCCTGCCCAGCAGCCCCTTTCTTACTTGTTAACCAGGAGTGCTAGTGGCCAGCAGCCTGCCTTCCTGGGCCAGCATCCTTAACCCTTCCCAGAGACAGACAGAGTGGCAAAGAGAACAACAAAATACAGACCTAGAAACTCATCCCTTCAGTATGGCAGCAGACAGAGCTGAAAAACTCCAAAATTACTCTTTAAGACAGGCTGTACACCTGCAAAACAGACAGCTTTCACTGGTTGCTGAATTTGTTATTTGAGGAACAGATCCGTCATCTGTGATCATGCTGAGCACTAATTTATTCTATATTCACAATATAAAAAAATCCCACGTACTGGCTCCGAGATCTGTGTTCCTAGATCACTCAAATATCTGAAAAATTCATCCGACAAACATGCCTGAATATAAGACAGGGAGCGGGACTTCATCTGAATACTTAGCTGTATTCTCAAGTACATTTCCGTTCTTTGGGCCCAACCAATACCTTTAAATACACTCAGTCATATCCCACTATGTATAATCCTTCCCTGATGTTAAGTCTTTCTGTAGAGCCAGGCGGTATACTTACATAGGCACGAAGCTGAAACCCTTCATTAGCCAAGAGAAGCATACCCTACCATCAAACAACCCAGAGATGGTTGTGCAATTTATTACTCTCTCAAAATGTACCCCTTTTTCCAGGAACGCTTTACATCAGTTCTTACATTGCAATCGGGCTCTGTGAGTAATGTTTCATTCATGATTCACACTATTTTACCAACTGTATTCTTGTTGCTGTAGGCTCGCATCAGGGAAGTTGCGTTCCCTGCCGCTTGCCTGCATGCAGTCCTGCGTGCAGACAGCTGTAGGGAGGAATGTACAAGAATCCGACTTCTGCGGTGCCATGGCACAGCGCTCGTAGATCATGAGTCTTGTAAACTCCATTTTATAGCTGTCTGCACATGCAGCTGAGCAGCAGGAAGAGCAACACCATGAGAATTGCAAGAGGAGATGACAACTTGGCAGAGAGATAAGAAGGAACCACACTGAGGGCAGGTGGAGAAACCAGACCACGTAAGTTTTCTGGGGATAGCTATTAAAAAAAAACAAAAAAAGGCAAGAGAGTCTCTCAGGATGTGTCAGGGAGATAAATCTTCTGAGTTTTTGAAAAGGGGAAGGCAGCGCTTGCAGGCTCACTCACCACAGCCCTAACAAACATAAATCTTACACACATGGGCACCATCCTTCCCAACACACTCACCAGGGCTGGCTAGCGCAGCCATCAAGGAAGGATCTGTCATATTAAGCAGAACGGCGCTTGGCAGTTTCTGTGAATTATGGTTACAGCCAGCACAGCTGGGTGCTGCAGGGGTTGACAGGCTCTGTAACACAATCACAATAGCAAGCACTAAAAAAAATAATTTCACCAACATGGTTTGGGACTGGAGCTGAAAAATAGTTTTAAAACATGTCCTTTAAACTCATAAGAGACTTCCAAACAGATAGCGTGGGGGATGATCTGGTGAACTGGGGGAGGCTGATCTCATGGTTTATACCCACCTCAGCAAGATCTCCTGGGTCCGCGCTTACTGCGCCCAAGTGAGTGGGTTCCTCATGCTCCATCCAGAGGCTTTTAACCTCCTCTCACCTGAAAGAAGCTGTGATGCCATCTCTTTGTCTCCCTGATATACCTCCAGGGCACAGTTCTCTAGTTTCTATCCCTTTGCAGAAAGGCCTCACACTTGGGTGGCCGCAGGTAACCAGGAGCAATGCCGCTCCTTCCCCTATCACTCACATGCCTCAAGTGCTAAACACACCTTTCCCCACAGCCCTAATCCGGTTTACACTTCTGGTTTCAGGGAGTTTCAGAGGAAACCAGTGCGCACGTTAGCTTTACAAAGAATTAAAATAACCAAGTCAGAACAATCACTCTTAAATTCACTACCACAGCAAGTATACCAATGTGGACAAAACAACTGAAGATTTGTTCATCTGCTTGCACTCTTGGCACTTCATTAGGCAAGCATCAGAGTAATTTGAGAAGGTCAGGATCATCCCATGGACAACATCTCTTCAGACCCCCATGCAGACTGCTTCCCTTTTGCTCAGCTGGTATAAACACCTAAAAATCACATCTTCCTTTTTACAGTCTTGGGCACCAAAAGAAATAACCACTGTTTCAAAAAGAAAAAAACCATAACACTCTGAGTCCTGAGGACTTCAAAATCTGATCTAAGGTGATTATCCTTTTAAAAGGAAACTAAGGTAGTAACTGTCCATTTCACAGGTTCACACGGGAAAAGCTATGTGGCCTTTTGAGAGAGGGGTAAAGTGAGAAGAAAAAAGAAAGGATGTCTGCTAGCTAAGACGCTTAATAAAATGCTTGAAATAACCTCACTACAATTCTTTTTCCAAACACAGCCATGCTTGTTTTCAGCAGGAACAGCAAACCCAGCAAAATCAGTTTTGCACTGGGAAGAAATACAGGTATTCAAGTGTCTCCATTTAGCCCACACCCAGGGCTAAACAACAAGCAGTTGTTCTATCATGAAATCTCCCCTCCACACCTGAGAAAGGGAATTGGGAAAAGGAGGGAGACTGGTGGGTTGAAATTTGAACAGATTTAATAAAATAAGAAAACCAATATCGATAATACAAAAGACACAAAATTATGCTTAGCTCATACAGTGGCAGCAAGTCACTCCAGGGATAGTAACCGTTGGGAAGGGAAGGGAAGGGCAGAGCAAAGAGCCCCCATCCCCACCAGCTTTCCCATTTATAGTGACCTGATGTTAATGTTACAGAACACACCTGTGGGCCAGCCTGGGGCAGCTGCCCTGGCTTTCACTGCTCATGGCCCTGATCACCACACCACAGCTGGCCACAAACTGAAACAAAACGTAACAGAAAAGTGATTCTATAAATCTTATCCTCACAAAACCAAGACATCAAGAAAAATACTACAAGAGATAACAGCCTAAATTCAGCTTACCCACAGCAGGTTGAGCATGCACACAGACTTGTTGCTGCACAGAGGCAGGCAGCAATTGCAGCTGTTGCTGGTTATCCAGAGACTCTTTTATGGTTAGCACAAGGTGTTATTCCCCACTTACTGCACCCAGAGTTGCCATCTGACTTGCTCACTCTTCACTCAGTGTCCTGACTAGCCCATACATCACGCACAGGTGGGCAAACCTTGCCAGGGGCTCTACCACAGCTCTCTCTCTCCCATTCAGGGGGGATTTTTAGGAAGCTCTGGGAGAGAGACATCGGAAACACTTGCCTTCTCTTGCAGGTTTCCCCCCAAAAATAGCAGCGGATTACCCTGAACTCATACTAAGCAAGGCACTGTTCAGCTCTCTACCAAACGCCCCGTAGAGAGAGAGAGAGGAGAGACGTTAACAGGTCTCCTACACCCACAATTAATTTAGTGTCTAGGCAGAAGCCCAGTCCCAATTTCCCCCCTACCTTGGATCAGCAGCAATGAGAGGATGCAGGGCCAGGCCCCATTCCCAAACAGTATTTCACTTTTGATTTTTAAGCTGCTTGCTCATTTACCAAACAAAAAGCTGGAGGCATCTCACAGCTGAAACTATGTGTCCAGCTGCGAGGTATTCCACTGATTACGTAACAGATGATCAAAAGGAAAAACAAGTTAAGGAAGAAAAAAGCAATATAGCAAATTCCATCCCTCATAGCATTTCCGTTCAAGTTTTTATTAATATTATAGGCTAAATAACAGGAAAAGGTTAGTACACAAGGGCTGTTTGGAAGTGCCAGGCTTGGAGAGAGACTGTAGGTGTAAATGTTAAGCAGAACACATCAACTTCTTTCACACAGATGCTGTTTTTACAAACCAAACCAGAGAAATGGAAACTTTTCCCAACTGGCAGCACACGCTGTTGCACATTTAAGAATTTTAAAAAGGCACTAACCTATAGTGATAGAGATATCCGTCCCTGTGCGAATTACCTGCAACATTAGACACTCAGATAGAAATCACTGACACACAGGTCTAGATAAGAGGGAGCAGATCCTGTGATTGCATCTGCTTTGTAAAACACCTTGTTGTTTATTTCTTTGCCAGCTAGCTGTGTTGGCTATTCCTTAAAGTGTGGAAGAGAGAAATGAAGTATCACCAAAAGGTGACTCTGCAATACAAAGGACCCTGTAAAACAGCCAGGGCTGTCAGAGCATCCTGGGCAGCTACACTGGGAGGAGCTCACAGGAACTCGTGATAGCAGCACAATGGCATCACCTCACTGCAGCCCTTAACAACTTGATGATTCAAGACTCAGTCACAGGATTTAGTGCTGGTCAGAGACATTTTTTTTCACCACAAGAAAACCTGGACTTTTTCATACCTGCTGATTTTGTACCTTCAATGCAGTGAGGTTAGTACCCAGAATCCCTCTCCTAAAGGTCTCCTTTGTGGTCAGGACATGGCACTTAGGCAAACTGAGATAATTTTAAATCGGATTTGCTTTTCTTTATTTGGCTGTTTATTGTAGTTTTGCGTTTTCATTAGTACAGAGAACTCCATTAGATCAGCCACCTTCACTTTTGTGCACTGCCTTCAGTTTCAATTTCTTGTACATGAGCACAATGCTGCAACACTCATCTTAAGACAGCATTAGCCACATGTTTAAAAGCTTCCTGTTAGTCTTAAAAATTTTGCCCATTAGAGGAAGAGATGCACATGCTAAATGTCCTGGAACTGTTTAGGACAATCTACTAGGGATACAGTCTTGGAAACCGTACTTCAGCGTCATTGCAGATGATAACGTAGTTCAGCTATTTCTGAGCAACCAGGCTGTCTTCAGATGTTGCTCTTCAGGTGTGTGGACATCATTACTATCTCCAGCCCACAGCAGAAGCATTCTTTGAATTCCCCTTCCTCTCTGTCAAACACTAATCATTTCTGCTTTATACTACTCTTTTTGTGGATGCCACTAATTCATACTCAACAGTTGATTACAGCAGGACCTGGTTGGGCTGCAGGGCTGTACTGCTCCGGTACCAAGCAAAATAGTTTGCACGCTGTCACGGCCACTTGGGAGGGATGCCTGAGCACACCAAGCCACCCCAAAGCATGCCGAGTAACTCCTCGCCTCGTGCCTCAGAAGTATGAGGCTATTTATCAAAAATATTTTGTAAGCACTTTCCCACATGTACCTAAATATTGGCCTATATGAGGAATATATAAACACTCGATGAGGGCTGCCCCTCTTCTCCCTTTTTAGGATTTCTACTTTTATTTTTTTAAACTTTTCTCACCATTTTGCCACATGACAACATTTTTTATTATCTCAATATAGTGACCTATCGATAATATCAACAACATTAAGAATTACGATTATACTTTCCATCTGAGGCATTTTATCTGATGCTGCTATTTGAGCTGCCCTCATTAGGGTAGATTTGTCCCACATTTATCCCACCAAGCATTTTCTGTTAGATCCTTGTATTCGCACAGGGCTGCGCTGGCAGCGCCTGGGCTCCCCAGAGGCTCTGGGGACAAAGTATATCAACCTCGCTCTCCTTTCCCATTGGGTTTTCTGAATTTGCTGTGTCTGCTCCCACACAACAAACTTAAAGAACTGAAGCAGAGATGAAGACTGCAAAAATTAGAGGAGGAAGAGAAAGTAAATTAAGCAGGGACCTTGCTAGACAGAGACTGAAGCAGGAATAAAAATTCTTTGTAGCGCTGTGGACTTCAGACAAAACCTAAATACCCAGACCAGCTTCTTGTCACAGCATAAACTGCACGTACTTCGGCCATGTTCTAATCAGTTTAAAGCCAGCATCGTATTTGTTACAATGACAGCATATTTACTAACAAAAGCACTGTGAAAGACATTTTGGGAAGAGAAACAGTGTTTTATCAGACTAAATTCACATTGCACAATGGTTTTTAAATGCAGTTGTGCCCCCTGCACTATCAAAATAAATCTGAGGTAGCTCCCATATTACAACCTTCTTAAAAAAAAAAAAAGGCAGGAATTACCCAGTTCATCCTCCACTTGAAGAGAATGTGAACTTCTGATAAAAAGTTTACTTTTGTTGCTCTGCCAAGTGCTAGGCCTAGAACCTGGGAGGATTAATAACGGGAACAGGCTGGAGACACGTGATTTAGTTAGCCGTGTTTGCAGTTCAGCTCCTTAGCAAGGTACAGCCTGACCTTAGGTGACTGTGGCTAAAAGGAACAATTATGGAGCTCAGCAGTGGAAAAAAAAGTAAAACAAAAACAGACAGACGGGAGCCATATAACTAGAAGAATTTAAAGTGTTCAGCTAAATTATGCACATTAGAATACACTATATCCAAGTTTTGTTAACTGCTTCAGTGAAAAAAGAACTTCGGAAGAGATCACAGAAACCTTGGGTTTCTTCTAGAACAGCTGCTATACAGCTTGCTTTTATCTCTTGAGCAGAAAATAAAAGCAAACTTTCATTTATCTGAAGTTATATGGCCCTATCACAGATATACTGGAACACATCATAAATATTAGTTGATTTATGATTCTAATTCCTTACAGATGGGAAAATATAAATTGAGTGACATGCCCTAAGTCACCTAGGAAGTATTTGTCATTACCTGGAGGTAAGGCTGTAATCTGACCCCCCTCACCACAGTATCCACCTTTTGAAACTTCAGCGATTTCTGGGAAATCGTGTATTTAAGATAGTTAATATAGCCAAGTAAAACGCCATATTTTTAAAGTACTTCTAACATAACCTACGGTTCTGCAGCAAAGCTCTGCCTCCCCTAGAGTTAGCACATCCTGGTCAGCACCAGTGAAAAACTGCTTGGTGTCAGCCCTGGGCTTGACCTGTCTAATGATCATCTAAAAGGCTTTAAACACAACAACTTTCTGATACTTATTTAAGAGTGTGCTTCTCTGAAGGTCAATTTATCATGAAAATGCTAGTAATCAAGCAAGATGGCATTTAGTGTAGCAGGTTTGCCCCTAGAAAGGGATGTCTCCCAGCTTATACGAATGGGAATCCCTGCAGAAAAAAGGAGCTGGTGCACTGGGGAGACATGTGCAGTGGGTTTACTCAGTATCTGACTTGTCTATGGGGAATAACGTGACACTTTTGAGGAAGCTCAGAAACCCGCAGAGAACCTCCCCACAGCTGTGCAAGGAAACAGTTCTCATCTCCGTCTATTTTCTTAACTCTGCTGGTTTAAAAGACTTCCTAATTCGTGTTTGAGCATGAAACTGTTGGCATTTTCTGCATAACAGCTGGATTCCTCTTCAAGAAAGACTTTGAGAGCAGCACTTTGGGTGAGATGAGCAGCAGGCATAGAGGTGTGCTGGTGTGCGCGCTCCCAGCCTGCTTACGGCTCTCTGCAGCCAAATCGCTTGGACCGCTTGGGTGCTGGGACCCAGACAAGGAGCTCTAGGATCAGAAGCAACTCCACTGAAGCCATTGGAGATGATTTTAGTCCTCTATGTGATGTCTTCCAAATGTTGCTTGTGGGCACAGAAAAACACCAGAGGCATGTCTTTGGGATATAGTCATCAAAACGCAGGCATCTTGGGACACTCGCGAATGCCCGCTGCAAGCCACAGAACATCGGCCTGCCGCCTGCTGATCTGCTTTGGAGAAAATTGCTAGGGTTGAGGGAATTCATTTTGTTCCGTACTTCAAGGGCCTCCTGTGGCCAGACGGAGGAGCCGGATGCAGCTGGAGTGCTCCCTCCCCTTCCTGGTGCAGAGTGGAGCCGGGAGGGCAAGCATGGCTCTCCCACATCCGGGGATGGCTGGTTGCTCTTCCCTGCACATGGCGTTCAGGGGCACAACTCCCAACCCTTCCACATCCTGGCCAGCCAGTCAGGGAACTGGTGGGTGGCATCCACAGCCATCAACCCCCACTAATTCTTCCCACTTAAAGCAGCTATTTAGTCCTCTTTTAAAGTGTGTTTCATGAGTATTGAGTTGTATGAGTTTAAAATTGCACTTAGCTAGCCAGGGTGGCTGGACCCTGATAAAGCTTTTAAGCCTCCTCTGTATAAACGCCTAGTATTTTAGGGGAACACGTTAGAGCGTGACAATAGCTCCTTGCACTGGTACAACAGGTTACTGACTGTAATTCTTAAGAAAGACAATAGATTCATGTAACCACAAAATTCAACACATTTATAAGAAGATTCAGCATAACCTACAAAGACAAGACAACGCTGTGTGTTAGCTGGGGCTGGAAACCCGATTTCACTGGTGCATGGCTCCCTCCTCACATAACCAGCTGCGGTGGAGGTCAGCTCATCCTCTCGGATAGCCACGCTGTCCCAGGCAGACAACGAGTACTGTGACCTGATTCAGCCCATCAAGTATTGATGCCAAACAGGACATACAAGGCAAAGGGCTTCCATATAAGGGGAGAAAGGAGTCAGGAGAGTTTAGAAGAAAAAGAAGGATCAAAAGGAATATTTTGTAGCTCAGCTCTCATCAACACAGCCTGCACGGTGCCACCTTTGGCCCATTATCCCATAGTATAAAGAACAAAGCTAGATCCAAAAAGACAATTAAAAGGAAACCATACTATCTGGACAGGAGATCTCTTCTGCAGAGCACTTATTAAACTTTGGAAACTACAATAATTTATGACTGAAGTAAAAAGTACAGTGAAACCCCAAAGAGCATTCACATGAACCAGGAGTAACGTCTGGCAGATGTACTGGCTACAGGAAAGCAGTCAAGCTACGTACAGTAGATGATCAGTGTCTGGACGTATTATTGTTTTTTGAAGTATATGTTGTACCTTAAAAAAAAAAAAAGGAAAATCCTATGAGATGATGCTTGAATGCCCGTTGGAGTATGCCCTGGGACAGCTCTGTGAACCATGCAATGAAGGAATTACCACAGTTAGTCCAGTTTTCGGGAGTCCATTAGTTAATGGGAACAAGCAAGCTTATAGAACAGAATAGTCTACAAGCTTAGGATCTCTTTGCAGAAAACATGAGCTCTTTTTTACTGTAAATAGTGTGATGCTTGTTTGAGCAGTGGCTTACTGCAGAGCACTGTCTCGTTAGCTCACCTCTGGGCATAACAGGTAGTTGGCACTTACATGGAAATGAAAACAGAAGTTAATGAACTAATTAATTCAGTCAGTGTTTAAAAATCCCTCCTTCCTATCCCCCCCCGCCTATGACTCCTAAGTAAGCTATGTAGAAAGGGGTCTGATTCCCTTGCGTCTCTGACTGTGAGTACATACACAGTGCTCCCTCTTCACATGGTTATCTTTGATGTAAAGCCACTGCATGCTGGCTACTAACTCTACCTAAGTAAGTCCATTATAGGCACCCCTTGTATAATATGCACCTTGCTTTAGTGTGCAAGACATTTGGTTCCCAAAAACATGATAGGATGGCTAGAGTAACCACTAACCAGACATGCTGGAATGCCTGAAAGTGTCCAAGATTAGTCATTTGGCAGCAATCCTAGGGAACTGTAGGTTTGCATATCCCACTCTGGACAGAAAGGTTTAGTGCTTGGGGCCTTCTGGCAGGCCTGAACCTGACTCCTTCCCTTGCAGAGAGCAGCAAAGCTTAGATCAGCTGTGACTACGACAGCTAGAGCTGGGATGCAATTGCCACGAAAACCTGGATCATTCACTTTGTCAAATCTGCCTCCAGCATACTCTTTTCTTCACCAAAAAAAGAAACCCAAAACAAAACAAACCCTTTCCTATGCTTGGCCTTGATATTTATTTTTTCTGGATAATTTCAGCTTCTGTGTTTGTCAACTGAAAGGAAAATGCACTTATCACATACACATCGATCAGAAATCTGGTGGGTGTTTGTGTATTATACAAGAGATCAAAGGCTGGAGAAACTTCCTTCTAATTTGATGGCAACAAGGTAAGGTTACTGAAGAGCAGCATGCGTGGTTGTCAGCCCTACAGATCAAGGCGAATGCAAGATTGCGTTTAGGTGCTACAGAGCTGGCAGGACTGAGAAGTAACAACACTCCTTTGGTCACTGAAGCTCGATGCAGGACTTGTATGGACCCAGAAGAAGGGCTGGCACCTGCACCTCACTGCACTTGTAACAAGGGATCCAGTCACCTACACATCAAGTAACGTAGCCTATTTCTTATGCCACATCCACACCAGGCAAGAGAGCACAGCGCAGAGCCTGTGCCACCACTTTGAGCAAGCCAGCACACCCAAACCGTCAGCCGAGCGCGGCACAGAGACGGCTCAGGAAGAACTCGCCAGCAGCACAGCTGGAGCAGCGTGGCCTGGTTCCTGGGCTTGGCATGCCTGACTCCCAAAAGGACAACTTTGCTTGAGCTTAGTTCTGAGCTGAGACAGAATTAGTCCCACTGGTTCAGGAGCTGGCATGCTTACCATGAGACCATGGACCTGGGCATCACGCTGGTGTGTGGGGCTGCCATGGCCTCAGCGTTTCTGCTCAGAGCTGCAGAAAATAAACCAGTTAAAACATGCAGAAACTGTCTTCACGTTTTTCACTTATTAAGCTGCAGAACTGGTGCCAAGTACTCCCGCACTCAGGACTGCACAGATGATATTGCTCCTTCAGTGTATGACATTCATGTAGCATTCCGAAGGGGAAAGAAACCAGCACAACCGAATGGATGAATGGAAAAATGAATTGCTTTGAGTTGATTTAAAGAAGATATTTAGTCATGCATGGGAGGGGAAAAAAGAGAATAGGTGACCAAAATAGAATGAAGCAATTGGAAACAGCTAATGTTTGATTAAAACATGTTTTCTGGGGTGAGAAATTTAAAAGCCTTGAGTATTTTGAAAGGGCAAATTATGCATGACTTTTTAATCCTTTAAATGGTGCCAGGTTATCCCGAATCCACTCCAGAAAGGTTTCTGAAACAGTTTATTCTAGAACTAAGCCAAAACCTTCAGCCAACTCTGGAAAATTTTATTTAGATTCAGGCTAACATTTTGTGAGCTCATGTCAATGTTGGAAAATTGCTCCAGCTGAAAGCATGAGGGAATAGTTTTGCAAAGGAACCCCTGAGTTTTAGCCTGTTTTTATGATTTGCAATAATAAAAGGTAGAAAAGGAAACTGAAATCCTTGACAGAAGAGAAAAAAAAAAAAAAAACACACAACAGAAGAGCCGAGTTGCATTTTTTGACAGAGCCATTATTGCCTTTCCATTTCACACAGAGTGGACACATTTTATGCTGTACTGGAAGCAAGAGCAGGGGTTTCCTTTACATGAGCTTTACATTAGTCCACTTCGCAGACGGATGTGGAAGATTGTTCCACAGTCCTGCCCACAGCACCTCATGACTACAAATTGACAAAATCAATTTTATCGCTCCAGCCAGTGTCCAAATCACACCAACTACCATTAAAAATCTCTGCCAAAATGGCAGCTCAGCACAGTCATCCTCAACTAGTAGGAATTCAGGTGCCAAACCCCACAGGGCACATGGGTGATACTGTCATGGGCACCAACAAATGACTTCCCCAATGCAACCTTTTTTTTTAGGCTTTATGTAAACTTTTGGGCACATCATCATTTATGTTTCTGGGTCACCAGCTGCTCTTTATGTGCCATCAAGTCCCTCTTCCCTCCCCACCCTCCCCCTTTTTTTTTTTAAAAAGCCTGGCCCAAAAAGTTAGTGGATAAATGACAGGTATTAATCTGTCCCTTTACTAAATCATTGGCAGACATAGATCAACATTTTGATATGTATGGACATAGGTAGGAAGCCAACCAGACAGTATATTACTACTTTTTATAGCAAGTACTGATGTTTTGCTTCTATGAGTGTCTGCACCTTTTTAAGTCATAAGTAAGAAGTGTGCTGTAATAAGCAAATATAAAGTCAGACGCTCTCGGCTATAGAAAGCCATAGGTAAGAAGAAAAGTGGAGCTATGTGAAATCTATGACATCTGGGAAACACTTTGTATATGGAGTCTGAATATACATTGCCAGCCTAGCAGAAAGGACACGTGTCCCAAACAGAAGCCTGAGAAAAACAAAAATCAGTAAGTATTAAGTTAACCCACAAAATACCTTTTGTGGAGGACCAGATCTCTTTGGAAATTCAAGCCAAATTTGGGAAACAATTGTGAACACAGACAAAAATTCAAAACAGAAGTGTATAGTGTATTCAAATACGCTTTGAGCAGAGGGGTTGGACTAGATGATCTCCAGAGTCCCTTCCAACCTCAACTATTCTATGATCCTGTGAAGTGTTTTGCTTTGGTATTTTCTAAATGAAATGGTTTGGGTTTGATTTTTTTCTTTTCTAAAATGAAAGGGGACAAAAATAAACAGCTTATAAAGCAACACCAGGCATTCTGTTTGGGACTGAATAAAAATATTTTGCAAAATTTAAGAATTTTCCTTCTAAACCCCTCAATTTTCTCCAAAGGAACCTCTGCTTTTAGTTTCATTAGAGCTATGTTTATTTTTCATATTTGGAGCAGAGGGGTTAGAGAGCAAACCAAAAAACTCACCATTCATCCAGCTCTGCTCCCAACCCCTATTTTCTTATTCACAGGTGAAAAACTGCAAAGATGATAAACCCTTTCAGATGTACCCCAGTTTCTTCAGGGCTGAAGGTGCAGAGCGCCTGCCAACAATAACAAACACGCCAACCTTGTGTGTTTCCATGGCCATGGTGCCCCAGAGACCTCCTCTTTCATCCACACGCTCCTCCCCTCCAAAGCCACCTCGTCACCATCCCTCCGAGGTTGGGGAAGGAGGGACGGTTCAGATACGCCCATTTCCCAATAGACTTTATTCCAAGGGGGAAGAAGGAAGAAAAAATAAGGTGCAAGGGGGAAAGGTGTTTCTGCTCTTTCATTTTTTCCCCAGGTCTATTTACCCATCCCATGTGGTTACTGGTGGAAGAGAAACTATTTGGTTAGAGAGCAGAAAGAAGCAGCACAGAGAGCAATGCTGCACAACCAGCAGCCACCAGCATCAGGCCGGTGTCCCCGGGGCTGTACAGGCAAAGCAGAGCAATATTTTCCTATAAACACTAAAACGACTTGCAGTTAAGCCTTGTGCTTGGGCTGGCATGAGAGTACATGACACCAGCAGATCACCTGCACCAGAGCCTGACTCAGGTCCATTTGGAGTCAATGACAGCTTCAGCAACCGCATGCTGACAGCCAGCACTGCAAAAGCTGCTGCAGAGGCTGGTGGGACTGACAGGGGGTCGGAGGGGCACCCCAGGAACATCCCCGGGGGCAGAGGGACACGGGCCCTGAGCGCCTGCAGGCTCCGTGGCAGCCAGGCGTCCTCTCCATGCCACGTGCCCATCTCTGTCCCAGGCACGTCTGCCAGCACGCAGCCCCCTAATTGTGCCTGGGACCCCGGCGGCGTGACCCTGCAATGCACAGTAGACCTGCTCCACTACAAAACAGCCTTTGCCAAGGCAGGCAGGGCCCAGGGGACCATTGACCTGTTTCAATACTAAGGGTCTTGGAGCTATCAGCTAAACCTCTGGCTCCTCTCAATATTCCAGTCTCTGATAGAGCTGGTCAAAATGTTTCCATCCAACAAACTTTTTCTGAAGAAAAATTATTCAGGCTTTTATTACCCTTATTAAGAAAATGTCCATTCTGTCAATTAAAAAAAAAGTAAATTTCAAAATCCCAAATTCATTTTTTTTTTTTGTTGGTTGGTTGCGGGCGTTTTTCTTAACTCCATCATCCCACTCTCTTCACCTTCCTTTGCTACCATCAGGAACAAAAAGGAAAAGCAAGTGTGCAGAGGGGGGCAACAGAGCCCACAAAGTCGCCTTCTGTACCCAAACCAAGCTGCTCATGGCGCTGCAGCACGTTATGGTGCCACTAGAGCGAAGCTAGTTTGCTGTGCATTCTGCCAAAGGTCCTTACTGTAGTCAGGTAGGAATTAGCCCATTCAGCTCTGAGGCTAAGATCACTCATTTCCTTTGGGCCCATCTAGGCTACAAAGAAAAGCAAGCCAGGGTCTGGCTGTGTGCCCTGAGAAGAGATGTCTGGAGAACTGCTGTCACTTGACTATGTGGCCAACTCAAATTCTCTGTGAGCCCTATTTATTTTAAGGAATAAATGCTTAGGCCTGTGGTCAGTACCTGCTACAAGCTATGGGAGCTGATTTGCAGCCTGATTCTCAGGACAGGGCTTGTACATGCATCAGGGGAAAATGTCAAACCCCCAGCCCACTCAGATACCTGCTGCTGGTAAAACACCCCTGCTGTGCATTTGCGCAATACCACCTCTTTTATCACAAAATCTCAGACCTCTGTTGCAAACACGAAGGAGCTTCACCATACCTATACCTAGGAGGGAGGGAGGGATTGGTACAAACCGGGAACGGGGCAAGGAGTGAGAAAACTGCCAGCCTTAGGGAGGGGAGGCAGCGGGGCTCAGCTCATCACATTAGCACTTGTTTTCTCACACAGCAACACTTCAATACAAAGAAAACCAAATCTCCATTATAATCTCACATTTTTGGACTAAGCTCCTGCGTATTAATTCCTATTGATTGACACGTGGAACAGCACACTTTGGTCATCTTGTTAATCAGGTATTCTTGCAGCAATACGTGACGCAGGTTAAATAAGCCAGGTTAAGTCCTTGTGTACACAAGGAAGCTATTATAAGAAAAGGCAATGATGAAACTACTCCTTGCAAGAAGTAACCAGAGACTGAGTGCCTTATATGCTCTGGAAAATTTCACTTCATTTATATCATTCTTCGTGACTTTCTGCTTAGCATGACATGGCATTGTCCCCCTGCCTGTGACCGGTTTGGCTTGAAAGTCGAGATTTTGCAAGCTGGACTAGTGAAACCCCCTGAGGCTCTAAGCTTGCAGGGAACTCAGTACCTTCATTTCAAGAGGGCATCTCCTTCATATAGTGTGTTTTGGTCATTCAAAATACTGAGTGCTCTTGAGGCTGTTCCTTAGGTGCCCAGCAGTTCTTGGCAGACAGGACTGCTGAGTTCCCATGGCCCTGTACCATGCTGCAGAGAAAAAGGTCCTTCCTCCCCAAGGACCAAAGGGGGACACCCCAGCACTGCCACAGAGGAAGAGCACCAGTACCAAAGCTGCCCAGCCCCAGACAGGCATCTCACTGCATGGGTGACCCTGCTGCCCAAACTCCTGACAGAATTACATTTGCAAAAGCATTTGATTTGCAGAAATACTGATCAGGCCCAGCTCCCCCTGATACCAGCAGGGACTACAGGCAGCGGGATACTGAAAAATCAGAGCAGTATCACCAGCCAGTGCCTCTCTCCTCCCATTTAGGAGTGTGGCTTAGCCTCTTAGGGACCATAAGTGAGTCTTTATGAAGCCCTTGGATGGGTTTTACTGCAAAACAAAGCAAGAATGAACACGCACGATTACACCAGGACAATAGCCTAAACTTAACAATCGCTTCCTGTAATTGTCTGAGGCAGCCTGTAGAACAGAGAATCATCTCATGATAAATCCTCGTTAGTCATTTACCATCATTAATCTGTACTGTCAGAATGAATTAGGTGCAGAGGAGCATGTTAATTACAATGCAGATGACACTCTAGCTTTAATTATCATGACTTCAGAGTAAACAGTGTCAGTTAATCGACCTCAATCACCATAACTGGTTGTTGGAGGAAAGCGCTATTCAGCTGAGGCACTGCCGTCCAGCTTGCAGGGTCTGCAGTTACAAGGCTGGCATTACAGCATTACTTTTCCAAATTGCTCTCTATTTCTATCCACATTAGTCAGGTCTATGGGACACTTTTTCCACTGCCTATGACATGCCTTAAATTAGGGGTGACCAATTTTGTCAATATGTAGCAACCTAGCTTTATTTATAGAACACCAGATTAAACAGCAAAAGCTCCCACTGTCCTTTTATGCCTTTTCATTTTGCATTTAACAGCTACTTATTCATTTTACTTACCAACTAGGGCTATGTTTTTATAGCTTGTGGTTCCCATTTCAATATTATTTTACACCATTTTCTGGAGGGCTAGGACTATGGAATAAACCTAAACACCTGGACAGTGTGTAAGGCACTGGGAGAGCAGCTAGCAGTGTTGCAAAGGTCCCCCAATACCATCAGACAAATGTAACCCTTTTGTTATTGTAGGACCTGAGACCTGTAGGACTCTCAAACCCCATCATATTCCTCCTGAGATTCTCATGTGAATCCCAGCAGGCAGGTTGACCGCTGGCTCTGGCTGGTATCAGCATTAGGCTCCTGCAGAAGAAAACAGATAAAGTTGTTCTCCGCATCTCCTGCGGACAGGACAAGAGGAGCTGGGCTCTAATAGCAGAGAGATGGCACGGTAGGAAGAAACACTCTAATGCTAAAGTGATCAAAGCACGGAAGCTGCCCAGTGAGGCTGTGGAGTCTCCAGTAGCAGAGGCTTGAAGAAGCCAGGGTGTCCACTGCAGAGCCTGGGGCTCACATAGCCTCTGGGGTGCTGGGCATCACTCCGGTGTATTTCCTGCTGTTTGATACACCTTGGGAAAAAACACCCTCAGTTTTCCCCAAAACTGGTGTACAAAATGCAAAAGCCTGAGAAGATACAAGTAGCCTGTGAAATGTCGTGCTTTGCTCTCTCAAGGAGAGCAAACCAAGGAAATAAGGAGTTACAGAAATAAACCAATAAAGCAAAATTAAGGTGGGGAATTTAATCACTCAGGAGACGGGAAATTCAAGGCTATGGTACCCATGGCAACTACTATTTGTCCACAGTGTATGGAACATTAACCTTAACTCCATATGCGGAAACAGAAAAAAAAACTATGGGACATATCACGTATGAATGCATATTTCATGCAGAGGGTACTCTGCGAGGGCTGCTGTGGAAGCAATAATTAAATTTCCTGACTGCAAAGCAGGTGGCTTCATGCACAAGCAGCTCTTCTGAGACACGAGCTAACGTCACCAAGACGGAGCTCCCAGCTCATCCCCACAGCTTAGGCAGGGGAGGTTCAAGGTCTCCATTTGGCCACAGCATCACGTCCTGCCTTATAAGCTTCTGGCTGCTGTTCAGATTTTGTTTTGAAAATTGCCACCTGTTGATTTAGGGAATGTTGTGATGTTTCTTTCAGTTGTTTGGGTCAACAAGAATTCTGCGTTTCTTGTATGTTTTCCTTTTAAGCAACTAAAGCAACATTCATTGTTCAACACAGCAGAAATCCAGTTCCAGCTGGGTGATCAGTTTACTTGAACGCAAGAACCAGATTATTGCAGAGTTAGACAGCAAACAAGTTATCAAAACTTGAGAGAGTTTTGCGCTTGTCTTGAGCTGAATTTTAACCCTGGGCTGGGTGCTGGGGAGTCAGATTGCTTACAGAAAGAGCCAAAACCAAAGCCAGCCAGATAGACAGTAACCCTGTGGACGGAACGGTTGCCCTTCAACTTTCAACTTTTACATTACCGTGGACAGTTGCTGACTGGTATATCTATTTTTGTTAAAATTTGGCAGACAATTTATGAATATAGAAATCAACAGCAGAAATGTAACAGCGGAGAAGACTAATTGCAATCGGGGGAGGGGTGCTATTTAAAGAAGAATCAGTTTAATAAAAATTAATTATATCTTTTGTCACTGCCATGGGACACAGAAGCAGGTAGCCGGCTTGGTTATGACTTTCCCCCCAGCCTGACATTGGAGGTGCCATGTGCTATCTCCTCCCAGGGCCAGAGGCAGGTTGAGGAGAGGCAGGGACCCCTCGTGCCACATTGCACAGGAAGGAGGTGTCTGTCTGCCGGGGCTCCGCTGCTCCCCAGCACAGACCTGCCACACACCTTCCCTGGGAGAAAACACTTGGCTTTAGGCAGAAATGGGCCTGACCAGGGATCTTGGGCCTTGGTGCCTTAGGAAAAACTTGTGCCAGAGGCAGCGTGCTGGGTACCAGAGCTTGCAGGCAACCAAACCCAGTGCCCAGCATCCCCCACATTGAACTTTTCAGCAGGAGCATGGCCAGACTCTAACCCAGCCCATCATTCTTCATAAAGCAATTTAATACATCCACAGCACCAACCAGCATAGCTCATGTCTGACCTGTCACCACTTCACCAGCTGACAGGACAAAATCCAGCCATGCACATGGATGGGCCGTTGGAGTCAGCAGAGCAGCAGCACACGCCCGGGCAGGTTTGGATGCCTGCGTGCCGTGGGTGCCTTCGCAGGTTCCCCATCCCCTCTCAGTGCCTCACCACTGCACGTAGGTTCGGGCAGCTCTGCGCGAGCACAGCTGGGGGCTGTTTGCTCAGATGGGGCTCCCTGCAAAGGCAAGGAGGGGAGCAGTATGAAACAATAAATCTCTCCTCCCGAGCAGCAGCATCTCGTGCAGCACTGTGCCAGAGGGCTTCCATCCAGTAGTTCTGGACATATTTTACTGAGTCAAGGCCACATTTATCTAGCAGCTATTCAAAGCAAGAAGATTCCCATTGCGGAGAAGATTTGCATTTCTTTCACCTGCCCTTCAAAACAGGAGTGCTCACAGGAACTCCTTCTGCCAGAAAACCACCCCCTGGCTGTCCCAGACCACAGCTGATGGGCAAAGCCAAGCTGAAGGCACAGCTGAGACAGGCAGCCCAAGGACACTGCACAGCCTGGTTCACACCTGTAACTTGGAGATGTGGTGAGCAGAAAGCAGTGGTGCCTCTCCACAGCTGACTTAGAGGTCAGGCTTGCCTGGGGGCCCATTCCATGCCCTGTGGACCATCCACCACTCAGACACATGCTAATCCACATTCTGCCCATGCTCCTCCTGCTCACTGAAGTCCCTGAAAACCTCAGAGTCAGCTCCGACACAGAGACTGATGGCCCCTCACCAGCAACAGTCAGCTCACAGGCTTGAAACTCCTCACGGGACTGTAAAAGCCAGAAAGAAATCATTCATTCTACATGAAGGAAAAAAGTATAAGGCAGGCTTCTTGCAAATACCCACTGAGGGCAACGTAAGAGGGGTGCCAGGATCAGACCAGCTGATTAAGAGCCACATTGTAACACCAGCATCCTTCACAGGCCATCCCGCTCCAGGGAAGGGGAGGGCTCCCAGCAGCAGTGCTGCCCTCCGCTTCCAGAGACACAGGCACTCTGCTCCTGCAGCGTTTACCATCGCGAGTGCAAACCGCAGACCAGGCTCACAATAGCTGGGCTGAAATTCCTGACCTCACATCCAGAGAGCTGTTAGTAACCTCGGACTCTTCTCATTGCAAGTGTCTTAAATATGAGCTGTTCCTCATCAGGGAGAAATCAGTATTTGATATTGCACAGCAATGAACAGCTGAACAAGCCAAATCTTGAAAAATGGCTCTGCATATGTTTCCACAGAAGTCATGGCAGGTTCAGGAATTAATCTGACCAGACACCACCACAATACCGTACATTAACTTGAGTTAAGGCAGGTTTGAACACCACTGAAAAATCCCACCCTCCAAATGATTTCCATTTCTGACTCTCTGACCTGCTGGTTATGGAAAGGGAAAGGAGTGCAGCGATGAGGTAAATGTGTTTATGAATGTATTACTGTTACCTTTCTACTCTAACAGCTTACGGTAATGACTTTACCACCCATATTTATTGCTAATCAAGATCAGCACTGGGGGAGGAGGAGGAGAAATCGTTTCTGCCACAAAGTTTGTGCTGAGACAAGACATTGTTTTTTTCTCATCACATGAAAGCCATAGCCCAAGCAGACTTATTTAAAGCCCGTTAGAGGCTAGAAGTATCCCTTTTCTAGGAGTTTGCTCTTACTTCTTATAAGGGCTCACATTTTACCAGGCACCTCTTCTGCAGAGTTCAGCGAGCTCCGCTGAACTCAGGTCTGAAGGGTTTCCTCAAAAGCAGCACCAGCTACCTTGCCAGCTAATCTTTCCAGCCTGCAGCTACAGAGCAAAGGGGAGCTGTGGACCTGTGTCAAAGGTACTTTGTTAACACATTTCCCCCGGAGTGCTAATTAACATTTACATCAAGTACTATGAGTGTGAAAAAGCTTCAACACAAACACAACTGCACAGAGCAAGTTCTCTCTCCCCCCAGACGCAGTGTACTGTTTGCCCTTCAGGAGCTGGGGAAAATCCAGTTTGTTTTGTAATCTTCTGTTCTCTAAAATCAGATATTTCTGCAAGTTAATAACTAACCAGCTTCTTTTTTATTTAAAAACCTACAAGTGCATTTAAAATTCTATGAAAGCAAGGCCCTGCTGGCACTGGTGCGAGCCAGCCCACACACTCCCCACTCTAATTACAGAAAATTACAATATTTTATGATTTTATAATAAACATAAGAGACCATCAACACACTTTCACTTGCATCTTGAAACAAGATTGAACCCTCTTAAGCAAAACACCAAGATAGGGAACACAAACATAAATATTTGTAGCTGAATCTTCCATCACCACATTTTGGGATGCTGACAAAGAGGCTCTAATGAGTAACATTTGTACCCACAATAAGATGCAGGCAAAGTTATTTGCAAACACAGATTTGCATTTTAAAAAATGTGAAGGCAGTTGCTGAACGGCTGGTTAACGAGCTATTCTCAATATTATTTCTCAATACTTAGAGTAAAATGTGCTATCACATTGAAGTAACATTTTTAAGACTGCAATATAACTTAGATATGGTTGAAAAAAAGTTTTTCCCAGTTTTTAAAGGAAAAACTAGAAAATCCCAGGTCTACAGAAGGAAAATCATATTCTGTGACCCATTAAACAGTAGAATGTAAAAATTTCACGTATTCTGTGAACTTTCAGAGCGTGAGAGAGTGCATATTATTATTCAATATATTCTCTCCTGCCACAACCATGCATCCTGCCCAGGCTCCCATGGACTCAAAGCTCAATGTCTAAAGAAGTGCCAATATTCTTTAAACAAGGCATACTTGCAGATGGACAAAAATGTGACTGAGCAAGGGTGCAGCTGCGTACTACTTCCAGAAATCAGCTTCTCTCTGCCTCCACAGAAATCATGATCTGAGATTAATAATATAGACTATGAAAACACAGACGTTTTGATTGCAAACTGGTCTAGAGTTCTGTGAGCATATTTTGTTATTGTTGCCCACTTGCCAAATATTTGGGGTGAATAATTTTCAGCCTCAGTGTTTACAAACTGCTCTCATTGTTTTGTCCCTTTTTTTTTTTTCTTTGAGTGTTGCTTGCGTCTGCCTTTTAATCGGCTATCCAACTTTGTAAACAAGAAAATAAAAATAGCAAACAGTAAATGCAAATCAATGCATATTTTTTTTGAGATGCTCAAGGGAAGGACCCTAAGCACTAATGAAAATGACATTCTGGGCAGTACCACAGGAGATGCACCAAGTGATCAATGCCAAGCTGACGTTCCAACGACACAAGGTGATTGTGTTTCTTTTGCTTGACCAGCTCTTGAAAACAAACATATTTTCATTAGATACACTCATTTCTGTATTCACTCAGAATATTTTTTAACAATTAGCAAACACTCAGCTATTTAGCAGATTGCCAGTTTCCTAAGTTCTGTCTTAATTTCCAGTAACTCCTATCAAGAAAAGGCAACTTTGAGCTAAAATCTAAACTGGCATGTTCCTGACATGATCTCCCAGAGACTCGTTCTCCAGAGCACAAATGTCCGGACTGAAATCCTGGCCTCAACACAGGCAATAGCAAAACTTCCACCAGTCCCCTCCAAAAATTTGTAAAGACAAAAGAACCCCAGTATTTTCGGGGAAACCAAAATGGAGGTAGAATGCCCAGCTCCCAAAACACTAATCGTTTAATCTCATGTAACAGGATGAGATTAATATAAACATGCTAACCTGCCCAAATTGGAAATCTTTCAAATTTCAAGTACAGGAAACAACAAGGGTTTTTTTTTCAGACAGGATGTCAGAGTTACCCCCGTGGTTATATGTGAGCTGAGGACAATGTTGTTACACAAGATCAAATTACCAACACAAGCAAACAGAAAACAATCTCCAAACGTCACTGTTCGAGGTTTGTCAAGAAGCACAGCTGACCCATTAGGAAGGTTAAATGCTCTCGAGCAAGCTCTGGGAGAATATGAGGAGTTTGCTGCTGGACATTGAGTTCCATGCAGTTAAATTGTCAATCTGTTTGCCCAAGTTAATGCTTATCTTACCCTACGCTTGCTGTGGTTTTACTAAACACATTTGACCTGCAAATCTGAAAGCAGTGGCTTTGCTAAAATAGGAAGAAGTTTCTGGATTTTCCAAGCACCTAAGAAAATTATTTTGGTAGTTTCCGCAGCACAGAAACCTGTAGTTACTCAGATATTTGAAACTTCCAGTGAGGTGGATGACGGTCGCTTAACCACACACATTACCATTTCATTTCTATTTCTAATGTTTAGTACAACCTTGCTCTAAGGGATTTCTGAAGTTGTTTACAAAGGCTGATGCAGAGGTTGTGTGCAGTCTAGTCCAAGGGCAATGGTTTACTGAAGTATCTTGTAAACAGAAGAAAGAGATAATATTTCCTGTAATTGTGGGGAGGGGGGAAAAAAAGTCCTCACCTTGCACCAAGGACCATTAAAGACAGGGCTGGTTTCCAAAATATCTGCTCCTTCATTTTCTTCCATGTCCGATTTGTTGAAAAACTTTGGTTTCCAATGAGAAACATCAAATCACCCTCCAGGCAAAAACAAACCAAACCATGCAGGCTCTAGTATCCCAGTTTGCAAAAGCCCTGCAGTAAGCCACACGCCAGTTTTATGGTCACTGGTCTAATCCAAGATTGCAGATCCCGGTTCCTCACTGGATTTCCACACAGTTGGGCCTTTCTTTTAAGCCTTGATAGCCCCTCTTGTCAGCCATTTATCTCCCTCAGACCTTCCTTGCAGATCCAGGTTTTCACATAACAAATGGCAAACGTTTATGGCTTCCCAGGTGCTATAGAACTGACACTGAACCTCTGACCATCTCAGGAGAAGCCTGACAACGGAGTGCAATAGATGGCCACACCTCTCTGCTGCCAGAGCTGGCCTAGACCATAAAATCAGAAGCAAGGTCACCCAGCAACCAACCATTCCACGTCACTACAGTAATAAAGCCAACTTACACTCAACTTATTGCTTGGATAGATAAATATTTTTATTAGATGAAAGAAATCCAGAGAAGATGGTGGGGGGCTGACTGTTCCGAGCTGAGATACATTCATTTTGATTGACACCAAGCTCTCAGCATACATTTGTGGGCCATGTACAAAACCACAAAGCTCTGTTTGCAAATCCCGTTGGGGTCAAACCCCCAAGGGTGTCTCCCTAAGGATGAGCAGACCCATGTGCCGCAGCAGGCTGGGTGGGCAGGTGGGTAACCTCTGCAGGGTCCCCTGCAGCAGAGACCATGAGCTCCCACCCAGGTGCCTGCAAGGCTTCCATCTGCCACATGCTCAGCTTAAAAAACTTCCACTCTCAAAAGTCTAAATAAAATAGGGACAAATTTACAAAATAGCCCTCAGTTCCCTGCCGGCATCCATAAAAATCAGGCTATACCATAAGGCTGCCTGAGGGAGCTTTCTTAAGCAAACGGATTATTTTTCTCAGGGTGTGGAGCAGCAATGTACCTAAAGGAGCACGCTCGATTTAGAACATGACATTTCTCTCCAAACACACCATATGTGTTACGGAGAAGGGCTACAATAAATATAAATAAAAGCAGGTAACAAAAGATCGATCCTCTTTGTTCTGTTTACACTGCATATCAGGCAGGGCCATTGCAGATAGCTGGTGCCCTAAAATTTTGAAACTGACTGTGATCTCCGGCATCTATTTAAAGACACACATGGCTGCATTTCCAGTGCAGCCGCTTGGCCCGCTCTGGAAAGGCTTCTCTTAAAGAATCCCCAAAGAGAGGAGTCCAGGGTCAATGGCTACTCTAGGCCACTTTTTCATCTCTATAATAATGCAACCTTTCTTGCCAAACAATTCTTTATAAATATCTATATGGCAGGAGACAACTTTTTTTGTGACAACTGTACACAAAGATTAAAGTTAATTCTGTCAAAATATAAAATATTTTAATCAAACGTCCATATTGGCAGCATCATTAAAAGTTAGTGGTACAGGGATCTGATTTTTAGACCTCTTTCTGCCACTGAAGCACAAAGTGCATAAGTGGTTTGCTCAAGATCACATACTCAATTAGATAATCATCTTTTCATTAATCAAACTGGATTTCATGAGATATTTCTCAGCAGTTTTAATTAAAATTGGTCTTGAAGGAGTCTGAGATTACATTTCACAAAATTGTCAGTAACTAGAAGTGTCTATCTAGGCTATAACACACGCAATTACAGGCCCTCAAACACCGTGAGTGGTGTATGTCTAACTGTGAGCCACGTGTACACATTGTTGATTACGTATTTATTTCAAAGAAGTGAAGTCAAACGTGACAAACAAAATAGGCAAGAAGTATAAGGGCTCAGATGTCTCTTCGTGGAGAGACAGCAAAGCAAAGGATAAGAGTGTGGATTTGGAAACCAGCAACCTAGTCTGTCTGTGCCATTGATTCTGTGATTTTGAGAGGTAAATCAAAGTCTCCATGCCTCAGTTTCCCCACCTGTGCTGCAAGAGTACCAATACTCATCATGACTATCTCATAAGAACAGCTGGCTGGGCACTGAAGATATTCAATGTCTTCATCAAACTTGCATCTCTGTCTACTGACACGTAGGCTCCTTCTCCTGTCATTTGCCCACAGAATCCCGAGGAAGAGCAAAGCTGACTTACCCCACAGGGTGTCGGCACAACCCTAACACCATCCCAGCCTTCTCCTGGTGGCCCACACAAGCCTACGGTCCTCGAGCTCCCAAGCACACGCTCACTCCACCACCGCAGTATAGCTGAGCAAGTTTTGCCTAGTCCAAAAATAATCCAAGGCTCACATGAGCTCAGTATCCAAGCCAGCGGATAACCAGCCGAGGTACTCCCACCCCAGCAGGAAGGTTCTGCTGCACACAGACTGCTGCTACAAATATTCACTGTGTTTAAATCTCTCTTTCTGTGATTTCATATGCTGTGGGTCACTTTCTGAGAGCCAAAGAGCTTTCACAGCACAGAACGCGACAGCCTCTCAAGAGCTGATCCTGGCTTACCCACCGTTGCAGCCCCCAGGGCACTGCAGGAAGCTCAGCCCCAGGCAGGGTGTAGGACAGGGAAGGGAGTGGGGGGGAATTATACCAATCTTTGCCCAATTCACAAGGGCTGTTTATTACAGCAGCTTCAAGGACTCTGTTTTCCCCCATTCCTTTTACTCTCTTAGGCAAAAATCTCTCATCACTAATTGCCTGCTGAATTTTAAGACAGCAGGCAAAGGGCCTGCCTGAAATATCAAATTGCTTTGCATTTTGTATTTTCTCTGGTTTCTCTTTACAGGTCACCCATTTAGTGACATGTTAGCTATGCCCTGGAGCAGGCGAAACTAGCCTTCCCAAATTTGCTTGCATGAAACAGCAAGCACAAGTGCTCTATCATTATCCACGTAGATCTCCGTGCTACATCTTCTGCTTTGGTGACATTCTGTGGCAGTAATTTTCACAGGTTTTCTGGGTTTGAATTGGCCATTTCCTAATTTAAAACAGAGAAATCAAAGGAAACACTTTCCCCATACGCAGCATAACATAAGATAAACTTTCCTATGATTGCTGTGGAGAAGCAAACTCACAAGGTTTTCAGCTTCAACCTTTAGTGTGAACCAGACATCTGTTCTGAGTTGTGTCAAATCACAGGAAGGATAGCCCACATCTTGGTTTACTCCAGACTAATTTAGGAAATCAGGACTCTCCCCGTGGATTAGTGACTAACTTCTTGGGCAATGACAGGCCAGACACATTTGTCTCTGCTGCTCAGTGGTTTTCCCCTGTAAAACAAGGGTGACAGTTCTTCCCCATGTCAGAAGGTGACTGGTGGCTGGAGAATCTAGCCCCGGTACCAGAAACTAAACTTTTAGGGCCATTTGTACATCTGCAGTCCTGATGTCAAAGTTCATCAGGAAAGAAGAGGAAAAAGAAAAGGAAAAGTCCAGATGGGTCTAAAGATGGCTTTGAAGTACAGCCCAGGAATGGAGATCAGGAAGTGAGAGCTGTAATTGCAGTTGGGTATCAGTTTCCTTTTTTATTTCAGGAGAGCCCACAGCATGGTGCAGTTTTTCTCTCTCCCTCGGAAAACAGGCATGGACACCACTTACCCCTGCAGAACAGAGGAGCTGTTAAATGGAAGGGGCCACAGAGACAAAACAACTCTGCATTTCTAATGCAGAAGCAAGTAGAAAGCATCATTAACACATCTGAAACAAGTGTTATTTCTTCTGGACCAGCAGCAAAAGCTAAAAACTATTTCTTGGTTTGTTTCCTAAGGAAATCACACAGTATTATTTGTGGGCTCTGCCCGAGTTCCTTGCAATAGGGCCAGCTTCAAGCAACCTCAATAGACCGGTGACATCAGGTTCACAAAAACAGGGGGTCCAGCAGACAGAAGAGGTCCTGCAAATGCCTCGCAGAGCGAAAGGCTCCCAGACAAGCTCATGCCATCAAGACAACCCATGTGAGAAGGCACACCAGAGGGAAGCTGCCTGTGCTACAGAGATGGTACGTTTGACTTCAGGCTGGGGGTGAGTTTATTCCAAGCTGCCCCATACCTGGCCGTGCAGGACCCTTAGTGACACCCCGACACTGTTCAGACCTCCCCGAGCTGGATGTTCAGCCAAATGCATGGTGGGTGCAAGCATAAAACTCAGACCTCGGCTCCTACAGGCCTTTGACCAGAGCCCTGATAAGGCTGCCCGTTACAGAGGCTGCCCTGGCCTGTCCTTAACAAGCTGCTGCCACAAGCAAATGTGTCAGAACAGGTTAATCGACATCCCGCTGTAACTTTAACGCTATTAGTCAACACTAAACAAAGATTTACATTTTTTTCCTTCCTGAGATAAGCTGCAAGGCAGGGATCAGGGCTGCTGTGAGAAAACACGGACTCTTGCTATAGTGAAATAAACCTGTTTGTTCCAGTTAGAAAAGGTTTGTGAGCTGAACTCGGCGGCCAAGTTATCACAGAAATGACAGCCCTTTGCAATGGTCTTCAAGATGCCGAGGTTTTGGTATTTGCTAGGCATACCTTGAGTGTTTGGCCATTATAAATCTCTTCTTGTTTAGGAAAGAAATCTCATTTTGCATCATAACTGCGCTTATCTTTTAGCAAAAGCGGGGGCAGGATCTGAATATGCTGGTGTTTGCAGACAGCAGCGGTGCAGTACAGCCTGTCTCAGCTTCACAATGAAGAAAATGAGCTACAGTTGTGAAATCATTGCCTAACCATTGATAAGGACAACCACTGCAATCCTCTTCCCTGCCTCTTCTTGGCCAGTGTCCCATTTGCCACACATTACTGGATATATAGAAAAGAGAATGGCAATGTGGTTAAAGTACAAGCCACACACGTAGAAGACATAGATTATTTATCTCCATGTCTTGTTTGATTTCCTCTTTCGCCATGGCCAAGTAACTCAGTCTTTGGAATTAATTTTTTTCTCCTTTCATGACTATATTTACCATCCTTCTGACAGCCCTTGAGTTCTCCCAAGGAACGGGGCTTTGTAAATACAGTTGGGGGAAGTAGCTGGAGAGACCTACCCCTTCAAAACAAAGTCATGGCAGGTACATTGAACAAGGTGCTGCAGGGGACTCTTTTAGCAGACCTTTGCTTTGCAGAAGAATGAGGTTTCTCCTTGCCATGTTTCAAATCAAGACAGCTACCCCCATTTCACCCTTCTTTTCAGGAACTCCCTATGGCACTGCAAACACCTTGCAACGTGAGATGTTGGCTTCTGATGTGAGCCATCCCAAGAAAAGTCCAGCCCACCACAAGACCAAAGAAATTTGCTTCAGACTTTCTTGCCCAGAAAGGAAGGGCAGATGTATACAATTCCTCAGTCTTCAAAATTCATTACTCTTGGGAACAGCAAGCCCACACACCCAGAAAAAGTCACTGTTGCCACTACTGTACTGAAGGACGCAATGACCATTTTTTCCCCATGAGAGGAAAAGCCTGTGGTAAACAGATGTTTTAATGATTTTAACCATTTAAGAATCTAAAATACTGACATCATAAAGTGTTAAGTAATGTTACTTTTAACAATATTTTTAAAAAGTGTTATTACTTCCTATTCTACATGGATGTCACACACTCAGTGGCGATCATATTGCTCCCTTGAACACAGTTCAGTATTACAGCTAGCTGGGGCCAAACTCTACCCAACATCCCTATAAACATCAAGCAGGTCACCTAACACAGTTATTTCAGTGCCTTGCCGACTCAGAAGTAATATAGAGAAAAGAGTAAAGAAGACAGATTGTGTTTGAATTTAAATTTGCTGTTCAAAAGCGCATCACTACTGTACTACTAAGAGGAGATTTCAATTTGCAGAAGAAATACTGTGCAATTCACAAGCAATTGCTGCTTCTGTAGAAACTTAAATTGTATTTTGTCCTAATGACTTGGAATTTCTTAAGGGTAACGTTCCAGTTCCTCTTCACTCCTGGTTCTTCCAAATACATTTTATATTTCTAAGAGCGAGCAGTATATTTTCATTAACAGAAGGAAATATTCTGAACAGTAATCCGAAGGAACAGGAACTGCTGAGATAAACCACATCACCCACAGAAATCTCACTTGTATTGCAGCTCAATAAAACACCAACATTTGGTCTCAATTTCCTGTAGAGAGGGAGGCATAACTGAACCCCAATGAGGGATCTCAAAGAATGGGGAACGACCCTATAAATGTATGGCTTTTGGGCCATAGTTTTAAAATTAATGGCTCTGTCAATACATTTTTTGTGGCACTCAGCCCATGTGAGAGATGTTTCAAAAGGCAAAGATCAATCCTCATTTGGCCCTAATGTCATTTCTCACACCCTATGCAAGCCTAAACCATACAGCTGGCCCTTAAGGATATGTCCGACTGCGTCCTTGCACTCCACAGCAATTGCTTTCACATATATAGATACGTGCTTTTTGATGCTGAGAAATAGTACTTTACGTACGATCAAACAAATGATACCTATAGGTGAAGAACATTTTGAGGTGTTTTCACTGACTTTGATCAAAACGTCAACAGGAACAAGATGAATAAACTTGTTCTAAAACATCCCTTAGGGTAGACTGGAGGAAAGCTACTAGCACCACAGCAGCACCTTCTAGTGCTGCTGTCATTGGGATTTGCCTGCACTTCCTAGATAAAATTCAGTATTTGGTGTCAGGATGTAACTTCACTTATTCTAGAGTGGACAGCCCCCGAGGTCTCCGTGCTGGCCAAAATCTGGCATAGAGGGCCCTGACTGCTGAGAGCCCTGTGCTCATCACATCCCACGGGCTGAAGAGGGCCAGGCCCTGGCATGGGTGGAAGCCACCATGGACTGATAAGTGAGTGCTAATGCCCGTTAGTCTGTGCAAACCACCAAATAGGTGTTCATGCTCACTGAAGGGCTGTGGTTTTGGGAAGGGGTTCCCACCAGGCGCTCCCTTTCCTACACCTCCCTTACCTGATGGGGATAAGGTTTGCTCTGTAAATGCTTGCCTGGCCTTCGAGGGTCTCACACAGGCAGTGCTAAAGGTTATCTAATTGTGAGCTCTTTTTAGGGTACTTGCCTCAGAGAAGGTTTCACTGACACAGAGCTCAATAAGGGCAGAATATCAACACCATCTTGTGGCCAAAGTGAGACATAGAAGCCTCAGGAGACAAAGTCATCCATACTAACAAATGTTTGAATAAATTTGTGTGCATATATTTTTGTCAAATACCTAATTATTAAATATTGTCACCAGGTATAAATTGTAAAATTGAGTAACAGAATGTCTTTAAATTCTTCTATAGTAAACGAGACAAAACAGATTATTCTCTGTACACCAGGTAATATTCCTGTGTTACACAAACCAGCAGAAATTAGATCACACTTTGAAAAGTAGTGTTTAAACTTAATCTTTGCATTATGATCCTTGTGCTGTGTTAACAGCACAGCACACTATCTCCCAAACGATGGGAATAAAGAGCAGTGCAGAGGCAGAGATTTTTTTTTTGATTGTTCAGTGAAAAATAAATGAGACTACTCCGACAGATTTCAAATAATGTGGAAATGCAACCCCAAAAGTAACTACCATCAGTCACAACAAAATAAGTGCTTAAGTCCAGGTCCATAAGCCAGCTAAAAATTCATCTGCCACAGTGGTGAACATAGAAGAAAAAGATGGAGGCAGGACTAAGTATGTAAAACAGGGTGGGTAACATACCATACTTCTGAAGGGGAGGGTTTGGTATGACTCTAAAAACACTTATTGGTCTCCTGAAGTCAGGAAGCGCTGCAGGGCAGCCAAGCCACAATGACCACCCTTTTCTCCACCTCAATCCCTGCAGCTGTAGGGAAAGCCCAGGAGGAATTAATGTTGCCTCAAGTGCTATACAGAGACACATACATCCAAAGCCATTATCAACTCAGCCTTCATCCCCTCACACTGCTATGTGTTATCCTTTGTGCCTGGAAAGCACAGATACAAGATCCTACTAAATCAGACAGAAAAAAGTACCAGGCAATGGTGAAACGTCTGCACCTGAGCCCAGCCATGCTCAGAGCCAACTGGATCTTATGCTCAGAGCTGTAGCAGGGGTAGGGCAAGAGATCATCACATCCATTATACTGTTTCTGCCATGCTAAGATGTGGGTGCATGTAAGTCCCATAAGGTGCTTCTGTCTATCTCGTAAGTACAGACCTACCTTTTATTATTTGCCTCTAATAATTCTGAGTGCCTCACATGCAGTTCTCAGAATCTGCCTGTCTCCAAGTGCCTCAAGCATGGCAAGGCCACAGTTATAGTAACACTAGGTTTGTCACTTTAGCATCTGACACCCCAACAAGATGAGGCAAAGATCCAAAACTCCCCAAAAGCAAGCACTGGAACTTAAAAAAAAATATTCACTGTAGCTCTGCTCTAAGGCAGTAGGACAGGTATATCACATCAGAAACACCACCAATGATATGCCAACATAAAAACATAAAATAGTATTTATAGACCTTTTTCTACATTGTAACCCACAGAAGCACAGTTAAGTCTATCAAGTCCCTAAACTATCATCCACTTAGATAGTTCAACGTACCTGAGAGAGTTACCTTCGTCTCTGCCAGTTCCTCCTCTTGCTTATCCCTGCCAGCTGGAATCACCATCGTGTTATCCTGTCTGGGTCTCAGCCAAAGAGCTTCCCCCTCATTCTTGTCCTTCAAGACACAGAGGGAGCAGGGAGATGGTGCAAACTGTTACAGAGCATGCATTGGATTTGCTAGTCTATTTTTTGTGGGGCTGCCCAATTCATCACACTACCAAGCTTATGAAAATAACATAGCAGTAAGAAACTGTTTAGAAGGTTCTATTTCCCATTCATACATCTGACTTGACTCATAAATCGTGACAACTTGCTATAAACTAATGAATGAACCACTAACTTGGGACATCATTCATTATCATAGAGCTATTTCCTGCCTGCTTAATTAAGCTCTGAGAACACTCTAGCAGAAGCAGACCCACTTGGGAAGTGATAAATGCCAGAGGCTGAGGGGCATCCTGGCAGTTTCAGCACAGCTAAACACACAGGGTTCTCTCCCTAGCAGGAATAAAGACCCTCAGCCAATCTGGAACAGGGCTACAACAGGGAATTCAACTCTAGCAACATCTTTGACCAGCAGAAATGTCTATGGATACAACAATCTAATTTCCACCAGCACTGCATAAAACCAGAGAAAAAAATTTATTTCCCAGTGGACCTAATTTTTGATCTAAAAACCAAGACTAATTTTATATGGAGGCATGTAGACATCAGCCCACCCTTCTTCAGCATTAACATAGCAGTTGCAGAACTGTCCACCAAGCTTTGCAGTTTGGGTTGCTAATCATATGGATGCCAAAAAATAGAGCCAGAGTATTTTAAGCTAGACAGCAGAAACATTCAGGAGAGACCAAAACAAGAAACAACCATTTTCTGCTAGCACAGACACAGCCCAAAGCAACCGACTGGAGAAAACCATTCTTTCCCTCCTGCCCATTAAGTGGGGCAAAAGCCCACCACCTTCCCTGACTTCGTATCATATCAGCACTTAGCATTCCCTCCACAAACTACAGATACACAGCAGGAGGCTATCCCTGCCTCAGAGACTTTACCATCTTTCCACATCCTCTCTGTTTTGGTGCTGGTACTTTAAGAACTGCACTTTGTCTAAAAAACAGACATGAATAATCTTTATTACAGGCATCTATGCAAATACACATGGCTTCTTATAACCAGAGAGCTTACTACAGCTGAGTTTCAGGAGCAAAAAGAAAGGAAAACCCTAGCTGCCCAGGGAGTGGTGAGCTCATTCCCTGCAGCTGGGCTGAGCCCACCCTGAAAAACTCTCTGTAGATCAGGCAACTGATTTGTCACCTTTCCTTAGGGCTCCAACTGGTGCAGTGCTTTAGGCCTCCCAGTCAGGGCTGTGTTTCTGCTGCTTCTTTTGATGTTGCTGTCTATTTTGAAAGCCGAAGCTGACCTTCTGCCAAGCAACAGCAAGTCTTTAAAGGCCTTCTCAGACAGTGAAAAACAAATTATGGAGAGTTCAAGTCCAGCCCACATTTAATTTGTTTTATTTACATATAAACTGCAGCCTGGAACAGTGATGGTCAAACATGATCATGTTGCCCACATGTAATTTGGCCTCAAAAAATTGCTTGTAATTAGATACCAAAGCAGAAACCAAGCCCTTCTGTTTCTCACCATAGATACCTATTTCCAGGGTCTTGCCGAACCAAAACCAACTATGACACAGGCTGACCTCCCTCTCTGCGAGAGTAAAAATAACTCAGAAGATTATATGTATCAGTATTATGTGGTGGCATCCACCATAACAATGTGATATATCATGTTCCCTTCGTCATTCCTCTTAAGGCTTTGCGGTGTCTCTATCACTCCCTCTTGTATGGGTTACTGGGGAAAACGTTGCTTCTCACCAGCATTTTTCAAGTTTTTCCACTATAAAGCAAGCCCACTAGAGCTTTAAAATTTACCCTCGAACTTTTGTTATCATTACATTATTCTTCATACTTCATAAATTCTCTCCTATAGCAGCACAATCATATCTCCAAAAAAACGCTGATAGGACAGAAGAAATTGTGAGAGACAGTAATTTTACATTTGGTAATTGTCTTCATTTAGCCCGCATCCAGTGCTAAACAATAACAGTTTTTCTCTCACCCAATGTCCCTTCCCCAACCAAGGAAGGAAATTGGGAAAAAGAAGGAGACTCGTGGGTTAATATTGAACAGATTTAATAAACTAAAGAAACCAATATCAATGATAACACAAAACAAGTATACTTAGCTATAGAGTTGCAGCAGGTTGTTCCAGGAACACCAATCCTTGGCAACGAGAAAAGAACACACCAGAAGAGAGCAGAGCAAAAACAGCCTCACCTCTCCCCACCAAGCCCTCCCTTTTGTAGTGAACTTGATTGTCAATGATGTAGAATACACCTGTGGGCCAGCCTGGGTCAGCTGCCCTGGATTTAACTGCTAATGGCCCTGATCACCATGGCTGGCCACAAGCTGAAACCAAATCCCAATGAAACCAGGACAGTAATACAGACATTTGTAAACATACCTGTGAATAAATTCTCATACTCCCTGCACTGGTGGGAAAATATTGCAGTCCAGGAGAGATACAATCTTTGTCCTGCCTGGTCTTGTGCTGCAGGAGACTTACACAGGATCCCCAAATAGTTTTCAGCGCTGTAGGCTTGAGCAGTTTCCAGGCATTTATTGTTTAACCATTGCTATACCTCATGGAGTACCTAAGTGTGGTTCCCTTTTAACTTATGTGGAAGCAGACTGGCTGACCAATTTAAGGTCAGTGAAGGAGTCAGGTGTGAGAAGGTCTCAGAAATACTCACACCACCAGATCCTTTGTCCCAAAATGATGGTAGTAACACTTCCTCATGTCAGTGCATTTCTGCTAATGTCTCTCTCCCACCTGTACTCTGACACTACTACTGAAATTGAACAGAAAGTTTCTGCTCATATGGAACAACTCCCCTGCCTTCCTTGTTGAAGGAAAGATGAGCCTATTCCCAAACTAGTTGAAACCTCCATGGATTAGGTAAAAGAACTCGTACTACTGGCAGAAAAAAACAAACCACTTCAGAAGCATACTGGTGGTTTCCAGGCTGAAAGACTTGGTACTGCGTGCACAGTTTAAGATAAAAAAAAAAAGGGCATTTGATAAGAGATAAGCAAAAAAGCTGGGAAAAGGCTGAAATGTTTATAAAGTCAGAGTTTTGGCACCTAAATTTGGTGCTGAATAATATCCTTTTTTAAATGGAGTTTCTTTTATGAATGGAAAAGAAAAAATTCTGATCCTTTGAGACTATACTCACATTTTTTTAAACACAATTCAGTTTGCCCAAAAGGGTACAGGAAGGGAGCAATTCCAGCTAATCTATGTATTAATTTCACCTAAGTAAAACAACAAAATTCCTGGTTGCGAAAGAAAAATTATATTAATTCTTGAAGCTGCTCTTCAAATGAGTATTACAAATAAGAAGGCTAAAGCTAAACGATGACATTAGAAACTTTAAAATCTACTTTTTGTCATGGTCTAAGTAGGAAAGCATAGCAAAAACATTGCTTTCCTGTTAAACCAGAAGCCTAAACTTCCTAGTCAGCACTTTGGTTTGGATGGGTTGGTTATTTCAGCTTCCTAAAATGAACTGAAGAAAAAAACTCAGTGAGACAGGCCTGCTGTAAAGACAGCTTTGTGCCAGCATTAGAGTGTATGAATTTGTCACACAAGTAATAATTACTACACTTTCTTTAAAACTCTAGGAAAACACCTAACTGTTGAGTAGATTCAAAGAGTACACGGTTCCATGGAAGTGCATCACATGCCTAAAAAGCAGCAGCCCACAAGCAACAGAGCCTGAGAATCACGGAGGTGAGAATCCATGCAAAACAGAAAAGGCTAAAAAAGAATTCTAGCATTTTTCCCCTCAAAATGAAAAAAAAATGAATTTAACACAAAGGGTGAATTACAGTCCTTGTTGGATTTTTTTGCCATTTGCTTCTTGCAGTTCTCCTAGGTGGGTATAAACAACTACCCAGGGTTCTTTATAATTTTTCAGTCTTGTTCACCATCAGATACCCATGCCTTAATTCAACACTGCAAATCAGAATAGCACATGAATGGTGGTAACTGAGAAACTTTAGAGTTCAGGCATTTGTTGGGAACTAAACTTAAGCTATTAGTCTAATGCTGAAGCTAAATGTGGCTGGAGTGTTTCTCAATGATGTCAAAATCTCCAGTCTGTGCTATTTTTGAAGGAACTACACCTTCATTATCAGCATAAACAGGCAGATGTCCCCACCAATCCTTCCTCTCCTATTGCTCTGAAGAACAAGAAAGAAATGACTGATGGCATCAGAGCAGACAGCAGCATGTTTTCCAGAGAAAGTGAACATTAAGGTCCACAGCACATGTAGCACCTTCATCACTGGGGGTCAGTCGTTCATTTAGGGAGGGAAAGAAAAGAAATTGTCACATTCTTATACCACAATTGCTTCAGAAGAGTACACTGAGATGAAGTCAGAGAATTTGTAATGTTCGTATAAAGCACCACTACCCTGTCAAGTTGGGGTCAGGTATATCATGATATGAACATATAGTCTCCTTAACCCTGGATGTATCAGGGGTGCGTACATCCTGCTACTAATCCACATTTGGACAGTTTTTAGTGGTTTCAGCTGTACCTTGTGATATCTTATGCCAAGCAAAAACACACAGACATCATTTCAGCACTACAGAAGGCAGAACAATGGGAAAAATGACCAGCTGTGCATGCAACCTCTACACAGCTGTCCAGCTCCATTGTCAGTACTGGTTACAGGAAGATGCTGATGAATTTCCATTGCTTAAAGAGCCTCCACTTTAAAGGGAAAAGAGGGACCATCTCTACCTGGTCAAGTGCTGGCAGCTGTCTCATTAGCTCTTCCAGTCTGGCAGATCTTAAAGCATTCTAGATTGCTGACATATAACCTGTTTCGTCCTACCCAACTCTGGGTAAAACGTGGCCATATGGCTTACATGTGAGCATGTTATGCCTGACATCTTTTCTGTCAAGGCACGCTGCATTGTCTGACTTAGTAGATTCCTCCACACTCTGGTAACAAACATCTATTAGTGTTCCTTTCCCCCACCAGTCACACTTCTGTGCAAAACAGACACAGAAACGTACTATATGTACAGTTTGTACAATATTGTACTATATGTACAATATAGTTTTCTGCATTATAAAAGTGCCTAAGATGTTACATGTTTTACAGAAAAAAAAAAATCCATGTGTATTTTGTAATTCTATCTGTATTCGACAAACATGTACCCCTCCAGACATTTCATGCTTACTCATTTTCAGAACAGCAATAAATTGAGAATGCAAAAAAACTTTATTAGCATAAAAAGTACATATTCAGTAATCAATTCTCAAATTCCTTCACAGCATCTGGCATGTTTGATGCATCTTTCTGTATCTGCCACAGCTGGAGGAAGAAGGGCTTGTAAGATGCCAGAGGTTTAGGGTTAGACGGGGGTTGTTGGTGGGTTTTTTGTTTTGTGCCTTTTTTTAAGTTATGTAAACAATTCAGAGTAGAACCTGTACAAGCAGAATATTAGCGATCATTTGTACACTTAAATAAAAAACAATTTCAGCAATACAAAAAGCAATATAAAAAAGTATTCAGATGCATGACATGCATCAGAAGAAAATGTAGAAGGACATGGCAAGTAAGTGAAAATGTCTTAAAAGTTAGATCAGACTGGAAATTATCTGTAAATATCTGTATGGCTCGATATGAACAACATTATAAAATTACTTGGTTCCATAAGAGATCTGTACACTTGCATCTGTTTTAACTTCATTAAACATGAATATATTAGAACAATAGACTGATTAAAAGGAATAAGAAAAGTTTACTCAAGTTTAACATTTCAAGCTGCCTATTTGATAGAGTAACTAGACAGAGGTAGATGTCCAATATTAGTGGCCAAGCTATCCTAGCAAGACCTTTTAGCTATCTTGTCAAGTTTTTACATTCAAAGCTAATGTGAAAAGGCTCCTAGCTGAAAGATGTCTTTCAAAAAGCCAGCCAGAAAACCTGTATTGCTGATAGAAGTAGTTTCAATTATACTGCTGAAAGTGAAGAGTATGTAAGAATAAATCATTTACCAGACCACTGTAAGGACACCACTGATCAAGCACTAGAGCTCATGCAGTTGTTTTAACAAAAGTGAAATTAATTTGTTCATTTCCTATGCTTATTTTAGAAGCTGAACCATTGCTACCTCTCTGGCTCATAACTAGTCAAAATAAGACTGCAGGGTACCACGGCGGCGGATATCACATGTCCAGCAATGGAAACCACCTCCCAATGAATTGGCATGGCGAATATTCACTTTAATTGTAGAAATGCCTGCAAGAAACGTAGATTGCATACTTTAAAATTAAAATTTCAAATTCACATGGTAAGCTTTGATCAGAAATTAGACAATACTTTATCAGATCATATGGCTAGATACAAGTATGGAAAGTATTTCCTACTCATTTGTTAAGAATTTATTTTCCCAAATTCTAGGCAGAGAACAAGCTAGGAACATAGCTGGCTTGTTTATTCCAGCAATACCCTCAGGAATATACAGTGCCTGGAGCACAGTCGGTGTTTGATGTGTTATGATGTGCCAGTAGTAAAAAGAAAAATTCAGTTTTTGCGGTAGGTGAAGAATTAGCTGAAATTCTGCTACAATATATGACGAGGGCACATTTACATAAATCTGTGTGAGCGTTTATGGTTCCAACACTGAATGTGCTCTTTCAAGTGCCTTTCAAGAAAAGAAGCATTCAAAGTTCAGAGCTCTGAGTCCCTCTTTCTCTGAAAGGGGAAAGAGACTGTTATACTTACTACCTAGGTTAAGCTTCCTCCCACCTCTTTTCAGCTCTGATCTTTCAGCTGTGGCTCAGCTTATACAAAGTCCTGACAGATGGTCTAGGATCAGAAGACTTTTCTGTTATCAAGTTCGCCTTTTTGCTTCTTGGTGCTTTCAGGAGCTCAGGAGCAGCCCAGTAGAATCCATCATCTAGGTCAGCAATAGTTTTGTTCCCAGTAGATCCCTCTCAGTCCTAGGAACTTACTGACTGCAGGAGTTTATTTAGTACTCACACAGACTGTGCAGTTCAAGTATGAAAGGTATGTCATGATTAGCATTAATAGCCTCATTTTTAAAGTACTTTCAAGCATTTCTAAATCCTCAGCTCCTTGGTCATGCAGAGAATTAAAACAACCTCAGGTTGAAAAGCTAAGTGATTCACTAAAGGTTGTATAGCCTGTCTTTAAAAGCAGATTACAGCATTAGATTGCATGGTTCTCATCTGCAATCAGCTCAGATTTGAGAGAAGGTTCAATAAGTGAACTCACATCCGTGGCGCCAACCCTTCTAGGGTCACAGTTGCTATCTTTCGCCTTTGGATCATTCTTCTCCTCCTCAGCACTTTTCTCCCTTTCAAGGAGTCTTCTGCTACTGGGGAGTATTATCTTTTACTCTACAATACAATGATCCCTCACTTCCCTTGACTTCTTATCTACCCACCAGTCTTCTTTCTACCCTGACAACTTTTGCATCACCACGTACTTATCCTGCAGCAATAGTCAGCTGGCTGTAGCACCAAGCAATCTGGCCACCCTCCTACTAACCATGAGCCACAAGCAGATCTACCTACATCTTTCCCTCCCAGCATGATGGAAGCAGTTGGATTAACTGCATGAGTTCAGATTTTTAAGTTTATATTATTTGTCTTTGCAGTGAGCTGTGCATAGTAAGACTTTCAGATTTTATATTCAATTATAGTTCTCCTGCCATTGCGTATCTAAAGGAATTCCACCCTATCATGAGGTTACATCTCACAGGACTGAGACTCACAATAAAGGAGCAGACATGACCTACGTTAGGTGGTCTGAATTTGACAGTTTAAAGTACAATGAGTTTGAAACTAGAAAAAACTGAAAGCGTTTTGGTAATGAGGGATAGCCAGTTCTATATCACTCAGCAAATATGTGCACTTAACCTCTCCAAGACAGATTTTTGACCTCCAAACTGAACAGACAGTTTTACATTAAAAAAGCTCATTCAAAAGCATGCTAGCAGAAATTTTAATTGCTACCCATACCTTTATTTGCTGCAAGCTGTAGGGGGCACAAGATGTAAGAAGCCCATATTATATGACTGAAATATTCAGGAGAGAAATCACTGAATGATTCTTACTTGCTAATCCAATTGTTTGAGTACCTTTTCCAGTGCTGGCTGCTTTGACTACTTTAAGTGAAACCTCCATTCATCCTGATGTGCATAGCTGGTATCATGATCATTTCGTTTTAAGTATATGTTAAAATATGGCAGGACATACCTAGATTTTCAAACATCTTCTGAATTGATGTCTCATTGGCATCCACCATCACACGCTTCTCATCCAGCATTAGGACATTCATGGAGAGCCATTTAGAAGACATCCACAGTGGGTGATCTAAACACATGAGAATGAACCTTCTACTGTACCAATGCTGCCCCATATTAATACTCTTAAGAACAGTCTTGAAATTCTTAGAAAAGAAAGAGTGACTATACCATCCGGGATGAGTGGCATTGGGGGGCAAATCACGGTCCAGCCTGCTTTCTTGAAGAGCTCAATCTGAAAGAACAATTTAATTAGATTCTAAACAGGGTTCTTTAAGTATCACATTATGTCCTCCAGCCTATACCATATTTTCTCAGGCTACTTCAATATACATGACATCCCCTTCCCTCTGTTCACTATTCTTGCCCTCATTCAGGTTCCATTAGTTCATTAGTAACAGCACAGAAGTATTAAATTCTTTATTTTTGGCATTATTTCTTCCCCTATGAATTACACTGCCATTTACAGAAACAAAACCACCAAAAATACCACATATAATTACATTTGCATCCTGTTTCGTAGAAACTTAATATGCAGTTTATTTAACAAAGGGAACAAAATAAAGGCATCCTAGGGAATAATTTGTGTCTAAGAATTAAACAATGAAGTTAAAAATAAGAGGAGGATAATTTGGCTAAGGAGAATTGACTTTTCAACTTCACGGTGTGAATACTTGGAAGAGCTCTTTATTTAAGTGGTACCACGAGGTGGAGCTCTGATTCTGAAAACTCTTGCCAGGATTTTAAAGAAAAGCCCCCTTTCAGTGAACCCGCAACTCCCCCGCCAGTTCCCGGTCACCCAGAACTGCCAAATCAGTTTTTATGAAAGAAAGCTGCATCTGTCTTTTCTATCTACACAGACAGCAGTTTTCAATGAAAAAAGTCCCAGCACATCAGTTTAATACAAGGAGACCAAGAGCCTCCTCGTGCAAGTAAGATTATGAAAACCAGGGAAGGGAAAAGACGAGGAAAAGACTATGATTGTTTTAAAAGTTATATTCTCGTAATGAATATTACAAGAGGCAGTAATTCAGTGGGACCATTTGCATTGAAGCCACTTGCTGAGAAGAGACTAATATTGCTTCTAAGAGCTAGCTGTGCACATGGTTCCATGATCTCCACTCCACACAGCTCTGTCCCACTGATTCAGTATTGGCTCAGCTACTCCCATGTGGTTGTATAGCTTCTGAAATCACGGGGATCCTCACAAAAATCCTCAAGCACTGACAGTACAGGTAACATGTCTGTAACAGACGAGTTCTTACTCTCTGGAAGGCTTTCTGATCTGATAGCACTGTTCAGCAATATTGGCTTTTTCTCACAGTGTAGTAGTAGGTTTTACATACCGAACCATGTCTCTTCTCTTTCCTACTCTTCAAACAGTATTTCTTGCTCAGTTATTCAAAGCTGAGTGCCTGAGCAATTACCAGCCTCCTGCCATTGGTACAGTTAACAATACCAAAGGAGAGGCTTCCAAACTAAGAATAAAAAGGGGGATTACTCATCTGAGCAGCAGAAAACCCTCAATTTCTCCTTAGATACAATTAATATATTTAAGTAGTGGAAGTGTTCAGAGAAGTAGTATATCCTATGTACTTGTACTTCCATCATATTTAAACCATGTACATAGGAAGAAGCACACAACACATCCACCTAGCCTCACAATGAGAAAGAACAAAGAGCAGTAGCAGAAAACTGGGGGAGAACAATGGTCATTGCACTGCTGAGAAAGTTCTAGAGTCAAGAAGCAGATACCTCTATACAACTGTTTGAGTGCTTTTTAAATTCAATAATTTAATATTATTCAAATATATACACAACTTGCAGATTAGCAATTATCCATCAGGAACCTAGTCCAACTGAGTCATTTTTAAACACAAAACTCTTTCCCCTCTGCTACACTCTTACCTGATGGCAGGGACGGTCTGGGTTAGAGAGCACAAGACCAGGTCCAATGATATTAAAAGTGGCATCAATGTGCATAGGGTTAGGATCCTGAAAGGATATTATGTGCACTCTATAGTCTGGTGCAAGATGTCGCCTCATCCATTCAATGCCCATGTAATTTGTAACCTTAAAACAGGACAAAGTAAGTTTCACTAGGCGAGAATATAAATTGCATCCAAGTTTATTTTGTCTAAGGTTTTGTTTAAATAAATATTTAAAGCCAAAATAATAGAAGTTTGTGCCTTTAGCTAACCCCTTAGCTGTAAGACAGTCTCATCCTGTGTATCAGACATTCTAAGAACAGCAACTTCTTTTGTCAACACTGTTATTTTAATGCTGTTCAGGAATTTAAAAAGACATAAATTCAAGTATCAATCATTAAGACAGATACCAAAACTGTTGGAAGAAACCTTTGTTTACCTGGCTCCTTTGTACAAAGATATCTCTTCCAGCTCTAATGAAGTCAGCAGCGTCAAAGCATGGCTCAAATTCAGTAGTTACAAATTTTCCCTGAGCAGCCAGTTTATGCCTGTCTTCAACAGAGCGGATTGGATAATCCTAGTTATAGAAAAAGGAGTAACAACTTCAGGCTGGACATCGTAAGGGAAAGTTTTCAAGCTATTTGCTACTGAAGAGTATTTTGACATTAAGAAAGTACGTTTATATTGATAGCTACCATGTTCCTTGAAGGTGGTTTGGTTTACATGTAACTAGAATAAAAAAAGAAAGCATAAATGTGCAAGTTTAAGTAAAAGGTTTTACGTACATTCAAGAATAGGTGATGAGATTAGAGACAATAGTTATACCAAGAAGTTAATTGCTCTTCAGCGCCACTTTATAGAAGCCTATAAAATTCTGGCTTCTCGATCAAAATTATTCATTACCAGTGGAGTTTAACTATCAGTCCAACAAATCACTGCACAGTGACAGAAATACTGGTATGCAAGCCATTTCCTACCAAAGGTGGACTCCCTACTTTTTCCACATTTTAGAATGGAGCAGTGCTTCAAACTAGAAGGTAGATATTCAGGAATTTAAATAGATTTTGGAATGAAACAATGCAATTAAGAACAAATGAGTTGTAAAAACCAGCACAAACAAAAACTACCAGATAAGTAATTTCTATGCTTTAGAACAGGCTCTGGAAGTTTTCTAATACTGACATGATACTCTAAGGTAATTTTGTTTAACAAAGTCTCCTTTGCATCATTGATAAGATGTCACTCCTCCCAGAAAGTAATAATCATTCCACAACCTGTTTTACTGCACTTATCGTAGATGCTCTTACTAGGGTCCTAATGCATTTGTGGCCACATAGGAAACTACTAAAATTGTCTGAGTCAAAATTATTACAAAAGAAAAAAAATTAAGAAAATATTCACTTAAATATTTGGAAGGTAAATACTCACAGTTTAGATCCTCCAGTATTTCTTTTCTGCAACTTTCAAAATACTAATAATAATGTAAAACAAGGATTATGAGGGTTTTTTCTGTGACAAAGTACGTATTCTTTCCCACTTTCCTGATACACTCAGGACATACGGACAGTCTCATGGAATTTTAATTCTTTAAAGTAATCTTCGTGATGTCTTTCCAGCATTCCTTCCTCTTTAGTAATGCTAAGTTACAGCCAGTAATCAAAACAATTCAAAGCAGATCTGAATTCAATAGACACAACTTCCTGTTTCTTATTCCCTAATTGCACACACTCAGTTTCAGCTGGAAAACCTACAGAATATTTGCATACACTAGAAAGAACAGAAATTTCCAGAGTTGTTTTGTTGCCCTCCACAATTTTGTGAAACTGAGATACCAGGTTGAAACTATCAACAAAAATCTGTATAACTAGAACTGAAGTTCTGAAGCAAAATGAGAACAATACCTGATCATAGAGTTCATCTGCCATTGTGGGTTTGGGGGCAGTTGTCCACTTAGCACCACAGTTGAAATAATCTTTGATTATTCGTCTATATGCTCTGTACTCAAAAAACCGAGCACGCCAAGCCATAGGCGCTTCAATAATTTCATTTCCCACCACCAACAGGATGTCTCTGGGCATGGCAGCATACATACCTGAAAGGAAAAAGAGCACTAACCTATGAGACAAATATGCTTTTCTCAGCTCTTTCGGCATATTCACTTTTCACCCTCCTTTTTACCATTACTTCTATTGAAAAGAATGGCAAAAAGCATCTTTAGCAAAGTCAGGAAACCAGAGCATAACTTGAGGTCCTTACATCCTTCAGCAAGTTTTCAAAGTGACATTTTTTTTGTTCAAAATACATGCAACTTTTGCTACAAAGCCTCACTCATAACAGGTTCATGGCTAGATGAAAGCCATCCACAATCTACAAGCTTCCACTTCATAATTTGGTTAATGGAAATTAACTAGACAAATGCTTATGAATTACTCAGACGACTTTAAAAAGCGATGATGGGTAGCAAGTTTTCCAAGTGGATCTCATTTCTTTATGTGCCATCCTTTTAAAAAGTAATAGGACAGAAGAGGAATTTGAATGAACACAGAACTAGCGCAGGAAGCAGTCCCATTAGACTTTTCATTAATGTTATCTATTCCATAATGAATTTGAATTCTACTAGAACAACTTAAGAACACATTTGACATGAAAGGAGCCTAGAGACTACGCCTGATGCAAAGCTGAGTATGAGCCAGTGTGCTCTCACTGCAAATAACCAAATCCATATGGTGCTATACAGGGAGGAATGTAGCCAGTAGGTAAAGAAACATTTAAATTTCCCTGACACTAGTGAGGATCCTCCTAGAAAACTGTTTCGAGTTTTGGCCTCCAACTCTAGGATCCAACAAAGGCCTATCAAGACAGTCGGGGAGGCCTTACAGCACATGACCTGGGAGAAGAAGTGGAGGGACCTCATCTTATTTCATGTGGCAAGTAGGGGACAAAGCAGTAACAGCCTACAACTACTTTCAGGGCCATTAAACATGACAGATGAACAATTCTTGGTAGTGGCAGTGAAAACATAGCAAGGGAATCTGGCAACAGATGCTGGTGTGGGAAGTTCAGGTTAGGTATGAGGAAAACATCTTTCATTAGGAAATCCATGCAGCACTGAAACAGGTCAGCAAACTAGGTGGAAGAATTTCCATCCCTGGAGATTTTCCAAGTCATAGCTACACAAAGCCATCACTGACCTCATCTAGCACTGGCAATAATCCTGCTCCAAGCAAGAAGGTAGACTAGATGACATCCAAAATGTCTCAGACGAGCTAAACAGACAAGGCCTTCAACAATGGAAGAACGTTTACCTGTAGACTCAAAATCAGGTGTTTTATACTTCACAGACCAGTCAATTGGATCAGGCCTCTTGACAATGACACCTTCTCTTTTCAAAATATTGCACATCTCTTCAATTTCAGCAACAGCTTTTTTTAAATGGTCTTTGGGGAAGCTCTGGCCTCCAAATTTCTGATAAAATCCCCAATACTTTTCATATGTGTTGGCCTAAAACAAAAGGATAGGTAAGTGACAAAAAATAAGTATCAGTTATTTTGGTAGAGTGAGAGAGATGCATGACACAATTCTTAATGTTCAAAGTTTCGTGTTCTCCTTTCGCTGACTTCCCATTGTTTTGTGTGTGTTACGACCCTAACATGTCATAGTGTGCCTTATATTTGATTCCTGCAATATTTTGAAGAGTTGCTAAGAATTGTTAATGTCCTGCTGATTCTTCTAAAATAAAGGGGTGGGAGAGGAGGGGGGGAAAAAAAAAAAAAGGAAGGGGGAAGCAGCAATGCTTCAGATAAATGCTCAGTTATTCCTGGTTGAGAATCCCTGCCCTGGTAACACTCTGCTGTCTTTATTTTTTGTCTTTACTCCTTCTATTTATACACACCATTAGCAAGGTTTCACTCAGATGTTTTATGATGTGCATGTGTCCAGTCATTAAACTTCTGTAAGTGCAGGTGTTAGTCTAGTTGTGAATAGCTGATGTCTTCAAAGTTTCAGCTGTATGTGCTAAGCAGGCTCACTGAACTAGCAGATAGGTTCAGTACTGCTAACAGACTGCACATGCAGCATGATGCCCCCCAAAAAATATCCTCTGAGGAACAGCAGTAAAAAAGGGAAAGCCATTCTGGAATTGGAGAAGTAAGTACACATTTCATTCCCACTTGCAAGTTTACTCTGACTTTTAGATGGGATTTTCAGGATATTTCATTTCCTAATATTTTTGGATATAGATGGATCAGTATCCATCTTATCCATCCAGCTTGTATTACTTACATTACATATAATGTAATAAATATTTCTAGAAGTCTCTTCCCCTCTTTAGCCCTAGCCCTACAGAAAGTATCATCATTTATCAAATCAAAGATAAAAACCAAGAGACATGCCTGATCTCCTTTAACAATCCAGGCTATCCACTCTATTCTCTACTATTTCTGGATATTTGCCCTCATGCTAGAGAGGTAAGATAGAAGGAAGAGAATATTCAACCTTCTAGACATCCTTAACATTTATACAGAGAGCCCAGGCAAAGGTCTCAGCATGACCATCCTGCTCCTCCAGTACTGAAGCTTCTTCCCATCGTTCCTGAAGGCATTTATTCTTTTTCTCTAAGTGAGGTCTTGGGTAATTTGATCATCTCAGACTTACCAGCTGTTCAGAAGTCACATGCAGATCATATGTAGCGCCTAGCATTCCTACAGAAACCTGTTCTGCTAATGAGACAAATTCACCCTAAGGAGTAAAGCTAGTTATTTGCAGAGCCACCCATGTATTTGAATATCATTAATTCCTAAGAGGTGCAGCTCCCCTCTTCACCAGGTGTCCTCTAGTACTGCTCTTTTTCAAACCTGAGAAATTACACTTGTCTTGCACTAATAGGATGGCATAATCTTAAAGTTACGTCAGAGTAAGGGTTAATACCATAACACCACTAATATTCCCTACCTTCTGAATAACTGAGAAAAGGGTATATGACTGGGACATCTATTTCATACCAATTCAGGGTTAAGATTTCAGGCCCTTTTGATCATGTACATACAACTCATGTCAGACTGTTCAGGAAGTACCATGGCCAGGACACAGAAGAGCTTTAAATAATCTCCTCAGTGCACCTTATAACCTACTGTCTGAGAGTATCTGAGAAACTGGAGCAGCATTTAAGAAAAACTCATTCTTTTCAGAAAGAAATTTAAGAGTGTGCCGTAAGGAAAAGATTGTCTTTAAGAAACAGCAGAATTACTCCCTATAGTTGCTATATATTTTAAACACTTCTTGTGGAAAATAATTAACATTATCAATGTTAATGATCTCGAGTGTACCTTAAAGCTAGTAATGACAGTTATTATATTTGAAACAGAAATTCAGATCAAAATGCTTTTTGCCTAATTTGGTAGTAAACACCAACCCCCTCCAGCTTCTCACTCAAGATAACATGATCAGTGGTAATAATACCTCTTCACCAAAAATGCATTACTATTCACAAAATATACTGAAAAACACTGCAGAGTACAAAGCTATAAAGCTCGACTGTTTGACTGTCAACTGCTTCAGAAGAATACATATGAACTGTGAGATTTTTGACCAAGGTGCCAATTCAAAAAAGGGCATCTTCGTAATTAATGTAGTTGTTAACCTCCTAGTTCAGATTTCCCACGTTTCCCAATAGTGTATTTACCTCTACAGAATCTACATAGCCCCTTTTAAGCTTCCAAAAGGATACGCAATAAAGTGTCAGCTTATTAATATTCATCAGATATGTAGGGCTCCCTATTCAATTCACTCCTTCGTCCTGCTTATGGCAAGCACATCATTCCCACATCACGGCAAAAAGACTTGTGTATACCAAACCCACATCTTAAAGTACAGCAGAGCACGTAATGCAGCTGTGCTTCCTGCACTTCAATATTTTGTAAATAAACATGCATACAATCTTAAAACACAACTTAGAAGTACCTCAAAGCAAGTATTTACTAAACTGTTATAATTTGAGATGTGTTTTTTAAAGCATCTCAGGTCCAAAGCCTCAATTTTTCCTTATACAACTCAAGTTCACTACTTTTAAACTGCAGTTTTTATAACCAATGACCCTCATTCGTACTTGGCAGAAGGTGTGTGGTACATATCAGCCCTAGTATTGCTACTTACAGGGACAGTAACAGGGGTTTCTAGCTATTGTATTACACACCACACACATAGCACGCCTTACCTTTCAGCCACATAGAAATTTGAACAATAACTGAATCTATTAATATCTTTCAGTATTGGCAAGGTAGGATATGGACTACTGGTGGATTATTCAGCAACACCCCCAGGTAAAGTTACTGTTGCAGAGCCCAATTAAACTTTCATCAGTCCTACCAACTATCTCAAAAGCCAGAGTGTGTACTTTGATAGCATCAGGGCTGTATTACTAGATCAGATTGTATATATTAGAGAGTCTCTCTACTACTGACTTCTATTAAAACAGCTAGTTCAGTTGAAAGTGGAAAGAAAAACCATATCCCTCACCAACATGGCTATGCTGTAAACTTTCACACATGTAAACAACTAGTTTGAAAGAAGAATCCTCAAGACTAAACACCACACCTTGTGCGCTGTAAAGCTTAAGCAAATTGTATATGTGAAAACCACATTATTTCCTATTTAAGGTTGTATTTTTTATTGTTTACCTTAACCTCCACAGAAAAAGGTGGGACACAAGCATTTTCAGCTCTTCCCACAATGACCTCTTCCAGTGGGTCCCATTCATTGTATGAGCAAACAGGACAGTCCTTAGGCACAGGGCTAGTAGCCTTGTTGTCATCAGCAGCACAGGTGTTCTGGGAGGCTGTAGCTGCCTGGGTGCTCTGGAAAGATCGCTGCACCCATCCTGTAAAGACTCTTCCAAGCTTAAAATAAAAAATAAGAATGAAAATTATGTTTCCCTTACAAAAGACAAAACGCAATGGTTCAGTCCACAAGTGCCTTACACTCTAATCCCCAAGCAACGTACATTATTTGGAGCATTAACAGAACACAGTGTTTGCACAGCCAGACTAATTTATTGACAGCCTACTAGATGCTTAAAGGACAACGCGCCTTTCAAAATACACTCAGGTCAGACGGGCAACGACACAGGAGCCCAGCACTGCCCGTGGCGACGGGAGCCACTGAACTCTGCGCCGCTGAACCGGGAGGATGCGCGGCTGAGCCCCAAAGCAGCCTGCCCCGGCCCCGCGCCCGCCCACCGCCGCCCGCAGCACGCCCGCATCCGCCGGCGCGGAGGGGCCGCACGGGGCCTCCTCCCGACGGGGCGTCCTCACCGCCCGCCCCCCGAGCCCGGCGGCGGATCTGCGCGGCACCAACCCGCGAGCCGATGTAATGCGCCGCTTCGGCTCCCCGGCTTCCCCCGCGCAGGCACCGCACTCGCAGCATCTCTGCCGGCGGGACAGCTCCGCACCGCTGCGCGCCCGCCGCCCGGCCCGCTGCCTTTATAGCGGCCCGCCACGCCCCCCGCCCCGCCCGTTGGCTGCGGGTCGGTGTGAAGGAGCAGCGGGAGCCCCCGGGCCCCAGAGCCAGGCCCTGGGCGGCGCAGTCCGGCGGGGCGGGGCGGACCCCAGCGCTGGCGGCTTCTTCCGACGTGCCGGGACCCCACCGCCACAAACGGCTCTTCGGCAGCGATTTAACTTTGAAGATTTCCAGTCGGGTTTAAGTTTCTTCCCTAAACGTGTACTGAAGGCCATCGTTCAGTTATTTTTAGCCATCAAATATGCACGTTCTTCATTAAACCTGTAGTAGACAAAAGAAATTCCAATTTCACCAAAAATTCCAATTCCTATGTTAAGAATTAAGATTTTTAGACTACAACCTAAAGATTTTGTGATTTGCGTAAAAATATTTTAATTCTTTAGTTATTGAAAGTGTGTTTTAATGATATCTCAAACCCTTAATTTCAAATTCTGCCTGCTTAAAAATGCATACTGTAATATGATGAAAAGTCATCTTAAAATCTAAAATGGTTAGCTTACACCAATACTTACTTACACTTTTTTCCTCCTGCAAAATCTTTCCATGATAAAATCAACAGAAGTAGGTTCAAAAATACTATCTCAACAGAACTGCACTTTACAATGAGGAATCTGTTTGCTACCAGCTCTACTCCTTCAGCCTACCCTTCATTATCCAGCACCAGTGCAGCGGGGCATGGCTGTGAACAGACATGATATATGTATCATGCATGACTCCTGTAACATCACGGGCAGTGCTAGTGAGCTCAGCAGACACATCTATGGCAGGGAAAAGGTAAACATCACTAGTATGAATGTGTGTTAAAACACAAGCTACAGTCCTAGAATACAGCAAATCAGCTACAGTATAAAAATGCCTTAGATATACAAGTAAGCAAGTTTTATTCTACTGGATAATGAATCATCCAGCAGTTTGCCTTTTTGGCATGGGTAAACACTACATCTTCCCAGGAAAAACAGGACAGTGCGAATTCTCTGCATGAATTTGCACAGTTCTCAGAGAAAAGTTAATTATTTTAGTTGGTATGATATCAAGCATGCTTTACCATGTTTCATGACCGCACATCTTTTTCATAACTAAGTTTGTTAGGACTAATTTGTAACATAACTGCCTTAAACACTATTCTTGTACTGAAAAGGATACAAGGATATTCTTTTTAGTTTCAAAAAGGAATTTTCTTCATGGTGCTTAATTCCTAGTTATCAATTTTTGTCATCTATTTAATTAAATAAAAAAACAAGTTTATGCTAGTTCTGCTCAAATGCTTGTTATTTGATTCAGTTTATTTTGCTAAGGTCACTCTACTCACATTGACCTTCTAAAAAAATTAATGATTGGCTTGTGGCTAAATCCAAAGGTCTTGCTTCTTTTTCTATCCTTCTCAACTTATCAGCTAGCTTTGGACCTTTGGATCATTCTTTATCAACTCAGTTTACACAGTTTTTCTGACTCTGCACAATACTTCTTTTCCTACTTACTACATATGTTTGATGCTTTATAGGGTCCCTAAAATTGTCCTCATCATCATGACAATGAGCTTTGTGCTGAATGCTCTACCATTTTTTTTATTTTTCTACTGCACTGCATTTTTTCTGCTTACATTTGTTTCAGTAAAAACATTCTTTGCCGTATCTCAAAGGTCTGTTTCTTCCTTTCTTAGGGGTAGTTCCTCCTGCACATAAGCCAATCTTCATTTAAGTACAATCAAAGCAGAAATTCTTTCCTTTTCCTAACTGGCACATTTATGGTCTGACCTTGAAACCTTTACTCGTGGTAAATAGCATTTTCCTTGTACCAGTCATTTGACTCCCAGATTGCCCTCACATGGGCCTTGATACCTGCAGTGCTATCAATGCACTAACCATCTAAAATGCACTCCAGTGGTATCCCTACGCTTCTTCCATCACTTGACCATCTTCTGGGTCACTTGAAAAAAAAATCACATTTTTCTCCTTAAAGCAGTCACTTATATTTCTCTGCTTACATCTTTTTATTCCTTAACACCTAATACAGACTTCCTACAGTTTCCATGTATGGTATATGGAAGTCTCATTCCTCACAGTTCCCTCTTTGGCATCAAAATGAGAGTCCTCCTGCTTTTTGTATACTAGGTAGCTCTTTATATCTTCTTCCTCTTCTACAAGAAGGGCTTGATCTACCAAAGTACATTTTAAGAGTGACATGAATCATGGAGCACACCACCAGTAATGATTATTCAAATGTAAATAAAGCCAAGTTCATTCATTCAAATATGAGAAAGTTACTTAAACATGTGGTTGATTATGCAGGTACTAAGCAATTTGGATCAAAAAATCTTATTACAAAGATCACATCATTAGTGTGATTACACACAATTGCTAGAATTATTATAACACTTTGAAAGTTCAGCTCACTACCCAAAAGCTTGACAATTATTTTCAAAATTATGTGCTGATCTAGTAAAGATATTTTCTTCCACTGCAAACCTCACCTCAGTGTGGAATTTTAACTTGAAACAGAAACAGGAGCTTCACGTTGCTATTGCTGAGATCTGGCCTACAAAGATTAACTAGCAAGTTGTTTGGGTGGTTTGGTTTTTTTTTTAATGGGGCTCTATGCATTTTTGGTAATATTCTGTCCATCATTTTTGAATGACATAAGGTGCCTTACAAGCTTATATAAAACCATCTCGTTCTGATAACTAAGTAAATCATTTAAAGCAATGTGGTTCCAGTTAACAAAGAACAATGTTCTGGCCCAACAGCACTAGAGAATAAGATATTAAGTAGTAAATTTCTAGTTTAAAACCATAGAATTAGAAAAAGCAACAGGAGAAATGCAGTAGAGAGAAGTTATCCTTGGCAACAAGACCAGTGTTAGCAAAGATCAAAGTATAAACTCAGCTGTTTTACGACAGTATCTGGTCTCAGTCTCATGTATCTTTTTCTCTAACACGTATCTATTAGAGAAACAGAATTCTCAAAGGATTATACTGCTGTTCAAATGTGAATTTCTATCTGTCCAGGACTCGAGGTCCTGCCTTTCAGAGCAGACGTTGTTCGGATGTGTAATGTGGTATAGCAACATGCCTGAAGCACTTGAGGGACATGATGTTTAAGGTTAAGGAACAGCTTATTCTGTCTTACCAGTATTTCTGCTATATTACTGATTAAAGTGATTTAGTATAAGATATCTGGTGTGAGCTGGTCTTAACATTTACATATATTCAACAGTTTTTATGTATCCTTACTTTTACTTTACTTACAGAAACTTATTCTGTTGATTTCAGTTCCTTCTAGTGCCTTGTCAAGGATACCGCTTGCTAAATTCCAACAGTCTACACCCACAAGAAGAGAATTTGGGACAGCAAATCTTATCTGTTAGCTATCAGGAACAACTTGGAAGAATCCAGCATACTTCTTAGAAAGCAAGTTTCAGACTTCCTGAAGTTCAGCAGTCTGGACTGTTCAGGCTGGTAAGAATAAATGCACCTCAAAATATTAAAATTACTTTTTTTTTTCTCCTTTAAGCTCATAATTTTGTTGTCAATGCTGAACTCTAAAAACAGGCAAAATATTTTGTTACACATAATTAAAACAATTTCTGTAATTTAACATATTTTACTTTAACTTGTGACCTATAACAAGAGATGAAAATCAATGTACTATTTTCAAAGTCCTTTGAAAGATATTTCCATTTTAATGAAATAATATAAAATCCTGCTTTATCATTCTTCACACTGAAAAGATATAATTAGATTTTAATCCCTTATCCCACCAAACAAGCTATATATGTAAAATGGCAGGAAATTCTTTCTCCCTGATCCCAGTTCCACCAAAACCAATTTAATCTTTAAACGTGCTGACAAACTCTATATGGCTTCTGCCTATTTTATCTTTTATAGTTACTGAAGGACAAATCCTGTAGTTTTCCCCAAATGCCAATTCTAAGTACTTTTTGGAAGATTTTCTGTTCTTCCTTGTCAGGACATCTTCACTGTGTGACGTGCTGAAGTGCCGAATTCTCCATCAGACTGAATGCAATCTGCTACAATGGAGTTTTGACTACAGAATGAAATACTTACTCCTATGAGTAAAAGAACTAAGTAAAACTGATTTCCTTTCTTTTTGTGCAATTCATATGGTAAATGATAAATCATAAGCATAAATTGGATGGTATTTACCATAATCAGAGATCAGAATTTATAAGGAATCTCCATTATGTGGATACACCAGTATCTAATAGCTCTGCAACCTTTCTGCTAGTTGGGGCACTTAAGGGGTCTTTTTATTCCTATCCAGCTAGCTATTATCACGGAACTTGAAGGAACTTAATACCATTGAGACCTATGACCCTTTCTCAAATTTGTCTGAAGTAGCCAGCAGGTTCAAGTTACAGGGAGGGGAAGGAGAGAACAGACACAGACATATATGCACATACACAACCCATGCTCATATAACCTTATGGTCTTAGGAAGCAAGATTAAAACCTTCCTTGTCTTTAAGAAATCAAAAGACGAAAAAAGTTCTCCTGTTTGAAAGCAGATGACTTATGTAGATGGTTTCTGTATGAACCTTAGGTAGCAATAGATCAAAATTTTCTAAGATTAGCAGCACACTGGTATGATTCAATTTTTAGTGTATTATTTCATTTCATTCTATTTATGCAAACATTGCTCTTCATATCTTTCTGTTAAAATGTCTTTAAAATTTCATTGCAAAATACAATCAAATCACCTATACAATCAAAATGCATTTCAACACATGCAATTCAAAAGCACATATCAATATTAATATGCATTGCACTAAATTTCAAGCATTTCTGATAATTTAGGAAATAATTTAACTCCTTTTTTGGGAACCAGGTAGCTGGAATACTAGAAGGCTGTAGAGAAACACAGTTATGTATCCCCACTCAAAACAAGGCTCACTAACTGAGCAAAGGAAACAGTAGAGGTAGTAGAGGTGCATATATGTGAAGGGCAGGACGCTGGCCAGCAAGGAGATAGAAGTTGCAATTGAAACAGCAAACGCAATGACAGAACTCTGGTGAGATAATCGTTCGACAAAACTTTTGGCTTAAAAGTAGTAAAAAAAAAAAATAAATCTTTGAAACTTTGAGCAAATAAAATAGTCTTTGTTGACCGAATCCACCAGATTTCAGGAAGACAGGACTTTCCACTGTCCTTCTGGCTACTCGCAAACCACGTTACATCATAGAAATGACTGATTTAATAATTAATTTCTTTTCCTAACAGAGCTTGCAGAAATCCACATTCTGACTAGCTACACTGTATGTGCACATAAACATGAGTAAAAACATACATATAAATATCTGTTTTAATTTTAGATGTCATGTTTCTATTATAGAAAGGTGACAGAGCTGAAGAAAGTTCTATGAAGGCAAAGGATTTGGTGATCATAATCCATGACATTTTACACTCTGTCATTTCCAGAGGCAGGGCAGTGCTGACTACTGAAAAACGCAGGAGGTTCATGCAGCAAAAGGCACATCGCTTGGTGGGATAGATTTCATTCAGACCACTATTTCCATGTATACAGTAACATGATCTGCCAACATTTTCTAGGGTCAGTACTGTGACAATACTTTCTGTCAGGGCTGCCAAGTGAACTTCATGGCTCTAGGACATTTGAAATCTCTTGAATCTCAAATACATGCTCTTGCGACATAGCCTGTTGTACATTAGCATTTAAAATTTGGAAACTGCTTCACATCTTTCTTGAAGAGTATTTATAGAAATTATTAATATAACTTTGCTGTGCCCCAGAAATAACAACTGCATCCAGTTTTCTTTTCACTCCCACTGGAATTAAAATTGCAGCCGTATCATATACGTCTGAACAACAGTTTCAAAAATTCTGGTTCCTTTAACCATTGTGGCAACTACAAGTAAGCTACTGGCCTCCTAATGTGAAGCGGTTTTGCATGATTTTTGTGGCAATACTTAGCATTTATTCCACTTTTTTTCTTTCTTGGAAGAGACAAGAAGCCTTGGCTCTCCAATAACCTCTTATCCTTCCTAAGCGTCCAGGAGAGGATGGCCCAATGCACCAAAGTTATTAGACCTCTATTTACTTTAGGGAGAATGCTACAAAAACCAGCTTTCCTCGGCTGCTTTCTACACTGAACCACAGAATACCTTGAAGAGACTCCCCGACAAGAGGAATAAGCCACAGAACCTCAGTGACTCTCTGCAGTTTCTTGAGCTTTTGAATATTCCCTTTGACAGACAAGCACTTCCTCGATTACTGTTTTCTAGTATGTGCATGCAGTTTATTCCTGTGAAAGAGGCTGGAGTACCCTTAGACTAAGCTAGATGGCAGATCTCGTCTGTTCAGTTTGCTACTACTCACTAAATAAGGCTGTGAGAATAAAGCCTCTTTCTCCCCCCTTCCTCCCTTTTTCTAAGAAAACACAGTTCTCTGATAAGCACATTCCATCACTTTATGCTCTCGTTGACAGCAACTATGAATGTTGCTCATACTGTAATGCCTCTTAAAAGTTTGCTGAGTAGAAGCTTGCCTTGATGGTAGGATAGGAACAAGTTATACAAGCAGAGTTTGACTCGAGTGTCTCCTTCAGAGGATTTCATACATACATTGTGAGTTGTATGCTGAATCTGATTCAAGCCTAAAGTTAGTGGCTCAAAAACAACACTGGATTTGGGCACATGGATGTCATTTACTCTTCCATCACAAATGAAAAAAAATGCCAAAGTCAAAATTTAGTGGAAAGGGGTAATTCTAAATTCTCCTGAGGTCAAGGCTCAGCTAAGCTTTCTGCTTAATCCTTACCCTTTCATCTCCCCTTGGCCACTTCAGTTCTTGGCAGGTAACAAGCCTCTGCAGAGAGGAGGGAGCAAGCAGCTTGCTTGCAAGGACTGGAACACCTGTACTAACCTATCTGAACTCTGAATTAACTTCTGCTGCCATAGCTCTGGAGTGAGTTTGGCTGTGTATCTGTAATGAACTAAGAGAAGTCAAAATCTATTTATGGGATGGAAACATTTTCTCAGCTCCATGAAAAAGAATGGACCAAGGCTCCCTTTCGAGTTTCTGTGTTAGGAGATGAGAGAATTCCTGAGCTTTGACAGCTCCCTTCCCTGATCTTGAAGAACACATCTGTTCTGATGAATCCCGACCATATCCATCCAAGGAAGATGAGAATGGGCTCAGTGCCAAGAATCTAGTTACCATCCGACACCAGGAATCTCTCACATGTCGCTGTAGAATATTACAGTTTTGTTCCTAGAATTTCATACCAGTTGCTTCTAACACCTCTGCAACAGAAAGATGAGTCTCACTATGATTCAGACAGCTTCACCTAGAATTTCTTTAGCCAGTCATAAATGAGCAGAGAGCTAATTCTAAACTCATCACTCAATACAAAGTAGTTTAAGATTTTTAACTTCAATAGCCTAGAAACAAACACGGTATGGTAAGGAGATTTGGTGGGCAATTTTCTAGAAAAACAAGTTCTTAGTTGCAAAACGCCAGTTTATTAAAATGGAAAAGTTTCACTAAGAGGTTTTAGATCAAATAAATTTAGGCAGAATAGAGGAAAGGTTCCCTTTCCTTCTTCCACTTTCTGCTCCAGTTTTCCATACAGGCTGCTGGGAAGACAGATACGGTCTGCTGTGAGTGGTACATGCATGCTACAAGCCTTCTGGCTTTGCAGCAAAATGGTTAGATCTCCAACTAGAGCTACTAGAGGCTTTTGAAGACCAGGTCCCCTCTCAAGATAGCATATATGCTTCTAACCAGTGGGCTAAACTACTAAGTCATGATATGCAGGACGGAGTACCTAAGATCCATAGTTATTAATTGCATACATAGTAATAGTATGTAATTTCATGCTACCCTACTAACACACCTCTCATCTTCTGTGGAGTGTAGCAGATCTCCTTTATGTCTACACTGTTAGATATCTATATGTGCAGGATACAGATCTGGATTATCTATGCAGTTTTGTCTAACAAGTCATGGCATGTTTATTCACAGCCGGGTTGCACCTTTTTTATCTTTTAAAAGCAGTGTCATTAACATAAAGGAATGTAAAAGAACTTGTGACAGAGAGCAGCAAAGTAAAGGCACCCTGTAACATCTAGATTTCTCACTTTTTGGAGTGACCTGGATAATCCATCAGACAAAATCTTCTCGGAAATTCCAGGGTCACAGGAGCGGTTCACTCTCTTTGAAGGAGACTTTTTTGGAGGTTGGTGATTGTAAAGTATTTCAGTGAACAGAGGTGTCAAATCAGCTGCAGATTGGACCAGCAAGTCAGCTCACCTAGCTGACCTACTAGAAATCCTGATGCATGACAAACTTGTAAGCATCATCCCTCAGAAGTGGGGAAAGATCTGGAAAAATACCAATAAACTGCTGATGTTAGCACAGTTTAAATGGTGCCAGAGCATGTATTTCACTGACCTTCATCTCCTGAACCTCTGCCAGACAGGGTGGACAAAAATGGAATGGCTTGAACTCTGCCGTGAGTAGGTTCAGTGATTTATTTCTCCATAGACTATGAACTTGGTTCTTACATTTACAAAAATGATTTTGCCTGGTTAATAGACACCTTGCAACCCTTCCCAAGTGGGAAGGGAACAGAAGGAGAATTTGAGATGCAGCATGTAGGGAAGGGGGATCAAGCTGCTGCTTATTATCCCCTTGTTCCCTCCTTTGCATCGGTCCTAATATTGGTACTAATACGACCCCTTGATGAGCCAGTTTTACTCAGTGAGTCAGCAGAGAACTCACCCAGCAAAATACACTTTTCTGCTGGCTTAGTGAGCTGAATTCATCACTGAAGTGTCCAAAGAGCACAAGAGCTGGAGCAAGGGAGGCAGTGGAGCTAGGAGGCCACGTAAGGGGGGTGGGAAACAGAATCACCCCTTTTGGTAGCACCAATGAATTAGATCAGGTCAACCTGTCTCATCTGATTGCAACCCTACAGAAGCACTGGGGTAATACTGCAAATAAACCTTTAATAGCAACTGTAGTAGCTGTGAATTTGAAAATGGGACAGAAAGGCATTTGAAACTCTAAACTGACGATTGAAGACTTCAGTTTAGCAATCCTAAAAACTACCCAGTTGGGGCTTTCAGTGGGAAGGGTCAGGTGAAACAGGTAAGAAAAGAACAAATCCAGCTGACCCATTACACAGGTTCACTGAAGCCACAAGTCATCCACTTTGAATCCCATCTCTCTGCCATTCATCAGTAATTAGGGAAGTGGTCATCTGTGGAATGATTACTGTCACTTGAGCTAGCTAGAATGGATCATGCTGCCTTGTACCATTACAGTGAGGTCTTCCATCAAACCATTAAAAAATAGAAAATGGAAGAGAAAAGAGAGGAAGCTGTCTGCACAGAAAATACTGCAGCCTGGAGCATCCCGTGGTTAGCCAGCATAAGGAGTGCAGGGCTTTCCCACGCTCCCTGTCCACGTACCTTCCCCTTAAACTAACAGAACACACAGCTGGAATCCCAATTTAATACAAACTTCCAGTTGCTTGTTACCCTCTGGCGACATCTCCTGGATCAAAGCAAGATATCCCTGACTGCTGGTAAACCCTGCAAAGCCTCGAGTGTCTGAACCTGCGGCATGGAAATCTCTTTCCCAAGTCTAAGGAGCTTGAAAGCATCCTACAACGTTTAGCTTTTCCTTATTTTTTCCTTCCTTTCCTGCTCTGTGGATAGTGCACTCTAGAGAGTGTAAGTCAAGGTTTTTAAAAAATCACGGTGCAAATAGAGAGCAAAATTGTTTACACACTACTGAGGACAGCATATTTTGTCAAAATGGTTCTAGCCTACCAGCTATAACCCCTCCACTATTAGGACTGGTAAGGCAAAAGTTGGCATTTTTCTTTACCACAGTCTAAAAACCAGAGAGTTTCATGTTATATGCCTACAAGATTTATTTGAAATTTTAATCTATAATTACACAACGTTTCCACCAGTAAAAGCACAGGAATTTTCTCAGTGGTCATTGCCACTGCTTACATATTGAACAAAATATCATGTAGTATTGCATATGAATAAGCAAACTTTGGTTCTCTTTCTACCTGGAGAGGTCTTAAGGACTAATCTCTTTTACCTGTTAAACAATGGCTTGCAGAGGACAACAAGGCAGCTGAAGGCCACACTGAATGCTACACTCTGGAAAGCTTGGGACACTGTAGAACTTAATTAGTTTTTTGAAGGCACTTTTTTTGAGCATCATCACCTCTTCAGGCAGCCTGGAAAGAATTCTGGCATTTGCATGAGACTCCTTCTTGTCAGTGACTGCTGCTTTGGGGTTACATTGCTCAAGACTACCAGTCATTGGCACACTGTTGCAGCTAAGAGAACGTGCTGTCTTTTTCTTGCCTTGAACAGATAAATAACTGAATAAAAAAGAGGTTAACTTATGTTTGGTAACATCTTGGACATCTTCTGGAAAACAGTCATCTAGAGGATCCCTTTGTCCTTCCACTTGTTGACTAACCACACACGTACTGAGACTTGCTGCTAACTTCTTAGGCTGAGCTACTATTTTTCTGGAAGGTGTTTTGTATTTTCCTCCATCTAGGCAAAGCTGAGAAGCGTTACTAATGGCATCAGAACTAGGCTTAACTATCATATTAGGGATTCTTGCCCCATCACCAGAACTGATGCGGAGTAACCCATAATTCTGGCTAACGATATGGGCTGCAGTGTGTTGAATTATGTTCCAGTCTTGCAGAATATCTTCCCTGGTTGTGAACTGAGATGTTACAGTAAAGCGAATGATGAACTTGTCATGAATGGTTGCTGGAATCAGGAAGAGCCTGCCAGAACTGCTTAGTTCTTTCAGGAGTTTTTCTGTCAGCCAGTTGGGACCCTGTTTTAAATACGAATAAGAAAAAAAAATACTATAGTTAGAATTTCCAGTGACATCCAAATGTCTCTAAGAATCCCAGCATCACAAATTCTTACATGAAAGTTTATTCACAGTTCTTAATGTCTGGGGAGAGATCAACTGTGGTCAGTTCATTCCAGAGACACGCAAAAGACCCAATCTTTACCTTTAAACGAAATACAACCAGTCCAAGATGTCTCTTGGCAGGAATTTCAAAGATTGGATCACTTTTAACCAACGATTCAAAGAATTTGGCTGTTTCAATACCCTATAATTAAGGAAAAAAGTAGTTATGTATTGATTTGTCACAAACCCACTGTAAGACACTAAATTAAGTAGTTAAAAATAATTCCTTTTCTTACTAAAACACATCATTCCAATGCAGGAATGGCAGCAAACAGAAGAATGACAACAAAGTTAAGATTTTTGAAGTCTGTCTCTATTTGCCCAAACCCTGGACAATGAACAAGAGTAACTGGACTACGCATAGGAATGTTCTAGAAGAAAGTTTGAAAACAGAATGTGCCTTCTACAGATTAGAGTCGTTTTGCAGCACCACTGATCCACAATACAATCCCTTGTATTGACACTCCATCAAAGATGTAAGCCTGTAAATTTTCATAGCAGTGGGTTCAGCCATCCATCACAGCCTGCCTCCCAAACAGCTGCCACTTTGCCTCAAAGAAAGCTTCTACAGATTAGTACTCAGTAACGTGCAGAAGGCATTAACTTACTGAGTCACTTTCCATTGCCTATTGCTTCCAAGAAGGGTACAGGAAAAGTTTTGTCATTTGTCACAGAGTCAGTCTTTACAGATTACTTGAGAGTAAAATCAGCATGCATTTAGCATTCACATGCGAGCCTTGTATGAGAGAGGATTTCTGTTACTTGTCTTTGCATCACTGAATTTATTAAACTCAGCTCCCAATAAATGAACGTAATACATTTATGCTTGCATTGTTAATGCACATACATGTCGGACATGAGCTTGAAGCTTTTTCACCCCAAATGAACGAATCACAAACCACAGCTTCAAAGAACGAAATCGACGACTCAGTGGAATTTGCCAGTGCTGTGAAAACACAACAGTGTATCAGTGAGTGCAAACACAACAGAGAGGAGTGTCCCCTTACACTGCTATGTCTGTTGCTTCAGACTCAGGTCAGAAATCTACACTGACACAAATAATTGCATATTACTGAAAATCTGCTAAGCCTAGTAAATAGCCATCAAAGAAACACTATGTCTACATTTTTTTCCAATTATTTGCAAAAATAAGATTTTTTGCTATTCCCCGTAATCTATGGCCTAGATATGCTTAGAGTTTTTAGTTAATTACCAGCTAATAACAAAGTCTTTTTGCATTTAAAGAGTATTATCAATTTAAGATGTGTCCATTTACACGTTAGGACTGAGTGCTCACTTCAGTTCCTGTGGTTTGCATATTTAAGTGCCATCCTGAACATTAGTTTTCCCAAACCAGCTATAAACAGCGGGAGTTGAAATAGGGGTAGATCCTTCCAGAGGAAGTAACACCTACTGCATGGAAAAGAGTGACAAAACATGTAAAAGAATACTTCTAGGGAGCTACACAATTGCATGCAGGGTCCTATTTAACCACAAGAGGGACTCATTGATATATTCCACCCCCCTCTACACTCACGTTCTCTAGTGAAAAGCATTACTGATTTAAAGAAAACAATTATCTTTTCAGGACTAGGGTGAGATCATAGCAGAAACAATTGGCAGTGAATATTCTTTTGTTTTACTGGACTGAAATCTGCTGCATCTAAAGTGAAATGCCTCTTAGCTCTCCTAGGAATGCCTTAGTCTGAAGAAAACCAATTCATTCTACTGCTGTTTCAGAGCATGGTGTTTCTATTGCTTACTCCTTTCTCTTTTTTTATTCTTGTATCAGAGACACAAGAAAACCAGCCAAAACGCCATCAGCAGGAATTACTTCAGCAACATGATGCACAGAAATGACCCTTCTAACTAAAATGGCAAGGCTAGATCCCAATCTGTGTAAAAATCTTAAGTACTTCAATATCTGAAAGCAATTTTATAATTAATTTTCATAACCAGGGCTCACTTCAAAGTTTTACTATTTAATCTGCATGAGGATCTCAGTATAATTTGGTTTATGCTTTTATGTAATAAGACCAGCTATAAGATAAGCACACTCCAGAGTGTGAGGAATTTTGCATTCTGTTTGAACATTTTATAAGCAATTTAAAATATCAACTCAAATAACAACTTACCATGAAATCAACAGCAGCTCCTGAATTGGGATGTCTGAGGTAGACAGGGTTAACACTGAAGGTTTGATGTAACTTGTATTTATCTTTAACCCTGTCAATTGTAGAATGAACTGTATTTAGCAAAGAATTGCGCAGAGGAAGATTTTGTAATTTGCATGTTATCCTTTTGGTGTTGTGTTTTGCCTTTACTCACCAAAATCCAGTGCAGTCAAAATGAACCATCATCCATTTAGAAGGGTTAAAAGTAAAGGAATCTGCGTATTCAATTCCATCCAAGAACAATCGAAATTCGGGACATACAAATGCTGTTCCTGCATAGGCAGCATCAATATGAAGCCAGAGTCCCTCAGCATCACCTGTTGGAATTGAAATTGTTGTTATGTGAGGGACATAAGGAATCAAAGAACATGCTTAATCTCTCCTCTCTGAAAACTAGGTGCATGTTTTTGCAGGAGGTGGACAGGCTGACAACAAAATAGCAAGCAAGACAAAAAATTGACAATCTAGTTTTATTATAAAGCTGTGGATCTAAAATATAGGATAATGCTGAAATCAGATGGAGTCTATAACAAAATTCACTAGTCTATATTTCATAAGTGAAGTTTTATAATGTTTGATTTCTGCCACCTGCCTTTTTACTAAGTGAAATTCCCCAGTATGATGGAGTTGCACAAAGCTAAAATCAAGACATGGCGGCAAGCAAAAAGGACACAGAGATAGAAGCCACACTCCGACCCATAAGAGAAAGTGCTGAAGGTCTTCAGCAGCTACTTCTCAGAATTTATGCTGGAATAGAATCTGCAACCATGTCAAATTTACCTATTGAACTGGTGGCTACAAAGGATGTCCTATCAAACACTACCTTCAAAACTCCTTCACTAGGTTAAATATTTATGTATCCATCCTACAACAGTACTGCACTCTGTCCCATACAGTTTGTATTCCATGAATAGCCACATTAAAGACTTAGTTGACAAATTTCGTCCATCTTGAATAGAATGTATTTTAGCATCCTAATCTAGATCTTACAGAAATCACTGCAAAGTCTTGCGCCGACTCCACTGATCTTTGAGACACATCTGAAAAACTCAGCTGACTAGTGTTTCTACTCTCCTTGGTCTTGGCAAGGTACATCTTTTCTGTACTATGATAGTTTGAAGTCAGGAAGAAAGGACACTTACAAATTGGACCCAGTTCTGAGAGATTGTCAAAAGCACAGACGCCAGTTGTACCCAAAGTTGCACAAACCTAGAAGAGAACAAACCTGTTAAGATGGCATTTTTTTAATAAATGGATGCAGCACTTTAGAAGTGGAGAGGCTATCATATATAGCTGAAATGATATTAAATTTTTTTTGTTCAATAAAATAGAAATTCTTGTATACATTTTAACCTTCAGCTAATGTATTTTAACACAATAAGAAATGTTTCAGGTGTAATTTTATGTTGACATAAAGAATACAACACTGTGTCAATAACCCCAACCAGAAAGTTGAACGTACAAAGACTGGCACTAGGCCTTTCTTTCTGTCTTCTGCAATGGCTTTCTTCAAAGTTTCACCTCTGAGGGAAAAGTTCTCATCCACAGGCAGAAATTTCATCTTCACAAGAGAAATCAAGCCAGCCTTTTCTACAGAAGAATGCGCCTTTAAAAAAAGAGAAACAGTAAGAAAGCAAGCTCTGAGGCTGAACAGCTGAGGTATGTTATGGCCTTATAAAAGACACTGGTTGCATAAAAAGCAGAGATAAGGTCCTTATTATAATCCATATTAATACAAGTCTGAAAGTTTCTTCTTTGTGAATAACTAAAAGAAATAATACACTGTAATTCCAAGGAATGCATATGCTCCATTTATTTAGGTACTGGTCTCTAAAATGTAATAATAGGCATCCTCACCTTGTGTTTGGAGGACCATTTATCAAAACTCAGATCTTAATGGACCCTCTAGAAATGGATCAACCTCAATTTATTCCCTCCTCCCTGCCATAAGAAGATAAAAACCCCTGAAGTGTGCCTACTTCTGGGCTGGGGTAGACCAAAACCCCTCACAAGAAAAAACCCTTTTAGTTATACTAAGAGAGAAGCAGCATGAGTGTCTCTCCTGTTGCAGTTTTCATAGGGGAATACAATTGTTCAGTTCAGGAACCAAAGGATGGAACAGGTATGCAGGCAGAGTCACAGTCCCATGTAGATGTTTCCTCCAAGAACAAGCAGAGACACCTGGAGTGGAGACCACAACCAGGAGCAGCACTGAGGTAATGCCCTGAGCGTGCCTGTCTCTGAGCAGAAGGAGGCTATGAAGAAACAAGAGCTGAAGCATCACGAGATCAGCACCTAGTTACTGGAGCGAGGCTTTGTGAAAAACAGGAAGGAAGTGCAGAAATGAGTCACCTGAAACAGTCTCTTGAGGACTGCCAGGACCCTACAAAACCTCATCTCACACTGATTTCGTTTCCCTATCTGCAGAAAGCAACATCAGAGGGATTTGTTCATGCTTGTGAGGCATTCGTGTATGTATTTTTCTCTTGGTACAGAAATGCGAGTTCACATTGTATGGTCTGGGTGAGACAGCAGAAGCGAAATTTGTTTACTTTGTAACCATAAGAACCTACTTGATCAGATGCGTAAGCGATGAGGCGAGAATTGAGTGAGGACTCATCAGTGTCTGGCTCTGAAAGCTTCATCTCCAGAATTTTGTTTTTCCTTGCTGCTAGCAGGGCAACCAAGGTTGATTCACTCACAGTGCTCTGCAAAGACATTGCTCATTTACTGCAACATATTACTACTTTATTGCTATTTTGTCAGGGATTTACTGAAGTCATTGAAGTGCTCAGCTGCCCACCCCCCCTCTTTTATTTCTACTCCTCAGTGGAAAGTCACTAGCTGATGAGCAGCTCTCTGGGCCAGCAACACAAAACAAAGCCTTTTAACTGCTGTATATTTTTAATGTGCAGGACCGAGCTGGGAGGAGTAAATAAATCACATTGTCCTTTTGTTCTTCTACAGCTAAAACGTAGTATCTCCCATAAAAATTACAAACGTGAGAAAAGCTCCTTATGACAGCACAGAGCCTCAGGACTGATTCCAGAGGACACTTGCTTAGGTCTTATGAAAGGAGGTGAAGGTTCAGGCCTTGATCTTGCAGCTCTCACAGACACAAAGCAGACATGAAAACAAGGAAAAATAATTTCTTGTGTGGCTAAGGACCGCTGGCAGAAGGACAGTGACAAGAAATCCTTCTCTAATTATGTAAGAATCACTTTAGTGAATAATTTGGTGATGTGAAACAGACTGAAGAAACCAAATCTGACTCTCATTTATCCTTAGTAAGGCCACAAAAGTACCTGCTCCTCATCCTTAACACAATTAGGACTAAAAGCAATAGCAATTCCTACTCTATAATCTTCTATATTTAATACTAAAATTTGAGAAAGTAATGTCAAATTGGGATTTGTCTCTAATCGGACCCATAGAGCAAATCTTGTTGGTTTTGCCCCCAGGAAAACTATCACTCAGAGGAAAATTCACTTGAGTGAAAAGAACATGCTGATGAGGCCACCTCTGATCTCTCCTACCTGTAATACTCCTCCACCCACACTGTCGGGATGGTGGTGCAGGAATTTATCTGGAAGGCCCAGCATTTTAGCCAACCAATCCATCACATTCATTTCCAGTTCTGTACAGGCTGGACTGGAGGCCTAGGAAAATCAAAAAAAAAAGAGAATCAGACTGTAATTCACCCTGCAAACACAGCAGGAGTATAACCCTTACAGTAAACCACATATCACATTTTAATTAATAGCTGTTAACAATTTTTAGTTGCCTTGGCAGATATGCCACCTAGATGCAACAAAGGCAGATGACAAGCTTTGTAGCATTGGCTAGATAAGCACCTAACTGTGTAATACTGTGGCCCATACCTAGCAGAACACAATGCTATTGTAATAAAAATTATGTTGCTTGGCGAGTTCTGTAACACAGACCTCTATGTTAAGGTTGCAGTCGAGAGTGAGCTCCGGGTACCTTGCTCGTTATCAGTTGCTCTCTTGGAACACTAAATACAGAGACTCACCACCCTCCTTAAAATGCTCTCTCCACATTACCTGCATCGCCTCAGTGGTGAGCTTCTAAACTATCAATAGAGTCATTAAAAAAGAAATCACAATGAGCCATTTGAGACAAAGCCGTGGAACTGCAATTCACCACACACGTACATGCTCTTGGTCCCTAAAGAGAAAGGGCACTGATCTGTCTTCCAGCTGAGGAGAGTTAAGGGAGGCTTTTTGAAGAGCGGCAAAAGAAAGATGAAAGCTGTTCTGCAGTGTCCAGCTTTCTACTTATGAAAGGATCGGTTTACATTGCAAACTTAACAGAAATCTGTCAAAACTAGATTGAGGGCATGGAAATGGATGTTTCTGTGTATGCAATGAGCTAACCTGATACAACTACATGGAGACCATAACCATCAATTTCTTATAGGTTTATGTGCTTCTACTGCTTTCTTACAAGGAGACATACATCTAAAAATCTGGGCAACTTCACCACTGGGGAAAACATTGGCTTCAGAAGGCTACCAAGGTATGCAGAGTCATAACCAAGGAGCACTGTGTAGCTGCTGCAGGAGGACACAAAATACTCAGATATTTTGGGAGAGGCCACCAAACAATTATTTTCGGAAGAGGAAAAATAGGAAATGTGTTCTCTCAAAGGAGCAGGAGAACTGGAATGGAGCCTAACCTAGCCTGCAGTCATGGATGGTGGCTGCTCTATTGCCTGCAGTGCTTGTGTAACAGTCTTGGCACTGAGACTAGATGACAGGGAACAATGCTCACAGTGGGACATGCAAAGAATTAGAAACCAGACATTTCTAGTGGTATATTTTCTTCATTTACCTCTTACTACTAGGTAATGTTTGCTCTTACATATTCTATTTTTTTTTCAAGTGACATTTTTCATTTATGCAAACAACATACAATTGTTTAAAGTAAATAATTATACTGACTCGCAGAACAAAAAAGAACGATTATGACCTGCTCCTGTGTAATACACACAAGAGAAAAATATCTAAAACAAGAAGAAGAACAAAAAATTACCCATGTGAATCCCAAGCAGTTAATTGCATCAGCCAACATATCTCCAAGGAGTGAAGGCCAAGAAGTAAGAGCTGGAAAGTAGGCATGCATGTGTGGGCTTTGCCAATGGACTACCTAGAACAAAATTATCTAGAAGTTAAGTCTGAAAATGTCACAAAATTCTGCACGAGATGTAGTGATTAGCATCTGTTTAAAGTGATGGAAAAGGATCACAGCAACATAATATGTGCAATTATAGATCTGCTAGCAGAAAGCTACAGAGATAATGTCAACAGGAGTGCAGCACTGGCAACTGATAACACTGTGTCGTTATTAGATAAATTCCAAATTATAGCAGAAGCATTTATCTGAATTAAACAGGCAGACAAAGATTCTGAACAGGAAAGAATGGTCTTTTGAACATTGCACAACAGAGTCAGAAATATTTATCGAAATATTTATCTTTATAAGGGGAATCCTTGAACCAAAGTTGCTTTTGCTCATTTTGTCAAACAACAGCTTGCCTCTAGCTACACACAGCAATTACAATTATAGAGCCTCTCTCTATACACCTGAAGGAGCTTGTATGTGGGACCCCAGTGTAAGCATGTTTAATGTGAATACCTCTCCTGCATCAGACCAAGTTTCTCGCAAACACCTATAAAGAAAATTTGAAAACAGACTGAAACAGCTTCTTACATAAAATGTTTAATTAGGTAATATGAACTCCCTTAGCAGAATCTGCAGTAATTACACACAAGAGGAAGGAGACCTTTACATTCAAAGTGCAGGAGACAAGTCTTGTTTGTACATGACCTTGGGCAAGAGATGTTTCACCTTGCCATGCCCGAGTTTCCACATCTCTAAAATTGAAATTATGCAGTTCAGCAGGTAGAGGCCTTGTGAAGCTAAATTCACCAGTGTCAGAAAATCATTGTTTCCCTCTAAGCAAACATGAGTTATTCTTAGTGTATAAAATACTTCAAAAATACATTCAGTCTATCCCTTAAAACTGTAGTTAGGAACACAACAGTAATTTCCAGCATCCTTCTGTAGACATAATGTCTACAAGACTTAATTCTACATTTCGGGTACTTTACTTATTTAGATAAATGTTCTGCAGAACCTGTGCATTCCCAGGATTTGGTGTTCACCCCAGGCAGTAGTGGCTTTTTCTTGTCATGATTATACTTTATTTCTTACCCCAGGCATAATAATCCTCTCTATATCTCCAAAGATGTTGTCCCAGCTGTCTGGGTCCATTGGGGCAGAATCCGGCAGCTGGGCTCTCATGTAACCTGGCTGTACATCAGGAATCACCCGTCTTTCTCTCACATTGCTCAGGTACTGGCAAATATAATCCACCATCTCTTTCCCTGGAAGAGGCAAATCAGTGCTTTGAGTTTCAGTTGTGGGAAAACTAACTAGTAGTACTAGCACTTCACGCAATCTGTCATTAGCATTGGACAGGCTCAGAATACTGCTCCCAGGATAGTCACAGGAATTAACCTTCCTCCTACACCCTATTTGTCCCATCTAATTATGTAGGGACACAGCTTCTAGTACAGGCTTCACAGGGACAGAACAGATTCACAGGGTTATTTCAGTGTTGTCACTGAATAGTTCAAATGCACCTTTAAAATACAATCATGGTACAAGTACAGTTTGCTTGATTACTGCGATGATAGATAGATTTTCTTGCCTACAAATTAACTGAAACAGCATTTCATAGAAACTAAGTTCTCATAACGCCCCATGCTTCCCTGTCATTATGGCATTCCCCCTTTTGTATCCTCTGAAAACAGCTGAACACCTTTTCTCCATTTTTTAGTCAATCTCCTCCAGCCCTGGGACCAAAGTTTGCTCCCCATCTCCAGAACTGCACCAGTATCACTGAAGTTTCATGGTGTCAGCCAGGGAAGAGCCACTGTGCACAACCCCTTAGCACAAGTTTATTCAGAATCACAGTTTTGCAGCTTTCCCACAGTACTTTAAATGTAAGACCAAAAGCCTAAGTCATCCACTGACTCTAAATCCATTCATTTAAACTCAACCCAGGGACACATTTTTGCCTCAGCCCCAGTAGACCCAAGTCTCAAGGACATGTGTGCAAATAAAAGAGTATATAGTTCATCCTCATGTCTGGGTAACACTCCCAGCCCTACAACAGTTGATCTCTGTGAACAAATGCTACCTATTTCCAAGAGCAGAGGATCACTCACCTCTCCGTCTGTACTCCTCAGGCTCCATACTGATTTCTTCTAAAAGCACCGCTTCAAACCTTGGCCACAACCTTTCAGGAGCTGTGGGGAGTTTGGTCTGGTGCCCTGCTAGCTGCTTCACCCTTTATAGCTCCCTTTATCTCTCAGACTCACGCATTCTGGAAAAGGTTTAACGTAGGCAGGTTATTGGAGAATATTTATCTAACTCCTCCCAACTGAGGGCTTTTACAGTCTGTCGTATGTTCTCATCTGTGCTCTTTTGATGTGTAAGATAGTATACCTCTAAGAGGAGCTGCCTCTGCGCTAACCCTTTCCCATTTTCAATCAATCTTTCAGAAGTCTCACAGTAATCCATGTCATGAATATAAGACACATTAACATCAGACCTGTGGGAGAGAAAAAGCTCAAGAGCTTCCAAAACCAAATAAAAGCAGCCATGTTACTCTACCACACCAAACTACTGCGCTAGCAGTAGTCATTAAAACAAGGCACCAGCACATAACAAATTTGACACTGCAGGCAAGGACTTTTTTTTTCTTTTTTTTTAAAGAATTGTAGGACTGAGTTTTCCCATGAAGAGGGTATACCTGCATCCCCACAAGTCTTCAGTCCCTATGCTGTCAGTTCCTTGCTGCTAGAAGGAAAGGCATTACAACTATTGACAGTTCCAGAACTGCAATAGAAAAGCTTCTTGTTCCAGTTTTAGGACCTGAAAACACATCCTGACCTGTCTTTGGCAGCACGACCTTTGACACTGTACTCAATGTTGAGCGCTTATCATCTTCACCAGAAGGAACTCACTTGCTCTGCACTGACACCAGGCAGCCCTGGGAAAAGAGAGAGGTAGGACTTACGGACTAAGTACGAGGAGAGATTATTACACAGTACAATATATGCTTGCCCTATTTTTGCTATACCCTAGGTTCCCTGCTTAGGGCTGGCCCTGTTGCAGACAGGATACCAGGCTAGGCAGAACCTTCACCCGATACATGACAGCAGTTTCTCTGTTCTCATCAGACAGAAGAGAACTGGCTGTCACAGCAGCTTCCATTTTCTGCCTCGTACTATGATGCAGCCTAAACGCTTTCGTTATTCTAGACAGTCGTTACATCTTTCTCCACAGCGTACTTTCTACAGAGCAGTGTGAAAACCTTTCCTAGTTTCTGCTGCGATTAGATATTTGAGAAAGAACTGTTTCATAGATATGACAAAGATGCTCTCGTGCACATCAGATTAATATACCAAAATTTAAAAATTGATAAAAAAGGGATTGAAAGAAGAAGTGCAAGAAGTGCACAAAAAAAACCCCATACCATACACATATTCACATTTCTTTGGAAACATTAGGAAAAAAATAACAAGCTGCCCACACACTTAGTATCAATTTACGAACCTCTCTTGGCTTTACTGTAGAGGCTACCATAAAGGGGAACAAAGAAGGTGAAAAAGGGCTTGGCAGCACAGGACCAACTCGAAAGAGCTCAGAGTTCCCAAAAAACTGTGATTCTAGCTCATCACAAGTAAGTAATACATGACTTTAATATATGGATGTCTGTTCAAAGAAAGCTGGTAGCTAATTACATTTATGATTCCAATTTGGAACAGCAAATAAGGAGCAATACTTATAACAATGTTTTCAGAGCTAAACTACACAATAAATATTCCATGTGACCTACACCCTAGGCCTTTTGCTCAAAGCTGATAGTTTGATCAGGTTGGTTTCTCATTCTGTGCAGAAGTGAACAAAGAGCAGGTCCTGTTCGGAACTAGAATAAGATAGGTGATAATGGATTACAGGTAGGGTAAATATTACTGTGATAAATAAATTTTTGTTATAGCTACCCTGCACTTGGAAGGATTTTGTTACAGACAATGAGGAATAGAATATTTGCTCACAGGAAGCAGAATGAATAGAAAAGGTTCTTTTCATTATTTGCTACAAAGGTCTGTGCCGTCAAACCTGTGGGAAATTCTCCATTTGGACACGAACATTACCACTATCGCTACTCAGACTAACGCTGAAATCCTTATCGTTATGAAGAGTTCACAGAGATTAAACTGTAGTTAAGTCTGTGGGATGTGAGGACACAGACATTGTTTTGATCACAGAACAATTCAATTGGAGCAACACCTAACCAGCACATTTAACTTAACTGGTTCCTGCATTCGCCAGTGACATCATTTCTGAAAAAAAAACAAACCATCCTAAAATATAGCAATTTGCACCTAGTCACTGCAAAAGGCTTGTTTCAAGGCCTAGTACCAGCTGAGCATGATTATATCCTTGAAAAGAATTCTTTTAAAAACCACCACCATAGATTTTCCATTTTTTATTATGTTTTGATTATTTTGGGGTCAAATTTGCCAAATTTATACCAACACTAGGATAGTTAGGATTTTCCTAACTGCCAATTCTATAAACTCAAGTCAAAGTTTGAAGAAAGATTTTACGTCGTATTGTATAATGCAATTCTTTCCCCACATCTCCCTCCCACTTCTGAAGACCATTCTAAATCTAAAACTGTTGTTTCATATTTTTCTGAATGCCTAACACAGCACAGCATTGACCTTCTAATGCTCCCACAAAACAATTGAAATGGAATTGATTCTACACTATATATATGTGGAAAAGATATTTAATTGTAAAATAGAAAAAGTAGGCCAGAGTACAGTTTTAAGGGTAATTCTTCTGTGTACAGTATAGGTAAACTAGACTTTTTGCTTAAGTTTATATAAACAATTCCATAAAAGCAGTGAAACATGGAACAACAAAGCAAAGCACAAAGAGTTTTATCTTACAAAAAAGGAATCTGCACAGTAGTTCAAAATTTAATGTAACACAGCACTGAACAATCTTAAGGCAGCTCAGTCTAAGCACAGGACTAGAAGCCAGGAGCTCCTGAGATCTACTCCCAGGTCTACCACAGATTCACGTGGTCTTGGGCCAGTCATTTAACACTCCCTGTGTTGCGCTTATACCAGTTATAAAATTGAGACAATAACACTCACCTACCTGCCTCAGGCAGTACAGTAAAGGTTCTTTAAAAGATTTTACAACGCTCTGAAGATGTAACGTGCTATATGAATCCTAAGCATAATAGATCACTGCACAGACACACACAAACACAGGATCACAGTGAAGAACAATGATGCTAGGTAAGGAGAGCATCACTACAACATAAAAAATTACTTGTCCAATTGCATAATTAAAATGCAAAAGTCCATTTAGAAAAAAAGTATCACTGAAATAATTTCAAGGCTATTGGGGAAAACTGATCAATAGGAATATTCTAAAATAACTACTAGTTGTGTTCCAGTGGAGACATTCTTTTTGATTTCAGGGCAATGGTTGGACTTGAGGATCCCAGAGGTCTCTTCCAACCTGATTGATTCTGTGATTCTGTGATTTGTTACTGAACTTCAAAATGTTTGTACAGGAAAACTGTAAGACACAGAAAGTGAAGTTTCAATGCCTCCAATACCAAATTTTAAATTGCCTCTAATATGTAAATAAAGATTTTTTTGTTCTTTTTAATTACAAATTACATTCTTCCAAGAAATATACCATCCACAATAAAACTGGCTGCTAGCTTACTTCAAATGACCTATAGGCTAAACATTTTTCTTATAATTTTTCTCATCTTTGCTGAAAAATACTTATGCAAGATGTATGTGTAGAAATTATAAAAACATGCAGCGTATGTACAAACTGAAAAGTTTAAAAAATATTAGCTTCATATACATGTAAATCTACTTGGATATATCTGAAATTAAATATAAAAATTTCACTGCCTAAAATAAAAAAAAAAAAAAAAAAAAAAGGTTTTCAGAGAATCTGAGACAACTATTTAAAGCTGTACAAAGATTTCCACCTGGAAATGTCTTATTCAGAGAAGTTTAAGTTGTTACCATGTAGAAATAACTGTTAATTCATTTTGTCACAGGATTAATTTTCAAGTTGTCACCTTAAATCAACAACATCACCCTTAAAACTGTTCTGTTTTTCAGAAGTTAGATTCATACTAAAATCAAAAATTTCACAAAAACATTGGCTTCTCGTGTTTCTGGATCCCTTCAAAAAGATTTATCAACTCATTTTGAAACTGTAAAAAAACCAACTATTTACAGTATTTCATTTTAAATACTTTTCACAATTTCTAAATTCAGAGTTTTTATGTTACAAGAAATTCATCAGAGCTCACAGCTTAAGTCCAGTTATCAGCTTGTAGCATCTTCTCTATCATGCAATCCTGTGCCTGTACCTATACAGTGTACAGTTCAAGATTGTACTGCAGGTTTGTGAAAGTAACAGGCTTTGCAGTATGTTCATTTTTTATTAAACAGCTTCTTTATTAGTCTGGAGGCGGTTCATTGCCTCTAACTTCTGCCGATAGGCCTCTGCTTCTTGTTCTTTCTTTAGAAGCTGCTGACGATATTTTTGTGCTTCTCTGTTTGCCTCATCCAGTTGTTTCTGAAGAGTTTCTCTTTCCTATTAGAAACAGAACCAGCAATATTTTGTCAAATATGTATTAAATACAAGTCAAAGTGGCAAATACTTTTTCTTTACATGTAGCTCAGGTGTTAGGGTATCATGTAGAAACTGTTCACTTCTTACTCGGGCAAACCTATATGAATGCTGCTGTGTAAATTAGACATAAACTATCACACCAGACGATTCCCCACAATAAGGCTTGAAGCGTAAACACAGTAAACCCAAGTTTCCTTAGCTGCAAAGATACCAAGCAAGTCTTCATGGAAAAAAGAGTGCAACAAAAAAATGGAAGCATGGTGATCAAATTCTAACATAATATATTAACATTTCTCCAATTATTCAATTCCTTTTGTTACTTTTGGTTTTTTTTAAACCAAGTTCTAATAGGACTGAAATCTGATCTAAGAGGATTGTCCCTTTCTGTTGTATTTCAAATCAGACAATATAATCAAAAACTGTTACCTAACAGCAGTTTGCACTGGAAAGTGACAGCTGCCCACTAACCGAAATATACACATAGCTGGTTTCTAAATGAAGTGATCTGAAGTGACCAGAGGTATAATTACATCCCCAAGGACACCACATTTTTATGAATTAACAGGCATTTAGCTAGATAAGCTTTTTCAGTTCAAAAGAAGTAACTTAAGGTTTCATCCTGCATACAAGGTCGTTGGGGATGGCTATAAAATGGTTTCCAAGCAAAATGATACAGGAAATGCCACTTCCTATGAAGCTGCCTTAGGAACTAAGGAGAACGTATTTCTATCTCCACTGACGTAGGTACTGTCATTTTGTTTGATGCTGCACTGAGCCCAATCGAAAAAGCAATTTGCTTGGAAAATAGTTTTGTTTTGATCTTCAACCAAATACCATTTCATTAAAGTGCATCATACTTTTATGAGCAAGGTAGTATTTGATTTCAAATCATTCTTTCTGCTGTAGTTGTTAAGTAGCCACAGGAGGAAGGTTGTCAGAGAAGCAAGCTATCTCCCAGAAAAACAAAACTCTTACCAAAAACTGAAGCCCAGTGAAAATAAGTTGCCTTTTCACCTTATTCCCATCCCAGCAGTTCAGTATCACGTTCCCATTTAATACCTCAAACAGTTTTTAGAAGTTTCTCCCTCCACACCCCCATAACAGCATCCCTATTCTTCACCTTTTTGATGCACTCACATATTGTCATGGTCAGAGCCTGAAAATACAAAATACTCTGCCTCCCTTCTACTTGCTACTGTTCTCAGTACTTGTCACAGTCACATTTAGCAGTCACATGCTGTGCTGAATGTGCTGGGATATAATGACACAGGTGATCAGATCATTGCTAATAGCAGCACCTGCACAGCAAAGACAACAGGTGAAGGAGAGATGTTATTAACAGGTTATAAAGACTAACTATAATACAGAACAGAACAAACTCCATTAAGTGCAACCTGATTTTACATAGGGCTTTAAAAGCTGAAGGAAGCTAGCTAGCGTTTGCTTCATTTGGAGCATGTGCTAATAAAATGAGCGCTCATCTCATCTGGCTTACATATTTGAAAAGGAAGTTCAGCTTCCACCTCTGAAAATTTGGATTCTGCTTTTTAAGCAACTTTATGAATGGCAAGCCATGCAGCAACTAAACTGACCAATGCCAAACGAATGGTAAAGCCTACATCTCAAAGGATCTGAAATACACCAATGATGTTCCAGCACCAGTCCAGCCAAAACATACTGCCATTTCTGTAAGTTATCTGTGCTTAAGGGGAGCCAACAGCTTATGTAAAACAGCCTCTTGGGGTAGAAAGCTGGTGAAAAGAGCTACAAAACAGTTCTCAAGGAAGCAGTCAAAACAGTGGATCCTGCTGCACGTGGAAAGCAACCCTTCCTTCTGAGGGCATTCAGCTCTGGGATATACTGAGCTGGGCATTATCTATCTCGTGAATTTGTCACATAAAACCTGTCAGAAATCTACCACTGGCATGAAGCAAAGCTGCTCTGTCTACTGGGCTGCAGAAGAGTAAGAACCACCAGTAGCTCGCTGGCTAGTGGTTCTGCGTTGCATTACAAAAAGCAAGACACTATCACTTCCATGGAGCGTGTGCAGACTACAAACACTTGGGGGTGGAGACGTTCTCAGACCACATCTTATGAGTATTTCCCACAGAAGAGAGAAATAGAGCCATGTACCCATAAGGAGTATAGCACATTAAGGAAGGGACAGGAAAAAAAAAGGAAAAAAATAAGTCCCAGTGACAGAGACAAGAAGATAAAACCAGTGTCTACCAGACAGACTAGGAATTCCAAGCACATAGATTAGTCCAGCAACTAATAGGTATAGTTTTTAGACAGTCATAGTCCTAATGTAAACAGAATGAGTTGAGGAGCTGAGGTCAAGTATACTGTCTAACCAGGCAGTGGAAAGAAACCAATGCTTCTGGAGGAGCAACGCAGAACTACAGTGGACTGAACAGTGAGAATTGGTTCCTTAACTTTGACGTCTAGAATAGGGAGGACTATATCTGATCTATTAATTTCAGCAAATCCAGAAAGTGTTCTTAGGGCTTTCTTTAGAACACAACTGAAAGTGTTCTAATTATCTGAAGTCCTTTTGTATCAGTATAAAAACCTACCCAGGTAAAAATCAAATTAGAGGATCCTGAGTGCTCTTAAGCAATCTTCCATTTTATCAGGGAATTTTCTTCCTTACATGTAACTTTTCTTAACAGCCTATATATTGACAATAGGAACACCCATAACTACAATAACCAAACCAAGCATTCTTTTTAACAACAGAAAAAGCAGGGATATGAATTCACTAATATAATTAATTTACAATTATGAGGAGGTTTTTTTAGTCTAATGAAATTATTGTCCTGGTTCTAATGCGTGTCACCTTTCAAGCATGCAACATGGGAAAGACAGTCAAATTCAAGAATGAAAATAAAAATCACTGTATGTTAATGAATTATGCATGAAAATGAAAAACAGAGTATCTGTGTGACAGGTTTTTTTTGCTGCCATCCTATGCTTAAAATATCAAACTGTTTACGAAAACTGCTATCACTCTTCAAAATGAGCTGAAATGTTTGAACTTAACAGACCCAGAAGAGAAAAAGAACACCACTACAACTTTAGTCGTTCACAATACTTTCACAGGAAAGTCTGCCACCTCACATGAATGGGAGGATGTTCAACTTAAAGACTTTCAAACTACAGTTACCTGTTCATACACAATGAATTTAAAACAGCTGAAGAAAGCACTCTTAGCCTTGAATCAACTCTTTATAATGAAATAAAGGAATGAATCACCAGTGAGGCAAATAAACCAAACAATAAAGGTTTTCTACATTAAAAAAATATTTTAATGAGGGGAGAGGTCCCACTCACTCCAAATTCAAGTAGCTACCACCTTCTATGATGATGAACTGTGAAGTGAATGTGCACTTCTTTAATGTCCCTGTTACCAAAGTGAAGTAGCACCATACCCCTGTGAACTACAATAAGGCTCCTGAAGTCAACTGGCCTCCACACAGAGACAGAGGTCTGCATGTGCATTTCCAGTTGTACAGGCAGGGACAAAGTCAGTCATCAAAACTTGCACTTAAAAGTAACAGATAAAGTAACTACTTTTAACCAACTACTTCTGATATTTGAGAAATGTATTTAAAATACATAACTGAAACGGGTAGTCCCCTTAAAAGAATTACTTGTACTGTTATATCAACTATCTGTAATTAGGAGCAGGCCAATTTATTCCTTAACCAATCTAGATTTTTTTCCCTTCATCTAACAGAATTATTAAAATACTTAAGGAAACATAATTTCCTTTAGGAATAACTCAGGCAGATGTTTAAAAGTGTGAACAAAAGAAATACTTTTATTGTAACAGTCATACATTTAAAAAAATGCAGCAAGAAAATTTCAACTGTCATGATAACTTGTAATGACCACAAAGCTGCAAATGCCAGAAGTATTTGATGTGACAATGTATGGACAGGGAAAGCAAGTGATGAAAGGTGGCAATTATTGTTATTAGACATGGATAACATATAGCACATACCATACAATAAAAAGCATTCAATTAGGCACAATTTGGTAATATGAACAGAAGCTGGAGAACACAACCTTTGATAAATGAAGTATCATGGAGCTGACAAAATGAGAACTTACAGCCTAGTCAAGGCAGACAGCAATTTTCAGAAACTTTTGACCAAAACTGGTCAGCACAGTTGGAAGTAACAGAAGAAGGAATGAGATGGCTGACCTATTGTGGTTAATATAAAAAAAGCTACAATTTTAAATTGAACAGCTACATCTATTCGTCATATATAAAAAGAAAAGCGCTCTCACAGTTGTTAGGTCTTCTGCACTATAATTTTTAAAAAACAGGATGGTGCAAAGATGTGTAATAGTAAACTGCTCCAGAATTAAAAAAAAAAAAAAAAAAAAGGGGACAGATAAAAATTGGCAAACACAGAATCTTACTGTTTCACATTTCCATTAACAGTTATCTAGATATCATGAATGGAAAGGAAACATTGCTAAAAATACGATCTCACAATCAGGAAAAGCATGTGGTCATAACAGAAAGATGAGGGTACAATACTCTCATTCACTGCTCGCAGAAAGAGTCAAGTTACTCGATAATATATCAGTACCTAGTTTTAAAAACTAGCTAGTGATCTTGAAGGAAAAACAAAAAAATTAAGTTATCATATACTTAAACAAGTGTCACTTTTACGTGCACAACCAGAGGATGAAGCAAACAGCCCTCCTATATTCTTTTTACAACAACTTTGTAAAAAGATGAATTCCAGTAACAGGGGCGATAGAACAAGTTATTGTTTCACACATTTAATTCTGTGGTAACACAGAAACTAAACTCTAGAACAACACAAAAAACCACAACCAGATACTGAGTGCTGAACACTCTGGTTAACTCATATCACGTAATATACTCCTTACTTCTATTTCTGCAGACTCCACACGATTTTCAACAATCTCAATGCACTGTCTCTTCACTGGCGGTTCTTCGCTTATCACAGTTTCTTCAGCAATGTCTGTTGCTGGAACTGTTAATACTGAAAACATATTTGTACATATAAATACATTTACTTCAAACAATATTTGCACTGTATAAAATTCATATAATTAAGTAATTTTATTAACAGCAATAAAATGCAAAGACTTCCCCTTATGAAAACACAACTATATAATAAAGTGCATTATAAAGCCAGTAGAGGGAAAATTTACTAAAACATTAGCTGCTTGTGTGTTACTAAAGAATTTTAAAATTCTGTGATGCTGAGGTCTACAGTAGTTAGCTGTCACTCTGGAGCATCATTGCTATTTTTCACAGAGTAAACAGACATGGAAGTGAACTGCAGCAGAGTTACCAGTGTGTCAGTTCTGTAACTCACATAGCAGACCATCTCCTTTACAGTGTTTCTTAAGTAAATACTAAATACAAAACTGGCTTTTGATTTTGATTAATTAGAACACTTTAGGTAATCTGAAAAATCCAGTAGTTATTAACCTTGGAGGAAAAAAATTAGAGATCTAAAGAAATTCATACTCTAATTTGCTCATGCAACTATCCGGCAAATAAATGTTGTAACTGTCACTTCAATTACTACCTACAAACATTCATGCTTTCTGATAACTAGCTGTACTCATTCAGACAGACTATGAGCCAAATCATTTGTCTCCAGTGTACAACTCTTTAAGCTCTACACTGGGAGTCCTCATGAAGAAACCAGAGAAGGAATTGTTTTTGTCTAAATAGTAGTGGCAGAGCACCTTTAAATGAAACCACCCAAATCACACGCATGTCACAAAATAGCACTTATTATACTAGCGGCTTCCACCCACAAAGTTCATATGGCCCAAGTGGACAATTTGTGTCACCCTGGCTTCACTGATTCTGCCACTGCTCCTCTAAAACCTCAAGCATGTAAGACTTGGCTTTTGTACTGTTAAGAACACACTCCATGGGACTTGCACAGCTTGCTTCATGCATCAGATTTCTAAATCCAAGCTTCACCTCCCTGCAATATTTCCAGCAAGGCAACAGCGTAAGTATTGAAAGAAGGCTTTTGTTTTACTCCATTTTCTAATGTTCATTACAAGTTTGCAAGAATCAAGCTTATTGAAGGCAAAGCAAGTAGTTATCACTTTTCCCTTAAACATCCCATTTCTCTTCCATGCAGTTTAGTAATTCTTCCAGCAGAGACTCAGTTGACATGTGGTAACTCACTGAACTGCAGTAGCTCATGCGTCTGAGCCTTTTGCAGCGTAAGAATTCAAAGATGTATTTAAATTGATAATTACACAAAATTGTCCAACCTATTTGCACCTAACAACTTATTACTATAACTAAAATAGTTCCTCAAGCTCAAACCATACAAGTTTCCACTCACCTTGCTGTCCATCTGGCATGGTCACAATGATGGGTTGCCCTATTCCACTGGTTGGAATCGAATGGAGATTACCAAGTTGAATGCCGTCTGTAACTATAGTAATAACTTGCTGACCTCCAGAACTGACAACTTGCTGAATAGCACCATCCACAGATTCTGCGGTTACCACCTCTTCTGTGGCCACAACTATCAACAGATTAGTAAAGGAATTAAGTCAATTTATAAATTAAGCTTTATGATTTCAAATGCATTTTGGTACAGCTGAGAAAAAATTTCTTCTGTGTCTTTTAAAATTTTATTCCCTCCCACCTCCCAATTAATGCATTACTACATATTATATTGTTAATAGAAATCTTTCACCAGGCCAACATAAAGCACTAACATTGTGAAATATACATGCAACTCTATCCTGGTTTACCTTACTCAATATAGTCATTTTTTTATTTAGCATGGTTCCTAGATACACCCCCCACAAAACTGATGCTTTGGGTTCAGTGTTAACATGGCAGCAAGAACAAGAGTTGTTTTTAAAAACACAAATAACTTTTCCATTGTACACAAGCTGGACTAAGTTATACTACCAGTGGAATAAAATTAAAAAAAAAAATTAAAACTTGTAATACTAGCTTGAAACTACTCCTCAACCAGTGCCTTGGCAGGTGTACCTCAGGACCCAGCCTGATTTCTCTGCTTACCATAATGGTCTTCAAGACAGTAACAGATGGAAGGACCTCTAGAGAATCTTAAAGTTTTGCCTGTACTACATGTGTACTTCACACACAACTACTACTTTATTATACAAAGTATGAAACAGGACTAAAGGAAAAGTTCTGCAGGGCTGACATTTTTACACTTTCGAAGGAGAAAGATAAAGCTAAAAAAGTAAAATAAACATTGTAAGTATATAATTTTATAGGTAAAAGTAAAAATAAAAAAATCCCAGCTCAACTAAATATTTCAAATTCATGATTTGATAGTAAGTATACAGAAGTGAACTCTCACAGTTCTATACTACACCTATAAATCAAGGTAAGATAAAGGAAAGACTGCATTCAGAACTACAGCACATACCACAGTTTGCACTATACACTGTAACTGGCCTCTCACACTACCACTCATTTTTTAAAACAACAAGATACTGAGACAAAGAGTAAGATCACTAGTAGCACAATCAAAGAATTTCAAGCACACTAACTCTGTATTTCAATTCATCAGGGTAAAAGCAAAGCCTGTGATTTAAATAACAGACATTAGAGTGCCTTCTATCTACAGAGATGAAATTAAAACCCTATAGACTGTGTTGTGATGCTCAAGATGAGAGAAGGTAGATAAAACCCTGAAGCTTTCATCTTTTAAGTTAATTATAATATAACACACACAAATAATGACTGCAGTCACTGCCTTCTGAATATCTTTACATTCAGAGATCACTGTCCTGTAGCACTGCTTAAATATACACAGAGTGTTTATTCAGTAAACCAAAGCAGTAAGTCCTACATGAATAAGTGGTGTTGAATTGAACTTGATTTGGCTTCCAAGTACAGGCTCATCAGTAACAAAGACCACTGTCACAAAAAACTCCGAGTTGGAAGTGCCAATACTAGCTGCTGCGGCAAACTGCTCTGATCTTTCAGTTTCAAACTCAATGTTGGGCTTTTAGTTCTGGAAAGAAACATTATTAGTACTTCTGCAGACCTTGAAAGAAAAATGCAGATTTTTTTCTAAAAATAAGTTATTCTATATAAAAGAAAAATATCCCCATAAACACAGTCTTTATTCCTTCCTCGCTCTCCTTCCATATCTGTATTCATATAATCACTAGGTAGCACACTACTTCATATGCTGAAGGAAAGCTGAAGTCATTTAAAACAGCAGCACTATTATTTTCAGGAATCTCTGTATCAATGTACATTATTTTCTTCTGCAGTGTGTGCGTGGGGGAGAACACCGGCACATGCAGTAAGACATAACGCCTAATTCCAACATAAGCACACCAAATATTGCATTCCAAATACACATCTTAAATCAGATTTTTCTCTAATCCAACTCTGAGTTCCACACATACATTATGCACCACATTTGTACGTAACATCCATGTCCTCATATACACTTCCTTTGAGTAACAATTGAAAAAAGCACGATTCTAATCAGCTCCAGTGAGAAGCACCTTTCCGTCTTCGGTTTTACAACACTGATGTGTTTTTAACTGTCAGACATGAGGAACAAGAGGGAAGAGATCAGGGTAAAGTTAGCTTGGAAAGAGCAGAAAAACCGAGACAGAAACAACATAAAAGGCAGAACCTAAGTGCTTTGTTCAAGTTTATACAGTCTTAAATACAGGAGGCTAAATACAAGATGAGAGCCAAAACTAGAATTCTCAGTCCTGGAATTTTTGTGAGTATTTATAAATAGATCTTTTACAAGATAAGCACAAAGAGAAGGAGGTATTTTTGTTGTTGTTGTTTTTCTTGAACATACTACTGATGCAGAGATGACAAAAAGCTGCTTTTGTATTCTTTACACTTTATAAACTATTAAAGGAGCAAGAACACAGGAAATAATTTGCAGATGGTAAGATGCTGCAAGATTGCCCACAATTCTGCATGAAAGTCAAAGCAGAAAAACTGCAATAAACAGGAGGGTTAGGTATGATGCACGCTGCATTATCGAAGGTGGGAAGCTACTGCATCAAAACTTCAAGCTTTTTCCTTCCTGCCTGTCATCTCCTGCCTCCTTTCTAATAATTTTTATCTTCAGTGGTTTAGTGACATGTAACATAGGTTACACTGCACCACTGCAAGGGTAGGGCCATGAAACATGAGAACACTCGGTTAGTCACCAAAGTCTACTACTGAGTCCTGGATACACATCTCATGCCCCGTAATCCCATACAATCCCTTCTTGAGTTTCCCTCTCCTACAATTAGATCTGAGTTTCATTTAAATATGTTAATTGATTGAAAACATCAGTAGCTTCTTCTGTAATGAAAGGCACTGCATTCCGGTTTTGAATCATCCACTTCACCTGCAATATTTCAGTGTCATAATATAGTATAGCTGTACTTAGGTACTGCTTTGAGAAGTAGTAGAAGAGCTGTATTAAGAAGAAATCCTGCAGGACTTCAAAATACTTAGAGATGAAAACTCAGGTATATGTTGGGATGCAACTGTCATGCCAGCAAGTCTGAGAGTAGAGACCTCTTCTGTATTTTCAGTGAAAACTCTGTGCTTAAGAATGATGTTATCTCCAGAGCTGAATTCTGTGAGAATTTTTAAGTACCAAAGACTCCGGCCATGCAAAGTATCTCAGTTCTGTAACATTTATCATACTGACCATCACCCACAAAAAAGCAAAATAACTGCATTTCTTCAGAAATGTGTTCAGAAAAATTCAGGTTACCATAAGCATCATAAATCCTTGATCAACAGAGGGCTGTTGCTCTCCATTGTGATCTCCAGTCACTGGCTTTGAAGTCAGGCTCATCTTGCTACATATCACATCACTAATCAGTGCTCAAAATCCCAAGCTAACTTGGAAATAAGGCTATAGTGCTACCTGTCAGTATAATAAATACTAAATAAACAAAAAAGCAATCTAGCCTATCATAAAACTCCAGTAGCTACAGACACTCTATGCTGCCTGAGAAAACTGGGGAGCAACATATGAAAAAGGGCACTGGGCAAGCAAAGCACGCATGAAATACCTCACAGCTTTATTTAGAAAGCCAGGTCTCCACCAAAACACCTTTTGGGACTCTCAGAATAACAGAAGTTTGTGTCCAGTTCTGGGCCCCGCACTTCAAGAAAGATGTTGAGGTGTTGGAGCGAGTCCAGAGGAGGGCGACCAAGCTGGTGAAGGCTCTGGAGGGTCTGACCTACGAGGAACGACTCAGAGGGAGCTGGGGTTGTTTAGCCTGGAGAAGAGGAGGCTCAGAGGTGACCTTATTGCAGCCTACAACTACCTGAAGGGAGGCTGTAGTGGAGTGGGAGTTGGCCTCTTCTCCCGGGCAACTAGTGATAGTACAAGAGGACACAGCCTCAAGCTTCGCCAGGGGAGGTTTAGGTTAGACATTAGGAAGAATTTCTTCTCAGAAAGGGTCATTAGCCATTGGAACGGGCTGCTCAGGGAGGTGGTGGAGTCACCATCTCTGGATGTGTTTAAGAAAGACTGGACATGGCACTTAGTGCCACGGTCTAGTTGACATGGTGGTGTCAGGGCAATGGTTGGACTTGATGATCCCAGAGCTCTCTTTCAACCTGATCTGTGATTCTGTGATTCAGGTACACCATATAGCCTACTTCAGAGAGAAAAACTGGGGATTTCTGTGTCTCAGCACTTGACCTCCTAAGTGCTAGTTTTATCTGATTTTTTTATGCAATGGCAAGATATTGACATACATCATAAATGGAAAATATGGTCTGGAACACAAGTTCGGTGGCATCCTCTTAAAAAGTAACTTTCAATAATTCAGAAGGCTTTGATCACATTTTAACTTTATTGTAGATGGTATTACAACTTGCTTAAAAGGAGTTCTTTTCCTTGCTTATATCTCTCTTTCTCAAGCCTGTTAGTGGTAATGACTAGTCTTTATAATCCACTCGGATGCTGTAAGACTCCTGACTGCCAAGTCTTCCTTCACTTTGCATGTTGTAATGAACAAAAGTGAAAAAGTACATAAAGCAAGAACTACATTATCCAGAAAGAGTGGAGAATGATATCCAGGGCAACTTGCAGAGTATGGAACCTTGACCAAAATTTTTTCAGACAAAGCAGTAATGGGCAAAGATCCATGGGGCAGGGGTGAAGGGTTTCTGTGTTAAGAAAGAGGAATGCAAAACTTGTGAACTAGGGGCAATGGAATTCCTTGTGCCTTTCTGGCTTCTTCTCATGGCGTTATGAAATAAGAGAGTGTGCACACGGCTGCAGTGAAGGATGAAGGCTGCTTCTTCCTCAGAGAACAATAATGTATTGCTAGGCTTACGTTTACCTGAAGTGCCATGACAGCATACCAGCCTGAAGTGGGACATACTAATCACTATATATTGTTATAAATGCAAGTAGAATGCCTCAATGAAAAGAAGACCCATAGACATTCTGATAGGCAAACTGCACATTAAGATCACCAAATATTCTTGTCCCTTTTGGGTGAAAGATTAAGAAAACTGCTGACAAAGTATACGCAAACAACATTGGGGGCCACTTCTCAATATTTAATAGAAAGAAGCATTGAAAGAAAACATTCTCCCATCACATGCAACTAGACTGTATGTAGACAAAATGTAAATTCAATCTCCTAAATTACGTTTGCTTTCAGCAAGACGAATGCTGCTCACATCAGGCCCAGAAATACCATCTGTAAGGAAAAAATTTGTTCATGCTGAAAAAAAGGAAGGAAGATTGTAATCTGATTTCTGTATGAACTGTTATCTCCAAAATTGCCAGTTATATATTTTCAGTTTATTACATGAGGTTAAATGACTTTGCTTTCTAACCTGGTGTTTCTGAAGAATTAGACAGTGGAGCTGAGGCTTCTGCTAAAGCTGCCAAAGTGGCTAATACTGACGTCGATGAATTCCCAAACTGTACAGCAGACACTCCTGTTTCATCTAGCAGGATGAAAAAAAAAAAAGTTAGCTGACAAATTTAAAACCAGTGAAGTCCCTTTTTTATTATTATTGCACTGAAGCTTCTAACATGTACACTCTGTTCTCAGCAACATTCTGCTAAACCAAAGTGCTATTCTGAAGGCAAGTTTGTTAAGCAAATACAACTACTGGTAATTTATCTCTGTGAAGACTGTTGATTAAGTACCTAGATATTTACAACACACAAAAAAACTCTGAAGAGGAACACGGAAACTACTCTATTCTTACCACTGTTTTTCCTCAAGCCTTTTCTCTAAGTGGTGAAAAATCAATAAAAGTATAAAATCCCAGTAGCTATCCTATAGGCATCTAAATACCTGTTCCATTTGATGTATTTGCGGAAGATACCAGACCTGTTAGGTTCACCACCCCTCCAGGTCCGATGATGAACTGCGGTGTTGCTGCATGTATCGTCACAGTGTCTGGACTCTCTGGATTCGTATTGATTTGGTTCTGCATTGCAATCTAGGAGACAAAGGCAGTAATATAATTCCAACTGTAGCTATAAATAAGGTATTTATCTTGTAAGAACTAGAACTATTGCACATTCCACTCAAACAGGGAGGATCTTCCTTGTTATACTCATGCAATATTCACACATCGTGTCACATCTTCTGCTCTGTGTAAGTACATGAGAAACATTTTTTTTTTGGCTGAAAGCTAAAGACAAAAAGTCTGTTGACGTGAAAGAGAATAATGATACACCGCTACTTCTCCTTACCATTAACTGTAAACAAAGAGGACCATATAAAGACAAGGCCCTTTTGTAGACGTGCAAGCTCACGTATCTAAAATAGAGGGCTGAAGAACAAAGACTGCTGTGCCAGTTACATGCCATGAAAATTGGCTCTGACAGCTTAGTAATTGCCATGAATTGTAGATGGCATTCTTTTTGCCTTTCTTTGAATTTTTATTGACTGTTATTTACTATATCCTTTGTGCAATGAAGAGGCTAAAGGAACAGACCAGAAGTTCATACAGGTCAAGATGTAGGGGAACAACAGATTTATACAGCGGAATAATGGTATTTTTCGTTTGCTTTCTTTTCTTTTCTTGATAATGCTTAGCACTTAATTTGCCTTTAAGAACACTATTGAACAGTGAGCACACATTTCCATCTATTATCTATTATAATCCCGATCCAAATCACTTCAACAATTCAATCCTAGTTTTTCTAATTCAGGAAAAATTGCGATCTCTTCTCTCCTCTCCTAATCTCCAATCATTAGGAAATGAATATCCATATATGAAGCTAATTGAACACTAGGGTATAGTCAAAACATATTGGCAGAGTAGGGACTTAAGTTTTACACCTTGCTTGTGAAGACTCCACCTAACTATGTGTACTACAACACTCAAATTTAAGAAAATAAAGGATACTTATCCTTGACTTTGTAGGTGGTGAAAATGCTCTTGGGCCAGCTAATGGTTACTAACATTAATCTCATTTTCATGTCATGAACTAGACTGGAGTTTGGCATTATCAGTCAATATATGGTCTCACAGCTGCTATATTAAAAGCTTAGTTTATCCCATGTGTAAAAACGTACTTCGGTGTAAGTTCCCTTAACATCATGAATCAAAAGTTACCTGTAATATTTCTGCAAGGTCTTCATTTCCATTATCTACTGCAATATCTAATGCCGTTTTGCAAAATTTACTCTGAGCATGAACATCTGCTCCGTACTTTATCAAGAGTTCTACAACTTCTTGGTGGTTATGTTCAGTAGCCCAGTGAAGTGCAGTCATTTTGAGCATGTCCTTCGCATTGACATCAGCACCATGCTACAAACAAGATCATTGCATAAACTATGTCATTAGAAGCATCTGAATTAAATAATGCCCAAATTCACAAATTGGTCACAGAATGAAGCCCAAAATTGTCTTTCTCTAGCAGTAATGTCCTGCTAGCTTGCATTTACAGATTTATTAAAAGTACTTCAATCTAACTACCAAATAAATTATTTACCACAAAGGATTAAAGACTCCCTAAAACATAACATGTCTTGGTTCTAAAAGCTGTTACTCACACAATGTGAAATTAGGAAGTAGTCTTATTTTGAAACAGCAATAAACAATTCACCTGAAATCATGATGATTTTAATGCTAAAATAAAGTACAGTTTAACAGGAAAAAAAAAAGCATCCAGTGCACACAGCAGAAATACTCATATAATTTCAATGTTGGTTTCATGACCAAAAGGGAACTGCAAATATTTGATCATAAACCACTGTAATATCCCTGCCTCAGACCTTGTTTCTACAGTCTTTACCTTAAGTAACACTTCTACTATGCTGGCATGGCCTTCTGATGCTGCCATATGTAATGGAGTTCTGTCCACTTTGGTTCTGGCATCCCGACTTACACCTGCTCTCAGCAACACTTCTGTTGTTGAGTAGTGACCATACTGTGCTGCTAGATGCAGTGGAGATGTTCCCAACTGTAATGTAATGGAAAAAGTGGAGTTTTAACAGATGTCAGTATTTCTTCTTATTCTGGAGCTATCAAATTCAGCTGTCAGGCCACCACTTTAAAATCATTTTCCCTTGCAGTCTCAAGGAAAGATGCTGTTGGGGCTTTTACAGAGTATGAAGAGGGAGAAAAAAACATTTTCAATTTTTTTTTTCCAATATTCACAACACACCAAAAAGAGCTCACTGGAAGCAACTTTTTGACATGTGTGCTATGTTTTTTCTGTCTTTTGGAGGTGTGATGTTTCAAGGGTCCTAACCCCGTTTTTAGTGTTGGTGAACACACTGTACCAACATTGAAAGGGACCTCTGGAAGTTGTTTAAGTCCAATTCCATGTTCAAAACAGAGTCAACTTGAAAGTTAGGTCACTAAGTAGATTAAGGCTCTTAAGGGCATGTAAATATCCTAGAATTTTAGGTACCTGACCTGCCTATTCAAAACTAGGCACCTCCAAAAGACAACTCAGAGCCCCTATATCAGGGAACTCTCAGCTGCACACATTAAGTAGTTGGGACTGCTTTCTTAATTCAAACCTCTTACTGTACTAAATGATAAACACAGTAACTAGGAGAATGATTGCTCCTTTCTCCCATTAACCATTCCAAAGTTCATCTTAAAAGCCATCAGAACAAGCTCATTCACACTCTGTTATTATAATAAGTAGGAAGTCATATGAAGAAACAGACAATTTTAATTTTGAATTAGACATTAGATGATGTGACTGTAGAATTCCAAGAAGAAACTCCCAAGGCTGGCAATATAAATGCTTAATTGTAATAATCCTATTGTCTTCTTCAGGGAAGAAAAGTAAAAGGATTTACCGAACACTGCAAAAGTTTTCATTACCCAATCTGTGGTAAAAGGTGCTCCATTTGCCATCAAAATACGAACTTCGTCATCTTGACCTGCTCGTGCAGCTTCTAGAAGTTTCTTTCCCAAATCTACTAGTGACATCTAGTGATGGACATAAAGGAATATAAAGAAAAAATAACAACATTAATACTATTTTAAGTACACAAATGCTGCTGTCATTTTTTTAATTATTCCTGAACTACTCTGAAAAGTTCAAAAACTGGAGTTGGTGTTTTAGCCATAAGAACAAGCTTTACTGGTTGCAATAAGCAGCTCGATTTTAGAATTAGTTTTGTCAGCCAAACAGAACTGACCCTGGGGTGAAGATTTCAATATTGCAATGCAGTAACCACAGCAGCTGCAAAGTTATATCAAACTAAATTTAAAGTGAACTGGATGCATATTTCTCACATCAGAAAGTGGTTTAGAAGCTCTCACCTCATACTGCAACCTTCTGCAGCTTTGTCCAGCCTCCAAATGGTACTACATCATGGCTGCTATGTCACACGCCCAAAGGCACTACATTCACTTATCCAGAATGCCTATACATATTTAAGAGGTACCACTATGGAAATGCATTTAGATAGATATGAAACACAACACCTTTCTTTCTGACATCTTGTCCGTCACTGTAACTTTATTTTGCTCACCTTAAAATATAATTTCTGTATTCCTAGCTACAAAACGACGCAGTAAGCATATATTATTGTACTATTTGCAACAGATATATGAACTAAAATGTCTGCCTGAAAACAAACATTGCCACCTGCTTCAGCTGTCTGCAGTTACTAAAAACATGTTAAGTGCAAAATTTTGATTGAGACATGACCGAGATACTAGCTGAAAAACTTTCACATCATCTTTAGATAATCTCCCTTTTACAGTAAAGTTCCATGTAATACAGAGCATGCACAACTACATGTAGACAAATGACACCTATTTATGTTTCTGTTGCATCAAACATTTCGTAGTACATCTTTTCAAACCCACTGGATTTCATACTTGCTATTAAAATTGTTCAGTAAAAAGAAAACTTAGAACTAAACCATAACTCACACTACTAAACAAAATATATCATTAACGTTTTAGTCCTATACCTATGTTTTCCACTCCCTGGATGCTAAGAACTGAATTACTTTCATCAGTTTGGTTCCCAGTCACAAGCAAAGTTAAGTCTGTATTACTAAGAACAGCAGTTGTAAGGCCATGCAGCCAATTTCCTACACAAAGTTAAAGTGTATTAGTCCAAAAAGAAATCCCAATAGGATTATTTTTTATCTCTTTTCTTAAACACACACTTCTATCACAAAACCAACATATGTAGAAAGTTCTCTGCACCTGGCTCAACTGGCAAAACCTGTGTGGTATATTGCTCAATAAGCTGAAAGCTATTGACTTTGGAAGAAATTAGAAAAGAAGACAGAAACACTGCAAATGCAGAACTCCAACATGTTATCAGCAGAGCCATGAACTGGGGCAGGTTACCTCTTTGTCTACAGAACTGACTGCAGGCAGCAATATCCCCTTCACCACGATAATACTCCATTTATGTCCATCCTTCTAATACACATGGACATGTTGATCTGTCTCCAGCCAGAAAAGGGAAGAGGAGCAGGAAGGTGGCAGGACAGGACAAATACTGACCATGGGAAAAGGAAGGAAAAAAAGGAGCACAGAGTCAGATGCAGAGGAAGGGATAACAGCTGACTCTCTTCCATGAAGACAAAGAGCAGAAGAGAAACAGGAATAAAAGAAAATCTACTATCCCAGTCAAATGGAGACACTAGGAGTAATGATATAAAACAATAACAGAAGAGGGCACTTGGCAAGTGCAGCAGTGAAATGAAGGAATATAGCACTCCCTTTATATGACACCCTTTTTTTTTGGCACGGGATGCAATTTAAGAAGGATAAAAACACACACAGACGCACGCACTTTTTCTGGTGATCTAATACCACCACATCAAGATCCTCAGAAGCAAAAGGAAAGCTGGAACTTAATGCAAAAGACTGAAGTTAGGAACTAATTCAGAAAGATGACAATTCATTTTCCTTGTGTTCATTTTTGTTTTAAACACTAGAAGAGAAAAGGAACTAATAAAGTCTCCTTTCAGAATTACAGAATAATTGAGGGTGGAGGGGACCTCTCAGGGTCACCTAGTTCAATCTCCCAGTCAGAGCTGGCCCAACAGGCTCAGACTGTGCAGCACATGGTCCTGTTGAGTTTGGAATGTCTCTGTGGATAAATATCCCACCACTTCTTCAGCCTCATTCCAGCATCCGACCACCCTCGTGGTAAGACCTGCCTTCTGTGTATACCTGTCTTTCTCCACTAACCAAAATGACAGCCTTGATAATAAGCTTATACTTGATGTCTGTTAGACCACAAAAATAGATGAATTAAATTACAGTGCGTACATTTAACAACTAAACCTATTCAGAACCCACCAACCACATCTATACTGGTGAAATAAACAGCAAAGTTGTTACCAAAACCCGATGCAGAAAAAAATTTCTGGCCTGCAAAATACAAGTCTCACTCCCAGATGTTGGGTACAAACTTCAGCCTGAGATCAACACCTCTTCAGTCTCTCTGAACCACTACAGTTGAACACGCTCTCAAAGTGACAGTACATCAGTTCTCATCTCAAACCGCGTTGTACTACACTCAATAAGAAATGTTGTAATCAAGGAAAAAAAAGAGGGACGTGGAAGATCATACATGACGTAACCTTCATGACCATGTATTACTTACATTAACCAACACTCTGTTGATAGAAAGTGTTTGCGTTTTAAACCAGAACAAAGCACACAGAAGTTCACATATGTTTCATGATGTAGAATTTTAACTTCAGTTAAAACAACACAAATGTACTTTAGAAATGAAGTAAAACTTTCAGTTCTCGTAGGGTACTTGAAAGCATGCTTGGGCCATCTAGTGGAAGAAAGTTGAAAACCTAGCAAAATTACACTGTTGAAGTCAAAAATCACATTGTATGTCAATAATGCACTAAAAACAGCAACGGAAGAGGCCTTTCCAACAAAACTCTCACGCACATTTAGTCACTTTTAACCAACGAATACTAGCATTCACAAAATTTCTCAAGAGTAGTCAACCCAAAGCTCATTTCTACTTGGCAGACCATTCCATGGACCAGTATTGCAAGGTCAGGAAACCCTTGAGTAATAACACGCCCCACACTTCCCCCCATACTCTTCCACTGCTAGCACTGGGACATACCGAGAATGGTCTGCAGTGTCAGAATTTCCCTTTCCAGAAAAATTCTTCAGCGGCTCTCGAGATCACTTAGTCACACTACAACAGCACAATGATACTGGCAAAAGCAAAGTTCTATATATAGTACAATAAAATATATTTAAAATCTAAATACTCCCATTTCAAAGCAGCACTCTTAGTTACGTACTGCTGTTACTCCACATGGTGTTACAAATCAACCCTGATGAACTCTGTTAGAGGGTATTCTCCAGTAACTGTCTCATTTCCATCAAGCCTAGCTAGCAAGACAGCTGGGTAATGATTCAGAAGGATTCTTTCAGACAAGAAACACATCACTGGCTCCGAAATAAAGTCTTGAGACTATTATAGCTATTCTTATGGCAATCTGAGTATGTTTTCAGACTTCTGACAGTTCCTACACAACTGCTTGAACAGAGGGGTTTGTCTACAACTGAGTAAATAGGGAAGAGCTGCTGCTGCTGCTGGGTTTGGACTTCTTTGCATTAACGACCTCCTGAACGTCCACATTTCATTACTGCAATGCATTCTGTACAGTATCATTAGCCAGATGCCACAAACAAATGGTAGTTACAATTTACATCAAATTATTATTGCTATTTTACTTCTGTTCAAAAGGAAATCATACTGCTTTTTTGTACCAATCTTAGATTTAAGTTTTTATACATTCTGTATAAAACTCTGAACATCAGGCTGTTACCAGAGGTGTATATAACTGCACTTGACCAGAGTTTAGGTGGAACTCTGTGCAAAATGGTCTCCATGGGGAGGGAGAGGAGCTGAAAAACATGCAGCTTGGGAAGCCTGAGGTACCTACAGACAACAGAGCAGAAGAGTCTGCAGTCTGAAAGAAGATTAAGCTTGGCTTGAAATATTGCAGCACGCTTCAGACTGGTGTCCTGCTGCAAGGATCCTGAACCCAGCCTTTACTCCCCTTCTCCCACTGCAGCAGTGAACACCAGCCAGTCAAAATCAACAGGCACAAAACAGTTGTTGCAGAACACCCGCTAACATGGAGATCTCACTGCCGCCAGCATACTTCTGCCAAGGAATGCTCTTAAAAAAAGAGACATACTTACACTAGAAGAGCATGGACTGCACCAAAGCAATTTACTGGAAAGTAAACTGAATCCATATACACCATATCTATGATAAGGATTTGCAATCATTCCTAAAAATCCCAGGACAAAGTTCCATAAAATGCTCATTAAACAGGTTTCCCTACTGAAGTGACATGCAGCAGAATTGTACTTGGAAGGTAGCTGGAGACCCATCGTCTCTCACACCCACCACGTCTGGAAAAAGAATGCCCTTTTCAGAATGTCTTTTTCCTTCCACTCTTTCAAAAAAAAAAAATCAACCTGCTTCCCCAGACCTGATCTTCAGAAATGCTATCACCCTACTGATTTCAACATTGCACAGTATCACTAGAAATTTCGAATAGCAGTTTCTAACTAATTTTATATGCCTATCCATACCAAGGTCAAAAATATTTTGAAGTACAAACAGTTAGCAATAACCATTTAAACCTTTAATCAAGCATTCAGTTTTGATCATTCTTAGAATTGAAATAATAGGATCAACTTGCTTTATTTTTTAACATCCTGATATAACAGCACAATACTTGAACTCAGAACAACTCTTTAAAAGGTTTTTATTTCAATTACAGTTTTGCAACTTTGAAATGAACTGGAAGGTCTGCATTAAACCTATGGGTATTTCCATGTGCTAGCATCTCTTCAGAACTTTGGCATGATTTTACCTTATAGATCATTTTATAGTGATTATAGCGACTTACATGGGATAAACTCAAAAAGCTCCTGTATTGTTTCCTAAGGGAATCATACCTTTCCAAATGTATTTTGACAATGATTTCACATGTCATACTTCAAATTTTAGTATAAATATCATAGGCTTAGAGTATCCACAATTCTGTTATGATAATGAAAATTACACTAATATATTAATAGCAGTCGGCTTTAATTCCAGTGCTTTCAGCTTTCCTCTACTACTGTGTTGTGTTTGTAACTAAATTCTCTCTCGTTTGTTTAAACAGCAACATGACCTTCGTGTTGGACTCTGTATGCATCAGATGAAAAATCTCTGCTCTAAGAAAAGAGCTCAGAAAAACAAACACATTGTTGAATAGCTTAGTGGTTAAAATGGGCAAGCCTGTATTTATGCAGGTCTGTCCTCCAATTAGGTTCATACATTAATTTAAATTAGCACTAATCATCAACATAACTCCATTAAATAATGTAGATGGTAGAAAAGTCTTGTCCTTAAAAAGGAAGCACAGATTTGGCCATTATCTGCAACAAAATGAAACATCTAAAAAATATTGTTATGCAACAAGGGTGAACCATTGGCATCAACCAAGATTTAGGCTGGCACTGCCAACAAGCTACAAAGCTTTCACAGGTAGGTTTGGCACTAGATACCAAAAAGGTTATGTTATAGCAGCTATGACTGACATGAAAAGTCTAAGGGCTTGTGATGCAGCCTTTGAACTGTACTACAGCCTTAAGAGTATGTCTCAGATTAATTGAAACTTGAAAATATCCTCAGACAAAAATCACCAGCCTCTCTAACTAAAGCATCTGTTTTATTATGAGGAATCTTCCTTGACAGTTTCTGTCTAGCACACAGGCCCAAAAAAAAATAGGAAACAAACTGTTTTCAGCAAATAAAGTAGGTCATGAACTAGAGTCTACACCTAGTGTATGCTGACCTGCCATGACATCTTAAACTTACACAGCAGATTTATGTACCCTTACAAGTATTTCTATGTGCATACACACTTCAACCAAACTGCTTAGTCTTACTAATACTTCACGTCATGAGTAATTTAAAAAAACCCATCAGGCTAAAGTACTCCAAACTGTGCATTCACAACTTCTGGCATATTTAACTCCAATATGCAGCATTTGCTATTAAATTAAAGCTACCTTACTAAGCAGGTTAAAGGACAACATACTTTAAGTTAAAAACTCCAAGCACGTAAGACTTCTTACAGGGGATTTTACTGACACGCTACCGGACAGCGTCTCACCAACAGAAACTACTTTGACTACTAGAAAAGAAAAACAACAGTCCGAACTAAGCCATCTTATCCCACATTTATGTTCCCATCATACGCTTTATTAAGAGTCCAAAGGAAGAGTTACAGACTCCGGGTGAAGGACACTGCAGAGGAGGGAAGCGCTCCCCTCCCGCCCAGGCTGCCCCTCCTCAGGGCACCTTTGGCGCCAAGCTCCGGCACGCCGCTCACCCGCCCCGGGCCGCGACAGGCACCGGCCACCGCGACCCCGCGAGGCCCTGACAGGAACCGGCCACCGCGCCCCCGAGACCCCAGATCGTCCCCACGCGGCCCAGACCGGGCTGCCCGGCGGGGAAAGACGCGGGAGGAACCGGGCCCCGCTCTGCCCCTCAGCGCCTGGGCCCCTGGCCGGGCCCGCCGCGCTCGCCCGAGCGTATGTGGCAGCCACGGGACAGGGGCCGCCGCGGGCGGGCGCGGGCACCTGGGCCCCGAGGCGACTCGTTCCCCCGCCCCACCGGCCGCGCGGCGGCCCCCGACCCCGGCGCAGCCCCTGCCCCACAGGCCACGCTCGGCGCCCCGCGGGCCACCAGGCCGCCGCCGCGGCCCAGGCCGCCGCCGGCGCTGCCCGCGCCCCCCGCGCGGCGGGGTCCCCGGAAGGCCGGCCAGCGCGCCCGCTCTCCCCAACAGGAAATCCTGGCTGGGCTGGGCGCTGCGGAGGGAGCCGCGGCGCCGGGTTCCGGGGGAAGTGGAATTATTTTTTACCAGCGAAGAGATCAACTTCCACATCCGGTAACAGGGCCCTATACAAAGGCGCAGACTGACCTGGAAAAGCTTGGCCGGCCCGGGGGGGTGAGGGAGAGACGGGGCGCGGGGATGGGCCCTTACCGTGCTGCCGGCCCGGCCGCCGCCGCCGCGACAACAACCAGGGGCGCCGCAGGCCGCCGCTCATCGGCGCCCAAAAGCCCCACACAAAAGTCCCCGCTGCGCCTGGCGGAGGGACACGGCAAGTGGAGGGGAGGGGCGCCGTGCCGCGCGGCGCTGCCCCGCCGCCAGCCCGCGCCCGGCCGTGAGGCGGCGGGGGCCGCCCGCGGGCAGCGCATCGAGGGGCGCCCGGCACTTACCATGGGGTGCAGGTATTATCTTATTACACAAATATCCCCGACAAAAGGGGCTCGGCGGAGGGATACGGCCTCGGCGCCGCCTGGTGCGCATGCGCGGCGGCGCGAGGGAAGGCGGGGGAAGCGGGGACTGGAGGGGCCCGCCATGTTCCGTCCCGCTTCCCGCCCGGCGGGGGCAGGGCGCTGGCTGCCCGCCCGCCGCCCTCGGCCGGCCCCGGCGGGTGGAGGCGAGCTGTCAGCGTGCTGGGGGGGAGCTCCCCTAAAAGTAGCTTAAGAAATAAGAAAAGGAGGTCGCCATCCCACACGCCGGCCTTCCTGGGGCTTCTCTTTGCCGCAGGGCGGCAGGGGTTGCTCTTCCCGCCTCATGGCTGCTGGAGCTCCGATGGTGCTCCCGGGCGAGGGTGCCTGGTGTAAGCAAGGACTTTGCTGCCTTGCCTTCGCTAGGCAGGGCTTTAGCTACGCTTTGGTATCATAGAGCTAGGATTTGATATGGATGACGACTCCAAAATGATCCTAAGCCATTGCTGCTCTGTCAGAGAGCTCTGGCCTTCAGTCCCAAGCTGGCATTGGACTTGACATCCCAGCCCCTAGAAAGTTTCTCCTCATTTTGTTTCAACAATGCAGAATGGTCATATTCACCCCAAAGCTACTCCAAGTCACAAATCTTCTGATACCACCATAAAGCGTAGGTCCCATAATCTATGTCCTTCAGAAAAAGGTATCAATCACAAAATCCCACTCTTGTTATTTTGGAAATCATAATACCTACTAGATAATCTTCATCAGGAATACTTGTAACAACGTTGTTTACAGATGCATTGTATTTTGCCCTTGACTTACCTAACACAGCTTTGGAGGCAATACAAATAACCAGATTCCAAAGAGCGAACATCACCTCACAGATATCACAGAACTCAACCCTTGAGTCGCTGCTGAAAGAGACCCGTTCAGTCCAGGAGAGAAAACGGCATTTCCCACACGCAGCGGCAGCACAGCCCTCCTGGCTGAGCGCGACGGCAGGGCTCTCTCCAGTTCTTGCAGTATTTTTGTTTTGAGTTAGGCTGCAGGGAGGAATTCTCCATATAGTTTTTGGAAAGACATTTAATCTTCCTTCGTATGTCACCACCTGGCTCGGGGACCTGTTGACTTTTCTAGGAGTGATCAGCCAGAAGGCGGCACTAGAGAACAAGTCGAGACACTTCTCGGGGCTGTCACTTGTCACCAGGGTACAGAAACCTTAAATCCAGCCTTCATCACAGCTCTTTTCCATTGCTGTGTCTGTTGTCTCTCAACAAGCATTTAGCTTGCTGTATTATGGGTTTTCATTTACACAGTAGCAGTAGATGCAGAAAACGTTACAATGTCCTCACAGACGTGCGCCAACAAGCAGGAATGCCTCGTGGTGTTAGCTGCAATGCTATGGAAAAGCAAAACGTGCTGTATTGTTGGAAATCTTTTACAGAGGTGAAGAATGCAGTCTGCATTCCGTCCATGAGCACTGTATATGAGTTTTCATTATGATCACAACTTCCATCTTTAAAATAATCATGTCTAATGTTGGGGTTTTTTGACAGAATTCACCAAAAGTACATTTAAGAGAGAGACATTTGATGTCTGGTGTAGGCAAGTCAAAACACATTTCACATCTGTAAAGTACGTGGTGTCTTTTCCTTTATTTTACACCACTTTATAAGATAGTAATTTATAGGTTTTGTTAACTAAATAATCCAATACATTCTATTAAAAATCGCTGTTTAAAATTATTTATTCAATACTGCTACACAGTAACATATGTGCTGATAGGATAATGTGTTTTAACCTGAGGCAACACCACAGCATGTTACAACGCAATCAACATATCAGCATGTTTTAACAAGTTCTTGAATATGGTAAAGCTAGTTGTACAGGCAGGTCCTCCCCAACACCCTTCTATATATCGTTGGGGTTTGCCCATACAAGTAAGACCAAAAGTTTTTACGACACAATTTCTTCATGTAAGAGAAACAATAAAAGGGACACTCCGAGTCCAGTTTGGAGAACAGCTAAGATGATACTCAACATTAATTTGCATACTTAGATCCCGAGCCTTGACATCAGTGGACTTACTCCTTTCATCTTGTCATAACTTTCTGGAATGACCCATCTTGGCTAAAACAAACAGAGCAGTTCTGACAAAGGCACTTACAAGAGCATTGTGTTATTAATATTATTCAGTTCATTTTCATGTTGTTAGAGTATATCAACTTATTTTGATATTAACCGCTCTGATTACACAATATAGAAGACACAGAGCTGTACTCATTTCTCCCAGAATCTTTTACAGGTCTGATCACTTACATGCACTGCTAATTCGAGATGGAGGATACTGCCTGAGCCTTTCATGGACCCAATACCAACCAACGTTACTGAACCACCAAGTACTGTGATACGATTAAGCCTTCTGGGCAATGAATCAGTAGTATTTTGGAAGGCTCCATGAAGGCAGGCATCTTTCTCATTTTGGCTTCATGACCTCCCTGTTTCCCAGAGTGGCTGGAGGAAAACTGCTCCAGTTCACAAGACATTTCCATTGGCAAAATGGAGCAGTAGGTTAAAGTACCTTAATTGAATCCCCCACCTTGACACAGTTAGGGGACAGAAAGAACAAGAGGACATAGCCTCAAGATTCACCAGGGGAGGTTCAGGTTAGACATTAGGAAGTATTTCTTCTCAGAACGGGTCATTAGACATTGGAACGGGCTGCCCAGGGAGGTGGTGGAGTCACCATCTCTGGATGTGTTTAAGAAAGACTGGACATGGCACTTAGTGCCACGGTCTAGTTGACATGGTGGTGTCAGGGCAATGGTTGGACTCAATGACCCCAGAGGTCTCTTCCAACCTGATTGATTCTGTGATTCTGTGGCAGGACAGAGCATCTTTCTGTTTGTGTAAGATCTCAATGACATGACCTGCCTCACTGACTGACTGGAAAGAGGCTCAGCACCACCCTCTCCCCTCCCTTCTCCCAGTGTTTTAAATCCCAGCATGACTATACTGGCATGTCAGCACGTACCTGCCGTCCCCGAGGTATGATGCTTGTCGTAACACCACAAGCTGCACAGAAAACAGAGTGTTCAACAAAAACCGAGATCTGAACTTAAAATGTCCCCAGTCAATGCAGTTTTCTCTAGGAAAAAAAAGATATTTTCATAAGGGGAGGCGTCTCGCCTTCCCACACCAGATCTCACAGTGCAGCAGAAGGGCCGGTTTAACACCCCATACAAACGCTGGATGTCCCACAAAATGTGACATACCTCAGCGCCCACTTTTAGTGGCCTGGCTTCAGTAACACAAAGTGCCCGGCCATGAAACGAGGAGCCAGACCAGGCAGGGCACAGGCCCACCGTGGGCTGTGAGGGCAGGGCAGGGCAGGGCAGCCTCGGCCCTGTGGAGCGCCCGGGTGGTGGGCGCGGCGAGACGGGGCCGTGGGTAACCCCACGCTCCCCGTGAGCTCTCTCCAGGGCTGACCCTGAGGAGCCAGCGCGGGTGGCGTTGATGTGAGGTGACCCGCCTCTCCCTTCTCCTCCTCACACCACCTCCAGAGCCACTCCCGGCTCCGAGGGCGCTCCGCGGTGGCAGCGGGTCCCCGCCCGCCCCGGCCCGACCGCGCCCCACAGCTTCCGCAGCACAACGGCCGGGCGCCAGCGTCCCGCCGCGTCCCCTGCCCGGCCCCGCGGTGCGATAGGGCCGCGGAGAGTCCCCGCCCCCGAGGGGGAGCGGAGGGCCGGGAGGGAGGAACACCGCCGAGTTCCGCCTCAGCAGCCATGGCCGCGTAGCGTCTTCTCGGCAGCCGCGCTCGGACATGGGCCTGCCCCGGGCCGGCGGGCTGAGACACCGAGTCCCCGCGGCGGTGAGTACGCAGCCGGGCCTGCCGCGCTGGCCGGAGGCGGCGCCCAGGCCGCCGGGGGAGCGAGGCCTGTAGGACAGGCGGACTCGCCTCACGCCCTCGTCCGGCCGCGGCGGGAGGGGGCAGGCGCCCTTGGAGGAGAGCCCCGGCCCCGGCCTCGACGTGCAGGGGCGGAGGCCGCCCTCAAGGGGCTGCGGAGGGCGGGGGGAGCCGGGCTGGGCTGTGCGAGGGAAGATCGGGCCTGGCCCGGCGGGCAGCCCTTCGCCCCGGTGCCGGCGGTGTGACCTTGGGCAGCCCGCAGTCCGCCCCCGCCCCCAGCCGCAGCCCGGCCGAGGTGACGCGGGAGCGGGGTCGGGGGAAGCCGCCGCGGAGCCCGAGAGCGGCCGGGGGAAGATGCGAGGGGAGCAGCGTTTCCCAGCGTGCTCTCCTCCGGCCGGAGCGGGCGCGGTGGCGGGCTGCGGTGTCGCGGAGACTCCCACGGCACCGGCCGGGCCCGCAGCCGCGGGGTCCCGAGTCCCCACCCGGGCGCCGCAGGGTTTTTAACCGCCCAGTTACAAACTTGGAGGAGTTGCCAGCCTCTCTGTAATGTCCCCGGCTTCTTATCACCTATAATGTTGGCGTACGCTTTGCAGATTTGAATTTATCTAAATAAGAAACAAAGCTGTTTGTGTTCTTACTTAGATTGAGTAACTTGCAAACTTCCTGTATAAAATCCAATTTAATTTTTTTTAAGCAACTTAACTTTGTAGTGTCTTCCCTCCCCTTCAGTATCAGTTAAACTGTTGGATGAGTAACTGTCAGAAAGGATTTTCTCACTATGCAAAAAGAGTGGTTCCCAAGCTTGGCGGTGCAGGTAGTTTGCACGGTACATGGCCAAAGACAGACCTGCAATGTGTTACTGCTGGGATGACTGGTAGTACCCAGCAAAATGGTGACAGTTTGAGTACTCTATGTGAGCATAATGGCCTTGCTATAAGAAGCCCCAGTGGTTATAATCACTTGAAGTTACAGGATCATGGCCTATAGTTGTAACAGTACCAGAGCCTGAAATAAAGCTAGAGGGCTCACAGAGGTAAATATGCTAATTGATTGTATAGTTCAGTCATGTTGAAATACTGTATCTCTAGATTAATACTTATAATCTTAAAAAAAACCAACTCTTGTGTACAAAGTACAGACAGTAAAACTTAATTCCAAGAAAAGTGAGGAACTTAATGCTCATGAGAAGCTCATTTCTCATTTGCTCAAGTCTTAGCAACATGTGAATAATGCTTTATTACATACCTGAATTGGTGATGCACAGTACTTAGGACGTCAATTTATTTCAGACTGTGTTAGCGTGTGCTGCTTGCAATGTAACTGCTTCTGTGTGTTGTTCTTGCTAGGGTCATTCCACTTAAAGCTTACTCATATCCTTAGTAAAACAGGCATGATAATTAGATGTTGAAAAACCTGTTACCAACAGGTATGTTTCCCTGTCAGTGTAAAACTATCCATTCTAAGTATTCTAAAGCCCATAAGCATCCAAGCATGACTTCCCTCATTTTTAGGATATTGGCCTGGTTTTCAGCATGCTAAGTAGAAGAAAGGAGTCAGATAATACTTCAGCTGGGGGAGGAACAGATCCACGGTTTTGAGTTTGATCTTAATTTTTAAGGAAAAAGTTGAAAAATCTGAAATAGGTTTTTTTTCTCTTCCTCACAGGACTGATTAATAGTAGATTTAGCTATTATGGCTTCTTCCATCCCTTCTATTTATGGTTTTATGATCCAGTTCTCTCTTCTTGCCGGGAAAGAAGATACTCTCTTCCTTAGAGATGTATGAAAGATCCATATATATAATTGGAAGGATTCATCGATGCCTCAGTGTTGCTGTTGTATTGATATGGTGATTGTAAGCGTGGAGGGGGATGGAACGCTTGGCAAAAGTGAGCGTCATCTAGTCAATACAGCCTGGAGCAGTGAGAGTCTATCCTGATAAAATGGATGTGACTCTGATAAGAAAGGACAGTCTTTGCAGCTCCTCTAGTGGAAACAAATGGAGACCTTGTACAGAACTTGCAGTAGCTGGTCTATCTCCATGCATTTCAGCACTGTATGTTAACTACTCCTGAACGTCTTTATTTGTGCAGCTTATTTTGCTGGAGGAACCATTGAGACCAGGTCAGTGAGGAATCGGATATCTGCAATAATTCAGCTTAAAAATCAGCTGGTTATATTTATATGCAAAGGAGCTGATTTGGATTCTGAAATCAGTGTCTACCCAAAGCCTGCTCAGGGAAGGGGGAAAAAACCCTCATTCATTTGAGCATAAGGGAAAATCAAGTTACAAGCACATCTTAAAACTTAGTAGAAGCTTAAGGAGTTTTAAGGGTGGTTCTGAGCCAAGACTCTTGAGCAGTCAGCTGGCACCCAGTGGTCAGCCTGTAGGTTATAGTTAGGGAATTTTTGCTGCATAAAACTGAAAATGCTAGTTGTAGTTCCATAGTTAAAGTTCTGTAGAGAAGAATGACTTAGAAACTGCAACTGGAATCTCATATTAACTTACGACATATGCTGTATGTGATTCTCTTAAATAGGCTGTTGAGAATTTGATTTTTTTTTTTTAGAAGATGTTATTCCTAATGCATCCTTACTCGTTTGACTGCAGAATATTTTATGAATTATGGTGCTGTGGGAGATCAGAGAGTAATACCTCATTCATAAGATACTGTGGTTAGTAGCCTGTGTTTTGAAAAGTATAGAAATTTCTTCAGATCAAGAAATAGACAAGTTCAATAGTGAACTTACTTTTGGCAATTTAAAGACCTGCAGTTATAACTTACTAACCATAGCAGAAAAACATGGAAAGCCAATTTTTGTTCTGGGCCAAAACTCAGATTTGGCTTTTATCCACTAATTCTACATTTGTATAGATGAGGTTCCAGAAGAACTGCCCATATCAAGGTGTGTCAGCAACACTTGAGAGTTTGCTAGCATCTTTTGCCTTCCATTAAGTGGTTCATCTTCCACATAATCTTGTTTTTTTCCCCTCATATGCGCACAGACACAGTAATGTTGTATTCATATCTTTTTCGGACGACATAGTTACAATATTCTGTCAGAACACAACCAAATACTGCCACTTAAGATTAAGAAAATACTGGTTACATAACAGCAAACATTGAAGATATATTTGGAAAGGACTTTAGCTTCAAAGAAAAAGTCTATTTACAGTTCCAAGGGGGGGAAAAAAAAGCCAGGTAAAGACATGCTCTGAAGGATTACACAAGCAACGCTAAAATCTTAATAAGAGTGAAGCCTTTCTTTGTAATTCTATGAGGCTGTAAAAAGCATGTCTTTGTTTTAGGCAAAAAAGCTTTTAGATGGGAAAGGTCCTTTCCTTTGGGGCAGGGGGTGTGTCTGTTTCTACCCAATGCAGCTCTTCAAAAGAATTTTCTGCCTTGTTTTCAGCACCAAAATATCTCCCTGAAAATTAAAGTTGAACATAAGACACCTTGTATAGAGAAGACAAGGTTTTAAGATGAGTGGGGCATGGGATATGTTATTAATTTTATGTATTAAAATTAGTATTTGAGTACTTGATTATTTATTTCCTAGAATCATCTGAAAATCAGTTTCCTAAGGAAGGATTTTTGACAAGTTTATCAACTTTGAAAACTTGCTGTGTAGTTGGAAAATGAGCAAGTACAGCATCTGTGTTTAAGCAGTAAGATACCTAGCTGGATGTTGTTTAGTCTGACCTTGGCATGCCAGACCTTAAACCAAAGAACCATCCTTAGACATGCATCTTACCTTATTTTTGCATTTATTTCCAACATCAACTTATCAAAGGTTGGGGTTAACTTAGTGTCTTTATTTGATAACCAGTTCCTAGACCAAGAACAGTCAACCTACTGATACTATATGCAGGGATACTTCAAAGACTAACAGCTATGTGCCATGGGAAGGGATCACGTTCCCATCTTGGCTTCTCATTCTTGGCTGCACACGCCAGCTGCTCTCCTTGCACAAGCTCCATAGCCTTTTTGCCTCTTCAGCAAGCCCAATTGGCTCAATGAGAGGCTGGACAAGTACCAGACTAGTATGAGAAAGAGGAAGGGAAATCAAGATCACCTCATTTGGTAGCAGTCAGCTACAGATTCATTCATTTGGGTGAAACTTCACTCTGAGGTCACTAGTAGAAGGTTTTTTGGTCACACTTGTCATGCTGATCATCACCTTGAGGGTGGAAGGGAAACGCCCTACCTTCATCTTGTCAAAGGCCACGTGGGTTTTCACTACTAGGAAATAATTTATTTGTTGGGATCATTTGAGCATCTTTCTTCTAATTAGCTCCCCTTAATTTCTTCAGTATTGCTAGCACCTTAATGTCTCACCTCTTGAGAGGGAGCTCAGTTCCTCCCTTGCCACCCCCAAGGGCTGGAATAGCTTCCTGTGTATTAGATTCAAAGATTTTTAGTTAGCCCACCTATATGAGACTTAATGGACTGCTCTATGCAGAATGTTAGATGAGGTGATGTAACAGTCCCTCTGGCCAAACTCTGCTTAACTATTTCATGGCTACCTGGAGAGCACTTCCAAATGAAAGCAGAAAGACAGTGATACCTAGGAGTTTAAGACCTACAGTATGTCCAGGAAGTTTCAAGCGTGCTTTTACAGTAGCAACCTTCCTTTTCTCAGCTTGTCTCTTACAGAGACATTAGAAGTCACGTTTCCATGGGTGTACTGTGTATTTCCAGAGGTTTGTGCTAAGGTAGTGATAAAATAATTATCCGTTACTAATTTCAGAGTACAGAGAAGTCAGCTAATTTTTCGTAATATACTTCCTGGTGTTATAGTTGAACAAGTTTGCTGGATATAATGATTTTGAACATTGTTAAGTTAGCATTTCTTTTCTTATTCTTCTGTTAGCAGCATATTGCTAACACTCTTGATAAATTACCTAGAGTGGTTTCAAATAATTCTGTCACTTTGGGAGGATTAATTTATACTGTTAATCAGCCACTCTGTTTGCCTCAATAATACTAAGAACTGATAAAAGAGAACCCTTATGGATGATTAACATTTAAATAGTTGCGGTTTAAGCAGCTGCATTATCCTTCTAACTGCTGGCAAAGTTTTCTTTGACTTCTGGAAATACTTTTGTCCTTTTATGCTTGTATTACAAATAATTGCCCAGAATAAGTGCCAGGTTTCTTTTCCTTTTTTGCTTTAAATATATGTATCTTTCTATGTAAGCAATTCTGTTGAAATAGTAGTAATATAGATTGTATAAAAGTGTATCGAAAAGTACTGATGCTGTAGTTTTATAACAACATTTTGCCAGATTGTAGCGGACCAGATCAGATACTAGAGCTCCAACTAATTACCTACAATTAAATTGCATTTAGAATTTTTCTTCATAGCTTAATCTTTAACTGCACAAGTTCCAGATTGTTTTATTCTAGTGCTACTTCACATAAAGTGAGATAGATTAGGTAATGACCCCATACAGGTAACTATAACTGTATTAAAAGTCTTTGGAATGTAATTGGGCTCTCTCTACTTTTTTATCCCCCCAGAAAAATATTGACAGAGACTTCTAAGAAGCTGTACCATCCTAGAAGGGACATAAGTAACAACATTAACATGCCTGCTGTGGCATCTGTACCTAAGGAGCTATATCTCTGTACTTCATTGAAAGATCTCAACAAGAAGACAGAAATAAAACCTGAAAAGACAAGTACAAAGAGGTATATGTGTTTTAATTGATTTTGGCTTAATATTAGAAGTATTAGTGCTACTCTTCTGAGCAGGTTCCAGAACAACTATGTTGTGGATCTAAATTTCCTCAATTATTTCTGTTAGAGAGAAAATTTTTGATAGTCTTACATATAGATCTCTCAACTATCACATCAGATATGCTTACTGCGTACAGAAGGTGACTTCACATACTGCCAAAACGTGACTTGGACAGAGCATGATGCCCATGAAAGTTGGTGTACTTTGAGAAAAGGCTAAATAAATGCAAATTCTTAAGAATGATAAAAAGTTTAGCAAATGTGCGAATAGAAAATATTTTGCCTCTAGCATTTTTAGACAATCAATGATTTCATTTTGTCTTACTATGAATTAGTTTTTCCTCAAAAAAAAAGTTATTTTTAGAAGGGAGAAGTTTCTTGCTAAGTACTTTTTTCCATATTTCAGTATGCTATTTAATTATGGAATATCTTAAATAAGGCTAGTAAACAAACATTATTTGGAGGACCATGATTGTAATTCATATTTAATGAAAGCCTTATATTAAGATGGTAAAATCAAATGCTTAATATACAGGCAGAGGCTGTGAACACTTAAAATGACATCTTGTAATGAAAAGGTGTTTGGGGACAAGTCAACAATCACGTGCTTTACTCCTCCTCTTTGATTTCAGTTATGTGCAGAGTGCCCTTAAGATTTTCAAGGCAGCAGAGGAAAGCAGACTGGACCGAGATGAAGAAAAAGCTTACATCTTATATATGAAATATGTGACTGTTTATAACTTTATTAAAAAGAGACCTGATTTCAAGCAGCAACAGGTATAAAAGCTTTCTGACTGACCTCTCCTGCATTGGTAGAAGTATTAGAAGTACAGAGCATTACACTAATGCACATTCAAAGGATTACGCTGGTATTAAGTAAAGTCTCACTTGTGATGATATTTTTTCCTTCCTATTTTTGACAAGTCTATTGTTAATTGCTTTTACAGTTTGCTTTTAATGCACATAAGGTATGTAACTTGTCAGATCTGTGAATATTTTTTCAGGGAAAGGTATTACTGTCACTTTTCCCATTCAGACTGTTTTTGGTGCAGTTGCCTTGCCTAGCTTTTATTAGTGCTATCGAACAATTTTACCTACAAAGTTATGTTTGAGAGGAAAATATTTTGACTCAAAACAGTTCCTTTTGTTGGCATTAACATCATTATGATACCAATTCTCTGTACCTTAGCAGCTCTTGATATGCATGGAAGTAGGCATTATTAAGCTGTACTATTAATATGTGGGGTGATGCTTGTAATTTTAGGATTATTTTCATTCAATTCTTGGACCTACAAATTTAAAAAAAGCTATTGAAGAAGCTGAAAGACTCTCAGACAGCCTTAAACTCAGGTATGTGCATACAGTTAATAGATAAGATATTGTTAATTATACCAGAAGCCTGTACATGTGCAATTGCAGGTTTTCATGCTGTTTAGTAGTAAGGGATTGCACTTGAGTAGACCTTAGATACCCGAAACTCTTGAGAGCTTAAGTTGTTTATCCACAGAAGTCTGTTTTTAGAGATAATTTTCATCATCATGTACTCCAATAACTTGCCACTGTATACATTGTCTCTTAATTCTTGGTAACTATGATTTGTTGATATTGTCTCCTGTTTTTGTTTAATGACTGATAAAAAAAAAAACCCCACAAGATATAGAATTATAGAACTATATATACACTAGAGATTATCAAGAGCCATTTCCTCCTTACCCTTTTCATCATAAGGTCATCTGAAACCCAATATACTAGTGGATGTTCCTAATATTTACATACATTAAAAAGTGGAAATACACAGTTTTGCCAGTATGTAGTTGAGCTGATGCTAACGGACTTCTGGGTAGCTCATTTACAACTGTCGTTACCTGTCTTTGTGCCATGAGCCATGAAATTGTGTGCTGTAAGGTAGAATCTATCTGTAGGTGATATTTAGTGCAGTATGTCTTGCGTCCAGCCTTATCTGCTTCTTGCATCCTTAGCGACTATATTTCTCTCCCCTTTCTCACCCTTTTAACTCTCTCCCTTCAGCTAGGCACATTTCCCTTCCCACACCCCGCCACAGGTATTATGGTGAAAGCATATTCTATACCCTTAATCCAGAAAGTTAGTTTAGGTGAACAAGGAAATCAGAGTGTAGTTCCACATATATGAAAAGAGGCTTACCAAAGATGTCGTATCATACTATGCATGAAATAATCTTTAGGTTTTCCTTATTTTTCATTAAGAGTCTTACAATTTGACACAGCTACAAGTTCACTGTAAGAGTAAACACTGATAGAGCTAAAGAAAACAAAAATTATTTAGACTTATTCTATAGTAACTTGTGGCTTTTTGTGAAAGGAACAGTTTTGAAAGTTGACACAATTAGTAACTTACAGCTACTCTGGGCAAAATGTATAAAGTTAATACAAATGAAACGTGACTCCTGTGTAACTACAGAAGTGGTTTCAGGGAAATTATTTGTATAATCTCTTCTCCAGGCAGTAGGCCAGCAAATAGTTTAGATGTTAATTGTTAACTAAAAGTGGAGCTGCTGTAGCATCATTTGTATAGGAGTGGGAATATAATACCTACATGAATGACCTACTATGTGCTTCAAAGGCATATCAGTGGGTAAATGGGAAATTGATGGGTAAATATTCCATATTGACTGAATTAAGTTAAAATCTGAAGTATACTTTAGTGCTGTTAACTCCAAATGAGAACACAATGCTCTGTTCTAGCTTGTGATGCCTTAGGCAAATCAGGAAGCCTGTCCACAAAATAAAGTTACAGACTTGCAGCCTCCTTCCTATTAGTGGCCAATTAGTGGAGAAGACTTTGAGGCAGAATTTGATTTAATGATCTAGGTTATTAACACAGTACTCTTGATATGAAACACAGCTGTATTGTCATTTTAATCCTGATTAGGCTAATTAATTAGTAATTCATTAACAATTACTAATAGAGTTTGGTGTTCACGTTTAACTGCTTGGTTCAGTCATCAAAATTGTTAGTTCAAAACATTCTTTTTTGGTTTATGGATCACTAGTAACCCTTAAGCTTCTCAGTTGTATTAAATATAATAGAATGCTATTTAACAGTTGATGTGACTGTACAAACCTGCGGTTGGTGATCTAAAAGCTGTAGTTTGGAGGTCACCGGTTTACAGTATTATGATTGTCCTTACAATGGCAAAAGGCTGGAAGGTTAGTTTTAAAGTCTAAGGCTTTATGAAAAGGACAGCTGTACGCAAGACCTAGGTCTACCAGAGCTCTCAAGTGTACATGATTCTTCCATTGACTTCACTGTAGCCCCGGTGTTCGAAACAAACAGCAGGGACACATGTGAGGACATAACAGTATTTCAAACGCAGCTTACATCCTGGAGGTGACTGCTACCGTGTAGGTAGTTCTGATCCAACTTCTCAGAGAAAGGAAATTTAGATAACTGAACTAACTTACTCCTAACTGTTATGGTTAGCTGTGTTGCAGAACCAAACAAAATACCTGGGATGATTGTTATATTATATTGAAGTTTACCTGTAAGTCACCAATACTTACTCTTTCCTCTAGGAAATGAAAAACTCATTACACTTAGTAACACCATAGCTAAGCATGAGTCCAGGTTTAGAGAAAAACATTAGTTAACCTTCAGAGTAGTGGCTGTGAAACAGGACCCAAAACAGGATGTAAGAATAAGAAAACCAACCCAAGAGTGGGAGAAACAGCATTGTGCAGTCATGGAGGAAAATGGGGTTTGTTGGAATACAAAAATTGACAATACTTCAACTTGCTTTTTAAACTTCAAATACTTCCACCCCACACTCCTGAAGACTTGATGATTCTGATGTTAATTATCCAAGGCTATCCAATAACACAATATTGAAAAAAAGGTGAGCTTTTTTTTTCCCCCCCAATAGATATGAGGAAGCTGAAGTTCGGAAAAAACTTGAAGAGAGGGATAGACAAGAGCTGCAGAAAAAGCAAGAACCAAAAGAGGATGGAAAGAGTTCAGCCAAAAACTCCTCAGAAAGTGCTGCGGATTCCAAAGGAAAAAGCCAAAAGGTAATTGAAGATGTTTACAAACTAAGTCAGACGAAATGTATAGTTTTAATCTAGCCTTTCATCTCTACTAGTAGCTATTTCCAGTTCAGAATCATGTTTTTTAAAATCCGCTTACACTCCCATAACCCTGCTGTGAGATTTCTTTGGAAAATGTTGAGTCCTACCAACCTCCAAGTCTTGCATAGAGTAGTTTTTTTGTAAAGTCAAATTCTGTTTTATAAAGAACTAGCTAGTGTAAGAAACCCAAGGTAACGGTAATAAGGTGGTGTTATGGATAACGTCTCCTAAATAAACTAATTTCTCTGCAAATGCTTCATGAATTTAGTGTAGCACATGATGCTGTCCTAGGCTGTATTGCCTTTTTAACTGGTTTCTGTCTAGGTAGGGCAGCAACCTTGGTATCTTTTTAGTACATTTGTCAACACATCTTTAGAAGAAGCTTTCTTATTCTAGGTTTCTTCCCGTGGCTTAAGTCTGGCCAGTTTCCTTCAAGCTCTGCGAGAGTCAGTGTCTGTTGGCCACCTTGGTTCTGAGCATTAGATATTAAACTAACTTTTTTTTTTCCTCCTTACAACACAGATTAATGGTGAGGGGAAGCATTCGCTAGAAAGAAAGGATGAGTCTGACAGTCTGAGTGGTAAGTGATGCAGTGTTCACACAGATGTGAAAAAGGTCTCCATATACCTATGCACCTATCACTTAAACAGCTGCAGTTCTTTTAAGGAGTTATTTTACAGCCAGAGTATTTTGATGAAATTCTAGTATCCTGCATGTCAGTAACAGCAACTTAGTAATTAACTAAGCTCTGCATTGCAGCCTTCATCACTTGAACTTAGAAAGCCGTACTTAGTTTTTTCAACGGTTTAATAACTAAAGCTGAACTAGCCCTAGAGTGGTCAAAGTAGAAAGAAAAATTTCTCCTCAACTGATAAGAAGAAATCTAGGCAAGGCTGAAATGTGTCAGTTAAATAAGAATTTTTTCCTTTCCCCTCCCAACCTTCTGGTTTTTGTTCCTGTAATTAATATGTGAAAATATTCTCTACAGTTCTTAACTGAAGAGGAACATCTGCAGCATGTAGTTTACAAATGCTTGCCTATATAGCTTGATTTAAATGAGACCACAAAAAGTTAAAACTAGTTTATCGCTGCAGTGTTCAGTATTGTCTAATTCAGCAGATCAGGTGCTAATCACTACAGTAATGGGAGCAAAAGGGCCAATATGTTTATTCGATAGTGTCTCACCTCCATGACTTTGTGGGACTTCTCTGTTCTATTTCATCTGTTTGTAGTCTTGACCGCACCAGTCAGATGTGATCATAGCTATCTCCGTGTATAATGTAGCTTTTGCACCTAATAGCTTCTGTATTTCAAGGAGCAGTCACAGCTGAGAAACTCTTTGCAATGATGTCGGACAAAAATATTGAACTGATTATAATGGATGCTCGAAGACTGAAGGATTATCAGGAATCCTGTATTCCAAGATCTATCAGTGTCCCAGAAGAAGCTATCAGTCCTGGGTATGAAATAATGTTAAATCATAGTGAAATATTTAATTTTATAAGTTTATAAATTGACTGAAAAAAGATTATATGCTTTTAAAACTTGAACACTTATTTTCGGAGTCCCTGATATATTACAGTGGGTGAGATGTATCTGGACAGCTCTGTACTTGCATGTACAGACTTCAAGCGAGACCGTATTTATTTTATCCAAGCACATAAACATATACGGGTAATATATTGTTGGACAAAATGTTACTTGTATGTTTGCCTTTAAATGCATTTCAGAGTTACTGCTAATTGGATTGAAGCTAGACTCCCAGAGGATTCTAGAGATCCATGGAAGAGGAGAGGACACTTTGATTATGTTATACTGCTGGACTGGTTTAGTTCTGCCGAAGACTTAAAGCTAGGAACAACTCTTCAGAGCCTGAAAGATGCACTTTTTAAGGTTGGCAAGTTTCACATTTTGTATTAGCTCATCTGAACAAATAAGAAAGTCTTAAATCACCTATAATTATGAAGTACATGGAGGACTTAATGACACTTTAAACATCTTGGTTCAGTTTTCAAAGACTGCTTATTTTGATAGCAGAAGTGTAGTCTGAAGTTTCACATTCCCATGCTTGTGCTCTGGTAGAGGACAGTGTAATTTATTAAACAGGTAAACAGCAGAATGATTCACTTCCCCTCCTCGACAGCTAGCTCATAAACATGGAGTTCTTGCCTGATAAGTTATTTGGGAAAGTACTTAGTACTGTTTGGCAGGAACATTGTCACCCTCTTTTCTGTATTAGCAGCTATAATTCCTTATTCCTGGGAACTGGCTGGCCACCTGCATAGGTGGGCCGCAGAAGGCTAGCTTCTTTGCAGTCCTATCAGCCAGGCACTTTCTAGAACAGAGGAGTTTTGGTGAAGAAGATCCCAGAAATATTTTGAGCATCGTTGACTTTTGTGCATTATTGAAAATGACTCTTAGACAAACATGAATTTAAATTTGAACTTCATCACTGCAAGGAGCTTATAGACTCACTATTAAGCAGACACTCAACATTTGCAAGTCAGGACTCTGGCTATGGCTGTGTTGTCCCTACTCTTAATATAGGTGGCTCCTGTGAAAGACTGCACGTCTTTCTGTTACCTAAGCATTCAAGACTGGGGTTCAGAGATAGTTGAGGCAGTTCTCCCTGTTTATTGCTTTACAGAACATTCTCTGACCCTCTGTGCCCTGTTCATGTTCCAATACTGAGGACCTCAGGAGGAGGCTAGTCTGGAGCCTGAACTCTCAAGGGTTTTTCAGAAAGTTAATGTTATGCTTTCTAAAGTCAATGCCCCTAATCACTCAGCAAATTTGTCAGATAAGAAACTGAAGCAAATATTATAATAATTTTCTGCATGGAGGATCATTACCTGAAGTAGTAGTAAGTGGTTCTTTCTGTACTGGAAATATTCAGACCCTGTTGTAGGTAGAACCAGGAACCTAACTGTGTTGGGCATTCTCCAAACACAAAGAGGATCCCTGTTCCCCAAAGGGTTTTTGCAGCCTGTTTGATTCTTATATTAAAATCTCAAAAGTAACCTGTCTCTTCATGTAATGACTAGACACAGGAATTCAAACGACACTGTTACGTTGTAAAAGTTTCTCTTCTATTTTTAAATCATTTAAATTAAAACTTTTTTTCTTATAGTGGGAAAGCAAAACTATACTGCAGAATGAACCTTTAATTCTAGAAGGAGGTTATGAAAACTGGCTCCTTTGTTTTCCCCAGTACACAACAAATGCTAAAGTAACTCCACCCCAGCATAGCAGGAGTGAAGCAGTGACTGTTTCTTGTAAGTATAAAGGATGACCCCTCCCCACCAAGTGTTTGATATTACTGGATGCATCTTTAATTCATGCCAGTATGTTTGGGATAGGCTTGTTCTGCCTAAATTTAAGTTCTGGGGTGTAATGTGGGGGTTATTTTGCTTTTGTATTTTTGTTTTAAGAGCGCGCTCATGCTTCCCTTTTCTCCCCCCTCCTAAAGTGGATTTTACATATCCATCTCTGGAAGAGCCATCTCCTGTTCCACCTGTTGTTGCTATAAAGCTATCTCCAACAGAAGCGATTGAAAATGAAGAAATGGAAGATAATTTGGAAGAGAGACTAAAATCACTTAACAGACCAAATGTACAGGATGCTGCTGTTCCAAAATCTGACAGTTCATTTGTAGTTAATCCAGTATTGATTACAAGAAGTATCCCCGAGGTAAGCTGTGTTTCAGAGTTACTATATGGTTAACCTACTAGAGACCCACCACATGCAGAAGCCTAAATCCACAAAGAAACATACTCAGTATTTGTTTAAGCCTTGTACATAAGTACATTGGTACAGAGACTATTGGTGGTCTGTGACACGATGGTAACTAACCTACAGAACTTTATGAAACTGAATATACTTAACATAATCGCAGAGCTTTTCATGCATATTTTGATACGAGCACCTGAGAAATCGAAGGTCAGCAATTGATCGTTATTTCAGAAAGTCTATAAGCCAACTTTTCTACTCAAAACATACATACGATGAAATACAGGGAGGGCAGTTAGGCCATGGCTTACCTTGGCTATTCCAGAGGTCTACTTTCCAATAACTGTACTTTCCTTCAAATAATAAAACATTTAGGTGGTTTCTCACTCCTGGCCCAGTAGTGAAAGTATAGAGATTTGTTTCTTTCCTTTCATGGGGATAAAGTTTTCTTAAGATAGCCTTGTAAACTCCTTGCACTAAAATCCTGTTTTCCTTAGGAGGCAAAGCTAAACTCAAACCCTTCACTTTCACCCTTCTAGATACTGCCTTTAATACAGATTTCACCCACAGGACCCTAAACCTTATTTCTGTTCTTCCCTGAACTAGCCTAGCTTTTATTTCTTCGGAACTTCCACTTCAGCATTAAAAACCCCTTACTCTCCTATGTCTGAGCATAAGCCAGTCTTAAATACCTCTTCCCATCAAGCCAATCTGCATTAATCACATGCTCTGTCACATGGCTGAGAGCACCAAGCCCAAATTAGGCTGCCTGATTGCCCTAAAATGTTCAGCTTTGCAAGCTTGAAAACAAAGAGTTGCAGTAATCAGTGCTTAGTGCTGTCCTTGTGGTTCTGTAGGGCTTGTTGATTCTTATCTCACATCTGGAAGTTAAGTGAATACCTAATTTTACTAACAAGCAATTTGAATTACCAGATTTAATGAAATTGAAAGTTCACTATCTCTCTGGCAGAAGTCAACTTTATATAATCTTTATTTTCTTACAAATCTTACTTAAAAGAAGCTTAGCTAACAGGGCAGTAATAGCTGTAGTGAATTGTTGTTCTACACTTTGTGTTACAGGTTGACCGTACTAAAAAGCCTTCACTAAAAATCCCTGATGATAACAGACCAAAATCTGAAAGTACAGTCAGCGACAACCAGCCTGTTGAGAATGGACGAATAGTTCCAGACCGGTCCACCAAGCCATTACGTGATGCAAAGAGCATTCTGACAGAAGAAGAAAAAAGTCGTGTACATGCAGAAACTGCTGCTCTGTTAGAGAAAAACAGACGGGAAAAAGAACTTCGGGAGAGGCAACAAGAAGAACAGAAAGAGAGACTCAAGCGAGAACAAGAACAAGAAGAACAAAAAGCAAAAGAAGAACAGAAAGAAAAGGAACAGAAAGAAAAGCTACAGCAATCCAAAGAGGACAGAGAAGAGGAGAGGAATGAGCAAATAAAAAGAGAACAGGAAGAAAAGGAACAAGAAAGAGCACGCAAAGAAGCAATAGAAGCAAAAAAACAAAATAAAAATGAACTAGAAAGCTTTGGTGCAAAAAGGATTGAGATTGACAAAGTATCTGTGGAAGAAAGAGAAAAGGGAACCCAAACACCGGAAATGCAGAGACGTGCTCTGGGTGATACATCTCAGACCTTTGTGACTGTTTCAGGCAAGGTTAGTGAAAAAGAGAAAATCATCACCAAATGTGGAGTAATTATTCAGGATGATTTGTGAGTGCATACTCTAGTATCAATCTAGAAATTTCAAATACGTCGTCAGATTTTTATTTAGGCCATTTTTACATAAATGTAGAGGAGAAAGTTAAAACCAGGACACAGATAGTTAGATTTTTTTTTTTTTTTTTTCCCAAGACAGCCTCGATTCTTGCTTGTTGGGTGGGCAGCATGGAATCCCTGTAGGATGATAAAACTTCCCACTGACATGGAGCTAGAAGGCATGGTTCATAGGCTGCAATTCTCTGTTTCAAAAATGGAGGCATGGTGGCATTTTATCTCTTTATACCAGCCCAGTACTGTATCCAATACTGTTGTAACACATGCCAGGGACAGAATTATATCATAAGAAACTCTTTAGTGCCCCAGCTGCAGAAATGCTGATATAACAGGATTTTGTTGACTGGCATAGGAAGCAAAGCAATACCCTACTCTATTATTTTTGCTGTGAACAGTCCACTTCCAGCTCTTGGTAGAGGGGTCACAGTTCCTTCCTTCCTCAGATTCTTGAAAAAAACACTGCAAAATTTCTAAGAGTGTAAAAATCATCTGATCACGAAACAGGAGCCATTTGTGAAGCTGAGTTAATGACAGAACAGATGTCTTTAAAACCATGTCTCAAGAATATGCATTACGATATTTTTCTCTCCCTTTGCAACTGGAGTTGTTATTTGACCAAACTTTGATGCTTGTGCAATGCAGATGCACAAGGAAGCCAACATAAATCTTCCTGGGCAACCTTAGCACACTCATTCTTGAGCTGTTGTTTGACTGACAGAGCAACTTCCCATAATCCCAAAATGACTGCCCATGATAAAATAAATTCATAATGTGTTGGCTTCACAGTTTGCCTTTTTCATGGGGAGGCTTTGTCAGAGTGAGAAGTAAAAGGGGGAAAAAGTCTTTCATTTAAAAAGAAATTGTAAACCCCATAGCTTTTAGAGGGGGAAAGTGGAGTAGGTGGAACTTCTGCACTTTATTTCTGAGCTCTTTAAACTACATAACAGACTGTCTTATGTAATACAACATTCAGCTACAACGGCTATTCCAACAAATTGCCTGTAGTATAGACTGGGAAGAATAAACATGGTATGTAGATACCTGCCACTTCTTTGTGGCATGTGCATTTAACAATCAAAAAAGAAAATTTAACTCTGCTTTTTCCCCGTTTTGCCTTATCAGCATTCTTTACTGACATTCCAGATGAAAACTGAAAGCCTTCTCTCAAAATCTTTTACAGCAGACTGGGGTTAAAGGACAACCAGACAGTGGAGCTCAAAAGCCAGGACCCCTTAGAGAGGATTCTGAACAAGATACTGAAAGACTTAAAGTAAATACAATGTGTTGTATGTAGCCAAAACCAATCAAGCGCAGACGATTTATGATTATTATGTTGAAATTCACCTCATTTCAGTTTTTAAAGTCATCATCTTAAGAAAAGACTATGCCATGTTTACAGCTGTTTGTTTGCTTTTTTCATTTGTCATATTCATCTGAAAAAAATATTTGAAGCTTTCATTAGAAATCTTCATATATTTCCGATGGCATTAACGTGCATTCCACGCTTGTTCGTCATCTCACCCATACTCCGCATACCGCTTTGAAAGGGAGAAAAGATCATCCATATGTGTTTAGCAGAAGCACATTTTCTAATTAAGTAGCTTCTTTAGGGAAGAAATTGAGTATTCAGACTTTTGTGAGACTGAATTGTCCTTTTTTTTCTGGAGCATGTCAACAAATGGATTTTGTTTAGATGGAGTGATGCAAAATAGTAGTACTATATTACCATTACAATAAATTGTATTTCCAGCTGTAATCAAGGATTTCTTATTGAACTGTTTTGCATTAAATCATGTAACTATATAGGGAAAGTCACAGGTAGCTTGCTGCTCTGCATAAGTAACTGTACGTACCTTACATTTCCGTTTATTTATTAGTCTCAGCGGGAGCCATTAATGAGAGCGCGAAGTGAAGAAATGGGAAGGATAATACCAGGACTGCCTGCAGGCTGGGCAAAGGTAACTTTCTATTCTGATGTTATAGTCAAGTTGCCTTGTGTAGTTTTGTAATGCATTTCAATTGTGTCTTATTACTAAGTTAGATAGCTTGATTTTTAATTTTTGAATTTTTTTTTCCCCTTCAACTTCCACACATTTGTTTTCTGAATTTTAACAATGTTTGTAATGAAACTAGGAGAGCTCATCTGCTGTTTCTGGTACTAAGCAGTTGCTGTTTAATATGCACTTTGGTGAAAGTGGTGCCTTCCAGTAAATTTAATCCACTAAGTATTGAGGCCAGTCATGACTGTTAACATCTCAATGTTTGAAAAACTCATGCACTGTTCTTACAGTAGTTTAAAAATAGGTAAGTAAGTTAATGATGGATTTTTACTTGTTTTTGAAACAATTTGGTTTTTTTTCCCCAAGTTTCTGGATCCAATCACTGGAACCTTTCGTTACTATCACTCGCCAACAAATACTGTTCATATGTATCCACCAGAAATGGCTCCTTCATCCACTCCTCCATCAACCCCTCCAACTCATAAACCCAAGCCACAGGTGACTGTTGAACGAGAAAGAGAACACTCCAAACTGAAGCGCTCCTACTCTTCCCCAGATATAACCCAAGCCATTCAGGAGGAAGAGAAGAAAAGAGTTCCTGTAACTCCTGCAGTCAATCGTGACAATAAGTACGTTTGATAAGTTATATCACAACTCATGCAGTATGAGAGCATATAGGACTGTCTTTGTGTTTAACCAACTGAAATTCGTTAACATTTTCTAAGTAGGTTTGACAGGATGCAAGAGTGATAGACTTAAATTTCATTGCTAAAAGTTCAATGTACAGGGCAGTTATCTTTTGAGAATTAATATCATTGTTATGTATTAACATGAGTTTCAGAGGTCACAGTGTAATTGGACAATAGTTGCTTTTTAAGTGGTGGTATTTGTGTTAACATATTAAATGCCAGTTTTCTGACAGCTTGTGAAATGCAGTTTTCAGTTTTTAAACTGAGTTAAATCAACAGCTAATACTTCATCTGTGAATTTAAAAAAAAACAACAAAAACAACAACTGATGGAGCCCATAACTCAACCTCATTATAGGGCAGTGTATATGGCTTTCTCATTCTTGCATTGACTGGTCTTAAATACCTTAAATGATGGCATTTGGTGACGTCTTGTGCCAAGATATTTCGTTCCCTGTGAGGGAGGGCGGTTCTGTTGGCTTAGGTGCACAGCCTTGTCAAGTCTGAGACTCCTAAAAAATAATTTCTTCCTTACAGACCAGTCTGTTACACTAAAGCAGAAATTTCAAGACTCTCTGCATCACAAATTCGGAATCTTAATCCTGTGTTTGGGGGATCGGGACCAGCTCTTACAGGACTTCGTAATCTAGGGAACACGTGCTATATGAATTCCATATTACAGTGTCTGTGCAATGCACCTCACCTGGCTGATTATTTTAACAGAAACTTGTATCAAGATGATATTAACAGGTAACAATCTCTTATTCTCATCCTTTAATTTATAATTGAAGGAAAAAAAATCTGCCTTTACAATTGTTAATTTAAAAAAATCACTTAGTGGGGTTAAGGGGGGGTTTTGGTTTTTTAAGTAGGAGACAAATGCTAATTTCTAAGTGTCTTGACATTTTCAAAGTTCGTGTATGTGACAAAATAGGTTTTACTGGACGGTCTTCATTAAATTGTGCTTACCACATTCATAAATGTGAGTGTACTAGAGTCTCCTAAAACCAAACAGAATATTTAAATAGCAGTTTACAAAACAAGCTGGAAACAGCTGTACCTTCCATCAGCCCAGTCTTGGAATATGGAACCAAATTACAGTGCCAAAGTAGAGAAAAATATTAACTCAATCTAACAGCCAGTTTTTCTTAGTCTAAAGAAATTACTTTGCAATTGGGATAATGACTTGAATTCATAACAATATTAAAAAAGAAGTTATTTGAATGGCTCACTTTTTTTTTTTTTTTTTTGTCTGTTTAATTGTATAGGTCAAACTTCCTGGGACATAAAGGTGAAGTGGCTGAAGAGTTTGGTGTAATAATGAAAGCTTTATGGACAGGACAGTATAAATATATTAGTCCAAAAGACTTTAAAATTACAATTGGGAAGATTAATGACCAATTTGCAGGATACAGCCAACAAGACTCCCAAGAATTGCTTCTCTTTCTAATGGATGGCTTGCACGAAGACCTAAATAAAGTAAGCAAAACACTTGTAACAAACTATACATGTCGGATGATCAAGAGAAATAAACTTTAAAAAGACCTTCTTATTTCATAAGAAGATGATGTTACTGGAACCTTGTATAGAAGGAAATGCTAGTGTTCAGAATTAAAGTAGAAATTGATTTTGAAACAGTATAAGGTACTGAAGGGAGTAATGTAAGAAGCCTAACTAGATGAGAAATGGATGGCTACACTGACACGTTTAAATATTCTTGCAAATATTCAATAGTATGCTTCCTATCGATGAGACTTTCTATTTTTATGTATGTTACTATACAGCTATGGTATTTAAACTTCTGTTATTCAGGCTGACAACAGGAAAAGATACAAGGAAGAAAACAATGATCATCTTGATGACTTCAGAGCAGCAGAACTAGCCTGGCACAAACACAAACAGCTCAATGAATCCATTATTGTGGCCCTCTTCCAAGGCCAGTTCAAATCTACAGTGCAGTGTCTTACATGTCACAAGAAGTCCCGGACCTTTGAGGCTTTCATGTATTTGTCGTTACCGCTTGCATCCACTAGCAAATGTACACTGCAGGTACGATGGCACTAGAGAGAAACAGTTCTTGAAGTAAAAACATTTCTCTGTGACTTCATATTATGTTGCTTCTGCTCAGCATCTTGTTGAAGGGGTTGGTCAATATTCCAGCTTAATTTCCACTAACCTGAAACATGAACAGATCTGAGTCTTCATTATTTTTTAATTCTTCTAAAATTTTTTTTAAAAAACAAAAAAGGCCGTTCCTTAAAAGTTTTAAAATACAAGCAGGGTGGAAATACTGAAGCCGCAGTAGCAGAAAAGACATGTATAGAATTTATTTTTGTAGGTCATAGTATAAATATTTTGTGGTTTTTAAACAAAATATTGTAGGTATACTTTGAAGGACTTGCAGCTAATTAACATATGAAGTAAAATTTACTTCCACACATGGATTTAACTCACTTTTCCTCATCTTTGTCAAATATAACATGCAGATAATTGATGCAGGCTAACACCCAAACAGGAGACAAGCATTTTTGCTATACTTTCATAATCACGTGAAAGTGTTTGTATTTTGTCACAATCTGTGTTTGTATTTTGTTTTAGGAATGCCTTAGATTGTTCTCCAAAGAGGAAAAGCTCACTGATAACAATAGATTTTACTGTAGCCATTGCAAAACTCGAAGGGATTCTTTGAAAAAAATAGAAATTTGGAAGTTACCACCTGTTCTTCTTGTGCACTTGAAACGGTAAGAGAAACAGTGATCAGTGAAAATTAATTACGATGAAGTGACCAGACTGTGATGGAGATTAATTGTTCCCTTGCAATAGCTAATTAGAGAAAGTTCCAGATGTATTTCCAGTTGTAATGTTGTGGGAATTTTATTTTCATCCGATGCCTGTTTTATTAGGCTGTAGCTCCCGAAGCACTTTTACAAGTAATCTCTTTTCATTTGTGCTAAGAAAGACATGGGAAAGCATTAACAGAATTGGGGGCCAAATGCTTTAGTTGAGATGATGCCCTGGTTAAAAACTGGGAAAACAAGCACGCTTAACACTCCTAAATAGCTTGTGAACAACCTGTAACTTTTAACAATGCTTTTTTAATTCTCCAGATTTTCCTATGATGGAAGATGGAAGCAAAAGCTTCAAACTTCTGTAGATTTCCCATTGGAAACTCTTGACCTTTCCCAGTATGTTATTGGTCCAAAGAATAACCTGAAGAGATACAATCTGTTTTCAGTATCAGTAAGTAACCATGTCACGTTTCAAAGTTCAGCTGGTCTTTATGCCCAGACTTGGGTTAGCCTGTGTGATTCATCTAGTTTTCTAGGCTGCCTACCTGGTTGCAGATTAAGTTGTATTCTAAACAGAATGATCAGTATTTAGTAAAAATCTCACGTTCTAGTTTATTTCCCTAACTAGGGAAGCAATGGCAGGTTTCGAGGCCATTAATTCTTTTCTTCTTATGTTTACAGAATCATTATGGCGGGTTGGATGGAGGGCACTACACAGCCTACTGCAAAAATGCTTCAAAACAACGCTGGTATAAGTTTGACGACCATGAAGTATCTGAGATCTCAGCATCATCTGTGAAATCCTCAGCTGCATATATTCTCTTTTACACTTCTTACGAACAGCGAGCAGTGGATATGGCCACCTAAAGTACTGTGGGTTAAGAAAACTGGTTTCCTTTTTATAAGAGCAAAGTAGGTATGGGAACGCATATAAATATGCAAAACTATGACAAACATAGTCACTTACAGTTATGGGGATGGTTGCAGCAGCTTTTCTGCAAGCAGACTCTTGCTGGTCAGTACTAGTGCTCAAAAATCAGAAGACTGATTAATAATGCTTGTGGTAATACTGCCCTCTGTGAAACCATTTAAAAAGCATACTTGCATTATCATTTATTTAAAAAACAACTATATTTTTAGTCTGCTCCAAAATTAAATTCTAGCTTAGTCATCTGATATCTATTAACAAGTAGTTTAAAATGTCTTAAAATCCCAAGGCATATCTTGACTTTTTTTTCTTTCACTGTTATGGCCTTTTCACATTTCTAACCTTAAGTTTGATTCTACTGTGAATACTCTAGAATGATGTAAACAGTTAGGAATGTATGTGTACATATTGATTGCATACTTGCACATCAGAACGATGTATATAATGTTCTCTTTTTTTGTGAGAATCTCTCAAACTCAGAGGATTGTGTTTATTTGCCAGCTCTAAGTAATTGCAACACTACTTAATAAAAAAGCAGAGCTGTACTTTTTTTTCTGTTAGCTTTTGTCAATATTTGTGCACTTCAGAGTTATTCTAAACAGACAAGATTTTCCTTTTTAATTTTTTAATATAAATTTTCATGTACACATGCATTAAAAACCTTAATGAAGAAATGATTGAAAAATATATCCTGTTAAATGTATGTTTGGGTTTGGTGTTTTCATTGACTAGTTGTGTAATGGTCAGGATTCTACATAATGACAGTCTGAATCATACTCACACAGTTTAAAGGTTCTTCAGATGAAAAAAATACTACTTTGTGTAAAACTGATTAGTTTAGAAACTATTTTAGTTGCATCTTGTGCATTTCCCTGCTCTGGATTTGGGTTAGTTTTTCCCTCTCTGATTTGGTTGGCATTCAAAAATCTTAAATCCTACATTCTGAGCTTTCATCTGTCTACATGCATGTGTCTTGCTGATGGAATTAAGACCAGGACTGATTGTTTTCCAGCAGCTCACAAGCTGCAAATGAATTTGCAGTGCCAGAAGGACAAAAACGACAGTACTAGAATCATATCTCTCTCTTTCTCTTACATTAATGGTCACTTCATCCCCCGCTGTCTTCTGAAACACATAGCCTCAGTGGTCTGGTCGTATGCTTTGACCTTCATATCCTACTGTCAGTAGGCAGCTTAAAACAACATAATGTACTTAACCAACAGAGAAACAGGAATTTTCAGGTAAGTGCATCTCTATGCCCAGCATTTGTGTTGTTTTGAGGGATGTATGAGGTTTGTCACGGAAAACAACCGTTAGATCCTGTACAAATGAAGCAGGTGCACGCTCCTTAACAGGCTGGGAAGCTGTAACTCTTCTCGCTAGAAATTACTTCCTGAAAGACCACAACGGATGATCAGGTAATGCAAATGCTCTAGTTTATTGATAAAACAGGACTTAACTACTGCTGCCAATTACTTCGAATTGCTGGCCTCCTCACTCTTGATTTTCCATGGTGAGATTTTTAATGGGTGCAGAAAAGGCTTGACAGGCGTAGAACAGGAGATAAGCTGTCTGAGTCTGGTGAGTCTGCACTGCCGAATTTGGGATCTTGGTGATCTCTTCATCATCAAAGCTGTACCAGTTTTTGGTGACCGAGTGCTTGCAGAACGCTGTGTAGTGGCCATAATTCAGCAAACCGGAGTGGTTCTGTTAACAACACAGAGTCTGTTAAAACAGAAGGCTCGCTCTTTCTCCTTAGAGGCAAAGCTAGGAATTGGCAATCATTTTTTGTTTGCCCTTGGAAAAGACGAGAGAGAGGATTCTAGCCCCCTTTGGCCTACAGCGAGGAATATTTTAATTCAAATAAATGCTTTAAAACACAGAGCAAATAGATGATGGTTATGATGGTCTATTTTGCAGTTTTAAATTTGCAACCCAGCTATTAGCCCTGATAGGGGTCACTATAAGCAGGCCCCACTTGCAGTCAGTGATGGAGAAAGAGACCATTTAGTCCTTATTTACAGACAGGATCCACGCAGGATTGGCTTGTGAGCTAATGCTGAACAGACGGAGGAGGCTCCAACCAGCACTGTGTGCTTTTGGAAACTGGGACGTGGGGGGAAGAAGGAGAGGGAGGTGATAACTTCTCCCATCTTTCTTTGGTTATGCACGGTTACTGGGTTATGTCCATGGCAGGTAAAAAAGTGTATGAAAAACACATATGTATAAAAACTTTATATAAAAAAACATAAATCATATCTATAAAAACCTTGTTACTGGTACATTGTTAGCGAAGCAAAGAGGAACCATGCACTCTCATGTGCTCTAACTGCAATTTTTAAGTGCCTGGAATGGACAGGACTGTTGCTCTGATCAAGTCCAGACTAACAGGGGCTTCATTTGCTGCCTGAGGCAGGGCATTACAAATAAAAGCAGGAAAGACAAAGCTCACCACTACAGCGTGCAGGCTGTACTCTGTGTCCTTGCAGAAGAGTCGGGAACTGTAAGGAGAGAGATCCAGGTCACTGAGTGGATAGTGGATGTCAGTTACGAGTTTCCTTTGGCGCTTGCCTTCACATTCAAACCTGAAACAACATTTTCAACTATTTTAAATAACACTCAACTTCTTTCTTGTAATGTTGTGGTTGCTTAACTGACTTCCCTAGGGGAAGAGGAAAACAATGACTACCCAGCATTTCAAAATTGAAATATCTGTATTGAGTACTACTGTAAACTGTCAGAAAATGCACTAAACCCACAAGAGACGTCCAGCAGGAAAAGTTAAGGTCTTGCTTCCTGATCCTTCTGTCTATTAGAAGAGGCAGAAGTGAAATCTCTGCAGCGCTGACACTGTCCTAGATGTTTTGGACTGCACTGTTGGTTCTTCTTTCGTGCCAGGCTCCATCCCTCTTTCCTCTATACCTTTTGGTACAACAGTATACTTTTAAACTTCTATAAAGTGGTCAAGAGCTACAGCTGGGGACTGCAAGTTCATTTGAGTGTGTCAAGGAAAGCAGATGCTGTACGGGAAATTAAATAACTTTACATAATGTAGTTCTGGGAAGCCAAATAATCCCAGAGTAGTTTTCTTCATAGATGGGGAGTTGTTAAGAATAAATTCTTAAGCATAAATTTAGCATCTGGCCATGCCTGGCTAGTAACGTCTGCTAGTCAGGAGCTCTTACACTGAGGCACTGCTCTGTTCAGTAGACCCAGTTGCTTAGACCTGATTTAGTTAAAGGATAAACAAAAATACAGTGTCTCAGCTGCCCTAACGACAAGCAAAATGCCCTGTTTCAGTCTTGCACTTAGAACCCCAGTCACAAGCTCTGCCACTTGCCACAGGAACTCGTGTTTGCAGGGATGTCTGACCATGTGAACCACTGTACTCATCTGCAGTCAGTCACTCCTCGGTGGAGTTTTTCCTCCCTTGGAGAAGAAATCCCAAATGTAGTGAGTGACATTTGGTGGGCCGCAGTGTACAGCAAGGCAAGACACGTCTGACATTTCAGGAATGCAACTTGCATGTTTGACAGGTCTATTTCTGTAACTGCCCATTTAGCTTCCAGGTATCAAAAGTATTAAAAACACCCATTTGCAGTGATTTTTTCCTTTTATGCAAATGCAAGTGATTATCCTTCGTGTCTCACAAATCCCAGGCAACAGCCATGACCTACCCCCTAGAGACTGTACCTCTTTAGGTGAAAAATAATGATCTGCGGTGCCTTGCTTATGCTGGTCTTTACTGTAGCATCTTGTTTAGTTCCACATGAGCAGCAGTGGATTTGGTTGCTCGAAGTCAGCGTGTCTTGCTGGAAGAAGTGTTCGAGACAGTCCTGTCAAAGAAAAAAAAAACCATTTACTCAAGCAGATCTCTACTCCTGAAGATCCTAAGCAAGTTAAGAGAAGGGTTTGCTGTATTTTGGAGCTTTCTTCCTAATAGAAGCATGACGTAGCAAGGCTGACATTACAAACACACTTGGAACAAAAAGCAGCCAACATTGGCTTCCCTTTTTTCCCCAAAAAATCAGGAATTACTTTGATGAAAGGAAATTCTTTCACAAGAAACCCTCACGGTTTCTATTAAACAATCTTAATATCCCTCATCCCATGGCAACTCAAAAGCATTGCTCCCATAACCTTACCAGCTACTGTGGTCCAGAGACCAGTATAGAAACCCCACTTCTCTTAGGACCACTTCAAAGACTCCCCATTAGTGCCCAGGAAACCAAAGTGACTAAAACCCTGCATCTTTTTAATAACACGTATTAGTCTAAGCCACCTATTCCCACATGAAGCAGAAACCAGCAGGAATGCATCAGAAGTTGTACCTGCAGAGAGCACGTCTGCTTGGAAGGGATGGGCAGGGAGAGAAAGGTGAAGCTCTCAGATCTGGCAGTGGTGGTCTTGCATTCTAAACACGTGATGTCATAACTGAGTTGTCCCTCAAACAACTCTGTGATAATAGATGTTTCAATGATTCTTTCTCTGCTTCCTTTTGCACGGGGTATGCATCGTCTTCTGCTGGACTATACAGAAGGAAAAAAAAATTAACAAAATGTAGATAACCGACTGTTTCAGAAGTGCCTTCACTGGGTTTTAATGGTCGCTGCCCGCTGCCTGTGTAGGCTAGTAGTTAGTCTTGTCACAAAACTTGGCTCTTAAATGCTGTTGCTTTACTTGATGTTTCATACATGCAGAATAAGATCAATTCCTTTTCTGAGAGAAACTAAACAAAAATATAATATTCTGGACGTTAGACAGGAGTGATTTAATTGCTAGACAGGCTCTTTATCAGTGGATCTGAAGAAAAGAAAGGCAGACATGGGGGCATGGCAGATGTGAAGATTTCAGGCAGATGAAAAATAGGAACAATATAAAGCGTGGAAGGAGCAAGGAGAGGGAGATGTGAGGAATGGACCTACAGAGAGCGTTATCATTTGGATGGGGCCTGCAATTTGATGTAGCATTAGACAAGGAGCAAATGAATTACTGTGTGTATGTGGGTATGAAACAAAGGAAGAAAATGACAATTTTTTAGCAGCCACACCATGTAGTTTGGAAAAGGAGGATTGGCAGTTATTACACGGAATGGTAAATTGTGAAACGCAGAGAGGAAACAGCTACAGTCCCCAAAACACCACAGCTGGGCTCTTACCTTCTTGAGAGCCTCATGGAGCTCAGTGAGCACGCAAATCAGAAACTCCTGTGCATCCTGCTGAGTCCTCGTGCTAAAAGTTGGGTACCGCTTCTCAAGGACTGCATGAAAACCCTCTGGGGAAACACAGTCCAACCCTCCAAGCCACATCTCGGACATCAAACAGCCAAAGGCAGCTGCAGACTCGCTGTTCTCCCTTGGAAAAAATAAACATAAGTTTCAGGTAAAGTATGAAAAGATGGTGGTTCTACCTTCAAGTGGAGCATAACACATCAATGGAGAAAATATACGCAGGTACAGTACGGCTCTGACAGCCTGTCATTTGGCTTGAGAGACTCTGCAGATACTAGAAAGTAGTAGGAATCAGGATCAAGACAGCAATGACAGTATCTGGTATTACCATCAAAATCACAGAAAAAGTATAATGCTTCAGTTACCCAGCAAGGAAACAACTCAGGGTCTCAGAGGAAAGGGAAGGAAACCAGCGTGTGGCCAATTTGACTATGACTGACTGGTGGGGAGCTGGTGGGAGGCTGCCTCAGACATTCTCATGGCAACACTTATTTTTTGGAAGGAGAATGGTAGTGCTAAGCAGAAAAATATAATTAGCGTGAATCAATCAACTTACTCGTGTAGGGCTGCCTTGTACTTTCCTGAGAGGAAATACTCCGCAAGCCGTGGCACGCTGCAGAGGCACTGCAAGACTGCATTCATGTAGCACGTGTTGCCCAGATTCGTCAGGCCAGTGAGCCCTGGGTGCTGACCGTTCATCTCCTCCATCGGTTCCTTGCAGGAATGCTTCACGCTTTCCAAGCAACTGGAGCCACGCTTCTTTCTATTAGGAAAAAAAAACCCCAAAACAGTGGAAATCTAAAATGCTATGGTGCTTTTTGTATCATGGTTTTTGGAAAGCAGTACTGTCTTGAGGAACCATTTCCTGCTGTTTCAGGACCTTCTTTGTAAGTCACATTCACACTTACTTTCATCAAGCTAATACAGCGGTAAAGACTCTCCCACACTAAGCTCTTCCCAATACAGTGAGATATATCATAAAGAGGTATTATTTAAATACCTGAGGTTTTAGAGTTATTCCTAAAATTCCACTCAGTCTTTGAGTCCATATACAATTATTCAAAAACTATAACCAGCTGTAAATAGCTATCTTAAGCACTTTTCCCCTACAGAATGCATATTATATTTCATTTCCTCAGTGGTCTGGTACTTATCTATTTTCTAAAACCATAGGTTGCAGCCCAGACGCTACTATAAACAGGTTGCTCTTTAGACTTTTTCCATAAAACGTTACTTAGTTCATGTTAAGAATATTCGAGTAGGTTTGTTTTCTTGCCACACAAGTCTGTCCTGGACCAAACCGTCCCCATCCCCAATTAGGGAGAAGAGAGGTATGAGCACAGACCCTGCACAACCCAGATGTGCTGATGCTGCCTTTCTTGAATTTTTAAAGGCCACTATTTCATTCTGATGCAGAAGGAGGGAAAATTCTGAAACCTCAACGATCGTTATAGAACGAGAAAAGCCATTTCTTTCCCTTCAGCTCAACAACACGTGCCCAAGTTCCTGTTTCTGGAGATCTCCCAGGCCAACAGTCATTTTCTATCACCCAATAGCTACAAAACAACTACAAAACTGTTTCCTTTTAAATTTCAATAACAGCAGACCCAACATTTCCAAACAGCTCTACCTATAGACCAGTCGCCTATGAAAACACTTAATTCCATCTTTTATAGCCATCTCTGAGAAACACCAACTTGGAGGAGAAAACGCATTGGGACCATCGGGTACGGAAGACAGCTGGGAAGCCACCAGCAGCCTCGCAGGGAGCCTGCGCTCGCCCCAGCTCAGGGAGGCTGCCTCTTACCCTCTTTTCTTCTCCATCGCCTCTTCCATCTGGTTTCCTGGCACATCCCCACGTATCGTGTCCCGTCCCGTCACTAGGGCTCCCCTCGCCCCATCGCTTTGTGATGTCATTCTGTTCCGTTGGTTCTCACCCAGGGGAACACGCCCGGCCTGACCTGCCTCTGTGTCCTTCCTACATGCCACCCAGAAGAGACGAGCATCCGCCGATTCCACTGGGCAGAGTTTCAGCCTGACCCACACTTACGCATGTTTGCTCATACCTGTATTAGTCTTTATTACGGCCATGCTCTGACAGAAGCACAGTGATGACTGAGGGTGTTGACCATAAAAAGGTGGAACTACTTCAAAACATCATGCTGAATTAGCTTACTGGTGTTTAGAAAATTTTCCTGGGGGAAAAAAGGGTAGTGGCAGAGAAGTGTCAAGTATTGGACTTTTGCAAGTTCTCAGAAAGCCTGTTCATTCTAATTTAATTTCTCTGAGAGCATCTCCAAAGTTTCTGTGATTCCAAGGCCCCTTGCTTATTCCTGCAACCCTTTGGGGGAAAAAAAAAAGTGTGAATGAACTTCTAATAATGTACAACTAATACAGAAATAAAATTCAAACAGGAATTAGGACAGTTGCAACACTGGAGAAAGTATCAAGAAAGGACAAGAAGATTAAGGGATTCATTTTACTTTACTGGAATTTAGCCACTTAGATAAATTGTATTCAAGGGGATGACACTCCATATTTGCCTGATTTTATCTTCTTTTTGACAAAAACAGTCACAGTAAATATCTGTTCCTAGTTTGGAATACAGGGTACACTTTCAGCAGCTTGCGTTCTTCTCCCAGGTAATGAATTTTTGATGCTTTGTGTGATTTTTCTCACTGTTTTTTATCCTTCATTTTAGCAGCTTTTCCATCCTAAAAAACAAACCAAGAAAACTCAAAATCAAAATTGTAATATTTTGACGATGGAACGTATAGCTTCACATTTTGTTGGGGCAAGAAAGGGCTAACCAGGCTTTCTGGCTTTGAGTCACTAGCTTACCTGTCATGCAGTTATAAATATCCCTTCAAAGAAAGATAACCAATAATATAAATTAGTTTTATTCTTCTGTCTTCCCATGAACCATTTTTGCCACTGGCGAATGACATGGGTGCTTCCAGTACTCATCTCTCCGTGTTCCTAGGTGCTCGTGGCAGGTCTTTCCTATCCCTGCTCTCTCACACAACTGGCAGATTTGATTCATGCAGCCACATCCCGGTTCCTGCTCTACCGCTGCTCCCTTCCAGCTCAGGTGATGTCCATCCCCAGTCTCCACACACGAGCAGAACAGGAGCCAGACAGTATTAGTTACTAAGTCTTACTTAGAACAAATACCATATTTTCTACCATGGCCTTAACAGAAGGACATACTGACTGGTACTCAGGTGGGGTGGAAGAAGTCAGATGTTTCATGCAAACTTAGGGAAGGGCTGAGCTAAGGCCATGGCAGAGGCTGAGGAATGACCACAAACATCTGCCTTGAAGAAACAAAATTCTAGCAAATTTCTGCAACAGATCTGCTCAGTTGCAGCGAGTGTGAGGGACGAAGAAGCTTCCTCCTCCCTAGTATCACTTTCCAAGGGCAGCTTTTGTTAGCAGTTAATTGCATTTTTGTGGAAACAAGATGAGAGTAGGGTGCCACTGGTTGTAATGGTCATTACTCACACCTACTGAGAAGATGAACAGCCTGAAGTTTCCATCTCAGAAAATAATCAGCTCACCCTTTTTCTTGACTTCAAAGCTTCCTGGAAGAAAGGGTTTTTCAGGTACTGTTGAAAAAGCAATTTGTCCTAATCCTCCTCTTCCTGCTCTGCAACACCCTTCAGCAATTGTTGGGGTTTAGTTTTCACTTCTGCTACTACTTATATCATTCCCTGTGTCTCATACTTAGCATACCACCACCAATAGAGCAGCATGGCACAAACACGGAAAACTGCTGCCTGCAGGTTTTTAAAATTTTTTTTCATTAGCTTCTGGTGTAGTGCAACAACACATGCTGACGTGCCTTCACCCTTCTACATAGTTAAATAATATTGAGCTATATTTCATTATTACTAATGAAACAGTAATTAGCCCTATACCCACGGCATATCTCACCTTTCCTGCCCACTTCATCTGGAATCTCCACATCAGGAACTTGCTCCTTGATTTTCTTGGCAAGCCTTTGTTACTGGACTAAGTATTCTCATTATCTGCTCTAAAAAATGCAAATGCACAAAAATTAATCACAACCCCCAAAGGCTTTGCAGGTACAAATTGTTCACAAGCTTTATGTTTACAGTAACATGCTAGTGCACGCAACCACAGTGTTTTCTAGAGTAAGATGTGCTTGAGTTCTGGCCCCACCGTAGCCGATATGAAGGAACTGTATCTTGATTTCACTCCATTAATGACAAGCATGAGCACAGCCAACTATTTATTTAGAGCAAGAGCACCAAATCAGATACGTTGTAAAACATACTGAGAACAGTAGGCAGAAGGAAGGAACCAAGTGATCTGTTTTTCTTACACAGGACAGGGAACAATGACACTGCAGGCTATTTAGCAGTTGGCAGCATCAACAAGGGCTGTTTCGACGTCTACTAATTCTTAAAAACATTCTTACCAAAAGAGTCCTTGCCTTCCTACAGAGGGGAACACGTTAAAGAATTAAGTCAACTTGAAGAAATATTGAAAGGCAAGTACTATGGTCATATACAAGCTGATGGCAGCATTAAAAAGCACTTTTTGAAACCGTTATTGGGAACCAATAAGTTAAATTCAATCTATAATTGCTGTCACGCAGGTAGAACAAAATTTATATTGAAAACTATAAGTCACCGAAATCATTAATCACTGAAATCAGTATTTTAAGACTATAAACTCTTAGTACTAACATCAGCAATGGTAACATTCATCATTCAAGGCGGCAAAAGCATATGCTTATTCCTACTTTGTGTAGAATCTAAATCAAGACCTTTATTTACTATTTTAACATAACACGGATGCACAAATCCACATCAGTGCTACCTACTCTAAGCTCAGTGGCTGAGAATTAACTTAACATTATTCTCACCACAAAATGGATTATTTGCAAGGAAAAGCGTTAATTGTAAAAAGAAAGATAAAATCATCAGAAGTCTTCTCAGAAGCATTGTTATATTTTTAAAAGTGTGGGTTTTTTTTCTCCCGATTGATCCTTTAGGAACATTCAACATGTTCTACCAATTTGTCTTTGTTTAGCCCGCACCCAGGGCTAAACAATAAGCAGTTGTTCTATCACCCAATGTCCCTTCCCTGACCAAGAAAGGGAATTGGGAAAAGGAGGGAGACTCATGGGCTGAAATTTAAACATTTAATAAAATAAGAAAACCACTATTGATACTAATACAAAATACACAAAATTATACTTGGCTCATACAGTGGTGGCAAGTCGCTCCAGGGATAGTAACCGTTGAGAAGAGAGGAGGAGAAAGATGGAATGGAAAAGACAGCAGAGCAAAGAGCCCCCCTCCCCAGCAGCTTTCCCATTTATAGTGACCTGATGTTAATGTTACAGAACACACCTGTGGGCCAGCCTGGGGCAGCTGCCCTGGCTTTCACTGCTGATGACCCTGATCACCACATCACAGCTGGCCACAAACTGAAACAAAATGTAGTAGAAAAGTGATTCTATAAATTTTATCCCCACAAAACCAGGACACAAGTTTTCAGGTGTAGTCTTTTCTCCCCTTGAAATTCTTGCAGTGTTAAGTGTTGTGGCACCAAGTGAGACGCAACCACGAAGAATGAAAGAGAAGGACAATCACTGCTGCAGGCTTAAAAGCCAAATCCCTCCTTTTCAGAATCACACGGCTGCTGAGCAGCAGCTAGGAAACCAGCTTCCCAGGAGACTCACCTTTGCGTATTTTGCCACAATGTATTTGGGATTGGTTTTCTCAGAAATGCTTCAGCACCTAAATACTGCAAGAGAGCAGTCAACAATGCTGAATTCGCTGGATTAATTAAAAGACTAAATTAGCGCACTCATACATTTGAGGTTTTTACATAAAGAAATATTGACGCTGGAGGAAATCGAAGTGCATTTTGAAGCAGAAGTTACATAAGCAACCAACACTAGTCTACAAGTACATAATATTCAGTTTAATCTGTTATTCATTGGGTTTTCTTCTAAGGAAAATATCCTGAGGATGGTGGTAGGGAATCAAAACTGTCAAGGAAAATAATGTAGCTTACCTATTTCCCTATACAAGAGATATTCTTTACATACCCTTTTAGCAGAAAAGTCACTGAAGCATTTCAGATTTTTACTAAAAATAATTAGAGGAGGTTTGAATTAGTATTCCTGTATTTAAAAACTAGGCTCTGATCAGATATGCTGATATTTTGTTTTTGGAGAGTTAACAGAAGTTCCAGTGCTGCTTCTATTTTCCTCCTCTTCAGTAATCTAAAGGGAATTTAAGAGCTAAAAGATCACGACTCTTCTCTATTCATAGAGCACTTGCAGAGTGACGAGGTTTCAGCAGAGGAGCAACACTTGTTCTCAACTAAATTAAATTACACGGAGCAATCTTCATGTCCCTACAGCCTGCCATCAATAGGACATGGCATTATCCTAACAGGCTTAGACTACTTCTTTAAACCAATTTCTTTTTTTTAAATTTGCCACCACACCTTTCTAATACCTTCCCTGAAGGATACATCTATGATTTTTTTTTTCTGCTAGTGTGAAGGAGAAGACAATTTGTGAAAGCTGTAATTTTCCCCCTGCTCAATTTAGACATAGGCTTCTCACACAATTCTAGCTCTAAGTCTCACAGAGTAAGCTAGCACTCGTGCCAGGAAGATGTGCAGAAATATGTACAGTGTTAACCACTCCAAGTCCCACATACATTCCCCAACCCTATTTGTCCCTTTTGGTCTTGGAAAGGCTTCAGGCCCTAGTCACTGCAACAGCAAGCAGAGGGAACACTCCCCACTATCACACACACCCATCAATCAAAAGTCACATCTGCTTATTTTGTTAAGAAATGAGTCACAGGCAAAACTACTGAAGACAGGAATCACAGTTGTAAAAATTAACTGTGTGTTGTTAAGTACTTATCAGGAAACAAAAAGCTTCCTAACTTTTACTTATAATTTTCCCAAAATGGTTTTCCTATTTCATACACTGAATTTGGTCACATTTTCACAACACCTGAGGCTCCTCTAGAAATCCTTCCCAATTTGAAGAGCCAGCCTCACTTACAGATTAACTGTTGCTGTTACTTGGCTAAGAACATAGCATTAAAAAGGTACATCTTGAATAACTGCCCATTACCTCCCAGCAACAGAAGGGGATGCAGTCAGGCATCCACAAAGCAGCTCCTAATTCAAAACAAACATTGTAAAGAGCTTTAAGATATTTTTATCTCATTTACTCATTAACCCCATCACATATGTTCGTCTACTATGAGAGTTTTCACTTCCCCTGCCCCAGTCTCTGGTGTTAGCCAAAGTTGAGATACCTCAAAGGTGGACAACTGCTTTGATCCAGCATGGCAAATTCTACTTTTCTGCACAGAGTTACTTAAATTCACCCAAACAACCTTTCAGACTAAGACGGACAGCAGAAGTCTGTAAACAAGAATAAATTTATTTTAGATTCTTTAAAGATTTAATGATATACAAAATGTATACAGTATTATCACAGAATCACAGAATGTTAGGGATTGGAAGGGACCTCGAAAGGTCATCTAGTCCAATCCCCCTGCCGGAGCAGGATTACCTAGACCATATCACACAGGAACGCGTCCAGGCGGGTTTTGAATGTCTCCAGAGAAGGAGACTCCACAACCTCTCTGGGCAGCCTGTTCCAGTGTTCAGTTACCCTCACCGTAAAGAAGTTTTTCCTCATATTTAAGTGGAACCTCCTGTGTTCCAGCTTGCACCCGTTGCCCCTTGTCCTGTCAAGGGATGTCACTGAGAAGAGCCTGGCTGCATCCTCATGACACTTGCCCTTTACATATTTATAAACATTAATGAGGTCACCCCTCAGTCTCCTCTTCTCCAAGCTGAAGAGACCCAGCTCCCTCAGCCTCTCCTCATAAGGGAGATGTTCCACTCCCTTAATCATCTTCGTGGCTCTGCGCTGGACTCTCTCTAGCAGTTCCCTGTCCTTCTTGAACTGAGGGGCCCAGAACTGGATACAATATTCCAGATGCGGCCTCACCAGGGCAGAGTAGAGGGGGAGGAGAACCTCTCTTGACCTGCTAACCACACCCCTTCTAATACACCCCAGGATGCCATTGGCCTTCTTGGCCACAAGGGCACACTGCTGGCTCGTGGTCATCCTGCTGTCCAGGTCCCTTTCCCCTACACTGCTCTCCAACAGGTCTGTCCCCAACTTGTACTCATACATGGGGTTGTTCTTGCCCAGATGCAGGACTCTACACTTGCCCTTGTTATATTTCATTAAATTTTCCCCGCCCAACTCTCCAGCCTGTCTAGGTCTCTCCATATTATATCCTTATAACATTTTACTTTTCCCTGTCAAACATAAAACACCATTTAAACAGCTATTGTGTTCGTGCCTTAGGTCTGTATCTATAAGATACACTACTGAATAAAAAATTTATAGAGCTATATACTGCCCTTTTAATTAAAAATTACAAATTAGTACCTATGTAACAAAAAAAAAAAAAAAAAAAAATCGCAGCATGAAACTTCAGTTGGACAACAGTTTTTTCCTGCTGAATGCTCAACAATATTTGGGACAGTTAAATTACATCTTATTGGCATGAAGGTGCATTGCAATCTCCCGTACTTTACATAATGCTAATCCAACCCTTGTCTCTCTTAAATAAGTACCACAAATAACATAACATTAAAGATGTTTTCTACACAATTTTAAATACATTTAAAAGTTATGTGTACATTCGGTTTTGATATACTGGTTTTACGAGGTCTTTGGAAGGCCCAACTTCTGAAGCAGTCACTACATACAAGAAGCACTTCCAACTTGTGTTCTTACAAGGCAACTTATTTGGACCAGTACACACTATTTCTTCTGTTACATATGATTATACCAGTCTATCATGGCTTTGTTACTATTTGACAGTGAATTGATAAAATTGAAATGTATAAAACAAGAAATTTCATTGTGCACAATTAGGGCTCTATTCCACAAAAACCCAGCTTTACAGCCATGAAGCTGAATCCTGACCCAGGAGACACTCTATTGGAACAGATCAAGTTCCTACTTTCAGCCTCAGCCTACTGGCATCCTATACACACCTCATTTGGCTCTGTCCTCTTCAAAAGGCCAGATTAGAAGATGTCTGTTGAGAAAACATTAGTGGAACACTTCCAAAAATGCTCAAAGAATACTCTGGCGTTACAGAGGTAGGTGCTTTCTCCTGTCTTTTGCTGATTGACAGTAAGACTGCTGCCAAACAAATGCTTTACTTTAAAACATCAACTACCAAAATCCTTTTGGTTGAAGGCATATTGCACACCACAGGACTACAGAGAGAAAATCCTCCACTAAACAAAACAAAAACAAAACAAAACAAAAAACCCAACCTTCTGCTAAAAAGCCTCTTTAAAAACATATCTGAAATACTTGTCATCATTCAGCCTTTAAAATGATGAGCTGCCAAACTGTTCTCTGTAGATGGTTATCCCAAGTTGTTAGGTCCTTATTAGATTATCCAGCCAAAATTCCACTTAGAAGACAGTAATCCTTGTTTTGACATATCTTTCTTTTAATTAGTGAAGGAAAGATAAGTGACAACTTTGTGACATTCCATGAAGTTTGGATGAAGCCACTGATTTGGTCACATCATTAGAGCATCAGGCGAATAGAATCAGCTGAATCAGATTCTTTGGTGCAGCTTCCAGGCTGAACTGTCAATTCAGGGGAATCATCCTGAGGAAATATGATCTTGTCAGGTGTGTAATCGTTCCTCTTCAGATCTGTGCAAACAAAACGAAGTCATATGGATTACTGTTTCTTGAGCTAGTAGAATCGATGTGGCATAAAAGTCTTCCAAAGACTTGCATATGTACTTATAAACTAGAATGCCTCAATATGCACTGTGTTAAAAAAGGATGTTTTTATCATATGTGTAATCAGAAGCCTAAAGCTCTGCTTTAAAAGTGATGGAAACTTTAGAATTATTTTATTTAGATATTATAGCAAGTATTGAGTCAACTTTCCATGGAAATCAGATTCTTCCATGATCTGTTTTGATGGCGCCAGGATTTACAACTCAAATTTAAAATAAATGACCTCTCCATGTGAGTAACAACCTGGAAGAGAAGCGTGACACACGCATGCATCATGCAAGTTCCTTATGTTGTTCTGCTGGAGTCTAAAAGCCTGATACAGAGAAATAAATTCAAGGTTTGAGATGAGTGTAGTGTAGTCCATGCAGAAAAGATACCTGGAATTTAAAGTTTTTAACAGAATGAATTTCTGCAGACCTAGACATAGTTTTAAAAACAAAAAAACAAACACCATAAATAAAAACTAAACCACAAAAACAAACAAAATAAAACCCCTCAAAACAAACATAAGCACCATTTTGTTTAAAAGGCCTGAAGGTTTGCAATCATCTTGACCTGCTTTTCCTACTTTTTCTAGGACCCTTTATCATTTTTTTATTGTACCTTCTGACGTCTTGATCAATCTAGTCTGCCTTCCTCAAATACTGTGCATATGGATATAGAACACACAGACATTCTTAATTCCTTCATTTAGGTTTTTATCTTAAAATGGTATATAATTTTAAAAGCAAAATTACAAAACTGCTGTTTATTACTTATTCCACTTTCACAGCACGACATAACTATTTCATTACGTATCACACAACATTTCATGACATGAGTGTCTCAGAAGAAGAAACACAGCAACTCTTACCAGGAAGTTTAAGCTTCCTGCAGCAGGAATTACAGTGATGCTTCGCTCTGAAGTTTTTTATTGCATCCTCTCCCAAATTGGCCGGACCAAACACCATATCATATGACCTTAGAAATAAAGTGCACATAAACATGGGTTGCGTGTGTTCTCTGGTGAAAATTTTACAATACTTTTCTTTAAACCCTTCTTTAACCTCACCTTTTTTCTCCAGCTTTTATCACAGAGGGATCTGTCAAATTTTCACCAACACCTTCAGACAGCATATGAAGAAAAAGTTAAATCTGATACATTACATAAACTCATTAATATTGAAAAGCCTTGGCATCCTTAGCTATGACTTCTCAGCTTCCCCAAGAATAGAACAAGGAAAAAAAAAAATCAAATTATGCATAATACCCTTTACCCTTACAAAAATTGCTCCTGAACAAGCACTTCGTACTATTTGGATTTTCTTCTACCTATTTTTACATCTGCCTGCAATTCCTAATTTTAGTTTTCAACCATGAGAAAGAAGTTTCCTGTATAGTTCTCTCAGCCAGAATATCTGACACACAACTCAGGATAAACACAGCTTACCATATTGGCACTGTTCGAATGTGCCAAAAAATAGCTTTTTTTATGGTACATATCATTAGGAAAAGCTGTATACGTTTATATTCTCTGTGTTGCTATAAGATTTAATGCCGTATTAAATAAGACAATCATAGATTCAGATTAACTAGACCAATACGCACTAAATAATGCTTGTTATTTATTACAGGCCTACAAATTCTTGATAAAAACGCTATCACAAGAGAAAAACCCACCTTGGCCCCAATCCCAATTCCAAAATAAGGACATTACCTTGCAGATCTAGCACCAACAATTCTCCTCTTGTATACTCATATGTCCAATGACTGAAAGCTAGCATAACCTCCTCTAGCATGTTAGTTGGAATGATTTCATCACCATTATTGTTGTTGTATTTTCTGAACTCTCCAGTCATACACTCTTCAACTGCAAACCACTGGCCAGCAGAGTGGCAATATAACAGGAAAACTTCCAGAAACCTAGTAAGAAGCATACTTAACGAATATATTTTCAAAATAAATGGCAAATATATCATTATTACTAGATTTTTATTTGATTTACTAATAATTTAAGTAATTTGAAACTATTACACAAAGTCATTTATATTATCACACTAGGCTAGAATTACTGCAAAAAGTATCAATAGAAAATACTGCCAAGGATAATTCTGCTTGACATATTCATAGTAATGTTCCGAGACATGTCTTCACATATCAGTACCTTAATATATTTGATCCATCTGTTAACAACCCTGTAGGCATTATTCTATGTCAAAAGCATGCAACATAATGGAAGTTTAAATACACTCACCTTGGGGAGTATGGAATGGATTTGGGCTTCATCTGATTGAAAGAAAAGGTGAGCTTCTGTGCAGCCCTCTGCTGTTGAATTTCCTACAATTCAAAGCCCACAATTCAAAGCCCGTATTTCATTAGCAAAGCATTTCATTCACAGGCAACATTAAGGAGCCAAAAAGGCATCAGGAACAGTAAGTGAGAGTGTATCAAATTACTTGCTTTTTAAATTATGTCTACATTTAAGAGTTTGAGCTTTTGGATTAAGTAAACCATACTGGAGCAGAGTTTTTAACCCTTTAGCTCATACAGAACCCCAGACTAACCTAGTATATACTAGTTGTTGCGGTGGGGGCGGGGGGGAGGTGATCCTGTTTAACCTATAATACCTGTCTATGTTTAATAATTAACAAGGATAAAACTTACTCTCAAGCATAAGTGTAACACAGTGTCCTCCTTATAAATGCTTGACCAAGTATTCACAACTTCAGGAAGAAAAGACTTGATGATATAAACATGTCCTGATTTCAGGATATCATATTCCGACCATGTGCATACTACTTTGAGAGCTCGACGTAAACCTCCTCCCATCTCCTCTTTACTTAAAAATTCAATTTTAGCGCAGAGGCCTAGCTGTGACCAGGAAGACATGCTGTTGTTCAAGATGCTCGGAGAACTTTCTTCAAGGCGATATACAGTGACTGGTTCACCTACGTTATGACACAAAAAGCAATGACTGCTTTTAATTTTCCAAGTTTAAAATTAAAAGCTCTGAAAACCTATAGTTTCTTATATTTCAACATGCGGCAATACTAAGTTGTTACTAACATCCTGAACTATCAAAAAAATTAAACTATATTTTTGAGGACAACTACAGTTAAATCTAGATTTCATAATCAAGTGAGCTGCCCTAGAAAAGGTGTCATACTCATTTATATTTTTGAGCATTGCAACACAATCACTAGACTTCTTTTAGTTCATAAAACTTTAGGTTTGCACTTGCTGCGAGCAAGCGTGAAATTTGGCTTAATCATTCTGTCTTGGAAGGAATCTGTACAGGGTTTACCTTTCTTTTCTTCCCCAAAAGACCATACTGAACCAGCAACAAGAACTATAATTCTTACCTCTTGGAGGCACAGGAGTAAATGGAATGCTCTGTGATAATCTCATCAAGTTATTTCTTTCTACAGCTAGAGGAAAATGACAGCATTTGTTAAAGTTTAAGGATCTAATAAGTGTCACTAAAAATAAGAACATTAGTTCCTAAGAGGGAACTATTACTTTCAGGATATGATATTAATATGATATTACCTGAATAATAGTAATTGATATCCATGATGGGCTTGAAAGGAGAAGCAATACCTGAAAGAGATTTAAAAACAAACAAACAAAAAAAAAAAAACCCACCTGCCTGCTACCTGTACTGTGTATTAAAATTACCACATGCAAAGAACACTTGCCAAGTAACTACCATTTGAAAAAGACTTGCTGTGCAGAAAATTAAGTATCATGCTTAGCTCTTCAGTACCTCGGAGGGGGGAGTGGGAAATTAAAAAATTGTAGTGCCCAATGGTAGGCTATTTGGAAAAAAAAAAAAAAAAAAATCACACTATTATGCATCCATTAAGTTCCAAATTATCAGTAGTTAAATACATTCTCATACAAGACCCAAACGGTTGCTTATATGAAAAGCTCCCAGGTTATAGCAGAAACAAACTTACCATTCAATGCATCTTCTTCAGATGGCCTGTGAAATGTCACAAAACCAACAGTCACTGCTGCTTAAAAACTTATTTTGTATTCACCAATTTTGACACATCATCCTAGGTCACCTTTTTAACAGTATTGCTTTTATTCTATTTTTCAAGCGAGTACAGGTTTCTTAATTACAACACAGTAATAGAAGGCTGATAAGTAATCTCATGTTTTTAGAGCTATACTTTAAATACCACCAAGTCACGCACAACATTATGTAAAGTTTGCATCACAAGAGCTCATTCCCACAGAGCTGCTTTAATTAAAACTTGTTCACAACAGCTTACCCTTCTGTTATCAGATTAATAAGGTAACAGCTTTAACAGTTAACTCAGGGGATAATTGTTAACAGGAGCAATGTCTGCACAATTTCAGAGAAGGTTTACAGTTTGAAAGGTTGGGTAAAGACCTTTACCAGGAAGCTAGCTCCTTAATAAGTGTCAACACAGTAATTTTCATTTAAGGTCATGTTTTGCCCTCTGACATGTGTCCCCATTAATCTAAATATAACCTGTCAAAGCATTCCAGTGAACGCATTCAGTTATTCATTAGGAAAAAAAAACCTTAAACCTTGTTTTTTCATTAAATGCAACTGAATACCACAATAGCCAAAGACAACAACCAAAAATAAAGAGTAATAAAATTGCTCCATTAGTAGAAAGCTTACTTACATTTGACTGCTATTTGAAGGTCTACCTTGTAACCAATCCTTTAAAACAAAGGAAAGGAAAAACAAAGAAAGTTTCAGTTTTGTAAGGAAAACATAGTATATTTAACTGGAGGTGAGGTGGTAATGTGTTTTAAGATCTTGCAGTACAGCCTGTTTATAGGAAATATTTCACCAGGCTGTACTGAACTGCTGTTGAATGGAAAGACTCAAATAGAACTGAGGAATGGTAACTACAGTTAAAAGAATAGATAAGGCTATATATTCACTACTGTTTCATGGATTATATAAATAATTATTTTCTGAAACAAAAAGTTGTGTTTTTTTCCATAAACAGGAAGCAGCATACATTTTCATAGTGAGAATATGCACAATATGTAGTAGAGAATGTGCACAACTTCTTCCCTCAGTCAAAACAGGTCTCCTTCTGTTGCCTCCTTGAACAAATGAGTCCATGAATCAGTATTAGTGTTTACACAATCTGTTTCTTCTCCTTTATCTGTTCAGCTTCTAGTTCTGCTTAACACCAACAAAAAAGGAGCATACAAACCGTCAGTAACGCTGCTTTAGAGTCTACTTGCTGAGTGTCTTCACTCGATGCTCTTCTACTCTTGCTGCATACTATGAATGAAAGAGATTTGTAACTGGACGAAGAACGGCATGTGTCATTGTTACTTCCCTATTTCCTAATAGAGCGAGCTACTAGACAGCTTAATGTGGCTCTCATAAAAAAAGCCTGATCCACAAATACCTGATCTTTACAAGTTTCCAGCACAGTCCTGACTAGATCATTTAGCTTTTTATGACTCTATCTACCTTTGGCAAACACAAGGTAACAGAATTAAGCTGGCATGACTAGAAGAGAAACAAGGAGATACAGGAGCAGATTCAAGTAGCACCAATCATGAAAATATTTCAAGATGCTTTAATTTTTTGTGTTTCCTTTCTATCTTCTAAGAACATGCATTATCAACACAATTTAGAGATAAAATTAGGTCACCTGAAAAGACGACACACTTACGTTGTTCTGAATGGACAGCCAGAGGGTCAGTAAACTCATCGCAAGAACTAGATTGTCTTAGGCCACAGTCAGTTTGAAGACCCTACAAGAAAAAATACACGTATCATTAGTCAGCATTACAACTGTTTTCAACTACTACTCTTTTGGCACACAATCTGCGCAGTTTTCTTTTCTAGGACTACCTAGGATTCTTTTTTTTTTTTTTTTTAAACTTCTGGATGTACCTCAAATACCTTGCTGCGCAGAAATGTACAAGTTGAGTGCATAATTCAGTCAAAATGCTCTTCAGAGTAACCATCAGCTCTAACATTTTCAGGTGCACATTAAGACTACTGACCCATACTGAAAGAGTTTTTACAGAGAACATTACAATAGGATACAATTACAGAAATGTGCATTACACTGGATCTGTACAAGCACTAAGCTGAGCTATTCTGTCACGTGCCTTTGTTAACTATCAATTCTCATTTAAGAACGTGACTCTGGCAGAAACTAAAGTTCAGTTTGAACCCACTGAAAATAGGAACAAAACCTAGTGAAGTCTTGCCACATAAAAACCTACAGTTTATCAATGGAATTTCCTCATGGATGTATTCCTTAGTAATAATTACATGCTTTCTGAATATCTACTGAGGTGGTCAGCTTTTGATAACAAAATATTTCTTTTGCAAAAAAGGAGAAAGGCAGTTTCATCACAAACTAGAACTACATGTAGACTGGGATAAGGCTGGAACATTCCTCACAAACAGCCTATCAATTCCAACTGTTAAGTGAATAAAATTTAAAAATGCAAGATTTTGAAGAATGAAAAACTAGAACTTGGAATGCTATGCACTGTTTTTGATTCCAAGATTTATAACAGTCAGGAAACTGTTACCTACTCTTTATCACTCTTACCTCTTCAGGAATACACCCCCACACACCTGAACACATACACACAGGCATGTGTGCATGTATGTGTGTCCAAACTGTGTTATCTATACACACACACACACACGTGTGCATGTGTGTAAGACTGTGTGCAAGAGAGTGTGTGTATATGTGTGTGTGTATGTTTATATATATATACACACATGAGAAAGCCTGGTTTTTTACATGCCTAAACATAAATACTTCACTAGAATGCAACACAGAGAATGCACCTGCTGAAAGCGTCTATTTTTTCAGGTCTATATGCATTTCAGTACTCAGTATACATCTCCAGCATCTTACAATCAGTGACTGTAGGGCCTACATGAAAGGTAAGAACCAAACCAGCACCACCAGTTAAGAGATGCGACAACTGTATTACTACGTATCTAAGAACAGCAGTACTGTCTGGAAATGCTACTGGAGTTTGCATCCCAATAGTACCAAGCACTGGAACGATTTAGATTTACGTCAAGGAGACATCCAGATGTATTTGTACAAAGGTTCAATTGTACAATTTTTTTTTTTTTTTTTTCTTTTTTTAAACCATGACCAGGGTTTACTTACAGATAATGATGTAAGAAAACAGAGCTCCCTGTCTTTGCTGTAAAGAACACATTCAGTATCTGGTGAAAATAATGTCTCTTAATAAACAGAAACCTTCTTTACTTACTTGAAGTCTGGTTGTCTCTATGCCCTCCAATATAGCTTTTTTGAAGTCTTCCTGTTGCTCCTATTAAAAAACAAAAGCAAATTGTAAACATTATTACCAAAAAACCCATGCAAAAAAATACACACACACACACACAAAGCTTTTTGGTCACACATTATACTTATCAGAAGGTGCAGAAGGAGCAACTCAGCAGAACACTGACGTTGCAAATGGTCATAATGCAATTCTCAAGTCAGATTCTCCCCTGAATGAGTGGTAACTGCAAATGGTAACTTGTATTTACTTACTTAACAGCTACAGTGAGAAAACTAGCTTTTTTATATACACTATAGCACTCAGAGGACAGGTTTGTTACAATTAATCACTTTCCATTTAGTTATTTTTACTGTTCTTTAAGAAAATGGAAATTATACATCATTTTAGTTTATGACAAGTTTATTAGAAAGGCCTTTTCTTCTTGGAAGTATCGTGACAATTTTTGTCACTTTTAAAAATAATGTACACTATCATCTTGCTCTATAAAATATCATGTAAATCACTGAAATCTTCCTAAATGCTGATCTTGAAATTTATGAGTGTCAAACATTTCATTAAACACTAATTATGGGATACATAATTTTATCTTAATGCACAGTTGTAGTCACCTCAGCTTTTATAACCTCAGATCTTGTTTAACATTTCATTGGTATCCTATTATGAAGCAACAGTACTTGATGTGTAGTTAAGGTTGCATAAGTTTTCACTAGACTTTTTTTTTTTTAAAAAAAAAATCATAAAACAGATACACATTCCTTCCAGGCTACATTTTGCAAGTTCTTTGATTATATTTGCTCTTAGACTTTTTCAAAACATATTGTGAAGTTACAGTTTAAAAAAAAAAATATCCCCATTAACATGTTTGACAGAATCTTCCATGCTTACCTCAATATCAGCACTTCTTTCTTTAATTTTGCTTGCTCCCTCTTTAAACCGCTGTAACTCCATGCTGTCTCTGTGACCTTTGACACAGTGAATTAAAGAGTATTCAAAATCAAAGGCATCCTCCAATGTTCTGACCATGCCAATAATTTGCATCACCACAGCAAAGGCTTACAAAACATCTAAGTTCTGTGTGCCTGTTTGCACTAGAGAAGTCTTTCCAAATAAACTAAAGTAAAAATCAGTATGACAAAATTATTAATATGAAACTATTGCTTTTCCTGCATTAAGGTGTGGACTACCACAATTCAAAAAGTAAAACTAACGTTTTTAAATTTTACTGAAGCATATGCTCCTCAGATGAAAGGAACAGAGCAGTCCAAATTACAGTATTGTTATGTAGGTATGACAAATGAAGGAAAAGCAGACGGTTTTCTTGAGGTAGCTTTTACAATATACCCTTCATCCTCCCAGTTGCAAGATATACTTGTCAGAATTTTACCACATTATAAAGCATGTGGCTTTATAATGAATGAAAACCTACTTGGATTCACAATGGAAAGCTGCACTGTATCAGAAGTTTTATAAAATGTGGACAGTAAGAATGAAGAGTATGTTCTAAATGCTAGAGATGTCAGAGGACCGTACACTAAAAATTTGGCTCCAGTAAAATAAGTACAGTTAGTATTCTAAGTTATTAGTGATGAAGTACATTTAAAGATTAGATAAGAGTTATACAACCACTGTCCATTATTTCTGTTTGGTCTTGCTTTCTGAATTTAAAAAAAAGTTTTCCTTTTTTTAAACCATGAGGAAACTATAAACAAATAGCTAGTCAGTGTACAGATGTGTAGACACTCTTCCTACACACATAAATCTAAAAATGCTAGTGCATGTAGGTAACTTCTTAGAACTCCCAAGTTTCACAGCAGTAGAATAAACTCTTCTCTAAAGATTTAAATTTTTGCATCCTCAACAAACCTTTGGAAAACACCAAGACATCCCTGAACACTGGGCAAGGCAACACCTCTGCAGGCAACCTGACATTCCAGATTGTGATCTTCTGCTATACACTAGGCATACTTAAAGCATTATCTACTTTACAGAAATCAGTTAGTAAACCCACACCTGTGTTTTGCAATGAATCTGCCACTGTTTTACTGTTCAAATATATAGGTAACTCTATCCAAAAATGTGCACCTTTTTACTGTTAAGCAAAACTTGAGAGGAGGCATAATGCTGTATTTATTAAAAGGACTTTAGAAGCTTCCAGAACGACTGCCAAAATATACATTAGCCTAGGCAACAGTGGAAGATCCCAGTCATAACAGTGTTTAGAAACATAGTATAGGAGGATCACTCAGCTTGACACAGATACCACAAAGATATTTGTCCAGGACTCCACCAGCCTAAGAACTCTTCTGTAATTACGTCAAGAAATAGACAATATTTTTAATTTATGCAATGAGAAGGTAGGAGTTTTGTAATGAGTCACACGAAGTTTGTCTGCAACACCCCTACCAAGTTGTAGAGCTGCTAATTGCACAAAACTGCTACACTAAACAACAGGCTAATGTTTTACAGAAAAATATTGTCTATATGACAGAATTGTAAAGAAATGATAATTAAAGTAAAAAAAATTCAAGCAACATAGGGAAATTAGAGATGTTAAAAGCAAAAAAAAAAGCAGAGCAAAACAGTAGAATAAAGTCACCTGCAACCGGAATACACCCAAAATACTATACAATTCTTGATAAGTCAAACCTTGTAGCTTAGATTTGGTCCACAGTTTATGAAGTAGTCCCATAAGGATGCTAGAACATAAGTCTTGGTTTTGTAGTTCCATTGCATGGATATGCTGACTTTTGGAAAGTTCATCTTTAATATTCAATTTTCCATGTGAGCCACCACAGTTGACTGTAGATGTCAAGTCGCCAGTTGACAAAGAGAACTTCGTTTGGGGGTTGTTCTTCAAGAAGTTGACAGAGGACTGGTGATCACATTTGTCAACTCTGCAGCTGTAGTTATCATTAGCGTCACTCTCATCATGAATAAAACCACAATTAATGTATCCTCCATTTTCAACACAAGGCTGGGTGAAAGCAAGGCAAGCAGAGCCAGAAGCAAGAGGATAAGAGCAGCTAATAATGACTTGAGGACATTCAGAATCTACTTTGTTATACTTACCCACAAATGCACCAAATTCTACATTATTATCTCCTTCTGTAGCCTTAGAGAAAACAGTCTCTTCATGCTTTGCTGAAGAATCCAGCTGACTTCTGCAACTGGGCCGAGACGGAGTGCTAACAAAAAATTTAGCTGTTGGGGATGTTACATGTGGCATGCTGTTGGATGAATTGCCTAATTTTTTACTTTTACTAATGGATTTTGAGATCTCTGCAGCCTGTATTCGCTGGCGAAGTTCTGGAGGGGAAACAGCATTTGAAAATAAGGCACTGCCTGAGGAACCTGCCTCTTGAAAGTTTATTTCTTCTTTTCGGGGAACTGGAGCTAACTCCTGACCAACTGTCTGATGTTGGACTTCATCACGTATAGCAATGTTAGAGAGTAAAGCATTATTACTTTCAAGGCCTCCTTGTGGAAAAGAACCGAAGGCATTTCCAATGCTGTGCTTTTTCCACACAGAAGATCTTAGAGAGCCATCCTCAATGAGGTTTTGTGCCAAATGTTTTGAAATGCTCAGTTCCCGTGTGATTTCATTATGAACCTTGCTCGCTTCTGAAGCTTTCTGTGCAGTCAGCGTTTTCAGAGTATCCACAGTTAGAGCAGAGAGATCCTGTAAGTGGCCCATCTGTGAATCTAAAGACTGTAACGACCGTTTTATGTAGTTGACAGGATCACCAACTTCCTTTATCTGAATGCACATTTGTTCCACCCTAAGAAAAATAAAATTGTGAGATAGCTATGAAAGGTATTTTTCTCAATATGCAAAAGAAATATCTTTGCCACCCCTTCTGCCCATTTAATAAGGAAAACACCTCTGAAATTTCAAGATGGTATGCACTATAGTGTTGGACTGTTTTGTAATACAATATTTGTACATACTTCTGAATCACAGAATTAACATACACATCAATTGAGGGCCTACAGCACTTGTTCAAATTTATCAGTTTATTAAAACATCATGAGAAACTAAATAATACGATTGCCTCAGCTTACTGAGTGCTGCTACAGATCAGGAAGCATCAATCACATTATTAGTTTCTGCATAGCAATGGAAAGACATCATCTAAAGTTTGCACAAATACTTATGTTCTTGAGCTGCATTTTATTCCCCTTAAAGCACATTTTAAACCTGCAAAAGTTCTAAGCTTCTCTATTCGGAACTTTTATTTGTAAATATTCTACCGTTCACATGTGACTCGAATCCTCTCCTCACTTCCAGAATGAAATTTATCATCCTTTTCATTGAAATACATCTCAACACACAGCTCTTCAAAATCATGAAGTTTCTTTTGATCTTCTTCCGTCAGGAAAAGTTCTACAGAGAGATTAAGCAGTTAAGAAGATGCATATGTAATGAAGTAGTACAGCTGCTGGAAACTAATAGCCACAATTTCACAAAGGGTGTTAAAAGTAAAAAAAAAAACCACAAACAAAAAAAACAACAACAACAACACAAAACCAACAAAAAACTACAGTGCCACCTAAGACCCTTCCTCTCTCCTTGCTAGAAAAAAGTTGAAGGTCAAAGATTCTTGCTAAAATAAAAATCAAAATAGTAATTCTGAGAGGATTTGTGTATAATATTATCACTCCTTATGCTCCTACCCTCCAGTCCGTTTTTCTTTGAGGCAGAAGCTAGATTCCTTAGCTGGATTTTATCACCTGTGGAACATTTTTTTTTTTTCCTTTTTACATTTTCAAAGGGTTTCAAATAAGAACAGAAGTTCTCCAGAAAGAAAAAAAAAACCTTCCCCCATTAACACTAACAGGAAATCTAATCTTGGTTTTTGTTTGGTTTTGTCATAAGTTAGTTAGACTAGAGATTTCTAGGGGCTGTGCATTATACCCTTCATAAAAACACAGGGACTTTGAACAGAATTAGTCTTACTCAATATCAAAACCATGGAAAATTCAGACCTACTTCAACTTTCTTGAGAATATACATTAGAACCAAGAACATAGCACTTTTCTGACAGTTTGCTTTAATCATATCAAAAAAGTTACCGCAATTTTTTGATAATAACTGTTCATACTTGGCCCATCTGAAGTCTTGTCTGTCTTTCTTCTTTTACATATACAACAGAACAGGGAAGCCACGTGGCTAAGAATAATAAGTGGTGGAGGCAGAACAGGTTTTTCATGGTAGGCCATAATGAAATGATAGCGTTGATACTTCCACACAATGTTTGAAATTGCCTTGACTTGAAAATACACGTTGCTGAAAGGGAACAGAAAAGCATTAACACCTCAAGTTGGTTTTTGGGGTGGTGGGAGGGGGTGTGTGGTAGGAGTTGGCTATCGGGGTTTTTTTTTTGGTTGGTTGTTTTTTTTTAACACTTTGATAGCAATCTTGAATTCTGAAGCTAGTTAGGTAAGAGACAAAAGCACATACTTGTCTTTTACTGCAAAATCATTTTAGTGGAAGTTCGAAACACATTCAAGGAAACACCATGATCCAAAGCAAGGAGAGGGTGTCTTCGTTTAGCCCACACCCGGGGCTAAACAATAGCAGTTTTTCTCTCACCCAATGTCCCTTCCCCAAATAAGGAAGGGAATTGGGAAAAAGAGAGGGAGACTCGTAGGATGAAGTTAACCAGATTTAATGAAATGAAGAAATCAATATAAATGATAACAAGAAACAGACAAAAATATACTCATCCACAGATCACTGGCAAGTTGCTCCAGGAATCACAACAACAAACAGGGAAAATGGAGGAGAGGCAAGAGAGCCCTGCTCACAAACCCTCTCTTTTATAGTGAGCTTGATGTCAATGATACAGAATACACCTGTGGGCCAGCCAGGGTCAGCTGCCCCCAATTTAACTGCTGAGGGCCTTGGTCACCATGGCTGGCCACAAACTGAAACCAAATCCCAGTGAAACCAGGACAGAGGGTTAAAAAATTCTCTTATCTGATAACATCTCAGTACTTTTCCTCAGAAATAAATTACACTGAGATCAAATTTCAAGTTTGCCAAACAAAAAAAAATAATTTCTAACTAAACCCAGACTTTTGTATCAGACCATGTTAATTCTGCAGTCTGTCATTCTTCAGTGTTAGTGAGCTGCTTATTTCCATAAATTGAACACTTGCAGAGAACTGTAAAAGACAATTTACTACAATTCAACTCAATCAACTACAGAATGTTAAATGAATTTAGGAAAACAGTCAATATACAGATCCCAAAACAATTTTGCTTGTTTTCTGACAAAGAGAAGTTAAAAAATGCTTTCAAATTCTCCTAAACTTCCCGTTGCCCTGGCCACATAGATGTGACATACACCAGTAACATCACACACTTCCCTACTTAGTCACGGGCTTGCAGTGAGGAGGAGATGAAGGCCAGCCTTAGAACCTGAATATACTTCCAGCAAATGGGATTGCTTTGAACTGGCATCAGTTCTTCTTATCTTGTCATCTTATTGCAGTGAAATGGAAACTTATCAAAGGATCGGCAAAAATTAACAATTGTCCTTATACTTACTTGAAAAATGCAATGAGGAGATTAACCATAATTATGTACTGTACAAAGAGGTAGACAGCTTGAAGAAATGGGGTCAACCATGTTCCCGGGCCACAGAGATGAGCAACTTTTTCATCAGAATTATTTGCACATACTGTGTTGGGAAAAAAAGACACAGAGAAAACACATACAACTTTTACAACTCCCAGCAGATATAGCTTGGAAAAAAGAAGTTCACTTAAAAAGATTGGAACAAGCAACTATCATGCACTACTTCTGCAATTCAAAATGTCTCCATGCATTTAGGAATATGGTAGAAAAATACAGGAGACAAAGTTTCTGGTTGATACTATGGTATAATCATATCGGATTTTAAAAAAGCATAATACAGCACCACAACCAAAATTTTGGCATGGCAGCTGTGGGGGAAAATTTCAAAATCTTGCTAGGCATAACCTTGTGAGAAATTGAGATTAAGGAGAGTTTTCATTCTAAGTCATTCAAGCTTTATAAAAGGATAATGAAGAAGTCAACTCAGGAAGTTAATACAGCTGCAACCCACAAAGAGGAGATAATCCAATGAATGGAATCAATGTCAACAACACTGGGTATTTAGTCTCATAAAATTAGAACTTCATAAGACCTTGAGAAGATCTTATCAGAGTAAGTTTTCTCCTTACTTGTTTCAAAATTGCAGTGTCTTACCATCAATTTCATAGGCATACACTTCACCAAATATCATCCAGTATGGATGAAACACAATATCTCTAGCAAGAGTCCAAGACGGTGCCTCATCAGGATACAATATTGCCTTCCTGGGAACACCAAAACTAAGTAGTACAACTGCCATAATCACCACAATGTAAAACATGTTGGCCACCTGTTAACACAAAAAAAGTCAGTTAACCCACAACGTCATAATTATGATTTCAGAACTTTAGAACACTTTCACAGTGACAGTGTGAGCTTGATGAATTCTATATATTATATACATAAAAGTGTCTAGGACACTTACATTTCAGTGAGAAAATTTTGTTAAAGAACACACCTTGTAAAAAAATGTGTTTTTTCCCTGTCCTTTCTTAAAGGATACTTAGTATCCTCAGCCGAAGGCAACTGAGAGTAGTTCCTTTGTAACTCAAATACCTATTATGTGGATGAGTAGCAGCTGATAAAGAGAAACATTCCTTCCTACATACACTCAATAGCCGCACAAAAGGCAGAGGTAGTTTTCCAAGGGCTGAAACACAGAACCTATGCCTCTTACAAGAAATCAAAGTGAGAAATGAGCAACTGGATGCCCTCATTTTTAAGGAATGACACGGTTCAACTTTGTAGGAACCATTTCATAGGGGGAAGAAAAACAAACACCCCTTCCACCTTCGTATATACAGTTCTCAAGCCTTGAAATCTTTTTTAACATTTAGAATACTTCACTGACAGTAAAGCTAAGTTATTTATTTTTAAATTTAAACAATTTGAATATTTTTTGTGAGACAAAGAGACACAATCTACTCCCAGTTTTCCACAGCACAAAATATGAAGGTGCTTTAGGACACAAACCAAGTTATAGCCTTGCACTAGAGAGCGCAAAGGCAACAAAACGAAGACTATAAATAAATCTCAGACCCAAAAGGGAAGGAATGCTAGATGCATCATCATATTCATTCAAGTCTCTGGCATCTAAGAACAACACAGACCAGGGAAGGAAGATTTGCCAGCTTTTTACAGATATGTGACAGAGAAAGCTCCATAATAAAGGAAACCACCTAATTAGTGCTTGTTTTGAAACACATTAATTTATATTCCAGCTAGCTAATTCTTCACACTGAGTTGCTGACATTTTACACCAGGGATAAGCAACCTTTTTTCCAAATATAACTTTGAGAAAAGTTGCAAGTGGATACAGCAGGAAAAATATATTTCAGTTGATAAAAAAAAAAACAAAACAGTAACAAAAGTAGTACTTACCATTTTCCCAATCATCATAACGTAAGGGCCAGCCTGTTGATTTACAGCTAGAAAATCCAACAATCGCACATACCAAAAAATTATGTTGAGACAGTATGTTATTCTTCCAGCAACAAAGACATAATTTTCTCTGTAAGTGTTTTCACCAAAATTCCCCTTTGCTCCAAATCTTAATGCAAACCCGATGAAGAAAGTGACAATGGCAACTGTGTCACTGATATTGAAGTAATCACTGAACCACACTTTAATCTTCTGATTAATCTTCCCAGCCTCTGACATAAAAATCTGCAATAAAAATAAAAGTCAGGTCTGCTCACATTTATTGCACACGGACCAGCACTGAAATATATGAATCAGTAACATTTTTATACTTGCAAAAATGATTTTTTTAAATAAAAAATAGATGTTTTGCCTGTGATGGTAATTGCTGAATGATCTCTCCCTGTCCTTATCTCCACCCAGGAGCCCTTCGTTGCATTTTTTCTCCCCCGTCCAGCTGAGGAGAGGGAGTGATAGAGAGGCTTTAGTGGGCATCTGGGAGCTAGCCAGAGTCAGCCCACCACGGTATTACATTATGTACTCTGATGCCTGACATTTCTTAGGTTCTCTTGTTTATAAACACAGTTTAAAGCATACTGCTTTAATTGACAAACAAAACTAAAATCCCAGATTGTTACAGGCATACCTCACGAATTTTCTCAATTGCTGATGTGAAAATGTAAGCAATAACAATCCACTCTTGAACGGACGGCAATTCTTCCATTTTTACAAGAACCACAAATGTGTAGAGCATGAGGAATCCTAAGTATGCCAACTAAAAAAAGCAATGAAAATTATACATATAATTACTGAGGGGTTCTTTATTGATGTGCATGGAATCTTTTGATGTGGTATACAATAAAAGCTTCAAGGAGGATTACAGTACTATATTTACCTCTTTAAGCAGACAAGTTATTAATTTATAAGGGGATACAAACATTTTCTTCTTAGAAGAGGAAAAATAGCTGTAATAAGCTATTTATTGTTAGCAAAGCTTTGTTCTTATTACAGCTATTTTTCCTTTAATACAAATTTTAGAGTTTCTATTACAGTAATTTAAACAAAGCTGTGCATGAACACCTCAGCCTAATAAATCATTACAGAATTCCTGCTAGCAACTGATGAAATTAATTACTCAGGCCAGAATAAAAATGTTCATGCTAATTACTCTCTTCACTTAAAAAAAAAAAAAATATTTCTTAAAGCCAACATTATGAACTTAAAAAAAATCCAAACCACGGAGCACTGCATGTGCATATGCATTTTTTCAAAATCAAGTACTTCTCATTTCTAGCTTAGCAAGGTAAGGTTTTCTTTGTTTGTTCTTAAAAAAAGTGCTTAAACTTTGATTAAGGTCACAGAACTACATGTTGGGAAAAGAACCCAAAAATCCACATTAGATTTCCAAATAAAATACACATTACACAGAAGAAAACTCACCGTATTAAACCAAAACTTCACAATTGGCGCATGATAAAATGCATAAAATTTCTGTGTAATTGCAAGTCTTTTAGGTTTTGCTGGAGTCTCCATATCATGCTTTTCTAAAGTACTGTCTAAGATCCTTACTTCTTTAAACACCTCCTAAAATGAAAGGACTGTTAACTTCACATACAGATATACATGCTTTTGGACACTTGTTTTAACTCTTGCTTTGATTTAAAAATGTAATTATTTATTTTAAGCTAGAAATACTGGTTTTAATATCTCCCCCTGCCCCACATTACCATAGGTATTTCATCTGCTGCATTCTGGAAGTTGTTTTCACTGTCATCCATTGCCATTTGATGTGCATCTTGAGATTGAGGAATATGTGACATTTCGGCCTTGGTCTTATATTCCAAAAGCAGTATAGCAGGAGGGAGTAAAATACTCAGTATCACCTGGAAAAGATGAAGACTAAGTGCAAGTAGTTCACAGCTACATTAAAGTATCAGAATACACCAACACACAGAATATCCTCCAAAAATTTGGATAATAAATTTCACTTGCTTGTTATTGAAGAAAAAAAAAGTAGAAAATAATTAGTTGTTACTACTTATATACACACTTAAAGAGGCTAAGACCACATATACATAGTGTTCCTTGACTTGAAGATATAGCAAAGGGGAAGAATCAACAAATTCCAAAACTAAAAGCCACTAAAAAGAATGTACTCCAAGCCTGCAGATCCAGAGGTGTTCTGTTTACACTCTGTTCTTTAATCCGCTCCCAGAAACTCTGGAACTGTGTACTGGCAAGGTGTATTCAAAAACCATATACGAGTGGAGGTTGTGGGGTGTTGGTGGGTTTTTTTGGGGAGGAGTGTTTGGTTTGGTTTGGAGTTTGTTTTTTTTTTTTTCAACTTCTGGTAGAAAAATGAGCTAAGGTATGGATGAAGAGAATAAGTGAAAGCTACTGTCATTAGCCTGTTATAAAGCAAGCAAGAAAGTGGTTAATGAGTTATCAAAGAGGATTTTAGTAGGTCACAAGTTACATGACGCTTGTAGATATTTTGTAGGAAAGTTGTATTTCACTACATTCCTGGCAACAATTAGGTTTTGGTACATCATCTCAAAGAAATATGCAACTCCCATTTTGGTTCAATTGATCTATATCACAAAGGGCACCACTGGAAAACCTATCCCCGATTTGCCTACCCTTGTTTCATTCTGTGCTCTGCTTTTTCTCAGCTTCTTCCTCCAAAATAGGATATACACAAAGCTTTTCTACATCAAGTCTTATGTGCTGCTTATAAAAAGCCAAAATGCATGAAACTGTATTCTTACAGCAGATTTTCTGTCTGTTAACATTTTTTACCACTATGTTTTTAGTAGTGGATTAGTATTCACATGATCTCTTTAAGCCTCTGGTTAAAGGCTACTTGCCTGGTTTTTGCCTTCTATATTTCTGTACCTTATTTGAAAAGATAATACAGTGTCAAAAGAAGAGTTAGCAATAAATACTTCCAATTTTGATTACGTTACAGGAGACTGTTTTACAGGATTTATTAACATAAGCTATAGTTGTGAAAACTTTATACTAACAGCATTTAAACACGTGCTTTCCTTCCATTTAAACATAAATTCCGTTAATCCTTTTTACACCAATAAACTGCGACAATGCTTACTTTGTACCATGAATTCTTCCTCATGTTCAGCCTTCCCATCCACATATCTGATAACAACATCTGTGTACAAGTATGTGCTACAAATGGACGAAGCCTTGATGACACTGCTAGCTTCAGACAAGTTGAGTTGCTCCAGTTTTTAAGCTCATAGGTTAGTAATTTCATTGCCATAGTTTCATCTTGTCGGAAGGACTGTTCTAACAGTTCAACTGCCAGCTGACCAAACTCGCTAGAATGAAGAAAAAACAACAAAACAAAATTTAGTATCTGTAGAAGTGAATTTGAGTTTAGGTTGAATTTTCTGCACAAGCAAATTCCCAGTAGCATAATCTCAATGGACTACTACCTGTCCCTTCTGTACACATATACTGTACAGTAATTTGTAACTACAACATGTGAATCTGTGACTTCTATTGAAAACATATGCAGGCTACAAACAGCTGTTAAAACATGCAAGGAAATTACACGTAAGTAAGTAAGTGGCACATTCAGGTCATTTTAATTTAACTATAAATCACTACTTCTAACAGCTCTCAAGAGAGCAATATCTAATATAAAACTTCTACTAGAGTGCCACTTAATCCTCTTGGCAAAAAAGGAATTGTCTTCAAGTGTGCTAATAGAACAGTTTGGGTTTTGTTCACATATAGCCCACTACTTTTATTGTAAATTTCAAGAAAAGATCTTTAATTATATAAATGTAATTTTACTTGGAATACTGTTTCAGTTCTTCTGAAGTATCATCAACAAGGTCACTTTGTTTTGCTTCATATGCCATTGAACGATATACTTTGCAAGCAACTAAGGCTTTCGCCATGGACTCCTCCCCATGCTGCCAGAAGAAGAGGGCCATCTTCTGCCTCTTCATTAACACCGCCCAAAGCAACAGCTCGTTGAGAGGATAAGGAAAACGTCTCGTTTCAGGATCATCTATGTCTACTATTTCATCTTTGGTTCTTTTCTTTTTTCCCTCTTCTGCACCAGTGTCAATCTTTAAAATAAAATCAGAAAGTTACATTTTAAGATTTTACATTTAGAGATTTTACATTTAGAGATCTTAAATCTCTAAACTTGGTCACTACATAACTTGAAATAAAATGCTGAGTGATCCAATATCTAATTATATATGTAATTATAAAAAGGAAAATACATTTTTGAAGACTTGAAAAGCAGCTGGAACTTTTGTTCAAAAACTTCAGTTGAATCCAATTCATTTTAATAACTGGGAGACTGAATTACTTTGATTTATAGATCAAAAGAAAAGCAGTAACTAATATACCTACATACAAATGAGGAAACTCATGGAGACTGCTTATAGCAACACATGGCCAAATCTTGCTCCATCTACAAAGCCATGTGAGTCCCCACCATTGCTAGAACTGTGCCAAAGATAAGCTTTTTGCTCCCTAACATATCAAAGCTTATCCAGAAGACTACTATACAGAAAGAGAAACACTCTTTACAGAATCCCGTAAGTACACTAGACAGTTTATAAACAAGCACAGTAAGGCTGAAATTCCAGCTTTACCAAAGTCAGTAAAACTGCTGCTACTCACTTCAGTGGCACTTGTATTTTAACCAGGTTCTCCACTCTTAACTACTTAAAATAAACCCCATGATGTTCCCCTCTCACATCTGTACCTTTGGTTTGTATGGCTGTGCTGTTTTGATGAAGTGATCATGGCGCATTTTTTCTTTCTTGTCTGCCCTGTTACCAAAAGACTCATGGCTTTTACACATCTGAGGAGTAGCATTTGAAGGATTTCGCCCAGATCGCTGTAACAAGAATAAGAGGAAGGGGTTTGGTTTGGTTTGGTTTCTTTACTCTTACCTACTAGGCATTATAAAATCATCTGTTTATAGCTAGATACTTAGTTAAGCACCTAAACAGCTACTTTGCTACTGAAACAGTGATGAACTTATATACCAGCAACAACCAGAATTTTCACTGGATATTTAACAAGTGTTTTGTTTGTTTTGCTTTTTTTTTAAGAAGTCACAAAGTAGGCAGTTACACTTCTTGTTTTCCAAGAAGCTAAGATATCTGCATCCCAGGGCCTGGTGAATGCCATGTTTAGTGCCCATTCTTCCCCTATGAGTAGGAAAAGAGGGAATAACAGAGAAGGAATTTAAATGTGCTAGAAAAAGGAGCAGGAGAACAAAACCTTTTGTTCGTCCTCAATCCCAAAACAGCTACCAGCTGTCCTCATAGGCCTTACTATTGGCTTTAAAAGGACCAGTCCTTTGACAAGAAGAACAAAACAATATGGATCAAATTTTTCTCCAAAATACGAAGGTTTTTTTTTTAATTGAGAACATATGAATCAGCATGTCCTGTTATCCAGCTGCCACATACCCGATTGTTCCCGCTGAGACTATTGTATATAGCTCTAAAGCGTTTTCTTGTATAGGTGCATCTATAGGTTCCTCCCATCAGATATTCAATAACCAGCCCCACATCAATCAGGTTGATTTTATATCCCGGAGGAAGATTTCCCTAGAAATACGAAAGGTATTTTTAGTTTTTCAAATTATAATCTTAAACTTGCTTAGAGTGTTTCTACATGTCACATCACAGCTCTTAATAAAAAACAAATTAAACCCTTCATGATTTAAAAAACCCATCTACATGGCTCAATATCTATCATTTTCAAAAAAGACAAGGTTATAGCCTCTTTTCTGTATGATGTCCCCTAGCAGGTAGATGTTCGTTCTGTTGCAGGGGGTGCAGACTTGGTTTTTGTCTATTGTTTTAACAGCCAAAATTACTCCTAGCTGGGAGTATCAACTTTCAATTCCCCCCCAAAAAGCAAAACAGTCACAAGTAAGATGAAAAAGACAACATTCATCTGGTTTAACATCCTTCTGGCAGCAGACCGCTAAGCATACAACAGCAAGTATTGGAAACAACAGATAGACTGCAGGTGTAGCTTATCATTTACAATAAAGCTTAATTAATAAACCTAAGATTAAACTGACTAAAAAAAAACCCCAACATTGCTAGTTTGACAGATTTTTACATTTACAGCATACCTGTTTGACATCCCGAATAAGATGAAAGAGTGTTGGGTTAGTTGGGCCTTGTTTCTTTATAAAAGAAAGAGGTGGGGAAAATATGGAATGAGAAATTAGAGTGCAATGACAGCATGAGAAGATTACAGTAGAAGCCAAATATTTTTGCATGTTGGCTCAAAAAAAAAAAACCCCTAGTTTTTAAGCAAACAGTAGCCATCAAATAAACGCAAATACTTCAAACTACCATATTAGCTATAGAATATTTCCTTTTTTGTTTCATTTTACTTCTGTTTTAATTTGGAACATAATTAATACACCCCCAGTTTGTCCAAAAAAGGAAAAAAAAAAAACACCCAGAATGCAAACAGCAGCCTTATGGGGTTTTTATAGTATTAAAATATAATATTACAGAGACAAGTTTTAACAAATAAACATTTTAATTTACAGGAACACACAGAGACTGACATTAATGTTTACAGTATTGCAGGATCCATAGTAAAAGCTCCCTTACTTTTCAAATTTTTAGTCTGAACATTCCCTCTTTTTACCCAAGTGGATTTTTCTTCCTTCTCTGATTTCCTGTGAGTGCATGAACTGTTACACTTTTAGACATATGGTTACCCTAGCTCCCATACAGAACTCTATCAAAAGCACATCAAGTGTGTAAAAGCAACACCATAAAATGTTAATTTAAAAAAAGCAACCAAATAACAAAAACTGACCACATGGGTTTCTTTACAGAGCTTTATTAGCTGAAGAATTCCTTCCTTTTTTATTTTTTTTTTTTGTCAAAAGTAGATAATGAGAATGTTAACTTAAGCCTAAGTCATATTTGTAGACTACTCACATTAGCTACTTTTTGGTGGAAGGTTTTTTGGTTTGTTCTGTTACTTAGTGTTATACAAAACTACCTTAAAACCCTTAAATCAACACATATGGCAATAAAATCTTTCTAAGCAATATTTACAACTATGCAAGTTCACAAAATAAACTATTTTTAAAACTATTATGATAATATTACCTGCTATAGACAGAATTCATCTTATAAGGCCCTAACAATACTATCTATAGACCTCATACTTTGTGCACAAGTTTCACCCATCTCACTTTCTCTTGTTCTCTGCCCACTGTGCTTTACACATTTCCCATGTTCCACAACAAGGCTGCAATTCTCCCTTTAGTATCTACCACCAACATCGGACACGGATGAAAATCCCGCTGACAAACTATTTCTGGTATCACTTCTGGAGAGCCAGAAAGCAGCTGTGGCACTACAAAGCAGCCAGACAGCATGCACTTCTCAACTCTCACCTCATACCAGGGAGCCTTCCCTATCGACACCCCATGGCCCTCAGACTGGTGCACATGACCCAGTATACAACACATTGAGCAACTAAAAAAAGCTGTTCTAAAAGTAGCTTTAAAAGCAATCATTCACTTACTGTGTTATAAAGCTCTTCCAGCCTGGGAATAGTAAGAAATTTGTGCATGCTTACTCCATTTTCAATCAGAAGTTTCACAAATGCAACTCTGTCCATCACAAGGGCATCTAACATAGCCTGTTCCAGAGAGCCAACCTACAATAAATAAGTAACAAGGTAGAGTCTGGAGAGAACCAGTAAAACCGGGCATCACAAAAGTAAGCGTACTTAGAGTACGTATCAACCTCATTCATTTACAGGGCTGGGGAAGCCTTATATGTCTACAAAGATGTCACCCTTGGTTCAGAAAATCCCCTGAACGTCACAAAATTACAGGATGAGAGAATATTCTGAAGACTTAATCAACAAGTCTTATACTCTTCCATAGGTATCTTCTACTGACACAGTACATGGGACTAAGTAGACATTTGGTTTAATATAGTTAAATTGTTCTCACAGATTGATACTGGATGAAACACAAAGACATAAAATATTCAAAGCACGATTTGCTTCAAAGACAAATGCTCAGAACCATCATTGCTATCAACAAGCCTTACAGTATGTACTTTTGACTGCACATTCATGTAAGATTGTGTTTTATTCTTACAGTAATATGGGAAAAAGGCAAGGTCCACAATGTAGTTTTCAAACTAATTCGCAGAGTACAAGAAACAGCAAGCTGGAACACAGGAGGTTCCACATAAATATGAGGAAAAACTTCTTTACTGTGAGGGTGACCGAACAGTGGAACAGGCTGCCCAGAGAGGTTGTGGAGTCTCCTTCTCTGGAGACATTCAAAACCCGCCTGGACGCGTTCCTGTGTGATATGGTCTAGGTAATCCTGCTCCGGCAGGGGGATTGGACTAGATGATCTTTCGAGGTCCCTTCCAATCCCTAACATTCTGTGATTCTGTGACATTTTATCCTCCCCCTCAAAAGACACTGCAATGCTGCCAACAGTAGTTAATATACATTTTACTAGATGCTTAAGAACTTCCTATAAAGTTCTGTAAGGAAGAAAGGGTATCTGACTAACATTAATTCAGCTTCCACCTCTTCCAATGTATTTTCTCCTCTGGTTATTAAGAACATTTAGCACATTTCTAAAATTTTTGGATGATTTTCAACTACACAATAACAGAACAGCTGTAAGACTACGCAGTATGCAAAAATTACTGTCCTCAAAATAAATGTGTCAGTATTCTACAGTCTCTCTCCACAAAAGTCAAAAGATCCATTCTTTACAGTAAATTGAGTTTCTCTCTTCGAAAGTATCATTCTGCTTAATCCAGACAATTACATACCAGCCACTGTTGCCCATAAACAAAAACGTGATTTTTGGCTATGTCAACTCTATCCCATGCAAGTGTAAGAACAAGCTGGTCAAATGCAGATGCATTCGTGCCTTAAGAAGCAAAAACAATGAAAAAAATATAAAATTAATTAACATATAAGATAATAAACATTCTTGCTTCCTAAAAAGGCCAAATCAAGCAACCCACCACAAAGTTATACAGTATATTTCATTATTTATGACACATTATGGTATTATACAATGAGAAAACATAGTAGGTAATGATTTGCTTAAAAGCTAAAGATCCATACAGTTATAGTATTTTATAAATAATCCACCATATAAACACTAAACAACAATAGCTGGGGATTCCAAATGGTCTTAAAATTAAAAGTCTCACCTTTTAACAATGCTGTTAGTATTGCAACATCAATGTCCTGATGTTCGTCTGACCCAACATGAAAAACTGTGATCTGCCCAAAATGGTAAAATAGGGAAAACATATTTTAAAATTATTTTCAGGCAAAGGTGATTAGCTCCAGTCTTATGTCAGGAATTGAAATATATTAAAAAGTCACCTTATCTTCGATGCAATTTAAGCCTATGCTCAATTTAAATTTACCTTTAGTGTGCACTCTGTATTGTTTTCCTAAATGGGTACCACACACGACAATCTTTTATGAGAAAAAGCACAGCAGAAACCCTTTACACTCTCCAGTCAATCTGAACTTCTTTTCCCACTATGATTACAGTTCTCTGTTGTCTACAAACACCACACAGTATTCTGTTTACCCCTCCAATTCATTCTAGATTACCAGATTAACCTGCCAGCAAACATGTTTAGCCGAATACGACCATTTTAAACCTTAGAACAGCACAATACGATGTTCAACTTTAAGCATGCAGTGATAGTAGACCTTTGTTAGTACACTCATAATTGAAAGAACGAAGAAAAAGCAAAAAATGTCCCAAGGTTTTCAAAAATCAAAGCAAGGAAAAAGGACAGCAACCCAAATACAAAATACATACACACTATAAACAAACCAGAATCCTGTCATCTGAAAACAAACAGGCTTGGAAACAATGACAAACCCAGATTACCAGAAATAATCACGAGAATTAAGTCTCTCTTGGCCACGAGATAAAGTATACATGAAAACTGTATTCGACTATCTTCTATAACTGGAAGATCTGCTATGTCCAGAAAAGATAACTGCATTACTCTTGATCACATACAACACTGAGATACAATTTAATATTATATCTACAAATGCATGCTCCTTGCATAAAAAACTTTTATGCCAAGATCTACTTACAAGTTCTTTTTTTTTCATGCATTCCAGCAGTGTCTGAAACAAATGAACTGCTTCACTTTGACCAAAGTTAAATGTCTTTTTGATGGTTGAAATGATTTCAGGCTCAGCACCCTCAGGAACATTCCTGAGATTGAAACAACAGGAAAACACACTGTTATACATGAACAGCAAGAACAACAACACATTTAATTAGTTTCAACATGTCTATTCAAAGTCCTGCTATCTAAAAGCTTATTACTGTTCCAGTGGCAAAGTCTTGGGTAACCTTTAGGAAGAAGTATAGGTTAGTTAATCTACGACTTTCTATTACTGCCCCCTAAAAGTAATTCAGCTTCTCTCCCTTTCCTTCCCACACTCAGTTCTGAGATACTCTCAACTAAAAGATTTTGACACAAAACACAAAGTACACACCCCTCTGAGTAAGATCTGCTTCTGATCTTACTATGGACAAAGCTGGTTTACTGCTACGTTACATCCCTGGCTCCTGTTCTGAGGCAGTCCCTGCAACAAGGACCCAGTATGTTTAAGGATTTATGCAAGTCTGACAACTAACTAGAAATCACTAAGTATTATGGAGCCCAAGCACATCTCTTTTATTCTTTGAAGCTGCACTTAAAACAGACAAGTCTTTCTACACTAAACAGAAGTGTGTAAACAGTTCAGTTTTAAGACTATGCTGAAGAAACAATATAGAAACTCTTTCTGATCCCTTTTCAAAAAAGTTACTACTATGCAACAGCTAACTGCGTGAAAATATTTCCATTCAACGTAGTCAAGTGATATTTTCAAGTAGTTTGGTAACATACTATTCTCTATGTTATTCTTGCATCTCTGGAAGGTCTGGTCAGCTCTGACTTCTGTTGAGCAAAACTCTATTGTGCACTCTTAAGAACAGTCACATTTATCACTTAAGTTACTGTGGCTTAGTTAAAATTTGAAGTTGAAGCAGAGAGAGCATTTAAACTGAGAGATGGGTCCTCCAGTTACAAAGGTGTAACAAAATTACCACACATAACTGAAGTTACACACGAGAGGTTTCCCCTAATTTATGATACAGGTGTGTACCCTTTTCCTATCCTTTTTGTAAGCATTGCTAAAGCAAGCATACGCTACAGGATTTGGTGCAACTGGCACAAGGTACATGGGAGGAACCTAGAACTAGAAAAGCAGCCTTGGTCTTTAGCCAGAGCTATTATTGCAGCCAACCTGGAAAGCAGCAGCACAGGCAAGATTACACTCTCAGCTTTTAGCGTGTGTCTTTCCACAGAAAAAGCTCTCGCACAAATTCATTAAGGAATGGTCTCAAAACCCATCCATGTATGACTGACAGTTTGGCTAGCAGTGCTAGGACTTACCCTCCCTCCTCTGTTTGTTTGTGAACATACGCCAATATGTCTGCAGCTCTACCAGTTCCTTCACATACTACCACCGGCACAGGAGGACTTTCTTGAAGGAAGTCTAAAACTGTGAGTATGACATTGGGGCCACCTTCGAATACAAGTGCCACCACAGGGACACCTTGGCCAATTCCTAAAAAATTTGCAAATAAATAATAAAAAACAGACAATGTTGTAAGTGTATAGGGAATGCTAAGATTGATTTATACATATTTAATAAATCAAGTATGTCCCTTCTATTGAATAAAAATTAAAATGCTGCCTGCCAAACATTTTAACTGTTACTAATGCACAGTTTCAAGCACTGTTTACACTTTGGGCTGGAGGGAAAGCACTGCAAAGAAGCTGATAAATACAATGGAATACAGTCTATAAAACAGAACAGATTCTTCACAGAAATATTCCTGAACTAACGCAGAAAAGTGAATATATTTTCTTTAGGGAACTCCCCTTCTACCTTCCCCCCAAATATTTCCCAAAGATGACAACACATATACAATTTGAACATAGTTCCATGGAAACCCTCTACAGACAGGGAGTATTACAAAAGCATTCCTAGAAGAGAATAAACACACGTGTTGCTCCATAATTGGGAAAACACCAAAAGAAGTCATGGCTTCTTTGCACAAACACAGATGATGTTTTACAAACTCAGTTGCCCTATTGTGAAACTGCAAGTGATCAATGTCAAAACCATGAATCAACCAGACCAGTAAGGCCTGACAACATATGAATAACTCAAGTGACGTACATTTGCTTTATTAAAGCAAAATTGACAACTTTATTCAAAAGAACCCTCTTCTCTGCTCCCAGAGAAAACCTAAATCCACCAGCAACATCTAGGGTCCAAAGCAGCAGTTTAAATTTGAAAAACAATCATTCAGACAGGAAACAAACAAAAGACTATTTTTTTCTATTTTCTTATTCAGAAATTTGTTGCAAGTACCTTTTCATTAAAGCATAGTAACACTCAGCCCTCAGGCATCAGAATTGCTTACTTGCATGGATCCGTTGCAAACTAATAGTTTTTTCCAGTTCTCTCCGCAATTTAACTTCCGCTCCATACTTTCCAACTGTTCCATCATCCACCAGAATGAAATGGGAATGGAGGTTATTTAGGACGTTTAGTTTACTTAATGGGTTTAACAAGGTTTGATACGGAGCAACCACCTAAGTATAAGCATACAACAATGTCTTTTACTTGTAAAGATTAAAATTTGTTTCTGTGAAACAACTTTTTGTCTAGACACAAGAACTTGTGGCTCAACAAGAAGCACTGACACATGTAAGCATGCCTTGGGTCAGGATACACCAACAGCAGTAGCTCTTAACTTTGTGCAGGAAAGCAGATAACTATATCACAAAAGGATTCTGTTCTGAAGGATAGCAGAGAAAAGATCCTTTGAGAAGGTGTCTTTGGGGAAAACTTGTGACTGCTCTGGCAGCAAACAGGAGCATTAAAGACTCCACATCAAAACTTTTCATCTTATCGTTCTCTGTAAATGTGAATTCTCTGTAATACTTTAACATTTTTGTTATTTGATTCACTAATATCAGTAGGGTGGAAAAAAGGATTAAGAACTTGAGAACAAGCTTCTCCTCTAGCACATTTGCATTTTGTAACTTGTTTACACTAATGATCTTGCATAAGTCACAGATGTCAATGTATCTTCATAGTAAAGCAAGTATTTCAATGATGCAAAGAAAGTGAAAACACATGCTTGAGCAGATTTGTCAAAAAATGTCAGGTAAATCATTATTTCAATTAGGTAATTTACCCTTACATCTCTTCCAACAAGGTCATTTCTGTTTTCAATCACTCCCCACGGAGCAATCCCAATAGTGCAAATCTTTCGAGATGATCTGGAAGCATGTTCTCTTAGAGCATCACCAACATGTTTTGCAACACCTGTTTGTGCATGAAAAGGTTTCAATGTATTGAATGCTGCATCTTATTAAGAAATATAACTGGTTTATTAGTTAACTGGGTCTTTAAGTATCTGGGAATTTATTTTACACAAGCCCAAAGAAAAAGCATCATCTACTAGAAGGAAACAAAGTACTATGTATCAGTAATTCAACAAAATAAATATTAGCCTAATAAGAACTAAAGAGTTTCCAGTATATTATTGTACTTGTTTTAATCACATTAAGTTTTTCCTCTTGCAGTTTCAAAAACAAAACCACAAAAAACAAACAAACAAACAAAACCAAACCAAGACAAATAAAAAAGCCCAAAAAAACCCAAAAAAAACACACCTTTGTGTTGTTTCTCTTTGCAGGAAAAAACAGCAGCCCACTTCCAACTACACATGTTCAAAATGTATGATTTTAATTTCATTTGACCAAATACACTCAAATTTACTTTGCTTTTAGATGAAGGTATGCATCCATTAAATCTTTTGGCTCTTATAAACCATAATCCAGTTGACTGTGCACATTCATTGGTATTTCTTTACCTGTGTTCACCCCTCCAGTTATAATCCAGGCTCCTGTTGTTACTGCAGCTTTAACAAGACCTTTGCCAAGCAACTGTTTGATGCGTGGGTGAAGTTCAAATTTCTGCATGCCCCCATGTACAGATATAACAAGCTTCGGCAACTCCATCTGCCATTCTTTAAGCATAAGTTGCAGAATAGCTTCAGGCTTAGTGTCATATGACAACCGCACATACTGCAGGCACAAGAAGAGAGTTTAAAGGTTCTTAAAAGAAATCATCACAGAATCAATGAGTAAAAAGAACAACCAGGATGTATTTCAGGATATATTATCCTATTCCAGGCTATGGGAAATTTAATTCACTTTCTCAAAACACGGCAGATGCAATAAATCAATAAGCTTACTTTAGGTCCTCCAGAATTAAGGGCAAGACAGTTAACGGTTTTGAAAGCAAGTTTTGGAACGGGAATGACTACAGAAAGATTATGTTATTCCATCCTGTTGGCACAGTGACCTAGAAAAATGTGTCTTTATGAAAGCACTGGATGATGTCTAAATTAGACGAAATTCAGAAACATTTAAAAAGTTTTGCCATCTACTGGAGACAGGCTTGCATGGCTCTTGTGAAAAGTTTTACAGAAAGAGTTGCTTGCTTTTCCTTCCCTATTCCTGGTGGGAAGGAAAGCTACATTCTTTAATAGAAAAATTCAAAACTTGCAGCTTTTTAACTTGCTGTGTTTAACAGCATAAGATTAAGTAAACAGCTGATCAGTTAAATATACTGCTGCGTCTTTAATACAAGCTATTCAACAGAGGAGGGGACGTTATGCAGAAATTAAGCCCTACTTGAATCAAGTTCTAACTAAAAAAAAAAAAAAAAATCACTATTCCAATACACTGGTTTTAGCAACCCCACTAGCACTCTGCAGAAGTGCTAGAGAAAGCACAGAAATGAGTATAGGCAGCTTGCTATTTCTGTACTCCTAGAAAAGGACTCACAGCACTTTAAGCTATGCTAAGCGTACAAAGGAACACATACACTGCTATTACGAACAGGAAAGAGTTCTGCTAAGAGCCCTTCTCTCCACAGAGATGATCTGACCTAGAGCACCGGACTCGCCTTGGGGGCTCTGCCAGCTGCATAAAGAACACAGCTCCCTCATTCAAGCTCTTCAGCATAGGAGCCACACTCTATCAGAACTCCTTGCAGCTTATAACTGCATGAGTATTAAATCATTTCTACCACAACTAGAAATACTTTACAAAATGGTTGTGGAGAATATGTCAGGATTTCCCATTTTCTAGCCTCTCCAGTACATGTGCACTTGTGAATTGAGTTAGTTTCCAAAATTCTGATTTATTGGTATGCTTGTTTTTAACTAAGCCACTCTCTCAAAAAACTTAGTTATTCTGATCAGTACGACTATGCTTTAATAATTTCGAACAAATCTACTGAAGAAGCATATTCCGCATCTGTCCGTAATTTTAAACAATTTTTCAGAGTTTGAAAATTATGAATAGTTAAGATAGCAGATGTTACTTAACAGGTCCTATAAAAATTTAACAATACTGAGTAAGCAAGCAGCACAGATGAGTAAGCTGTATTTTCATGAAGTCTGAAACAGTGACACTGAATTCTTAATGTAATGTTTCGCTGAAGTGATTATGAACTCGTCACCATTTGCAATTTGAAGGTAAGACTGCACATGAATACAACTAACTCTGATAGATCTGAGCAACTTTTGTTACCAAAAATAAATTTAAAAAATGGAAATTAGAAAGAACTCAGATCACAATTTAAAAATACTAGAATAGTAGAGGGCACTGGTTTGTCACAATATGGGTGACATTGTTTTCAGCCTTCCATTTCAAAAGTTAAATGAAGCATCCACCATCTCTATCAACTTGTTTAGAGTAAGAAAAAAAGAAAACGTCATACATGCCTTAGCCCTGTAAGAATGAGAGCCACCTTGAAAGGTGATGACACCATACGCATCAGTAGGGGTCTGTTCTGTATGTTTTTCCACTGACCATTCTTCTGTTTCCTGATTAGAGTTTTCACCCGGCTTCACATCGGAGTATTTCATAGCAAGACTTGCAGTAAAACAAGCATGTTGCCTGACCAAGCGACCACAACAGCACCTGCAGCCAACCATATCATTTAGAAGACTTGAGTAAATACTATTATTAGAAGACAAGAGAGAAGAACTTCTTTTATCTATAACAGAGATACATCAGATTTAAAAAGCAAAGATTCTAAATATTATATAAACCTCTTTTCCAGAGCAAGCCTTCTTGCTATATTTATAGCAAAAATTAATCACAATACAGAATTATTATGCAAAATATTGAAGCTCACTGAGATAGAAAGTTGGAGGCCGGAAGAAACTGATTCTTTGAAGCCAAATAATTTATATAACATTTATAAATCTGTGATCTACGTATGGCAGACAGTTCTTTATTCATTAGTTATATTTGGTTTATATCTAACCTTTCACCAACTTGTCACTTGCAATATTGATCAAAACTTTTTAAAACCCTATTATGAAAGCGCTTATTTAATGGAAAAAATATTCATAAATATTATAATTACAAAGAACTCTTACCTGATAAGTTGCTGACAAATCTGACTTCCTGGAAGGCATCTATAAGAAATATTTAAATATATGAGTAAACTTCAGCTTCAATTTTAAGGGGGGGAGGATACACCCCACTTACACCACCTCACATGCTTAAAGAGAGATTACTGAACAAAAGAGGTCTCCAGTAAATGGAAAACATGCTGCCCAAGTTTGCCCGTTTTTAACATGGTAACTTGCCTGTCTGTCTTTTACATGACTGTAGTATACTTGGCAAGTAAAAACACATAAACATACAAAAGCTTCGGTCCTGAGACTTCAGATGGGTTTTCAGGCTTTGAACCATCAATATCTGAAGCTCAGGAATATTTCAGAACGAATTATCTGCACTACTCAAATTGAAACATTTTGCTAGATGTTGAGAAGTTACTTACAGACCAGCATATTCTTGGACTCATTCTAACTACACAGGGCTGCATCTAGTCTACAAATTCATCCTTCTAATATACATGCAAGTTGAACTGCCTCTGTGGGAAGGTTATTTGATAATTTCTGAGTTGCATGTACAGAAAAAGATATATTTGAACAAACCTTATACAGTAGTGTCTTTATATAAACTTTATTATATAAAAAGAACTCTTCATTTCTACCCTCTTTCATCTTAAACATTTTCTCTGTTTTCCTGCTAACAGCTTTCTTAACATTCAAAATTAGCAGAGCAGATAAATTTATACCAGTTTCCATAATTTTCATAAGCAGCTGTTAACCAACTATGGTTAAGAGCTAGTATGCAAAAGCACACAAATACAGATGTTGCACAGTAGTCTTAAACTGTTTTCAGACTTTGAGCATAAACAGGTTTTTAATTTCGTCCTCTATAGAAGTTACACTGCTATTAATTATCTATGTTTTTAATACTGAACTATAGCTTTAGATCAGTTTGGAACAGTTATTAAAGTGTAATTATCTATACTAAAAGGTATAGATCAACGAAACATACCAAATACTCATTTATGCATAATCTGCAAACAACAGTACGTGATTCTCACAAACTGAAGGACAAAGTCCATTGTATGCTACAAATGGGTTAAACTAAAAGGGCAAGTGTTGAAGATCATTTTGTTCCCTGTGAAACACTCTGGAAATGTTAACAGCTTCCTAATTACTTTGTTTGCATTTGCAAATTTTCCATATGCTACAATCATGGCTATAAATTCAAAAAGCTTCTCATGCCACATGGTTTCAAGGAATGTAGTGAATTATTTACAATAACTTAAAAATTCTACAGCATTTACTTTGTTCTTTTTCTGCCTCAAAACAAAGTTCTTAAAAGAAAAATAACACTCTTCCCCAATAGAACAAAAGAGGTTTATATCTTTTTTCTTGGAAAAGACTGAAATATACATTTTTTTTTTTTACAATACTGACTGGTTTTAATTTCAAAGAGCAGCAATGAGTTCTTGCATCATTTCTCATTTACCTGTGAGGGTCTTTTGAACTTGGTATAATATACACACACTCCCTCTTGGTGAAAGTATTTTCTATCCAGGATTTCTGGGACTGAAAAATAAAAAGTGTAACAGTATTATAAAATACAAATCATACAATTTGGCAATGAAAAATGCTTTTTAAGGAAACAAGAATTAGAATATGAAGGGTGTTTTCTATTTAAAGATGAAGGCAAGTAGGGTCTAACATAAAGAAGTTAAATTATCATTTAGTGTCTTGCTGTCTCCCAAAAACTAGCAAAACCATACATGACCCTATAAAAGCATCTCACACTGCCTAAAAGTTGAGATAACCAGAATGATTACATAACATATTTTATACAAAAATCCCTTAAAATCCAAAGTAATATTTTTCAAAGCTTACATTTAAAGAGCAAAAATTTGCAATATGCAAATAAAGATGTACCAAAAAAACCCCAAACATTTTCAAAATATACTGTTTACCTACCTTGCTAAGAAAAAAAAAAAAAAGAAATCAGTTAACATTTTTAAAATAAACTGCACTATGCTGATATAACAGTAATTTCATCTATTTACCTCTTTAATAAAGTAAAATTTTCATCTTGAAATTGTGGGTAAGGAAGTTTTCTAACAACACTGGCAATCTTTTCTAGTAGCAATAAATAAGTCATAATCTTTGTTCTTCATCAAGAAACTTTTCATTTCAATAAACAAATTTAATTAGCCTCTCTAAGCAGTGTTTTAAGCTTAAACTTGAAACATGTTCTGAAACATGAAATTAAGCATATTTACTTCTTCAAATGCTTACCTATTCTAATAGCTGGACATAATTTCATTTCAGTTGCTTTAAACAACCATGTAACATTATCTTACACAATAATCTCAGGCTTACATGCTAAACAATATGCATAATGCCCAACGTCTACATCATGTTTCAGTAATACATTGGGAATGGAATCCAGACAGTGATTTTTAGTTATGAAAAACAAGAAAAAAATCTTGGGATGCCAATTTGTACCTTATGCAGTATTGCTTTAAATCCTTATTAAGATTACATTAAAATTTCTTCATAGCTAACAGCATGCCCTGTTCTACATTTACATTTTACCTTTAAAAAAATTTGAGAAATTTCATACCCGTTCTATTTTACAATGAGGGAAAAATATACTGATGTATATTATTCACAGGTATCTAAATAGAGGTCTGCAGAAACTATGAAGAAATTAATATATTTTTTTTTCAGATCTATCATAACAGAAGATTCAGTAAAGATGGATGGTTTTTCACTCACTGCAATTTCAAGATCAGTTTAAGATAATGCAGAGAAAATATTACAAGTAAGAATGTACCAGCTAGTTTTAATACAGGTCCCCTGGAAAACTGCTCCTCAGCTGCCGACCCCCTTTCAAAACATCTCCCAGACTCAGCAGATCTTTCCCACATTATTCACCATGATGTCCTTTGAATATTTTGTTTTAGTGAACTTTGACTACGAATCCGTCAAGACGGCAACAAACTGCTGCTCCAGTTCCTGTCTTCCCGTTAAGAGGGCCACCAGTCTCTTCCAAGGAAGATGGAAAGTTGCAGGGTACAGGCACTTCCCAAGAGAGAAAGAAGGGTAGGAGAAAGGTAGATGCACAATACACAGGGAAGAATCACGGCAGGGAAGAGGAGCTGTAAATAACAGAACGAGCACTCACACCATATATTTTACATTTACATTAATATTTTAAACACCTGGAATAAACAGCCAAAGCCATTATTCTCTACTGTCCAACCTCCTTTCCCTTTACATAGGAAAGAATACTGCTGCAAAGGAGAAAGAAAGAAGGTCTAGCAAAGGAAGAGCAGGACATAAGACATTATATGCAAACACAGTGTTACGAAGGATTCTATTACAGTTATGGTGCTTTTCCTTCGTATATTTTTTTCTTTCCCCTTCTCCTTTGGAGCAGAAGATCGAAGTGACTGACTCTTAACAGGCTTGTGAAAGAGAAGATCTCTTCCTCTGCTGTTCTCAAAAATCCATCTCTAATCTTTCCGTAGCTTTCTCCTCAGTTCTCAGATAAGGAAGAGAAGCACATCACTTTCCACAAGGAGCTGGGTATTTCCTGGGACACCTGTGCCTTACATGAGCTGGGCTCAAAACAGCTTTATCTCCTCTTTACCTTTATCAGAAGATTAGCAGTGTTATAAAAATAAGTTTTATATATCTGTATATGTACATTTATATATGTGTATTCATACTATATGTAAAAATACACATATAGTAGGTAGTCCAAATTTTTTATCTTCCTCCTCTCATAGTATGTTTTTACCACTATCAAGCCTTAGCCTTTGTGATATGAATCCCAGTTCTGAAAGCTGCTCTCTGCTTAGCCAAGCGTCCCCACTGTTCACATAGGGACATGTTTTTGTACTTTCTTTCTTAAAAATGAGGTCTTCTATACATCATTACTTTAACATTGCAGCAGTTTAAACTTACATATGAATGCTGCAGATCCTCCAGAATATAAAGATAGAGAAGAGTAATTTAATACTTACAAGTTTTAGTCAGCTGGCTAAAACCACACCTTGAAGCAAGCTATCACAGGCATAACATGCTAGATATTGAAACATGAAGTACATAAACCACAAGTAATTGCGTCAATTGCTCCAAGCAATATTGTTTTATCATTAAGTGGTGATCAAAGCTGGGGACAAGGAACGTTGGCTCACAATGTGCAATAACACTTTTCATAATAAACCGTTCAAAAAAAAGAAATTATTAATTTTTATCTTAAAGAATGTGCTGTTTTAACCACTCATCAAGGATTTCTCTCTATTCTTCAGCAGTGAAAGTATTTTCAGCAGACCATGGGTACATCACATGGAAGAGGCTCTATAACATTATTAAAACATACTTGTAACTTTTCATTTGGTAAAATTAGACTCTCTCCAGAAGCACTCCCATACGCTGATTAATCTTTATCGCAAGAGGTTTTATACAGAACTTCCTTATTTTTGAGTCTTGTTTTCAGCTGAGAAGAAGGGAAAAGAAAAAAAAAAGAAACAAAAAAGCCAGCCAAGAGAACAGAATAAGTGAGAGAAGTTTCCCATAAACAGGTAAAGATCACATTAAAAATGTAGGAAGAACTGACACACAGTATTGCCTTCCGTGTAGTAGGAACTTTTATTACATAATGTTCCTGTGATGACCAGAAAAAGGAACATAACGCGAAGACACTTAAGATAAATTACTTGCAGCAATTACCTCTAAGAAATACTTCCTCACCAGCTAAAGATTAAGTTAAAATAGGAGATCAAGTCAATAGTCAAAAATTGATCTCCAAGTTATCAGACTGTTTTTAAAAAATTGCCTATTCTTATTAGAGCTTTTTAATCATCTCTACAGCATACACGACTACAGCTCTTAAACTCTGCTTCCACTAATGGGGCAAGTTCTGCTGATCGGAGTGATGATGATCTGTTTTGCTAGTGTATTTTCGCAGGTGTACCTTACGAGATGGTTACAGGTAAGATGGGTCAGGAGCCCTCACCACAGTGAGCTCTGTACTGCTGTTATTCAAGAAGATGGAAAGAATGGGGGGAACAAAAAGAAACTATGAACCCTCCCTCAAAAACATATGGTCAGATTTTGGCAAAAAGAACAAGTAGTATCAATATATAATGAGCTACTTTTCAAGTATTTACTTTCCTTTCAAACTTGCATCTTGAGGAAAAAACCCTTAGCTTTCCAGATTCTCTCCCGTGCATTTCAAATATTTCACATTAAATAAAATTTAAGACTTACAAGAAAAATGTTAATACAATTAATATTACTCCAGAACTACCTTCACTCTCTTTTTCCTACAGGTGAGTTACCTAGGAAAATTCACCATGTTAAGACCTCTATCAGTCAATGTTGTCAGGATCTCATCTGCACACCAAAAAACCCTCAACTTTTACCTTTTGGAAGATGTGCTAAGTAACTACTAACATCTAGTTCCAAAGTGGCCAACAAGGCTTTTGCTCAGTCTGTAAGCTGTAGACGGTTATGCAAGATACCTCATTCTGGTTGCACTGATTTCCGAGCAGACAACAAAGTTCACTGTGTCTTTCAGTACTTCTGAAAGAACTTCAAGAAACAAAAAGCACATAGATTTGATTCAATAAGCTAGAAGAGATATACTCACTCTGGGATCACGATTAAAGGAAATACTTTATTTCCAATAAATGAGACCTTTCATAACAGTTTCTCAAGTGCAGAAATAATTATAATTGCTGAAATAATTATAATTGCTATTTGGAACAAAACTTACACAAGTATTTGCTGAACTACAAACTGAAGAGAATGTGCCCGACCACAGTATTTCTGATTTCTGGAGGTACCTAAATGCCAAAATAATCCCACCGCCTTTACAAGAGGTGGAAGTTTTACCATAGCGATTTTAGCATTACCTATTTTTGATTCAGCAATAGCATTAGTACTCCAAAGCACCAATAACAGAAATTATTTAAGTGTATCTGCTCAAGATGCAAAGAATTCCTTATGTTATCTTTACTGAAATTCAGAATGGGTATTTCTAGTAAGTCTCCTTGTACAATGAAACTTTTAACACAAAGTTAACCATAATTTAAGGTTTTGTATATAGCAGGTTACAAACAAAAAAAGCAGTCACTAAAGTACAGTATGAGATCAGGTCTCAGAAAAAAAACCCAACCACCTACCACTCTCCGCCCTTTAACTCACATAAGTGTTTATAAGAGCCAACATATTAAAATAATAAGACGGCTAAGTTCTAGGAAGGCAGCAATTGATGGACAACAGTACTGCAGAGCTTTATCAAACTATTGTGAAATTATCTGAGTTTATCCAACAAGTTTGGTCTGAATTATTTTCTGTATAGAAAGTAAGCTTTCTTATTTGGAGAGATCTCAAAATAACTTGCATGACTTTCAATTAACACAAATATGGCAGGTATAAATATACTGTACAGCTGACAATCATGAACTTGTTCATGTACAAAAGGATCCCAGCTTATTCCTTCTACTCATTTGTGATACTGTACACTGTTGGAGGCTCATAAATTACACAGTATGTGTTACAAAACTAAACTTTAACTTATCCTAAAGTTATTGCTCTTGAAGCTGCAACACTGCATACCAACCTAGCAGTTCTGCTGGCATTTTTTCTACAAAGCTGACCAGCTGAATCAGGAAACTGAACTGGATTAAAAAATAATATTGCAAACTGTGACTTTTGTGGAAGACTGATAATAAGAGTTTTCAATTACTAATTGCATAGACTTCAGTTTCAAATTTAGAAGTCATATCACTTTCTACTGCATCTCATATTTCAGCTTTCAAATCTTTGCTTATACCATACAGCAGTTCAATATATGCAATAGTTGTTACAGGAAAAGATCTTCCAATTTTATTTGTGCTTTATTTAAAAATAAATAGACTCTATATTATTTCCCCACCACCTCAATTTTCCAAAAAGCTGAAGCTTCCATTTGGGCAAAAAACAATACACGGAAAGTTTCAGCAAGCCTGAAAACAAGAAGATAGAGAGGAAACTGTCTGCAGCAGGAATACTCATGCTCGCACTGCTGTACAGCAGTCCTATCTGTCTAGCTCACTTACAACCAACAAGATAGATTTCAAAACATTTCTAAGAGACATTCTGTACTAACATCCTTTACTTGTCTATCCAAGGAAAGGTCCACTGACAAGTTACTGCTTCTTATATAACTATACATACTGCACACGCTCTTTTCATGATTTACAAGAGGATCTCTTATCTAAGAAACCCACTCCATTAGCCAAACACGTGCTACACCATGGGACTGAACTGTGATCCCTGCCCAGCCAGCTAACTCCTAACTGAGCACTGGGCTCCTGCAGCTATAGCTCAAAGGCAGAAATTCCAAACAAACCTTTATCTTATCGCTTTTCTACTCAATACGTCAAATAAAACCAAATAAAGCCAAACAACCAGGATGAGTATGATATCCAATTAAGTTAATGCATATCAAGAGGTTTAGAAGTCGTAAAAGTTCTTGTGCGAAGAAACATCATAAATAAAATGCATACTAGCTCTCCTGGCAAAGATTTCCAGGAGGGGTTTCAAACCCTTAAGGCAGTAAGAGCTGTGCTCCAGGGAGAGTACCTGGACTTGTTCTCAGTACAAATTAACTGAATGATACTGAAAACGTGCATCCCAGGATGAGTTAAGTAACTAAGCCACTGTGTGTGGGGTGGAGAGTTATCTGAAAGACAGTCATGCCTAGATTTCCCAAAGAAAATATCTAAAATTTTGCATTAAAAATGCTACCAGAGCACAACTCAGTTCCTCAAGGAAACATTTCTAATTTGAGGAAAGGCTTCAGAACTTCAGCTAACGTCAAGTAAATAAGCAGATGGGAAGAAAAAAGAAAAAGGCAGGCAGTTTGATGCCATATATTTGCTAACATTTGTTTTAAACTCTTGGCTCCAGCAAACCCCAGACATTTAATTTACTTGCTTTCCTTGCAATTTAAAATGACATACCTCTATAATTACTGTTTGGGGTTTTTTGTTTTGTTTTTTTAAAGGAGGGGGAGAAGAAAACAAAGCATTTAGCCAGCTAATATTACAAACTATATTTAAAAGACTCTCTGCTGAAGAATAACAGTGCTGTCTGTCCGTAGAATACGCAACACACAAAAAGCCTACAAAATTTGTTCCTGAATCAATAACTAGAATACCAGTCAACCTTACCAATTTTTAAAGTAACTTCTACAGAAAGCGTGGATATTTGCAACACTAGAAAGACAAGGGCCCAAATATTGTCACACCACCAAATTATATTTGTACAGAGTGCTTTAACGTACCCCTGTGAAGTATGTCGCTCTAAATGAGAAGGATTGTTGCATTAATCTTAAATTGTTGTTTAATCCACTACAAATGAAAATTTTTGCATGGATATTTTACCCTGCTGCCCACACCAGGATTACCTCATTATTATTCTGAAATAACTATCATCCTCATCTACAAGAAAAAGTTGTTTCATTTCTTTTTTCCCAAACCCATTGAGGCACCTCTTGTCACAGAACCGGACCGGCTCAGACACAGACAGACCCATCGTGCACAAAAGGTGTCTCTGCTATGTTGAAGATCCTGTTCTGAGCAGAACGGCTCTTCTGGCTTCACTTGCTTCATATGAAACCAAACAGCTCTAGTTTTCTGGGTTGAAAGACTTCTCTAGTGAAAATATTGCTACAGTCCTGACAATACATTGCTCAATAGCAAAAAAATAATGGTTTTATTTTAAATAAAAACTGTTGAGGAAGCAGGGAAGGAAAAAGGGCAGTCCGAGAAAGTCTTCTGTCAATTCTCCTGCACACCGCATTCAGAAGCAGACCTCCAATGAGCCAGGGAGCAAAGATACGAATCTTCCTATCAATGGCTCCCTTAGTGCTGAAAACAAACCTTCATCAATCCTATTCTTTTTGAAACAGTTCAGGAGATTTGCTCTGAACAGTTTTCACAGCAATCCAGGTCTCTAACAGAGCAGCTATTGTTTCATCAAGTTCTTCTCTGACGTTAACGCAGTCATGACCGAACTCACCAAATCCACGTGCAGTTTTGGATGCAGAGAATACTTGGAATTTGTCAAAAGGGATTTTTACAGCTCTCTCAAGCTTGATGAAAATTATTCCAACGTGCTATTTGGAGAATGCACTGCTGCTGTGGGAATTTTTTCACCAAACAATCAGAAAGCATAAAATTAAGTTGTCTGGGGATTTTTTTTTTTGTAGATTCATTTAACTCAGAAGACCATAAATTCATATACAGAATTTAACATTCTGAAGTTGTTATTTTTAATCCAAATGCACCAGAATAAAACCCACAGACCTAATATTTTTGGGACATTTTTATTACATTCAAACTCAATCAACTTTACCCACATTATTGGGAAAGTCATCTTCTAAATGCAATACAGGTCTTTCAGTGGGAAATTCAGAGCAAATCCAGCATATTTTAAAATAAACTTTAAAGAATTGCTGGTTTAACACCCATGTGAAGGTGCCTGCTGTTCTGCAGTTAGACCAGTCATAAAATTACTTCTTTCTAGCAAGTATTAAATCTCAAAATGTATATATCATCCATACAAGGCATTAAAAAAATATTAAAATATACCTAGAAAAGATTTCACAACTGATTCTACAGTATGAATTATCTCAGGTCACACTGGAATAAACCATCAGTTGATTTTCAGAAGACACACGCACACTGGTGTAATTCCAGCTTTCTCTCAGCTGAGACAACAATAAACATTTTCAGAGTTAAATGTCCAATTAACAGATACAGTAATTAAATAGACTTGCCAAAACCAGAGACAGCAGATGGCATGCCGTTCCTGAACATGTGTATTTTGCTTTTTATTTCCCAACTTTCATCAACAGAATTTGGAATTTTGGTAGGAAAAAGAAAACACGAAGAAGGTAAACCAGTTTCACTTCTGTAAACTGGAGTAAAATTGATTTTACAATTTACATTTGCAATCCTCCCAACTAATGAAACACCAAGCTAAAAAATTTTAGCCCTTCCAAAGAATCTACAAATGACTTTCTCTGAGCTCCTAGACCAATCAAATTTTGATGCATTCCGTAAAGTATTTCAAAACATATATCAAAGCTATGATCTAGAAGCAACAAGCCAGGAATTAGCCCACGGAGTTTTCAAAGGAGATGAAGATAATTCTTTACCCCCTAAAACTTAAAACCATGGATGAAAGAAAAGGATAAAAAGGGAGCATGTGGTAGTAACTGCAAGGAAAATACAGCTACAGCTTTTCAGCCAACGTTTTTAACTCTAGTACCAACTTTGTTCAAATGAGAGATTCCAAAAAAATACATGGCAAAAGTATATAGGATTGTTTTCAAACCTGTCATACAGTGCCTGCTTCTTGCTGCCAGAGTCCCTCGTTCAAAACTCATTTTTAATTATGTTGTCACCAATATAAACCAATTCCATCTCTTACATTTTTAAACACACAGCCTACTTTTCCTTCCTTATCTATAGTGATACAATTGTATAGTCTGCACCCTCTTCACCTCTCTCAACACCAGTGATTCAGCTGCAGTCTGCAGTCGTTCTAATCTTACCGATGAAGCAGACTGCAAGCCTACACACTCTCTTAAATAAGACCAGCAGAAAGGTAGTCAGCATACCTACTCACCAGCACACAACAGAAACGATGCCAAGGCTTTTCAAGTGGGTCAAATAATTTCTGTGGGTATCAAGGATGGCCACTCAACCTGGTCCTTTGTGCAGGGACCGAGGGGACACACTGTGCACGGCTGCTAAAACCTCTGCACTTGCTGGCTCACCAGATTTACTTCACGTGAAAGAATTAGTTGGATTCATACCTTACGTTTCTGGCAAGTGCTGGGCTTACCTCGCACATGCCAGGCAGGGTGTATGAACAGACAATCCTATAAACTCCAGGTTTATTTTTGGAAGGAATGAGGCTTGGGGCACACTATCAGAGGTAAAACAATTCATGTAGCCTGGATCCATTGGCTCTCCTTCCCAAGCAACTTCCAGTCCCTCTGCCATCACATAGGGAATACAAATCACAGATGCGAGAAAGGAGTTAGCGGTGGCTGCATCTGGAAATACAGCAGCAGGAAAGGGCTCCTGCCGCCAGCCAAATAATTAATCCTACCCTCGATTCACTTCCGATTTATTCCCAGATGAAAAAAGCTCAGCTGTGGCAGCTGCTATTCATAGACAGCATACAGGCTGTGAGTTCACTTCACCTAGTGCAAAGGATATATTTCAGCTTTATTTGAGTTGCAGATTTAAAGAAGGTCCTCCCTCTCTGGTTCATGAAGTGCATGAACATCCGATTAATGCGTTATGTGCTGAAGCACGTTATAACCACAAAAGCCATCTGGAAGGGTGGATGTTGTTGGTCTTGCTCTACTACCTTCTTAGCCTTCCATTCACAGATCTGACTTTAAAAAATTTAATGTTGTAAAAAGAAACGTACTTCTCCATCATCACAGCAAAGATTTCGGCGCCTGCTGACTTTAGCAGGCTATTATTAACTCACTAGAACAGTGGAAACTTGTTATCACTAAGGGATTTTTGACATAGCTAGCCTCAGACAACCCTTTGAATATCTAAAAAAAAAAAAAAACAAACCCAATGGAAGCCTTATGCCTGCATTTAAATTATTACAGATCAATAATATTTCTCTGAATAGCACGGGTGAGAGGGAAGAGCAAGAAACATACCAGGGGGCATGTGAAATAGGTGAGAGCAGCAGACCACTGCTAAGGACGATGAAATTTCACACAACTTATCTTTAGACACAGTATCAGGGAAAACCAATTTATTTTTATAATCAAAACTACTGATACTAGGAAAGAGGCCCGTCAGCAAACATGCAATCAAAGAACCACCTGAAACAGATTTGGAATTTAGTTCACTTTAACAGTGAGTACCATAAAAAAATCACTTTGTCTAAGTCATGCAAGTCATCTCAGAGCAGGAAATTAATATTAGGCTGGTTCCAGGCTAGTATTAACATATCAGCATTGGACCTGATGCCTGAGGGAGACAGAAGTTAGTCACACAACCCCTGAACTGCCTTCACTTCCTTGGTAAGGGGAAGATATGCATTACTCGCGGCCAGGATTGTGGAGGTGTGCTGGGGTAGCTCATATTCTCTACGTTCTCCCTGCCTGTACATGGTGCACACCAACGTGACAGCATTTGCTAGCTACAGCAGGGGAACCAAACATTTTGGTCAACTGTCTACAGTGACCAGAGCTCTTGGGAGATTAGAGTAGGATGGAGAAAGCAAGATGAGCTGGGAGAAAAGCCGAAACAAGAGTTTGCTGTAGTATAGTTCACCTGCTGTAGAATTACAAAGACTTGGGCATTTTTGAATTCAGCTCACTAACAAAGGGCTACTGGATTCAGTTACACTTCCATTGCCTGTCAAGACAGAGAACTAGCTCTCCTATCAGAGCTAGCTAGGTCCACAGTTGCTCAAGAGTACACACTGACTACAGCCCTCATCTCCAGGCATAAGTAGCCTGACAGCATTCTAGAGACATCCATGTACCTAAACTCTTATCAGAAGATAAAGTTCCCCACTAAAACTATTTTAAGTAGTTTCTGTTTACTCTAGAAAAGTGCAAAGAAGAAACTTAACTGAGTTTACTTAGGCAAATGTGAAAGCAGCTAATTACTGTCTGAAATAATATATAATGCTTATTCAGGCACTTCTAAAAATTTCCACCCTCTGTTTTTGAGGGGAACAAAGTTGTTTGAGCTACCGTGTCTTATTTTGTTGATTTCTCAGGAGGCTGTCTTCCATAAAAATTGAGCTCTCCATCACAACCTGATACTAACTTCTTTTATGCTGATTTTCCCATTAGCATTCAACCATTTTATTATTAGCACGTTTTGAAAGTCTCAGCTACACTCTTACATCCCTCTTCATGAATATTTCTTTTAAATATTATAGCCAAAGCTGTAAACCTATAGAACGCAATGTATTGTGAGAGAGCTTAAAGTCATTCATTTTATCTCCAAATCAATACTCAGACTGCTAATATGTTCCATTTTACCTCACCATTTACCAAAAGCACTACAAAGCTGCCTATCACATCGTCCTTCACACGCACATAGCATTGTGAATTAAGATACAAGCACAGACATCCTAATTCCTAACTAGTGATTTAAACCTAGGTCTGGCTAGCTCTAATGAAGAGGGAAATAGAAGAATATCTTTTGGTGTTTCTCTTATCTTAGTCTTACAGGGTTGCCTCAACAAGCTTGAGTCCCCAAGCCGAGCATTCAGATCTCAAATCAAAAGCACAAAACTCTTACAAACACTTGTATAGAATTTAAATACTCTGATTCATCAAGTTGGACAATATCAATTCAGATGCAAACTGGGCAGAAAACTAAGGCACAGGAAAAGGCCACAAGGCTATGATCCGGGTGGGAACAAGCAAAGCAGGACATCCCCTTTGGTAGCAGCAAGATACTGGGTTAGCAAGACAGCTGAGCTGATCTAAGCAGACTGTCAAGGTACATCGAAATAATCCCCCAAAGCATACTTACTCTAGGCATCCAGGAAAATACTATAGATCTGTCACACAAAAAGGCATTCTTTTTAAGCACCTGTATCCTGATGTTCAGGAAGGAAAAGAAGCTAAGACAGTACTTTTCTATTTCTCGGAGAGCTGCCAATGAAGCAAGAACGTATTGCCTAAGGTCACATTTTAGGTGAGCAGATACCCTAGGTTTGAGAATAGCATCCATTCACCTGCCACTGGAGATGTTTTTTTTTCTAATTCATGGTATAATTAAAACCCAACTAACTCCTAATGCATTAATTTCAAAAGATTTTTCTTGTCCTGCATGCAAGATCTTTACATTTGTCAGAAAAACCCTGAAAAATCCAGTAATGACACTCAAGAGGATAGTCAAAAAAGACTAACCTTATCTTAGCAGTGATAATTTTTCTACATCCTCTCTGCAGAGAGAAGAGAAAAAAGCTGCTCTGAATCCCCCTCAGTCTCCACTGAGCAAGCCTAGGGACTCACTGCCTAATTAGCTTTTGCAAATAATCCTTCCCCTCTCTGCAAAGTCTACCCATGTTCTGCAGATTGTCTACACACATGTGACCAGAAAACATTTTTCTACAACCTGAAAACAGGATTTTCTGAAGACAGAAAAGCTTCAGTGTTGCACGTTATCTATAACAGGAAGAAAGCGCAGCCCAAAGTTTACTGTATGATGTTGTTCTCCAAATTACTATGATTATACTAGTACCAAATATTTCTCTCGTGGGCTACAGAACACCAAGCACAACCAGACTGATGCATTCAAACAATGACCCGTTTGTTAGCGGCCTCCATCACCACAGAACATTCACCTATAACACTAGCTGGCTGCCCAAACCAGGACAAGGCTGATGAGTGTTTTCTGCCCTCTTTCCCTATATAAGCAACATAAAAAGACCACATTGTTTCACTAATGCGTTTGAAACAATTATAGAGAATTTAACAGTGAAGAGTCCCCGAGTTCTACATACAGAGGCAGGATTTATACAGTAAAAGGCATGCATACAAACTGTGTTTTTCCTACAACTGAAAACTTAAAAGGATTTTTCTGCATAAGATTTCTATAAAAGCAACCAAGAATAAGACAGACCAATTGCTTAACGAGGCAAAGGCATAAATCCTCATCAAGAGCATTTCTGAAGCTGGCACAAATTAAAAGGACAAAGGTTAGTTAAGGGGATAATTCTGCTTTTCAATGCCTCTGGCTGCAAAGCCAGTCAATGTCAGTTTAAGAGGCTAACGTCCATCCCAACCTCCACATCTTTGCTTAGTGCCCCTCACACAGGCCGAGGTAAGTGCCCACAGATCTGACGCACAGGCCAGTCTGCAGCGTAACCCCGTGAACATTTTCAGCAGCACAATTAAGGCGTCAGTAAACTATAGCTTGTGAAACCACGAGGAGTGAGCCTCTTCCAACTAGTTCTGCATCCAGAGGCACTGCAACACCAGATGATCCTAAATTCCTAGAAAGTTGTTTAGGATATTTGTCAGCTATGGTATCGGTGATTCACTGCTCTTTACCTAGTGCTAGATTACTACCATGAGCAGGAATTCCTTCAAGATCAATCACTCTCATACATTTTGGCCAGAAGGACCACCCTCAGCCATGCACTCTTCTAACGCCTTCAGTTCAAGTTTTACTAAATTTGCTGTTTAACAGAATTCTGCAAACTACAGTTTAGACAATACTGCAGCCAGGGAACACAGGAGAAACTGGTAAGGCTTCTGACATTTAACACATCATTAACTGCACATACTCTTGTAAATTAACTGATTTTTATAATTGAAGAGAAAGTTGATTAACAGTTCTGTAATTACATAACTGGTATTTTTAGGCTCCAATCATGTGTCACTTAAGCACATGCATAATTTAACCTATTCAGGTGACTGAAGTTATACCTGACTAAATACTTGCATGACTGCAGCAGCCACAGGGGCAGGCTTTGAAAGGACGCTGAGCTTTTTCAGACTGGCTCTAGCCACAAACTAGTATAACGCATCGAGCTTACTACAAAAAGCCAATACACAAGCAATTTTATCTATGTTGTACATCAGCCTGACTGTCTTTGAACCTGGCCACATGGCTGCTGTGCTGAGCTCTATCAGAGCTACATTTATAGAACGTGGCTTTGCTCTCTCCTACCCCAAAGGAACAGGTTCAGCTTCTTGAGAAAGTTAATCAGGAACGGGAATAGCACTAAAAAGCAAGTAAGCAGCATGTTAAGAACATGGAGGAAAAAAATCTAGCAATATTTTGTTATGTGAGACAAGTTACCAACAGTGGGTCATTTGCCAACAGAAATAACCTGACAGAAGGAGTCAGACTCATCTTGATGCAGCTCAGTTCACAAAGACAAACTACAGCACAGCATAACTGGTAAAAAAGTTATCTTACATCTGGTAGCACACATTCAGAAAAGAAGGTCAAGAAAAACATCCTCTGTAAACAATTTAGATACAAAAGTATTCAAGCAGAGATACTATGTGCCTACAGTACAATTAGATATGGTCTGCAATGAAATTTGGTTTATACTTTTAAGAGGCTACAGAACCTGACTTCTGATGGCGCAGCTCCATCCATGCCTGCACACAAGGCTATAAGACTTGGAAAACACTCACGTAGAGCAGGTGATACCCAGAGTAACTGAACACTCACCAATACGATGGCACAAGTCAACCCTCAAGGACCTCAGAGCAAGCTTCCAAACCAGCTTCACAGCTGATGTCAAGTTTGTGGTGCCACAATCCCATTTTTCCTAAGTCTCTGCATATGATCCCACCCTATCTCATACCAGCACCAGCATTTATGCAGTCACGTGGAGAACCGATTCAGCAAAATGACCGACAAAATAATTAATCCTCAAAAAAAAAAAAAGGAGGTGATTAGATGTTTATTCAATTCAGATCCCTGAAATAGTGACTGAGCACAGAGGCAAGCACAAAGGGATGGGTGGAAGGGTGACAGCCAGGGCTTAGATGAGTTTAGACTGGATTACAACCACACCTTGCAGAAGAGTTTTGGCAGATTTGGGAGCAGCTAGTAAAGATGCTATGGACTTGAGCATCAACCCTGCCCGGTATCAGAGATTATTATCCTGCAACACACACATCCACACCTCAAGCACTCCACGTCAGTCTAGGAAACTATATTGTCAATTAAGTGAGTAAAAGTGGGACGACCTGGACTGCTAAGTAATACTAGTTCTAAAAGTGCCCTGAGTCTAGAAATTTTTAGGCAACAAGTGCTTGTAAAATACAGTATTCCTAACAGAGCAACTAGAAATTTATTTGCAGAAGGCATAAATGTAAATTCATTTATTTATTAAATTTAAATTTTAAAAGTCAAGTTTGTTAAGTCCACATTTCACAAAAAAATGATTATCACTTTGCAGTATTAGGCTTAGGAGGAGAAAAACTTAGCAGGTATTAGTATAAGAACCATCAGCCAGGGACATCTTGCAAAATTCCACCCAGCACAAGCCAGGGGACTACAAAGTGAAAACATCGCTTCTGTTCATCTCTTAGCAAAGGTGTATCAAGTAGATAAGATTAAGAAATAAGTACCTCTGCATAGAGGTAAGTGGGAACAATGCACAGAACAAAGGCTGGTATTCAGTTGCAATAACCATTGTGTTAAGACTGACTGAGCTGTAACAGACACTTTCCCAGGCTTTGAAGATTATGGAGTTGTATTACGGTGAAAGACTGAACACCTAGATTAAATTAATTTAGAGCTGTAACTGAGAAAGCGTTCCAAGCAGGAACGCATTAGTGTATGACAGCAAAAATACACTGCAGTAATCACCCAAAAGACTGTCAGTAAAAAATTAAAACAAACAAACAAACAAAAAACAGCAAACCAGAACTTAATAGAAATATGCCAGTTCTCAGAACCTCCAGCTTATTTTTTTTTTTTTTTTAAAAAATCTCATTTGGTTAGCAGCAAACAATTAAAGGCAGAATCCAATAGCACTGGGAGTCATCCACACCAGACTTTGAGATCCATGACTAGGAAGCAAAAAGCCTGACCAGGCTGCCACAGACCTTGAAATAGCTCCAAAGCTCTCCAGCTCAGAAAGAGGCCTCCTCAAATTGTTGCTGTTACAATTACTAGCATAGACATTGATAAGATGCATAATTTTCAGACGTAGACAAACTACCTACACACATCTACCTATACTCTTTGAAACTGTGTATTAGCCAGCTGCATGCTCTTTGCAAAATACATGATGTGCAATAAAACAAAATAAGCACCTCATTCAGCACGTATCTGAACGTAAACTAGTGATCTCCACGGACAGGTTGAAGAAGAAGTAGCAATAAAGCTTCTCAGAGGGTTTACAATAGCTGTTTCTGCAGTTGGATCATCCTCTGAAAACATGAGTTGTCAAACTACACACAACAGAGCACCAACTTTATTACTGAATGAGCCTGCAAAATTCCAATTTTCCAGCTGTAAAAAATCAAGATATGCTAGGACACATACCACATGCCATCCTCCTTCAGCTGAAATCATATGGAATAAAGATGGGTTGGGATACACTAACTCAGCAACTGCACATTTGCCATACACACAGAGACTTCAAACATTTCAGAAAATCTGACAATAGAAAATGTGTGAAACAGCTTGAGTTAGCTTGTGAGAGTCTTTAGGAAAAAAAATATATTGCTTTTAATAACACAAGTATTAAATAATACATAACTTTGACGCGACTTTTAGGGTCTTTTTTTACAAAGACATAGAAATTCCCAGAATTAAGGTTAATCGAAGCCTACCACCTCACTAACATCTGAACTTTGCTTTAGTTAACAGGAAAAAAAAATGCATAACTTATAAACCAAGTTCAATCCACTCTGACATGCTGTCAGTTTGTTACCATACTTTAAACTCTCCTTGGCAATCAACCACTACATTTATCTTACAGACTATTCCTGCAACATCCTCATACTATGTTGTCAAACCATTTCCACAGTTAAATATTCTAGTCCTTTCATAAGGCAGCTTTTCAGAACTATCAGCACCACTATCAGCAACACAGTTATTTTTCTGCCTGTATTTCCCAGAGGTTTAGGACACTTTCTGCACAATTCTTAGGAAGGAAAAAAAACCTGACATAGTTAAGGATAACGATGTTATTTATCCCAGTTTCTCTGATGCTTTTTAATATTTCATTATCCCATCAGAAGTTCATTAGCCTTTCCCTCTTGGAAAGAACAGGGGAGTAAGAAATTTCCCCTGCTTGCCTAACAGTGATTAGACAACCTGCAATGTCCCTAGTTCTGTGCAAGAATTACAGCAGCTGGGGAGAAAAACAAACTCGAGCTGTACTGTGGTTCCAGCAAACCTGGTAGTTAAAGAAAGTGGCTCACGCCCCTGCTTTAAAACAGCTCGCATCCACTTTACATGCAAAACATAGGTGTAAAGAAGGCTGAAAAAACCTCACCGCTCCTCAAAACAATAGCATCCTCTCTGTCAGTGCAACGGCTGTGACGGAGACTAGTCTCCAAAACACTGCTGCTCGGGTCTGTGGTCCCACCCAGTCAGATGCCAAGGCTCAGTGTGCCAGGCAATGTTGGTTTAATGACTGGCTGCTACCAAAAAGACAAGTCACCTCCTGCACATCCTACCTCCTCCCCTGCGCAGCAGCACTGATGCCCAGGTAGTCCTGTGCTGAGCCAGGTCAGGAAGCAAAGCTTGCCAATACAAAGGTTTTGGGGTTTACTTTCTCTGTTCTTCTGTTAGGTTAGCTTTCTATTACTTGAAATACAAAAACATCTACAATTCAAGTAAAAGAAAAGCTAAGCTTAAAGAAATAACAGAAACCAAGGATTAGTTAGATCATTTTCAGTATAGGTTCTATCACGATATATTAACATGACACCATTACCTGTACATTCTTACTTACTATGTGAGAAAAAAAAGATTAAATCAAATAAAGGACAGTAACAGGATAGCAAAGAATACAGTAGAGGATAAAGAAGGTTTCAGGCCAGGGAACATGAAGAAAGCATGCAACAAACTTCATTCAAGTTTTACCACAGGTCAAGTCAGTATCACTGACTACTTTTTGTAGAAATAATGAAGCATATAGACCCATTTGTCCAAGGCCACCACTACTTGTCAGTATCAGAGGCAAGAAGTGACTTTATCTTTAATAATTATATAAGTATCTTATCCAAATACACACACAGAGTGAGAATATTCAGTAATTTATCTGCTGAAAAGCCAGCTGCTGGAATCTCAACCAGTGAAGCTAAAATGCACCATGACAGAATTAGTCACATTAGAAACAAGAAATATGGCCTCAAACGTCAATTCTGGAAAACACACACATTGATTTAACTGCCAGTTTGCCTTTAAAACAGTGGGACAGAAAAAACAGAACTAACGTTACTCGTTTCAGCAAATGAATGTGGCACGCAAATATTGCGGCCAAAGTAGACATGGTTAAAGGAAATGAGAGATTCCAAAAGAAAGAAATATCTGTTTTAAAAAAAAAAGACAAAGATACATTTTTCAGGCTAAATACATTGGCATGAGAAGTATAATTTCATTGTCTTGATTTTTCAAAGCATTAGCCATAATTTTAAAATCCAACCCCAAGTCTTTAAAAGACTGGAACTTCAAATTTGGGCTTGTTTCAGACAACATGCTGAGTATCAGAAGTTTAGTAGCAGTGTCACTGCTAGTATAACTATGCATTAAACTCCTAATTAGGCTAATCAGGGTCTTTTCTGGGAAAAAAATTAAACTTACTATGCAAAATCCGGTCAAGCACACAAATGGTAGACTATAAAAGCATCTCCCTCCCTTCACACAGATTTTTTGACAAGTCCTCTTAGAGATTTATTTGCAACATTACTGGTGAAAAATCAACAAATCAATATGGCCAAACCCTCTTGTGTCAGCATCAATTATTTAAGTTCAAAACAATATTGATATGTTTAGAAAATACTCATCTGTCATGACTGTCCCCAAGGAGCAAACAGTTAATAGAAATGCACCTCATGAAGGGACATGAAAGAGAAGCTGGAAAAGTTTGGGTGTTGGTGCAAAGCTTCCAGGAAAGGGAAGCACAGCAAGTGGTAAAGATAACTATAAGAAAAAGAGAGGAGTTTGGATGCTGCAGTCTGTCACCAGCAGAGCAGAGAAAGCAGGGCTGATAAGACAAAAAGGTAAGGTGGCAAGACTAGAGTTACGAAGAGCCTCAAGGGACAAGAAGAGAAGCAAAAGTTTAAAACACAATAGAGAACCTCTCTCCAAGACAATCCACGTGGGGAGGTAGACGATCTGATAGAGTATCTTTAAATATAAGTGAGATAACTGCGAAATGTAAGGTGATGTTTCAAGGTGCCTTTGTATGACAAGTGAAAATTATCCTTCCACTCCTGAGCTCAAACAAGCAAAAAAAATATCAAAGTAAAACATCAGGAAACTAAGGTACAAACAGTCCAAAACCAGCCTAAACAGTTCCACATGCACAAAGGCTTTTTCTCCCACTTTAAATAGCAAAGTCAAGAACAGCCTCATACCAGAAGGTATGAAGGATGATCTAGCAGACAGTTATCTCACCCACACAGACACATTAAAAAAAAAGACTGAACTCCCAGAACTGGCACACTGAAAAACTCACTCCTTAGAATAATTCCTGATTTAATGTTGGACACTGTCCAGCAATTCTTCAAAACTGCTAAATAGTCATGGAGCAGCAGGGAGATTTTTAGCAAAATTAACTTGCATAAAATGTCCTATATTCAACTCAGGCAAAACACCTGTTAAACAGTGGTTTCAAAATAGTTGATAAACACATGGTAAGTATAAAACATTGCATTCATGTTACAATGCCAGAAAAACTGCTAAGCCACGATCAGTTTACACATCTATAATGGTTAAAAACAATCTGTACATTTCTAGGCTATGCCAGCACCAACAAAAGACCAGAATTAAACTAAAAAAAAAACAAAAAACAAAAAACTAAAAACCCAAACTACAGAACTAAATAAACACACTTCAGTTGAGAAGAGCAAGTACCACGCAAGTGGGAGATGCCAAGTACTTTTTCAGGTCAGAACGGAAGGTTGCACTTTCAGCTTCTTCCTAGGAGAGTGCTGGATTTGCAGATTCTAGAAAACGACAGCCCACAGTTCTACACAGTTCACAGATATCATCAGAAATGGAAGATTCATGGGTATAAACCCCTGTGGTTTTGAACAATATACTGTGAAATAAAACACTTTTATTTAAAATTAAATAAAGCATCTGACTAGAAGTTCAAGCAGATTAGTGAAATCGACAGATTTACACTGAACACTTAGATTTTCAAAATGATTTGAAAGCACTTGATGTGACAGCTCACTGCTATAAATATCAATTAAGGAATAAACTTAGAGGGATAAAGAACTGATTAGCAGCCAGAAGAAAGAGATGGAATTAAAACCGTTTCCTTTGTACAAGCTCATACACCTCTTTGTAAGGGTTTACACACTCCTTTGTATATGACAACGTGTAGAAATTGTAAAAGTGAAACAGGTAGAACGGTAAGAAGGGAAGAACAGCTGCATCCCAGAGACCTACATAGTCCACCATATAAATTCTGGTATTAGACAAAACCGTGAAGAAGGATCACGGCAGCACTCAAAGAGCACCAAACGAAAGGTCTCGTTTCAAAGCAGTGAAGTCCCCCCCTGCCGCAGGATGGGCTCCCCAGAGCGCTGCTCCGAGGAGCGGAGGGGTGCGAAGGGCAGCGGTCGCCCCCCGAGGGGCCGGCGGCAGCAGGGCGGCGCTGCCTGTCCCCGCGGGCACCGTGCGAGGAGGCTCTACAAATGCCGGGCGGCGGCGGGAGCCTCGCCCCGGCAGCTCGGCGCAGCCCCGGCCGACAGCTCCGGGAGGGCAGGGCCCGCCGCGCCATGCGGGGTCGTGGGCGGGCGGGCGATGCCGGGGCACCGCGCGCGGACGGGCCTGAGGCGCCGGAGCCCGCACCTCCCCTTCCGGCCCGGAGGTGACAGCCCGGCGGGGCCCCTCCGCCCCGCCGCTGAGGCGCCCCGGTCGGGGCGGGCAGGGGAACGGCCGTCGCGGCGGGTGGCGGGCCCGGGCGCGAGAGGGACCGAGGCGGATCAGGACGGCTGCGGCAACCGGGACCCGCCGCAGCCGGCTGGGACAGGTCTGAGCCGGCGGCCGGCGTCCCCATCCCTCCCCCCTCCCCGCGCCCCGCCGGGGCGAGCCCGGCCCCGGCCCCGCCGCCGCGGCACCCCGCCGCCGCCCTCACCATTCTCCTCAGGGCCGGGCTGGGTCTCGGCGCCGACTCTGGCTCTCCTCGCGCCGGGCAGCTCCTGCTCGTGGTTCGGCGTCGGCGGTGGCGGGGCCTGTCTCCATCTATCGGGGCTGAGCTCGGCAGCAGCGGAGGGCTGGGTAGGGAGAAGCCAGGTGAGGATAACGCTCCCGGGGCGAAGCAGAGAGCGGGGCGAGGAGGACGGCGCTGGCTTCACTCCGCACCGGGACCCAGCGCTGGCGGCGGCCTCGGCCCGGCAGCTCTTTCTCATAATTGTGCGACTCGGCCGGCGGAGAGCCGCGGCGCTGCCGCGTCAGCGCGCACCGCCCCCGGGAGGAGGGGGACGCCGGGGCGGCGCGGCGCTTCCCGCTCCTGCCCGCCCGCCGCGCGGCCGCGTGTCACCCCACGACCCGCCTCAGGGCGGGGGCGGCCTCGGCCTCTCCACACGGGAGGGGGAGAGGAGGAATCCTGACCCGCGTCCCGAAATACCCTGAGCAGGTGTAAACGGCTGCCGGGCAGGCGGCCGTACCCCCCGTGAGCGGGCGGTGAGGTAAAGGCCCAAGAGACGTTAAAAACAGACCTTTCCGTGACAGAAACCAGCCTGACTGGAAACGCGTGGTTCAAAGAGGGAAGCTCTGCTCCCTAAAGCGCTGTCGCTGTAAACTTCAGCCTTAGCATCGGTCTTTACCGCTCCCCGGCGGCGCCGGCGCAGCACGGGCGGTGGTGAGGGCTGGGCGGGTGACGGTACAGGCGGGGGCCGGCGGTTGGGTCTGCGCTTCCCGGTCGACGAGATGTCACCTCAGGCCGGGTCGCCGCTGCACCGCGCGTTGGCGAGTCGCGGGTAGCTGGTGCCTGCGGCATTATTCGGTATTTACGCTACGTCACAGGCACCAGTATTGGATAAGATTCGTTTGAGCTTTTCTTACCAGCCGTGCATGGAAGCGCCGCCATTAGCACCGTGTCAAACACGTTTTGTAACTCGGGCTGAGCAGAAGTGGAGGAACGTTCATTTTGGAGGGAAGAAGGAGACTGCATTTCTTCCACTTCAACCAACTCCTGTTCCCCGTGTAGATTAGGAACTGCCCAGGGCAGGAACCTTGACTTCTTCTGTCAGCAAAACTTGAGAATTAGTATCACTAATAAAAAGCCTCATACAATAATTCCTGCTACACGTTTCAGTATTTATCTTTTGCAACAAACCGTATGCTGGAATAAACCGCATTTCTAAGGGAAGAAAAAGTGATTAATTAAGTTTGGCTCAAATTATTGGTGTTCCCTAAATATGAAAAATTAAGATTTCTTAGAAAAATCTCTAAAATGTATGTCTAATATTACTGTTATACCATTAATTTTTATTTAAGACATACATAGGGAGTAAGGTCAGTGTTTCCTTTGCAAAGATAACATGGTTCAAAAGTGAGTTAAATCTGGCTTTTGAGTAAAACTGGTCCTGGTAACATTTCTAAAATACCATAGCCACACAAGAACAGTAATTTTGTATAAACTCAATCAGAGCATTCAAATTCATTTAAAAACTTTGATTTTCATTATCAGAAAATGAATTTAATTTCATTTTCATTTGTCTGCGCTGTTGTGACATTATGTTAAACCAGGTATCATCCATCTCCCCTTGCTGCAAAAAGCCAGCATTAACTCTGCATAGCGGGCTAAGCTGATGAAAGATGTGAGCTGTAAGCATGTGCTCACACCTGAACCATCGGTGCAATCACAGGGTAACAGTTCTGCACATACTCACAGCCAAAAACTGGTGAGCCTCAGCATGACAGAAACAGTCTCTTAAGAGTCTGAGGCTCAGTATGCTACTAAATTTGCTAGAACCACTCCAGTGATGAGAAAAGAATGATCAAAAATTAAACCAAGCATTAAAATAAACCAGCAGAATTGGCAGCTGCTAGTTTAAACTGAACTGTAGATACCAAGAAACCAAACTTCCTCCTATTAACAGCCATTTAGCAGCGCAAGTCCAGTAGTAAATCCTGGTAGCAGAACTGCTGCAAACAATAAGTGCACATTTGAGAAGACCTGCACACCTACCAAGGCTCAGCTCCACATTAGGGTGTTGCTGCAGGGAGTTGCTCAGCTGCAGGGGAGCTCCTAATGCTTGTTTTTAGATAACTTAAGGATTTGTGCTATCTTACATTGATATGAAAATTAGGCTCCTAGGACTCTTAATTTCTATAGAATAGGAAAATCAGGTGTTTCCAGGGAAAACTTAAATTAGTCCTGAGTACAAGATCTCACAACTAACAGGCTAAATTAATTCTCTTACTGCAGGAGAAATCGCAGCCTGCTGATCCACAGCTACTTGTTTGCACCCAGATTCCCATGTGCCAGTGCTAGTTCTTGGCTTACGGAGCAGGAACAGGAGCCGTGGAAGCCCAGTAAGACTTTCTGGAGATGGTTCAAAAACTTTCCAAGGAAAGCAGAGAAAATGGGGGATTTCTGAATTCTTCAGCTAATGCTATAAGCATTTCTGACAAACTATGACATTCTTGCTTCCTCCCTTCCTTTTTCCCTTTCTAATTAATTAAACTTCCTCACATCCCACATGAAGTTAATGAGCAAGTTCTTCCATGACTAGGTCCTTCATCTCATCTCACAGCAGTATTTGGGCTATACTGACTCAGTTCTTGTGGTTATCATGTTGGCCTCTAAGTTCAATATTTGTAAATCCAAGAGATAGAAGGAGCAAGGGAATTAGGAAAAGTAGCCAGAGGCCAGCCTGGGCATGAGACTTCTCTGGTATAAACTGTTGTTTTAGGAGAACATGCTTGAGGTAAGGAATTTTCCATGCCTTTTTTCCTGTTGATCCTGCAAAAGTGTAAAGAGATTGACATCAAATTATTTGAGAGTTAAACTATTTGTGATAAGCTTAGATGGAGAGACAGCACATTGTTTCACTGGAACAGCTTGTGAAGAAAATGAAGGGAAAATGAGTCATCAACATCCTCTCTGCCTCTCTCTGTCTGGGGGAGCGTCAGCCTCTCACCTTCAGAGTGTTGTGAAGGGGAGGCAGGACATAGCACCACACTGCAATACATCCCCGTGACCTGAGAGTGATGGCACATGGCATAAGGAAGTGACCTTATATCCTTTTATTACGTTGATCAGCCATACAGACCATGACATGGTTTGACCCTAAGCTAGCAGTGTCAGTCATCCAAAAAGAGTCAATTCTTGTACATTCAGATGTTACATCTTGTTTTAATCACCATACCTCAAACTTAGAGGGCTAAGCAGTAGGATAAATATTTGCTACTTGTTACCTTAAGTGTTACCTTCCAACCACACCAATAGTCAACTCAAAATTCTGCTGGTATCTTTTTCCAAATCAACAACTGTCAGCTGCGAATTAGAAGGAAATAATGAAGCATTATTTTATACCTTTATTGCATTTAAGGACCTTAACCTGAAGCAAGCTTCTGTTATCTAAAATGGAATATAACAGGTTTAAACAAAACTCCTTTTGCTCTGTGGTTCCTATATCTCAATTTTATATTTCAAAGCAAACTATCAGTCTGTCACTGGCACTTTATGTTGAGTAATTACTTGTTATGTAATCACCAGAACTAGTAAAATCTGTGACGTCAACCTTAATAGGTTTTACATCGCATTAAACCAGCTGTAACTTGATCTCACTGCAATAAGAGTGAAAGGATTATAAGAAACCTCTCTAAGGAAGCTCTTATCTCAATATTGCAATATCCAGTAGCCAGCATGAGGCTGTTTGCTTACTCACCCTCATGTAGATGAAATACTGACTCATGCACAGAAAGAAAAAAACAGCATTCCTCTTTATGAGAAATTAAATGAGTTACCATTAATCTGGTTTTGACTTTTTTTGTTTCTTTGACTCTGTAAATATGCTCTGTTATTCTGCAGCTGTTCATTTAAAGTTGTTCAAAATACATGCTGTAGTTCATATAGTTAAATCAGATGCAAATGCCAACTGATAAGGAGATCTAGTTAATATCCTACTCGAGGTCAAAGAGATTCTGTGTAGAAACCATTTTTGTCCCTTATTAAAGTCACCTTTAGGAAAGAGGTATTATTGATTCACTTTTCTTATTCTTTAAATAAGGGTGAATTCTCCCAACCCCCCTGCCTTTTTTTTTTTTTGGCCAAAAGTTTGCCCATCTTGATAGATATAGGCAAATCAGCTGTCTAGCTGTAGCTAAAGTGGCAACTCACCAGTTTACATTTGGACTGCTACTTCTGAACACTGAAGATGATAAACTTTCATGTTGAAAAATTATGTAAAATTTGTCAAGTAAGGCAAAAGGAGTATAGGATCGTTAATGGGATCTGTAAGTCCCCTCTCTTATTTGTGAAGGGTTTTTTCTAGTGCTGGAGTTGCAGGGTTTCTGTGAAAATATTTTGCCCAATACCTCTCAGACGATATACCAGATAACATTACAAACACACAACTTTTCAGCAATTCAAAATATGCTATTTCAAAATGGGATGAAGTAGAAACAGCTTATTGCTGTTAATCACAACACTTAGGAAATAAAAGGAGAAGGCTTATTTCCATAGAAGCCAGGGAAAATAAACTATCAAAAAATCTGTAACAGCTTCAGTTTTAAAGTGCTTAGAAATTTTAGTACTTTGTTGTATGTGGTGCACTCCAGGGTTACACATCATCTTAAGAGGTCCCAAAGGTTTAGTAATCTTTTTACGCTATACCAAGGTTCTTCAAAACAAAAAAAAGTTGTTAGTCTGAGCAATGTGTTAGCTTCAGCAGCTGAGAAGGTATGTATTCCCTCAAAGCAAACGAGTGCCTTAGCTGTACATTCAAGGAAAAAAGAAAATCTAGGGCAAACTCAAGATGTATCTGGAGAGAAATAATGTACAAAAAGTTAATTTTGCATATTCTAATATTAGTCATAAACAATCTATCCCCCATAACTTGATTCAGACTCCAATCTCACAAGCAATGTATGTATTTAAATTAAAGTAAACAGAACTGCCCATATATTAAAATTGGCAAATAGCATTGACAATCTTACTGTATGGAGTAATTATAAAAAGGGAACCTGGAGGTAGCATGCCTTTAGAGAGCTGATTTGGTACCACCCGAAGGGCATCAGCGCAGTTCAGCTCCCCTCTAACCAGGAGGCCCATCACAACAGCACAAGGGTGTTTTCACTGCATTTAGGTGTTAACTTAGGGCTAGAGCATTATACAAAGTCAGGCATTTACTTTGCAATGTGCATATAGGGAAAGGTATTTGAGGCTTCTCAGTTTTTCAGTTCTTCTCTGTTTTTCTGGGACTGGCAAATTACCACTGCCACTAGGAAAGGATTGTGGAGTGGCTTTCTGATGGCAGTGCAAAGGGCCCGATGACCTAACACGCCAAGCTCAGAGTGCAAAACCAGTCACTCAAGTTTGGCTTTGCATTATGGCTTGTCACATCCCAATTAGGCAAATGAGAGTGTGGGTTTTCCAGTTTTAAAATCTGCAATAAAGATATTCCATATCTATAGGAAGGGATATTCGAGTTAATGAGCTAATTAAGTTGAGTGCACACAGTAGTTCTGAATGCAGTTTTTCCTTCAACATGCTCCATAAGTGTACAAAAAAAGATACGTTACCCAACCCCTCATCTAAAGTATAATGTAAGCATATCCTGTATTTGGGAATATGATATGTTACTTACTGCTCAGAAAACTCTGAGAGCTTAACCAACACAGGCCAAAGTCTTGCACAAAACTGCCAAGGGTGTGCCTCCACGTCTCTATTTACATGTGTAAAACCAGCGGCTGTCAGGAACAGTATGGGGACATTTACACCATAATGGTGACCCTTTGCAAGATTTTATCAGTGCCTGCCTTAAAAAAAAAATAACTAAAGCGACTTTATGTCAGTTTTGTTCCTTCTGAACTTTCTCCCCCCATAACTTTTATAGGATTTTTAAAGCTTCCCTGTGAAAATTGTTCCTGCTGCAATCTTTGGGCTCACAAATTCTTGTTTCGAGTTTCAGCTTGTTAGCAGCTGAGCTGGTGCATGGTGGGCAGGCAGTGAGGTGGCCGTTGCAGAAAGATGCTCCAAGGGCAAGAAGCGTAGGTGCAGCATCTCCATGGCCAGGCAGGCAATGCCAGCGTAGTGCGACAGTCTCAAATTGCTTTACAAGAACAGGGCAGCAGGTCAGACCAACTGCTTCCTGAATTTTAGAAATCAGAGACAAGCTCACAGGTATCCTTACAGAGCTTGGTTTCTTGACTTTTTTTTTTTTAAATCCGGGGATAGGTAGCTCATAATCAAAACATAAAAATTTAGGTGAGCCTGTACAGGACTGGTCTTAATTGTCCAACCTTGAATTCTTATTTGAGAGTGACCCTGACAAAAGTGTCACTTTGTCCTGCAGAGGCTTGCTGTTCCATTTCCTAGAGAAAAAGGTACCAATGGGCATGCATTTGTTCTTTTTTTCCATTGTTACTATAATGTATTTACTTTTAAAACTCATTTTTGAAATCAGCTACCAGAGAAATACCTGTTTGCTAATCTTCTGCAGTTAGTTGCCTTAAATCCACGAGGATGGATCAATTTCCCAGCGTAGTCCCTGTTACCTTCTGAAAGAAACATTAATTAAAAGGACCCCACATTTCTTGTAGCTTTGATAGGGACACATCACAACAAAGCTTGAAATTAAAGTAAATGAGTTATTCTTGAACTTTGAAATGTTCTATTTCCAAGCATGTACAATACAGAAGTTGATATATTCTGGTAGCCTTTCTGCAAAACATGGGGAGAGCCAGCACAAGCACATTTCAGCCTCTGAGACAACTGTACAAAACTGCCTTTACTTTTTTGTTTTTCAAATCTAAGTCAGGCTGTTGCACCAACATTAATGCAACCCCAGAAAGCAAGTGGGCCTGTAACACAGACAAGGATGTGCAGAAAATAAGCTATTGTTTTAAATTACTGTTACTGGTTGATTGAGCTGGTGGGTATGACTGCTGCATTTGTTTTATGAGAGTCCACAAGATTAAACCTCCTCATAAACGCTCGTCTCCATACTGGAACAGAGGCACATATTATTGTCCAAGACATAGTAATTTGCAAAGACACTTCAAAACATGCTGGTATTGCCCCAAACAGAAAAAAGGAGGAAAGGAAGGAGGTGAGTATGTGCACGAGCAAGGAGAGGGAAGCAGACAGCAGAACACCTGTGAGCACACTCCTAAGAAAAAGCTGAAAGGGAGCTCTTTGATCTAAAACTTTCTTGGTTAAAAGGTCTTTGACCTGCAAGCAAAAAATCTGTTCTCAGCTATTTGATGCCCTCTGTGTTCAGCGAAACAGGATCTTGCACATTCTTTATAAATAAGAGGGATTCCAGAGATACCTGAGCCTCCATCATCAGCCTCTCTCAAGAACACAAAACCTCGAACTTTGATCACTCACTTCTGACAGAAGAGATAACAGTCTGAGTTGCTCTCCTCCTTCTTTCCTCAAAAATTAGAAAGATAAATCATTCACACAGTAAAATGTGCTATATAGGCTACTTGAAAATAAAACAGTGCTTTAGCTTCTGAAAGTATTACAAATGCAAAGACAACTTTCAAATATGCTTAAATCTAACAGTTTAGTAGAAGTCAATTATTCTAAGTGAAAATCAAACCCATGTTGTGGTGATAAAATTTGAGTTTTTCATATGAAGAAAAAAAAATGCGGATTATTCAAGCTTGAAAATGAGCAGAAAAATGCCTTAATAATCAGAGCAGTAGAGTTGGAATAGTCCTCTGTAGATTGCCTAGCCCAACAGCCCTGCTTAGAGCAGGCTACCAGACCTGTGTCCACTTGTATTTTGAGTATCTCAAAAGATGGAGACTCCACAACCTGTCTGGGCAACCTGCTCCACTGTTTGACCACGTTCACAGTGAAAAGCTTTTTCTTGTCTAAATGGAACTGTATTGTAAAGATCGGACTGATCTAAACAGGCAAGCACTTGTTAACTAATAATGGTAACCCTCTTCCTTAGAGAAAAATGCCCCTCTTCTGCTTGCAATTTTGAAGCCTCTGAGATTTGCAGTTTTGCTGGTGTCAAATGTACCAGCCTGAACAACAGAATGCATGGGGAACAGACAGTGAAAAGCAAGTTTGGTGATTGTACCTGTGTCTGTTCTGCCCAACTTCTCTACTTTTTAAAATAACTAAATTCAAAGAGCATTTTGGAGAGTTTTCTCCCAGTTAATTACTGTTACTGTGACTCAATGCTACTGGAACCTCCAGCGTATGAGCAGAAGAGGCTTAAGATACTTAAAAACATGTTAAATACAAACACACTATCACAGGTTCTAGGGATGTCTCGGGGATCACGTATCAACTGTATTCAGGTTCAGTGTTTGGTTTTTTTTTTCCCCCCCGCCAACATTTCCAACCCAGCCTGGGTTTCAAGATTGTAGCTTGGTTTTTTCTTTCCCTTCATGTCTAAGGCTAAGTACATTCAGTTGAACAATGCTCCTACAGCACTACTGCCTAGGCTGAATGCAAGTAAGCTTGGTACCATCAAGAACTTTGCACATGTTAAATTTCTAACTCACTGTTTGTCAGCTACACTTTCACAGCGTCCCACAACTAACAGCTGTGCAACAAGCATTTGGCTGAGTTAGAACAGGAAAATTGATGTAGCTCAATTCACAGACTTCAGCTCTCCACACACACTCCCCCCCCCCCCGGCCCTGATCCTGAAAAAAAAAAAAAAAAAGGCAGGGGGGGAAACAATGCACCAAAACCACCACATAGGTATTGACAAACAGAATTATAACTTTCATACATCAGGCAGGATGGATAAAAACTGCAATTACATATTTTGTGGGTGTATAATGAATTTTTAATTTACTTGGTATTATGAAGTGTTGACTGTTTTGCCATGAATGTTCACAGTAAGAAAAAGACAAGTCAGAACAAAGCAATTACTCAACTATTTTTTTTCCAAGTAACATTTATTAATAACATTCTTACAGTGATAACTTAAGAGTCATAAGGAGGAGGGCTGTTGTCAGTAAACACACAATGAAAAAGGTAGTAAGATTTTTATATTAAAGTATGACTGAAAAGGCTTTTAACATAGTGTTTAGCCCAAAAAAATTTAATATTAAAAACATTCAAAATTGCTAAAAGTGTTGCAATCAGTTCTACTGAACTTATAAAAACTTCATTTCAGTAGTCAATACTAACCTATTGTTTATATAAAATTTTAAACTCCATTCTTAATTTTTGTAAACAAAGCACCTAAGTATTTGAAAGAAAAAAGTTAGTTTACATCCCATTAAACTGCAGCACATGTGTGTGAAACCTCAGGCATGATCAGGCATGGAGCATAATTAGGCACAGAACAAGACAGTTTCCACAGCCAGCTGCTGAATACACTTATGTTGCCAAAGGTCGTATTTATTTATATTAATTCCATTATCATTTCTAGCTGAAAATTTAATAAAACCTCCATGCAGAAGATTTCAAAGAGAAAAAGGAGTCATATTACATAGATTTGTGAAACTTCTGAGGGCTTTGAGTAGTGCAAGACTTTGAATAATAGTTACGACTTCCTTATCTCAAGAATTTCAGAAACTTCTTCATAACCATTTAACTTGGGCAGATACTGGGCTTGTCAAAGAGCATGACAACACATCAGAAGACAACTTTTCAGTGTGCTGTTGGAACACTGAAGTATGCTGTAATTTATTATTAAGTGCCAGTCAAATAAAAATTGAAGATGGTGAGCAAGATCATTGTATTCTGAGGCTGTCAGTCCAAGCTTAGGTCAAGAAAGTCAAGAAGGGCAACTACTAACATATGAAAACTGTTTGTAATTTCTGTTTTCTTAGGGAAGTTGCAAACAAGGTGGTTATCTTACCCATATCAGCTGCCACCACAGTCAATCTGTGTGAATGGCAACAACTGATACTCAGGCTGTAAGTCTGTCTGCTCCTGACTCTTGCGAACAAAAGTTTAAACTCCGTATAAATTACATAAAGTGGCAAATTTGCAGTAAGCCTTTACGATTTACAATCATCTCAATTAGCATACTTCCAAAGTACATCTAGCTAAACTAGATTTAATCTGGGTAAATTTTCCTGAGCTGACATGCCCCAAACTAACTATAAATGTCTAGAGGTGACCTTCAGACAAACACTGAGGCACTTACGTGAGGCACTGCAGGAAAGCCTGCGTCGCCATTGCCCAGCATGTGCTTACGTGGTTGTTTTCTCCAGGGTTCTTGAACTTGTACTGACTATAGGAATGACATTCATTTAAAGAATAGGAAAAATGTTTTAACGACTACCTGACATTAGCACTAAGTGAACTCAGTGGTTTCCTGTTGTTGCCTTCTCCAATTTTCTTTGGTGTAAAGTGTTAGCATTACAGCTATACAAGTTTTCTATGCCTAATCCCCCTCAATTTGCAGTTTCCTGAAAAAAGAAAAAGTGTCAAACAAACTCAAACTCTTCTAAATGCAAACTAATGATTTAAACTATTTCTCCTTTTCCAAGTCTTTAAAAGTTAAAACAAATTAAGATTAAACAAGTTAAACACATGCACTGGCCTTAACTAACACAGGCAATACTAGCCCTATTCAAACCTGTTGTTTTCTCTACCAATTGCAAAGAATTTTCAAAAATAGATTAAAAAAAAAAGTATGGTGTAGATGCAAAAACTAAAAAAGTCTGCCCTGTCTTCCACCATCCCTTTGAACTGATACACAGCCAAATGAAGACCACAAATATAGACCCAGTCTCAATGGGTAGGAGAGAGCCAGGCCAGAGTTAACATTTCCCCCCACCCTCTAAATAGCACTTCTTGAGCAAAAAAACCTCTTGCCTTTCACACCGTCTTGTTTGTCAACTATTCCAGGAGCTGCACCTAAGTTTCCAGGACCACTGTGTAAGTGCCTCCCCCCTTTTATTTTTTTGTAAATGCTTGGCAATGTATATAATCCGAAGATTTGCATCAAAGCTTAAGAATTGTCACAATTAAGGCATAAACCAATGGTACTATGGGGTGGGGCAGGGGGAGAGCTCACAACCCCAAGCTAACTTTGCCCTGTTACCTATTTTATGGCTTACAATGTACGTAGACTAACATACACACTGTTTATTCAATTACTTGTTGTAACGGAACTATAGTTTCCTTCTTCAGATGCTACAGTTAAATTACTATCAATCTTTGCATTCAAAATCTGGAAAGAAATCCTTTGAAGGGTACTGTATTTTTTTTTAAATGAAACTTGACTAGTCAATCAAAATTAAGAAAACATTTCATGCATCAAACTGATATGGGCAAGCAACTTTTATAAAAATATACTGTATAGAAACACATTTGGAAAATTGCATAGAAAATATCCTTTTATTTAAATCGGAATAAGGCACGCTTTTACTAGATGTGGTTTGGCTGTAAAAATGCAAGTCTATTTTGATTACTTATATGTTATTAACAATATTTTCCATAAAAATATAGGTGCAGGAGTAAAAAAAACCTTTTACATAGAGTAGGAAATACTCTATTGTAAAACTTCACCAAATTTACTGTAATTAATTTGTAAAAAATTTGAATACTATTTTAAATCAGGATCCTACATGTTATTGTCCTCCAGGCTGTTCACTGACTGATGCTGTGCTTCCTTCATTTCCTGTATAATCCAGGTGTTCCATCATCTAAATATAGAAAGGGAAAAAAAAAAAAAAAAGAGACATTGCTGTTTATAAAGAAATACTGCTTTTCCCCCATTGGTCCAAAGTATTTGTTAGCTAAGAGAAATATAATTAAACACGTGTTAGAGTGCATTTTAGCAGCATACAGATAGGAAGTCCTCTAAAGATCAGAAAAGTATCCAAGCCAAATAATCAAAGCTCTCTTAGCTAATGCTTTCCACTACAAAAGCATTCTCCAACCAAGGATCCAAGTCCTCTACAAGAAATTAACTTATGAGTCAAGTCAAAAGTGTCTCAGTTATTAAATACTGAGAACAAAAAAAATGATTGGGGTTAAGCAAATTTTTTCAAAGACATGGTTTGCAGAACTGGGAATAGACCCTAGGATCCTACCTAATGTTTACAGGTAGCAAGCAATAGCTTGAACAGAGAGGACTAGCTTTCTCTTTTCATGACTGTAAAGGCTAGCTCTATTGCAGTTAGTAAAAACTAACTGTATTGGCAACATTTCTTTGTAAATTATCCTGTTATTTTAAAAAGGATAAAGGAAATGGAATTGTAAAGTCCTGCAACAGAAAGGAATCTAAACCAGATTATTATATAGACTGATTATACTTTCCAATTAATGTAACTGATTAGGTCATCTGAATAACACAAGACAACGTTGTACTTTTCCTGACTAAAAGCAGCCTGTTTCCCATCCACTGCTGTATTGCTAGAGGGCAATGAAGGCTCTAGTTTCCTCCCTGGAACAAGGTATTGAATAAATTACAGAGGTAATACACACATTTGTTAGCATGACAAACTGAGACCCATCAGTTTGAGGGCTTCAGAATTAAGCATAATTAACAAGAGGCCGAGGACTGGATAGTTTTGATAGCTGACAACCAGAGACAGGAGATACAGAAGTAGTAAAACTAATGCTACTAAATGCATTAACTATGCACTATTAACTAATGCACTAAAATAGAATGTGTCAAGGAGCTCATATGCCCAGAGTGGCAGGATTATTAGGACAAGGGTATAATGCTTTCAGCATCAAAACGTAGAAAACCCTACATACGTTCTTCCATAGTGGCATATCCTGCCTAGTAGTTAAAAGGCTCCCTGTCTTTCTGTAAAACAGCTGCTCACCGCGTGGGTTCTAAGCTGGGCAGATTTCCACGCGATGAGGACACGATTGCTTTCTTGTCTTACTAGCACCTGCTGGAGGATTCTTGGCAAGACAAACCCAGGCTCTGACACTGTTGTGCCGTACACACTTTAGCATGGTATAATTCTATATATAGGACAAAGAGAGTAGTTCCATTAACTTCTCTTCTCTAGCCATGACCCACCTCTGTGCCATAACTTCTTTTTGACTAAAACCAGAAAGGTCTTTCATATCCCTCCCTTCATGTGTCAGAATTAAGACAGTAAGAATTAACGCAGGCAGTAGTCTTGCCAATATACCTAAGAAGTGAGTCCTAGCAATAGCACACACTCAGTCCAGCAGTGAATGCCAAGCTCCTGGGCTAATGGCAATCTTGCATTCACTTCAGTACATCTAGAACGTTCCCCCCTGCACTGTGACCAAAAACCCACATCAAAAGTCACACAAAGCAAAACACTCCCTACAATTACAGAAGTCAAACTGTCATTTTGAGTGAGGATTGAAGTATTTGTTTCCGGGAAAAAAACAACAACAATAACAAACCCCCACACGGTACCACATTACATCAAGTAATGCCATGTATCTTCCTTCATCCTAGGGAGAATCATCTAACAGCTGGCATAGTGAAGGTAGTTTTGGTAAGCATTTTTTTTAAACGTTTCCCTATTAAATTGACAAAATGCTTCCAGAAGGAAGAGTTAACACAATTTGCAACAATTCAGTGTATCCCAAAGTCAAAGATTCTTCTCTTAATCGTACAGCAAGGTAAGAAGCACAAAATGTACTTATGCTGGAGATACCACCTGTATTTAAGTTTTAGAGTCTCTGCTTAATATATCAGATTTTTAAGTTAACTTTAAAACCAAAATGGCTCGTAAAGCATAAGGGTGTTTGGGGTTTTTTGATATACATAAATGTTACAATGCCAAAAAAAAAAAAGCCACCCCATGTCTAATCTCTCCACCATACAGAGGAAGGATAGCCTGCAACTTGAAGTCAGGGACAACAGATGCCTTTCTAGAAGTCTAAGATTGCATTAAGCATCTTTTTCCACTAGTCCATCTCAGTTGTAGGTTCTCTCAGGACAACCCCATCCTCCAAGCAGAAGCTGCAGGAATCTTAATGACAACCAGCATCAAGATGAAGGCACCATGCTAAAATCCTGGACAAAGTTGTTGTTTCAAGGCTCGAAAGAGCCAAAGCAATCAGACCGTACATTGTGCAGAGCTGATGAACATTTTGCAAGAGAAAGACATTCAGAGGCTTTTCTCCCACATCTGAATTCTTGACAGTTTTTAAGGGGGGAATGTGTCAAGATAGGTTAAACATAAATGTATTTTAGTTACAAAGCTATCTCCTAACATGATGAATTATTACAAACCAAAAAAACCACAACAAAACCCCAACCTCCCCCTCCCTGAGCCAAACTAGAAATGGCAATACAAACTCCTACCTGTAAAAGAGTATGTAGTACCTGCGCACACATTTGCCTGCAAGATTCACTCTGATGATGTTGCGTTCACTTAATTCTTAACATCTTATAGCCATGCTTAATTTGCAAGTATCTAAAAATGTGATTTAAAATTGCAGTACTAAACAGCAGGTGCATGCTGTGTAACATGCCAATGACAAATCTCTTGATGTATTATTTCAAAGAGATAAGAAAGCTTGCTAAACACTTCAAACTGACAAACTCTAAAAAGCTGCAAGACTATTAGATCTAGAAGATTTCAAAATTGCATTAGTCCATTAGATTTTTCATTATGTTACTAATATTATTTCATAGATTGTACCGATACAAAAACCACTATTTTTAAATTAAATCAATAACTGCAAAATAAGTATCAAATTAGTTTATCATGCAGGCATACATGAGTATAAGCAATTCATAAAACCTAGAAAAACCTTTATTACATACTTCACAGCAGCAATACTGCCTACTTGGTGGTAGGAAAGTAGGTACGTTACTCTCCCAAGAAATCCTTGTGCTTCAGTGAATAGTTAAAGTGTTTTTCTGTGCAGCAACTCATTACAGCTCAAGACTACTCCATAAAAAAGCCACATACAGCATAACTAGAATTTAAGACTGCATTATTATGCAGAAACAGAAATGCTCAGCTATGAATTATGGGACCTCAGAGCTATCTTAGGGAGACAAGTATTTCCCATGTGTATAAAGTAGAAAACTGAAAAACTGATTTTAATAATGCTATCCAAGAACTTCAGGGCACACAGCAAGACAGAAGAATTTAAAGTTATAAAAATACAGTCTGGCCATCTGATTTTAATTTGCACTCAACCTTCCCACTTCCTAACCTCTTCTTGGGTTTGTACCATAATTTCTTTATTATTAAGGCTTTTTAATGAGACTTAAATTGTTCAAGTACTCTTTATTAGAAGAAAGAAGCTAATGAGAAAAGTACCTTTTAGATCAGAATCTAAGACACAGACAGAGCTCACCATCTCAAATTATCTTCAGTGTATAGGGCAGACAAGCTATGCTTTATAAATAGATGTGTAACTCTAGACTGCTGACTATAATTCAAGACTACATTTAAGTATTTAAATTCTGCAAGGAGTTGAAATTTGAAAGCTTGCATTGCTCTCTCCATGCTGTGCTTGAGACAGTGGACAGTTAAAATAAATACCATCAGTGTTAGCAGTCATGAGCTATAGCCTAGTAAGGTTAAACCTTCTCGCTGCAGTCTAGAAGCTGCAGCAGCAAGACCACGAAAGCTGGTGCAAATCCTTGCTCCCTATCCCACTGCAAGCACTGCAGACAGTACAGCATGAAGTATACTGTTGAGTAATAAGATGACAGAGGGACTGTAGACATGATTACTAAAGGCAAATTACAGTGCTGAACATTATAACAGAAGACAACAAAATTGTTGTTTGGCACTATGCAGGTTTTCATGTCGATGCAGTGGCACAGAAAAATCAGGTGAAGGACTTCCATGTAGGTAACAGTAGAGGAACTAACACCAATTCTAAATATTTGAAGATACTCCTAAGGATTTGGGAAGTTATTACAGAGAGGCATACAAAGCCTGCCTTCACGCTTAGGAATCATGGCTCCATTGGTACTTTACATTAAGTTTTCCTGTATTCCTTTAAAGAAAGAAAAAAAATCCCCACACCTAAGCATAAAGGGAGATTTATAGCTTGTCTTCACTTCTACTCTCTTCTGTTGAATTACTCAGAAAAATTAAGAAGAAGATAGAGACAAAAAAGAATGAAAAGAGGAAGCACAGAGGAAAAAAGGAAAAAAAGAAACCATAAGATGATTTATAAAGTTGCATTAAAAGAAGGCTATAATCACACCTTGTAGCAAAGGCGTCCTGGAGGAGTCCGATACCTAAATAAAATTCATTCAATTATTAAAATCATATAAAACAAAAATCAGAAAACCCCCAAACTCAAAAAAGCTAACTAATGGACTGTAAACAAAGAGCAGCATTCATGAAGTTCAGTCACCTGATACACTGTACATGCTCTTGTACCCCTACTCTTAGGACACTTTGCTCTAACAAAAATCCGCAAGGTTTCTCCGTTCCCATGAGGACAAAGCAAACCTCTGCAGATGTCTGGTCACCCTTTTGTCAATGAGGCAGCTCTGCTCCAGTCCACATTACCATTGTTGTAGCAAAAAATAGTCTTCTGTCACCTTTCTCTATCTTTCCTCCTCAGTATGAGCACTGAAAGCTGGAGCTTCCAACCCTGGGGTTGTGTGGTGGTGGTTTTTTTTGTTGTTGTTGTTGGGGTTTTTTGTTTGTTTGGTTTGTTTGTTTGTTTTTTTTTTTTTGTTTTATTTTGTTTGGTTTTGTTTTTGTTTTTTATGCTTGTTTCCAAGTTCTGTAAGGACAGGTCAAAATACAGCTTTATGTGAGGAGGACAACATATGAGAAAGATGAACACTGCAGCATTCTGAGAGTGCAACTTGAATAACACCCTCTGGAAAAAAATTAATATATTAAAAGTTCTTCAGAAAGTTATAGAAAAATATGGGTTAGTAGAGTTACACAGAGGTGTTCAATCACAGACAAGTCTAACTCAGGGGTAGTGAAGTGGGGGTGGAAATCAACATTTTAAATTGTGCCAGAAATGAGGTCATCTGACCTCAAAACAAGCTGAAGTTCAGAGCAGTTTTAATCCTTCAAGAAACCAGTTGAAAGGACATGAAATAACTACTATGGCAACATAATTCTTCCAAGTATGAGTTTTGCTGTGAGAAGTGCAAGTAATTTTTGTTGCTAAAGAGAGTTGCCAGATTTACTTAGGCCAATCTTACTCAGAACTCAAGTGAGGAAAATAAATTGCAAAGCTTTTTCCCCCCCAACAGACCCAGAGTTACTGGGCTTCATATATGCGACCCTGTTTATTTCAGAATAGCAAACAGTCACCAATTTATACACAAATGCATGGTAAGCCAAATTCATTCTGACCTACAGAGAAACATTTCTAGTCACTGGACCTATGAAAGGAAAAGAGTTGTTTTTGTAGACAAAAAGAGAGGGTATCTAGTTAAAGCTGAAGATCTCCCAAGTAATTTCATACCTAGCGCAACCTCCAGCTGAAGCAGGTGTAGAGTATTAGTTAGATCAACAAAAGGTAGCGTTTAGCTGAGACTACTATAGGAACTGCATGCCTGCAGTTTTACATTTACAAGAATTACCAGCACTTTGACTTCCATTGATCCACTTGAACCCCACAACCCAGAAGTTGAAAAAGCAGGAGCTGCTCCTTTCCACCATCAACTTCCCACCACCACCTCCCCCCACAACAGACTACCATTCTCTGAGCTGAGTTCAACACAGCCTATATACACGTGACAGTTTCTGAATTCAAACAATATTGAACTTTACTCTAAATTTTGTTTGAGACCTAATCTCAAGACTTGTCTGTCTTATGATAAATGCCAGCTCACAAGGGCTACTGGCACACTCAGTTATTACAGCAAGTCAGATCAGGGGGAATGTGCACATGTCAACAGGCAGAGGCAGGCAGCTGGTGGGATTTAAGGACTGCAATTCCTGGGTAGCATTAGAGATAGCTAAAGGGGAGATGCAGAATACCCAAGGCAGTGTGCACAGAGTGTGTGCCGTGATAGTAAACAGCTATATAACCACCCAGCTATTTTGTTGCTGAATGCTCTGTATAATCCTGACGATGCAGGACACCAGTGATGCATGGAAAGTTTCTAAAATTCTAGTTGATCACCAACGTTTTTGAACTGTGTCTTAGTACAGGACTAGAGCAGATTGGAATCTGCATGCTTAGTTCAGTGACTCATGTTATACTACATCAAGATGATAGTTGAGGAATGTTAAAACATGAAAAAACATTTCAAAGAAAATAAAACAGAACAAAAGACTTTTTCCCATGAGTACTGAAGCAGCTATTTAATCTCTCTTAAGCTTTGTTCTGCCATGTCAACTACTAGACTAAGATTTTATAAGAGTAAAGACTATTTTTCCTTATTAGTTCCAGAATATAACATGAAGACTAGCAAAAATTGGATTGCGGGTGATATATTACCACGTACTTAGAAAAGCATATACTCCAAGAAATTAACAACAAAATACTCAAGGCATCCAGCCTACCTGGTAACTGCTTCCTTTCCAAAATTTCTTCATCTCTTTGCGGCCTCCAAGCAACAAATTGAGCTAGTAATGAGTGTACATGGTACAAGATAGAGAAGGGCAGGTTGTCCCATCTTCATTAATGCCAAACAACGAAAGTCAGCACCATACCAACGGGCATAAGCTATAAAAAGATATTTATACATACAGCATCAAAACCAGGTGAATTTTAAAATTAAGTCACTCATTTAGTAAGCCAGAATTATAATTTTTTTTAAATCAGTATCTTCCTTGTCAATATAATTGAAGAAAAGAGGGACAATAGGTTGCTCTGTATTTGCAAACTTTCTCAGAGCAATTGACTACCATAAAGAAAAGTCACCTTAAATAGGGCAGGCACATTAGAAACAGATTATAAAGAGATTCTTGACAACATTGAACCTTTACCTGAAGAAACCTATCTTGTTCTGCCATTTAAAAAAAGCTAGCATGAAGATTAACATTGCTGAAATATCACGACTTACCTATTGTACAGGAAATGTAGTACACAGAAGATGAACTTGTTTGAACATCAAATCTTCGACAATAGGCAACCAGAAGCCCTTGAAGAAAAAAAAAAAAGGATTAATGGATTATTTAGCCATTAATTTTTTTCTCCCCGATCCTCCAAATCAAAGCAGCATTAAAAGAATTTTAGTAAGACTTCCCATTACTGTATGTTTTCTTCTTCCCGTTTATTTCTGGAAAGCCAAGAACCAGTTTAAGAAATCCTATGGTAAGTCTTGAAAATCAAAACCATAATGGAAACATACGCCAAGTGAGCTTCGTATTAAAAGGTTTTGTTTTTTTAAGCAAGCTAATTACACTGTGCTATTTTCAATTTTCTAATAGAGAAGAGTAACAACCTGGTTTTAATACTTCAATACGATTTTAATGCTCAATCTTAACTATCAGCAGTTTTGCCTGCATGCTGTTCACGAGATGGTGCTTTGTGCCTGACAAGTAGTTTGCTCAAGACTCCAACTACGGCAAAATTCAGCTCTTCTGAGAAAGACGGAAAAACTTGATAATACATTTTCCGTTACCTCACCTCTAAGTAGGTAGTCTAGGATACGAAAATACTATGAAGTCACAGAATCTTGCTTTCTGTGAGATTTCGATGAGATTTAATTAATACTGACAACTGGATTTATCTGTGGGACTTGTATTTACACAATACAGTGCAATAGAAAAGCAAAAACCTTTCACTATTTAAGTGCTCTGTAACATACTAACCTTTCTTATATTGTGGCTTTTGTGTTCTGCACTGACAGATCAAGGCAAACTGCTGCATTTGATTTAGTAATTACTTCATAGAATAAACTAATATAAGTCAGTTGAGAATCAAACCCAAAGTATTTAATCATAAGTTACAATTGCCAAAAACATTTGCTCACCTGGGACAATAATGTCTCCAAAACCCAACAATGAAAATGGCATGTCACACAGTGTCGATGCAGAGTATTCAAGTCTAGGCACTCTAATAACCACAGGTAACTGTAAAACAGTATTTCAGAAGCCCACATAAATCTCATCTAAAGCATCCTGGGTGTTTTGGATTTCTTTTGTTTGTTTGCTTAAATTAATAAATAGTTTTAATATAATTAATTTATTGTTAATGCAGAACTTCAGAATAGGTAGAACCTAAAGTAAAAACCAGAAACCAACATAGAGAGTGAATTAAAGCTTAAGGCAACAGGTAAGCTGGAATTTCAGATTTACAAATAATATGCACATACATACAAAAAAAGTTAAAACAACATTTAAGCATATAATGGGAATAACAAATCTGGATTATTAACCTAACTATAGAGTATTGATCAATGATATCCAGGCCCTGAAGAGAAATTTGGACAGTCAGGTTTTCCCCAAAAGAATATTCTTTTCAGAGGGAATAATTTAAAAATCCAGTATCTGAAATACAATCCTTACTTTCTCATGGGGAGCTGAGCGATTCAGCAGGGACTTCCACCAAGTTTCCATCATTCTAGGATCAAACCCAAGTCAACAGGTTATTTAATACTTAAAAGAAAATAGCAGAAGCTGGCTATATTTTGTGAGAAAGTTATGCTGAGAAGCACACTATGAATTAGCTACGCAGTGTCAGTATTTTTATGTTGCACATATTAAACTAACTGTTCATACCTTTTCACTGTTTCCAAAAGGACCAGCTGCAACTTCAACCATTATACTTGCCCCATTCTGAAATTAAGGTTATTTTTCCAAAAGTTAATGGTTTAATATATCAAAACATTCATACTTACATTTACAAAAAACTGCTTCTACCTCATCTTACAATTCAGTGTTGGAAAAAAATCCTGAATATCAAAAGGAATGTACTAGTGTTATACAATACTGTTTTGCATTAAAAACATGTAGTCCAGCCTATAATAACTGTTTTTAAAAAAAACAAACAACAAATCCCCTAGATGTAGCTGGAAGTTTAGATAAAAACACATCAGCTTTTTCTGCCATGAGCTTCTGCTTCAAAATAAAGAAGGATACACTTGCATACAGTTCATACTACACTGCAAATGAGCACCACAGAAAAGTACTAGAGCATGTTCCAATATACAGGTTATTAAAAGCAAAAGAAGGAAGAAAACTGGAGGCCAGTAATTTCTTATCATCATGCTGTCACACAGTTGGGGACAGCTTACTTTTGGCCATGTGACTGCTGAAAAACTTAGGTCATTTAACAAATTTATGGCACCTACACAAGCAGTATGCTCTATGGCCCATGCAAGATGAAAATTTAGGCCACTGCTGTCTCAAATGGGGAAAAAGCAAGTCAGCATTTCTGCATCAAGAATACTGAAGACATTAAACTCTGACAAAAATACTTCCCCAATGACCAGACAACATTTTGTTTTTATTGTAAAGATAAATACACAGACATACCTTTGTGATAAATGGTGTTATGAAGACAAAAAAACACATCGTATAGAAGGGAGAAGGCCTAGAAGTATCACACAGGGACTGGCAAAAAAAAGAAGAAATATTACCATAGGTTTTCAAGGACTGCACAGTTAGATTCTGGTACCATTGTAAAAAAAGAAAAAAAAAAAAAAAGAAGAACCCCCTCACCCTCCCCATATTTTTATTCTGGCATAACATTTAAAGCAGGAATTAATTTCTTCTAATAATTATTAAAAATGGTAACAATTTTTTTTTTAAATATATATTTCTTGAGTGTTGAAAAACCTACTTCCTGACACTAAACTTACAGACTGATGGCATTAGAATACTTTCTTAAGGTAAGCAACTTAACAGTACCTTGAAGTTGGGCATTTTCAGTGTTTTAATAAAGTTTAGGCAGAAAGCAACTCCCAAAATATCTTGCAAAATCCAAGCCCACCTGAAAACAAGAACACATTTTCACACGTTCAGACTACTGCTGGAATCCAAGTGCAGTAATGATTTTAGATTTTGCTGGAAATAGAGAGATTGCAGAATAGACTGAAAAGCAAGAAATTAGTTTTCAGGAAGTATTGCTACCAAAACCACAAAAGTACTAGTTTCAAGATGGTCAATTTACACTTGCCTCTGATCATACATCGGTAACTGTTCTTCATCAGTGTACTACAGAGAAAATAAAGTTGAACAGAAACCAATAACAGGGCCCTTGGTGTTCACTTGTATGATTGCCCACTTGCTTCGAGGCCCTACTTAACATCTGGCTCAAGGTGCTACTTCGGATTGTCCTATAATATTTATGTATTTGTGGCCCTGCGCTGCCACTGGACCATAGGAAGCACAGGTCCTACAGTCCCTGTGCTATTTTTTCTGTGGCAATCATTAGCCATCAAGCTAGTTCTTCCTCATCTTCATAATTTTTTGGAACTTCAAATAACCACACAGTTCATTTGTATAGCTTTGTTCTCTATTATTCCCATGCTTGTTAAGCTTCATAAATACTTTCATGACTTTTTTGAAATTGGCACTGGAGTTTAGAAGGATGCTATGCTCCAGGATTAGTTATATGATGGGAAGTTCATTAATGACAATTATTCATATTGCTCTTAAGTCAGAAAGCATCACTTACCTATCTTCATTTCGAAACACTGCCCAGACGACAGCTGCTGCTATGCAGAGTACAGCAAGAAAAATAAGCCTCACTTCAATGTTTTTGTTGCAACATGCAATCCTAAAAGAAAATAATTAAATCAAAAAAGAAAGTCTGCAACAGCCAAAACACATGCCTGTGCTATCACGCGTCCTTAAGCTGACAAGGTGTTTTCTGCCTGAGAGCTTCTCCTTTTCCTGTTTGTTCCGTCTGGACTCAGGTGCCATTATTCCTGTAACTGCAGTACCAGTCCTTCTCTGGGCTGCATTAGAAACATGCCCACATACAGTAAGCCAAGTGGGCTTTGATGACCAGTCCTCATTTTAGCAAACACATCCAGGGAAGGCAGCAGGGCAGATTAATTTATTTAATCCATTTCTGTCATGTTACAATTATGCCAACAGAACTGTCAGTGAGGGACAGTCATATCATGATTCCAGAAAGGGGTGGTGATGGTGAAAATCAATTTTAGGACACGTAATTCAAGTTTAAAAATGGAATAACTATGTATTGCAAAATTGTGAGCCAATATCCGTTTCCACTGCCTACTCAAGTTTCTGGGACAGTTCTTGAATTGATACTGACAGAAGTAATGCCTGTCCTGCAGCTTACACAGAACGTGTTGTCTTTTCTACCTGATCTCTACCTTTGATAGGCTACTGGATCACCTGGCACTAATATCCTGTACTAAGCAACATGCAAACTTAATTTTAGGCTTCCAAGCTTATAAGCGTTGTTCCTTTGGGGAAAAGAACCATTTGTTGCATTAAACATTAGGGCTTTTTAAAGTGAAAGCACATGGGAGGAAAACAGGGACATTCCCATACTCACTAATACCTGCAGGATACTTAACCTGGAGTAATAAGAAGAGGCTATCTGTACACTGAGAACACACTACCCGAGTTAGGCCTATAACCGCTAACTTCTAACACAGAGGACATAAGCAATGTATTGCCTTTGCAAGAAAAAGTTAAAACTTGGTCTGGCACAGGTACAGTACAGATTAACAAGATGAAAAACCACCCCTGTTGTCTATAGCATCGTACTTGTTCAAAACAGTATGAAATGTGCAGGATCCCTCTGTACAGAGTTCCTTGATGAACAAAGTGAGCACACCCTACAGGCAATTAGAATCCTGTAAAACCAAGCTCAGATGGCCAAGCAGAGCCTTTCCAGTTTGATTATAGCAATGCTTTCAAATAAAGGTAATGCAGCAAATCTCCCACAACACTATTTTAACTGTTGATTATGCTACAGACCCTTTAACAGCTATTAAAGGAGCTTGTAATTTTCTTTTTTTAACAATCCCACACAGTAAGCCACACAGGAAACAATTTGTCACTGTTCTCATGATTTCACGCTACCTTGAGTAACAACCAGAAAATACCCAAAAGAAAGCTTACATTTATAATAACTGAAAGGAGTACAATACCTGCACTGCCCAAATGGTATTTCTGCTATTAATGCTGCAAGGCAGTTGTAGAGACTCATTGCAGATGCCAAGCAGAAGACCGATATTATAACATACACTAAATAAAAAGAATAGAAGATGGGAATCAGTGACAAAGTACAATAGAAAAAAATAGCAACAGGAATCAAGCATAAGGATGATATAAACTGTTAACAGTTATAGCACTGCTCGTACAGTTATTGGAGACTACAGTCAGCTGATTACAGAAAGTGCTGAATTCTGAGCGTCAGCCATCACCAGAGTTCTTGTCAAGCAAAGACTTGAGTTTTGAAATTTTTTAACTGAAAACTTTTTTTTTTTCCCCTCCTTTTTCTTTAAAGAAGAAAAATGTCATCTGTTACTGCTTTCACATACTTTTTTTTTGTTATGGCTAAAACCAAAGTGCTATTTTACAAGTACCAGCTTTCTCAACATCTAACAATACTTCTCACTTCAAATTTTCCCTTTAATCACTTTGTCTGCTTACGCATAAAAATTTCAGCATCCCCAAGATCTGACTGATGATTTAGGTAGCATTTTAAGATACTAAACACCCCATCCCTTCCTCTGAAGTCAGTAAGAAATCAGCTTGTTTAGGGAATCTCAAATTTTGAGGCAACAATGCAGAATGAATAATGCCTGAATACTTACAAAAAGAGACACAGAGAACTCCATCATAGAGCTCAGCTTTGCAACTGGCTTTGTGCTAGAAACACTCCCTCCGTAGTACTTCAGTTACAGAACTGATTGTAACTCTGAGTACTGATATCAGGGCTTACATTCACACACTATAGTAGGGACACATCAAAGTGGGGGTTTTTCGTTGCTTGTTTTTAGTTAAATACAGATTTTTTCCCTGGGACAGCATGTCATACGGTGGTAACAGCTTCTTTACTGCCAAGAAATTTCATATACGTCTCCTCCAAAGTGCACAGAACTAAGGCTTCGTAGCAAAAAGCTATTACATATTTTCTTTGAACCATTCACTTTTCTTCCTCCCCCAAACTAATTTGTTACTCCTCTCCCTTTTCCTTTCAGGGGCCTCTTTCTTCACTTCTTCCTAAATCCAACCTGAGACATCTCAGAGTAAACAGGGGACATTTTTAACCTAAACCTTTTGACCACGTTAAAAAGTTCATTAGTGTTTTCGTGGGACAAGTAAAGGTAGCATTGCCCACAGTCAAGATAACAAAAGCTAAACAAAATCAGAAGTCAGGATGGTGAAGTTTCTTTTGCAGAAGCAGGAGGTTAACTGATAACAAATTCTACAAAAGCAGGAATTTTGGAAGTTTTCAGAATGACAGTTACATTGTTTGTACTAAAAAGTGTAATTTAAAACGGTGTACATTTTCTGGTCGCATGACTTGAGAGCAGGGGAAAAAAAAAAAAATCAGCCAACAGTTTGGAAACTATATTTTACTGGAATTGCATAATTCAAGAACTTAGCTTATTAGTAATATGCTGGAGTTTATTCCATTACAGTAATGCCATTTCACCTGGTACTTTAATTAGGGCACTGCAACCACAAATTCAACATTAACGTAGCAATACCTAACAAAAGCTTTCACTCTAAACACTACTAAGTTACCCTTGCCATCCTCCCAAGGATGTTGACATACATCATATAGTTTTTTTACCAGTCTCTAGTCACCACTCCTCTACATTACTTCATTCAGGAGAAGCACTGTCAAGGCAGCCTTTGTAATAGAGCAGAAGAAAGCTTCTCTTTTTTTAAGCAGCAACTACATCTTTTCAATCCTCAACTCATACATGGAGAGAACAATTTAAAAAATTACATTAATTTTACTTTTAAAATCTAGCCTTTCAGACTTAAACACCTAATAAGATCATGCAGAAAAATAAGTCAAATGAGATTATCCATTGTTTCTTACCTAACCATTTGTAGAAGAAATAAAGTAAGACCAGCATGACACAACAGATGACAACAAACAAGATCACTGTTACAGGGGTGAAAGTAACATTTTCTTCCTTCTTCCGTCTTGTTTCTCGCTCTTCAGGACTTGCTATTGCTTTCAAATTCTCACTGTTTTAAAAAAAACGACAAATACGTTTACCTCAGAAGACAGATTATGAAAACGTTTTACAATGACCAGAATTGTAGGTTACAAAGCATTTAGACTGACAGCATTTCAGTCCAATCCTTCATACATTCGACTTAAAAATACAGAAGAATGGTATGCTTATTGTTTGAGTTTCTCTCCATTTTTTAGTGGAGATATGCACTTCTAACCTAGCATAGATCGTAAGGAAAAGATTCTTAACTGCCCTCCTTTCCAATTGTATGACGATTGCCAACTTTAAGGAGTACCCCCAACCAAAACCCAGATCCTCGTGAGGAAAAGTAGTCTGATATCAAAGCTCTTAAACTCCTTTTCAGGATGCACGCACTCAACTCTATTAGCACATCACCTCTGACTATAAAATTTCTTGGGCTAAATGTAATCAATCTGATAAAGATGTCTATGATAAATCAAAATCATGGGTATTTCACACTGTTTTAAAACCTCAGCTATAGACATTAAGTGTCTGAAAAACCCATTCATGTTAGCAGAATGAAGCTAGCTAAGCACTAGTTCTTTTACCCTTACACCTCATAATTACAGAGTAAGTGAAAGAGAGGGGGTGTAATTGGGTATTTTCACTGGGAGTAAGACTTCTGTGCATACATACTCCATATTTATACCTCACCATTCAAAATAAGGAGACTTAAATTGTTGCGTTTGTTCTTTGAGCAGATAGCCCTACTACTCTTTAGTACAGACACTAGTGCAGCTTGCCCATCAGATAGCACATTCCTGACGAATCCCAAGACCTACCTACAAAATGCTGAATTCAGCACTGAAACAGCTACCTTCAAAAGAGAAAAACCCACAGGAGTAAGGTACTTTGTTAGATGAATCACCTTCTCAGAGGACGTGCTTTGAATACGCAGCTTTTAAAAAAAACCTCACCCTAGATTTATGAAAGTGCACTTTAACAAGTTTTAATATAATTACATCTAGGTATTTTTCAATATGGGAGACAGCATCGCATTTTGTTATTTTAGCATTCAGTGCAGCCACACCCTATAGCACTGCAGGGTAAAAAAGAAGCATAATCAGATCCAACTTTAAAAAAAAGAAACACACGTACACACACCCCTTTTTACTATTTTAATCTCTTTAAAATCACTAGATTTGCATAACTAGTGGGAAAGAGGAAGCTGCTGTTATCACATACAATCCACTGCCTCTTGTTCTGGGGAGCAAAGCACTAGACCACCACTGAGAACGGGAAGCCCTAGGTAGCAACGCACACTGGCCCATTCAGCGTACGCACACGTCCAAGAAATACTGCAGAATAATACTATGCTCTGAAAGGCCAGCTATATCCAGTTTAACCCCAGATTAAAAACAGTTCTGTGCATTGAGTGTGCTCCACTTCACTAAACAAAGCCACACAGCCCTAAAGCACAGTGCAGAAACCCCTACTCCCTTGTTTCTCCGCATTTGCCACATTCTACACTTCCATTCCTTCCCCTTCCCTGCACAGAGACTGCTGCTGCCTCCTTGCCCCTGCCGAGTCCTAGAGCTGCTATTGCCCCTGGCTCTGTTGCTCCACCAGGTAACACACAAAGCTGAAGCAGATAAGCCTGGCTGGACTTTAACTGTCAGGAGCCACCCAGACAACCAAACCACATTCCCCAGTGCTCCTAGTGACAGGAGTGCTGTGCAGAGACATCCCAGAGGGTGCTGCACAGCCAGCTGGGATGAAGTAGTTGTAGACATCCCTGCCAAGGCAGACACTCCATACAACTACGTACGTACCTCTTGGATCACTGGATTTTAAAGGTGTCATTAGAATACCTACCTTCTGTCCTGGTTTGGCCTAAAACAGACCAATTTTCCTTTCAGTGATTTTTACTTTCAGCGAAGTTTCTTCTAAGTAACTGCACTTTCTGAAACTAACTGCATGTTTTGCAGACAGCGTCTGCTTCCAGGACTGATAACACTTGAAGTTTATATTTATCACTGAGGCACCGGTAGGGATGTTATGCAGAAAGGCTCTTGCTGTACTTATTCTTAGAGAAACCACGGTCACTGCTAAATTCCTCACTGATTACGAGTGAAGAGCCATATAATGGTTGCATCTACAGGGAGGAGCAGACAGGGCAGGTGACCCAAAACTGACCAGTGAGGTATTCCATCTCATACATGTCATTCTCAGTATAAAGCAGGGGGATCACGAGGGTCTCACTCCCTTCTCCTATGGCTGGTGCCCGAAGAGGACTCTGTCCATTTTCCTGCTGCCCCAGATCCCAATACGTGCATCCCTGAACCCAGTTCCTGTCTGTGGTTGGGCCCAGTCTGGGCCTTCCCGGAGCCTGCCCTGCAGTGCCAGTGGTGATGTGACCAACATCGGGGCAGCTCAATCTTGGTTTTGTATATATTTGTACATGTTTAATTATTTACATTATTATTATTATACTCTTTCTCATTATTTTAGTTCATTAAAACTGTTTTAACTTTCCAACCCGTAAGTGTCTCTCCCTTTTCCCTTTCCCTTCCCCTTCTGGGCAGGGAAGGAGGGTTAATAGAGAGCATCTGCCATGGGTTTAATAGCCAGCCCAGCCTTAAACCGTGACACCTTCTATCATGGATATTGGAGTACTATCATGCTAGTTAAAGGGGTTTTGGTAATTTGTCAAAATGTTCACTCATTCCTTTTCCCAAAAAGCTGCATTATCCCTCTGGGACTTTTACAATCTACTACTCAAGGTTCCTCGAAGACTTACGGTGATTTTTCAAAGGCTGAAGTGCTCAAGCATTTCATGGCAAAGCAGCTAATTGCACCTAGATCTTCTAATTTTTAAACTACTAACCTAAAAGAACGTAATTTCTCACTAATTATAGTGACAGTTTCCACAAAATCTGTAGTATGCATCATTTAAGCAGTTCCATTTAACAAACTTACAGTTCTGCTACTCCACTCCAGTAGCCTCCTAATGCCACTGTAAATACAGCAATTAGGAAGATGACAACCATGCTGCAATCAAACTCTGGCAAAGGTGGTGAATACAGAGTCACATTAACTTCATTGCCAAGCGTCTGAAAAATAACATACAAGTTGGTTCATAAGGACAACAAAGAAATTATATTGCTTCTTTTCCAACAAGATGAACATCATGATTTCCTGCTTTTAACCTACACAATGCTGAGAGCAAGTTCTCAACTTACTGCATAAGACATCCCATGTATTTGCCTTGGTCACTGTAAAGAAGCAATGCTTTCCAGGCTGCCTTTCAGGATGGTCAGGTTTGAAAACAACCCTATTACTACTGCTGGGGAAACATATGGATACCACAAGGCAAAATGGTACTTCTTTGCATTCTTTCAACACTTCTCAGAAGTTGTGCCTCTAGCCCACATGCTTTTCATCCCCCAAATATACCAAGTACTATCAAAGACGCCTGCTCCACAGGAAAGCATATCTGAGTCAATCAACTTGAAATACAAACTCACAGGTCCACTGAGATATCAGCAGAGGTCTACCTCTAGCGCTTGAAACCACAAAACTCACAGTTCAGCTATAGGCATGAGGCATGATGCTTCAGACAGGACACGGTGAAAACTCAAGGTGGCAGAAAGTTACTTAATAACAGCTTTATCCAAACGTGATTTGAGATGGATTCAAAAGAAAAGAAAGCAATTTCACGCTACTTAAAAAAATTAAGACCTAAGTAAAAAAAAAAAAACAGCTGAAGGACACCGAAGAAGATGGGAGGGAACACAGCAACGTAACTGATACTGAATTGTACAAAAATCCTGAAAGCAAAACCAAGATGCTTCCATTTGACTGAAAGGTGAGATTTAAGAAACAAAGAAAGGATGATAATTTGCCAAGAAACGGAAGGTGGTAGGGAAGAAAGGCTTGCTGTTGCAGTCAAAGTCAGTCAAGGCATCTAAAGCAATCCTGCAGTGAAAACAGACTTCAGAGATGCAGCAGAAAAAGAGATTTGTTAACAGCCTGCATGTGGGATGAAAGCAGGAGAGGAGATGAACGTGCCAGGCAGGTTTGGCTACAGGAAGATCAAACTGGCAGTGGAAAGACTGAATGGGAAGCTGAGTAGTGTAGTGGAATACACTGGCCATATGTGAAAAAGCTGATTCATTTCAGCATCCGAATTATCTAATCACAGATATTAACCTTACTGCGGGCTAAAGAAGTCAGAATTACTCATTTGCCTGAAGTTATGGAAGTTCAGAAAACAGGAAAGAAAATTAAATTCTAGTGAAACATTGCAGGTGTATGAAGTGGAACATAACATTAGATAAAGACAAAAAAACCCTATTCAAATTGCAGCATCCTCTATGTGAGAACACAAAACCCCAAGCAAACCAAAACACAAACAGACATGAAAAAAGCACAAAAAAAACCCCCAAGAAACCCGAAGGCTTATACATTTTTAGTATTCAATTCCAACATGTCTTAATCCAGTTTTTCCTTTAAGTTTCATAAATCTTATAAAGTATAATTGACATTAGAATCTAGAGTGATTGTTTGCTTTTGTTCCTTTTGTTCTGTTCTTCACTAAAAACATGCAAAGTCTTAACTTCCACCACAGGGAGCACTAGAATCAAATCCATCACATCAGATAACAACTCTGCAAGAGAGCTGTGCACTTACTAGAAGGTTTCTAACACTCTGATATTGCTATCAAGACTCATACCTGACTCAAATAGTGAAAGCTAACAGAGATGAAGTCTTCTAAGAAAAAGCAGAAAGAATGCTTATACAAACTAGCTACCCTCAGATTGGTGCTGTCTCCCTCTTCTGAATAAAAGGAGAAAGGCGGAAGCCTTGAAAAGAGTTAACACACAAATACAACCGTAGTAGGAAGAGTACAACGGCTGCCAGCTTCCAAGCAGCACATACCATTCAAAACAGCTGCCAGTGACATGACAGAAGGCTTTCGCAAAAACTACATCAGAACTAGGAAAAGATCACTTGTAGCCTAAGCTGTGTTCCTCACTACTTTTATGAAGGCAGTCTCATTATAAGACAAAACCAAATTCTTTGATTCAACAGCAGTATGAGACATCATCTGGCACACTAATTTACTAGCAAAGTTACTTTGGTGAATTACTATAGCTATACAGAAGTGATTCTACATCACACCACCCCAAGCAGCACCAGGCAATAAAGTGGTGCAGAGAAGATTTGGAACAAATTAAGGATCTAACCTTGCCCCAGTTCCCTTTCCTGTTAGTAGCGCATATCTTAAAACCACTCAACTCAGCAAAGAACACTCGTCTTACTTGAAGGAACGAATTTCAAGACAGAGGACAACCCAAACCAAAACACAATAGTCATCAGGACTATGGTGGACTGAGGACAGTCATCACAAACCTTCAGTCATGTCCATGCTCAGCAAGAACCAATCTTTAAAGGGAACAGACAGTAAATAACCAAAGTCCTATACATCTAGGAATGGTTTCAGTTTGCATACTTACCTAAGACAACCTCCCATGGCAGCTCTGAAGATTAAGAGCAGAAATGGTGAAGTGAGCTTGCAAATTCAATCCAAGCAGCTAAACTACACAGGTTAGCACTAGCCTCTGCTATTCACAGAAAAACACGTGCTGTGCAACTCCTGCCTAGCAAAGCTATTTAACACGCAATAAAAAACAAAACAAAACAACACAACAGAGAAAGCCACACCAAAGAAAAGATACTGTTTTCTTTAACCCCTCTGCAATATTCTGTATCCTAATATTACATGTCAAGGAAAACAAACTCCAAATACCCCCAAAACAAACTCCCCTGCTTATAAAGTGTAGGAGATACCACAACTGCCACACTTTAATGACACATGCTTGGCATCTCACCATGAACTCAACAGCAGAAACTCAAACTATTCTGCCTAACTGCTCTGTAACAGATGCTGTCATGCTCTATAAAGATAGATCTCATCATCTAGCAAAGACAAAAAAAAAATCCCCACACCTTCCTCAAGACCCAACCTGATAAGCCACTGCTTGTCTGAAAGATATCATGCCAGTAGATACAAGCTCAACTGTTGTAGCTTCTGTGCTAAAGGAACAGCCCTCTCAGGCTACAGCTCTTGACGTATGTCAGGCATCTGCAATTGTATACAAGTCTACTGGAAGGCTGCTTATCTTGTTTAGCAGGATGACTTCTAAGATCAGCCTCCCCCCAGTTAGGTATTATGTTTCCTATTCTTAGTGTCCTAATTAATCATCCTCTCAATCTGAATTAGGAAGACTAGCACTTCCATGACTTAATATCCATCCTCATCTGTGAAACTGAAGGCAGTATCTATGCACATTCAAATCAGGTAGACATCCATATCTGACCTGAAATTATTTTATTTATTTGTTAAAAAACCTAAGTTTATACAAAACATAACATGCTGAAGTGATATTACTTACCAACTGCATATCTACAATGTCATTATATCTTATAAGAGCAACTGGAAGAGTCACATCTTCAAAATCGGTCTTGTTATCTGAAAGAGGAGACTAAAAGAGAAAGTGTCAGTGATAAGTATGTTGAGCCTATTTGCTAAGCAGGTTAGATCCCTAAAAGTAGATAATCCTTTAAATTTCTGCGTATTTGTAGGAAGAGAAAAAAAAAAAAAAAAAAGCTCATTTATCACCTTTTCCAAAAGATTAATGAAGACAGATATATTTAAATCAAAGCAGGTGATACTACCAACACATCTGGAGTCATAAAGTTCTTGTGTTTTTGCAGTACTACAAGGGATAATCAAAACTCTAGTTCTATTCTCTATGCTGTTAAAACAAGAGTACCTTTTCATGATAATCACACGAACTCATAAATTGCAAATATTTGTACATATATGTTGCAGCTGTAATAGAGAACAAAAAAGCAACAGAAGTATCTTAAATATACCTCAAAATACCTTTTCTTTTTTCCAATTTTGGATTACATTTTCCTAGCTATTTTTGTCACACAAAAAAAATCAATATCACCTAAGATTACAGGGAATTCAGAGTACACTAAAATTAGGGAATTATAAAGACAAGCATTTGCATTCAGAAACATGATCAAAGATACAAGGAACAGATTAAAAATATATTTCAACTGTAGATGCTTTTAGATGCTATAACACAGAGTTGCACAGAGCTAACTCGGAATGACCCTCTTGGGCTCAGGAAGAGCAGCACAGCGCTCTGTGGGGAAGGTTACTGACTCATGCTGGAGTCCCACATGTTGCCAGGGTCCTCTGCTTTTGGGGTTTCTCTCAGCTAACCCTGCACAACACTGCACTGGACCAAATAGGTGAGACACTATTTCACTACAGAAAAAAACTATATGTCGTAACTTACCAGACGAGATTTACTGGCAATCAACAGCATTTTAGCACCCGAACTTTGTGCAATTCTTGCTTTCTCCAAAAAAGTGCAGTTTCCTCTCATCACTACTACTGCTTTGTCCTTCATTAAGCCAGAAGGCACTTCAGAGTAATTGCAGAGTACTGTAGAAGTCAGGTTTTCCAGAGTCCCAAAAGTCTGCAGAGAGAAGAGGGAGAGAAGGAACATGATGGAAGTAGGGAATTTGATACTGCAAACTAACCTAGAAGACTACATTACTATGCTCCCTAATTTGAGGTTTGCCAGAAAGAACTGTAACAGAAAGGAATAAATAATTCAGAAATATAAAATCAGAGCAGGAGTCTCTGCATCCTGTGGTACTGAGGGACATTTAGGGCAGCCTAAAGCTGAAATATCTGGCTGTTTCTAAATGCAATTTCCCAGCAGTTGTTGCTGTAATTTAAACATAAGAAACTGGTTATACAGGAAAATCACTGCCTGTAGTTCTGGGGAAGCCAATGTACACTATGGGATATTTCCAGGCTTCACAAGCCAAAAGAGCACTGACAGATAAAACATGAGTTCTGAGGTATAATACTTGTTCAAAAACAGTTGGCGAGCCTGATAACATGCTACTTATTACAGAAGAATTAAAAAAAAAAAAAAAAAAATTTATATCCTTATTTCAAAGTTCAATTCCATACTGACAATTATTTTTAAATCATTGTCAGTTTTCTTTAGTTAGTCAAGACATCCCAGTGGCCAAAGCAGCACAGCAAAGATGTTTGGGGCAGACAAATGATTTTTACTCTCTTTTACATTCAGTTAACCTGCTTATGAATGACAGGAAGGAAGGGAGAGAAAAGTGCCTATATCACTTCCAAATACAAAGTATTTCTTGTTTATATGAAAAGCACCTGAAGAAAATTTGTTTCTGCCTCACACTCTAGTTCAGCTCAAAGAAACACACTCAGAAAATATGGCATGATCATACATTCCAGATAATCTCCTATTCCACCACATGTTTTCAAGACAATTAAACAGAAGATCAAACTGAGGAACCAATATAAGAAATCTGTTTCACAGGTTTAGAACGTTTTTGTAAACAAATAAACACAAGTTTTACTCCCAAATCTAAAACTTGGACATACTTGCAACACCCGAAGAAAAAAATTAACAATATCAGATGAATATATAAACATATTTAAAAGCGGTTCCAAGCACAGAGAGAGCATCACCTTTGTAAACTTTAGAAGCTAATTTTTTTCAAGTATAGAAATGTTCACTATAGAGATTTTGGAGAGGGGGTGATGGGGGACGGTACAGGGACACGACCCCAAAAGGTAAACATTCAATGTAGCACCTATTTAACTCAAAATTTTGGAGACCAGTTACAGATGATTCAATTCATGTTGCATTCTAGTTTTCTTAGGGAGTATGATTATAAACAACTTACAGCATTGTCCAGGCTCTTTGGAAGAGATATCCAGTTAGAATTGTAAATTATGCAGTAATCCTTTGTTACTGGAGGTACACCATTTCCAGATGCATGCAGGATCCCCTCATCTGCAGTTACCTGCAATAAACCAGGGTGTTGTGAATTAAACAAAGTTCAGAATATCAGTATACAGATATTCTTCTAAAAAGCTGTTAGGAAGAGAAAGAGCTGCTAGGAGAAAAAGAATTTATTCAATTAATTTATTTTGAATAATGACTGATTCCATGACAGATGTGTAGCTTGAGAACAGGATGGAAATCTCGTCACTGTACAATGCTACTTAACCTCATTTCAAATGCAATGTATTTGTTACATGTACAGTTCATGTCACTGAGTAGAATGCCATCAAGAAATCCAGGCAAATTATGTCAGATTCTGTACCCTATACTTTCCAATAAAAGTGTAAAATTTTACATAGAAAGCAATTAAAACAGTACATGGAAAAGTGGATTGAAGTCTTTCCCTCCTTACAGACTCTAGAATTTCTCTACTAATAAAGGTATTATATGGCAATTCCTAGAATATTTTTTATCAAGTAACTGTAAACACAAAGAGATCAACTAGTGTACTTTAAGAAGAATCTGTGTTAAGGAAATACTGGTGTCTCTTAAGATTACTCTGAGAGTCCCTCACGTAATATGATTTCTGTTATTTGCTAATATATGTGAATTTTAAAACTTCTGATAATCTTAGGGATATATACTTCTCCCGAAGCATTAATATACTAATAAATGTCAGGTATCTAAGTGGATAAATTAACAGACTAAGGATTAGATGTAGCTACAGCTGCAAAGCAGTGAAAACAAATAAGCATCATTTGTATCTCAAGGAAGCGTCACCTTAAGAAAACTGGGAGATGATCTCATTTTGACTGTTCTTTAGAGAGACACTGACCTCAATACCACAAAGTACCAATAGATTAAAAAAAAAAAAAAAAGAAATCATTTCATAAATTCCAGGTTGGCCTGAAAGAACACTGAGATACTAAGCTAGAAGTAGGCACAGGTAAGGGGGGAAAGCCCAAATATTTGTCCGATGTACAGTGTTAATCATTAACAGTGCTACAGAGGCATTTCTCCTCAGGCTAGCCTATCAGTATTCTACAGCAAGCGAGACCTAGAGAGAAAAGAAAAACATGTGACGATATTGTTTCGAGGTTTATGTCTGCCTGGTTTGAATAGCAAAAAACCTTCTGCAGAGGAATCCATTATATTGGCCATAGCGCATGAACATCTGCTGGGAGAACCGCGTCAAAGGGCCTGAGCGCGTTAACTGTTTAACATATAACAGTTCTTCAGCTCTCAGCTAAATAAGTCGTTCCATGATTTATGATCGCACAAAAATTATCAAGCTTCCCTCTTTGAGTGCACTCACCTAAAAGTACAAGCTAATGGCAAATTAAAAGCAATATAGACTTCCAACAGGTGCAAACCCCAGATGTTTCCATTCATTAAAGCTCTTTCTGTTTCACGAAGTAGAGTAATACGTGTTTTCTGGGTTCCCGGAAACCAAGTGTTAATGCTGCACAAGCCTAAGTCTACCTACAAGGAGCGATTACTTGCTTATTTGAGACGCATGTTTTGTTTGGCAAGCTTCCCTTCTCTGGGGATGAATCAGGAAACACAATTCCTGCTCACGAGGTGGGGGAGGGAGCATGACGTTTACCCTCACGTATGCACTGCTGAGCTCTGAAGATAGCATTTACAAGTTAAAAATTAAGAGAAATGCTACGTACTACACCTCACTCGGAACATCCCCACTGAAATCCTGTTGCATCCAGCTGAACTTTTATTATTTTCTAATTGGTTCAGTATCCTTCTTTCACAACAGACAAGGGCTACTAGTCTGGGTATGTGGCCTTGCAGTCAGCTGTGCCACAGAACAGTATAAACCAAGGCTGACTCTCTGAATATATGCAAAGTAAAGATTTCTTACCAAGCACATTGTCAGTCTTGTTACTTAAGTATAAGACAGTGTCCACAAAAAAAACCCAAAACATTCCTGAAAAGATTAAACTGCTTCCACAGGCTGACTTGCTCCAGCATAAAAATGTTCCCAGGTAGAGCAGAGGCATAACCGCTGTCCTTACCTAAAGGGGCATTGTCATATCCTCTCACTTCAGGTTCAGACACTTCCCAATAGTCCCTCACCTTCAAATAAATGTCTTCCTATTTTTGACAGGTGTGTCCCTCATAGTATTTCCTTCCTTTACCACCTTTAAACTTTTCTTGTATGATTTCTTATCTTTCATAGAGAAGACGACATCTCATGCTGTCTCTTAATCCTTACTTTTCCTAACACGTCCCTGTCGCTGCAGGGATATAAGGCTAAGCTGACTGTTGAGCTTTGGAGTGCACTGGTAACCCCATCATGCAGAATACTATAAAAGTTACACAAACCATGGGACACAGAGATCAAACCAAACCTATACTTACAATATCCGTCACAGTTAGTGTCTAGATGAGACATACAAGAAACTCCAAGGTACAGAACAGGGAGAAAGTGTTTTGTACATAGCAAGTAACAACACAAACATCACAGAAACATAAAAAGGTAGGAAAAAACCTAGGCATAAACAGAACAAGCATCATTTTGTAGTTCTGGCAGCAGCCCTGTGACACACACAAACTGTCCCTCCTTCCCTCCCTCTGGGCATGGCAACCCAGGGGAACCAGTGCCCAGAGAGCAGCAGTGGTCCTTCCCCAAACACCTACTACCTTCCCAAGCACTAACTCCCCACGCTGTTAGTCTCAGGATGCTGTTCTCGAGGCTGAATGACCCGGTCTAATGCTCATCGCTGCTACGAGTGCACCTGTAGAGCAAAGGAGGAGGCAGGACACGGGGCTTGGAGTCTTACCAGAGGGCAGTTGAAGCTTCTTCCCTTGTCAGCAGCTCCAAACCATTGGGGTAAGGAGCAAAGTTGCTCTTCAGAAAACCCCAACACAACTAACGACAGCTATGTGGGGCTCACAAACAGCGAGGGAGCACTCAGTAGAGAGACACAAGCTACTTTACCCAAAGGCATTCTCAAGGCACTAACAAACTGCGCTGTGCACCTACTGTTGAGCATATCCAGTGGTGACTTTCTACCTAAGAAAATACCCTGCATCCTGCCTTACCAAAATAAGGTAAAAGTTACGTTAAAAACAAGCAAACAAACAAACAAAAAAACCATCAACAAAACAACTTAGTGGAGCAGCACTTAATACAGATATTCCCTTCATACAGCTTAAGCAGATTACAGAGGTTCTGGCTTCCCCATTTCACTACTCCATTAGGCAGAAAGTGATCGACCAGATGCCCACAGCAATATACACCTGTGTGCAGAGAGGAGCTGCAAAGGTGTCCCATATAGGAACCAAACTGGCACTTAGGATGAACAAGCCCAAAGCCAGAACACAGACACACACCACGAGCTTCCCCCCCTTCCACAGCATCCTCATTTAAATATCTCTAGAAACGACATCAACGTTTATCTATGCAGGCATCCGGAGATTTGTTATCCAAACCCACCAACGCGTGACCGGAGCCCGGGCCCAGCCAGCGCTCCCCGGGCACAGGGGAGAGGGCTCGGGGGAGGCGGGGGGAACCGGGAGGCCTTGCCCCCGGCAGGCCCGAAACCACCCCGGGACACGCTTCAGAGCCAAACCGCTCTGGAGGTGCTCGGAGGCGGGGGCACACACCCGTCCAGCCCGGGCAGACGAGCTACACGAGCCGTGCCCGCGGCGGCCGGGGTGCTCCAGGGAGCGGTTCCAGGGGGATAAGCGGGTACCGGGAGCACCCGCCCGCACCTCGGGCCGACCAAGGAGGGTGAGCGAGGGGCAGCCCAGCCAGCCCCACCGCCGCCCGCGGCCCTGCTGCCACCCCGCGCTCACCCGGGCCGCCACAAGCGGCGCGGCCCAGGCCGGCCCGGCAACCGGGCCCCGGCGCCTCCCGCGGCGAGGGCAGCACAGCCCCTTACCGGCGGGAGCAGCAGGCCCCACAGCGCGGCCCACAGCAGCCCGGCGGCCCTCATCCTCCTCAGCCGCCGCCACCTGCTCGGGGAAGGGCCTCGGCTGGGCTCGGGCTCCCCGCAGCCGCCGCGGAGCCTTTCACCGCCGCCGGCTCCCGGAGCGGCGCCACTTCCTCTTCCGTCCGCCGCGGCGATGGAGGCGGCGGCTCCTGCTGCTGCCGGTGCGGCCCTTCTGCGCCTCCGCCGCGGGGACGCCCAGCCCCAGGACGCTGCTCCCGGCGGGGACAAGTGGCTCGTCCCGGCTCCCGCTGCCGGGCCTGCGAGGCCGGGCCGAGCCAGGGAAGCGGCCGGGTGGGCGCGAAGGGCTCTATCGCGAGGAGAGCCAGGCCGGCCCACGCGTGTTCCTGCTGGTACCCGGGGCCGGCCCTTGCTCCCCCCGCCCGGTGTTTCTTTTTGCCTTGTTCTTTCGCTGTGGTTTTCTGGGTGGCCAACGGCTGTCAGCTTGTCGGGTTTTCCACCTAGCAGCTCCAAGAGGTGCGGGTTTTAGGTACTTAAATGCTACCTGAAACCCTTCACAGCCATTGTAAATAAAACGGTCGGGTTTGCCCCATGTCTCCCGAGACAAAGAAACCTGAGTGTTTCAGCTCGCTCTGTCCTTCTGTGTGATCAGGCGCACACGAAGCCATGGGGGAGAGATACGGTGAGGGTAGTGGTATGTCTTAAGTGAGAGCAACAAGTTCACAAAACAGCAAAACATGACTTCACCAAAAGGTTGAGGGAATTACATTGTTCGTGCTTAAAAATAAGAGCATTTCAGAGATTTCTTCAAGGCTCTGAAAGCATGGAAAGGGCTGTGTTGCATCAGATGTAAGTGCCAGCAATGATCTGCAGGAAGGAGCTGACTGGAACAGCTCTGTGATTTACCAGCTAAGGAAGTTGTGCAACATCTTTTTGCTGGAGGTTTTCAAGCAGTGGTTACGCTCTCCTCTCCTGCCCCTTCCCGAAGGGCCAGGGCCTGCCTCAGGGCCACCAGGCACAGGGAAGTGGAAGATAAGAAAGATTATTGGAGAAAGGAGGGGCTATGGCCATGAGCAAGATGGCAGAGGCATGAGGGAAAAGTGGGAGGCAAGAGGATGAGAGTTGAGCTGCAGTCCAGCATTAATAAATCAGAGCCTTAAGTGGGTAACCCACTTGCCTGAGTTGCTCACAAACTAAGCGGTTATTAGTTATTACTACCGAGGAAGGAGGTTACTGCATGCGTGGTTTTCCCTCTGTGTGAATTTAAGGACAAAGCCATGTAAAACATCTACAGGGAACATTTCCCACTGAATTATGGCAAATTTTCAGTAAGCTGTTCTGTTGTAAAAATCTGAATAACATTTACATACCTATAAATAAGTAGTGTTTTGATCAATACAGATATTTTGATGATAACAGGCAAGCTTCCCCCCCCCAGTGACAATCTGCAATTCATCTTTGTATTAGCAACAGAACAGGCTTCTGCATCTTGTAGATTTGCTAGGCTGCAAAAGTATGTCTAACAATTTAATGTGCTTAAACAGTGAAAGATAACGGCACACCGTGACACAGCTAATAATTCATATTCCATCCAGAACTGGTATTTAAAAAAAAACCACATTGTCCATCTGTGTGTTTCTATTTTGGTGCTGTTGTCAGAGTAACCATGACACTTTACAACAACTACTGTATCTTCTTCTGAATCTAACAAGATCTGGATGACAGATTAATACAGATTACTTCAATAAATCTATCAGTTCTGTGATCTGCAAAGAGCTAAGGGTACGACAGTGTATACATGACAGTGTATTTCAGGCATGGAAGTAAGTGTTTCATTTGAATTGCAAGTGCGTAGCTGCTCACAGGATCAGATTCCACAGGGCGTCCTGCCCTACCAAACTCTAATCTCTCTCCTTGCGTTCCCCAGGAAAGCACAGCAGTTTTTATTCTGTCTGCAGCTGAAAAAAAAAATAGGCCAAGGAGAAATACTAGGAGTACAATTTCTTTTAAATAAAAGGAAATTGCTGTCCCCAAAAGTGAATGTTTGGTTTGATCTCCCCTGCCTTGATGCACGTTTAAAGATACTGGTGTAAGCAGCTCTTACATTAAAGACATTCCCTGCAGTCCATCAGGACTGTCAGGTTAGAAACACCTGCACTGAAGAGCCCTAATGTTAGCTCAGGATGCGGGCAGTTCACATTCAGGACACCAATAAAAATTTATTAGGTAATCTTTATTGACAACTTAAGTAGTCCCTAATTTTTACCATTAGCTTTAATGTGTCACCAAAACTAAAAGCAGATAATCTAGTCTCAATTTTCAGCACTATGAGAAAAACTAGATTTTATTCATACAGGTTATTTCCAATCCCAGGCAGAAGAACACCAGGTTATAAAGACATTCAGAGCCTAAAGAATGACTTCAAAGCCTAAAAGAATCTTTTTTTCTCTCCTGTTTTAAACCTGAAATTCTTTATTTGGAATGAACAACACAGCTTCTACTAATAATCAGCGTAAGATACTGGAAATCCACACCAAGAATTGCATTCTTCCTATACCACCATGATTATTTCCATCATAGAAAAGAGGAGAAACAACACTTAGAAAAATGCCTTTCCCAACAAAAACATCAACATGAAATAAATTCTGTAACTCAGCTCGGGCATTCCTAAAGCATTTCAAAGCATTAAGGAACAGGGATGTTTAACATAGGCTTTGAGTACATTAGTTAGAAAGTGGAAACTGAAGCTAAATAACCATTAGCACAGAAAAGAAATGGGTTGAATAATACTTTACATCTATTGTAAACCTTTTCAAATGGGTCATGAAATGGTCCCTTCCTTCGCCCTGCCTGTTCTCTACCACATACGCACACTTCTACACACAAGTGATTCGACTCACAAGGAAAGACATCCAAAACATTTTCCATTCCAAGGCCATTCTTCTGACTCCCCATTGCATTAAGTGCTACTTTATGTTTTTTCTTATTTATCAGTCTCTCGGCTTTTCAGTAAACTTATTCCAACCAATCTGCCTTTTTCTGCTCCTTTCCGTATATATCTGTATCCAATTAAATTTGCTGTTCCATTAGCTTAACTTGAATTACCATCTAATTCTGTTAATTTTGCATAAAATACCATAAACAGAAAATAGTTGCCTTGTTAGCTAGGCAGATTTGAAAGGGTGGTTATCAGCAGTAGGTATTTAAGAGAAAACATATTGCATAGTTTTTAATGGACTAAGATTGTAAAAGGGACTAGACTTTGCTCACTGAACAGTTATGCCATACAAAAATCAGTAAGGAGGGGATTTTGGGTTCATTAATCAATATACAAACTGCAAAGGGATGAAGGAATTTTTAATATGTTGTATTTATTTCTAAGAGAGAACACTGACCCAAATACTGAATGTAAAAATATTTCTAAGAAATTTAGTAGGTGGTAGAGTAATAGAGCAGAATAAAGCAGGTGACAAGGAAAAGGAAGTGGTTTAACCAGAGAAAATTTTACCCTGTCCTATAAACTGTCTCTTTCAATGCTTCATATTTTCACAGCTTTTTGGCTGGAGCCTGGAACAAGACAGCAAGGTAACACTGTGAAACCTCTTGATTAAAGTGACATGGGGAACATGGCTACTGAAACCTACCATCTCTGCGAGACATACACACATGGCAGAGATGAGGACATGTGCAACAGCCTGACGGGACCTCTGTCATCTCCTGGCAAGAAAATGATCCAAAACATAGAAAGACTGGTATTTAAGAATTATTTATGAATACAAACACATGTCTAGCAACTTTTTCCCCATGTACTAACAGCCTTATCTGAACACCAGTAAATATCAATCTACACAAGCAAGAGATAGCCTCGTTCACTGGATATTATGCAGCGGAGAGAATAACCAGTTCAAATGCATTTTCAAATGTGATGTTTAAAGTAGTTGAAAGAAACTAGTGAAAGCCTTCCTCGTATGCCATTATGCAGCAAGGTCACATTAGCATGCATTAATGAAGGACTATAATTTTGAATTATATTTTCAAGCTTGTATCACACCCTCAAAGGTATTGAGTCAGGTTTTAATATTTCCTGGTGGTAGAGACTGTAAGGGTAAACATGGGTAACTGCATTTAAAGGCATGTTACTTTCACCATTAATATGCAGCTTCAGCACATGTTGAGACTGGACTTTCAAACTTACATATATTAGATTAATTTTTTAAAAACAGATTTCTGTCTAAAATAAGTGTCATTGTTTTGCCTGATCTATGAATCCTTAATTTTGGACAGCTCAGGTAAGTTATGCAAAACATACGTGTCTGTCTTAAGCACCAGCAAGATCAGATGAAGGTAAATACACTATTATTAAAAAAAAAAAATAAAATCCTCTAATCAAACACTTTTTCTAGCTCTTTGATGAAGAATCTGAAATTAGTCATCCACTTGTACAGGCCAATGTCAGCTTTAAAAGCACACCAAATTCTCTCTCAGTAGTTTAAAGGTATACTTTAAGTCCATTTTTTTAAAAACTTCCAGTAAGCCAAAGCAATCATACTAATTTCAGTTTAAAAGAATGGATTATTTCCTTCCACATTATTTAAGATGAAGGTCTAAATATATACATATATATTAAAACATATATATTAAAACAGTAAAAGACATAATTCAAATTTTTTTTTTTGCCCCGAATTAGGGTCGGCCCTTAGTAAAAATAACCTTGATTTTGTTCAGTTTGGATTTATATGCAAATATCAGAGGAAACTTAAATTTTGTTATAAAGAAAAGATTCTTCCTATTTACATAGTTTTAATAACAAAAAAAAATTAAAAACATTCCCTGAGTAAAGTAGTTTCAATACAGCTTTGTGGCCTTGATTTAATGAGTAATTTACTGTAGAGGTCTCAACAGACACCTCAAAGTTGTTGCTCATGTCCATCTGTTACTATTGTCTTCTAAATGGGATTAAAACTAGGTTAAGAGGACTTCCTCCCATTTGAACTATGTTTTTGGGTAACAATTTAGGATTTTGGTCACACTAATGGGATGCACAGAAACCGGATGTATGGAACAAGTGACAACCACGAGGCGTTCAGGAGCCACATTGCACTGCCTGATAAGCCAGTTAGGGCTGGGTTTCAGCAATGCAGAGGCCAAAGTGTACCATGCCGTGGGTGCCCTTGCACACCCCACTCTCCCTGAAAGGAGAGTTTTTTGTTACAACATGAGTTTGCTCATCTGTAACTTTCCAAGTGAAGACAGCAGTCCTAGTTCAGCATCAAGCACCTCAAGTTAGGAGTTTTTTTTGGCACCAGAACACTTGCTAGTAATGTCCCTGCCTACTCAAAGTGCTTTCACTATTGTGTTTCCTTTCTCTATGTAGCGTCCGGAGAAAAGGTCTTAATGGAAATCTGGTGTAGCCATGGTGACCTCCTGGCATCTCAGCCTGCAAAGAGTCCAGGAGAACATCACTCAAACCTCCTCGGGCACAACGAAGTCTTCAGGACCTTTCAGCTCCAACCCATCCATATTCTCCCAACACCTGGAAGCTGAATATCAGATGGATCTAATTAATTTCCCTGAAGTTTTGGCAGCACCGCAGACCGAAGGCAAATACCCTTTTACTACTGCTATTTTGTATTAACTCTTAAGTTTTATTTATTTCGTGTTCTATGGAGGTAGCATTGGGTGCAGCACGCGTCAGCATTTAGAACATGTGCAACCTCATATTCATCAGGGGAAAAAAAAAGCCATCTCATCTTCTAAGCATATACGTGGCATCAGTCTGCAACTGCTGAAACCAGAACTAGCTTTCTGTGTGGCTCCATACTTTCTCAAAACAGCTTTGTAAGCCACTGCAGGAAGAGGATACTACCATTCATTAGTTACATTGGCAACCTGTGTCTCAAAGTCCCAGCTTAGTCATGCATTTAAGTGCCCAGTTTCCTCCCTACACCAATTATGCACACATTACGAGTATTTTCCAATTGATATCAACAAAGCTGTCCTGTGCATTGCAGATAACAAATGTTAACATGCACATGTTCTGCTCCTTGCTCGTTCCTCATAAATATATACCACATTGCCTCTCCATGGCCTCTAAACCTGCTTCACTTGTAGATCTCATTTTTGTGTAGTTCCCGATCGACCCGTTAGCCTCTCTGACCACCCTCCCTGGAGTAGGAAGAATTAAGCAATAACAAGGAGACTTTATGCTTTCATGTAGCAAAGTACAAAACTGGCTCAGAGCCGCATGTGGTGATAAGTTTAAGTCACAACAGCTTAAGGCTCTGTTGAGCAAACTACTGTCCAACAGGGCAGTTCCTAGAGAGGATCTATTCTGTACAGGACTATGAAACCTTTTACATATACACTGTAACCACATGAATATCAATAGGAGAACCACTGCTGTAAGTAACTTGGGCCTTGTGTACCAGACAAATTACCGTGTATGAAGAAAGGGCAGTTTGTCTGCAGAAGCCCGAGCACCAACCACTTAGAGCATCTCCTCAGGCGCACAGGGACTTCAGCTGTAAAGGTAAGCATCTAAAACTTTGAATTTCAAGCATGAAGTGCTACTTTGGGTCTAAACTCTCTTGATCCAGCCCCTGTATTAAGACAGAAAGGTACATAGTAAGAGTGGTACTACAACTTCAAGGAGTTAAAAAATACAAGTCTCCACTTTTTTAAAAAAATAAGAAAGATTTATTCCAAGCAGCCTTGTTTTTAGAAAAAACATTCTATCTATGGTTAATCTTTGTTTTCTGCCCTGAAGCCAATCTACAATCTAGTGAACCAGAAATTTTTTTATTTCAGGACTCCACACCTTTGACATTAACCCTTACTGTGCAATTCACCTGTCTTATATATTTTTAGAATTGAAAGTCTACCTTCAGGAGCCATAAACTAGAAGCATAACATAGTAAACCAGAGTACTGCAAGTAACTCTTTTTAATCAGTCCCATTGAAGAATTTGTTCTCCTGAGAAAAGAAGATACAAATGCTAGGAAGGAAGATCTAGCTTCCACCTCCTATTCTCTGACTGCCTAACTTTATCTAAATAATTTCATAGTACAGTGGTTTAAACAACTGCCTGAGATTCTTGACTAACCAAGTCTGCAGAACCACAAAGCATCTAGAAGCCTTACATGAACCCACTCACCAGAGGAGATCTTTTTGACACCACTGTGACACAGCACTGTTTTCTGGCTGTAGTCATCTTGTCTATCTCCACAGCAATTATGAAAGACAGACAAGATGGTTCTTATCTTCAGCTGTTGGGTTTTTACGGCAGTGTCACAGTGCTGACAGCAAAGTAAATCCAGACACAACCAAGAGCAGCCATGTGATCATCTTTCAATGACAGATGTGATTTTTTTCTTTCTAGTGTCACTGTATTTAGTAACATATAATGAACTTCATAAACATATCTCCATGGAATTTAGCATCGTCAAATTGTTCTTATTCTTGCTGGCACAGTAAGATTAAGGGTATTTATTAATCTCTTAAACATTTTTTTGTCTATACAGAGTGGAAGCTACCGAAGCACCTGATAGTCCGTAATGGCAAGATCATACAAAGGAGTAGCACTACATGCAAGTTATCGTATTACAGGCTAACTTGGAACATAGCCTGATACCACATAATCTTTACAAAGCTGCTCTACAGGAGGTAAAAAGACATAATAGGTTGTGAAAAAGCCAAATACCTTTCCTATATACTGACTGCAGGTTTATGCAGCATTATGGGATGGTCAGTAAAGCCTAGCAGGGACAGCAAGGGGTAAGACAGACAGTATTTAAAATAAGTTACTCTCCCCCGACCCCGACCTTTGTATTTTTTTCTTTTTTAAAGGAAGCAAACAGATACAGTGCTGAGACTCTGCCGGACTACATATAAAAGACTTGATCCTGCTCTGCCTGCAATTTGTTTTACTTCTGACTACGAAAAGAAACCATAAAATGCCATCAAGTCAGAGCAGTAATGTTTCATTGCCACATTGTGTTGATATAAGGTCTTCACAGCCTACAACGCAGATGAAAAAGTTTGATCCTTTGGTCTTATTTGCTGTATTTTATTCCAGTCAAGCTCAAAAACCATCAAACAAACAAACAAAAAACCCCCACAATAGAGTAATAGCTTGCATAGAGCAGACAGAAAAGACTTGATGTAAAATTGTGCTCTCTAGTGGAGAAATTTGATTTTGCACAATAAAAGTTCAAACCACGCTGATCCTTCCACTTAACCAAGTTTTCAGTGCAGAGAAATTATCAAGATTTTCCACAATACAAAGAGTGTAAGTGCCTAGTTCAACAGATTTATTATAACCAAGATAGGTTTATACTGAGTTACATGACAGATTACAGCGAGATAAGGCTTCTAAATATACAACAAAAAAATACCTGACATGCTTTTATGTTTGTTTAGATTTTAAAAGTAATGGCACCCTTAATGCAATAGCAAAACATTTCCTTTTAATGATGTAACACTATATAACACTATATAGTCTGATGAAAATAGGTTAATTTTACACCAGATAGTGCTACTTGGTTTTCATAATGAAAACTAGGATTTTTCTATAAATAAGGGTTTAGTAACAAAATTCTCTGTTGATTTATTTTTAGAGAGAAGAACTGACATGATCACCGACTCGTTTATTTCTAGTTATACATACACCACTAATCTTAAACATACTGAATGGGTCTTCAGGAAATACTAACTCCTGTTCAATTTGTTTTCTTACAGCATTAACAAAATACAACTCATTTCTCCATGACAGATGCCCTACCACTATTGCTTCTGAGCAGGTATGGACCAATGAATGCATGAACTCAATTTAATAGCAGACGAATTAGAGTCTATTATTTAAGACAATTTGGCCACTTTATGCTTCCTCAACAGTATACAGGATTTAGCTTCTTTGAACTCTGTATCTTAAATAGGCTGTTGGAATAAATTTGAAGTTAAAAGACAGAAATATGAAAGACTTTAAAAAGCTAAATGTACAGCTAACTCATGCTAATTTTAAAATACATTAAAATTTGGCATGCATTCTAATTCAAGAGTAAGGATCTAGCAAGACATGGATATTAGATTTCTCTTACGTGGTTGCAGAATGTTATGGTCAGCTGTTGACTGTTACGGAAAGTAACATTCTCTCTTCCTCTTTGGCTCTTAAAGATGAAATAGGGGGCGGCGGACGATTTTTTTTTTTAAATGCGTACAGAAACAGAGAGCTACCTTTCATGTTTTAAGTTCCCCAGGATACTCAGAAAAGGCAGCCTAATAATTCAGCAAAGCCAGCAGTCTAGATTTAAGAGGTGTCACACCCTACAAACAGAACCATACAAGTTAAAAGATTTGCCAGCTAGATGGCTTTATAAATGGAAAAAAGTTCATAACTGATCTTATGCCTAGAGCAAGGAGAGAGTTCCACTGACTTCCAGCATAACTGGTGCCGATGCGGCAGCGATCTAAACACTTGTATTTAGTTAATCCCATGACAGCAAGCAGATTTCCTGTTTCTGCACTGGTAGTCATTCAGAATTTCGAGCTGGGGAACAGTTGTCAATGATTGGGTAAAAGAAAAACCTAGATCTCCTTCAGCAGTTTTGTCATATCACTTAATAGAAAGATGAATGAGAACTAAGTAATAAACTGTAGGTTGGATGTGACTAAATATTTATGGCTATTTATTTAAATATTTACGAAGTGCTGGAACTCTGCAAGACACTGTTTCCCTTTAATACTCTCCTGCAAGTTATCACAATATTCTTTAAATTTCTGTTCTTCACATGGCTGCATCACTTAAACCATACTTCTTATTTAAACCATATGCAAGAAAAAATTAAGTTCAACCAAAAAAACAGTCTCAAAATTAAGGAGCCAGAAAGACAAGCGAGATATCCCTTGAAGTCCTGTGTAGTTACTGTTACAGATGGGTAACAGACAGAATGATATTAAATATGTTTAGTTTAAAATTCAATAGTAATCATGCAAAATTAACACACAGTTGAGCATGTTGAAGTAGCACTTGAAGTTAACTGGTGCATATTATTAGCTCTGTGTCTGTCAGTCACACTAGTGCATGTATGGAAGCGAGGCAGACTAGTAATTGAGAGAAATGTCTGTTTTTCTAAGCCTCATTTGAGAGTGGGTATGTTTGCAGAACTTCCATTTTTAGCTACAAAAGCATTATCACAGCAAGGCAGAAATTTCACTGGGTATTGCAGACTCAGCTAGCTATATTATGTTAGAGTTTGTTCCCTATCAAAAGACGTTAAAAAAATGCCAAAGTACAGCTCAGTAGATTTACGCATTAGGTTGTAAGCCATCTAAAAACAGGTCTAAAGTTATATTACAGGCTATAAGATCCTAGTTAGCAATTCAGTTTAGCCCGTGTAAGACGTGCAAACGTGTGACCTATTTATAATTCAAGCATTCTCTCTACTCCATGATAAAGAGGTTTTAGAGAATATGAAAGCACAGTCCAGGGGGTCCTTGTAAGACAGAGCAGATTTCAGCCTTCTCTCAGTTTCCTATATCTCAGCAGTTGCAGAAGTGCCATTTGTGTAGCCACCTTTAGACTTCATGTGGTCCTGAATTGATACAGCCTAGAAAAAAAAGTTTATTTGAACATGGATCTTATAAAGTCTGGTTGCCAGAGCAATTATTAAAAGCATCAATTTGAAGAGGCAGGTGAGCCATACATTTACAATGCTGGGTCCCAACTATAGCAGGGAGAAATAACCCAGGATTGTTAAATACTATTTTAAGTCAGTGCGTGAGATGGGTCTTGCTATCCAAACTCCGCTTATTCTTACATCCCTCACCCTGGTACAGCTTTGACTTCAGGGTGATGTGTTATCTGGACCTAGTATCAAGTGCATCCAAGTAAATTTTTTTCTCTCTTACAATTATCTAGTATTTTATTAGCTACCTGCTCTACAGGTTACCGAGTGGAGATTTCTACTTGTCCAAGAGGTACACACTTACTGATGAATAGTCACCACTCATCTCTCTTGCCCCAACATGCGCAGTGTGTACAAAGTTCGTAGGTTCTCCTATCATATTCCGGTCCAGTCTCCGATGCCTCTTCTATAAGAAAGAAGATATCTTAGGTCTCTATTCAGAAAACATGAGCAGCTTTCAGACAGAAACGAGCAGCTGAGTTAAAAAAAACCCCAAAACTCAGTAGTGACCCCTAATGTCTCCTCATTAGAACTGGGCCAAAGTTTCAGACTGCAGTAAGAGAGGGCCAAAGTCACTTTTATTACTGCTAATTGAATTTTAGCAAAAACTTTTTTTAACGTTGGAAAGTCAGGGCCTGAGAACTGCAAACAGTCATATGGCCAAATCTTCTGGCAAAATACACGCAGTTTAAACATAGTTTAACAGGTCTGTTTTTATCTTTTACATTACTTAGCCCAAACTAATCAAAACAATTTGACAATCAAAGTGTTTTCCACATAACTGAAAGACAAAATTTCAAATCTGATCAAGGATGGCAGTTGTGCATCTACCTACCGGCTGGGGCTGTTCACCATTGCACCAATTAAAACAAACCAGGAATTCAGTCATTATATTTTTCAGTAGGTAATAAGGTCTTGTTGAGTGTAATTATTTTGCTGGGAGTTAAAGCAGTACGAGGACCAAGATGCAGTTCCTAAAGTGAGTTTAGGAAGGAATTGCTTGTGCAGATTCACTGGTAAAGATCACAGAAAGCATCTGATGAGTACACCTGCAAAGAGATTATTATTTAAATGTATACTAAAATATATCAAAGTCTTGTAACAGTTATTGAGCAATAGACATTTCAGAAGACTACAACAATACTGTAAAATTCTTAAACATACCTGGAGAGAAGACTAACATCTATTTAAAATCAGTATGTTCATGTCAGAAATCAGGGTTGAGAACTCTGCACATTTACTCCCAGACAGTAGTATAAGTTCTGGTCTCTTTACAGAAGTGCAATAAAAGCAATGCTAGAATTAAGTCAGGTCTTGTTGAACAGTCTGTGATCTGGTTGTAAGCAGAGCTAGCCAATCTTATGAAGTATTTAGTATTTCAAAAGAAAATAGCTTCGAAGCACAACAGATTGAATGCTTAACATTTACAAAGAGGTTCAAAAGAAAGTTTCCTTCTTACATTCAATATAGTTACTTTTCTTAGACATAGAAAAGCTCAATGTAAGAGTATTCTACAACTCCAAAAAACTTTTAAAAGAGAAAAAGAGCTTTGTATACCAGCAACCGAAACTGTTCGTCAGACAGAACCTAGAGCTTCCTGGAATGTATAAAACCATTAACACAGCACTTCTGAACTGGAGACACAAACAGGAAACTCACTGACTTTAAGTGCCCTGAAGCTATGATAAAAAACAACTTTTTAGTGGTTACTTTTTTTTTTTTTTAAAATATCTTCCTTGAAATGAAACCCAGGGCTATAGAGTAGCCTTTCATATCAGCTTTTTCATACCCCAGATCATTAAAACAATATTATATCCTGTTAATTTATAAAGAAGGGTTTTTTTAAAGCTTACAGCTTAACAGAAGTTACAGCTTCATCAGTTCAGTCTTTCTGAACCCCTACTGAAGCCTTCACAACCAAACAGCATAAGCTTCCCCCTTCACAGGCATTTCTTATGTAGTACCCCAATTATGTAATTAGCACATCTATTTCTTTCACCTTTGTGGTTTTCTTACACTTCATCACTTCTCACACTTCGAGCAGATTTTTTAAATTTCTGCCATTTATTTTTCAAAGCATTTGTTACATTTGCCTCTTAGCTTTAGGTGGCCTATATGATACGTTATTGCAGAACGTGTCATATATTATTCCATTTTATCCTGGGTGGTTTTCATTCAACTCATCTGGCTCAATTATCTTTTTTCACCTCACTTCATCCTCTCACAATGGTCTTTACCACCACTGATGCCTTGTTTGGATGCAGCAGAGAAGGGGCAGTGGCCCACACAATCATAAGAACACGCAGAAGCCGAAGCTTTTGCCTACACGTCACATTAGTTGCAGATTTTTTGGGTTTATTTCATGTTAAGGAGACTGTATCAAAGCTAAGATTTTCTTAAAAATCATAAAGCGTGTCACTGTACAATAATAACCTATTTTGAAGGCAGACTGACTCAGATGAGCATCAAATTAGATAGATAAACATCCCCATCCTAAAATAATGGCTGAACGCACACTCTCCTCCCACTGTACACCCCAGCATGTGGCCATCTACCTCCGTGGGGCTCCGTGCGTACCTGGGCGTTACCTGCTGCTCCCAGGGAGCCCTGACGCGATGGTACGTCCTCATTCAAGCGCTGGCACGCAGCCAGCTTCTGTCTTGGCAACTCCAGCGCGTTTACAGTTCATATTCCTGGGTTATAATTAATCTTGATTGCTAAGCAAGAATGCTTCACTGCAATCCCATACCCTGCGACGGGTCCTGTGCTCTGTAAGGTGCTGCAGAAGCCTCTTGTGCACTTCACGCTTACCTACAGGTGTCAGAAACACAGAATGGAAACCAAAACCAGCGCCCTAGTTTGGTGTCAGATTTGTGCAGCCGTGCAGTTTTCTCAGCGCTATCCATACAGCCCGTGGCTCACTTCCACCCCTGCGGCAGCTCTGCAGGTGTCCTCCTGGCACACAGCAGTGCTGGACGTCTTCCTGTTGTGTTTTACAACAGAACTCTTCTTTTCCTCTGCGTGAGTCAGAGTATCATCCTCCAGGGCAGAAATGTCTGTGCCGGGGCACGGGACATCACCTTCCTCCCAGAGACTCAAGGTTTCCACACTAACTGGAAGAATTTTAAAAACATCTTAATGTGTTCAGGCTCGCCCAGGACTAATAAAAGCCAACAAGAATCCCCAAACCAAGAAGAAAACAACATTTTGTCACTGTTGGCACACAGACCAGAACTGGACAATATCCTGTTGTTCTTCCTCTCTATTTTTCACCATAGCAGCAGTATCATCGAGGAGAGAGAGACAAAGGGCCAGGGGAATGGCTAGCACGCGCAGACACAGATGTTGAATGCGATGGGCAGGATGCACAGCCATTCTGGAGTCCGTAGCCTTAAAGCACCTCAGAGCTTCATGAATGTTTAGATGCACTTTACTGAGTGTAACATTCGATTTGTTCTATCACTGCTGTGTATTAAAAAGTATTCAAAATATTCTTGTATTTTACTTACAAAATATCAGTTCTCTATGAAGTGGAAAATGTTTGCCTGAATCAAAAGAATTCTCCCTTTCTATAGACATGAGAGATGCACAGTTATCTTGATAAATAACATCCACCAAACCTATCTATTCTTCACAACTGGCCTTTAGACTCAGGGTCTGATCATGACAAATCTGTGACTCTGAGCTATTAGTGAAAGACACTGAGCGTAAAGTTAACACTGAGTGTAAAGTTATCACACATCAGATGCAGGCCACCATCACCCTGCCTCAACCAAGTTGTTAAATTGTGATAACTTCTGAGTCCAGTTATTGTTATTTTCATTCCAGCTCTGGCAGTATTAAAGTGAGGTGAGAGAAGCATATTTCAACCTAATTGCCTTTCTAAAAATCACTGTGCTGCTAATTTGTTCATTATCCTTACTTTGCTCATTTGATATTTACATCATGTTAAAGGCCTGAAACAGTTTTATGTTTACATACCTGAATGGCAAGGTATGGTAAAAAACAGTGGGACTGGTATTTCTGGACCAAAAATTATTTTTGAGCATGAAACTTGAAGAGTGCATCTTGCTTGGTGAAAGGTGAAGAGTAAAAAAAAATAAATTACCAAGACGTTGGAAGAACCTCGGAGACAAACAGCTGAAATCCTGCTGTAGAGTGTTCTTAACTGCTTGGAAACAGCATCCTGATTTTATTAATATATGTAGAGATTACAAATCTAGTTTGAGATGTACTCCTCAAACTACATAATAACACTATTATCTAGTCTGATTATATATTGGCCTTCTGCCATCCTGAAGCTTTATAGAAATCTGAGAATAGGGTTTTACCTGAGACCTCCATTAACCTAAGTGTGTTGGTATTGTTAATCAAAGGAATTTGGGTGTAGTCTCTGAGATTTAAAGCTTCTCCATTTAAAAGCTAAATTGAAACACAGAATAAAAAAAAAAACAAAAACCAAAACAACACCCAGATCCTCTATTGCAAAACAGAAATGAGCTTAGTCACAAAATGAAAAAAAACATTTTTAACTGTCTATCCCCCCTCGAAAAAAGAAGAAAAGCTACGAGACCAAATTATGTGTTCTGTTTGGAAGTCAAAAATAACTGCAAGAAAAATCAACTGAGATTTGCCTGGAGTCTTACCAGTAGAAAATTAGTAAATCTCACACAAAGATGAGAAGCAAGCTGAATGGTTGGCAACACACCAACCACTGGTACTGTAAACATGGTGAACTGAGTTAGTAGCTTGTCAATTATGGGATTTAATGTTACTATGAATAAATTCCGATTTTTTTTAAAAAAAAGGCTGTGGCTATAAATTTTATTTCTTCATAGAAGGGAAAAAAGTCTTAAGAAGAAGAGGTAAAGTCCCTTGGGCAAAGCCGAGTTCCAGCCCCAGAGTTTTCTGCAGTTTGCAGGAGTCCAAGCTCTGGCAGCCGCAGTCAAGGGAAAAACGCAACTGCCAAGGAAACTCCAGTGTGCGCTCCTCCAGCTACGGGAGTGGGGAACTGCCCTTCTGTTGGGACCTGCGGGTTACAGGAGACAAACCCTCCACGCTAGATTCCCAGTCAAATTCCTACGTGCCTATTACAACTCCCTAACGTCACGGCCTAAGGACAGACTTTGACCTTGACAGCAGAGGATGCCTGCGCGGCTGCTGGCGCCTTTTCCTCTGGAAAACTGCAGGGGTCACCCTGCCGCAGCGCAAACCCCGGGGCTCCCGCCCCTCCTCCCACTGCCAGCGGCCCTGCTTCGCTGAGCCACGCCACGGCGGCCCGCGGCGCCCGGACGGCCCGTCCCGGTGCCTGTCCCCGCTCTGCCGTGGGCCGTGCGGCAGCTGTGGGCCGCAGCAGACGGGCGGCGTTCGGCGGGGCGAGGCGCTGGGTGCGAGCGCAGCTCCCCACTACTGAAAACCGGGCGGGAATCGGGAGCGGGGCGCCGAGAGCCCCCGAAGCCGTTCGGAAGGGGGTACGAACGGCTCCGCGGAGTAAACAGCTCCCTCAGCGTAGCGAGGCGAAGAGCAGGGCCCGGCGGGGACCGCCCGCCCCCAGGCGCCACACCCCGCCCCAGGCGGTCGTTGCCGCCGGGGCCGCTGATAACGGTCCCTGGGCGGAGGCGCGCAGGGCAGCGCAGCCGGAAGCGCCGGCAGCAGAACGGACACCTGCTCCGCCCTCACGGCACGGGGCTCGGCCTCGTTCTCTTCAGAGTGCGACCCCTCGCTACCACCGCGAAGGAGACCAGCGGCGCCGGGGCCGAGCGCCCAGGGCTCCCGCGGCGCCCGGTCTCGCAGGGCCTGCAGAGAGCGCGCGAGCCCCGACGCCGCGCACCCACACGGCGCTTCCGCCACCAGACCGCCCTGCGGCGCGCCACGCTCCTACTATTGGCGCAGCTGCCCGCCCCCAGCGCAACAGCCAATGAGCGCCGCCGAGCGGCCGCGCTGTAACCCTATCGGGCGTGAGTGAACGCGCCCTACCCAATCGCCGCGAGGCGTCCGCGTCGCGCGCTCTCCATTGGCTGCGGCGGCGGCGGCAGCCTCCCAATGGGCGCGCAGGAGCCTGAGGGGAAGCCCCATGCAGCGGGTACCAGCCTCCCTTTGCGGAGCGCTCTGGTGCAGCGCGGACCAGCTCTGCAGCTGCTCCCTCCTCCTCCGGCCATGGCGTTGCCCGGCAGTTGACGTTGGGTTTCTCCCCTTTCTACCTTCTCCTCTTTCTCCAGCCCCTTTCTTCCTCCCTTCCCCGGGTCCCGGTTCAGGCACGTAGGCGGCCAGTACCGGAGACACCGGGTCCCCAGCGCCCCCTCCCCCCCCCCCCCCCTCCTCTCCGGAACAGGCTGTAGGAGTCGGGCCGGGCGGCTGCCGGACGCACCATGAACATCATCATCGGCATCGGCGGGTGAGAGCCGCGGGCGCGCCGGCGGGAAGCGGCTCGGGGCGGAGGGGCCCCCGCCGCGGCGCTGGGCCCGGCCGAGGCGCGGCCCGGGCACACTTCCCCCCCGCCCCGGCCCTCCTCGTGCCGCCGCCGCAGTGGCGCGAGCGCGGGGGACGGGGGGCGGGGAGGCGGCGGCAGCGCGCGCGCACGTGGCCCGCGGCGCTTCCCGACGGCCGGGCGCTCTCGCCGCAGGGTCACCAACGGCGGCAAGACCACCCTCACCCGCCGGCTGATGCAGGCCCTGCCCAACTGCAGCGTCGTGCACCAGGATGACTTCTTCAAGGTGAGGCGGGCGCCCGCCGGCCCGGCCGCCCTCTGCAGGCCGGGGGAAGGCGAGGGGTGACCGCCGCGTGCTTCCGCCCTCTCCTCTGGGCGCCCTGCCCGGCTCCCCGTGGTTCCCCATACCCTCTGGGCGACTCCTCTGCAGTGCCTGGCTGAGTTGGCTGTGCGGCTGGTGCATAAGCCTGCGCTGTGATACGTCCCGATGACTTTCCATTTTCTTGGACTGGTAGACGGTGTGTTTGTGTTGGTGGGAAGATAGAGGAGAGGGCTACTTTATTTTAGCCTCGTTACTACTGCTTTTTATCTGCATGCAAAGAAACCTGGTGGAGGGTTAAGACTCCTCTTTGTAGCTTTAGGGTTCAGATCTTCAATCTCACTTCGAAACGGGTCTCAAGCTTCCCAGTAGCTGTCCTGACCAAGCAGTTTTTTTCTTATCACTGTTTCAGCCCCAAGATGAAATAGAAGTTGAAGATGGGTTTAAACAGTATGACGGTAAGACTTTGCTACAGTGTTATCAAAGTGTAACTCAAAACCCGAGTATTTTGATCTTTTATGTGCACTGTTTTGTACTGACTATTACTAGATGGTGCTTAATTACTGCTTAATGATAGTTGTCTGTTTTGTCTTAGTGATTAGTGCATTAGATATGGAAGCTATGATGAGTACCATAAACGCTTGGATAAAAGACCCAGTCAAGTTTGAACGTTCTCATGGGATCAACAATACATTGGGTGCCCAGATCTTACAAGATAAGGAGGGAGGAGATGAAACAATCCACATTCTTATTGTTGAAGGCTTTCTACTTTACACCTACAGGTAATCAAATGTGCCTTCATATATTTTGATTTTTACCTGATTTTATATGACAGGCAAGCCTCCAAGGGAATAAAAAGACCTGTTCTAAACCAAGAGTTAGCAGCTGGTATTGACTGCTGCTCAGTTTAGGTGTCACAAGTCTGAAGATAGCTGTAGATATAGGAAATAGATGTAGTATTACCTTTCCATTTCTTGCTACTATTCAAACAGTCTAGCTGTAACCAAACATGTATCTCTTTTCAGGCCACTGATTGACGTATTCCACCATCGGTACTTTCTTTCCATTCCATATGAAGAGTGTAAAAGGAGAAGAAGGTAAGTTTATCTTTCCAAGTTCCTTGCTAGCCGAATAACATCTTACTCTGTTCAAGGCGTTCTTTCTCTAAAGCTTTTAGATAAGAAAGGACAAACGCTAATGTAGCTGCTGTGTTAGAAGACTGTAGGTTCCTTCACCAAACCAACCCTAAAGCTTCCTACCAAGCTATTGTGTGTGTGAGACTGATGCTCAGTTTCTGCACAGATCTTTCCGTAGGCTTTCTCCCTTTCTGGTTTTCCAATGATACAGTTCCCAGGTCTCAAACTATTCTGGGGTTTTACATTTGGCTGTACTGTCTACATACACTGTTCTTAATGCAAATGAAACATGTTAAACTTGAGGTTATGTTTCAGAGGAATAAGCAGACAGCTATTTTACCCAAACTTCTGCTAAAATTTTAAGAGAAGGTTATTCATCAATGTTAAGATCAGCCTGTCTTAGGAATCCTTTTTTTGCATCTTGAACACTCTGGACCTGCACATCAAATTCCTGTGTTTTTGGGTATCTTTATGGTTGCAGCTTATGCTAAATACTGACTTATGATAAGCTCCGAAATGACTTTGGAGGCAACAGGCTCAGGCTAGAGCCTGTCTAGAGAAACTGAATGAACTCTCCCTTTCCCTGAACTGTAATTAGACTACTCTTGAATAACAATGTCTTAATTTATAGTTCGAGGAATTACACTGTACCTGATCCACCTGGATTGTTTGATGGCCATGTTTGGCCTATGTATGTAAAGCACAGGAAGATAATGGAAGATCTGGGAGTTGATGTGGGTAAGTCTTTAATGACAAAAGCACTTCTGAAAGATTGCTTCATGAGAGTGCTTTTCAAACCTGGGATATACATCCTGGTTTAGATGCATGAGAGGAGTTTAAGCAGGTGGTTGGAGTCTATTTCGCTGATACCAGTCAAGTGCATGCTCTTTAAATTAGGATCTGGCAGGCTTACAGAAACATTCAATTATAGCTCTCTTATTTTACTTTCTAACTTTAAGTGCACTTGAATGGAACAAAATCAAAGGAGGAACTGTTTAATGATGTGTATGGACAGATCCAGAATAAGATTGAAGAATTACTTAACATGCAGGTACATGTTCATGCTTACAACTGCAACTCAGTGGCAACCCTTTTAAGGGCTATGTTGAAAAACCATGAAGCTATAAATTGAAATATGTTCATGTATCTCTTTCTGTTCAGAAATAAGCTGCTGATGATTCTTGTGAGCGAAGATGATTCCTGTTTGCTCTGTGCTGCCTACCTGAGTGCCACTAAAGTTCCAGCTTCTGTGAAGACTCTCAACTCTTAAATCCGCCTTTGTTCAATCTTCCCTTGAAACTTGAGTTATATATGGTCATAATTAAAAAGCACTTCCCCCTTGTCTGTTGTCTTAATTTGTACTACAGCCTAGTACATGGCCTTAGATGATACCTCTGTCTTCTCCCAGTCTCCAGTCTACTGGGAATTCTTTTCACTAGGTTCTTAACATGTGAGAGTAAAACATAGTGGGGACCGATGGGAAGTGGCACAACTGTCCTAGGAGAGTGTGTGTATACATACATATACTGCTTGGAGTTCTTTCCTTTCAATAACCTGCATTAATCACTATAATCCATCTAATTAGGCAGCAAGTATGCTTCTTGATGAAGAAATGAGGGATTTTGCTCTTCAAAAATGAGAGAACAGTAAGAGATTTTCAGGCCATTTTACTAGCATTGAATTACTCTGTTAAATCCAGTGCACACAGTGATCTCAGATGCAGACAATTCAGTTTAGAGTCAGAAAATTTTACATACACAACAGTGATAAATTATTGATTGCTCTACAAGATTTCAGTAGTGTTCTGTAGCTTAAGGCAAGTTCAAACTCCTGTGTGTGTACAGAAGTAGTTTTAAGGCCTTGGTTTACATAGAAAAGCAGTGAAAAAGCAGATGAAGGCTTAATCCTTAGTAGGGGGAAAAGCTTGATTTAAAAAAAAAAAAATATCAGTCTACTAGGTGGTCCAAGAGGGAAGATATGTATTGATCCGTTGCATGGCCAGTCCTCCTTCAAAAGGGTTTGACCAACACTGACACCCAGCAGTTACTTCAAACCCAGATGCATTAGCTTCCTGACAGGAGCTGGTCCTCCCCAGTATCCTCTAGAGACAGAGAAAGTTTCATCAAGGTTTATGTATGTACTATCGAAGTTGGGTTTGGTCCCATAAGATACCATACTTGCTAAGAGATGAGAATTTCTACTGGAGAATCATCTCAGTTTCACTGAGATTTTCAATTGGGCAAGAGGTGCCCTTCTGTGCAATTCAACCCTATTCTGCTTGAACACACCCTTGTTACTAGCAAAATGCCCAGAATCCTCAGGAAGGTGAGGTCTTAGTCATGACTAAGGATACACTTTGGTTGCTTCTATTCTAGCAAGGAACTGAGCTAGAACACGGGTTTGTACCTGGCTTTTTTCTGAATGATGGCAGCAGCTCTGCCTGCTCAGAACTGAAATACTTACTTAAGTAGTGCATTCCAATAGAGGAAAGGCATCATATCAGCTTTCATGTGGTACATGGTTACTCTCTCCTTACTCTGGTCAATGGGAAATGTCTCCAAAGGCTGAGCATTGTAGTCAAATTCTGCTAGAATCACCTTGTTGTAGCCTGTTACTAGCGGGCAGGAAGTATATCCATCATACTGCAATGAAGAATACCCCCTTTTCATTAATCTGAGCAAGTCTAAATGCTGAGGTATTACAAGCCAAATGGTTAACATTCATATTTCAAATTAAGTTACTAGGAAGTTTCTGCATTTATAGCATTAATACCAGCAAGTGTGGAAGGCTGCTAAGCTAATTATGGTTTAATAACCATGATACTAAGCCATTTTATTTCAAATGTAGATTGTAGATTTGCTTAACAACATTGCTTAAATTAGAACTAACCTAGAACAATAGGGCTTTGTGTCATTAATTGTTGGTTATTATTGTAACCAGCAGAATAGCTGACCAGTAGATCAGGATGAGAGCTGATGCTGTCTGTAACAGACAGTATATGAACAGGATCTTAAATCTAGTTGAAAGAAATTCTAGAGGATCACAGGAGTATAGATGAAGACATTCAGGTTAGTACCCCAAAGAATATTAATTCAGAAGCCATACGTAAAATGAAAGCCGAGTCTCAGAGAGAAACTTGGACATAGTTATAGGCTTAACATCTTCTGTAGTACAAACCCTTCAAGTTAACTCCTTAAAAGATCATGTTCTGTACAGGGGAGGCAAGTTTAACATTGTACAGATGTGTCACGTTTGCAAGGGTTTCCCTGGAGTAGGGATTATACTAATCAACAGTTTTACTCCAAATAAGTCACCTGCATTGGTGAAGAACCCAGATTAATCAGCCTTAAAACTTCTTTCAACTCAGAAGTCAGGGAATTAAATAACAATATTTTTAACAGCAGTATCAAGAATATGAATTATGCAACTAAAATACTATTAGTGACAGTATTTAGTCACTTAGCAGCCCAGCTGCTGATGCAAAGCCCTTCCTGCCTTCCGGTTCACATGGGTTAGCTGCTTGCAAGACTTCCTGCATAAGAACGGAGAAAACATTCAAGATGATAGCTTCTCCCTAAGACACGAGCTGTAGGTACCTTTTTAGTTGGCAACTGGTTCTTCATTACCAGGGAAATAGTTTTATCAAGCACTCCAGACTGGGCAGCTACATAAGAAAGAAAAAAAAAAAAGTGTATTAAGGCTTTGTTTCAGGCAGCAATTACTGTCATTACTAGAGCAAACACTAATAGCCAGGCATTTTGTTGGATAATTAGGCTGTAATGGAACTTACATGTCAAATCAGTTTGGAACACTTACAGTCCCAGATAAAAAAAATAAGTATTTGGAATAATGCCTTGGCTTCACTGCTTCCAACATGCTAAAGCTTAATGAAACTCAAGCTGTATGTTTTTAGCCTATGCCCATTCTCCTATGCTAAATTATACTTGCTCAGTCTTCCCACTCAGATTCTGCCACACTGAAGTTTTGTTTCATTTTGAGTGCTATAGGGGAAGTATTCTAGACCCATTTGCTGGAATAGTTGCCCATACCATTCTTCAAGTTACACCAATAACATACTGTACAGCCTTTCTTTTTTCCCACCCTTTTACTTGCCTTTTTTTTTTCCCACAGTTGTGAGACCATATGCCTAAAGTGTTTTTATATTGGACCCTGTGGCTACAAGTACGGAACGTACAATTCTTCAATAGTGACTTATCAGGTAGCTAACACATACGCATGAGCTGCTAAGATAGAGCAGAAGTTTTGTTACTGAATGATGACAGAAGGCAAGAGTAGTGCACTCATTTTATGCCATTCCGTGAACACAGAAAATAGAACTAGTTCATCTGTGGGGCATTTGGAACAAGAGAGCTGTGGGTTAATGGCATCAGCATGGCCTGTAGCTAATTTGTTGGCCCAGGAAACTTAGTTCTTTTTGAAAGCTGGAAATAATTAAGTCAAGACCCCAGGAGTAACAAACAAAAAGTTTACTGTCACTCCCACACTTTTCATTACACACACAAACACATACATGCAACTTTACCTACAGCTGCAGCAGTTTTTGATGTTGGAAGGTTGGTGCAGTCTCCGATACCAAATACATTAGGATACTTTTTATGTTGCAGAGTTTCCTTATCGACATCCACCCAGCCCATTTCATCTGAGACAGGACTGTTGATGAGTATGTCAGGTGGCCCCATTGGGGGTGTGACATGAAGCATTTCATACTAGACAGAAAGAAAAGGCACTTAACAGCTAGTTTACCAGAGCAAATCATACCTGTGTAGATATAAGGCAATAAGCACAGTGTGCAGAGGGGTTTTCTTGGTTCATTTGTTGTTTTGTTTGGGTTTTTTTTTGGTTTTGTTTTTGTTTTGTTTTTTTTAAACACAAGTAACAGAATGAAAATTTGCTCTCAAATTTGAAGTGCATCCTTTTATTAACATCAACCTTATCAGGCAACTCCATTTAGACTGGCATAACAGCAATTTGCCTTCCTCCATATACATCTGAGACATTCCCAAGTTGCACTAACAAGACATACAGGACTCCAGGCATGGTTTACAAAGTATTTCTTCTTTCTCTCCACCTTAGTTTCAAACTTTTTAATATTTGCTAAAGTTAGAGATTGTACTCTCAGGAGGAAACAGCAGTATACAACGAAGCAGACATTATGTTACTACAGTGTGGCAGTTACATTACAGTATACAAGGAAAAATAGGACCAAACTAGAGGTCTGCAAGCTCCTGACCTGATGAACTTCAGTCACTCCGGGTTTGTCCAAGTTTTCAAACACAGCTTCCTGCTTGTCTGCTCGAACTTCTACAAGGTTGCGCTTATAGTTAACAGCAATATTCCTCTCCTTTATTATTTCAAGCAATGCATCAGCATACTTCTTAACACCAAAAATGACCCCAAGTGAAGTGTTGAACATGATGTTTGCTTTGGAACGTTTTCCTGTCTGCACAGAGAGATCAAATTAGCCTTTTCTATTAAGAAACTGTGACGAGCTAGCAGAGACAAAGGAACTATGCTGCACTACTGAAGAGCTGATAGAACTATTAATGCAGTTCAATTATTACTGAAGTATTAACATTAGAACTCTCGAGACACAGCTATTTCACACCATGTTAGAGGCTACCCAAGATAATCTTTGCCCTTTCTGAGCAAGGTACTGAAGACACCCCACACAAATTGCTAGTGAGAAGAGTTGGCTTCAGTTCACGGAGGAAATACTATATGCAGGTTAAGCATTTGTAGCAGCTTAGCATTACATAGCTTTCTGAAACCTTCAGTTCTATGCATTAATCAGATACTTGGACAGTAGATAGCTCATGAAACTTAAAACACATACAAAGCCTGACACTTCCGCTTGAAGTTGTCTTTTGTTTCCTCTGACCTTGCTTTAACAGCCTGGCTAAGACTCCTCCTGACGCCGAGACAGTGTGCCACAAGGAGCAAGCATAGCCACTTTTCAGACTGGCAGAAAGACAAATGGCAACAGGTATTAAGTACTTAAAGTAACAAGAACTACTTAATTGCAGCCAGTGTTATTTTAGTGCACCACCTGAAGTTACAAATTAGGCTCAGAACAGTTGTATCTGTAGCTCACCAGAAGCAAGGTAAGCAGTTCTTTCCTTATGGATTCTGAATTCTACAAGTTTCTCCAGTATTAAATATATGCTAAATATTCAGGTATGATTCAGTTAGCTTCATTTATTATACATTAATAATAGAAAAAGCAACTCAGTCACTTCAATTTAATAATCCTGACTCACATTCCTCTCATGTGGTTTTTATTTGCTTTAAAGATACCATGAACCCCTTCGAACAAGCCTTCCTTCCAACTATGGGAACAAGCACTGGCAGAGAGAGTAAAGTACTTACTTTCCTCCAGTAGGCCTCTGATAAATACATGATCTTCTGAGGAGCCCCTGCACACTTCACTGGAGTATTTGGAAAAGTGAAGATAGCATTTCCTTCCTTGAAGTCTTGTAAAGCTTTCCATGTTTTCTCTACCGTATGAACTGAATAATTGGAACCTATTTTAGGGTGATGAAAACCTTCAGGCAAGCCTTTGATCTACGAAAATTAAATTAATGTTTAAAGTACAGATGGCAAAAATTTTGTCATCATTGTCAGGTATTAAATAAAGACTCCAGAAATAGCTATTTAAGAAGCCTCTAGCAAAAAGAAAGCCCATACATACTTGCTATTTGGCATTTTTGAAAATAAGCCTAGCAATCAAACAGGTATTTCCATTAGAATTTAATAGATGATTTAGTAGATGTAACATTTACTGAAATGGCTCTGGTGCAACATCTGTAGTGTTAAGTGTTCAGCACAGACCCAGACCCAAGTTTTTGTAGACTAGTGCATGAAATTCAGAATAAGAATATATAAAGTCACTGCCACATCATTGTAAGTAAAAATTATGTGGAAAAAAAAAAAAGGCATTATGAAACCTTATAAGCTCAGTGAAACTTTTCAGTAGTCAGTTGCAGATACCTGTATTTCCTAGGGTTATTTTGTTTTAACTCAACTGTCTCAAATAATTATTTCCCTACTATTTCTACTATGCCTGAGCATCTGCTTGTGAGAAAGGGAGTTGTCCCCATTTCAAAAAAATGGATTGCAGAAATTCTGTGAGAAAACAAAGTCATGTTAGATGCACTGCAATGTGTTTGGGACGTTAAAGTCCACACCAGAAAGCATGCTATTGGTGAAGACAAGAGAAACCATCCCTCTTTTTAAACTGGCCACTTTTGTTTTAAAGCCATATAAATCTGTTACTATGAATTTTGTTCACTACAGAGTAATAGCGATTAACTGTGCTACATGGCTTCTACTACTGAATACCGAATTTAGTTTCATCAGGTTGTACTGAAGAGATATATACAAAGACTGAGAGGGTCACTGAACACAATGCAATTTGTCATTCCACTGACCTAACCACCAGAATTTATCTGGTGTGACTATAGTTAACTAAGACTAGCTCTTACTTTATGTATGCCTTGGCCGCTTTTCAAAGAGATACTCAAATAGATTATCAGGTACTACATCATATTCAGGTCAGGTTAAAACCACTGGAGTCAAATCGCTCAAACATCCTGCCTTTGTGTTTTCCTCCTCCTACATATCACTATGGTCATTCTTGCGCCATACGATGGTATTAACATTTTCCTCCGAGTGCCACTGTATAACGTACAGGAAACCTAACAGATGGGAAGGGCCCCAGGGCGTGTTTAAACACGAGCATGGTAACTCAGCTGGTCCCTTTTGAAGTGCATCCTTTAAGAGAGGTGAGTGTGGGTCAAATGAATTCTGCAGGACAGATTTTATTGACTGCTGTGTTCCTCACTTCTGTTTACATTAGAGATGCTTCAGACTACAGTCAGCATACCTTATTATCTCATTATTACAGACTGCCTTTAAGTTTTACATTTAACTTGCTGCCCCATCTGCTGATATTGCCCTAGAGATGCAAGAAAGCTGTCTTAAAAGACCTTCCCAAGGGTAATTTGGGTTATTACACAGAGATCTGTGAAAGGAGTAAAGTCATTAGGCTGTCTTCTGGCTCTTTAATTCGTATTAGCATTCAATATCTTGCAGTAAAAAAAGTGTACTGAAAAGCCATCTACTTTAGTGAATAATAAGGGTACATGATGCCATTAAAACTAGTAAAATCACGATTACTGTAAAACAAATACCTTTTCGTAATGCAGACTAATCCCAAGGGCAATTATCAGATACTTGTAAGATACCTGTTGTGTAAGGGGGGGAAAAAAAATATTTTAAACAAAACCCAAAACATTACCTCAAAGCAAATTTAAGTTATCTGACAGCAACAGGTCATAAGGGAAGGAGATATAGGGAGCATTAGTAATGTAAATGTTAAGCTCTAAGAATAATTTATAGTTAAAATGCTAACTGCATTATGAGTTATACACACAGTCTCTGCTATACACAAAACCAAGTGTTTGGAGCAAAATATTCTCTCTTTTGTGTTCAGTTCACTATAAACAGAGAAAAGACTTACGATAACAGTATTTTAAGTTGATGTTATTCTAACCTAGTTTTCTATGACAATTTTTATGAGAAACAGATTTTAGGATCAAGTACTTCTCATAAGACTAAGTGGAATTTCCTGGCCTCCTAGATGCTGGAGGAAGGTCTGTCTTGCTCGATAGGCAGTTCCAAGGGGATCTGCAGGAGGTGGACAGACAGCTCATGACATAGAATAAGAGACCATCTTTTTTTTTTTTTTTTTTTTTTTTTTTTTTTTTTACATTATTACCTTGATATCATTCTCCAGCCAGACGCAGTTCTTGTCTGGATCCAATGCTGTAACTCGAGATTTGATCCACTCGACACCTTTAGGCATTACGCTTCCTGTTGGACGTGCAGAAGTTGCCAGCTGCTTTGCACCACCGCCAACCAGGGTCCACAGTGGCTGATAGTAATGAGTCTGAAAGAAATGTTCAAATGGACATTTAAGAACTGTTTAAAGGGACTTTAAGATGAAGGCACATACTCCAAATAGGAAGCAATGGGCTCTTAACATTGTATTTTTTTAACAAAAGAAGCTCTAAAAATAACCAAGAATGTTGTATGACAAAGCTGGAGGGATGCATGCATCTCTATCATGGAGCCACAAATTTAATGCAAAGCCTTCTAAAAGATGGCTAGTTGGCTTCCCCTCCACAGTTAAAAACCTGTGGGGTTGGAGAGGGATGAGAATCAGAGCAATCTGGTCACACACGTAAAACACTTATTCTTTTCGATGCTTTGCAGCCGAGGAAGACTTACCTTACTTGGCTCAACAACAGCCACATTTCCTGCCCCCACTTTCCTCTTCATCCGAGCACTCATGGCAATTCCACCAGTGCCTCCACCCAACACAAGTACTTCATAATAATCCTTGGCAGCACACCTGGCTGCTGTATGCAAGCCAAAGGAGCTCATCTTCTGCATCTCTGGTTTCAGCAGCCATACACCAGGACGGAGGCAGGAACGGGAGGACACTACTCCAATTGCTGACATCCTTCAGTAAGCGGGAAGCTACAAGATAAGGAAAGGCATCAGTAACAATTACAGACGGTAGAATTTATATTTATTTATATGTCCGGATGAGTCTTCAAGGCAAGAATTATAATACTAAACCTTTGTTGCAGCTAAAACACTAATTTGTAAATGGATTGTAATCAATTTGGGAAAGAAAAAAGAAAAGCAAAGGTCAATCATGGCCTCTGCCAGGAAACTGAAATTTCATACAGGCAAATGAATTCTAACAAAGCATAAGAACATTTTCTGGTTATCACAGCAGGAAAGTGTATCTGATCCTATAGCACAGGCAATGCATATGCTGTAGCTCCAGCTGTAATATTACAATCCTGAAGAAAAGAGTGATGCAAAAAGGAACAAGAATTTGCTAGGTGTTGTAGATCACTGAAATATTGAACAAGGTAGTTCTGTGAACACACTGAGTGCCATTCCACTAACTGTAATGTGTCAGCCAAACACATCATTACTTTTGCATTTTAATGTCAGGATGTACCAGCATATGCACATGTCAGACATACCCCTTGTGGCTGCCTCCCAGGGGAGCAAACATGCCAAGTTCTGTGGTGTTTTGAGCAAGGGCATGAGTCTTAGTCTGTCCTTGCAGGAGAAGTAGTGAGCCCTAAGCTTGATAGGAAAACAAAGTTCAATGAAACAAGAGTTTTCATCTTCCTAGGTCTGGGATCTTTGAGTATACCCAAAATATTTAGTTCTCTATCCATGGTCACCTCTTAGCTTTTACGTCAGCGAAGTAGCTGGAAACAAAGATCAGGAGCCCATACTTACCCTTGCTACAGCTGCACCCTGTCACCTGACAAGTGAGAGCCAGAACCCTATCTTGACAACTGTAGCACTGGATATGCAATTGCATTATCTAGAAGACACTCAAGGTTAACCTACAGGTTTCCCTCCCTCTGCAAGAGTGAACAAGAGCTTTTCCTGTTCTAAATCTGTTGTTTGCACACGTTGAATATCAGTTTTTAGCTTTTCAGTGATAAAACAGGTATAAACTCATTTTAATTCAGTTCCTTATTGCCACACTGCCAATGAAGTATGAGTAAGCATTATAACCTGAAAAGCAACTTATGAGAAGACTTTCCTGTGTGCTATACCTGCTCCCCTTTGTTTAATTCCTTGAGTCATCAGGCAAGAATTCCAGCTTTTTCACTTAAAAAGGGTAGAACTCATTTATGGTACTTACAGAGAGGAGTTTGAAAACTAAACCAGAAACCCCAAATATTTTAAAGAAAATCTTCTAAGGTCAGCTTCAAAAATTCTCCACTATGCTAGATGTGGTTCAGCAGTTTATTCTGCACCTTCATGTGCGATCTTAACATCCCTCGTCTCCGTGTACCCCAAATTGTCTGAGAAGTCCCATTATTAACCCCTATAGCATAGTTCATTTGTGAGAGAGAGGGAAAATCTCAGAAGCGTCCTCTGTAAAACCACTTTTAATCATTTTGTTTTACAGGAAGTTTCCAAGATGCAGACATATTCTTCCCCTCCCCCTCCCCATGCAAAATAAAAAAAACAATTCTAGAATTTAGTTTCACTTTAGAAGGCTGTTTACATCTATCTAGTGCAAGCAGTTATTTAAAGATGTGGACAGACGGCTCAAGCAAGGGAAGGAAGTCGTTCTAGCCCTAGAAATAGAAGTTACCTGATGGAAATGTGTTCTGCTTTCTCCAAGTCAGAGAGAGATGAATTGTGAAGAGTAAAGTTTTGCAGCTTCCGTTTGCAACACAGTTTTAAGAGGGACATCCTGTTTCCGGAAGCTCACGAACGCAGGATTTTGCTTTGTGTTTTATTAAACACACAGAACAAGCACAGTGGCCTGCTGGTTAACAACACACAGCATGTCCAGACCAAGAGAACAAGACTTCATTTTTGTAATGCTAACTAAGGAATAGTTACCCTCTCTGACCAAACAGGTTTTGAAGTAAGCATGCTTATAAGCACACACAAGACGTACCTTAACTAACAGCAGTCTAATTGATGAGAATGCAGTATTATGTTGCTTCTCGGTTGTTTCAGAGTATACAGAAATAAACAATCTGAAGTATCATTTGTAGACAGCTGTTTTAAAAAGAACAGCAAAATCCTTCTTATTAAACTCCCAACTTAGCAGCTGTATGATCAAGTTGGTCAACAACACATCAACCCTCTACTCTGGACACTGGAGATAAAGGAACAGAGAAATTACAGAAGAAAAATGAAGGTAAAGGGGAAAATTCGTAGGTAGCCTACTGAACTGAGCTGAAATTTTAACACACAGCACACATCCATCATCCTTTAAACTATGCACAATAAAACATAACAGTTGATATTACCCTTATATAGCATGAAATCACATTCCTAATTAAGATCTGTACACAAGTCTTAGAGCACTGCCTAGAAAGATAAAGCCTACAACACACTTCTCCACCTTAGTGAGGGCTCCGCTTAGCCCAAGACAGTTCTGCTGTTTAAAACTAGTTCTGTCATTAGGAGAGGTGGTCTTACTGAGCTAGTTTATGAAACAATCTATTGCAAGGAGTTAGAAGAACTGTTAGGGAAGTCTAACTAGCAAGAGTAAACATCATTGCAACTATCCTCTAAACAGTTAGCCACAGATTAACAGTTTAAATATTCCACCCACGCAGAAATACTCAGCAGCTCCCGCATGCTGCTGCAGGCAGCAGTTTTTCACCCCATTGCAAAGCCTGCGTGCCTTATGTATCAAGCTCTCAATAGGGAAACTGTTACCAGCCTGGGAGCCAGCCACCCAGCGTGTCATGGCACACAGGTCTTCTTGCCATTGCGGTTCTCGCCCAAGTTGGACATCCCAAGGCATGAGGGGAGGCAAACACAGTGCTGGCAGGCGCTACCTTTCAGTAAATCCGGCTCCACACCCAAGGTGAGGTGCTGCACAATACAGCACCTGCTGCTACTGGGGACGCAACAGTTCTGAACAGCAATGGCTGTGGGTGCCGCAAAGGACGCGCGAGGCCCCTGCTGCACCCCGCTTCTCCTCACCCATCCCTGAGACCAGAGATACCCGGTCCTGCAAGAAGCCCGAAAGGAGGGGTGCTTTCTCGGCCGCGCTCAGCGAGGCCGCTGCTGTCGGTGCAAAGCCCGAGGCCCGCAGGCTGTCCCGCCGGGCACGGCCGGGCCAGGCCCTCCCACGCCGGGGCCGCCTCCCTCCTCAGCCCGCTCGCCAGGGCGAACCCGGGACCTCCGCTCCCTCACACTACGGCCGGCCCCTGCTGCCCCGCGGCCCCGGGACCTCCGCTCCCTCACACCACGGCCGGCCCCTGCTGCCCCTCGGCCCCTTGAACCCGGGACCTCCGCTCCCTCACACCACGGCCGGCCCCTGCTGCCCCTCGGCCCCTTGAACCCGGGACCTTCCCTCCCTCACAGCACGGCCGCTCCCCTCGGCACCGCGAACCCGGGACCTCCGCTCCCTCACACCACGGCCGGCCCCCTCGGCCCGGAAACCTGTCCTCCCTCACGGCAGGGCTGACCGCCTCGGCCCCGCTCGCCAGGGCGGGTCCGCCGTCCTCCCCGCTCACGGCCGGCCCCTCACGGCGGCCCCCGCGGCAGCGATGCCCCACACTTGCCTGCCTGTTGCGCCGGCAGCCGAGCGCTGAGGGGAAGGGCGGGAGGAAGGACCGCGCCGCCGCCCCATGCGCGATAAGCGCCGGGCCCTGCCAGCGGGCGGGACGGGGCGGAGCTCGGCGGCGCCAGGTGCTGCCCGTCCGACGGGCAAAGGCCGGGGTCCGGCCGGGAGGGCAGGCCGGCCGGCCCGGGCGCTGCGTGCGCAGCAGCCGGTGGTCGTGAAGGCTGTTGGCGCGGCGCCTCCGCGAGGGGCTGTGCCCGCCGCGCAGGCAGTGCTGGCAACTTTCAGGCGTCTGATCTCACTTAAGGGTCCAAAGCCTCTTACCGGGGCTACTAGCTGAAAGCTGAACAGGTGCCAGCATCACAGCAGCTTTGTCTGCGGGTTTGTGTGAATCTTTTTTTTTTTTCCTACGTGTCCTTCCATCTTCAAACCAACTGCTCTTCCAGTTTGCCGTCTCAAAAATCAGACTTAAGCCTGGAATCCCACCACGTTAGAAAAATACATGAATTATTAAGAAACAAAAATAAGTCAAATGAATAGAGTCCTAAGCTGAAATCAGGGCGTAACTCACCTGGATGCATGGAGAAAGAGGATCCTTTCAGCTGAAGTACAAGCAGAGAGCGGGGCCGCCAGTCTCCTGTTCCTATTCAGCTAACTGCAGCCCGCTGCTGAGCCAAGCTTTAAAATGTTTTTCCCTAAAACTTTATAGGGCCTGTGATTTATGGCATGGTGACAGCATGAAGTAATAACAGCTGTTAATCCACTAAGTCATGTTTGTCAAGCCAAAAAAAGTCACGCAAAGATTAGTGCCAAGAGTAACATACACAGACAAAATTACTTTTGCCAACTCACGTGCATCAAGCAACCAATAGATCCAAACCATGTGTCAGGCCATTTCCTTCTCAGGCTCAACCTTCCCCTCTTGGCACAAAGTTTCTGCACAGGTAAAACTGCTCAGCTGATACACAGCCAATTGTGGAAAGCTACCAAGAACGGGGGAAAGGTGCTGAGGAGTTAAATGGGAAGATACTACAAGGCTGTTCCGCTGTCTGCGTGCAATCGAGAAGCAGAAGGGAATGAGACATTCTGCAGGGTGCCAATCTGAAAAGCAGTACCTGTGTCAGTGCCCTGGCACATCCAGGCACACACACTGCAATCACACCCTGCGCTTCTGAACAAGAACAGTGTCTCTGTCCCAGGCGCACCGTCGCCATGCATTCAGCACAAGTGCACTGCCACTCCTCACCGTCAGCCAGTGGCAAGCTGGTTAATACTCTTAGCTTGCTTGTGCCACTTGTTTTATGCTTTCTGTTACTTTGAGCTTCTATTTGTAGAAAGAAGTGTCAGTTGCTTTTCTCAACTTACGGCTGAAGGCCAATAATCATAAAGTCAAGCCTGACAATTTACCTCTGTTCTCATAGACGTTCCCTGCCAGGTACAGAGGTTGTTGGAGATGAGGCCATAAGCACTTAACATCGAAATTAGAACAACTTGTTTTGCCTGCTTGTGAAAACCCACGCTATCACTCTCAGTCAGTGGCTGTTCTCACAAAAATACACAAAGTAAGTCCAAGAAGCAGGTTTAGTCAAAAGATATCATTAATTTTGACAAGATAAAGTTACTATTTCAGAAGAATGTCTCAGTATTTAGTAGTTCCAGACATGTACGTGAGGTTTCTGTAATGCCTTCTACAGCTGTGTAGAACCAGCTACACCAGACTAAAATGTGTAAACATACTAAAAGTAAGAAAGCCCAAAGTTAAGAGGCCTCTGAAACAAACAATTTTTTTTCCTGTTGCTTGCATAAGACTTGGCACATCTAATACTAGTTCCACGGAAGTTCTAAACCCAGCTGCGTACTCAACTGGCACCAGCCTACAAGTCCCACCTAGATCCACTTAGCATAGGTCACTCACTGCAGGCTGATCTAAACCAGAATCACAACCGCTACAGGAGCTGTAACCTAGTGACCGCTGATACTTCGATAGCTGAACTTTGCCAGGTTACCTGTAAGCAGCAACCCTAAACCTTCATCTAGTGGTCTTTTTCTATAGACAGAAAAACAGCAGAACAATTAAATTTGAATAAAAAACCCAAACCACTTACTAGATCAATAATAAATAAATGAGCTCTGATGACAGTGGATTCTCATGTAGAGGCAAAGGCTCATTTTTCAAAGCTGCTGAACACCTTCACTTTCATGGATTTTACTGGACAGAAAAAGTACAGGGAGAAGACACAATCAGTATCTTTAAAAATATGACACAGAAATTAGACATCTTTGTTAACACATCAATACAAGTGACTTCTCTAAAGAGAAAAAACCCCATGGTTTACAGTCATATCTTTTAGAACACACAAACTCCCCATTTTTCCAATTTCTAAGAGCTTCCCGACTTCCTCTTCCCAGCTGCCCTGATATAGGCAGAGTACAGCCTTTTTTCACATTTTTTTTGTTGTTAAGAGGTTGATCCTCATCTGTCCATGAGAAAAGAAAGTGGTTTTGGTTTTTGTTTTAAACATATTTTTAGGATTGTCACTTTAAAGTATCTTCTTTATGCTCCCATGCATATTTCTCCACAGACTTCTTACAGAGATGGCTTGCAATTTTAATTACTTAAATGAATACCTTAACTTAGAAATGGAACACATAAACCAAACATGAAGAAACTACTCACCTGTAGCAGAGAGCCCTCCCACAGCTGCAGGGAGTGCTGCCTAACCCTCCCACAACTGCAAAGTCCAAGCAGGATGAGAGGGTGGAAGCTGCTGTGTGGGGGCTGGGCACACACTGCCTGGTTGCACACCTCCTCAGGGCCACTGGCACTCCAGGGTGGCAGCAGGAGCGATGGGCAACTCTCCCAGCTCACCAGGCAACTGGGCTTTCCTCGGAAGCCCGGGGCATGTGCCTCCTGGCCTGTTAATTATACTGACCCCTCCACAGGACAACATCTACATGTCTGTCTAGGCTTAGGCTGCGAGTTCTCCAGGATGGGGATTATTCTTCCGTGGAAAGTGCCTGCCTGATAGCGAGCACAACCTCAAATGAATTCTAGTAACACAGGGTGATGTAGATGAAAAGCAGTAATTTCCTCACATCATCTTTGGTATTTTTTCTTGGAGCTACTCTTCTTCTGGCATACCCCTAAATCATAGCACCTGTAAGGCTAACAAAAAAGAAACAGTAGTAAAAGCAAAAAAAAGTAGAAGCAGAAGGAAACCAGAGTAAGAAATACATTCGCATACGTAGTTAACCAAAATGACTTCTACCCAATTTTAAAGACTGGAAAACTCACAACTTCAGTTGAGCACTGAAGGGCTGAAACATTGGTTTCAGGTAGTGGGGTGGCAAAGGGTTCCTATTAACTGTTATTACTCTTGCAGGCTGTATTTACACAGGAGGATATTACTCTTTACATGAGTCCCAGGTGACAGAAGTCTTGCTCATCACGGCAATAAACTATATTGCCGATTTACAGGTATAGTGTTTTGCTGGCCAGTACGTGTACAGGTGGTCTTGCTTGCACAGCAGTACTGGGATGTATTTTCATTGCAACACATGAAACAAAATAGATCAGCCTTATCTTTTGTCTTATATCTCATCAGTGTGAATGACAGTGCAAAATTAATTACATCTGTAAATTACTCCTTTAGAGACTATTGCCTTTCCATGTGTACACATTTTGAAATTATTCTTTATCAAGCTTTAAATTATTCCCTTCATTAAGTTACAAGTTTGTAAAAGCTGAATACATTTGTTGCAACTTTTCCCTTCGCCAAGCAGGGTGTTTTATTTCCTTTCTTAAACCTCACAGCCTGACATCATGTTGATAAATGGATAGATAGGTGCAAAACCAAGAAGGAAATACTGAGTTATCAGGTATGGCCAACATCTGTGCTTTAAAGCTACATGACACTTCATGAACGACACATTATGGACTTGAGTTAGCCATAACCTCCCAGATCTGTGGTTGCCAACAGTTACTACCTGGAGGAAAACAGTTAAAATTCTCCACGCCACTGTTGTGACACTGTCAGGTACCAATAAAAGAGCTGTTCTTCCCATCAGTTTTAGTTTGATCATCTACACAGAGAATATTTGAAAAAAAAAGTTCATAAGAGTTCTTGGCTGCACTGGGATCACAAAGGGCTGGTTTGAAGACACACCGTAGTGGTGCTGGGGATGTGACTGTCCAGTTTTGGTGCCTGTTTTTCTACAAATCACTTCACCAAGGACTGAGAAAAGTAAAGTAAGTACAAGTGTACTTCAAATTACTGGAAAGCAGTGTATTTGTGCCAAAACCAACTGTTTACTTCAACTTAAGCTTACACTTTGATTTAAAAATAAATAAATAAATAAATAAATCAAATAATCTTTGCTACCTTCACACACTGCCTTACTAAGAAACTTAGTGCATGCTGTCTACTTTGCCTAGCATGAATAGCCATATTAATACCGATGCTGCTATAATTTGTATTCTTACAGATTTACATCACTAAGTCCAAGTCCTGCAAAATTTTTAGCAGTAATTTAGTTATATTCACAGAACTAATCCAACAAAGACCAAATAACCAAAAAATTGACTCCTGCAAGGTGAGGCCTTCAAGCGCTGAGCTCAGAACTAAAATGAAGAGCAGCCAGCAGTGTTGCACAGCAAGCAGCAGGTGGCACAAAGTGTCTACGGAAGCATAATCTGGAATAAATCAACCAGAGAACTCTCTCAACTGCTAGAATCCCAACAGAACAGCTACAGAAACAACCTTTACATTATTATTTATGCTACTATCACTTAGGTCACAGCATACAGAATAAATATTCTGTAGCCATTTTCCAAAAGGAAATAAATATTTGTCTTACCAACATGGCAAAGCTACAACTGTTAGTGAAAAAGCCAGATTTCACTGAATTAAGAATCGGCTCATGTAAAGCTGTAGGGCTGTAGGTGGGGGAACCCAAATTAAGCATCCAGGTTAACAATAGCAAAGATAAAAGCATGGGAAACCAAGATTCCCCAGTTAGCAACGGTAATTCCTAAACTTGAGAATCTTACGAAATGAAAATTCAAGGAGTTACTGCACAGCTAAGTGTCTTACTTCTGCTGCTGACTTAATAGTTTAAAACCAAGTGAGTACACCAAGTATGAAAAAGGTTTTTTTTTTAAAAAAAGACTGTTTTAAAGTCATTTTATCCGTTTCTAAAAAAGACACAGCTAGCTGTGCCTCCTCATGTGTATGGAATAAAAAATCAGTAAGAAAATATCTAATGCTATCACATTTATCTACTTGATAAGTAATTTTTTATAAAATCAAGCAAGACTAAATGTATACAGTAACAGAATTACTCGCTCTAGCTGTGCATATTAATACAAGCATACAATTTTAGATGCCAGTTATCATTAATTCAATGCGGCATTTACTTTTTATGCATTAAGACACAAGAGAAGTATTTGGAAGAACAACATCCTATAGAGATAATGAATTGTACTTTTGACTGAAATAATTTAAGTGCACATTAATAAAATGAAGATAAGTCTGGTCAGATTACATAAATGTCTGTATATGCTAATTCATTTTTTCCCCTTTATTACAGAAAGGTCATTTAGTAAAATTAGTTCCTTACTCATACAAAAAACAGATCTTACTACAATTTTATGGGAAAAGTTATAAATTACATTTTTACATATGTGATTCCTCATGCAAGCACTGCAAGCTTTTATTCCTTTGATCAGAAACTATTCCAAAGAAACACTGAAATATGCAATTGCAAAAGCACCAATTTCTTATGCTTAGAATTCTGTATTTTCAGTAAAAGTAGCCATGATTTTTGAAACAAAAAAAACAACAAACCCCACAGCTCTTCACAGAAAGAGACCACAACCTGAAACACTAAACTGGATTCTAGATGAGGGAACACACATCAAGAAATACCACACCAATTTAATCCCGATTTGGATACTGAGGCATCTTGTTTCATGTTATACTTTAACAAGAACTGTTTAAATTCCCAGAATCTAGTTTTGAAATTTCAGTAGAAAATAAAACATTTAAACAATATTTAGTTATGTACATTCTGCTCCAAAAATGGACTGCGGAAATCCTTTACATTTCTCTTAGAAATACATACAAACCACAGCACAGGTCAACAATCCACTGCCAATTAATACACACAAGTCAACTTAAAGGAAAAACACTTGTGGAAAGTTTTAAGCTATTATTGCTTCAGTAACAGCACTGCAGTGTCTCTTTAAGTAGTTTTTTCTCCTGGTCCAAAAACATCATCCCAGTTTACCTGGCATGTTGGATGATTACTCGTTAGAGTACATCTTTCACAGAAAAAGATGACAAATATTAAGAAGAGGAAATTAGAAGTTCAGAAAATTGTAATACAGGAGAGTCCAGGCAGGTGCACACTGTGTAAGTCACCTAAAATGGAAGAAAAAAGTAAAATTGACTGTGCCCCTCTGATACCTTACCATACATATTTTATGGAAAACTTTACGTAGCTTACCCTTCATCTTACTTCAAAACACACCAGTTACATTACTACTTAAAAAATAACACAGATAAAACAACTCGTTTGTTAGGCTGTAGGAACAAATAGTTTAAAGCTCTTTTACCAGACTAGACAACATGTACATTCATTTGAATGGGAGTTCATACCAAGTGCTGCAAGAAAGAAATTACATTCAGGGAAATGGATATCAACCTCCGTTTCACATTTATCATCAGTATACACTAGCAATCATCAATTTGGGTGAGGACAGCATAACAAACATTCTCTTACATAGCCCCAAAGTGCAAATAAATAATTTGTTAAGGAAAAAAATTAAATGCATTAGTTTTTTTCTACAGGTAACTGAATTTCACATGAAGTGGAAATTGTTTAGTTTTGGTTGTGTTTTATTTTGTTGCACAAAATGAAGAAACTACAACTTCTAATCCCACAGAAATCTGCTTAGACCACACAGTCTTCCTGTTGAACCATTACAGAAGCAGTAGTTCCCTGGTTTGACTCAAATGTTTGTGGAAGCACAAATTCATTAATCTTTGCATTGTGCACACATCAATTTTGAGAATCTTTACGTTCTGCTTTCCTCACTCCCAACCATTCAGCTGGGAAAGTATTCAGAAGTTACTTTAAAGCTGTTACTTGATGACAAAAAAATAAGACACTGGTGCAATAAAGTGAGCTTTCAGGCAAATACACTGGAAACTTGAGTTCATTAGAGATGGACCAAACTAAGGCTGCACAAAAAGTCAGTATTTATGAACCAGAGCATCAAAGAGATCCCAACTGCCTGAATCAAAGCAGTTTCAGCGAAATAGGCTGCCACTGAAGTCCAGGGATGAGAACTGAACTTTAACTAGTATCCTGTATTTTTTCTGAAAAACATTTATGCCAGTCACCAAATCTCTCTCAGAATTCTAAACACCAGAAGAACAGATGAACAAAATGGACAGGTATTTAAAACTGTGATGCCTAAGTTCTCCTATATACATATATTAAAAAAAATTAACTTACATTATAATAATATCGAACTGCATAGCATTACAAAAGAAGGCAACTTGAATGGCTGAAATGAAAAAACTTGAATGTTACCAACCCTATTATTACCACTCTGGAATTTATAATACCATGGAGTACACTGTTGCTAGTAACAGCTATAGCCCATTTTAAGCAAAGTCTGGCTTAATTCCAGAGAATGCAGAAATGATTCCTTTGGACAAGTTGTTGCACGCTCTGCTTTCACGTTCTCCTAGCGGGTTTTGCTGTTAACTGCTTCTCTCTTTCAAGTTCCTTTTCACGTTGCTGTTCTCGATCTAGTTCTTCCTTCTGTCTCTTTTGTTGCAGCTTAAGTGCTCTTTTCTAAACAGAAAAGACAATAAAATAATTATAAGTTTTGTAGCTGTATTTAAGTTGGAGCTACAAACAACATCCCTCCCATTCCCTTAACGTTCTCTTCTCCAGTCCACCCTGCTTATGATTGAATGTTGCACTAAACTATAATCCACTTTATTACACATTGTCTTTGATTTATTCATACTATGTTCTGCAAGACAATTGTTATGGAAATTGCGTATGAAGAATGTTCCACCAGGCAAATGAAACACAGGTTGGGCATCTTAAGGAAAACTCTGATTAAGTAAAAAAAAAAAAAAAAGACTGATCATGTAATAGGTTTTGTTTCCTGGTGAAAATTATGCTGTCTGCACTGAATTGCTAGGGGCTTTTACAATCACTCATTGCAGAACTCCATAAAGAACCTTCCATCACTCCTCCTCCTGGCTTTCACGGGTGTAAATCCAATCTAAAACCTGGTAAACGAAGAAGAATCTTCATGAAAGAATTTAACATTTGGTCCTTGGGAAAGTGTAAAGCGTGACCATCAGATAGGACTTTGCAGAGAAAATATTTACCTGCAATAGCATTGATGTCTCAGTAACTGTGAAGAGCATTCTCCAATGAATAGTCAATGTTTGGCTTAAACTCAAATGGCCCAACAGCTAAATCAAGTTAGCAGGTTTTCTTGACCAGCACACCTAATTATTTACACTCTCCAGGTATTCTGACCTTTAAGGAACACATTTCAGATTGAAGTAAATGGATCTCTCTCTTCACTTCTCGAGCCTGCTCTAGAACAGCTTTTGCTTCTAGAGACAGCTCTAGAATGGGAACGAGAGCCCGCTCTAGAAACTCTCTCCATGTCTAGAGGCCACTCTAGAGCGTGATTCAGAACCACCCCGCTAACACTTTTAGCCTCTAGAGCCCACTCTAGAACACATTTCCCCTGTAGAGCTTGCACTAGAAGGTGTTCTAGAGCCTGCTGTAAAACAAGAAACTGTTCTAGATCACGCTGCAAAACGCTGGGTTTTCTTCTGGTGCCAGCTCTAGAACGTATTCTAGAACCCATTCCAGAACACTTTTCGCGTGAGAGCTTGATCTAGCCTCAACAATCTAGACCGTGATCTAGAACATGCTCTGGAACCATCAAAACGACAGCAAGTTGGGCTGGAAGCGTTGATCTGCTGGAGGGTAGGAAGGCTCTGCAGACGGATCTCAACATGTTGGATCAATGGGCCGAGGCCAACTGTATGAGGTTCAACAAGGGTCCTGCACTTGGGGCACAACCACCACATGCAACGCTACAGGCTTGGGGAATTAGGGGCTTCTTGGAGAAAAAGTCTTACGGGGAGCGGCTGAGGGAACTAGGGTTGTTTCGGCTACAGAAAAGGAGACTGAGGGGAGACCTTATCGCTGTCTACCACTGCCTGAAAGGAGGTTGTAGCGAGGCGGGTGTTAGTCTCTTCTCCCAGGTAACAAGCGATAGGACGAGAGGAAACGGCCTCAAGTTGTGCCAGGGGGTTATCAGGCAGTGGTATAGGCTGCCCAGGGAAGTGGTGGAGTCACCATCCCTGGAGGTATTTAAAAGATGAGTAGATGTGGTGCTTAGGGATATGGTTTAGTGGTGGACTTGGTAGTGTTAGGTTAATGGTTGAGCTCGATGATCTTAAAGGTCCTTTCCAACCAAAACGATTCTATGATTCTGTAACTGTTCATTTTTTCTTCCTCCCTCCCTCTTTCATCTTACCGTTCAGAAACGGCAAGTCTGTGACCTACACAGAGAAAATACAAACTGGATTCCCTTCAGTCTCACTAAAAGTCATCTTTCGTGTATACCAGACAAGGTACGTACTGTGCAATTAATTGCCTCCAAGAGAAAATCCTTTTGTTGAACATACTGAATGACTAATCTCACCAGAACGACTAATCTCGCCAGAATATTACCAGAGACTGCCTATACAGCATGAAGTCAGTGAACTTATGCCACTTAATATTACATTAAACAGAAGGAGAAATTCTTACATTTGTGACAATCTAGTTTTCATTAAAAAGGCACAAAAGCTGAAACAACAAAGAGAACTAGTTGGAATGGAGTGGATTAAGCAACAGAACAAAGCATGATTCTTACACCACTTAAACATGATGATGACACTGACATTTACTAGTAGTTCAGACGTACAAGTTGGTTGAGCACACGAAAGAGTAAGTGAAAGTTTAAAAACATACATGATTTGGTGCTACTGAAAACATCCGTTTAAGAAAAGGACCGAAGATTCTATTTTAATCAGAACTTTCAGCAGGCATCCAAAATAAAAGTTAGGTATTTAATTATGCATTCTTGACTTCTATGTTGGAAAGTAAAAATATTTATCCCACTCACTTTTAACTTCGATGTCTTCTCATGGAGCATCATCATTTCATTTCTAATATTCACTAACTTGTTGTGATAGTGTTTAGCTTCTGAAAACTTAAATAACACAACAGTTAAAGCAGTGACTGTCAAGTTGGAATAGTTGTTTTATAAAGCCACACAACAAAACAGCAATCAAAAACATAGTGATTACCAGAACAGTTTGATAATGGATTAAACATGTTCAAGCTTTATATATAAAGTTTACATATTACATCTATCAATACAGAAACCCGCCGCATTTCCACAAGTACACCCAGTAATCTACTGAATTAAGATTCATTAATCAGAATACAAATATGACCATTTTATGCACCATGTATCAGTGTTTCATGCCCCCTTCCTGCTAGCCTGGAGAGGTGCGCAGAGCTCGTGTCAGAGCCTCAGTCCTACTGAAAAATGGCATACATTTGCTTCAGCTACTGGTTTTGAACAACTAGACTTAACTACTACTGGCTGACTGAGCCTGCTCGCTCTTCCCAGTGCCTTTCCCATGCAAGGAAAATATGCTGGTTCCACACCCTCTCCAGCAACAATCTGTCCCGGATATCTGGAACTGGTTGGTTCTCTTCCTGTAGGTCATTTAGAACAAGGAAAATCCACAAGTTGCTACTAATGCTTCAGCAGGAAAATCTACACTAGTAGGGATTTAAGAAAGCATTAGCAGTACTTACCAAAGCATTGATATCAAGAATGGAGTTACACTCTTTGAATTTTGAAATTTCTTGTTCTAATGTTTCTAGTAATACCACTTGGTTCTGTCTGAAATAAAAAAAAAAAATACATAAAACCAAAGTACAGCAACACATATGCTTTTCAACCAGCCCTTTAAATAAATTCTACTTTTGATCATAACAATATAAATACGTGCTTCCCAGTATCAGATTCCTCTTAAGCATTGCTAGGTGATTTCAACGAAGACATGAGTAAATGGTTTTAGAAAAATCCCAGCTGAGTACACACAAATTCAGCTGGCATCATACAACATGATAAGTTATCCAGGATGAATATCTGAAAACCCTGAACAGGCACTCTGGAGGTTGCACTAAGTAAACACCCCAGGTTGAATGAAGGGAAAAACAATTGACTTGACTTTCCACTTAGTTGCCTCTGTGTCATACTGCAGGACTAAGTTATTTCTGTATATAACTTGCATGGATCCTTGGCGCTTATTCAGGATCTTCCACCCCACACAAACCAGCTAAAGTCTTTCCAGACACAGGCTGTCCTTGGCAGCAGCATAACCACATCATGCATTGTGAAACCCAAACCGATGTACCCTGCAAAACCCGAGATGGATCTGTGTAAAGCCCTTTTCAGTATCTTTGCATCCATGGCAGATCCAGTCTGCATTTGAAATAAACTATTCTCAGTTATCAGTGAGACATCACTGTATGAAGAATTCTTATCTTTTTAGCTCCTTAATTATATTTTCCAAGTGTATCTTTTGCAACACACTTTAGAGACTAGGCAACAAACAATATACTGCACTACAAGCTGCCCTGAATATGAACTGCATCTCTGCAAACAAAATAAATCTAGCTTTCAGCAGTCTTTCCACTACACAAGTGAAGAAGTATTTAAGAAATCTACACGTCTTCTGCTATACCTGGCTCAGGGGATTTTAGTGTTCTAGTGTTATACATTCTTCAAAGTTCTGATAGGCTACACTGAAGCTTATATACCCCCCAGTACTCCCGCAAATCACTTCATTATTCAGGATGCTATAGTCAGAACACAGAAATGCTACAATGAACTATATTCCAGTTAAGGGTAGCTAGAACTTTATATTGAAAAAAGTGGCAAACAAAGCATGCACATACAGGAAGCTGGTTTTAAAAATTTGCTTACGTAAGTTCCTGTAGTGCTGATTTTGATCGCTGAAGATCAGGCAGATAATGAGAAATCAATCCTTCAGTTAGCTGCTCCACAGCTTTCTCATCTATTAAAGGCAGATCTTCTACTACTCCTTCATCTGGAGATACATCGCTAGGACCTACGCCAAAGAACAGCAAGGTTGAATGTGACAGGTCAGCACGCACTTCAAGTTTCACCTACAGTAACTATATGTTCCTGTTCAAAAATTTAAAGCATTTCAACACTGAAGTTATAATTCTTTGTGCTTTATCAACTAAACTGTGCTTCCTTCTTCCTCCCCCTCTTTAACCCTCCCTTGCTCCCAGTCCTATATCACGAGCTTCCTGGTGAACAGTTTCATCTGAACACCAGCAGAACGAGAAGAGGGGAATAAGAGTATTCCAAAGACATCTTATAAAAAAAAATTCTAAGTACTCCAGTCTACTGAAAAAAAAAATAGGCAGAATCAGTTGTTCTGGCTATGCATCAAGAATACCTAAACACCCAACACATACCCACCCTTTTCTTTCAAAGTCAGGGAATAAACCTAGGCCTACCAAATAAAGGTCTTTAGCCTTTCACTCAAAACATATGAAGATCTCATTAAAACACCACATGCTGAACTCCAAAAGTTTGCAAGAGTTAATTAATAATGACTGTGAATTTCGCCTCGGCAAGCTATAATGATTTATTGTGTGCAGAGCTCTTGGAAAATCGCAATCTTTAATCTATACACCACACCGCATGGGAGAAAACGACGACAGGAGCAGGCATTTCGTTTCCGAGGGAAGCCAGCCGAAGGGCCTTTGCCCTCCCCGGGGCAGGCGGTGGAGCCAAAGCCCAGCCTCCCGGGGCCTGGCCCGTGGCCGGGGCACGGGCCGCTCCCCGCGGGCCCTCAGCTCTGTCCCGGGGCGGCCGCCTGCGGTCCCGCCGCCTTCGGGCGCGCCTCCAAGTCAGGCTGCCCCGGCCCCCACCTCGGACCTCCCCGCACCCGGCCTTGCACCCAGCTCGGCCGCCCCTCACGTACCGAGCGAGCGCGCGGGGCTGGCCGCGGCCGCCTCCTTCTCCTCAGCCCATTCCGTGACGCTCATCGCCGCTGCTCCCCGCGACGCCCCTCTCGCAGGGCAGGAGGCCGCCCGGGCTGAGGCCGAGCCTGCAGCGGGAGGAGGCGGGTGCGCAGGGCCCGGCCGGGCAGCGGGCTCTCAGCCGCCCTCACCGGGCCTCTCCCATTGGGACTCCCCACACCGCACTGGGCTCGAGGGGTCGCCGCTCCGGATGCGGAAATGACGTATGCGTGACGTAAGGCTGCGGGGTGCCGGCGAGCGGCGCCCAGCGCGGAGTTCACGCGCGGGGGGTGAGTTTGGTGTCGCGTCGCCCCTGCAGCCGCCCGGGCCGCCGCAGGAGTGCGCACAGCGTAATGCAGCGAGGTCTGTTTCCGAGGGGAAAAACCCAACTGAAGTCACTGCAGGGTGGTCTTTCTTAGGGACACACTTTCTCCTGTATTTAATAAATCTGTATTTTATTCTCCAGAAATCATGCAGATTGTTCACTACTTACAGCTTGCGTTCCCTAGGAAATAAAATTCTGAGATCTGGTTTTTGTGTATGTATCTTTCTCTGCATCTCTCCCAAGAGTCTGTAATAGTAATAATTTGCAAGTGTGTATATATATTTTTTTTTTTTATGGGAAAACACTTTTATATGGTATGGTAGAATTTATATTTTTTTTCTCTTTTATCTATAAAGATCTTTTCAGGAAAGGCAGGCACGACTATAGAAAGAAACCAATGAAGGAACCACTCCGAAAGTGTCTGAATGCAGTTATTTCCATAAAACCCGAAACCTTCAAGATTAAATTAAACTCAGGTAGTCCCACTAATGCTTTTCAGAAATGGACCATGGCAAAAAAATGGACTTTTGAGATGATCTTTCATCCTTAAAATCGACATTTTTAATGACAAGATTGTTGCAAATTCATTTATATTTTTTGTCATATGTATATTCTAATTAACTATTGATCACAAATATGTCACTATTCTGTTATCTGATTAAAAACTTACTAGTTTTGCTTTCTTTTTCTGCTTTTGTTTTAAAAAAGAAGTATCAAAGGCCTGGTCTGAAGCCAAACTGCAACAACAGTAACTTGTCCATTAACATAAACAGACTTGAATAAAATTCTCAATTACAACTGGTTAGCAATTTTACTTAAAGTTTCCTTCAGTGGGAAAAAAAGAAACTTTTTTTGAAAGTTTCACTAGGAAAGACTTCTCAGGTTCCAGATGGAATTTCTAGTAAGAACAAGTGAGATCATCACTCTGGAATAGTCTCACTTGACATGTGGGAGTTTCAGATTTGTGCTCCTGCTTTGCCTGTTCCAGGCCCTCCCACGCCTTGCATAATAGACTAAGGACTGGAATATAAAATTGGTATCTGTTTTTCTAGGCAAGTTAAATTTTAACTGTTTATCAACCCAAACACTCCAAAAAAATTTAGAGAGCTGCTTTTGTTTCTTTTCCTTTACAAAACGTTATCTGTTTCACAGTAACTAGTTCCCAAGTGCATTACCAAGTTCATTATCCTGTGAAGGATTAGGTAAGGTTTTATTCTAAGAGAAAAAGATGTTTGAAAAGGAAGTTAACTGAACCCAATAATAAAGAATGTAAACATTTGGTTAAACTAACAAAAAGCACAATTACCTGCTGGTCTAAATATTTAATTTCAAGGAGTTGTGCAAAATCAGTACTAACATTACCACTGTTACCTAAAAATAAGATACTATGTAACAACAAACTCCATAACCCATGGAGCCATACAATGAAACAGTTTTAATTAATCAGAAAGGAAATCATGCTGAGGACCTCTCTGTGTAATTAGCTGAACTGGATTTATGGTCTACACAGGAACAGAGCTACCCAAAGGAGACTGAGCAACCTAGACTCTTTAGCTGATGGCTCTTCTACCCATCCATGGGCAACGATGTTCATGAATCTGTGTTTAATATCGCTTCCTTTCTTTCTCTCCTGTTCTCCTACAGTCCTCTGTTGTATTCTTATTTGCTACTCCTAATCCTACAGCAATTCAACACTTACTCTCTATCTCCAGGTGCTTGTCCAAAGTTTGTACACAACTTTCTAGCTTTCTTGCTGAGGTCTTACCCTCCCAGCAAGACTGCAGGCTTATATGCTAGAAAGGTGTTAAATTTCAAACTACTGGCAAGACAAATGCCTATATATGTGACACTGTTAACAGCAAATAATCATGTTTCCTTTTCATTTTATATTGTGGCAATTGTGTTCAGAAACTTTTAATGCAACACTGTCACCTACACATTCTGGATTTTATTGCTGTAACTGAATTAAGCAGTTACATATATATTACCCCCCTCCGAAATCTGAGTAAAAATTGAGTAAGTTAGCTTGAATTGTATAGCAAATAGTATGCTTCAAACCATCAGTTTTGAAAGTGCTGTATGACTTCAGGGATAACAGTATGAAAAGGAAATATTTCACATTAATAGGTAACTTCTTAAAGACTCTCTGTCTGTATCAAGTAAGCAAGACTACAGAGAGAGTACAGCCTTGGCTGTCATAATAAAGAAATAGAGCGTAACAGGCTGTTACGAAAGGCTCTGTCCAACAGAGGTTCATCTTGACAACATATGACTAGGTTCTTGACAACACTTCAGGAAAATCTAATCTTAAGTTATTCAGTAAAAGGCAAGCTGGCAAACCTTGGTGCACTGGTTTAGGGTGTTAAGTTCCCCCAACTTACTACCCTTCCTCAGTGCTAGAAGTTTCTGTTCCTGTAGAAGGGGCAGTGGATTAGAGCATGAGCCTATGCCTCAACCCCCCAACGCAAAGCCCAACATTTCAAGACAGGGTTTTACAAGCAGTTGTTTTGGCAGCTCCTACCTGACCACTCATTCACGCTTGTGTGCCCTTGCTCACTTGTGCTGGTACTAGTGGTGAAACTGGTGAAACAGAGTGAGTTAAATCATGCAGAGAAGAGAACAAAAACATTAAGAATGGCAGAACTGGAACACAGCTGGGAGCGCTTCCCTAGGCAGCAAGGCTGGCTTAGCAGGTTCCCAGCCTCAACTGCTCATTCTGACTCACACACTTTTCGCTGTCCCCCCAGTTGTCATATGGATGTCTATGCAAGTTGTTATCATGGAAGCAGTCTCAGTTATACATACAAATGTATTTTTTAATTCTGGCCCGTTTCAGGTACCCAGTTCATTGTCTGGCCCCAAAACAACTGTGCTGGTAACCCTGCAGGGGAATTACGAGGTGCGTGAAAGGGCCGGGGATGGCACCTCTTCAGCCACCTGAGGAAGAATAACTTGAGATTACATGCTCAGGACAACAGCCACATTGTAAAGGAGCAAGGGACCTCACACAAAGCATAGTACTGTTTATTTTTGGACATCATTACAGGGAAAACAATAAGCAATCTCCACCCAAGGCCAGTTTACCATGTACGACTCCTGTCCTGCAGGGCCTGTTCCAAGAAGGGGCTTGCTCTGCATCCTGCAGCACCGCCCCAACGCGTGCCAGAATCTGCTATCAGCCCTTGACCAGAAAGGGAGTGCCTTTCTCCAAAATCTAGCAGTTCTATACAACTCTCTGGTCTTTACTTGCTAACTTCCTTCAACCAGGTCAAAAACCAGGATATGTACTTTCCTTCACGCAGGCATGTTTTTCCAGAAATGTTTATGACTTAGGGACCTGACTGACGCAGTAACAAAATTTGGCCATGGGTACAAACTGGCCCTGAATACCTGTGGGCTGGAAATTAGAAGAAAATTTCTAGTAATCAGACCAGGGAGAAGGGGGAATAACCTCTCAACAGAATTAATAAAGGCAAAAATCTAATTCCTTTAAAGTTAGAGCACAGTTATGCAGGGAATTACACAACGGCAGGGCCTCTGAGGTTTGTTTCTCCTACATCCTTTAAGGAATGCTCAGAAAGGTGCATGTGACTTCCTACAGCACAACATTGCCCTAACGGGAGTTACTGAAAACAGTGTAAAGAACCGTGCCTTTGACAGGGAGAGAAAGATAAAAAGCTACACAATGCAAACTTGAGACACTTAAAATTTGAAGCCAGAGCACAGAATGATGCAGTTCAGGCTTCCAGTATACATGAAAACAGCTGCTTGTCTATCAACAGATCATACTGGATTTTACGGCTTTTACAGTTAAAAGTCTCCATCTCCAATGGCATTTACCCACCGAACACAAACGCACGCAGGGAGGGGAACAGCCTGTCGGGCTACCACGAGGGAAGCGCGGGCGCCGCAAGGCCGGGCGCTGCTGACCGCCACCGCACCGGGCGACGCCCCGCCGAGCTCCGCAGCCGCGCCGGGCCCCGCGCAGCGCAGCGCCGCCCCACCACCTGCGCGGTCAGTGCGGGGCGTGGCGAGCCGGCGGCAGCGGGACTCGAACCGCGGACCTCCGGGGCAGGCGGCGCAGGCGCAGTGCCGGCGGGGGCCGCGGCGGTCCGCGGGCGCGCAGGGGATGCCGGCTCCCGTCTGCCGGCCCGGCCCCTCCGTGCCCGCTGCTGCCGCCCTCCGCGGGGCCGGCCCGGGGGCAGCGCCGGGCGCGGGAGCGCGCAGGGATTTCGGCTGAGGCGCGGTCCCCGCCCGCGGCGCAGATGGATGTGACGCGCGCGGCGGCGCTCCCCGTGCGGCGGCAGGGAGGCGGCCCTGCGCCCGGCGCCGCCTGCCCGCCCGCGCCCTGACCGGGGCTGCGCCGGCTGAGCGCGGCGGCGAGGCGGGCTGCGCGGGGTGGCCCGGGGGTGACAGCGCCCGCGGCGCCTCACAGCTCGGTGCCGGGCGCGGAGGCGGTGGTGGGGCGCGAGTGCCGGGAGGCGGCGGTGGGGATCGGTAGTGCCGGGACGCTCCGCGGCAGAGCCCCGCATTGCGTTCCGGCCGGCCTGCGCAGGGCCCGGCGGGGCGATGTAGGGGACGTGCCCTGACGGGACGGCGAACGGACGCGCGCCGCCTGCGAGAAGGGAACTGCGCCAGGGGAGCCGGCCGCGGCGGATCGGCCGCAGCCCGCGAGGGCCCCGGGCACCGGCGCTATGGCTGGGCCCGGCCTCTGGACGAGCATCAAGTCCCTGCTGCGGAGGAGCGAGGACCCCTTGTTCCTGAACGACTCCAGTGCCTTCGACTTCTCGGACGAGGTGGGCGACGAGGACTGCCCCAGGTTTAACAAGCTGCGAGTGGTGGTCTCGGACGATGCCTCGGAGGCGGACCCGGAGACGCCGGTGAACGGGGCGCCCCTGGGCCTGCCCTCCGACGACGAGTCCCTGCTGGAGCGGGACATCGCCCTGCGCAGCGCCCGGGCCGGCCGGCCGGACCCCTGCAGCGGCTGCAGCAGCCGGCGGGAGCGCTCCGGGCAGAGGAAGGTGAAGAAGCGGCTGACGCTCGCTGCCCTCCTCTACCTCCTCTTCATGACGGGGGAGCTCATAGGTGAGTCGGGGGCTTGTTTTGCCGTCCCTCCGGCGCGGGTGGCACACAGCCTGTTACACTGCCCCGGCCTTGGTTTTAAATATTTACTGAGAGAAACCATCTGTCATTTAGAGAGATCGGAGAGATTAGCTGCAAGTTCAGAGATGAGAAGGAGCAAAGTCCACCTGTATTTTCCATGCAAGAAAAGAAAGGCGAATTTGCAACTTCCCTTATCTGAATTTCATCCATCCCCCCAAATAGCGTAAAATATACCCTTTTTTTGGTATGTCTAAGGGCTTTTTATTTCTCCTGGTAAGTTTCTAAGTTTGTAAGGTGTTTTTAGCAAGGAAGAAGCAGCATTTTATTACAGACATAGACAAAAGATGATGAACAATTTCATCCTAAGTATTCTTTAGTTACTGCCATAAAATCTTGCTGTGTTTGTAACAAAAGAAGAGGGAAACACAGTTACTAAGTGTGACATTTACCATACTAACAAAAGGGGCTATTTGTCCTTATTCACCAGATACAGCAATACACTGTTACTTATAACTGAAAAGACAAATCCTGAGCTATCAATAACAATCCAGTGAAGAAGCTGCTCTCTTGACAACTTCCCCAGTGTCCTACTGTGCTCTGGACTAGCATATGCTCCATCCAGACTTAAATCTTATGATCAAAGTCAATTAAAATAATAGGTATTTTAACACTTCCCATTACAACACATGAGAATGCCAAGTAGTTTGATTAAATTGGTTTTGGTCTTTGTTAATACTTGGCAGAAGTATGGTGGGTTTTTACCTGGAAGTTTGTTCCTATATAGGCATCTGATTGTTGTCGGTACGAAGAATGAATCTGGTGCTGAAGTTCAGCTTTTATTGCTCCCTCATGAAGGTAGACTTATCATTTGCTAGACAGCTTGAAGAGAACCTGTGCGTTATACAGCTGTCTGTACAAAACGGCTGTGCTTTAATAGCCTATAGCTGCACAGGCTTGAAATAAAATTAAATTTGAAGGTCCCTTGGATGCATAGATAAGCTATTAAATATTATGCTTTCACCATTGTCTAATAATTTTTACAAAGGATAGTATCAACCTTTTAATCCCTGTTCACTTATTGATTTAATAGCAGTGTCCTTTTACCATTTATCTTTTGGATACGTCCGTGCCATTGAGCGCAAGTGTCTGCCTGGTGCTCCTCAGCCTCCTGAAGAATGCTTGAACTCCCTCCTCCCCTTTCCCCTGATCTGCAGCAGCAGGGAGCATTACACAGTGCCAGGACATCGATGTGTTATGTTGAGCCAACTCTCTCTAGCAACTGTAACGATTAATTGCTTGTAAATTGCTTTCATGTTAACGTACAAGCCTAAATCAGAGCTAATCAGATGAATTATTGGCCGTAATTCACCAGGGGAGGGAGGTAGGGGGAAGGAAATCAAGTCACAACAACTTTGTGGAAGTAAAGAACAGACACCTCAGGTATAGTAACATGGGACGTACATCCTCCTCCTCACCTATGCAACTTTGGTTAGTAATGACTGAAGATCTGGCATTTGCTCGTGTGAAGTGAGCTCATGCTCTTGGATTGCTTGTCCTAGGACAGTTGTGAATCGTATCTTTAAGAAATTCCTGCAAGATGGATAGGGAGCAAAGTCATTGCTTAAGTATAAATAATAGTTTGTTCCACATACTTAGAAAAAAATTCCTAGGAGAAATGATCTGTTTTTCAGAGAGAGACCAGAATATTGACTATATCTGCACCAGTTTTACTGGGGGCCTTATCTTAGGAACGTTGGTTAATGGAAAAAAAGTGGTTTTGTCTTTCAACGTGTGTGGTTAGTCATTAATAACACTGCCACAGTCCATCAGCTTATCACAGATAAGGCACTTCTCATCAAAACTGTTGCAAGGATCTGGCAAAATACCTCCATTTGCTGCCTGGCTCCGTTTTTTTTCTCTGGCTGAGATTTTGGTTCAGCATGAACTCAGGTAAATTTGATAAACAACATAGTGTTGTATCTTGGACATCCTTTAACATGAGAGTGATTTTATTTGATTGTATTCATATCAGAGTTCTGATATACACTGAATTTAGTTCATCTGAAGGGCCCCTTACTGAATAATATGTATAAACTGTTGGCAGCGAGTGACTTTAGTGTTAGGGTCTTCGGATCTGATTCACGCTATTGTAGACCTCTCCATAGCTAGTACAGGGAGAGCTCTAGAAATAATGGGTGTCGAGAGTAAAAATACTCTCTCATCACTGTCACATCATCTGTTGTTTTCTCCCTTACAGCCAGGACACCTGCAGGCTCAGCTCAGGGTGCCAGATTTGTCTGTACAAAGCGTTAGTACTGTAGCATGGGCTCATCCTCCTCAGGTTTACGTATGCTATTACCAGCCCTATTTCATTGTTCGGGCACTGAGGCAGATGGCACTAAGGGCCAGACCCATAAAATATTCAGGCATCCAACTTCCACAGAGAATAAATGGAGGGCTTGGGTATCTCTGCACTTTGTGGATCTTGACCCGAATGACTTGTCATAGGGCAAGTCACCAGCAGAACAGAACGAGTAATTAAAGATGGAGCCCTGAAGTCCTGTGTCAGTGTCCTACCTGTTTAATTTACTTCACTCCAGCCCTGTATTGTGTTCTGTCTGGTTGGTTTCAAATTTTGGCACTTCTTGAATTGATCTGTAGCTCAGGTATTCAGGAAACTTTGTTTGATCGTATAGGACATTTAACTGACTTCTTTCCATGATCTTTGACAGATTTGAGTTTCTGAGAAAAAGGTAGAAGACCCTATCAGACAATCAATTTGTTCAGTAAAAATCTTTCTGCTGTCTGTTACCGATGTCAAGATGAAGGAAATCTTGTTTCAGCAGCTTTTTTGGGAAATCTTGATATTTTCTCCAAAGTACAGCGAAGCTCATTACCCCAGCTCATCTCAGTGTTTGTTGTTTAATTTGATGGACAGTCATTGTAAAAGTCAGATAACAAACTTTGTGGGAAACATTTTGCATCAAGGAATTAAAAACATATTGCAAGCCCTAGTTACCTTTTCTGTCAGGGTTTTGATGGTTTCAGCTATGTTTAGAGATTTCTGATTGGTCGTCCACGAGGAGGATTGCTGTCCTTCACGAGTCACTGAAAACAGTGGTTAGCCATCAAGCTGTCCATTTGTAAAGGTTATACATGTCCTTTTTTTCCAAATTGCCAATAGTGTTTAAACAGCCCTTAGGCAGTACCTTTAACCAAGCAATGAACCAATACATTTGGAAACCGAGAACCTTTGATTTCAGAATTTCATAAATCTCAATTATGTTTTCTTAGTCCACATGCTGTATTACAATTAGCTTCGATACCTGAATTCCTTATCATTTTATTTTTAAAGTCTTTAAAAGCAAGAGACTAGCTGAAATAGAATTGACTCATCTTGGACTGATCACAAAATTAATACATGTGAATTAACATACATGCTTTAAATGATCATACATGTAAACTACTGAATTGAATGTCCTTAGATATAAATTATTGTTTCTTCTGTGTTGACTGTGAAAGAGGCTGAGTTGTACATTTCTAAGTAATATTTTTTTAAATTATGTGAGGACACGAATTAATTCAGAAAGGAAACACAGAACTCCTTTTGCTCAAAAAGCTGCTGAATTGCTAAATCTTAAAAACTCATTATTTTTGAGCTGTGATGGCCTTTGGAAAATTTCAGCCTCAGAATTTGACTTAGAAACTTATGAACAACTGGAGAAGGGGGATGGAGGAAAGGAACTGATTGAAGTGTGGTCTATTTGGTAGTTATCCACAATACAAGGAACGCTACAGTACCAGGAACGCTACAGTACCAGCCGTGCTGCTTGTGTTTGGCTGGACAGGAGAGTGTAGCTCTCTCTGCAGGTGTGTACAACACTCACATCCATACACACACACACTTTTTATGACTGGTCTTGAAAGCAGTCAGACAGTTGTGAATTTCCCTTTGCTATTTCCTCATGGTCAGCCTCTTCACCAAGACTGTTTTAATTGTATACGAAGATATCTTTACCCGAAATATTAGTTGGAGCCTCAAGCCTGCCAAATGGCACGCCAGCCGCATGCTTTTCTCAGTAGAATTTACAGGCTGAATGACAATCTCAAGGTAAAAAGAGAAACTAAATCATAGCTGAGCTGACACTACAGATGTGATCTTTTCTGAGAAAATAGGCTTACCTTCATGTATATGGAAGACAACGCAGCTTGTCCTTGATTCCCCTTTGGATAAGGGATGCTTAAGAGAGGCGCATTGTTTAAATCTCTCACCCATCTGATAGTAGCATTAGCAACTGAACTGAAATAATCACCTTTGATCTGAGGTTATTTGTCTCAATGCATCCCATAATTATGAGAAAAAAATTATGGTAATAAATAACAAAGAAAAATGCTGTGCAAGTAAAAGTCATTTTCTGCAATATATATTGGCAGAACTTATACACCCCTGCTAGGACAGGGAAATAATGAAGGTTAAAAAATAATATAATAAAAATAGAAAGGAGGCAGGGTAAATTTCCTTGCCATTGAGTCATGGGATTTCTGTCCCTGTTCTGTAATGTCAAAATATTTGACAGATGTAGTTTAATAAAAGGATCAGCTGATTAAGCACATATGCAATAATATATAGAGAAAAGATACAAAACTATTTTGGGCCTGATCTTGCAAATCTTATCATGCAAGTAGTCTCTGAGAGTAATAGGAGTGAATCCTTTCTATGTTACTCTTAATAGAAAGCACACTTCACTGCACTTGTAACTACGGTAGCTCTAAATTATGGCATGGCATTTTGACTGTAATGGCAAAAAATCCCGTTTAGTGATTATAAGAAGGGCTCTCATGCACTTACTGCACTGTCCTGAAAATAAATAACTGTAAGCTGTGCCAAGAGAATATTATCTAGAATCATTAATGCTATACATCCTGACTTTTCCAACTTTGTTTTCAGGTGGATATGTTGCTAACAGTCTAGCAATTATGACAGATGCACTTCATATGTTAACTGACCTTAGCGGTATTATTTTGACCCTGTTTGCTCTCTGGCTGTCTGCAAAATCTCCCACAAAGAGGTTCACTTTTGGATTTCATCGCTTAGGTATGTAGATACCAGCTTTTGTTTTTAAGAGAGTATTTTAAGCAACAACTGTAAAGATCACCTAATTCTAGAAGAATAGGTAACTGGAAAGAAAGTAGCAACAAATCTAAAAGTTGCTTTACTTTTAACACACTGATTCTAACGTTCTTTCACTGGCCATCGTGTATCCACTACACAGGTTGTATTGCCACAAGGGAACAGATAATAAAAAAAAAAAAAATATATTTTAAAATTTTAAACCTTAGCCAAAAGTGAAGTTTCATGGCAGAGTTTCACTGGGAGCAGGATGAGTCTCTCCATCTCTGTGGAACTAGGACTTGGCAGCTTCAGAGTTAAATTCTGAATGCTTGATTCATCTTCCATATTGAAGAGGCAGGTTGGGGAATTGGATACACAATGGCATTGTAAATATGACATCCTACAAATGCACCATGGCCTAAAAAGTTTAAAAAGGGTTCAGAGGAGGGAAGCTGTCCCCAGCAAGAATAAGGGTAAATATGCAGCTGTGTTTCACAGCCCATCCATAGTTACTGGGCTGTTGCATTAGGTCAGGCCCCTGTGCACCTTTGTGCTTTGGCATTGAGACTGTTGAGCAAAAAAGGGACACATTCTTTGGTCACTCACTGCTGTGCCACCCACACTGAGGAGCCTGTGGGTGCAGGAGCTGTACACGTCAGTCAGTTGTTCACAACAGATTATTGCCAGTGCCCAGGATTTACAAAGTCCCATTGACTTCATTAGAATTATGACACTAAAAAACATCCTATTCAATGGGAAAAATGACATCTTAATCCAGAACTAAAAAGTTCTGTAGAGCGAATTATCAGAGAGCTCTGCCCTGCCAGAAGCCACATAAATCAGTATTCCTCTAGCACTCCTCAAACCACACAAAGCAGAGGTCAAAATGTCCCATGGTTTGCAATACAGTAAGTTATTTCACCTCTGCCCATTTTAGGTGTCTGTAAAAAGAATTATAAACACAATTATGGACTAAACTTTGGAAGGGTATTTTCAGGATTCATTACTTCATGTTTGGAAATGTAATGATGATAAAGGGTGTTTTCATGTGGTTGCTAACTGGATATAATAACATGCAGCTGCAGATCTGGTAGACATTTTACCAAAAGCTTCAACCTTTATTTTTCATGAAATAGATTATCTAGTGTCACTGTTTGCTGCTTCTGCTCTATACATTCTATAGCATGTATTTTTCAAGGAATTTCAGTTTTGTGTAGTCATTATTTGCAATTCTTATTTTGGCTGCTAGAACAGCAGTAGAATTTAACAACTCCATCACTCCTTGTCATTTGTCATCAGTTAGTCACTAATGCATGAATGCATAACTCTGTACACTAGCAAAGATCTTTGGGGCTTTAGCAAAAAAGCATTAACAATGCCAGTATTTCCCATTACAGACTTTTCTTTCAAGAAGTTTTAATTTTGCAATAGGAGCTTCCCTAATACTGAAACCTGACCTTGCTGGTATGCCCCTGGCATTTGCTCATATGCTCCAGAAGGATGTTTGCTAGCATTTATACATACTTTAACCCTATTTAAAAATAATCTGAGTAGTTTATCTATCTTCGTAACTTTTCTAAAACCAAACAGTACATACATTGAACATGCCATGCTTAAACCAGGAGTTAATTTTGAGAAAAAGAAATTAAACTTATTTAACCATTAAAATCTTACTCTGTTCTGTAAATTTCCAGTGACTTTTCCATTAATTAATTCGAGGGCTCCATAGCACTTTGCAAATACAAATCCCTGAGGATTCCTGCCATCTTACTTTATGTATCTTCCTCCCTTTCCCTCCCCCCACCCCCCCTTTTACTGCCAAGAAAAACACTGGCCAGACTGATCCAGTAGTGGCCCACAGGCCGGATCTGGTCCATAAAATTAGTCTGTATCACCCACCATCTTCCCTGGAGAAGATGGAGAGCAGCTTCTCAGTTCTATGACAATTACTCCTTTTTTTCTGCTGCCCAGTGGCAGTAAGTGGTCAAACACTAGAACAGGTTGTAGAGCCTCCACAGCTGGAAACACTCAAAACCCAACTGGACGCAGCCCTGAGCAACCTGCTGTAGTTCACCCTGCTTTGAGCAGGGCTACACGGTTTCCAGGAGTTCCTTTCTACCTCAGCCATTCTGCGTAGCAGCAGTGCAGTTCTCTCTGTAGGAAGAGAACTAGAGCCTGAGGGTGGGGGGAAGAGGTTCTGTGGTGGCAGTGAGGAAGGGGAAGTGGGTAAAGGCCCTGCAAGAGACCCCCAAACCTTGACCTAGGCTCTGGAAGTACAGAAGATGGGGTGGTTCAAAATTGCTATACACAGTTTTTTAAAGTCACATTTGTGAAATTTATTTGCCTGATTTTAGGCACCCAATCTGAACGCCGTGGTGTGGGGGCCCAGTTTCACACATCAGTGAATGCTGGCAATGGAACAAAGCTGCTTGCAGGGTATATCCTCACTGTAACACATTTTTCCAAATAACCTGTATGCAAGAAGCTTGTCAGCAAATGTTGAGCTCAACAATAGCTTGAATGTCATGAGAGAGATGTTAAAACATGATAGAATGTTAAAAATAGGGTACAGATTGAGCATCTGTCACAGAAAAAAAGTGGAGCATTTGTTTAAAGCTGGGAATATGTTCAAGAACTATCTCATCACTGACCTGCTTTGCATTAAGTTTTAAGATAATCTATACATACAGTAAGCATGAAGACATTCTAACGAGCAATGTTTCTGGTGCTCTATCACTTTTGTTTGCAGAACGATGAATTTTCAGTGTCGTTCCCTTAAACATTGCATCGTAAAGACAACAGACCTATTAGTTGTCTAATCAAATTCCAGAAGGAAATTAGCACTAGTTTTCCTTTATTTGAATTCTCTTGGAATACATAAAATGTATACTCCATCTTCAGTTTTATTCCATTTTCAGTGGTGAAAAGGAAGCTGACAGATTCAGGAATGGGTTAGAAAAGTGAAGACATAATAATGGAAATTGCAGTCATGTCTAAAAAGGATTATACTCTTGAAGCCAAAAATAGTTCTGTTTCACCATTAAATGAAGATATCTCTTTCTCAGCAAGACACTGAACAGATTTAAGCATAGATATGGAACTTGGCATTTTTCCATTGCTGCAGAAACAATGTTAGTAATGACAGAATCAGTCAGTCCACTGAGACAGTGCATAGTTCATTTCACAAGAAGTGAAAGATCTCAGCACAGATCTACAATGCTGACATGACAATGGCTCTGTGAAAGAAGCTGCAAGGAAAACACTGTGTTTCCAGTGCAGAAACATGGTTTTATATTGTAAAACCACAATATGTTATTTGTCTGGTAAATACTAATGTGCTATGGCTTCACAAATTTTTTAAAAAGCATTCTGGAAACCTTCTAAGCGATGTATTTTTTTTTTTTTTTTAAGGCCGTTGCCCGGAATAATCTGCCCTGCTTTGTAAGAACACTACCACTTGCATGGGTATTTCCAGGATTTTCATGTTGCTCTGAAATCATGTGAGATTGTGACAGTTGCCTTTCAGAGCCTTGTTACTGCCTGGTAATGCTGGTACCCATCCAGGCATTGACACACTACCGAACAGCTGAATGCGTTGGTATGAGTTTCTTCTCCCATAATGATGTTAAAAATTCAGTGTACAGATCAAGCGATTTTGGTGATATTAAAGTGCTTATATAGCTGCAAGTTTTTTACTGTAATATTGAATAAATAAAATTAAGGTAGTTCTGTGTTAAAAATGACACCTTCTGCAGAAACAAAAGTCGTACTACACACTGAGAGATTCAAAGCAGAGGGAGAGGTGAGGCAATTCTCAAATCAGGATTCTTAGAGCTATGGCACAGCCAAGAGCAGGATTTTGCCCTTACTGGGGACTAAGTCAGGGCAACATACGGAACAAGGGGGAAGAACCACCATTACAGTTCCAAGTAAATTAATTGCAACTCTGATCTTTGAACGCACACAGGAAGGCTAAGATCTCAGCGATCCATCTGGCAAGTGACAGTAATGAGCGTTACACATAATGATTACAGATTACTCAGGCATGGCTGTGGATTTACGTGCAATACAATGGAGCTAGCATTAAGGTTTTCCCAGTGCTTTTTGTAAAGCCCTGTATTAACTTGCTTTAACTGAGACAGTCTTAACTGGGCCAGTGTTTTCTCTGTCAGGTATCTTGGCTTTTTTTTTTTTTTTTTCTTTTTATAGTTTCAGCTGCACCAAGGCCATCATTTCAGAATATAAGGCTATGAGGGTAAAAAGTATGTTTATGTTAAAAGGAATCTAGTGACCCATTTGGAAATACCAATATTCTTTATAGGAGGACCTTAAAACTGTAGTGTGGACTCATCCTTCTCAGGTTTATATATGCTATTACCAGCTCAATTTCATGACTTGGGTACTGAGGCAGACAGCATTAAGGTCCAGACCTATAAAATACTCAGGCCTATTTACCTCACATCAGACCAACAGGAACTTTGTAGGGAGCTGAACCACTTTCCACAGATGTAAATGGCAGCAGAAGGTGCAGGACAAATGAAATATTAAGAGTTTTTATTAACTTCCTAATTCTCTCTTTATTTAGATGGACATGCCCTTTTGAAAGTCCCTGCTGATCCGATAAAATTCCTACACCAAAATGTTGGTCATAACACTCTTGTGAAATATGAGTATTTGGTAAATGTTAGATAATGTTAAAACATCATATTACAGCAATACAGAAACTTGAGCTATACATAGCACACTTCAGCTATGAAGGATTGCTCACCTTAAGCAGTCCTTCATAGCTGAAATCTGCAATAAGTAATGTGTATATACACATATATCAAGAAGCTTAGGAGTAATGTGTCTGGTTTGTATTGCTCAGTTTCTTAATCTTTTTATAATATTTTCTTCATCCTAAATACAAAAGGATATATAAAAGTAATTTCTAAAGCCAGCTTAATACTGTGGAAACTTGAAATTAAGCTCTGTCTTATTTGTAGGTGGGCTGGTGATGTCTGAAATCACCTGTCTTCCTCTCCCCTGGACAAGGCCTTTGTCTGCGACTTCTCAGGCAGAAGCTTTGGGTTGTCTGAAGAAGTCACAGTCATCATCCATGGAGAAGTTTCAAAGAAAAAAAATTGAGGGATATACTGACAGGGAACTGTGAAGGAGTTGATTAAAACAAACTCTATTTGTTAATCCTATTTTACGAGTTTTATTTACTGCACAACTTGTTAGTTGTGCATTAGGGTTATAATACGCATAAAATAGTTAAAATAATTAAGGCTCTGTCCACATTCTAATTTGGAAATAGAAATAGGTCTGAGACTCACTTGTGTAATGTTGTTTCCTTTCTGTTTGCAGAAGTATTGTCAGCCATCATTAGTGTATTGCTGGTCTATATCCTTATGGCATTCCTCTTGTATGAAGCTGTTCAAAGAACTATCCATATGGACTATGAAATAAATGGAGATATCATGCTGATTACAGCAGCTGTTGGTGTTGCAGTTAACTTAATGTAAGATCTCCCTTTCTCTCCATTAACACTCATAAATGTATTTCTGAATAAGCTCCTAATTCATTCATGGCCTGTAACTTTCTCATGGGATGTAATTTTGCTGGACCTCTTCATTTTCATAAATAACACAAGAAATGATACCAAATATTGCCTTTTCAATTCTTTGGTTTAAAAGGAAAGAAAAAAACCCACAACAACAAAAACCCCACCCACCAAATCCTGAAGCCTGTTTCTTGAAGTGTTTTTCTTCTTTCACTTTCAGAATGGGTTTTTTGCTGAATCAATCTGGCCACCTTCACTCACACTCCCATTCCCACCCTCACTCTCACATACCTCAGCTGAACTCTCCGAACAGAGCCCATAGCAGTAGCCATGGACATAGCAGCCTTGCCGTGAGAGCAGCGTTTGTACATGCCCTTGGGGACCTCGTACAAAGTATTGGTGTGCTCATAGCTGCATACATCATACGCTTTAAGGTAAGGAATGGTGAGTCTTTGAGGCAGGGTGGAATTTTAAAAGTTTAAACTCTGGTGATTAAATTTAAAAAGGGACTTGTTTTTGTAAATGATTGAAAAAATGCTTTGTGATAGTCTATTACAAGCTTCAAACATTCATGCAAAATAAGCAAAGGCTAATTCTATTTTGTATCTATTCGAACAGAAAGAAATATTAATGAAAGTTGGAGCTAGAAGTAACTGTATTTTCTGGGTCACATTTTTATAAATGAGCTTATTTTAATAAATCCTTTAACACTTTGGAACTTCCCTTGCAGCCAGAATACAAGATTGCTGATCCTATATGTACATATGTATTCTCCATACTGGTGGTTTTGACAACAGTTCGAATTCTGTGTGACACAGGAGTTATTATTCTAGAAGGTAAGATCTGTGCACAGTCTGCAGTACTCTACATGTCAAATGCCAGTGAGCACTGGCACTTGTTTGACATCATGACCACCATCTCTAATAAAGGGGATTGTGTCTGGAAACCTGTTTATCCTGCTGCTGCTTTAGTCTGTTGGGTTTTGACGGCTCATTTAAGTCGCAGCAGTCTTCAGGTGCCTTTGACCTCTGCAGTGAAATGTACAGAACTTTCTCGTGTGTCTGCAGTGGCTGTCAGCTAAACTAAGTGAACATTTGCCTAGACTCAGTTCTACACTTTCACTTTAATTATTGTAAAGTTAAAGTGAATGTGAATGCGTGTAAAAGGAGAAAGCAAGCTTAGGCCAAATGACTGGACACGATTCATGCCTATCCCATCTTCCCCTTTTCCACAAGTTCTGTTGTGTTATTTGTGTGCTCCTACTGTTACCATAGGGGAAGCTAAAAGTAAAGAGTGGTGTAAAACGGAAGAAGAAAAAAAAAATGAAAGAAAAAGCTGAACATAAGCTGAAGAATCTTATCTCATGTGGTGACTTAGAGGGAAAGATGCCAGCAACATTCTTTGCATTTTTATAACTAACATGCCAACTATTACTGCTTGATCTAGTACTTTTACCTTATGAAAGTGAAACATTAGGGATGACAGAAAAATCCTAGGTTTTAGCTGCACCTTCCTAGCTGTCTCATGTGAGCTATTATTGACTTTACTTTTCTTATGTTACGAGGTTAAATCAAGGACCTCAAAATCTTAAATGTTAATCACAGAATCACAGAATGTTAGGGATTGGAAGGGACCTCGAAAGATCATCTAGTCCAATCCCCCTGCCGGAGCAGGATTGCCTAGACCATATCACACAGGAACGCGTCCAGGCGGGTTTTAAATGTCTCCAGAGAAGGAGACTCCACAACCTCTCTGGGCAGCCTGTTCCAGTGTTCAGTCACCCTCACCGTAAAGAAGTTTTTCCTCATATTTATGAGGAACCTCCTGTGTTCCAGCTTGCACCCATTGCCCCTTGTCCTGTCAAGGGATGTCACTGAGAAGAGCCTGGCTCCATCCTCATGACACTTGCCCTTTACATATTTAAAAACATTAATGAGGTCACCCCTCAGTCTCCTCTTCTCTAAGCTAAAGAGACCCAGCTCCCTCAGCCTCTCCTCATAAGGGAGATGTTCCACTCCCTTAATCATCTTCGTGGCTCTGCGCTGGACTCTCTCTAGCAGTTCCCTGTCCTTCTTGAACTGAGGGGCCCAGAACTGGATACAATATTCCAGATGCGGCCTCACCAGGGCAGAGTAGAGGGGGAGGAGAACCTCTCTCGACCTGCTAACCACACCCCTTCTAATACACCCCAGGATGCCATTGGCCTTCCTGGCCACAAGGGCACACTGCTGGCTCATGGTCATCCTGCTGTCCACTAGGACCCCCAGGTCCCTTTCCCCTACGCTGGTCTCCAACAGGTCTGTCCCCAACTTGTACTGGTACATGGGGTTGTTTTTGCTGTCATTTAGGAGGAGAAAAAAAAATCCAACAAAATGGAAGTGCACCGTGAAGGCAAAAATGGTGAAATTTGCTTAAGAAACATCAATTAGCTTCAAGACAATAGCTAAGATTTAGCTGAAGGAAACAGATAAGAGAAACTAATGGTGTATCAGATTCCAGATGTTTGAGTTGTAGCTGTTTGCATAGGTCATAAAAATCTCCGCATTAATGACGTTATTAAAAGTGATGATAGGTGGGCTTTATGTATGCTAGGGAATTTTTCCAACTTAAATTCAGAATCTCCAGAGAATGGACTTGTATTTATATTGGAGACTACTACTACAACATCAGGGTCCTTGGAGTTGTATCCACTTTCAGTATTCATTTTAACTTAAGTTTCATCATTATACTTGGAATGCTAAATTAAAAACTTAAATGATTATCTAATACAAGCAATGAGATTCTAGCTTTTAATATAGATTTATAAGGCAGCATGAAAGTCTATCAATAGCATGACGTGAAGTATCAAAATTTAAGTCCATGTTTCCTGGGAAAAAGCAAGCTGTCAAAATAATACCAGGCAGTTAGCTAGATATTTAACAGCTAAATAATTTTCTGTTAATCTTCACTAGAAGGAAAATTCTGTTATGAGACAATCCTAGACACTGAACTTTCAAAAGATATGGTACTGGAGTTAACATAATTTAAAAGATAGTAAGGCATCAGGTTCAGAGAGGAGTTATCCAAAAATTCTGAAGAAATTTGAGAAGCAAGGGGCTGAACCCCTCATAGTATATATAATCAAACCATGAAACTGGAAGGTAAGCAGTAAAAAGATATGATAGAAACAAAACTATCCAGCAACAGAGCTTATTCAGTATTGTTGTACTAGTTTTTGAACCCATGATGATCATTAAAATTTTTATTTTGCCCTGTGCACAGCTAAAGTGGGGTGTAGGGGAGCTATAGAGGTGCTGTAGCTGCTGAAAACAATATGGCCAGGACTTTGCAAAGGTGCCATGCTATAAGATGAGTCGTATGTGTTAACCACTGCAGATGGATTACTGTGAGCATTTGAAAATGATACCAGTTACCTGAAGAGAGTAAACTGAGTATACTAATATTATAGTATTATTAGTAGTAGTATACTCATACCTAAACTGAGTATGTTTCAGGAGGCAGCAAAAGGCAGGTCCTAGCATTAATTTTTTGTTCTGACCTTAGAGTTTGGTCTAAGCAGTCACTAGGGGTTAGAAGCTGCAGTAAAGTTGTCTACACAAGTCTGTCACTCCAAAGGATCTAATGCTGGCTATTGTCAGAGAGCAGATTCTGGACAGGACAAATTACATTTGAGACAACACTGCAATTCCTGTACAACTTCTGTATCCATACTGGACTTAACATGCCAGTTTGCATATTCTTCTCTATTGATAACTTGGAAGTTACTAATCACTTCCAACAGCACAAATTATAAACTCTTTTGACATTGAGATCTGTCATGACATTTTAAAGGCCACTGAGAGTTTGCAGAAGACAGAACTAATTTTACCTCATGTTTGGTATCACAGGAGTTCCAAGGCATTTAAATGTGGATCGTATTAAGGAAGACTTGATGAAAATTGAAGATGTTTATTCTATAGAAGATTTAAATGTTTGGTCTCTCACTGCAGGAAAAACAAGTGCCATAGTCCACTTGCAACTAGGTAAGCTGCTGTATAGCATAATTCTAAATTAAATCTAAGTGTAGAAAAAAAACCAAACCACTTCCTCTCCATATTGTTATTTAAGTTCTAATATCATTCTGGGAAAATAAATCTACTAACTATGGTTTTGTACAGTGAGATATAGAACCCATTGGCCCAGAAAGTCACAGTGTAAATGAAAATCGTGCAATTAAAATATATTCATACTGAAACATCCAGTACAGATTCTTTGGGGGGGTTGAGATTTCTCCTCAGAAATTCCCTTATTTTGTCCGGGGAAAGACAGGGTGAAGTTCTAATGTGGAACAATCTGACATACGAAAAATAAATACGTTTTGCCAAAATGTGTGCTGATTTCGACATCTAACAGTACCATGAGTATTATTTCTTTGTAAGAAAGCTCAATTTATTTTTTTTTTGGGGGGGGGGGGGGGGGGGGTTGGTGGGAGGTGGTGTCTTACACACACAATTTTATCAAGATGTGATTCTAGTTAGAGGATAGAGACCTAAAGGTGTAAAATAATATAGAGAGAATACATCGCCACCACAGAACAATGTTAAAGTAATAAATGAGTGTGAACAAAGATTATTCTAGTTGGTATCACTGTGAAAAATTTGAGAACAGCTGTATTGTCCAGTTCCTTGAGGAGTGAATTCTATTAATTATTTTCTTGATTTTCCAGTTCCTGGTAGTTCATCTAAGTGGGAGGAAGTTCAGACCAAGGCCCGACAACTGCTGCTGAACACATTTGGGATGTACAAGTGCTCTGTCCAGCTTCAGAGTTACAAACAGGAAACGAGCAAAACCTGCACAAGTTGTCAGAGTTCCAGTGCCTAATTTCATGTTTTGGGAACTACTGCCTTATTCTTTATCTTGTAGACAAAGACTGAGAGCAATAAATGCAAAATGAAAATGATCAACTAGGCACCATCACTATGTGGATTTGTACCGTGTAACATGCAGCAGGGAGAACTGGTGCTGCAAAAGGTGCAGTGGTTGCCCTACATAACATGTATTTCACTCTCTCCCTTGTACTGGTTTATTCAATTTATTATGATTTTGAGACAAAGCTGTTTTCAGATTATTGTTTACAAACTGCAATGTGGCTCTGCAGATACCTCACAAATGAAAGTCCGATATTGTCCTGTAATAACTATGTACCAGAAAGTACCTGCACTCCAAACAGAGTACTCAGTATTTCAATTTAAGTCTCCGATGCTGATCATGCCAGGGTTCCATAATATATCATGATCCCTGAACTCATTGTACAATATTTTTAAAATAGTAATTTTCATACAGTATCTTAAACTATGATGCATACAGTGCTAGTTGAATTCTTTTGGAAACTGTCTCTTTGGAGACACTGCAAAATACAGAATTTACTGTACCCAGGCCAGAAAGTGAGCTTTAATCTGGGCATTCAGAGATTCAGACAGGAATATCCTTGCCCAGACTTCTGGTATTTAACTAGAGACCCAACACTGGATCCAAAGTGTTTTTAAGTGATCAATTATCTTTAATGTATTTTAGAATAGGGTTTATAGATTAGAAACAGGTTATTTATTTTACAAAGTTTTGACTTGTAAGATGAATTTATTATTAATAATCTTGAATGTCTAAACCAACATTTGATTCACATTAAAAGGCCAGCTGATTAGCATGCATTCTAATTATAATTAATGTCCTGTAACTGATAATTTTTCCATTATTGTTTTGTTTTAAAAGGAAAATCAAATTATAGAAACTATGCTTGACATGGAGATAGTCTCAAACACAATCTACAGACATGCAAAATACATTCATCTTCTAACAGGAAAGTGGGGAGCAGAAGTTTCAGACACGTGCTATTCCCTCAGTCACAGATCTCTGACCTTTTCATCTTTGCTTTGAGCACAGTATGGCAGTATCATGACAGGAATGCCACTGCAATAGCAGTCCCTCACTACTTAGCTTTATGAAAAAAGCAAAATCCAAGCAAGCTCAGTAACCTGATGATGTTGGACAACAATATCATAACAACCTACAGAGGTAGAAAGGCCTTTTCTTATTTGCAGAGGGATGAGGCAATTTGAAGAGACTATTTATTCATCCTCGAAGTCCACAAAACTGAACTGCTTAGCCTCATGGTGGAATGACTGTACTTTGAACATACACAGGATAATAAAACCTGACACTAAGCTATCATACACCTCCAAGCTCAATCAATTTAGCATTGAAGAAGCTAAGGGCAACAAGAACATGACCTGCAAAGTGCAGAAGATGGTAGGAACTTGGCTTCAAATGTTTTTTTTCTTATTCTGTACTTTGATCTTTATGCAGAACTTCCACTGACATCAAAAGCACTTCTGTATGTGGATCAGAAAGGAAAATTTTTGCCCAGTAAAGGGATATTGTGATATTCAGCTGTGAGTACTTAAGCTATTGTCTGAAATTTGCTCGGGTTTCACATATTCATCAGGCTGATTTATACCTGCAATTGGTGGTGACACTCTTGCCTTCTTTTCTCCCCTTTTTTGAGGTAGGGGTCACATGATGAATTTTTAGAGGTGAAAATGGACAGCACAGTACTAATTTGGACAAAGTGCACATAACACTGGATTATGTTTGTATATGTTCTGGCAAGAAATGGGAACACTTCAGTATAGCATGGGAACACATACAGCTCAGAGACAAAGTCGCATTGTACTTGGAAAGTTAATGCTTCAACACAAACGCTATCATTAATTAAGCCATATCACAGTTCATGAAAAATGTGCATCCCATCCTTACAAACTTACTGGAAAAAAAAATACCACAAACAAAATAACAGGTATTTTGCACATACTAATACTCAATTAGGTTTTAATTAAATTGGGGTTACAGTTGCTGTATTTAGAAGCTGAAGTACAGTAGACAGGTATTGTATTTTGGAGTTTTTTTACTGTAATAATTTACTACACATTTGTTTAATTGAAGAAAAAGCAGAAATGTGTTGCTTTATTGTGGGGTTTTATTAAATCAATTATTAAACTTCACATTGTTTGTCTTTTATTTGTATTGCTGTCTCTTGTAATCTTCTTGGATTCTTAAAGCAGCTGTTTTTTTTGAAGTGTCTGAACACTCAAGCTTAACTCAGTTTGGGAGATGCTATATATAGAATGAGTTATGTCTCCCTCTTTAGCCCAGAACAATTTAAGTCTCGTTATTTCCCATGCAGTAATTACACTTTAGAAAATATAAGCTGACAAAGCATGGTGAAGGAGCAGCCATAAACAACTGGCAAAACGTTATGAAACCCTACATTCACCCTTGAGGGGCCCTTGTTATCAAGGCCTACTAGAATGGAAGGAGTTAGTCAGAGAAAAAAGCAACAGAAGATTAAATAAGAATCAACAATAAAAGAGTGAATGCATCTATCTCAGAGAGACTCTGAAGTGTACATGCCCTGTTTTAAGGTCTAACTAAACTCACATGGAAATTTCTATCTGTGTGGCCTACCTCTAATCCTATTCTTACTCTTTATAAATTATTCAGAGCACAGGTTGTCTGGCACTGTTATGTTTAATGTAAGAACCCTGAATCTGGTATTAATTAACATCAAAAGGAATATGCATATTATCACTTATAATACTCCTAGTGATGGAATAAATGAGCACAACAGAACTATACAAATAACCAAGTAGAAATAATTAGTACACTTACTAAGAATAGAGAAATATTCATAAAAACTACCAGGAATTTATGACCTAATACACAATAACAGTACTCAGGAAGCGTCAGTGCCTATGAAAGAAGACAAGTTATTTTTATAGACATTGCAAGGTCATGTTCAATATCAACTTAAGAGGAAAGGGGCCTTAGTATAAGTACGAATCAGGTCTAATGTCTTTCAAGCAACCCTACAGTACATCCAGATTATTTCATTTACACACTCTTACACTACTCTTTCCCTTCTACAAAATCCTCTGCTTGAAATTAAAATGCATTACTTAATCGGACGTCTCTCACCAAGAGACTCATAAGATTCGAGGAAGTTTCTGCAACTAGTGTCCCTGCTTTCCAGAGCTGTGCTGCAATACTCTTGCTGACCAAACAGCTAAAATCCTGTGAAAATTCTGCCACCTTTAACAGTCTACACTGGGAAGAGATTTCTCCTTTCTTATCTGTGATTGTCAACCATCCTTCTCTGAAGCATGGATACAGCTTTGATGACAACCTACTCATACCAGTTCAGTCATGCATTTTTACGTCGAGCAGACTGCAAACCCTCACATCCCACTCTTCTATTCTGAAACACTCTTATCCTAAGAAAGAAATTAACAGAAACCTATTTTATTTCTGAATGTTTTCCTTGCTTAATTTTGAGGTTCTTTGTTTGTTTTGTCTTTTAAATTGTGTTGACATTTAGTCCTTTCAATACCAGCAGCATTTCTGTCTACATCAGCAGAATTATCATTTAAAATATCATACCTGAATCTGGTCTTCAATTATTTTACTACTGTATGTATCCGTTGTCTCTTGCAAAATCACTTCCAATTGGCAGAATGCCTAAGACAAGCAGAGGCTGGCATTCTGACATAAAACCAAAAAACCCAAAAGACACCCACCAACTAGTGAGTAGTAAGTCTTTTGTTTGGGTATTTTGGCAGAATCTCACGAGGACACTGCACTGATGTTGTATGGAACAGGGCTGTCAAGTATTGTTTCCCTCTACAGATACTAAAAGAATATCATAAGTGAAGATAGGCTGTTGGGTAATTAAACATGGTATCTACTGCAGTAGCTTCCTAGACTCCAATAAGCTAGTCCATTGTCAGAGAAGGAGTTCCCTTGAGATCTCAAGGGGAGGGGACAATCTCATTGTAAATACTCATTTCCCTCTATCCATCCAAAATGGCATTGCCAAGATCTTTTTTCTTGCTGGTTGCTTCAAGCACATTCAGTTGTTCCGGGACTTAGCACGCCTACCTCAAACATCATGTTTCACCACCACTTTGAATTATGCCACCGTTCTCTGCTTCTCTCACTTTGTTTTCTTGTAATACTCTACCCTCTCCACAGCTTCACTAATAATGTCCAGCTTGCACCCTGTGCACCTGCTGCGTACATGGTCACTAGGAGCTTCTCATGCAGCACTGGGTGTCAAACACCCCCAAACAACTTGTAAGGCCTGTTCTATTCAAATACATGCTTGTCCAAAGTTCGTTTCTGGTTTGATCTCTAGATGAAAAAAGATCTTCTAGCAACCAGGTTGCTAACTCACAAGGAAGACCTAATCTGAAAGCCTCAAAATAATCTTTATACTTTAAAAAAAAACCAAACTCAAAACCAAATGTCTTCCACCTTCCTCACCCTTAATTCCCTTTCCAGCATCACCCCATCCTCCCCCTCTTTGTAACAAATCATGCTGGGCACTAACCAACACTCTCTATGCTCTGGAGCTGGCAAATCCCCTTCTGTTATCCTCTTCTCATTCAATTTTCCATGGGAAGGACCATACACGCTCTTCCGTTCTGCAAAATACCTGAGACAACTTTGGAAGCTGCTAGAACAAATACTGATCCTTTCCAGTTACTGCTATCCAGCTACCACAGCAATCTGGTCTTAGAATGCATGTGTACCTGCTTCCTATGTTTACAGCTGTAAAATAATGATACACAAATCAATATTTTTGCTCTTTTATCTCTATTTACCTTTTCTCCATTGTCTTCTGCTTTTTCTTCTTAGTATCACCCAGTTTGAAAACTGCCAGTGCTAAATGTACAAGACAAAATAACTTAATTGCTATGAAGCATTTATACCCTTTACGGCATCAATTTCTGTAGAAAAAATATGCCATTTCATAAACACAAGCATAATTTTATTCATATGACTGATTTATGATTTCCTTACTATTATACCTGGTGAAATGATAAGTTGTTTTTCCAGGATTGTGCCTAGCCAGTACATGAGGGTACATTAAACCACTTAATGACATCTGTCCAGAGTGTGTTTCACATTAAACTCAGCACTGATATATACAAGGATTTTTTGATTCAGCTGATGAATACATAAAAGCAGCTACATGGCAAGCAGACAAAACATTTGCTTTTGTCTCAGGTGCATTAAGAGCACCCAAGTCCCTGCGCTCTTCCTATTTCTTTTTCCCAACACACACAGAGAAAGTATCTAATAAATCCTGAAATAAACTGATGAGATGTAAACTTATAAAAATAAATATTTAATTCTAGTAACTGGCCTTTTAAATTCAAATATTTTTTTTGAGAAAAACACCATAAACAAACATTGTCATAGTTAAGATGATGCTACATATTTGAACCTATCATACAATTAGTCTTGATTTTTTTATAGATTTCATGTGTTACTTTTCCCAAGCCTGCTGTAAGAACAAGTCCGACACAAAACTGTACAAATACTCTCCCCTCTGAACTGCCAACCTTCAAGGCCTTCCCAAGTTTACCAGAAGATGGTGCACTAGTCTTAGCTTTAATAAAGCGAGTTGCATGCTGAGTATAACTACTCAGGCTTCCATATGTCAAAGGAATATATTCTGTCGCAATTTTTTAACATGTCTTATTAGTAAGTAAGTAAAAAAAAGTCTTTATTTTTCCTAAGGATAACACAGGAGATTTAACTTTATCATGGATGCAAAAAGGAAAAGCACAAACCTAGCACAGATTTGCTAATCAATTACTGGAAAGGACTCAAGATACTTCTTAAAGGCATATACAGGTAAGTATCATGGAATACAACGCTCAAATGCCTCCCTCCAGTTCCAAGTATGTAATAAAAAATTTTATGAGTGGAAATTAGTTGTGGCTATGGGTATCTGAAATGCAATTAGAACAAATTATATTCATTAATGTAAACAATATAAGTTATCATGTAAGCCCTTTGCTTCTATGAAAATAAGTATTGCTTCTTTGGGGTGCTGAATTCATGTTTCCAGGACAACATATACTTGCATTTGAAACATCCTTGACTGTCTGCTTTTTTATAAAGGATCTAATGACACTTTCAATTAAAAAACATACACTGAGGGAAGCAATTTTGTTTCAAAATAGGCAGATACGATTATAAATGTAGAATATCATTGTGTTTACACTGCTGCAATTGCTAGTCTAGTGTTGTCATTTCATCTAGTTGAACAGGCTTCACAGAGAGAAAATACAGATGACAAGAGGCTGAAGAACTCAGAACCACAACTTCCTTCCCATAAAGTCTTTTCATTTCTTCAAGCTATTAGGCAATTCTGTATTTTCTAAGCTTCTGCAGAAGACACACCTTCAACTGGAAATGGAAATTGCCCAACCAGTTACACACACTGGTTTCTGTCTGCTTCGGCATTTGCTTTAAATATAACCTAGATGGAACAAATTATGATGGTTTTCAGGCAACCTAGCTGCTTGGACTTGGCACGGAGCAAAGGTCAAGTCATATCATAGAAAATTTAAAAGAAAGTAACTCTTTGCATATCAAAAGTTAAAGGGCCATGTGCAGTAAGCTGTAAATGAAGATATGTTTTAGATATGCTCACTTGTGGATAGCTATGCAGGATATCACATTATAATAGATCTATTAACTGTCTTTGTAAAGCAGCAATGAAAGCAGAATACTATTCTTCCACACTCAGACTTACTACATTTGAAGTTTCTCTGTAGGAAGAATTGAGGGAAAAGGTAGTCCCTAATTTTAGCTGTCAGGGCTAGAAATAAACAGCTCACATAGCAGGAGTAATAACAAAATTAAGTCCTACCAATAGGCCCACCAACTGCTATGGCTAGGTAAGGTTATTCATGCTGCAGTTTTGCATGAGTTGGTGGTTTTTTTTGTTAGTTTTCTGTGGTTTTTGGTTTTTTTTTTTCTGTTTTTGTTTTGGGGTTTTTTTTTTTTAATGAGTGGCAATACTTTGTTGATGATACAAGGTGTGTTTGTGTACAGAAGAGGAAGGAGGGAAGAAAACAGATAAAGCCAGATCACGTGGGTTACTGCAGACAGCAACTGAAAAACATTAGACTCCATTACGTACCATGCAGCCAACTATGGAGCATAGTAATATTTCTTGACCAAACTGTGGTGGTCACAAACGAAGTCAATACCAATTTCATTTACAGATTGCAGCATTAGTGATCTGTTGTGCAGTTCAACTAGGATGTCTGCTGACTGGTTTCACAGTAATTTTTCTTCTCTAAGCACGGTATGTTACCCATCTAACCCGCACCACACCCATTCATTAATGATGCTCAGGAAAAAAAAAAATGAGCGTTGCCTCCCATCTCCGTTCTTTGTTGGGTTGCCATATTTTCTTTTATAAGAAAAAAAATTTCCACTAGGTAAAGAGTTTCTCTTAGCTTTTGATTTTTGTAACTCTGATTACACACTGCTTCAACAAATGCTCATCTCTAGCTACAGTTAGTACCTTTGTGCTTTAGTATTCCTTATTGAGGGAGTGCATGTTACATCTGTGGTACAGCCTGCCAGACAACTGTGAGGACTGATAGGAAGGTCAAAACGCTTTGGTTCTCTATTGAGGGTGAATCCATCTATGACTTTGGTGGCAATTTTATTTAAAGCACTTGCCCACAAAGGGTGTACACCTTTGTGCTTGTACACCTATCAAGAAGTGATACACTCAACACATACCTCAAACAAACTTCCACATACCACCCTGTTTTGCATGCTACAAAAGCTTCCTCTTTGAACCACTACACATACAGGAGCTTAAGCAAGAGACGTGCCTGATTCTAAATGTTTCTTCTCTCTCTTAAGAGGAGAGAGAATTTTTTTAAAAACACATACTAGTACATATACACAACTGCTACAAGTTTTGTTATATTAATTCCATGCCTCCCTGAAATCAGTATAAAAACATCCCCATAACTTCAAACTCATTTTCTTTTACATCTACTTTGTATGACATGGTATTGTAACATTAAAATTATGGCTAAGAGTTTGGCAATGAGGCAATGAACAGAACTGCAAGTCATGATGACTAGGATTTGCTGTGTAATTGTCTGCTTTGGGATTAAGGTGGATACAGCAGTCTTTAAGCCAATTCTGTTTTCTGACCCTAGCATGTTTTATTCAAAGCACTTCACAAGAGGAAAAATAAACACAGTAAACACAGCATAATGCTAACGTATCATTTAATAATGCTAACAGTAATTTAAAAAATATTCAGGATTTCTTGAATTATAAAAGAAGTCATACAGCAGGAAGGAGAGATGCATCATTAATGAAACATTCTTAACAGCTTTAATAGAAAACAGCTTTCCCCTTTGTTTTTGATGTAGCAAATCAGTGACTTATTACAAGTAGGTGACTTTGCTTTTCTTTGGCAAACAGGTAAGATTTTCCTGTTACTACCAGGGATTACAACTAATCTGGATTTTCTGCATTTACTTCCTTGTTTGTGCAGCAGCAGCAAGTCTGGTAAAGGAGGGTGTTTATTGGTTACCTATCTACTGCAAATACATTTATATTCAAATAAAGAAATGACACAACAGGAAATCAAGAAGGAGAAAACTTTTGCTAAAGTTGAAAGCTTAAACACATTTATTTATAATTAAGAATTTTTTCAGACTTGTGTGGCTTTCTGACCTCTCAGCTCATCTGTTTGCATCCACAGCTACCTCCATTTGCCCTCTATACATCACACAACGTAATATTGTGTTGAAATAAACGGCATCTGTTAATGCATCAGGTTGACCCTACATGAACTTTGCAATGAAAAATCCACATATTCTACAATATTGAAACAGGAAGACTAAGAACGTCAGGTTTTCACAAACATTGTGCTGTTAACAATCCACCTAACAATCTAGTGGGGGTGATAAGGTAGGCGTTCCCCCACTTACACCGCACAACATACATCAGTCCTTTCTGAAGATGAAATATAGCTCTGTGCCAAAGGCCGATGAAGCACTCGAGCCCACATTCACTAGCAGTCCACCTCTGGTCTACCACAACACATTGGCCTCATGCCAAATACCATACAAAAGAGTAAAATAATAGAAAGTGACTTGAAAAACAAGTAGTTCTCGATAACAGCTGTAACCATAAAGCAGGATGGAAGGCAGCTCTGCCTTGTGACTGCATCCTTTAACGGATGTTCCTTTAGGCAATGCTGACTGGATTGCTTCAGAACTCTGGTCCTCACAGTCTATTTTTGGTGCTGTATCCTACTGACTTTTCCTCCTGAGTCTGTAGATCCTCAGTTTGCCACCATCTGGTAACAACAGTGTCTGTGCAGAATTCCCACTCACTTCAGCAGGGAATTCTGCTTTAAAAATATCAATTGCTGTGATAGAGTCCCAAGTTTAAGAGCTATCGTCTCTCTTCAGCAACATTTGAGGCCAGTGAAGTCAGCACATCTGGCTGAGTGAGGGGCTAAGTGAGTTTGAACTTAAAGAAATTATGCTTTCCAATTTACTTAAAAAGAAAAAGAAAATACACAAATGAAAAAAGCTGTTTCACAGCTGTTGCCTGGACTGCCACTATCATGGTCTGCAAGGCTACGGGAATCCTGATGATTCACAGTGCTTAGGATTAAAAACTGCCAGACCTTTTCAGGTTTGGAGTTACAGAGGATGAACAAGTTATTTTGCCATTTTCTTGTAATGAAACAACCAGATGAATCAAATTTCAGTAAGAGAACAGCCCTTACTCAAAGCAAGAGATATTTTGATGGAAGTGGGTAAGGAACAGACAGTCTCCCATAATATTTTACCTTTATTTTTCTGCAGTAGCATAATTAAGAGAGAGCTTTCAGTGGAATGGACCCTACCTAACAACACAATGCTAATATGTTAACAAATTTAAAGAAAAACTGCAACTGTTTTTAGGTGAGTCTACTGAAAGACAACGCATGCTTATGTATATAACCTGAATTTCTGTTTGGTTTTTTTTTTTTCCAAAATGGAAGACAATTCTTAAGTATTTACTGTTACTCATGCATATACTGAAAATCTACAAACTTTTACTTGAAGAGTTTACAGACTATGCATCCTTACTGTAATCAGTAAGGCTCCTCTTTTTTTAAAAAAAATCATCCCTATGGTGCGTTTATTACAACACCATCAGTATAAATAAAGCAAAGCAGAACACAGGAGAGGGAGAAGGAAGACAACCATTACAAGGAGGGCCATTTTTTCTTAATTTCTCAGTTTAAACCACTAGCCTAATTACATTCTGATCTACTCATTTTACATGTGTAACTTCCTACAACACAGTCCTGGTACTAATAATAGTATTAAAGTAGAAATTAATTAGGCCAAGAAAATTTTAAGTTTTTCTGATGTGTTTGTTTTGGTGGGCAAGACAGACAGAGATTTGGCAAGAAGAAAAGATCTGTCATCAAGAGAAAGAAGGAAGGAGTCTCAGTAGAAGATAGGGAGGAGGGTGTGAGAGACAAAGTGAGTAATACCAGAGTCTAGTATAGTGCAGATCAAATGTTTCAAGTTGAAGAGACTAGTTTTCTACTGCTTGACAACTGGTAAAACTGGAAGCACATTTATCTAAATTTTAGCAGACATGCACGGGCACTTTTTAAACCTTAGAGAACCAAGGTCACAAAGATGACTAGCTTGATCTTAAAAATATTGCATCATAAAGTCTAAATTATTTATACAGAACACTTTTTAGGGAATGTTACACATGGTCAAATCTTGGCTAAGAGCAGCAGAAACAGTATGGTCACCAAGGACAGGCGCACACTTGCAAGCCCAGTGCCGAGGCACAGCTATGGCGGGAGGCCTAGCACCACACGGCCCCGACTGTGGCCCTCGCTGTCCCTGGCTGCTACGCACCCGGATGGTTCATGGGGAGCCACAAAGGAGACACACACAAGCCACGATACCTGACTGATGCACGCCAGGGACTACAGACAGGCAGCCTGAAGAGCGGAGGCCTGCTGTGAACGAGGGGAGCGTTCGGTACCACCTGAACGGAAGGGCCATGGCTATGTCCCACAGCACCTGGGAGACAATTGGGACAAACCTTATAAGTCCTTAAATGAAGAGAAAACCAAAACCAAACCAAACCTTTTGTGCATGCTCCTGCTGCTAATAGATAAGAGGTTTTTAAAATTAATTTTCTAGATTGGCAGCATCAGCCAGTATCATGGCCTATGTCCTGAAGTCCAGACAAGTTATTTCTGGGACTCTCACTTGCTAACACAGCTCCACACCAATTAAAGCTCTGCCATCACCTAACACCTGAAGTGACAGTTTTCTTACAACTCCCTCATTTGCCACACAGAACAAATCCTTTACGTTGAACACTGTGGAGTATCTAGGCAGCACACCACAAGAGACAGGAGCTCAACTCCTCCAACCACACACCTGGAAATCAGAAATCGACACAAAATCCGGAGAGGGAGTTTTGCTTGCTTGTACCTGTTTGTTTGGCCTTCTCCTCGCTGCTGAGGACTCACGGGCGTTGGGCGGTCGCGCAGGTGATCTGACAGCGTTGCCCGGCGGGGGCTCGCCGCCCTCGGCTCCCGGGACGTGAGGGAGCGGCCTCGGCCGGGCTCCTCCGCGGCGGCCGGGGGGAAGCAGAGGTGAGGCGCTAAGAAAAGCCCCCCGCCCCCGCGGGCGGCCCGAGCCCCCTCCAATGAGCGGCCGCGGAGGGACACGGCGGGGCTGCCTCACAGCCAGGGCGGCAGCGGGGTGAGGGGCGCGGAGGCCCGGGGCGCGGTGGGTAACGGGCTGGGGGGCGGCTTTCACTCATAATGGCTTAATTTGTCACAGGCCCGGGCTCTCCGTTTGTACGAGGGGCCTTTAGAGGTACCGCACGTCCCTCATGAGCCCTGCAGAAGGACGCTACATCCCCATTTACAGCTCTGGCCAGAACAAGGTTATCTAAAAGTAAGAGCTAATTAAACCAAAATCCTTTGGTCATTAGGTCAAGAAACAGCATAAATATGGTTGGTACAGCCTCCATGAAGTGCGCTGTAAAGGTGTGTGATCTTTGATCAGGGTGAGGCGCCACAGGAGAACCACAGGAGAACGGCTCTTTGGACTGGGTGTCTGCTCACTCTTTGGACTCCCTTTGAAGGGTGCAATTAGCGGTGATGGCTGTTTTATGATGGGAGATAGCTTTCAGCAAACAATCTGCCCACTCCCTATTCACATCAGCACCTGAAGGTCAATAGTTACTTAGTCCAACTGCAGTGCCCCGCGTCCACTGCCTTGCTCCCGCTTTTTTATTTCAATTTCAGTTACACTTCTAGGTGATCTCCTTATTTTGTGTGCTCCTGGTATGGCAGCGATGTGCTGTACAGCAACGATTTCGGACAGCGAATTAAAACTCTGCTGAACAGCATGGCCATGTTTGTTTAATCTGAAAGCTTTTTTGGGAAATGTCCAACACCAAATATTGGCCAGATCCAGTGAATCATTCCCATTACTCTTGTTTATTTTCTACAGCTAGTGACAACAACCTTCTGCACTGAGACAGATGACAACTGCAGGACGAACAATTTCCTTTAATGATTGCATCAGGCCTCCTCTGTAAGTTTCTATTTTCTACAGAAACCACACGCGCGAATGAAGTAACTAAATAGTACTATACTAATAGCATCTTGTGGGAGAGAAATGCAGGGGGCAGGGGACATCAGACAGAGAAATGCTGTCACTGGGGCTATCATATGCAAAAAAAAAAAACCACAAACGAAAAGCTCAACACAGCTCTTGGATAACCACAGATCTTGTATCATTGTGGTTAAGACCTTTAAGTACTGTTGTAATAACAAAAATCAGTTATTAATTAATAATTGCATGTATACTACAGAAAGCAACCTTCTATTCTTCCAGAAAACTATTTACAAATAGACTGCTTATCACCCACCTGCATTTAGAAAAGCATGACCGTAGACTCTAATGATGCATTTCTAATGGTTTCTAATCTTTATTCGAAAATCTAACAAGCCAGTGAGTATTTCAATTAAACTTCGTATTAATATGAAAATTGGAAGTGATGCAGTTCCATGGAAAAGTACTAGACAGGGTGAGTAAAGAGAGTGATTGTTTTAAAAAAAACAAAACCAAGAGCAGAACAGAGTAGGAGACAAAATGGAGAGAACAGAATGAAGAGAAGGAAGAACGTTGCTAAATTTATTTCAACAGCCTCTAAATTGTCCATGGAATAAAAAGTCATGGGTTTGTAGAACACAGGACATGGAAGTCTTATTGTTCTCATAAAAGTCAGCTCATAAAATTCAGCCAATGAAATCTTTACTGTCTTAACTCTGATGTCTGTAGAACAAAGAAATAATTTGTATATTACTTTACAGATTTGTGTTGAGTAGTTGAGGGGGAGATAACAGTATTTGCTCTTGGTGTGCTCTACTTACAAAGAAAAACTCATCTGTGCAGGAGACAGAATATTTTTAGGGACAGTCTAAGAACACACAAAATTGTCCCAAGAACTTTAACAATACTCATGATCTTTTTGAAGTGCAGAAAAATATTTTATTTCTCACATTATGTGAATACCCTCTCCACAAATCTATTTAAAAAAAAAAGATCGTCTAAGAAAGCAAAACATTCTACTACCCTTGCTATTATGCTTCAGCTCAGGATGAGAAAAGCAACAACCTGTGACTGATGGCAGTCACACTGCTTAATGCACTACTGGAAGACACCACTGAAAAGTAGTTAAGTAAAAAAAATTACACAAAAATGACTTACACTTGTTTCTCTAATGTTGACAGATACTGAGGTCATAGCATTTACAAACCATACAAGTGTTTTACTGAAGAACAAACTCATTTAATTCATGTATCAACTCAGAGCACAGCACTTTTGTTTTGTTTGATACAGTCCAGTAAAAATTATGGAAATACAGAATAACTTACAGAAAATATTTTCAAATATTTTTCTATTAAAATACTTAATTTGAATACTTAATACTTGTATTTATCAGAGCACTGGATTTTTGTGGTTATATGTTATCAAATAATCTTGTAATGTCATTCTTTAAAATGAAAGCTAAGAACGTATTCTGAAGTCTTGTAGTTTCTCTCACTCTTAACATAAAAGCTGCTGAGTCATCCTTACTTGATAAACAAATACTTACGCTGCATCTACACACAAGTATGGGATAAAATAACATTTTAACTTTTTTTTTTCCCCTCAGTATCAAGAAATCTGAAGAAAACATAAAGCTTCTGAAGCCAAGCTACCTTAAAATTCGGGAGACAGCTTTACTAACTTAAGTGTTTTCTTTGCTGCAACAAAGTAACCTAAAGCAGTTCACAATTACTCACTTCTGGGGACTTTCCAATTAGCAGTTGTTTCACTTTTACTTTCTTCCTCACAGAAAGTAATATGCATTCTGAATATCCATTGTAAAAGAAACTGTATAATATATTGTGAAACTGCTTGGAAGGGGACACATACAGAAAATATCCACAAAGGACTGTTCTACCATTGGATGCATATGTTGCCTCATTAATTTTACTAGGGGTCTGCCCATTATACTCTTTCCCTGGCCAACCCATAAGAAAACACACAGATGCTTAAAAAGGAACTCTCTCATCATAAGAGTCATTCCTAATTTTAATCTGTTAATTTCTCTTTGTTAAAGCAGATGTCCCTAATAGCATGTATCTAGAAATCTTTAAAAATACTGTTAACTGTGCAATACATTTGAGCTTGCACATTAACTACCTTGCACAAAAAGAAGAAATTAATATGTCATCACATCTAACATGGAAAACAAATGCAAGCATACTTTATTACCCCATATGTTGCCATACAAATACATCCTCTGGCTATGATGACTATTTGGTCTGTATACAGCGTTTGAAATACAGTTTAGAGAGGGAACAGACCAGGAATACCAATTTAGAAGGGCTTTTGGGTAATCTCCATTTATGGAGTTTACATGGAATGTTGTAAAAATTTAAAATATATTTTATTCAAATATATATAAAATTACAAAATTAAAGTATTTTGAGAAAAAACAAAATCCTACAAAAAGTGTGAAGGCTTTTTCCATCTATAATTACCATCTGAATATTCAACATTTGACATCAAATGCCCACTGAAAATGAATATTTGAGACAGATTTTTGGACTGTGTGGATGTTGTATGCCAACTTCTGAGGCCACATGAAACTCCTTATCCAGAGTCCAAAAAATGTAGGGAGACCCTAAGAACACAGCAGAAGCATTTCCGCACACTGATTTCAGTAGTCAAGTTTGTGCAGAAGTGATTCCACTAGATTCAAAGGGTACCTTTTGAGACAAAAGAAACTTGTCACTTTGTAAGCTTTCTGACATTTTCCAGCTCTTCTATAGGTTTCCATTTCTGATGGATTGTTAATAGCTGGAAGAAATTCAAAGGACAATGTGAAAGAAATTAGCAAGATCTCAGTGAGCATTTACTCCATTCCCACCCCTCCCCATATCATACATCAACTTAGCGGTGAGGAAGGATTTCTAGTAGCTTTACATTTTCCTTTCAGAAGTAAGCAAAAATAGCAACTGAAGACATATTCAATAATTTGTTGAACCAAATCACTTGGATATTAAATATGTAATAATGCCAAATAATTTTATTTTTCCTTATCCTAGATGCTCTACTAAACTAAGATTTTTTTTCCTTTAGGCTGCAGTACTGAAAAACATTCTTAGTAATTCAGGAACAAGGTAAGGGTAAACAGCATTTCCTCTATACTCCAATTTCGACTGTTATCAACAGAATTGAATAAATGGATGTTGTGGGGAGGAACACCAACCAGAAGTATGCCATAAATTCACAATCAGACCTTGATGTAATAGCTGAATCCCTATCATTAAGTAATACAGGGAATGTACTTTACATAAAGTAATTAATTAAGCAGTTAGTTCCACTTTTAAATAGATGTATGTCAGCTTTACATTTTTTCCCCATTAATATTTTGCTAGTTCTTACACATTTAAGTAAAGTTATTCATTGTGTTAGAAATGTATGCTATTTGTACTGGCTATATTATTTGTACAAATTACCTTCTGAGGCTTGGTAGGATCGACAGTTTCCCACGGTTCTGGATTGCCACTCTTGTTAATGCTTTAAGAGAAGATAAAGCAAAATGGGTACTATGTTTTAGGGTGTGATCTTGCGTACATTTTTCTTATATGAGCAGTTTATCTTCAGTAGAACTATTTCTGTAAGTAAGTAGTTCCCTGAAACACAAGTTTACAGGTTTGGGCATTTCTGTTTTAAATTCTGGGTAGGAATCAATGATAGCTTGCTTTATTTGCAGTTTCCAAAGCACCAAACAAGCCAACATTGTTCAAGTATAATATGTTATCGTAAGGGAAGCAAGCTGAAAAATCAAAACTGAATAAAGACGCAGAAAAAAAGTAAGGGGACTCTTACCCTGAGAGCTAAAATGCCTATTCCAGTCACTTTAGAGTAAGTATGAAAATTCCCAAAAGCTTAAAGAATATAGGACTTAGCTCCAATTATTAGCCAAGCCATTAAAATATTAACTCATTGTGAGTTCATATTATCAAATGCTGTTCTTTATATACAAGTCAATAGCCTGGTTGCAACATATCTGCATGTCGTCTACCTATCTGATTATTTGAAATTCATCATAAGAATACTTAACACCTATTACACCTAAAGCAAAGAAAAAATATAATCTATTAAATCAAAAGTTAGGAAATAATTTGGGCTATGCTCCAAATCAATTAATCTCTTCAGTATTTACTGATCTGCAGATATCTTAGTTGTTACTAGAAGTCTGGAACACCCACATGGATTTTTTTTTTTGGTGCAAAACAGGATGGTCAAATACCTCTGTTGAATAAAGAAGGTTAGGGTAAACTCCAAGCAATAAGTATTTTGCTTACATCACATCGGATTTGCTGAATAGGGAATAGGCAGAAAAAGCGAGCGCCCCAATGGCCGCGCAGGACACTATTCCAACCAGGGGAATGAGCTGAAAGACATAAAATGGAGAAGAGTGTTTGAGAACTCGTGTCCTGGCTGCAGAGCCACGAATAGGGGGAGTGAGAGGTTACAAGGATTTAAGGTGTGGTTTACCTGTTAAGGTGTATTACCTCTATATTACCATTCACACCATCTCAATTTCAGTGCATGAATTTCACCTTACAGGCGTCCCTTGCTATCATGATTTCCCCTGTAACGTGCTCGTTGTCAAATGGCACCCCCTGTGCACCTGCTTGAGCCAGCCGACATCCCCTCGCTCACGGGGGCTACCGCAGAACCAAGGGCTCTGGCGAACTTACTTCTTTTTTTGCTTTTAGAATCTGGAAGAAGCTCGTGTTCATCCTCGCTGCAGCTGTGGACCTAGAACAAACGTTTCCGTTACCGCACCCCGGGCCGCGACACCCCTGGATGCGGAACCTCCCCCCCTCCCTTCGCGCCCCCTCCCCGCCCCGCGGGACCCGGGCCTCGGCGCTGGCCCCGGGGGATAGGACACGCCGCCTCCGTTACCTGGCCCGAGCGGAGAAGGACCGGCAGCGCTGCCAAAGGGCACCAGCGCCGGGGAGCGTGCTCTCCGCGTTATATACGCCCAGCAAGGCCCGTGAAGGCTGGCTGTGCCCCAAGTCACGTAGGCGGGACGGCCGCCGCCGCCCAACGCCCCTCACTTCCCAGCACTGCTGCCTGAGAAAAATACCGGGGCAGGCTGGAGGGATGTGGTGCCTGTAGACTCCTGCTGTAAATGTTTCTCCCTTTCCCTCACTGTCCTTTGGAGCTTTCACAACACAGTTTAAATTAAATATTCTTATTATACCAATGTTTGTACTTGTCTTCGTTTAGCCCACACCCGGGGCTAAACAATAGCAGTTTTTCTCTCACCCCATGTCCCTTCCCCAAATGAAGAAGGGAATTGGGAAAAAGAGAGGGAGACTCGTAGGATGAAGTTAACCAGATTTAATGAAATGAAGAAAATCAATATAAATGACAACACAAACAGACAAAAATATACTCATCCACAAATCACTGGCAAGTTGCTCCAGGAATCACAACAAACAGGGAGAAGGGAGGAGAGGCAAGAAGAGCAGGAAAAGCCCTCCCCTCTTCCCAGCAAACCCTCTTTTATAGTGAGCTTGATGTCAATGATATAGAATACACCCGTGGGCCAGCCAGGGTCAGCTGCCCTGGATTTAACTGCTGAGGGCCTTGGTCACCATGGCTGGCCACAAACTGAAACCAAATCCCAGGGAAACCAGGACAGTACTGAAAACTGGGAAATCTACAGTAACACTAAGCTGTTCCACAGTGCTTTATCTAAGTGTCTCAACTACTCGTTTAATCAGGTGGAAACCTAGCCAAAGCAAACAAGATTTTAATTTATTCTTCATTATTGAGATCACAGATTTTTCACATGTGAATTTTTACTGTATTTCATACAAACTGAAAACTACAGTAAGTACAGTATTAAACGGCAGGAGAGATGTAAGACATTGCAAAGTCTTTCTAATATATTTAAAAATACATATGGCCCATCACTCCTTTTTGATTTAAGAGGCTAATTCTTGATTATAAAATTTTTCATAAAATTCCAAGTCTTTTATGTTTAAGGATGGTTTTACAGTCCTCAGTGATTTTACAAAATGCTCATGTTTTACGGCAGTTGCTTCAAGTCCATTCTCTTGAAATGCCAACAAAGCAGCCTTTAAAAGAAAAAGAAAGAAACAACTTGAAGTGCTTATGTTCTGAGTTGCAAAGAAGTTATTTTAAGTATTCTAAAATATTTTACATTAAATCAAATTTTAGGTAAAGCACCTGAAAGCAGCATTGTATAATTCATGGTTATTTAACACGAGATAAACATAAAATGAGATTACTATAACTATTTCATTCACTTTTTTGTCTGGATTAGACAATGTATCCTTGATTTTCATCCTAGTCGTCTCTCTTTTATATAACTTATCTCAAATAGTTACAGACCTCTCAGTTTTTTTCTCTCTAGCCTTGACAGTACATGTTAATTTCAGCTAAAAATGCTGCAGTTGCTTGCAGTACACAGAACACAATTCATCTAGATGTGAACTTGGTTTAGAAAGGCCTGTGTGAAACAAAGGGTAGTACAGTTCCTTAACTTCTAGTAAATTATCACAGAAAGCCTTTATTCTTATTTGGCTTTTTTATTTAAAGAATTAATCCTTGTTCAGTTCTTCTGTTTTACTCATTTTCTTTATATTTTCATTACAAATTGTGAAAAAAAACATACCACAGGTGGCTTGGTAACACCTACGAGTTAGCTCTCTTTACGTTGAAAGGTTTCATTTACAGTTTATTTCACAGATTAACCATGAATATTTCTTACCTCCTTACACAGATTTTCAATATCTGCTCCAGAGAAGAGGTCTGTTAGGACTGCCATATCTTGTAATGACACATCAGTACCTAATGGAATTTTTTCTGTGCAGATTTTCAAAATGGAAAGCCTTCCCTGTAAGTTGGTGCATATTATTTAAGAAAACAAAAACAAACCAACCAACAATGAATCCCTCTCCAAAGCAGTACAAAATCTGAAATTAGAACTAAGGAAAATCCAGAAGAGTACCAAAACCAAAACTACATGTTTTTGGTGGAAGAGTGAATAAAATGCTATTAATGGAGATAACCATAACCATAAGAGTAAGTATTAGCTCATATATTAAAGTCTGTTATTCACAGTTACTCATAACTTCATGAAACCACAGTATTTTAGACTGAAAAGCCCATATTTCGCCTGCTTGGGGTCAAGCCTTTTTTTTGGGAAGCTCAGTACAGGTAGCTGCACCACCCTTGGGAACAGGGCACAAGCATGATTTGAAACAAGGACAGTTGACTTGTTATGGTACTTCCTAAACTACAGCTTGATTTTGTAAATACAGAATTATTCCAGATTTTGTCTATTTTCTATATGCAACAGTATAACCACATACACCAGTCAGAGTGTTACTGGTGTTTGAATTACAAATACAATTATTCCTTTTTAAACTTCTTCATTGTACCTTGAGTTTGGCTGACTGATCTTCAGTGAATCATCCATCAATTATTATATATATATTATAGGACTATGCCCCCTTTGCTCTTAAAGTATGCTGGCAATTAATATCTCTCCATTTAAAGCCACGTATGAATTTGTAATACGTCACCTTCAGATCTGGAGGTGGAATATAGATCACCTTGTCTAGCCTTCCAGGACGCAATAAGGCATCATCCAACATATCTGGTCTATTTGTTGCAGCAACTACCATGAAATCTTTGTTCAAAGTTTCCTGAAACTCTAACTGAGTAAGAGATGATATAAACACATTAGTGCAACATGGTTAAGATAGGTAATTTTTGAACAACTGGACAGCATTTATCATTCTTCCTACATAGAAAAGGGAACATAAATACCTTTCTTTCCTTGTCACTTTGTTCTTGACACTGACCCTCAGGCTGTAGTTTGCTTCCTCTTCTTTCTGTGACTTTCAGCCCAATACCATCCAACTCATTGAGAAGAACAGAAAGAACACGCTCTGAGACACCATGGCCAGTTTTGAAGTGTGACCGAGATCCCAAGATAGAATCAATCTCATCTAGGAATATTATTGCTGGAGTATTTGCTCTTGCTTGGCGAAAAACCTTTTTTTTAATTAATAAAGTAAAATGTTAATACAGACATTCTATCAGGTAAGGTAAAAACACCTGTTTACAAGTACTCTGTATTTTACTCACTTAACTTTAAAGATACATTCATAAAGATTAACAAGAGCCATTCTAGCTTATGTTTACTATAGGCAAATTCTGCTCCTTATTTAAATTCTTAAGTGAACTGAAAACAAAAGGGTAGAAAACACTTTCAAAATATAAAATTGGTATAATTTTAGGGCTAGATTATCAGTTTATATAAATGTGAATCTGTAAGCGATTTCTATTTAATAATCAGATGAAAGCTTTAACTATCCTCTTTTCAGTAACAAAATATAGGCCTAACTAATCCTTCACAAAAATCAAGCCAAAATAAACTATAGACCTTGAAGAAATTAAAAACTGTACCTGAGACAAAATCTTCTCTGAATCTCCAACATAAGGTGAGAAAAGGTCAGCACCACTTACAGAGAGAAAGGAACAGTGACAACTTGTGGCCACAGCCTTCACCAGTGTGGTTTTGGCACACCCTGATGGCCCATAGAGAAGAATACCCTTTGGATGAGACAGGCCCATCCTAGCAAACGCCTGAGGAAATTTCATAGGCCACTCAATACTCTGCCAATACATAAAAAAGGGATGAAATTCTTAGTAATGAAACTAGAGTTCATAGGCAATCCATAAAATTGCTGAGGCACATTATTTCCTCTCCATGGTATAAACATTAATTTGAAATCAGAGAATACTAATTTGGTCTTCCTTCATATAATGCCCCTCTTCTTAAAGCTTGCTCTCAAACAGACAAAAAGGCAATCCTTGAGAGACGATATGGAAGAGCCATCTCTATCTACAAATTCAGGAATGGACAAATTATCTGGCTGCAAATTAAGTGTTTTTCAGCTACTGGAATACGTGCTGATTGTCCCATGATATTACGCTTGGTGGTGATGTCTTGTAACATGAAGACTTCTAACTCACAAACACTGTAATAACTTAATGTAGCATAAAAAAAATGTTTAAAATACAATTTATAACCAGGTAATTTGCAAGAGAATTAATTTCTATAATGCAGCATACAGAATACCTCAGAGGACATGGTTATTAGAAACTAGCTTTTTATCTAAGTGTATTTTATACATTACCTGTTTTAACTTTAATTTCACATCTTCAAGACCACCAATTTGCTCCCAAGTGACAGGTTTACACTCTGTTAGTCCAATTGCACTTCGAAAAGAGGACGGTTGAATTTTTTTAAAAGCTTCTTGGAAATCTGCGATGTTAATCACCATTTCAGTTGAATCCTGGAGAAACCCAAATAAAAGCATATTAACAATATTTTTACATAACAATTTATAATGCGGCATTAGTATGCAAAACATTTCACAAAAGGCCAAGTGCAACTAATAAAGAAGCAAATTCCTGCCCTAACAAGCTTAAGCACTGCAGGCACAAAGATGCAACACAAAGTAGAATATAATCTCCTTAACGGCAAGTTTTTATACAGGAAAAAATCTTAACAGGAATTAATGTTTTAGAGAATACTATTGTTTTTCCCTAAATTATAGCTCCATCACACAGCGATCTGCTAAATCAAATGGTTGCTGGTTTCAGGGTTACTATACACCAATTCCCAGATTCTCTTGAATACAAATAAGTATGTTCTAACATCCATTTTCACCACATACTGGAGAAAGTAAGGTACTTTATCACAAATAGGCTAGAAAATACCATTATTAAACTACAGATGCAGTAACAGAACTAAGATGTATTTTACAAAGGAGCTTGCAGTTCTCAAGGCAAATAGGCCATCTACTCATTCATTATCTTCATTTGTCCATTTATTTCTTTCTGGGATACCAAGCTCAAATTATTTTGTTTATTATTTTCAATATTTGTAAGGTATCTGCAGGAGATGGAAGTTGTAGAAATATGATGTTCTCTTCTTTCTACCCCCAAGTGAAGACAGAGGGTTCTACCATTCTCTGTAGATGCTCTGACTCTGGAAATGTTGCAGATCCAGCTTTAAACTTCTGCTCAGCCATTCCAGATGAAAAGCTACAGCAAACATATACCTCACAGTTCTTGTAAAAGTCAGAATAGATAGAAAGAATATTAAGAAATAGCAATTCTCTAATTCCATATCTGTAATACCTAAGAAGTTAAATTTATGCACACTGGCCAGCTTTATACTTTATGTCTGTAACAATGTTATACTCAGCCATACAACCCAGATGATAATAGTTTATTATCACTAGCAGTTATATACTTATGTGCCAATGTAAACTTTAATTTGCAGTTATTATTAAGAAGTAGAATTCTAAATTGCTGATAGCTTCAAAAGAGAGCTTTGGTGGACGTTACAGTTTAGTTTGCCATAAAAGTCTAAAATCTCTGCTTTGCACAATCCTAAAAAGATAAGGATGAGAATAAAAACTTCCAGCAAAGCTTTTAATCCAGAAAAGAGAAAACAGTCTTTTCAGGTGAGAACTGAGAGGACTAGTGAAATGGCATATTTATGTTTATAACACACTTGGTGCTTTTCAGTATTTTAATTTGTGAGTTCTTCAACTTGTTGAGCTTTTCAAGTAAACCCCAGTATTAATAAGGACTAGGCAGTACATATTATTAATGACATTCTTCTTGAGTAATATGCAACCATACCAAGGAGCTGTGGAACACAGCCTGCATAGCAGCTTCTCTGCAGAGTGCTGTAAGGTCAGCTCCAACATACCCAGTTGTCATTTCTGCCAGTTTAACCAAATCAACGTCTGTAGAAATCGGCATACTAGATGTAAGCAACTGCAGGATAGATCTTCTTTGCGTAAGTGTTGGTGTCCCAATAATCACCTAAACCAAATACAATTAAAAAAAAATTTAAGTAGATATTTTGCTATATTCCTCTTATTTCATAGACCTTGTCAAGCAAGTTTGTCTCTGCTTTATACTGCGTACTCAAGATTTATACATACCTATACTGCAACTAAAGAATTTTACAAGAAACTCATTAGTAGCACTATACAAATGACAAATATTTCAAGTACCCTTCATTTACACTTACTTTCCAAGTGAACAGTCTTTGTATAAACAGTTGTTCATAAGACACTGCCAGCCAGTGTCCATCAAATCCTATTTTAGGGTAATTTCAACATAAGACAAAACACTGAAATAGTAATATCCTTGCATCATGAGGGCTGAATTAGATTCATCCAAAAGAAAAAAAAAAAAATCATTTAGATAAATACCTTATTAAAAACCTAGTAAAATACTGCCATAAAATATATCTCAATAATCTATAAATCCTGGAAAATATGAAAATTGTAACTGTGAAAGCATTACAGAACTTGACCAAACTGGATAACCCGGGAATGTATTTAGCCAGCTGTCCTGGTTTGGCCTAAACCAGGCCGATTTTCCTTTCAGTGATTTTTACTTTCAGCTAAGTCTCCTCTAACTAACTGCATGTTTTTGCAGACAGTGTCTGCTTCCAGGACTGATAACGCTCGAAGTTTGTAGTTATCACTGAGGCACCGGTAGGGATGTTGTGCAGAAAGGCTCTTGCTGTACTTATTCTTGAGAGAAACCAAGGTCACTGCTGAATTCCTCATTGCTTACGAGTGAAGAGCCGAAGGGGGGTCGCAGCTGCAGTGGGAAGCAGACAGGGCAGGTGACCCAAAATTGACCAACGAGGGTATTCCATCCCATACACGTCATTCTCGGTATAAAGTGGGGGGATCACGAGGGTCTCGCTCTCTTTCTGCTATGGCCGGTGTCCAGGGAGGACTCCGTCTGTTTTCCTGCTGCCCCCGATCCCGATCCGTGCGTTCCTGAATCCAGCTCTCGACCATCGCTAGGCCCAGGCTGGGCCTTCCCGGAGCCTGCCCTGCAGTGCCGGTGGTGACGTGGCTGACTTCAGGGGAGCTCAATCTTGGTTTTGTATATATATTTGTATATATTTGATTATTTCTATTATTATTATTATATTTTTTTTTCATTATTATAGTTTATTAAAACTGTTTTAATTTTCCAACCCAGAAGTCTCTCTCCCTTTTCCCTTTCCCTTTCCCTCTGGGGGGAGGGGGGGGGATAACAGAGGGCATCTGCCGCAGGTTTAATCGCCAGCCCAGCTTTAAACCGTGACAGATTTATTGGCGCCCAACGTGGGGCTCGAGAGAAGCTCCGACAGGTTGCTCTGATAAGTCGAATCCCAGCTCCAGTGGGAGGAGACCCGGAGAGCTCAGCCAAGAGAGTATCAGATTTCTTCCTTTGAGATTTACGAGGGGTTGGAAATTAAAACAGATAGCTAAGATGATAATGTCATTTGTGAGCCTTGTGTTACCTCTTCTCTTTATAAAGCTTGTTTTACAGTTATGTGTAATGATACCTTACTTGCCGTATGCGCTGTGTGTTAGTGCTTACGTGTGGTTTAACAGGGCGTGCTGGTCAAAATGTGTCGTTTCGGTATGGGTTGTGATACTGATTTATGTCGTGATAAACTGGGCAGTCATTATTCCGATCTCTTATCTCTATGATACAATGATGGGCAGCTTTAATCGCGAATCGGTAGCTGCGCACACCGGGCGTCTTTTAACTGATTTTGATAGTATCTGCTCCTTTTTTGCCAAGCTGATTCCTGCAAAATTCGAACAGGGCATGTTGTTATTTTTGGGTGTCCTGTATGTGTTACTGGTGTGCTATGTGATTAGATGTCGGTGCAGCAACAGCGGGAGGTATCATGCTGCCCCTGTAACCAGGAGAAAACACCGAAAGAAATCAACTAGTAAAGTGAAGGATGATGATTCAGAGGCTTCTAAGGCAGAGCCAGCACGGGACCCAGGTGAGGGCCCTTCTCAGTCAGAGTCAGGGCCTGACACAGAGGGGGGTTTCCTTGATCGTCTTTTTAAAGAAGGCCCATTACACAAGAAGGACAAGAAAGGTCCTTCTAAAGCAGAACAATCACAGGAGGACTCGGACTCGGAAGTAGAGATAACCTACCACTCCTTATCCCTGAAAGAACTGCGAAATATAAGAAAAGATTTTAGTCGTTATGACGGTGAGCCAATAATTACCTGGTTGCTCCGATGCTGGGATAATGGGGCAGATAGCATAGAATTGGATGGCAGAGAAGCCAGACAGTTGGGATCCCTGTCCAGAGATGGTGGTATTGATAAGATGCTTCCAAGAAGGTCGAACAGTATCAGTCTCTGGAGGCGACTCTTGTCAGCTGTAAAGAGCAGGTATCCCTATAAAGATGATGTTATGAGCCACCTAAGCAAATGGACCACTATAGAAAAAGGTATTAACTACCTTAGAGAACTAGCTGTGCAAGAGATCATTTATAAACACCCTCAGGACATTGTAGATCCTGTAAATCCTGATGAAGTGGAATGCAACCGATCCATGTTCCGGAAGGTTGTGAAGAGTGCTCCACCAACACATGCCCCTACATTGTCAATATTAGTCTGGGGAGAAGATGCTATGGCACGACCTAGTGTGGGCGAAATGGCTAACTATATGCGACAGTATGAAGATAGTATTTCTTCCCCACTGCAGGCCCGTGTCTCGGCTGTGGAAAAACTGACTAAGGAAAACAAAGACTCATTGAAACAACTGTCAGACAAACTGTCCAGGATCGAGAATAAACTTGACTCTCTACCTACACAGGCCCGCGTTGCAGCCTTTAGGAGGCAACGCCCTCCTACTGGACCGGCTCAAAGGAAACGGAACACGTCACGAGGTATCCTGTGGTTTACCCTGCGTGATTATGGGGAGGACATGAACAGATGGCATGGACAACCTACCAGTACCCTACAGGCACGAGTACGTGAGTTGCAAGCTAACAGAAATACCAGAGAGAATTTTTCTAGGAGGATGGCTGCTCCAGTTACCAATGAGCAGGACTCCAGTCAGGGTAGATGGGCCTCAAATCCTTTTTTTCCAAGAGTGAATAGAGGAAATGAAGGTCCAATCCCCGTGAGCAGTACGAATCCAATCTTTAATTAGAGGGGCCCTGCCTCTAGCCAGGAGGAGGAGAGGGATAACCGGATTTATTGGACTGTGTGGATTCGATGGCCTGGCACATTAGAACCACAAAAGTATCGAGCCCTGGTAGACACTGGTGCACAGTGCACCCTCATGCCATCGAATCATAAAGGGACAGAATCTGTCAGTATCTCGGGAATAACAGGGGGATCTCAAGAGTTATCTGTATTGGAGGCCGAAGTGAGCCTAACTGAAAATGAATGGAAAAAGCACCCCATTGTGACTGGCCCAGATGCTCCGTGCATCCTTGGCATAGACTACCTTAAGAAAGGGTATTTTAAGGACCCAAAAGGATATAGATGGGCCTTTGGTGTAGCAGCTGTAGAGACTGAGGACATTAAACAGCTGTCTACCTTGCCTGGCCTCTCAGAGGATCCTTCTGTTGTGGGGTTGCTGAAAGTTGAAGAACAACAGGTGCCAATTGCTACTGCCACGGTGCACCGACGACAATATCGCACCAATCGAGACTCCCTGATCCCCATTCATAAACTGATTAGACAATTAGAAAATCAAGGAGTGATTAGCAAGACTCGCTCACCCTTTAATAGTCCTATATGGCCAGTGCAAAAGTCTAATGGAGAATGGAGATTAACTGTGGACTATCGTGGCCTAAATGAAGTTACACCACCTCTGAGTGCTGCTGTGCCAGACATGCTAGAACTTCAATACGAACTGGAGTCAAAGGCAGCCAAGTGGTACGCCACTATAGACATTGCTAATGCATTTTTCTCTATTCCCTTGGCACCAAAGTGCAGGCCACAGTTTGCTTTTACCTGGAGAGGTATCCAGTACACCTGGAATCGACTGCCCCAGGGGTGGAAACACAGTCCTACTATTTGCCATGGACTGATCCAGACTGCACTAGAAGAGGGTGGAGCTCCAGAACATTTGCAATATATTGATGACATCATTGTGTGGGGTGATACAGCAGCAGAAGTTTTTGACAAAGGGGAGAAAATAATTCAAATTCTTCTGCAAGCTGGTTTTGCCATAAAAAGAGGCAAGGTCAAGGGGCCTGCCCGGGAGATCCAGTTTTTAGGGATTAAATGGCAAGATGGGCGTCGCCAGATCCCGATAGAGGTGATCAACAAAATAACAGCTATGTCCCCACCAACTAACAAAAAGGAAACACAAGCCTTCTTAGGCGTTGTGGGTTTCTGGAGAAAAAAAAAAAAAGCAGACAGGGCAGGTGACCCAAAATTGACCAACGAGGGTATTCCATCCCATACACGTCATTCTCGGTATAAAGTGGGGGGATCACGAGGGTCTCGCTCTCTTTCTGCTATGGCCGGTGTCCAGGGAGGACTCCGTCTGTTTTCCTGCTGCCCCCGATCCCGATCCGTGCGTTCCTGAATCCAGCTCTCGACCATCGCTAGGCCCAGGCTGGGCCTTCCCGGAGCCTGCCCTGCAGTGCCGGTGGTGACGTGGCTGACTTCAGGGGAGCTCAATCTTGGTTTTGTATATATATTTGTATATATTTGATTATTTCTATTATTATTATTATATTTTTTTTTTCATTATTATAGTTTATTAAAACTGTTTTAATTTTCCAACCCAGAAGTCTCTCTCCCTTTTCCCTTTCCCTTTCCCTCTGGGGGGAGGGGGGGGGATAACAGAGGGCATCTGCCGCAGGTTTAATCGCCAGCCCAGCTTTAAACCGTGACACCAGCAAAATAAACAACACAAGCAAAAGCATTGTGCATAGCATAACTGCATGTGTTCGTTCTTCTTTTGACCATTACGCTAGCAGAAGTTTTTCAGAGTAGACCTAGCCTCTGTTACTGAAATCTGAATAGAATTTTTGACACAGCAGGTTACTAGTTCTCTGTCACAATAAACTTTTCAGGAGAGATGCGCAAACCTGCAGTCTGGGATCTAAACAAGAAAAATCCGAGTCTGTAATGCTAAGCATCTATAAGGAAAAGAAAACCTTCAAGAACAGGTCCATGTCTTTATGACAAAGCAGCATAAAGACTTTTCCGTTTTCAGGTATTTGGAGCTCTCGGTTTCCTGAGTAAAACATGCTCCCTACCTTAGCCAAGCTGCAGCAATCTAAAGAATGGGACAGGACACACATCTCAAGCCCGATGAATCCCACTATTAAGCATGACTAGTAGACATTAAAAAAAAATTATTAACCTCCCTCTGCTCCACCTCAAAAAGGAAAGAAAAAAGAGAGCATATGAATAACAACCTCCCCTTACCTCTCTGTCAAATCTGCCAGGTCTTCTCAGGGCAGGGTCTAAGGCCTCAGGCCTGTTCGTTGCTGCCATAACGACCATCTTACCCTCACTACCTGCACCATCCAGGAGCGTTAGCAACTGAGCAACAATACGATCTTCAGGAGCGTTATTTGAACTTCCTCGCTTTGGGCATAAAGAGTCAACTTCATCAATAAAGAGAATGGTTGGGCCTTCAGATGACATTTCTCTGCCCTTTTCAAAGATTCTTCGCAAATTCTCTTCACTTTCTCCTGGTCTTGAACCATAGAGGGCCGGGCCACTGATGCAAAACAGAAACGCACCCACTTCTTTTGCTACTGCCTTTACCATAAGAGTTTTCCCTATGCCTGGGGGGCCTATTAATAGCACCCCATTAGGGACAGAAAGCCCTAGCTTCTTAAAAGTTTTTGGGAAGCGGAAAGGCAGATCAACCATTTCTTTCAAAGACTTTCCCACATCATCTAGTCCTGCAATTGAAGTTTTTGTAGCGTCTTCTGATAAATGTCTGTACCATCCAAGAGTGATCACCTCCTTAATTTTTATGCTTGTCTGGGGGTTATCAGTCCAGCTTCATCCGTCAAAGGGTCTACAGACAGTATTTCAATATACACCACGGGATTTTCAAGATTTGGGGCAACAGTAACAACATAATGAAGTGAAACATAAACATTTCTTAGCAGTTCTCTGATCACCTCCTGCAACGCTGCTCTGGGAGTCGACTTTTTCAGTGCAGAGCTCTTAAGGACCACTTTCACAGCCGCCTTTTTTAACTGGTGATACGCGAGAAGCTTCAGGTGGCCGACATTCAGCGTGAGGCCCTTTAGGTCCCCTGCAGTTACACCCGCGGTTCTGCAGGTCAGATCAACCTGCAGGTACCCGTCTGCCAAATCGTGCCTGGGCCACGCCGTGCACAAACAGCAGCCGGTAGGTAGAGAGATCCTCAGCGGGGCGCCGAGCCTGGCTCCCAGCAAGGAGAGGGTGGCAGGTCCTACCCTGCACCTCTGCGTGCCTTCATCTCCCGGCTCCGGGCGGAGCAGCTTTAAGGCTGCCGCCTCCATCGCGGACTTGCGCGACGTTCCCTCTGCGAGCGAGGGCAGTAGCCCCCCTCCTCTGCGCGGCCCCGACCAGCTCCTTACTCACCCCGCCTCGCCCCCCCGCACGGTAGGGAGCTCTGCCATGCCTACCGCGGCCGCCCGCCGCTCCCGCCGCCCGCGCCGCCGCAGCCCCCGCGCAGCGGCCGAGGCACCGCCCGCGCCCGCGCCGCAGCGGCGCACGCGCACTGGGAGGTCGCGGGTTCAGCGGGGCGGGACGCGCCTTCCCTCCCGCTCCCGCCGCCGCCGCCGAGGGCGGTACTTGCAGCAGGGCTGTCAGGCCGTGAGGTGGATGCTCTCTCCTAGAGACGGACTACCCAGCTGCAAACTCTCTCTCGGCTTCTTATACCCGCTTCCCACTGACGAAATGGATTGATCCCCCTCCTCATTGCCACTCGCCTCGTTCTCCACAGCGCTGGTCTTGGCGGGGCTCGCTCGCCTCCCTCAGTGTGTCTCCTCAGTGCCTCCCGCTTGTCGGGTTGGTGCTTCTTAAACATGTTCCTAAAAGTTGGGCTTCCCCTTTCCCGTGTTCCCTGTCAGTGCTTCCCTTAACTCAGGGTAGCACCTTCTTCACCAGCGGTTGGGACTGAGTCAGCTGTAGGTGCTGGTTAAGGGAATCGAGTGGGGAGCCACACAATTGACTTGAGAAGCTGCCGATAGAAGTAATGAGGACACAGATACTTATTCAACAATTGGTAAAACCGTAGTAGTGTGTTGCTCTGGCAAATACTCAGTCAGCATTTAAGAAAAATCAACTGTATAACTTTTTGGTGCACCATCTTCTTAAATTGCGCCGTGAATTGTGCAGTACTTTTATAAAAACCTTCCAGGAGATCTGTCTGCATTGTGGGATACAAGATAAAATCACGATCTATGATATTTAGTATGTGCATAATTTTATTCTTGCAAGTAGCTTCATTGTGAGTAAAGTTACACATGTACTGAATACATACAGACTTCATTTGAGACCGCACACGTACAAGAATTGGGATCTCAAATACACGACAACAGTCAGACGTAGTTATGTTCACAGAAAATGCAGAGAGGGGGTTTACAGCACGACTACCAACTGTCCAGCACGTATTTTGAAGGCCTCTGGAGAGGAAGCATAAGGAAATCTTTTTGATGGTGTCCTGCTTAATCACATTCCTTACTGAACCAAGGGCGGTGCACAAAATATTTCAGTCAGTCATATGAACAAAAGCAGGCAGTGTTGACAGAGCCAGTTCAGCTAATTTTAGCTGCTGAGTAGGAACTCAGAAGGAAGGTGTAGGGCTGAGCAGTGTGAAAACGAGCAAGCCTTCTCTTTATGCCAAATTCCGTGCAAAAGGGCCTATGTTCTATTTCCTTTCAGTTCATGGCCAATTTTTCTCCTTTCAGTGTTTATTTTCTGTTCCTTTTCTCCTGGAAATCTACTTAATGTTTCTTTTCATAGCACATTTTTGTACTGCACGTGTATGCAAATGCTTATACGGAATATGCAGGCTTATTAGGTATTTAGTGCAGGACAGATTAGTGTCTGTCCAGAGAATGTACAGACAAAAGATTGTAAGGAGCTTTCATTCCAAGAAGGAGAATGTATTTTCAAGCCAATGTCTTATAAACACATTCTCTTGTTTTCTTTCCCTCAAAGGTTCTCGTAAACACGAGTGCCCTCGAGTACACACTCAATTAAACAAAAAACATACCCAACCTTAATGTCCCCAGCTAGTCCTTCTTTAGTCGTTAATAGAAGGTCCAGCAGTGCACCTCTTCTCGTTGGTTCCTCCACTACCTGCATTAAGAAGTTATCATCGATGCACTGCAAGAGCCTTTTTGACTGAACATGTCTAGCTGTGTGGGCTTCCCAACAAATATCAGGGTGATTGAAATCACCCATGAGTACCAAGGAGTGTGTCCTAGAGGCTACCTCCAGTTGTCTGTAGAAGGCCTCATCAACATCTTCTTCTTGGTTTGGTGGTCTATAGCAGACCCCCACAACAGTTTCACTCCCCTTTGCATATCCCTTAATTCTTGCCCACAAGCTTTCAACCCGTTCTACCTCCCGCCCTGGATAGAACTCAATACATTTCAGTTGCTCTTGCACATAAAGAGCAACACCATCACCTTGTCTTGTTGGTCTGTCTTTCCTAAATAGTACATAGCCATCCATGACAATATTCCAATCATGGGAGCTGTCCCACCATGTTTCAGTGATGGCAACTATATCATAGTCATGCAATCTAAGGCAGATCTCCAACTCCTCCTGCTTATTTCCCATACTCCGTGCATTGGTATATAAGCATTTCAGAGAGGGAGTTAAGCCACCAGTTTTCACTCTTGCTATCTGACCATTCCTGGCCACTTCTGTGGTTACTAACTTATTAGTGAGCCCTGTGTTGTTATTGCCCCATGTACCACCATTATCCACCTCGAGTAGGACAGTAGTCTGAAGGCTGTCCTTAGGCTCATCTCTAGTGAGCCTGGTTTTATCCCCTTCCCCCTTTGAGCCTAGTTCAAAGCCCTTTCAACGAGCCCCGCCAGCTCCTCTGCTAGGATCCTTTTTCCCCTTTGAGACACATGTAGTCCATCTGTCGCCAGCAGACCAGGTGCCATATGAACTTCCCCATGATCAAAGAACCCAAAATTCCAACGGTGGCACCAGTCTCTGAGCCATATGTTAATCAGGTGTGTTTTCCGTCCTCTTTCAGTGTTTTTCCCTGCCACTTCAGGTACTGACGAAAACACCACCTGCGCACCCGAACCTTCAACTAGTTGCCCCAGTGTCTTGAAGTCCTTTTTCATTGCCTTTAGACTTCTCTCTACAACCTCATCATTACCAACCTGGATAACTAACAAAGCGTAATAATCAGAGGGCTGCACCAGAGCAGTGAGCTTCCTTTTAACATCCCTAGCCCGAGCCCCAGGGAGGCAGCAGACTTCCCTGTGGGATGGATCTGGTCGACAAATGGGCCCCTCTGTTACCCTCAGAAGAGAGTCACCTACTACAATTACCCTCCTTTTCTTCTTAATTGAAGAAGTCATAAGATGTGGGGATGAGTGACAAGCCGTGGGCGACTCACTGGGACTCCACCTGCTTAGCAGAGCACAGTGACCATTTCCACACGTCCCTGCGCTTCAGCCTCAGAAGGGATCCAGCTCCCCTGGGGAAAAGGCACCGTTTGAAGCTCTGAAGCTCTCCCAGCTGCCAGAACACGGTCAGTGCAAGGTTTAGGTACCTGCAGGAGCTGTGGGGACGGGTAAGGTGCCAGAAGAGCAGCAGAGAGTCAAGCACTGCCCACGCTCGCGGCACCGGGAGCAAGCAGGGAGCCCAGCGCCTTGCGCTCCCCTGGATCAGCGACCGTGCACAAAGCCGTCAGAGAGTGCGCACAGAGCCAGCATGATGGATTCCCGAAGCCACACCATCTCCTGCAGGCAAACAGGACCGTGTGAGCTGAGGACCCAAGTCCTTCCTCAGGCTGGTTCCCAGCACACGGGTGCACACAGACACCCACACAAGCCCACACAGGCTTCGAGCCCAAAGGGAATGAACAGATCCATGACCTACTTCCCAAAGCACACTGAGTGTAGGAGGGATACTGGAAGCACTGAGGGAACTCACCCAAACATCACCTGCACCATACACCACCCAACAAAAACTCAGAGTGACACTGCCCTGCTTCACTATGCTTCCCTGATGCAGCCACTCACTGTACCAGAAAGAAGAAAGAAAGAAAAAACCTCAAACAACTATCCTGGAAAAGTTCTTTTCCAAAACATGCCTCTCTCCCGTAGAGAGGTGTTGCCCACCTCAGAAACCCAAGTTTCCTAAGAAGTTTCAGCCCTGACATTCAGGAGTTTGGTTCCCCGGTCCTTAAATGAGCAATTATGCAGAGACGCTGCCCTGCTCAGCTGCCAGGGAGCCTGAATCCCCACAGGCATCCCCACTAGAAGGGACGGAGCCCAGCTTGTCATCAACCCCCATCACTCGTGGGGACAACGGTGGCTCTCAGCCCCGTTTGGTGGAAGGAGAGTGTGTGCAGAACCCATGGGAAGAGAAGGTACAAGTGCCACTGTGATGCAGAGCATAGTGACAGTCACCATGGCAAGGGTCGTTGTGGTGAGGAAGGCCCCATTGTGAGGTAGGCTGTGGTAAGGTAGGCTGTGGTGAGGAAAGCCCATTTGTGAGGAAGGGTGTGGTGAGGAAGAGAGCAGCGAGGAAGGCCACAGCGAGGGTGAGGAAGGCCGTGGCAAGTCAGAGCCCAGCGAGGTGGGCCATGGCGAGCCAGAGCCCGGCGAGGAAGAGCCCGAAGAGGAAGGCCGTGGCGAGGCAGCACCCGTCCAGGCAGAGCCCGGTGAGGATGGCTGTGGCAAGCCAGAGCCCGGCGAGGAAGAGGCCGAAGAGTAAGGCCGTGGCAAGGAAGAGCTCGGCCAGGCAGAGCCCATCGAAGAAGGATGTGGCGAGGGAGCGCCCGGCGAGGCAGAGCCCTGCGAGGATGGCCGTGGCCAGGCAGCACCCAACAAGGAAGAGCCCTGCGAGGACGGCCATGGCGAGCCAGAGCCCGGCAAGGAAGAGCCCGAAGAGGAAGGCTGTGGCCAGGCAGAGCCCGGCGAGGAAGGCCGTGGCCAGGCAGCACCCAACAAGGAAGAGCCCTGCGAGGATGGCCGTGGTGAGCCAGAGCCCGGCGAGGCAGAGCCCCGTGAGGAAGGCCGTGGTGAGGAGGGCCGTGGCGAGAAGGGCCGTGGCGAGCCAGAGCCCAGCGAGGCAGAGCCCGGCGATGGAGGCTGTGGAGAGGCAGCGCCCTGTGAGGAAGGCCGTGCGGTGGCGTGGAGGGCCGTGTGGAGGCAGCCCCCAGCTCCCCGGCCCCTCCGTCCAGGACTGCGACCTCCGGGGCACCGGGACAAGACAACAGAGCAGGAGGCACAGCAGGAGAGTGCGAGTTGACAAGGAAGGCCACCTGGTGTGCAGGACCGGCGATTTGCTCCAAGAGCGATGTACAGACACCTTCCGTAAAACTTTACCTCCCTAGTTCCTACCCCCATGTTAGACAAGGTCTCTCGTATTGTACTGGAGGGGTCTCTAGTGTTTTACTGCTTGTAAATGGGCTGAGCAGTAAATTGCCTGAGGCAGACAACAGACGCTTGAGTTTTCAAAGAGCGTAGCAGTGGGAGACATTGTTTTGCTTTGACATTTTATCGCTGTGAAATTGCAGGGCCTCAGCTCTTGCCAAATCTCTGACGTTCACGTCCGCTCCTGTTTTCTCTCCTAGATGAAATTGTCGGCAACCTTGGTGAAGGCACTTTTGGCAAAGTGGTGGAGTGTGTGGACCATGCCAGGTGGGCACCTTTCCCTTCTAGATAAGGGAAGGGACGTTGTCCGTCCCTTGTGTGACCGGCCCGTGTGCTCACAAGCATGGCAGGATTAACGCTGCCAGTTTTGCCTGGGCCTCCACTGCACCAAACTGTTGTCACCTTCCACTTGTCGCTACGGTAGAAGTTATTTCTCGTAGCAAGCAAAAAGTGGCTTGGTTCATACCTTGGCCCCCCTGAGTTTGCAGACTCATGTGTTAAGGGAAGCAGAGGAGCTCGTTCAGGGGCTTCAGGCTTCAGCACAGGCTGTTCTACTGCCCCAACTCCAGCCAGGCAGCCGGGGAAAGTGACCTCTTAATCTGCTGGCGTATTTATCTTTTTTTTTTTTTTTAACCTCTCCTGTGATTACACTTGACCCATCTCTTCCTGACCTTTTGTCTGGCTCTGAGCCGTGGGGTCAGCTTAGTATAGGAGCCGCTGGGATCTCCTGCCTCCTCAGAAATTGCCCTGGCACGGTTGGAGAGGGGAGGTGGCTGCTGGAGGCGTGGTGACCTTACGGACTGCTGCGTCAGGGAACGGTGCGCTCGCAGAGCTGGCTGCAGCTCTCTTTGGAGCCTTACGCAGCAATAGCCTCTCACTTCACGTTTCCATGGGGATATTTAACTTCTGATCAAGCAGCATAAATCTTTGGCAGACCTCTAGAGCTTTGTTGGGACCCAGAACTGACTAAGCCTCTTAACACGTGAAAACACGACTGGAGTAACTGGCATGTGCCCTCTCTCTGTGGACTGAGGACGTATGTATGTAGGCTTTTCCTCCAATTGCATTCTTTTTTTCCCTCTCCCCTTACAGAGGCAAAGCTCAGGTGGCGCTGAAAATCATAAAAAAAGTTGGAACGTACCGAGAAGCAGCCAGGCTGGAAATCAACGTCCTGGAAAAAATCAGAGAGAAGGACAAGGAGCACAAATAGTAAGTTCCTACGAGCCTTCTGGGTAGTCAGTACCATGTCCTTCCAGACGAGCGGTCTGCTTGGGCAATGTCCAAAGAAACATGGCGCTGAGGACTGGAATACCTGCCACTTGCCTCTCAATGATGTGGGGGGAAACCTGTCTCATTCCTCTGCGTTTTGGAAGAAAGTCTGTCTCCAATTCCATGAAACGCTTGTTTACTTAACCCCTAACAACTCATAGTGAGAAAAAATTCGCCAGAACGTCTTCTCTAAGAGCCACCCACTGCCTTGTCGCACTTGAATCTGAGATCTCTATCTAAAGGTGGTCAAGCAAAGCGGAGAGGGGGGTGTGTGTCTGGTGTACGCAGGGCGATTACTGTGCTTCTGAGTCAGCTTTTGCTCACCAACAACTCCCGAAGTAGCCAGTAACTGGAAGAATGACTGTTCTGTCGAGTCCCTGAATGCTGGTTAATCCTCGTGTCTTTCTCTGCACGCAGCTTGTGTGTCCTGATGTTAGACTGGTTCGACTTCCACGGCCACATATGCATTGCCTTTGAGCTTCTGGGCAAGAGCACTTTTGAGTTCCTGGAGGAGAATAACTTCCAGCCGTACCCTCTCCCTCAGATCCGGCACATGGCCTACCAGCTCTGCTATGCCTTGAGATGTAAGTCACCCAGGGCCAGACTTGCTAGGCGACGTTGTCTCACCAGAACGGGTTGGGAGGGAGCTGAGCAGGAGATGGCTTGGCCGGAAGCGGCGCTTTGATGGGCAGAGTTGTATGGGTGCTTCAGTACATCATTCTTATATTTATTTTTTTCTCTTTCTCCTCTTCGCCACCTGTGAAGTTTTACACGACAACCACCTGACTCACACTGATCTCAAGCCAGAAAACATCTTGTTTGTCAACTCAGATTTTGACACTGTCTACAACAAGAAAAAGGTGGGTTATGTCCGAAAGAGAAGCAAAGAGACCAGGAATAGCCTGCCTCTCCCTCCCTGCGGAAATTGGATCCTCCCTGTTCCATACATGTCCCACAGGGCCTTAAAAGTCTGGTTAGTGGGAACAAACTGGAAGTCAGGCCTCTTCTTTCTCCTGTGTCTTCTAAAAGCCTGCTTCAGTGGCTCCAGTCCATGAAGTGGAGCGTTCAGCAGCTTTCTCTAACACTGATCTGACATGTAAAGAGCTCAGAGCTTCACAGTTACAATCCTTCTGATTAGTAGTGCAGACAGGGCAGTTCCGGGGTCAGAGGGCTCCTCTCAAAGCCTAGCTTAATGCCGAACAAGCTATTAGAAGCACTAAGGACTTCTTTGCTTGCAGAAATGCGAAGAGAAATGCATTCGGAACACGAGCATCCGAGTGGCAGACTTTGGAAGTGCCACCTTCGATCACGAGTACCACAACACTATCGTGGCTACCCAGCACTACCGTCCACCAGAAGTGATTCTTGGTGAGTACTGCTGGGGTTTCGGCAGTCTCGGATGGGTGGAGGAGAACAATTGTCCCAGGGATGCTGCAGGATGATGCTGGCTAGAGAAAAACAGCTGAGAGCGCTCCAGTTCTGGAGCATGGCTTGGGAACAGCCTGTTCCATGCCTTCCTGCAATGCCAACTGGGTGGTCCCAAGGCCCTGATTAATAATGGATAGCGCAGGCCCTCGAGCTGGAGTTCGGAGAGCTGAGGAAAGTCTGTGAGACTCGGGAAGCGCTCCTCTTGGCTTTAGGGGAACGTGGAGTCAGCTTAAGCTGAAACAGAATCATCGCAGGGGGATGTGACAGTCCTCTTGTCAGTGTGTAGCACCGGAACGGGCATGGATAACTTCTAGGTCTGTCCTCGTGTAATCCCTGCAGTTTCAGCACGGAACTAGTAGAAATGTGGTGGGACTTGGGAGTGCAGAGTTAACTTGGTTCTCTTTGCAGAGCTGGGCTGGGCACAGCCGTGCGATGTCTGGAGTACCGGCTGCATTCTGTTTGAGTATTACCGCGGCTTCACGCTCTTCCAGGTATGATTCTTGTGAGAGGCATCGTACCCTAAGAGTCCTTAATGTGAAGGGAAGGGAAATGCAGATCAGGCACTAAAAATCGGAAGCAGAGTTTGAAAATAAGCCCAGGAAAACTCACAGTGTGAGGATTTGTGCCTTGCTGGAAGGACGAGATGGAGAGGAACTGCATCAGTCCTGACGGAGGCTTGTCTCTTCTTCCCCTGTGCTTATATAGGGGACAGACCTTTTGTCACCAGCTCTCCAAGTTCTGAATTCAGGCACCGTTGCTCTTTTCCTTTGCAGACCAATGAGAATCGTGAGCATCTTGTCATGATGGAAAAAGTCCTCGGGCGAATGCCTTCTCACATGATCCGCAAAACTCGGTAAGAACCTCTTCCTGACCTAAGCCAGTCCGGTCAACTCTTTGTGGCCAATTACTCAGGATACCAATTCCCTGTCCTCACACGGGGTCGCACCTATATGGCTATAGCTCTTCCGAGTACGTATGCCCCCCGCATAGCCTTGCTGAACACCACCTTTCCTCTCCAGGAAGCAAAACTTTTTCCACAACGGAAAACTGGTATGGGATGAGAACACACCCAAAGGGAGATACGTCCGAGAGAACTGCAAGCCCCTGCGGGTAGGTGCTGCTCTGTGGCTGCTGGAGGGCTGGCTGCATCACAAGGCTGAACTGCTGTGCGGTTCCCTTCCCCAGAACATCCATCGGTGTGGGGCTTAGGGAGGGGAGTTTCCCTTACCCCTGCTGCGGGTAACTGGCTTTCACAGACTCATCTGCAGAAACAAAAGTTTACTGGACAGGTACTAGGGAATTGGAGGGAGGCTGTACTTCAGGACGGGAAAGGGCCAGTGCCTCGCCGTGTATCACAAAGTGAGGGCCTCGGGTTCGCTCCCTGTCCTACCAGAGCACTACACTCCTCTCTCTGTCCCCGCCGCCCTTCTCTTTCAGACGTACAGGCTGTGTAACTCGCAGGAGCACAGGCAGTTCTTTGACTTGCTGAGGAGGATGTTAGAATTTGACCCTTCCCAACGGATCACGGTCTCAGAAGCCCTCCTGCATCCCTTCTTTGCTCCCCTCTCTGCAGAGGAAAAGATGCTGTGCGGTCATGATGCCAGGCCGGACCTGCCCAGATGACAGCTGGGGAGGGTGGGCTGCCTCCTGGATTTCTACAGAGGGGATCTCTGAGTCCAGAGGGGCTGCTGCGACAGTGCAACAAGGACCATGGGAAGGGGAAGGGAAGAAAAGCTACATGGGAAAGCACATTTTTTCTATTTATATGTTGTAAAGTTAAAAATAAAAGTGTTTCTTATTGTTTGATACTTCCCTTGTAGGCAGGTGTAGGGTTCTCTTGCTCCCAGCTTTGCCCTTTTCGACAAAGATAGAGATGTTGAAAAATTAACTGGAAGCCTAAGCAGCAGGAATCTGGGCTTCATTGGAGAGCAAAAAGTGAGGGTGAGTGGCCTGACTGACCCTGGGCTCTGCCCTTGCTCCTCTGTTAGTGCAGAGCAGCAGGAAGGCTTGCTCCAGCTGCGGTGTCAGGCTCTACAATGATAGCAGGCAAAGAAATAGCTGCATGTGAACAGCACACATGAATAGTTGCACTTTATTTCAGGGCATCCCCCAACAGCGGCAGGAATTAGTTGTTACAAACATTAGGTCACAAATGAAGTATCAAGCAATGACATAGTGCAGTCATCTTCACGTGTTAGTGACCAGAGCAGCGCTCGTGGGCAGTTCCTACAACGGTGGTTAAGGTGGGTAGAAACTAGCTCAAACACAGCTAAAAACAAGTGTTTCATTCTTTGAATTAACTCTGGCAATGTGGGGAAAGGAGGAGAAGAAGGGACCCAGACCTCTCTGTGGGTCTCAGGGTGCTCCAGAAGAACTCACACCTGCATATAAGATGCATTTCATGTAGATGAGGCCAGTACTTCCTCGAGTAACCCTTTGTTTCTGAGGGAAAGTACAGCCAAATACCCAAATCTAGTCTCCTCTCCAGAAAGTGAGCACACCGTAACGTTTAGCTGTGCCAAACACAGCCCAAAGCCTGCCTGCTGCGCCCTAAACACTCCGCACAGGTAGGCATTGGGAATCCCTTTCCTTGCGTGAGGGTTTGTACCCTCCTGTTGTGCAACACTCTGCACTTCAGTTCTTTTTTTTTTTGCTTAACCGTGGGGAACCCTGTTGCTCCATGGCTGGCAGTGCACAGGGCCCTGGTGCTTCCCGAAGCTGTGCAGCAGCGAGGACAGACCCGATCCCAGCTGCCATCCCTGCAAAGACATTTTTACCTGGTTCAGGGCCCTTCTGGGCATGTAACTTCAGGCAGTGGCACAGCAGCATAGAGGCAGAAAAAGCCTTCAGTATTTCTACACTGCTCGGTGTGTACGATTTACAGTTCAATAGCCGAAGCCAGAAGAGGTGAGAAAAGCCTACAGCCTGGTTCAAGGAAAGCAGAAATTGAAACAGCAGGTTCTCTTAGCGAGTGTCTCAAGCAAGGAAAGTGACAAGAAGGGGGATAAAGCTAACACTGTACTATAGCAATGTCCACCTTTTGAACCCAGCTGCTGCTCCTCTGCCTGGCTAAAGATTAGATGACGCTGAAACAGCCAAAGAAACAAGAAAGGCAGAGGGAAGCCTCACATTTGTGTTTAAAATAATCAATCACATTGCCATCCCTTCCCCATGCGTCCAAGTCAGAACCACAGCTTGTTAAATGCCACCACGGTTCAAGCTGAAACATGGTTCACCTGAGGAACAGGTGCTTCAGCTCTGCCCTTCCTACAGGCGAGGAACCACTCGAGGGCAGAGCTACACCCGTCACAGCACTGACGAGTCACCTAGCCTCTCCGGGCCAGCGCTAAGGCCACTCGCCGTAAGCCAGAGGCAGAAAAAGCCTGCATCTCCTGCAGGCAAACAGGACCGTGTGAGCTGAGGACCCAAGTCCTTCCTCAGGCTGGTTCCCAGCACACGGGTGCACACAGACACCCACACAAGCCCACACAGGCTTCGAGCCCAAAGGGAATGAACAGATCCATGACCTACTTCCCAAAGCACACTGAGTGTAGGAGGGATACTGGAAGCACTGAGGGAACTCACCCAAACATCACCTGCACCATACACCACCCAACAAAAACTCAGAGTGACACTGCCCTGCTTCACTATGCTTCCCTGATGCAGCCACTCACTGTACCAGAAAGAAGAAAGAAAGAAAAAACCTCAAACAACTATCCTGGAAAAGTTCTTTTCCAAAACATGCCTCTCTCCCGTAGAGAGGTGTTGCCCACCTCTGAAACCCAAGTTTCCTAAGAAGTTTCAGCCCTGATGTTCAGGAGTTTGGTTCCCCGGTCCTTAAATGAGCAATTATGCAGAGACGCTGCCCTGCTCAGCTGCCAGGGAGCCTGAATCCCCACAGGCATCCCCTGATCCGACATGTAACCTGACGGATCTGACAGACCCTGCCCGCTGCTGGCCATCATGAACGTGCTGCTCCTGGCTCGGAAGATTAAGCTGCCACCAATGATTGAAATCATAACGGCCGAACAGCTCATCTAATACTTAGGAGACTATATTCTTCATGCAAAACCTGAAATTCAGCATCGAAATTATGAGCAGAATATGAGTGATGCAATGGCGATTCTACATAAGTTACAGACGGGTCTGGATGTCAATGTGAAGTTTACAGGTGTACAAGTATTTGAATACACACCTGAATGCATAGTGTTTGATCTTCTTGATATCCCCTTGTACCATGGATAGTTAGTGGACCCTCAAGTTGCTGACATAGTAAAAGCAGTTGGTAACTGCAGTTACAATCAGCTAGTGGAGAAGATAATTTCTTGTAAACACTTGGACAACAGTGAACTGGTTAGTGAAGGTTTTTTATCTGAGCAGTTTCTAAACAACACAGCTACACAGTTGACATACCATGGACTGTGTGAGTTGACTTCAGCTGTCCAGGAGGGAGAGCTTTGTGTGCTCTTCAGGAACAACCATTTTAGCACCATGACCAAATACAAGGGTCAGCTCTACCTGCTAGAGACAGACCAGGGCTTTCTTACAGAAGAGAAAGTTGTTTGGGAATGCTTACACTATGTGCTTGGTGATGGAAATTTCTGTGATTCTGAATTCCACCTATGGCCTCCATCAGACCCTGAAACTGTCTACAGAGGGCAGCAGGATCAAATAGATCAAGACTATTTGATGGCATTGTCTCTACAACAAGAGCAGCAAAATCAAGAGATTAACTGGGAACAGATACTAGAAGGAATCAGTGATCTAGAGTTAGAAAAGAAGCTCCAGTAAGAGGAGGACAGGAGAGCTTCTCAGTACTATCAGGAACAAGAACAAGCAGCTGCTCAGGTCCAGCAGGTGCAAGGTGCTGCTTCTCCAGAAAGTGGAAGACAATCTGGGAGTAATGAATGCAAATGTAAAGAGCCTCAAGAGAAAGAGAGAAAAAAAGAGAAAAATATCTGTATTCTCTTGTAATATTCTGCATTATAGTTATCATTCTGCAGTATAGTTTTGCTTTCCCACTATAAGAAAAAAAGTTGGAATTTAAATGATTTAAAAATAGAAAAGAAACTTTTACAACGTAACAGTGTTGTTTGAATTCCTGTGTCTAGTCATTACATGAAGAGACAGGTTACTTTTGAGATTTTAATGTAAGAATCAAACAGGCTGCAAAAACCCTTTGGGGAACAGGGATCCTCTTTGTGTTTGGAGAATGCCCAACACAGTTAGGTTCCTGGTTCTACCTACAACAGGGTCTGAATATTTCCAGTACAGAAAGAACCACTTACTACTACTTCAGGTAATGATCCTCCATGCAGAAAATTATTATAATATTTGCGTCAGTTTCTTATCTGACAAATTTGCTGAGTGATTAGGGGCATTGACTTTAGAAAGCATAACATTAACTTTCTGAAAAACCCTTGAGAGTTCAGGCTCCAGGCTAGCCTCCTCCTGAGGTCCTCAGTATTGGAACATGAACAGGGCACAGAGGGTCAGAGAATGTACTGCAAAGCAATAAACAGGGAGAACTGCCTGAACTATCTCTGAACCCCAGTCTTGAGTGCTTAGGTAACAGAAAGACGTGCAGTCTTTCACAGGAGCCACTTATATTAGGAGTAGGGACAACACAGCCATAGCCAGAGTCCTGACTTGCAAATGTTGAGCGTCTGCTTAATAGTGAGTCTATAAGCTCCTTGCAGTGATGAAGTTCATATTTAAATTCATGTTTGTCTAAGAGTTATTTTCAATAATGCACAAAAGTCAACGATGCTCAAAATATTTCTGGGATCTTCTTCACCAAAACTCCTCTGTTCTAGAAAGTGCCTGGCTGATAGGACTGCAAAGAAGCTAGCCTTCTGCGGCCCACCTATGCAGGTGGCCAGCCAGTTCCCAGGAATAAGGAATTATAGCTGCTAATACAGAAAAGAGGGTGACAATGTTCCTGCCAAACAGTACTAAGTACTTTCCCAAATAACTCTTATCAGCCAAGAACTCCATGTTTATGAGCTAGCTGTCGAGGAGGGGAAGTGAATCATTCTGCTGTTTACCTGTTTAATAAATTACACTGTCCTCTACCAGAGCACAAGCATGGGAATGTGAAACTTCAGACTACACTTCTGCTATCAAAATAAGCAGTCTTTGAAAACTGAACCAAGATGTTTAAAGTGTCATTAAGTCCTCCATGTACTTCATAATTATAGGTGATTTAAGACTTTCTTATTTGTTCAGATGAGCTAATACAAAACGTGAAACTTGCCAACCTTAAAAAGTGCATCTTTCAGGCTCTGAAGAGTTGTTCCTAGCTTTAAGTCTTCGGCAGAACTAAACCAGTCCAGCAGTATAACATAATCAAAGTGTCCTCTCCTCTTCCATGGATCTCTAGAATCCTCTGGGAGTCTAGCTTCAATCCAATTAGCAGTAACTCTGAAATGCATTTAAAGGCAAACATACAAGTAACATTTTGTCCAACAATATATTACCCGTATATGTTTATGTGCTTGGATAAAATAAATACGGTCTCGCTTGAAGTCTATACATGCAAGTACAGAGCTGTCCAGATACATCTCACCCACTGTAATATATCAGGGACTCCGAAAATAAGTGGTCAAGTTTTAAAAGCATATAATCTTTTTTCAGTCAATTTATAAACTTATAAAATTAAATATTTCACTATGATTTAACATTATTTCATACCCAGGACTGATAGCTTCTTCTGGGACACTGATAGATCTTGGAATACAGGATTCCTGATAATCCTTCAGTCTTCGAGCATCCATTATAATCAGTTCAATATTTTTGTCCGACATCATTGCAAAGAGTTTCTCAGCTGTGACTGCTCCTTGAAATACAGAAGCTATTAGGTGCAAAAGCTACATTATACACGGAGATAGCTATGATCACATCTGACTGGTGCGGTCAAGACTACAAACAGATGAAATAGAACAGAGAAGTCCCACAAAGTCATGGAGGTGAGACACTATTGAATAAACATATTGGCCCTTTTGCTCCCATTACTGTAGTGATTAGCACCTGATCTGCTGAATTAGACAATACTGAACACTGCAGCGATAAACTAGTTTTAACTTTTTGTGGTCTCATTTAAATCAAGCTATATAGGCAAGCATTTGTAAACTACATGCTGCACATGTTCCTCTTCAGTTAAGAACTGTAGAGAATATTTTCACATATTAATTACAGGAACAAAAACCAGAAGGTTGGGAGGGGAAAGGAAAAAATTCTTATTTAACTGACACATTTTAGCCTTGCCTAGATTTCTTCTTATCAGTTGAAGAGAAATTTTTCTTTCTACTTTGACCACTCTAGGCCTAGTTCAGCTTTAGTTATTAAACCGTTGAAAAAACTAAGTACAGCTTTCTAAGTTCAAGTGATGAAGGCTGCAATGCAGAGCTTAGTTAATTACTAAGTTGCTGTTACTGAAATGCAGGATACTAGAATTTCATCAAAATACTCTGGCTGTAAAATAACTCCTTAAAAGAACTGCAACTGTTTAAGTGATAGGTGCATAGGCATATGGAGACCTTTTTCACATCTGTGTGAATGAACACTGCATCACTTACCACTCAGACTGTCAGACTCATCCTTTCTTTCCAGCGAATGCTTCCCCTCACCATTAATCTGTGTTGTAAGGAGGAAAAAAAAAAGTTAGTTAATATCTAATGCTCAGAACCAAGGTGGCCAACAGACACTGACTCTCGCAGAGCTTGAAGGAAACTGGCCAGACTTAAGCCACGGGAAGAAACCTAGAATAAGAAAGCTTCTTCTAAAGATGTGTTGACAAATGTACTAAAAAGATACCAAGGTTGCTGCCCTACCTAGACAGAAACCAGTTAAAAAGGCAATACAGCCTAGGACAGCATCATGTGCTACACTAAATTCATGAAGCATTTGCAGAGAAATTAGTTTATTTCCCCACTGTTGCTGAAAAGTCAGCTCCTTCCTACAGAGGAGACATGTTATCCATAACACCAGCTTATTACGGTTACCTTGGGTTTCTTACACTAGCTAGTTCTTTATAAAACAGAATTTGACTTTACAAAAAAACTACTCTATGCAAGACTTGGAGGTTGGTAGGACTCAACATTTTCCAAAGAAATGTCACAGCAGGGTTATGGGAGTGTAAGCGGATTTTAAAAAACATGATTCTAATAATTCACATGATTACTAATTGTGTCAACTTTCAAAACTGTTCCTTTCACAAAAAGCCACAAGTTACTATAGAATAAGTCTAAATAATTTTTGTTTTCTTTAGCTCTATCAGTGTTTACTCTTACAGTGAACTTGTAGCTGTGTCAAATTGTAAGACTCTTAATGAAAAATAAGGAAAACCTAAAGATTATTTCATGCATAGTATGATACGACATCTTTGGTAAGCCTCTTTTCATATATGTGGAACTACACTCTGATTTCCTTGTTCACCTAAACTAACTTTCTGGATTAAGGGTATAGAATATGCTTTCACCATAATACCTGTGGCGGGGTGTGGGAAGGGAAATGTGCCTAGCTGAAGGGAGAGAGTTAAAAGGGTGAGAAAGGGGAGAGAAATATAGTCGCTAAGGATGCAAGAAGCAGATAAGGCTGGACGCAAGACATACTGCACTAAATATCACCTACAGATAGATTCTACCTTACAGCACACAATTTCATGGCTCATGGCACAAAGACAGGTAACGACAGTTGTAAATGAGCTACCCAGAAGTCCGTTAGCATCAGCTCAACTACATACTGGCAAAACTGTGTATTTCCACTTTTTAATGTATGTAAATATTAGGAACATCCACTAGTATATTGGGTTTCAGATGACCTTACGATGAAAAGGGTAAGGAGGAAATGGCTCTTGATAATCTCTAGTGTATATATAGTTCTATAATTCTGTAATTCTATATCTTGTGGGTTTTTTTTTATCAGTCATTAAACAAAAACAGGAGACAATATCAACAAATCATAGTTACCAAGAATTAAGAGACAATGTATACAGTGGCAAGTTATTGGAGTACATGATGATGAAAATTATCTCTAAAAACAGACTTCTGTGGATGAACAACTTAAGCTCTCAAGAGTTTCGGGCATCTAAGGTCTACTCAAGTGCAATCTCTTACTACTAAACAGCATGAAAACCTGCAATTGCACATGTACAGGCTTCTGGTATAATGAACAATATCTTATCTATTAACTGTATGCACATACCTGAGTTTAAGGCTGTCTGAGAGTCTTTCAGCTTCTTCAATAGCTTTTTTTAAATTTGTAGGTCCAAGAATTGAATGAAAATAATCCTAAAATTACAAGCATCACCCCACATATTAATAGTACAGCTTAATAATGCCTACTTCCATGCATATCAAGAGCTGCTAAGGTACAGAGAATTGGTATCATAATGATGTTAATGCCAACAAAAGGAACTGTTTTGAGTCAAAATATTTTCCTCTCAAACATAAGTTTGTAGGTAAAATTGTTCGATAGCACTAATAAAAGCTAGGCAAGGCAACTGCACCAAAAACAGTCTGAATGGGAAAAGTGACAGTAATACCTTTCCCTGAAAAAATATTCACAGATCTGACAAGTTACATACCTTATGTGCATTAAAAGCAAACTGTAAAAGCAATTAACAATAGACTTGTCAAAAATAGGAAGGAAAAAATATCATCACAAGTGAGACTTTACTTAATACCAGCGTAATCCTTTGAATGTGCATTAGTGTAATGCTCTGTACTTCTAATACTTCTACCAATGCAGGAGAGGTCAGTCAGAAAGCTTTTATACCTGTTGCTGCTTGAAATCAGGTCTCTTTTTAATAAAGTTATAAACAGTCACATATTTCATATATAAGATGTAAGCTTTTTCTTCATCTCGGTCCAGTCTGCTTTCCTCTGCTGCCTTGAAAATCTTAAGGGCACTCTGCACATAACTGAAATCAAAGAGGAGGAGTAAAGCACGTGATTGTTGACTTGTCCCCAAACACCTTTTCATTACAAGATGTCATTTTAAGTGTTCACAGCCTCTGCCTGTATATTAAGCATTTGATTTTACCATCTTAATATAAGGCTTTCATTAAATATGAATTACAATCATGGTCCTCCAAATAATGTTTGTTTACTAGCCTTATTTAAGATATTCCATAATTAAATAGCATACTGAAATATGGAAAAAAGTACTTAGCAAGAAACTTCTCCCTTCTAAAAATAACTTTTTTTTTGAGGAAAAACTAATTCACAGTAAGACAAAATGAAATCATTGATTGTCTAAAAATGCTAGAGGCAAAATATTTTCTATTCGCACATTTGCTAAACTTTTTATCATTCTTAAGAATTTGCATTTATTTAGCCTTTTCTCAAAGTACACCAACTTTCATGGGCATCATGCTCTGTCCAAGTCATGTTTTGGCAGTATGTGAAGTCACCTTCTGTACGCAGTAAGCATATCTGATGTGATAGTTGAGAGATCTATATGTAAGACTATCAAAAATTTTCTCTCTAACAGAAATAATTGAGGAAATTTAGATCCACAACATAGTTGTTCTGGAACCTGCTCAGAAGAGTAGCACTAATACTTCTAATATTAAGCCAAAATCAATTAAAACACATATACCTCTTTGTACTTGTCTTTTCAGGTTTTATTTCTGTCTTCTTGTTGAGATCTTTCAATGAAGTACAGAGATATAGCTCCTTAGGTACAGATGCCACAGCAGGCATGTTAATGTTGTTATTTATGTCCCTTCTAGGATGGTACAGCTTCTTAGAAGTCTCTGTCAATATTTTTCTGGGGGGATAAAAAAGTAGAGAGCGCCCAATTACATTCCAAAGACTTTTAATACAGTTATAGTTACCTGTATGGGGTCATTACCTAATCTATCTCACTTTATGTGAAGTAGCACTAGAATAAAACAATCTGGAACTTGTGCAGTTAAAGATTAAGCTATGAAGAAAAATTCTAAATGCAATTTAATTGTAGGTAATTAGTTGGAGCTCTAGTATCTGATCTGGTCCGCTACAATCTGGCAAAATGTTGTTATAAAACTACAGCATCAGTACTTTTCGATACACTTTTATACAATCTATATTACTACTATTTCAACAGAATTGCTTACATAGAAAGATACATATATTTAAAGCAAAAAAAGGAAAAGAAACCTGGCACTTATTCTGGGCAATTATTTGTAATACAAGCATAAAAGGACAAAAGTATTTCCAGAAGTCAAAGAAAACTTTGCCAGCAGTTAGAAGGATAATGCAGCTGCTTAAACCGCAACTATTTAAATGCTAATCATCCATAAGGGTTCTCTTTTATCAGTCCTTAGTATTATTGAGGCAAACAGAGTGGCTGATTAACAGTATAAATTAATCCTCCCAAAGTGACAGAATTATTTGAAACCACTCTAGGTAATTTATCAAGAGTGTTAGCAATACGCTGCTAACAGAAGAATAAGAAAAGAAATGCTAACTTAAGAATGTTCAAAATCATTATATCCAGCAAACTTGTTCAACTATAACACCAGGAAGTATATTACGAAAAATTAGCTGACTTCTCTGTACTCTGAAATTAGTAACGGATAATTATTTTATCACTACCTTAGCACAAACCTCTGGAAATACACAGTACACCCATGGAAACGTGACTTCTAATGTCTCTGTAAGAGACAAGCTGAGAAAAGGAAGGTTGCTACTGTAAAAGCACACTTGAAACTTCCTGGACATACTGTAGGTCTTAAACTCCTAGGTATCACTGTCTTTCTGCTTTCATTTGGAAGTGCTCTCCAGGTAGCCATGAAATAGTTAAGCAGAGTTTGGCCAGAGGGACTGTTACATCACCTCATCTAACATTCTGCATAGAGCAGTCCATTAAGTCTCATATAGGTGGGCTAACTAAAAATCTTTGAATCTAATACACAGGAAGCTATTCCAGCCCTTGGGGGTGGCAAGGGAGGAACTGAGCTCCCTCTCAAGAGGTGAGACATTAAGGTGCTAGCAATACTGAAGAAATTAAGGGGAGCTAATTAGAAGAAAGATGCTCAAATGATCCCAACAAATAAATTATTTCCTAGTAGTGAAAACCCACGTGGCCTTTGACAAGATGAAGGTAGGGCGTTTCCCTTCCACCCTCAAGGTGATGATCAGCATGACAAGTGTGACCAAAAAACCTTCTACTAGTGACCTCAGAGTGAAGTTTCACCCAAATGAATGAATCTGTAGCTGACTGCTACCAAATGAGGTGATCTTGATTTCCCTTCCTCTTTCTCATACTAGTCTGGTACTTGTCCAGCCTCTCATTGAGCCAATTGGGCTTGCTGAAGAGGCAAAAAGGCTATGGAGCTTGTGCAAGGAGAGCAGCTGGCGTGTGCAGCCAAGAATGAGAAGCCAAGATGGGAACGTGATCCCTTCCCATGGCACATAGCTGTTAGTCTTTGAAGTATCCCTGCATATAGTATCAGTAGGTTGACTGTTCTTGGTCTAGGAACTGGTTATCAAATAAAGACACTAAGTTAACCCCAACCTTTGATAAGTTGATGTTGGAAATAAATGCAAAAATAAGGTAAGATGCATGTCTAATGATGGTTCTTTGGTTTAAGGTCTGGCATGCCAAGGTCAGACTAAACAACATCCAGCTAGGTATCTTACTGCTTAAACACAGATGCTGTACTTGCTCATTTTCCAACTACACAGCAAGTTTTCAAAGTTGATAAACTTGTCAAAAATCCTTCCTTAGGAAACTGATTTTCAGATGATTCTAGGAAATAAATAATCAAGTACTCAAATACTAATTTTAATACATAAAATTAATAACATATCCCATGCCCCACTCATCTTAAAACCTTGTCTTCTCTATACAAGGTGTCTTATGTTCAACTTTAATTTTCAGGGAGATATTTTGGTGCTGAAAACAAGGCAGAAAATTCTTTTGAAGAGCTGCATTGGGTAGAAACAGACACACCCCCTGCCCCAAAGGAAAGGACCTTTCCCATCTAAAAGCTTTTTTGCCTAAAACAAAGACATGCTTTTTACAGCCTCATAGAATTACAAAGAAAGGCTTCACTCTTATTAAGATTTTAGCGTTGCTTGTGTAATCCTTCAGAGCATGTCTTTACCTGGCTTTTTTTTCCCCCCCTTGGAACTGTAAATAGACTTTTTCTTTGAAGCTAAAGTCCTTTCCAAATATATCTTCAATGTTTGCTGTTATGTAACCAGTATTTTCTTAATCTTAAGTGGCAGTATTTGGTTGTGTTCTGACAGAATATTGTAACTATGTCGTCCGAAAAAGATATGAATACAACATTACTGTGTCTGTGCGCATATGAGGGGAAAAAAACAAGATTATGTGGAAGATGAACCACTTAATGGAAGGCAAAAGATGCTAGCAAACTCTCAAGTGTTGCTGACACACCTTGATATGGGCAGTTCTTCTGGAACCTCATCTATACAAATGTAGAATTAGTGGATAAAAGCCAAATCTGAGTTTTGGCCCAGAACAAAAATTGGCTTTCCATGTTTTTCTGCTATGGTTAGCAAGTTATAACTGCAGGTCTTTAAATTGCCAAAAGTAAGTTCACTATTGAACTTGTCTATTTCTTGATCTGAAGAAATTTCTATACTTTTCAAAACACAGGCTACTAACCACAGTATCTTATGAATGAGGTATTACTCTCTGATCTCCCACAGCACCATAATTCATAAAATATTCTGCAGTAAAACGAGTAAGGATGCATTAGGAATAACATCTTCTAAAAAAAAAAAATCAAATTCTCAACAGCCTATTTAAGAGAATCACATACAGCATATGTCGTAAGTTAATATGAGATTCCAGTAGCAGTTTCTAAGTCATTCTTCTCTACAGAACTTTAACTATGGAACTACAACTAGCATTTTCAGTTTTATGCAGCAAAAATTCCCTAACTATAACCTACAGGCTGACCACTGGGTGCCAGCTGACTGCTCAGAGTCTTGGCTCAGAACCACCCTTAAAACTCCTTAAGCTTCTACTAAGTTTTAAGATGTGCTTGTAACTTGATTTTCCCTTATGCTCAAATGAATGAGGGTTTTTTTCCCCCTTCCCTGAGCAGGCTGTGGGAAGACACTGATTTCAGAATCCAAATCAGCTCCTTTGCATATAAATATAACCAGCTGATTTTTAACCTGAATTATTGCAGATATCCGATTCCTCACTGACCTGGTCTCAATGGTTCCTCCAGCAAAATAAGCTGCACAAATAAAGACGTTCAGGAGTAGTTAACATACAGTGCTGAAATGCATGGAGATAGACCAGCTACTGCAAGTTCTGTACAAGGTCTCCATTTGTTTCCACTAGAGGAGCTGCAAAGACTGTCCTTTCTTATCAGAGTCACATCCATTTTATCAGGATAGACTCTCACTGCTCCAGGCTGTATTGACTAGATGACGCTCACTTTTGCCAAGCGTTCCATCCCCCTCCACGCTTACAATCACCATATCAATACAACAGCAACACTGAGGCATCGATGAATCCTTCCAATTATATATATGGATCTTTCATACATCTCTAAGGAAGAGAGTATCTTCTTTCCCGGCAAGAAGAGAGAACTGGATCATAAAACCATAAATAGAAGGGATTGAAGAAGCCATAATAGCTAAATCTACTATTAATCAGTCCTGTGAGGAAGAGAAAAAAAACCTATTTCAGATTTTTCAACTTTTTCCTTAAAAATTAAGATCAAACTCAAAACCGTGGATCTGTTCCACCCCCAGATGAAATATTATCTGACTCCTTTCTTCTACTTAGCATGCTGAAAACCAGGCCAATATCCTAAAAATGAGGGAAGTCATGCTTGGATGCTTATGGGCTTTAGAATACTTAGAATGGATAGTTTTACACTGACAGGGAAACATACCTGTTGGTAACAGGTTTTTCAACATCTAATTATCATGCCTGTTTTACTAAGGATATGAGTAAGCTTTAAGTGGAATGACCCTAGCAAGAACAACACACAGAAGCAGTTATATTGCAAGCAGCACACGCTAACACAGTCTGAAATAAATTGACATGCTAAGTATCTAGTGGAGTCCCTCAAGGGTCGGTACTGGGACCAGTACTATTCAATATATTCATTATGACTTGGATGAGGGAATAGAGTGCACTGCCAGCAAGTTCGCTGATGACACCAAACTGGGAGGAGTGGCTGACACACGGGAAGGCTGCGCAGCCATTCAGAGAGACCTGGACAAGCTGGAGAGTTGGGCAGGGAGAAATTTAATGAAATATAACAAGGGCAAGTGTAGAGTCCTGCATCTGGGCAAGAACAATCCCATGTATGAGTACAAGTTGGGGACAGACCTGTTGGAGAGCAGCGTAGGGGAAAGGGACCTGGGGGTCCTAGTGGACAACAGGATGACCATGAGCCAGCAATGTGCCCTTGTGGCCAAGAAGGCCAATGGCATCCTGGGGTGTATGAGAAGGGGTGTGGTTAGCAGGTCAAGAGAGGTTCTCCTCCCCCTCTACTCTGCCCTGGCGAGGCCGCATCTGGAATATTGTATCCAGTTCTGGGCCCCTCAGTTCAAGAAGGACAGGGAACTGCTAGAGAAGAGTCCAGCGCAGAGCCACGAAGATGATTAAGGGAGTGGAACATCTCCCTTATGAGAGAGGCTGAGGGAGCTGGGTGTCTTCAGCTTGGAGAAGAGGAGACTGAGGGGTGACCGCATTAATGTTTATAAATATGTAAAAGGCAAGTGTCATGAGGATGGAGCCAGGCTCTTCTCAATGACATCCACTGACAGGACAAGGGGCAACGGGTGCAAGCTGGAACACAGGAGGTTCCACATAAATATGAGGAAAAACTTCTTTACGGTGAGGGTAACTGAACACTGGAACAGGCTGCCCAAAGAGGTTGTGGAGTCTCCTTCTCTGGAGACATTCAAAACCCGCCTAGACATGTTCCTGTGTGACATGATCTAGGTAATCATGCTCCAGCAGGGGGACTGCACTAGATGATCTTTCAAGGTCCCTTCCAATCCCTAACATTCTGTGATTCTGTGAAGTACTGTGCATCACCAATTCAGGCATGTATGGCCCATCACTCCTCCTCCTGGCTTTCACTGGTATAAATCGAATCTAAAAATCTGGTAAACGAAGAAGAATCTTCATGAAAGAATTTAACATTTGGTCCTTGGTAAAGAGTGACCATCAGATAGGACTTTGCAGAGAAAATATTTACCTGCAATAGCATTGATGTCTCAGTAACTGTGAAGAGCATTCTCCAATGAATAGTCAATGTTTGGCTTACACTCATGGCCCAACAGTTAGCAGGTTTTGTTGGCCAGCACACCTAATTATTTACACTCTCCAGGTATTCTGACCTTTAAGGAGCGTGTTTCAGATTAAAGTAAATGGATCTCTCTCTTCACTTCTAGAGCCTGCTGTAGAACAGCTAGGACATGGTTATTAGAAACTAGCTTTTTATCTAAGTGTATTTTATACATTACCTGTTTTAACTTTAATTTCACATCTTCAAGACCACCGATTTGCTCCCAAGTGACAGGTTTACACTCTGTTAGTCCAATTGCACTTCGAAAAGAGGACGGTTGAATTTTTTTAAAAGCTTCTTGGAAATCTGCGATGTTAATCACCATTTCAGTTGAATCCTGGAGAAACCCAAATAAAGCATATTAACAATATTTTTACATAACAATTTATAATGCGGCATTAGTATGCAAAACATTTCACAAAAGGCCAAGTGCAACTAATAAAGAAGCAAATTCCTGCCCTAACAAGCTTAAGCACTGCAGGCACAAAGATGCAACACAAAGTAGAATATAATCTCCTTAACGGCAAGTTTTTATACAGGAAAAAATCTTAACAGGAATTAATGTTTTAGAGAATACTATTGTTTTTCCCTAAATTATAGCTCCATCACACAGCGATCTGCTAAATCAAATGGTTGCTGGTTTCAGGGTTACTATACACCAATTCCCAGATTCTCTTGAATACAAATAAATATGTTCTAACATCCATTTTCACCACATACTGGAGAAAGTAAGGTACTTTATCACAAATAGGCTAGAAAATACCATTATTAAACTACAGATGCAGTAACAGAACTAAGATGTATTTTACAAAGGAGCTTGCAGTTCTCAAGGCAAATAGGCCATCTACTCATTCATTATCTTCATTTGTCCATTTATTTCTTTCTGGGATACCAAGCTCAAATTATTTTGTTTATTATTTTCAATATTTGTAAGGTATCTGCAGGAGATGGAAGTTGTAGAAATATGATGTTCTCTTCTTTCTACCCCCAAGTGAAGACAGAGGGTTCTACCATTCTCTGTAGATGCTCTGACTCTGGAAATGTTGCAGATCCAGCTTTAAACTTCTGCTCAGCCATTCCAGATGAAAAGCTACAGCAAACATATACCTCACAGTTCTTGTAAAAGTCAGAATAGATAGATAGTACTATACTAATAGCATCTTGTGGGAGAGAAATGCAGGGGGCAGGGGACATCAGACAGAGAAATGCTGTCACTGGGGCTATCATATGCAAAAAAAAAAAACCACAAACGAAAAGCTCAACACAGCTCTTGGATAACCACAGATCTTGTATCATTGTGGTTAAGACCTTTAAGTACTGTTGTAATAACAAAAATCAGTTATTAATTAATAATTGCATGTATACTACAGAAAGCAACCTTCTATTCTTCCAGAAAACTATTTACAAATAGACTGCTTATCACCCACCTGCATTTAGAAAAGCATGACCGTAGACTCTAATGATGCATTTCTAATGGTTTCTAATCTTTATTCGAAAATCTAACAAGCCAGTGAGTATTTCAATTAAACTTCGTAATTAATATGAAAATTGGAAGTGATGCAGTTCCATGGAAAAGTACTAGACAGGGTGAGTAAAGAGAGTGATTGTTTTAAAAAAACAAAACCAAGAGCAGAACAGAGTAGGAGACAAAATGGAGAGAACAGAATGAAGAGAAGGAAGAACGTTGCTAAATTTATTTCAACAGCCTCTAAATTGTCCATGGAATAAAAAGTCATGGGTTTGTAGAACACAGGACATGGAAGTCTTATTGTTCTCATAAAAGTCAGCTCATAAAATTCAGCCAATGAAATCTTTACTGTCTTAACTCTGATGTCTGTAGAACAAAGAAATAATTTGTATATTACTTTACAGATTTGTGTTGAGTAGTTGAGGGGGAGATAACAGTATTTGCTCTTGGTGTGCTCTACTTACAAAGAAAAACTCATCTGTGCAGGAGACAGAATATTTTTAGGGACAGTCTAAGAACACACAAAATTGTCCCAAGAACTTTAACAATACTCATGATCTTTTTGAAGTGCAGAAAAATATTTTTATTTCTCACATTATGTGAATACCCTCTCCACAAATCTATTTAAAAAAAAAGATCGTCTAAGAAAGCAAAACATTCTACTACCCTTGCTATTATGCTTCAGCTCAGGATGAGAAAAGCAACAACCTGTGACTGATGGCAGTCACACTGCTTAATGCACTACTGGAAGACACCACTGAAAAGTAGTTAAGTAAAAAAAATTACACAAAAATGACTTACACTTGTTTCTCTAATGTTGACAGATACTGAGGTCATAGCATTTACAAACCATACAAGTGTTTTACTGAAGAACAAACTCATTTAATTCATGTATCAACTCAGAGCACAGCACTTTTGTTTTGTTTGATACAGTCCAGTAAAAATATGGAAATACAGAATAACTTACAGAAAATATTTTCAAATATTTTTCTATTAAAATACTTAATTTGAATACTTAATACTTGTATTTATCAGAGCACTGGATTTTTGTGGTTATATGTTATCAAATAATCTTGTAATGTCATTCTTTAAAATGAAAGCTAAGAACGTATTCTGAAGTCTTGTAGTTTCTCTCACTCTTAAACATAAAAGCTGCTGAGTCATCCTTACTTGATAAACAAATACTTACGCTGCATCTACACACAAGTATGGGATAAAATAACATTTTAACTTTTTTTTTTCCCCTCAGTATCAAGAAATCTGAAGAAAACATAAAGCTTCTGAAGCCAAGCTACCTTAAAATTCGGGAGACAGCTTTACTAACTTAAGTGTTTTCTTTGCTGCAACAAAGTAACCTAAAGCAGTTCACAATTACTCACTTCTGGGGACTTTCCAATTAGCAGTTGTTTCACTTTTACTTTCTTCCTCACAGAAAGTAATATGCATTCTGAATATCCATTGTAAAAGAAACTGTATAATATATTGTGAAACTGCTTGGAAGGGGACACATACAGAAAATATCCACAAAGGACTGTTCTACCATTGGATGCATATGTTGCCTCATTAATTTACTAGGGGTCTGCCCATTATACTCTTTCCCTGGCCAACCCATAAGAAAACACACAGATGCTTAAAAAGGAACTCTCTCATCATAAGAGTCATTCCTAATTTTAATCTGTTAATTTCTCTTTGTTAAAGCAGATGTCCCTAATAGCATGTATCTAGAAATCTTTAAAAATACTGTTAACTGTGCAATACATTTGAGCTTGCACATTAACTACCTTGCACAAAAAGAAGAAATTAATATGTCATCACATCTAACATGGAAAACAAATGCAAGCATACTTTATTACCCCATATGTTGCCATACAAATACATCCTCTGGCTATGATGACTATTTGGTCTGTATACAGCGTTGAAATACAGTTTAGAGAGGGAACAGACCAGGAATACCAATTTAGAAGGGCTTTTGGGTAATCTCCATTTATGGAGTTTACATGGAATGTTGTAAAAATTTAAAATATATTTTATTCAAATATATATAAAATTACAAAATTAAAGTATTTTGAGAAAAACAAAATCCTACAAAAAGTGTGAAGGCTTTTTCCATCTATAATTACCATCTGAATATTCAACATTTGACATCAAATGCCCACTGAAAATGAATATTTGAGACAGATTTTTGGACTGTGTGGATGTTGTATGCCAACTTCTGAGGCCACATGAAACTCCTTATCCAGAGTCCAAAAAATGTAGGGAGACCCTAAGAACACAGCAGAAGCATTTCCGCACACTGATTTCAGTAGTCAAGTTTGTGCAGAAGTGATTCCACTAGATTCAAAGGGTACCTTTTTGAGACAAAAGAAACTTGTCACTTTGTAAGCTTTCTGACATTTTCCAGCTCTTCTATAGGTTTCCATTTCTGATGGATTGTTAATAGCTGGAAGAAATTCAAAGGACAATGTGAAAGAAATTAGCAAGATCTCAGTGAGCATTTACTCCATTCCCACCCCTCCCCATATCATACATCAACTTAGCGGTGAGGAAGGATTTCTAGTAGCTTTACATTTTCCTTTCAGAAGTAAGCAAAAATAGCAACTGAAGACATATTCAATAATTTGTTGAACCAAATCACTTGGATATTAAATATGTAATAATGCCAAATAATTTTATTTTTCCTTATCCTAGATGCTCTACTAAACTAAGATTTTTTTTCCTTTAGGCTGCAGTACTGAAAAACATTCTTAGTAATTCAGGAACAAGGTAAGGGTAAACAGCATTTCCTCTATACTCCAATTTCGACTGTTATCAACAGAATTGAATAAATGGATGTTGTGGGGAGGAACACCAACCAGAAGTATGCCATAAATTCACAATCAGACCTTGATGTAATAGCTGAATCCCTATCATTAAGTAATACAGGGAATGTACTTTACATAAAGTAATTAATTAAGCAGTTAGTTCCACTTTTAAATAGATGTATGTCAGCTTTACATTTTTTCCCCATTAATATTTTGCTAGTTCTTACACATTTAAGTAAAGTTATTCATTGTGTTAGAAATGTATGCTATTTGTACTGGCTATATTATTTGTACAAATTACCTTCTGAGGCTTGGTAGGATCGACAGTTTCCCACGGTTCTGGATTGCCACTCTTGTTAATGCTTTAAGAGAAGATAAAGCAAAATGGGTACTATGTTTTAGGGTGTGATCTTGCGTACATTTTTCTTATATGAGCAGTTTATCTTCAGTAGAACTATTTCTGTAAGTAAGTAGTTCCCTGAAACACAAGTTTACAGGTTTGGGCATTTCTGTTTTAAATTCTGGGTAGGAATCAATGATAGCTTGCTTTATTTGCAGTTTCCAAAGCACCAAACAAGCCAACATTGTTCAAGTATAATATGTTATCGTAAGGGAAGCAAGCTGAAAAATCAAAACTGAATAAAGACGCAGAAAAAAAGTAAGGGGACTCTTACCCTGAGAGCTAAAATGCCTATTCCAGTCACTTTAGAGTAAGTATGAAAATTCCCAAAAGCTTAAAGAATATAGGACTTAGCTCCAATTATTAGCCAAGCCATTAAAATATTAACTCATTGTGAGTTCATATTATCAAATGCTGTTCTTTATATACAAGTCAATAGCCTGGTTGCAACATATCTGCATGTCGTCTACCTATCTGATTATTTGAAATTCATCATAAGAATACTTAACACCTATTACACCTAAAGCAAAGAAAAAATATAATCTATTAAATCAAAAGTTAGGAAATAATTTGGGCTATGCTCCAAATCAATTAATCTCTTCAGTATTTACTGATCTGCAGATATCTTAGTTGTTACTAGAAGTCTGGAACACCCACATGGATTTTTTTTTTTGGTGCAAAACAGGATGGTCAAATACCTCTGTTGAATAAAGAAGGTTAGGGTAAACTCCAAGCAATAAGTATTTTGCTTACATCACATCGGATTTGCTGAATAGGGAATAGGCAGAAAAAGCGAGCGCCCCAATGGCCGCGCAGGACACTATTCCAACCAGGGGAATGAGCTGAAAGACATAAAATGGAGAAGAGTGTTTGAGAACTCGTGTCCTGGCTGCAGAGCCACGAATAGGGGGAGTGAGAGTTACAAGGATTTAAGGTGTGGTTTACCTGTTAAGGTGTATTACCTCTATATTACCATTCACACCATCTCAATTTCAGTGCATGAATTTCACCTTACAGGCGTCCCTTGCTATCATGATTTCCCCTGTAACGTGCTCGTTGTCAAATGGCACCCCCTGTGCACCTGCTTGAGCCAGCCGACATCCCCTCGCTCACGGGGGCTACCGCAGAACCAAGGGCTCTGGCGAACTTACTTCTTTTTTTGCTTTTAGAATCTGGAAGAAGCTCGTGTTCATCCTCGCTGCAGCTGTGGACCTAGAACAAACGTTTCCGTTACCGCACCCCGGGCCGCGACACCCCTGGATGCGGAACCTCCCCCCCTCCCTTCGCGCCCCCTCCCCGCCCCGCGGGACCCGGGCTCGGCGCTGGCCCCGGGGGATAGGACACGCCGCCTCCGTTACCTGGCCGAGCGGAGAAGGACCGGCAGCGCTGCCAAAGGGCACCAGCGCCGGGGAGCGTGCTCTCCGCGTTATATACGCCCAGCAAGGCCCGTGAAGGCTGGCTGTGCCCCAAGTCACGTAGGCGGGACGGCCGCCCGCCGCCCAACGCCCCTCACTTCCCAGCACTGCTGCCTGAGAAAAATACCGGGGCAGGCTGGAGGGATGTGGTGCCTGTAGACTCCTGCTGTAAATGTTTCTCCCTTTCCCTCACTGTCCTTTGGAGCTTTCACAACACAGTTTAAATTAAATATTCTTATTATACCAATGTTTGTACTTGTCTTCGTTTAGCCCACACCCGGGGCTAAACAATAGCAGTTTTTCTCTCACCCCATGTCCCTTCCCCAAATGAAGAAGGGAATTGGGAAAAAGAGAGGGAGACTCGTAGGATGAAGTTAACCAGATTTAATGAAATGAAGAAAATCAATATAAATGACAACACAAACAGACAAAAATATACTCATCCACAAATCACTGGCAAGTTGCTCCAGGAATCACAACAAACAGGGAGAAGGGAGGAGAGGCAAGAAGAGCAGGAAAAGCCCTCCCCTCTTCCCAGCAAACCCTCTTTTATAGTGAGCTTGATGTCAATGATATAGAATACACCCGTGGGCCAGCCAGGGTCAGCTGCCCTGGATTTAACTGCTGAGGGCCTTGGTCACCATGGCTGGCCACAAACTGAAACCAAATCCCAGGGAAACCAGGACAGTACTGAAAACTGGGAAATCTACAGTAACACTAAGCTGTTCCACAGTGCTTTATCTAAGTGTCTCAACTACTCGTTTAATCAGGTGGAAACCTAGCCAAAGCAAACAAGATTTTAATTTATTCTTCATTATTGAGATCACAGATTTTTCACATGTGAATTTTTACTGTATTTCATACAAACTGAAAACTACAGTAAGTACAGTATTAAACGGCAGGAGAGATGTAAGACATTGCAAAGTCTTTCTAATATATTTAAAAATACATATGGCCCATCACTCCTTTTTGATTTAAGAGGCTAATTCTTGATTATAAAATTTTTCATAAAATTCCAAGTCTTTTATGTTTAAGGATGGTTTTACAGTCCTCAGTGATTTTACAAAATGCTCATGTTTTACGGCAGTTGCTTCAAGTCCATTCTCTTGAAATGCCAACAAAGCAGCCTTTAAAAGAAAAAGAAAGAAACAACTTGAAGTGCTTATGTTCTGAGTTGCAAAGAAGTTATTTTAAGTATTCTAAAATATTTTACATTAAATCAAATTTTAGGTAAAGCACCTGAAAGCAGCATTGTATAATTCATGGTTATTTAACACGAGATAAACATAAAATGAGATTACTATAACTATTTCATTCACTTTTTTGTCTGGATTAGACAATGTATCCTTGATTTTCATCCTAGTCGTCTCTCTTTTATATAACTTATCTCAAATAGTTACAGACCTCTCAGTTTTTTTCTCTCTAGCCTTGACAGTACATGTTAATTTCAGCTAAAAATGCTGCAGTTGCTTGCAGTACACAGAACACAATTCATCTAGATGTGAACTTGGTTTAGAAAGGCCTGTGTGAAACAAAGGGTAGTACAGTTCCTTAACTTCTAGTAAATTATCACAGAAAGCCTTTATTCTTATTTGGCTTTTTTATTTAAAGAATTAATCCTTGTTCAGTTCTTCTGTTTTACTCATTTTCTTTATATTTTCATTACAAATTGTGAAAAAAAACATACCACAGGTGGCTTGGTAACACCTACGAGTTAGCTCTCTTTACGTTGAAAGGTTTCATTTACAGTTTATTTCACAGATTAACCATGAATATTTCTTACCTCCTTACACAGATTTTCAATATCTGCTCCAGAGAAGAGGTCTGTTAGGACTGCCACATCTTGTAATGACACATCAGTACCTAATGGAATTTTTTCTGTGCAGATTTTCAAAATGGAAAGCCTTCCCTGTAAGTTGGTGCATATTATTTAAGAAAACAAAAACAAACCAACCAACAATGAATCCCTCTCCAAAGCAGTACAAAATCTGAAATTAGAACTAAGGAAAATCCAGAAGAGTACCAAAACCAAAACTACATGTTTTTGGTGGAAGAGTGAATAAAATGCTATTAATGGAGATAACCATAACCATAAGAGTAAGTATTAGCTCATATATTAAAGTCTGTTATTCACAGTTACTCATAACTTCATGAAACCACAGTATTTTAGACTGAAAAGCCCATATTTCGCCTGCTTGGGGTCAAGCCTTTTTTTTGGGAAGCTCAGTACAGGTAGCTGCACCACCCTTGGGAACAGGGCACAAGCATGATTTGAAACAAGGACAGTTGACTTGTTATGGTACTTCCTAAACTACAGCTTGATTTTGTAAATACAGAATTATTCCAGATTTTGTCTATTTTCTATATGCAACAGTATAACCACATACACCAGTCAGAGTGTTACTGGTGTTTGAATTACAAATACAATTATTCCTTTTTAAACTTCTTCATTGTACCTTGAGTTTGGCTGACTGATCTTCAGTGAATCATCCATCAATTATTATATATATATTATAGGACTATGCCCCCTTTGCTCTTAAAGTATGCTGGCAATTAATATCTCTCCATTTAAAGCCACGTATGAATTTGTAATACGTCACCTTCAGATCTGGAGGTGGAATATAGATCACCTTGTCTAGCCTTCCAGGACGCAATAAGGCATCATCCAACATATCTGGTCTATTTGTTGCAGCAACTACCATGAAATCTTTGTTCAAAGTTTCCTGAAACTCTAACTGAGTAAGAGATGATATAAACACATTAGTGCAACATGGTTAAGATAGGTAATTTTTGAACAACTGGACAGCATTTATCATTCTTCCTACATAGAAAAGGGAACATAAATACCTTTCTTTCCTTGTCACTTTGTTCTTGACACTGACCCTCAGGCTGTAGTTTGCTTCCTCTTCTTTCTGTGACTTTCAGCCCAATACCATCCAACTCATTGAGAAGAACAGAAAGAACACGCTCTGAGACACCATGGCCAGTTTTGAAGTGTGACCGAGATCCCAAGATAGAATCAATCTCATCTAGGAATATTATTGCTGGAGTATTTGCTCTTGCTTGGCGAAAAACCTTTTTTTTAATTAATAAAGTAAAATGTTAATACAGACATTCTATCAGGTAAGGTAAAAACACCTGTTTACAAGTACTCTGTATTTTACTCACTTAACTTTAAAGATACATTCATAAAGATTAACAAGAGCCATTCTAGCTTATGTTTACTATAGGCAAATTCTGCTCCTTATTTAAATTCTTAAGTGAACTGAAAACAAAAGGGTAGAAACACTTTCAAAATATAAAATTGGTATAATTTTAGGGCTAGATTATCAGTTTATATAAATGTGAATCTGTAAGCGATTTCTATTTAATAATCAGATGAAAGCTTTAACTATCCTCTTTTCAGTAACAAAATATAGGCCTAACTAATCCTTCACAAAAATCAAGCCAAAATAAACTATAGACCTTGAAGAAATTAAAAACTGTACCTGAGACAAAATCTTCTCTGAATCTCCAACATAAGGTGAGAAAAGGTCAGCACCACTTACAGAGAGAAAGGAACAGTGACAACTTGTGGCCACAGCCTTCACCAGTGTGGTTTTGGCACACCCTGATGGCCCATAGAGAAGAATACCCTTTGGATGAGACAGGCCCATCCTAGCAAACGCCTGAGGAAATTTCATAGGCCACTCAATACTCTGCCAATACATAAAAAAGGGATGAAATTCTTAGTAATGAAACTAGAGTTCATAGGCAATCCATAAAATTGCTGAGCACATTATTTCCTCTCCATGGTATAAACATTAATTTGAAATCAGAGAATACTAATTTGGTCTTCCTTCATATAATGCCCCTCTTCTTAAAGCTTGCTCTCAAACAGACAAAAAGGCAATCCTTGAGAGACGATATGGAAGAGCCATCTCTATCTACAAATTCAGGAATGGACAAATTATCTGGCTGCAAATTAAGTGTTTTTCAGCTACTGGAATACGTGCTGATTGTCCCATGATATTACGCTTGGTGGTGATGTCTTGTAACATGAAGACTTCTAACTCACAAACACTGTAATAACTTAATGTAGCATAAAAAAAATGTTTAAAATACAATTTATAACCAGGTAATTTGCAAGAGAATTAATTTCTATAATGCAGCATACAGAATACCTCAGAGGACATGGTTATTAGAAACTAGCTTTTTATCTAAGTGTATTTTATACATTACCTGTTTTAACTTTAATTTCACATCTTCAAGACCACCAATTTGCTCCCAAGTGACAGGTTTACACTCTGTTAGTCCAATTGCACTTCGAAAAGAGGACGGTTGAATTTTTTTAAAAGCTTCTTGGAAATCTGCGATGTTAATCACCATTTCAGTTGAATCCTGGAGAAACCCAAATAAAAGCATATTAACAATATTTTTACATAACAATTTATAATGCGGCATTAGTATGCAAAACATTTCACAAAAGGCCAAGTGCAACTAATAAAGAAGCAAATTCCTGCCCTAACAAGCTTAAGCACTGCAGGCACAAAGATGCAACACAAAGTAGAATATAATCTCCTTAACGGCAAGTTTTTATACAGGAAAAAATCTTAACAGGAATTAATGTTTTAGAGAATACTATTGTTTTTCCCTAAATTATAGCTCCATCACACAGCGATCTGCTAAATCAAATGGTTGCTGGTTTCAGGGTTACTATACACCAATTCCCAGATTCTCTTGAATACAAATAAGTATGTTCTAACATCCATTTTCACCACATACTGGAGAAAGTAAGGTACTTTATCACAAATAGGCTAGAAAATACCATTATTAAACTACAGATGCAGTAACAGAACTAAGATGTATTTTACAAAGGAGCTTGCAGTTCTCAAGGCAAATAGGCCATCTACTCATTCATTATCTTCATTTGTCCATTTATTTCTTTCTGGGATACCAAGCTCAAATTATTTTGTTTATTATTTTCAATATTTGTAAGGTATCTGCAGGAGATGGAAGTTGTAGAAATATGATGTTCTCTTCTTTCTACCCCCAAGTGAAGACAGAGGGTTCTACCATTCTCTGTAGATGCTCTGACTCTGGAAATGTTGCAGATCCAGCTTTAAACTTCTGCTCAGCCATTCCAGATGAAAAGCTACAGCAAACATATACCTCACAGTTCTTGTAAAAGTCAGAATAGATAGAAAGAATATTAAGAAATAGCAATTCTCTAATTCCATATCTGTAATACCTAAGAAGTTAAATTTATGCACACTGGCCAGCTTTATACTTTATGTCTGTAACAATGTTATACTCAGCCATACAACCCAGATGATAATAGTTATTATCACTAGCAGTTATATACTTATGTGCCAATGTAAACTTTAATTTGCAGTTATTATTAAGAAGTAGAATTCTAAATTGCTGATAGCTTCAAAAGAGAGCTTTGGTGGACGTTACAGTTTAGTTTGCCATAAAAGTCTAAAATCTCTGCTTTGCACAATCCTAAAAAGATAAGGATGAGAATAAAAACTTCCAGCAAAGCTTTTAATCCAGAAAAGAGAAAACAGTCTTTTCAGGTGAGAACTGAGAGGACTAGTGAAATGGCATATTTATGTTTATAACACACTTGGTGCTTTTCAGTATTTTAATTTGTGAGTTCTTCAACTTGTTGAGCTTTTCAAGTAAACCCCAGTATTAATAAGGACTAGGCAGTACATATTATTAATGACATTCTTCTTGAGTAATATGCAACCATACCAAGGAGCTGTGGAACACAGCCTGCATAGCAGCTTCTCTGCAGAGTGCTGTAAGGTCAGCTCCAACATACCCAGTTGTCATTTCTGCCAGTTTAACCAAATCAACGTCTGTAGAAATCGGCATACTAGATGTAAGCAACTGCAGGATAGATCTTCTTTGCGTAAGTGTTGGTGTCCCAATAATCACCTAAACCAAATACAATTAAAAAAAAATTTAAGTAGATATTTTGCTATATTCCTCTTATTTCATAGACCTTGTCAAGCAAGTTTGTCTCTGCTTTATACTGCGTACTCAAGATTTATACATACCTATACTGCAACTAAAGAATTTTACAAGAAACTCATTAGTAGCACTATACAAATGACAAATATTTCAAGTACCCTTCATTTACACTTACTTTCCAAGTGAACAGTCTTTGTATAAACAGTTGTTCATAAGACACTGCCAGCCAGTGTCCATCAAATCCTATTTTAGGGTAATTTCAACATAAGACAAAACACTGAAATAGTAATATCCTTGCATCATGAGGGCTGAATTAGATTCATCCAAAAGAAAAAAAAAAAAATCATTTAGATAAATACCTTATTAAAAACCTAGTAAAATACTGCCATAAAATATATCTCAATAATCTATAAATCCTGGAAAATATGAAAATTGTAACTGTGAAAGCATTACAGAACTTGACCAAACTGGATAACCCGGGAATGTATTTAGCCAGCAAAATAAACAACACAAGCAAAAGCATTGTGCATAGCATAACTGCATGTGTTCGTTCTTCTTTTGACCATTACGCTAGCAGAAGTTTTTCAGAGCAGACCTAGCCTCTGTTACTGAAATCTGAATAGAATTTTTGACACAGCAGGTTACTAGTTCTCTGTCACAATAAACTTTTCAGGAGAGATGCGCAAACCTGCAGTCTGGGATCTAAACAAGAAAAATCCGAGTCTGTAATGCTAAGCATCTATAAGGAAAAGAAAACCTTCAAGAACAGGTCCATGTCTTTATGACAAAGCAGCATAAAGACTTTTCCGTTTTCAGGTATTTGGAGCTCTCGGTTTCCTGAGTAAAACATGCTCCCTACCTTAGCCAAGCTGCAGCAATCTAAAGAATGGGACAGGACACACATCTCAAGCCCGATGAATCCCACTATTAAGCATGACTAGTAGACATTAAAAAAAAATTATTAACCTCCCTCTGCTCCACCTCAAAAAGGAAAGAAAAAAGAGAGCATATGAATAACAACCTCCCCTTACCTCTCTGTCAAATCTGCCAGGTCTTCTCAGGGCAGGGTCTAAGGCCTCAGGCCTGTTCGTTGCTGCCATAACGACCATCTTACCCTCACTACCTGCACCATCCAGGAGCGTTAGCAACTGAGCAACAATACGATCTTCAGGAGCGTTATTTGAACTTCCTCGCTTTGGGCATAAAGAGTCAACTTCATCAATAAAGAGAATGGTTGGGCCTTCAGATGACATTTCTCTGCCCTTTTCAAAGATTCTTCGCAAATTCTCTTCACTTTCTCCTGGTCTTGAACCATAGAGGGCCGGGCCACTGATGCAAAACAGAAACGCACCCACTTCTTTTGCTACTGCCTTTACCATAAGAGTTTTCCCTACGCCTGGGGGGCCTATTAATAGCACCCCATTAGGGACAGAAAGCCCTAGCTTCTTAAAAGTTTTTGGGAAGCGGAAAGGCAGATCAACCATTTCTTTCAAAGACTTTCCCACATCATCTAGTCCTGCAATTGAAGTTTTTGTAGCGTCTTCTGATAAATGTCTGTACCATCCAAGAGTGATCACCTCCTTAATTTTTATGCTTGTCTGGGGGGTTATCAGTCCAGCTTCATCCGTCAAAGGGTCTACAGACAGTATTTCAATATACACCACGGGATTTTCAAGATTTGGGGCAACAGTAACAACATAATGAAGTGAAACATAAACATTTCTTAGCAGTTCTCTGATCACCTCCTGCAACGCTGCTCTGGGAGTCGACTTTTTCAGTGCAGAGCTCTTAAGGACCACTTTCACAGCCGCCTTTTTTAACTGGTGATACGCGAGAAGCTTCAGGTGGCCGACATTCAGCGTGAGGCCCTTTAGGTCCCCTGCAGTTACACCCGCGGTTCTGCAGGTCAGATCAACCTGCAGGTACCCGTCTGCCAAATCGTGCCTGGGCCACGCCGTGCACAAACAGCAGCCGGTAGGTAGAGAGATCCTCAGCGGGGCGCCGAGCCTGGCTCCCAGCAAGGAGAGGGTGGCAGGTCCTACCCTGCACCTCTGCGTGCCTTCATCTCCCGGCTCCGGGCGGAGCAGCTTTAAGGCTGCCGCCTCCATCGCGGACTTGCGCGACGTTCCCTCTGCGAGCGAGGGCAGTAGCCCCCCTCCTCTGCGCGGCCCCGACCAGCTCCTTACTCACCCCGCCTCGCCCCCCCGCACGGTAGGGAGCTCTGCCATGCCTACCGCGGCCGCCCGCCGCTCCCGCCGCCCGCGCCGCCGCAGCCCCCGCGCAGCGGCCGAGGCACCGCCCGCGCCCGCGCCGCAGCGGCGCACGCGCACTGGGAGGTCGCGGGTTCAGCGGGGCGGGACGCGCCTTCCCTCCCGCTCCCGCCGCCGCCGCCGAGGGCGGTACTTGCAGCAGGGCTGTCAGGCCGTGAGGTGGATGCTCTCTCCTAGAGACGGACTACCCAGCTGCAAACTCTCTCTCGGCTTCTTATACCCGCTTCCCACTGACGAAATGGATTGATCCCCCTCCTCATTGCCACTCGCCTCGTTCTCCACAGCGCTGGTCTTGGCGGGGCTCGCTCGCCTCCCTCAGTGTGTCTCCTCAGTGCCTCCCGCTTGTCGGGTTGGTGCTTCTTAAACATGTTCCTAAAAGTTGGGCTTCCCCTTTCCCGTGTTCCCTGTCAGTGCTTCCCTTAACTCAGGGTAGCACCTTCTTCACCAGCGGTTGGGACTGAGTCAGCTGTAGGTGCTGGTTAAGGGAATCGAGTGGGGAGCCACACAATTGACTTGAGAAGCTGCCGATAGAAGTAATGAGGACACAGATACTTATTCAACAATTGGTAAAACCGTAGTAGTGTGTTGCTCTGGCAAATACTCAGTCAGCATTTAAGAAAAATCAACTGTATAACTTTTTGGTGCACCATCTTCTTAAATTGCGCCGTGAATTGTGCAGTACTTTTATAAAAACCTTCCAGGAGATCTGTCTGCATTGTGGGATACAAGATAAAATCACGATCTATGATATTTAGTATGTGCATAATTTTATTCTTGCAAGTAGCTTCATTGTGAGTAAAGTTACACATGTACTGAATACATACAGACTTCATTTGAGACCGCACACGTACAAGAATTGGGATCTCAAATACACGACAACAGTCAGACGTAGTTATGTTCACAGAAAATGCAGAGAGGGGGGTTTACAGCACGACTACCAACTGTCCAGCACGTATTTTGAAGGCCTCTGGAGAGGAAGCATAAGGAAATCTTTTTGATGGTGTCCTGCTTAATCACATTCCTTACTGAACCAAGGGCGGTGCACAAAATATTTCAGTCAGTCATATGAACAAAAGCAGGCAGTGTTGACAGAGCCAGTTCAGCTAATTTTAGCTGCTGAGTAGGAACTCAGAAGGAAGGTGTAGGGCTGAGCAGTGTGAAAACGAGCAAGCCTTCTCTTTATGCCAAATTCCGTGCAAAAGGGCCTATGTTCTATTTCCTTTCAGTTCATGGCCAATTTTTCTCCTTTCAGTGTTTATTTTCTGTTCCTTTTCTCCTGGAAATCTACTTAATGTTTCTTTTCATAGCACATTTTTGTACTGCACGTGTATGCAAATGCTTATACGGAATATGCAGGCTTATTAGGTATTTAGTGCAGGACAGATTAGTGTCTGTCCAGAGAATGTACAGACAAAAGATTGTAAGGAGCTTTCATTCCAAGAAGGAGAATGTATTTTCAAGCCAATGTCTTATAAACACATTCTCTTGTTTTCTTTCCCTCAAAGGTTCTCGTAAACACGAGTGCCCTCGAGTACACACTCAATTAAACAAAAAACATACTCTGTTTAAAATGGCAGATTCGTGTTTCAGAGAGTTCCAAAACTTAAATGGTAGACCCTCTGCTTGGTTTTAGAAAGTTGTGTTTAGGAAAGAAACGTATGGAAAAGTGCATACTTGAAATGAGCTCTGTGGTTTATATTCACGTATAGTTGTTTGTTGTAACAGACTTATTGTAACATCTGGAAAATCTGATTCCTTGTGAAAAGGAAAACACCTGCAAATCTAATCTTGAGTGACAAAGAATTCCAAATAATAGTTGTTAGAATTATTGATTTGAGCTTCTGTTGGCTTTAGTGAGGACAAGTTTAGGTCTTCTTGTTGATTTTTTTAATGATGTATGCATGGAAGAGGTGCTTTGCAGTAATCCATCTATTTTTCCAATTTTAAATTTACTTTGATACAGCAAAATGCATGTGTAATTTTTAAATGGTAAGAAAATAAAATTTCCTCCCAATTCAATAAAACAGTACTATCTGGTTCAGTATAGCTTTTCTGTCAGTATTTCCTATGTCACAGGACAGCAGTGGAAAATACTCATAGAAATGGCTTGATATAGATGTTCACATGGGGTTTTGTGGGGGGAATGAAGGAAACAGAATCAGGATTGGCAAAGTTCAGGCCAGGGGGGTGACGAAAAGCAAGGGAGTTATGGAAGAGAACACATAGATTTTTTTTTTCTTCTTTTTCATGATGTTCTTTTAAGCATTCTGCCAGAGTTACAGTTTTCTCCCTGAGTTTTGAATAACATTGAATTGTAGTTAAAAAAAACCAAACAAGTTAAGACTACTGGGAACTTGCAAACTCAAGAGTAGAGCTCTCTGCCATTTTTTTTCCTGTTTGTTCACATGACTGTAGTGGAAATCTGGTATTATCTGTTGATAACATTTGTTTCATAAGAAAATAAATCCCTAAAATTTTCATATCTGAAGTTAAATTTTATTGAATGTCTATGTTCCCGACATTTGCTTGCAAGTGACTGTTTTCAGCATGGGGAAGGACAATTGATAAAGCTAATTTCCAACTTCAGTATTTTTTAAATTGTTGACAGTGGCAAGATAGTCTGCTCCTGAACAGATTTACAGAAATATAATTGGATAAGTAGCAGAGCAACAGTCTCTTTTCCTTCCTGCCTTCTGTTTATCATAATTCCGTAATCAGTTTAGACAGTGAAAGAGGGGGTTTCACCCGTCATCAGCTTCATTATATGATTCCTGTCCTTTCTTTTAGTCAGAAAAGCATCAGTATGGCAAAGATGATGAGCTTGTTTGGTATGGTACTCTTTTTTTTCTTTGGTGAATTAGTTAGCTGGCACTAAATCTTGATTTTGTGCATTGCACTGCCATGCAAATGCTTGTGTCAGTGCAAAGAATAGCTTGAACTGGGCAGCTGGCAGAGGAGGAAGGGCTGTGACCTCTTTCGGTGGCAGTTCCAGCTTGTATCATCACATTGATTGTGCAAATGCAGGCGATGTTTTAGGGGAAAAAGAAGACAATGCCACCAGCCTGCTGGGTAGGGATCTACCAGTAATAATCTCTGAAATATGAATGGAATACTTCTTGTTTCACAAAAATGTGAAATGGGAATGAAGTACTAATCCGTGAAACACAGTAGTCTTACATAAGAGTAGTTAATTTGACAGTGTTGATGCACACTGCTAATATTTTTGGGTTTATTCTAGTTATCTATAAATTAATTTGTTACTAAGTATAAAACACATATATAACAGTAACATGCTTGGTGTTCAACATAAAAACTATGATATTGTTGCTTGATGTGCACATCTCAGTCAGTGAATTTTAACTTAAACTTCTTCAATTTGTGACTGTAGTATATTGTAATACTGAATATTTTATTTTAAGACACTGATAGTTCAGCTCTTTTTAATGTAATGGAGTCCAAAAGACACTCATATGACTTTTTGAAAATGGACAGGATTGGCTTTTTTGGAGCAAACTGTAGGATCAAGACCTTATTTATGTATTTGAATAGAAAACATTGCTGAGTGACATTGCTGTGCTTTGGAATGCATACCTTCTAATAGCCGTGCTCCTGAATCATTTACCTACACCAAAATTAACAGTGACAAAATGGCAAAAAGTTATTCTGCCAAGAATCTATTGATTTGACAATTTAAACTGTCAAAAAATAAAAATAATGTTTTAAACAGTTTTCTTACAGTTCACTAGATGGCAGCTGATCTTCAAGAATGACTGTACTTCTCCTTTCAGATCTGATAATTTGAAGGGAGTAGACATCAGTTCTTGAAGAAATCGAATATTGTCCAGCATTGTCTTCACTCCATTTCTAATATGAAACTGAAAAACCAGCATAGTGAGTGTTCAGATAATTTTCAGCTTAATTACTGTTTCAGCTTTTTCATGTTGGGTTTGTTGCTGTTTATGTCTGGGGAAGAATGTTCTTTTATTCTTTGCTTTCATATTTAGTGGGCCAGATTAACTTCTTTTTAAGGAGAACGTACAATACTTTAATAATATTCTAAAAAGAAAGACTAATATTTCTGGTTTTCTTTTAGGTATACTTATTGGTTTTTGATAGAATAAAATATTGTTCCCAATTGTTATAACTGACAAAATAAAAATAACTGTGTCTTATTACAATAATTCCCTACATAAAAAGTAAGGAAGATATTAAGCTGAATATACTTTTGGTAAGTTTGACTATATCTAGTATCAGAACTGAAATTTTTATTTAAAACTGTCAAAACTGTCTTTAACATAGTCATTTTTAATGGTAAATGGATTTGAAAATGTGCTGTGATAGTCTATTAATCAAACAAAGATAGCTCAAAGCGGGTAGATGGCATATATATACTTTAGGGCAGGATTTTAGTGTTTGTGGAGGTTCTGTGACTAGGTATAAATGCTGTATTATACTTAACGCTAGATATTGCACATCTCAAACACCAGGCTCTGTTACAACAAAACTTCATAGATAAATTGTAAAGACGTGCTTAGAAAAGGAGTGGAGAGAGCTTTTGTATGACTGCGTGTCTTTATGGGAGGGCCACCCTCAATGTGTTTACTTAATTTTTTAGTGAACATCCAGTCTTGTATCTTTATATGGAAAAAGTTCCCATTGCAGTTAGTAGGAATTTTGGATGTGCAAGGCATGTGAGGTTAGGCCCTGCATTTCTCAGAGTGCAGAAAATCTCTGCCTGCTGCCAGAAAGCTATGGTGAAGCTACTGCACCTTACATAACATTCATGCTGCATCTCTGCTGGAAGTTGCTGCCATCACTGCAGACGCATCAGAAAAGAATGTGTGCCTGCACCTGAAGTCCTCCAATGTAAACTCAGTTACTGTCTTAGTTTAAGTTGCCAAGGAAATTATTTTATGCTTAGACACTACATTTTCTTGGGAGTGACTTGAGGCCCAACTGCACATTGCATTGTCTTGACAATTCTTTGCGGTGGTAGCCTAAGAGGGGGAAAATGGACAGCAGCAAATAATTTAAGACACATTTATCAATTTGTCAATATTTGTCTTTAGCACCTTTTGATGACTGCTTAGAGATGCTTGTTTATCTGCTTCAGCATAACATATAATCCAGCCGTTCACTAGATCTTATTTTGCATATGGAATAGTGAGATCCTTGTGTGGTATTCAATATAGGAATGAGAGCAGACTGTGGAGAATTACGGAAGGACCATACAAGACTGAGGGACTTAGCAGTAAAATGGCAGATGAAATTCAGTATACATAAATGTGAATTGATGCACAAAGGGAAGAGCGATCAAAGCGAAGGGTCACTTTTATAGCATCAGGATAGATGATTCCATGAAAATGTCAGCTCAGTGCTTGATGTGCAAAAAGCAAATCAAATGTTAGCATTAACTGAAAAAGGAACAGAGAACAAAACCCTCTCAATCCCCCTGTGTAAGTTTGTGGTTCACCTGTACATTGGATATTGTGTGTACTTCTGATCTTCTCTCCCCAAAAATCTATATTAGAACTGGGAAAGGTTCAGAGAAAGCAACAAGAATTATCAAAGGTACGGAATGGCTTCAGTGCAAGGAATGACTAAAAGTAGGCTGTGTCTCCTCAACACAGAAAGAAAACTTTGAGGTGGCTATGGATGAGATTTGCAAAGTTGTAATTTGGATAGGAAGTGCTTGTTTTAAGGGTCTCTCCCAACACCAGAACAACTGATGCTACTCACACCTGCGTTCTAAACAAAGAGGTAATCCATCACACAGTGGGTAGTAGATCAGTAGAACTTCACTGAAGAGTGCTGTGAATGCAAAATTGTATGTAGGTGCAAGGAGAGATTGGACAATTACTTAGAAAAGGGTGCTCTTCATCAGACTTCTCAGGACTGAGGACGTCTGCGTGAGAAGAGAGCTCATAGGATTGCTGAAGAGCCACACTCCTGTTGGTGTCAGAAATTTCTGCAAGCTGAAATCATTGGAAACTGGGAGTGTATGAGAGAGGAAGTGTCATGTGTGCTGCTTCTGACTCTGTTTCTGACCACTGTTCTCAGGTTTTTTTTCAAAGGCATATTCTTAAAGCATCACATGCTTGTTTTTTTAAATTATGCAAAGAATTCTATAAAAATAATTGGTTTCAGGCATACAAAATGTTAGGTACATGTTTGTATCCACATTTTCCCTCTTAGAAAATCCCACATAGCAGTTATACATATTAGCGTATAGTTCATATAGAATTGTCGTGCAGCTTTCTAGGCATTTTCCCAAATGCTTTCAAGGAATTCCCACTATGGTTTCTAGGAATTCCCCTTGTGCTTTTAAAGAATTTTCAAGAATTCTCCTTAGGCTTGATAGGAATTTTCCTGGTGCTTTCTTGGTACGAATTTTCCTGGTGCTTTCTGGAACTTTTTCTTCCTTGCTTTGTAGGGATTTCTGCCAATGCTTTCTAGGAATATTCTATTTTCTCTTACGCTTTCTAGGGATTTCCTGAGTGTATCCTAGGAATTTTCCTGGTGATCCAGCATGTTCCCCATGCTTTCTAGGAATTTTCCAGGTGCATCCAGGAATTCCCTCTGTGCTTTCTAGAAGAAAAATTTCTAGGCTGTGCTTTGTAGGAACGTTCCTACATTCCAGGAATCTACCCAGAACCATATAAGGATTCTCTCCATGGAATTCCTCCCAAGGAATCCTTGACATGCCTGCTTTGAAGAGCTGGTTGAACAGGAGCAAAACTTAAAGCACTTGGGTATGAAGCTAGTTGTTGAGGAGATCTGTTTTCCCACCCAGAACTCAGCTTGAAAAATGTTTAACACTTTAGACTTCCCTTCCTCCATGCCATGGCTATGTATTGTACTTTTTTCTCTCGCTTCTTTCCTCTGGTACAGATAGGAAAATTTTCTTTTTTTCCTTTTTTCAGGTTTTATGATAGGTCATATTGCTTTCTTCAGAACAACTGTATCACTTCCTCACACATTCACAGAATATTCATGTCAGACTCTCATTTAGACTGATTTTTAGAGCAGGACTGTATATATCATTAAGTCTTAACTTGAAAACTTCAGGTAAGATCATGTAATTTATGATTTTTCTTGATAAGAGATCAGTAAGTACTGAATCAGAAGGTAATTAACGTAATGAAAAATGAGTTGTATGTGAAACACCTGTATTACCCTAGCTAGCATCACCTGTGCTCAGCGTGTCATTTTTTTCAGGTACTTGCTTTGCTTAATCCACTGGTCAGTATACCTTTGCCTCCTGATATTCGGTTTTTACATTTGGGTTCAATGCTGTAAGGAAAACAATCTTTTGTCCTTATTTGAAGTATTTTTATGAAATTTGAAATCCATTTCCTTTGGAGACAGCTGAATTAGATAAATGCATTATCAATGAATCTAGTTGTGTTAGCATGGGAAATAATCTGCTTTTAGGAAGAGAAGCTCAGTGGTTAATTATGTTAGAAAGACTTCCCTGGGTTTGATTTTGTTTCCTTTGTTTTTGTTCCTAAAATCTGTGAGGGCTCAGAGTGCCCTGAACAGACCTTAATTACCCTGACCAGTCCCACCTGGGGCCTCCACCCACCCCTCTGCCCATGAGCCCAGCAGCTCTATTTAAGCCCAGCCCACTCTATAATGGTCTGAGCTATGCTGTAGGTGTGTATGTATTCAGAGTTAGCTGTGGTATGGTTGTGGACCTTGCTGTCTGGGACTGACTTCCTGGCTTGCCTGTGGACCTGTCTTGTTGCCCTGGGTTTGTCTGATGGCCTGGACTCCTGGGTTTATGTTGTTTGGGTACTGTGGGCTTGGGTTTAGGCTTAGGCTTGTGAGTTGTATATTGCTAGCCTTATATTGAGTTTGACTACTGATTTCCTATCCCTTACAGAGCTGTTGGTTCCTGCTGTTCTTTAGTAAGATGTCTTTCATAGCATTGAGGGCATATCAATAGTATGTAGCAATGTGTACATTGGAATTATTCTTTATGAATATGCACTTTCTTGTTTAGGAGCTCAGTTACCTGTAAGGTTTTGTATTTTACTTGCTTGTTATCCAGGTTCTCAATAGTCAGTTGGTATGTGTGTCTGCAACTGTATTAAAGTTCCTGAGTAGATACCCTATACTATCATCTCATTACTTATTGTTGTAGTGTCCTGCTTGTATACCTTTATTCAAGCTTTTAAGAATCTCTTGTATTTGTATATACCATGAAAGCAGGATCATAAGTGTTTTTTTGGCTGTCTTTAGGTGCCTAAATTATGTAAGTTATGGTAATGCATAAGGGTATATGCTGGTCTCTTTAATTTTTTTTTTCTGAACTCTGACTTGTCTCTGGTGCTGGCTAAGTCTTGCTTAAACCATTTGAGACAAGGAGTCGTGTTGTACTTCTAGACTATGACCCTGGAAACAGTAGATTAGGACCTTCTGGGTGCTTTGTACTGTAGGTGTTTAATAATTGCATATTGCAACATTGATGTTTGCTAATCATTGCTGAACTTGGGACAGCTGGTTTGCCTGTTAACTTATTCATTTAATATAAAAAAATTTTTTCAAAATTATAAGTTGATTCTTTAAAGTCTGTCTTGTATTTTTATTAGATGCTGATAGCTTTAGAAGTAGAAGTGTAAATAAAGGTTGTTTTATCTGAGGATGATCCTTTTGAAGAATAACCATAAGCAGCATGCCATTAAAACTGGCTGAAAATCTGAAGAAAATTACAAATTATATGTAGCAATATTGACCATTAATAGTGAGACTAAAAAAAAACTTAAAGAAAATATAAAAGCTACTAGAAATTATTGTCATTCTATCTTTTGTCAAAAAATACTTATACAAAGACCTGCTATGTATAAATAGCTATTAAAACGTATGTAATATTAAAAACTTTTCAGTGAAGAAAAACAATTTTAAAGAGGGAGATAGTTAACACATTATAGAGAGGATACGAGAACAATAATCTAATAGTTATGAACGTCAGTTAAACTTCATTTGGATTGCTAAAGGCTAGCCCCTATAATCTTTATCATCTTCCCCTTTTTGTTCTCTTTGCTTTTACATAGATAGTCTGTGAAGCTCCTCATCTTTCATAAGGAGCAGGGATGTGAGACATAAGACATCTTTTTGTTATTTTCTTTCAACTAACTGAAGAAGTAAATTAGTAAGCAACAGTTTCATGAGATGAGCTGTTTTGAGCTTAACAGTTTTCCATTGCTGAAGGGTGGGCAGTTCTGTTCCCACCTGGCTTCTCCCACTGCTTTCTTTAGTCAGCCTTTAGACTTGTCTAACTCCTTTATCACTTGATTCAACATGCTGAACTTATATAGTTTTTTCTTAATTATCTTTTTTGTGTGTGTGTGGTGCTGGTGATGAATTGGGTCACTAAAGAATAAGGTCAGTGCATGGGACAAAACCTGGGAGGTGAGAAAAGCATAATTGCTCCTTTTGGTCACTGTCAGCTGTTGGACTGGCTTTAGCTACTCACTGGACAGTACCCAAGAGCCTGAATGGGTATCTCTTCCCATTTTTTTAATTCCTTTGCTTTTTCCTTCTAATGGCTCAATATTTTGAGAGGGAAAGCAAATGAAACTAAGCGAAGCATGCTGAGTAGGTGAATAACAGCTCCATTTTGCAGCAACTTGTGAAGTTTAAAAGGAACACAAAAAATCAATTTTCTTATAGTTGAATATTAAATTCAAAATTGCAGCTCAGAAAAATAAGCACAAATCTTGGGCTCCTCTGTTCCAGATGTTTATTGCCCAATATTCTATCTGTGTGTCTATTTCCTTTTTTTCTTGTTCTAAAACTGTCCCAGGAACAGTTTTGTGAAAATCAGTACTTTCCATGAAATGCTTTGAATTCAGTAAATGTATTTTTGTAGTAGTGTCTGACCAGGTTTATAGATGGCTTATGTAGAAGAAGCTTTTTGATCTGGGGTTTTATTTTGGACACTTGTCTTACTTGTGAATGTATTTATTTAACTGTAATATTAATAGTGAGTCTTGTTACCACATTTTTATTGCATTCTTGGGAAAGGTAGCCTCTCCAATACTACTTATATCTTATTTTTGTAGTGCTTGTCAGAGAAACAGCTTTGGACAGCAAGGGGGTGGTAGTTTCTGCTTGGAAGTAGTTGGTTTAATTATCTCATTGAATGGAATGCAGAATATTTTATTCCCTTTTTAAAATAAGGAAACAAATGCACTCTAAACACTACTTGTGATTAAAGGTTATTATTACTATTTTTGGAGATGCACTGAAACTTGTGTGATTTCCCTAATGTATAGAGTCCTACAAAGCATGCTAATATTGCCATAGCCATCCTTTAGTGTTTTATTTATGCTTTTATACAAATGTTTAGGAAAAGTACAAGAAACAAAGCATTAATATAATTCTTCTCTTGGAAGGGAGTGTTATTGTATGGACTTAAGGGACATAATCAGAAGTTGCATCTAGATCATAATTTTGATTAAATGCTGGATGGAACTGTTCTTTACAAACTAGCCAATTCTCTTTTTGAAATGCTTTATTATACTTTTGGCTTCTACAAGTTCTGTGCTTATGTGTCTAAGAGTGTCTTTTACTTTTTGAATTTGATAGCCTGTGAAGCTCTACAAAAGTGTTCCACTACTCTCTAAAGTTATATGCTGCCAAATAATTTATTTCTAATAAATTTTAGAGAGGGTAAAACATCAATTTAATAGTATTAAAATCATGATTATATGTCAAAACACCATAGGTCAGTTTAATTTATAGTTCCTAATGTCTGAAGTGCTTTTGAGAATATATTTCATTGTCTGAAATTCTGAAACAGAAGAATGGTGCTATTCCATTACTTAGTAAATTTTTGAAGGGCTTTGTTTTTCGCTTATGCAGATTGTCAGGGTCTGTTTCTCTGAAAACTAACTTGGTGCAGTAATGCCTTGTAGAGAAGAAGTTTTTAGGTAAGTCCTTACCTATGAGTAGTTTCTGTAGAGGGTGAACAAATACTGTGTCTCCAGTTTCAATTACTGGATGGTAAGCAGTTAATCTTATTGCTGATATATATTTGCATTAAAAATGGATGAGCTATTTTTTTATAAAACAATATGCTGGCTGAAAATGCTAATGTAGATTCTGTTTGGTTTAAGGATCATTGTATCACAGAAATATACTGCTGGAAAATATTTATTCTGTCATTGCCTGGAAATTCAGTTATAAATTACTTCCCTCATTCTTGTTTTGGTGGTTCATGCAGGAACATATTAAAACATCTGTTAGAACGGCTCTAAACTTAATAAGATTAAACAGAACGCTTTTCATATGCTTTCCACTTCTTTCTTGTAAAAGGAGAACAAGATTTCTAGGAGAGGTAATACTATGGTTTAGTTTTATAAATGTTTATTTTTGTATTAATTATACTTGGTCACAAGCATAGTTGATTAAAGGTGGTTACATTAATACACAGCTTGCAGTAGCTTATTATTGAAAGAGTTGAAAATAAGGATTTATTAAGCTGGCATTGCTGCAATGTGTACTTACCATGGAAATGAGGACACAGTTGCTCACTGCAGGAAGAGAATTAAGTGTGCTGTTTAGAAAGAAATAAAAACCAAATAAACTAAGCAGCCTAATTGTGGGAAGTATGTGAGCACCTTCAACTTCCTGGGACAACTGAGGTCTTGGCATTACCTAAGGAATGCTGATTATGTTGGGAAATCTGACTTCAACTTAGTACCAGTAATTTGATACAGATAGACCACATGCAGTGGTAAATCTTGAATTCTGTTAAACTATTGTGTTCTGAACTCAGTACAATATATTTTTTTTTCTGCTATACCAATTGTCTTTCAGGCATCAAATACACTGCAGTATTAATAGAAGTCATCTGTGTTCCTTAAGAGGAACAAATGACAGTCAAAGTAGAAAGGGACAAAGATGGCAATGAAAGGTCAGGAATTTTGGAATAAGTTAGGGTAGTATAAAGTTGGAAAGACAGTATGAGGGGAAAAGCACGAGTTCTTTGAACAAAAACCTGCAATTTTTCTGTCATCACAGTGATGTATGTATTATCTATGGGAGTGTGAATGATTCTATGGGTATTATCTGATTGTTATGTATCAGAATAACTGTATATGTTTTATCCACACTTAAGCACATCTCTTTTGCTTTAGCTGAAGAGAAGTTTTTGAAAGTCTTTGGAGAGAGAGTCAATCCAACTGCTGGTAGGAGCAATTGTCTGAGTAGTATAATAGTTTTACCCTCTGCCTTTGGGAGCAGTCTCATGCCTTCAGCATTCCTCTTTCCTAAAACAAAGATTTTGGAACATTGTCATGCCCAAATATCAACATTTTTTCCCTTGTCATCATCTCTTAAAACTGGATTATTCTAGGCTTGTATGAATTTTCACTTCTGTGTCTGCATTTTTGCCTTTCTGTTTTCAAGCTGTGTTATTTTCATTTATTGCAGTTTTAAAATATTTAATGCTTCTGTGATAAGTCACCTTTTCTGTTTCCTACCCTGATGTCTGATTACTGAGCTTACTGATGTGAGTCTGTTATGACTTATAGAGGAAGTGGGAGTCATTTCAACACTGTCGGAAGAGTTTTATACCTCAGAAAATATTACAATACAAAATATTTCAGAGAATGCGATACTCTCTTAAAACATACTGACTTTCAAATGCTGGCAGTTAAGTAATGTCATCCAAGTGCTGTAATGAAAAGACCACAGCAAGAATTTTCAGTGGCTGACTTCCTTAGCTTCTGCTAGGCCTGACTATGGAAGTTGGGAGATCTGCTTTTTTTTTTTTTTTGAACAAGATGAGTTTGAAGATTCACACAGAAATAATGACTAAGTCATATTTCCAGTTTTCTGGGTGTGATGTCAAGTTTGGTAGACTGGACTTGAATGGAAAGTGGTTAACTTATTGGTCATGCTGCTCCATCTTTAATGTCTTGTTTCCATTTGTGCTTTTAGCACTTGCATCCAGCTGTGTAGGTGGATGGATATATGTTGAAATTTTCCTTGATGAGAAGTATTTGCTTGCTTGCTTTAAAGTCAGATACCAAGTAGAAATAATTTTAGTATTTGCCATTTGCTTTTCTTACTGAAGTTGGTGTAATCTGTGATGGCTACATTTTCTTCGTGTTTCACACGGGCATTATTGCTGTTGTATCACAAAATATACTTGCTGTAAAAAAACTTTGAAGTATGAATATTGACAGATGCTGAAATAATCAATCTGACTTAATTCAACAATTGAACTATATGAAGTGGTTCATTATAGCGATGATTCCCAGGTATTCACTGAGATGCACAGATCATTACTGTCCAAATACCAGAAATGGTTTCAAGTCTAAGATACCAAACTAAATAATAACTTGAACTTCGGGATATTCTCTCTGTAGCTTTGATTTTATCCAAAAAAAAGAGATCGCTTGAAAAATTCAGCATCAGGTCTTGAAATGTCCAAAGCTAGGATTTGAATAATCTTATGAAGTCATAACATCATTGTCTTGTCTAATACAATTCCTCCTATTGAAAAATAAACCAACAGTCTCAATAGTTATAAAAATTAGTATAGTTTTTCTTGTTTTAAAAATCCTTTGTATGGCCACCAAGGGACTGAATGTCTGGCTGGGATATTATCTACAAAACAAGTTAAACTGAAAATAGAAAATCATGGTTTACAACTTTCCTGCTGTTTAATGTACCTTTCTGGGCACATGATGAAGAATGTTGAAACGGTTATATAATCTCTATGGTGATATTTCAGAAAACATTGTTTTATGAAATGTTATGTTTTGTGTTACTTGAACAGGGCACTGCAGAAAAATTATTAACCAGGTAAGATAAGTCATGTCTATATACTGCATTTCTAAAATTTGATTTGTCAGTCTGTTAATGAAAATTGGTCATGTTTGGTTTCTCAGGTTGTGTACTGCCTTTGTCTTGAATGTTCTTCTGCTTTGACGAAAGCATCTGTTGCTTGCTGTAGTCTGTGTTTCCTCCTTTATAATCTTTGGGGATGTGACAACAGAATTTTTTTCACACACTTATGTCTAGCACAGGTCAACTAGTATATATGAGCTTGGTTGCTTAGAAGCAGCTGGGTATCAGTATTGGTTTGGAAAAAGGATAGAACTGTATTTAAAGGGTGAACTGGCAGTACCAGGAGAAATAAAATTCCAAAATCTACAGCAATTTCCTTTGTTAAAATTTCCCTGTGAAAACTGAGAGGGCCAGGCAGATGCTAGTTGATGACAAGACAGCTTAAACCCTGTTATGAAAAAAAAGTCTAGATGCACTGGTTTGTTTTTCAAAATACAGCTTGACTTTGTACATCTGGTTAGAATTCGGTGTTGCTTAGATGTACTTTTGTTTACTTACAAAGAACACAGTTATTTTTCTGAATGCAGGAGAAGTCTGACACTTAGAGATAGTGTTCATAGCACCTACAATTAGGATATAAGGGACAGAGTGTTTGGGTTTTCTTGAGGCCACACAATGAATTCTTATAACTTACTGATATTCCTCAAGAAATGAGGCAAACTGTCTAACAGCAATCATTTGATTTCATGAGCAGCCTAATCTTGCCTTGATTTTTAGGGTAGGGGCAGGTACTTAAGTGTCTTTTATTGTAAACTTAACTGGAAAGGTAGCAGTGGATGGGCCTCAGTCAAACCTAGTCCAGTCTAGGTTCAGCATAACCTTTCATTGCCTTTCATAGTTAATGTCACCATGGTATTGTGAATAAAATGACATTTTTTTCTTTTAAAATGGCATTATCTTCTCTGCATTCATAGTGCTCTAGTTCTGTCAGCTGCAGGTATACAGTACAGTGTACAGCACTTAAGAAGGAAGAAACTTTCTTTTAATCACATTATGTTGCCTTAAGGTAATCATTCAGTCTGTTCCTTTGAAATATCTATAGCATGAAATAAACCTCACAGACTTAAAATAGTGGCATTACATGTAATAAAACCATTATATTATCTGATGTAATGTTTTTAGATATTGAATTTCTAGCTATTGCATCAGTAGTAGACATAACCAAATACGTAAGTGCATAATTTAGCAATGGCTGATACCCTTTAAAAGGGTATAAAGTCTGCCAGGCCCTCAATACTTGGGATGTTGCTTAAAATTAGTTCCCTGTTCCTTTAGTGCTGTGGAAGCTGAATTGAATTTCATAGCTACCAAATAATCGGAAGCAGATGTTTAGGTTTGTAAATCAGCATCATCACTGGGTATAAAAAAGTATTTAAGGTGTTGGGAATAACCTGAAATCTGTGTGTATGTTTATCTGGCCTTTGAAGAGAGCAAATTTGAACTTGGAGAGAGATTTCTAAGAATAAAGGAGCTACTGCCTGTGTTAATAACTTAGAGATCTTGATGACTGTAAGGGATCAAGAATGCAATTACCTTGAATTTACATCAGCTTTCAGGTGTTACCAAGGCCACCCCTGGTCTCTTGTAAGTACTGGAGGTGTGTCTTATTTTGAAAAATTGCTGCCAGGATCTTTTTTTTCCAAATAAAGGAGTGTTCTTTTTCTTGAACTTTTTCTGATGGAAGAATTACAAATTTAGCCTGTTCATAATGAGATCAGTGTAGTACTATGATGCAGCTGTCATAATAAGACTTTGATCATAAGTTAAATAGCTTTTTAATTGAATTAACTAAGCAACATTCTACTGATAATGTCTGTTTTAAGATCTTACCTTGTGCTTTAGGGAGTTAGCTAAATAAACCTGTACAGAAGATGATTTGATTCAGATACCTATCTTGTTGTTTTGAAATTTCAACCTAACTAGGTATTCAAGCAGGAATAGAGTTAGAACTAAAAAAGGGAAAGGTTAGAAGTATTTGCAATAGAAATACCTTTTTCTTTTAGACGTCTCTTTAACTTCTTGTGTGATGAATAATCCCATCAAAGTGGAAGGTCAGAAGCATAAGAATACTTTTCCAAATTCATGTTACATGGATGCATACTATAGCAGTCATTGGCAGTGAAAACAGTATGTACTACTTGTGCTTTGGTTAGCACCCCAAAGAAAAAAAGTAGCAGAGAAGGCAGACTGATTTTTTTGTTTCAACCTGTCAAGCTAAAAACATGGGCTTAGGGGTAGTTTATTACATCACCCAAACTGCTGTTGCAACTTGAAAAGCATCGTGTATGTCAGTAGCCTGAAGGAAATGTATTTCCAGAATGTCTCCCAAAGGAGGTTTCTGTCAAGTATAGTTTCAATTATAATTGAAAATGATGATTAAAGTTTGTGAAAGATTAAAGTGCATAATTAAAAAGTAATAGAGCTGCTTGTCAAATAGAATCTTGCTAATGGTAAACAGCTGTTTGTTATTGTGATGAGCTGTGGTCTCTGAAGCAACATCAGTGAAATAATTAACCTGTTGAGGTTGGTGGAGCTGCATCCATTCACAGCAGACCTGATTATGACTTCAAATGCCTTTGTATTTGATGGTTAGCAGAGTATGAATATATTCCTTTCTAGAATGCAATTGGTTAAAACTTAGTTCTATATTTCATAAAGGTGTAGCATTAAAAGTAGAACTATTAAAATTGTTGATGCATTAATAAAAATTTCTTATCCTTGCTATCCATCTCTGGTCTCTTGAATAAGTCAGGTTCTTTAGTTAGGAAATTCTTAGCAGTCTCTGCCTTTCAAAGAAAGAAAGAAACTGTACAACATCTAAATTAATCTCAAAGGAACTTTAACTTTTTTCCCCTCAGGGAATGCTACAAAATCAGAACTTCTGAGATAAAGCTAAGTTTAATTTGGAAGTTATTTCACATGAACCACAGTTTAGGGTCCAGAGTCGTAATCTGGTGAAGCAAGTTGGTATAATCGCACATGGCTGACTACACTACTAGTAAAGTAATTTTTAGTGAAAATGTCCAGAAAGAATCCTTAAAGCATGTTAGTTCATGTAAATCATGACTAGGGAGTTAGTCAGGAGACATAAGTGATGGTTTGGTTGTCCCATAGATCAAAAAGACTGAAAGTGACTATTGATTGAATAGATCTGAAGACTAATTCTTTTAGTCTGAATGTTCTAAGTAGATCTTGTTCTTGAACAAATGCTTTCATAAAACTAAAGATTCTGGTCTTATTTTTCCAATCTATGAAATGAAAGTTCTCAGTAGAAACTCTTTTCCTTAAGACATTCATTGTATGTGTTTTACCCTCTTAATGCTTTGTTTCGTCACTCTTTTGGCTTTATTTTGTCAGCCTTTTTCAAAGCTGTTAGAGCTTGTGCTAATCTTGCTATGATCTTCATTTTCACTTAAGAAAGCTAGGGATCAGGCTCTGTATGCCTTCTAAGTTCACTTCATTGAACTCCGAAGTTGGATAAGCCACAGGTGCTTCCTAAAAGCTTAATTATAATAAAAGGCTGAGTAATAGCTTGGACATAGGTCTGAATCAGCTATTGGCTATATTACCTTTACCACACCCAGTAAGAGGCTGAGAGTTATCTTCCAAATTTGTAGAATTCTATTTGTTCCATTGCTTATAGACAACTCTTCTTACAGTAGAAGCAGCTGCTCAGTAGGGGATCAGTTATCTCTCAGAGAATTAATTTGAAAAATCCTACCAACGTTAGTGGGAGTTAGAGCCCTGTCAGCCATTCTAGGAAAAATGCCTACTTTGCACAGAACTAAATCTAACTGTTCAAAGCATACTTGCATGAAGCTTGTGGAGTCCTACTGTGGAAAGGCGTGTTGGAAAAATTACTATATCCATGTTTCTGAAATTAATGTTTGCTGATCAAATTATTTTTCACTTTAAGAATGCATTTTTAACTATTTGCCTTGCAAAAAGCTCTGTTGTAGATGAGATTTGAAAGGTTTAGCTAGAATACTTCCAGCTTGTGAAAGTCACTAGTAGTCACAATTTTACTTCTGAATTCCTATGTGTCATCTTCCATTTGTTGGTTTAATTTTTTCATCTGCAATACTGCCTTTGTATTCACAAAAGAAGGAAATAATCTTAAAAAGTGAAAGCAGGGACATTTAAGTGATTAAAATATTTACATATGCTTGCTCTTAAAGAGGAGCTGAGGACCTGCTCCGTTAGTCATGTGTTTCTGCCCAGAATATATGGCCATGTTTTTACTGCATTGCAGGTTTGGTACAGAGTGAGTGGACACATAGTCTCCTACTTCAGATTCCTCTGTCTCTTAATGATTGATAGGAAAATACACCTCTGCTAAATAAAATTAAACATATTTTGGAGTAATTTAGACACTTTTTTGTTCTGCTTTGTATTATGCATTGCATTATCTGAGGCTAATTCATATCAGATCTTTACTAGTGTTTTTTTCTATAAAAATGAACTTACAATGGAGATTAGAAAGCAGTATTAAAATACCAACTGTGGTTGACTTCTGGAAATCAGAGTACTTCCATTTTGGAGACATTTAAGTTTTAGGAGTCACAGTATATTTTACTTGTATTCTGACTTTCAGCAGCTCTTTGGGTAAGTTGTTCTCCCATCAGATAACTTCTCTTCTTTAGTGTTGTAAGGAAGCCTTTTCTCCTCTCATCATATGCTTTCTCCAGGGTTTTTTTGTGGGGCCAGTACCTCTGCACTTTTGATCAAAATGTTTGTGCTCCTTTACTGTTTCTTTGAGCCTTGATGGTCAGCTGGAATAATGTTGCAGATAAGTAATTTAAATTTCCAGGAAGTTTTATTCAATAGTATACATGGATGAAGTTTAGCATCCAGAAAACATGCAAACATTCCACTTTAATGAGTCTGTGCTAACGGTGTACTAAACAAGAACATCCAGTAGGGAGATGGAGTGAGTCTTGATGAAGAGCCTGTAGTACTAGGGAAAGGTGTGCTGAAAACTATCCTTGTGACAGTGACTAGCTCTTGCTGCACTGGAGAATGTGCCAGAGGGAGGTATGGTTGTTTGAGAACTCCAATTGCTTCTCTTGCTGGCTGGCCCCCGAGGAGACTTTGTGTTGTCATGCCACACCACCCCCTACCCTCCATTCCTGCCCCACAACTTTATGGCTAATGAATGGTGTCAGTTCAGGGATTGCACAAATAAAACCTTATGCATGTAAACCTATCTCAACATCCTTTATGCAACAGACATGGAATAGGAAAAAAAGTTTTAAGGCCTATGGAGTTTGACAAAGGAAAGTAATCTGGGTGAAAATGCTTGACAAAATATCATGATTTAACAGCTCCGAAACAGGCATGTTCAAGTCTTCTGGATCAAGAATACACAGGATCCAGAGTATTAGCCTTGGAGATGTGCTGGTGCCTCACAATTCATTCAGGGCTTGGGTCTCATTTTCTTTTCACAGAGATAGCCTGGATGGTGCTTTTGTGTGTTGTAACAGACACACTTTTGCAAAAATTGGAAGAGAACAAATTTGAGAAGCTTGTTTTGTCTCTAATATGCAGTGTAAAAGGATTTGTGAATAACTTGTTGAGATTTTTTGTTTTTTTTTTTTTTTTTTTTATGGCTTAGACTTGAAAGGATTTTTTTTTGAAAAACTATAATAAAATTACAGTAGTGAGGATAATGTGTAGTAGAATAGCAATATAAATCAAATGTACATTCTAAAAGGAAGTTGAAAGAGGTTTTATTTTGAGGTATCTCATCCTTTGTTACAAATTAGGATATATAGCTGTTGTAGCAGTTATGCTAAAGTTATCTTGTAAAAAGTTATACTCAATTTAAATGATCCACAAAGTGCCTTTTTGTATGGGCAAGTGAACCTGTGCAGCTTGTGCTGCACTTTGCAGTTATTTCAACAGATGTGCCTTCCCTGCACCTGCCTTGCAGTGACATCTGCTGGGAGAAGCGGGAAGCCTTTAGTATAATTACAATGGTTTGGCATGAGCGTTAAACTCAAATAAAGAGTGTAAGTATCCTTTTTCCAAGCATGTTTATGTTTCTCTGTGCAAAAATCTGGTGCTGCTGCTGCTAAGATGTAGGTAATACAGAGCATTCAATACTAATTTTTAAATGAAACTCAAATCAGTTAGGATTGCAGTTGTTTCTTCCTTAGCTACAGCCATATATATTGCTAGCATATTAAAAGAAATAATTACAAAATACCCGTAATGCTAAACTTGTCACTTAATTATTTTAACTGCCATACTGATGTATATTCCAAAGAAATGTGTATTTCTTTTTTTCTTCAAATTTTACAGGTGATATATAACTCCCTGTTTTTTTCCAAAATGTTTTTTGCTATTTTTCTTTCTGAACAAACTTTGATCTGTGTTTTATATGTGTTAGTTAATGCAGTAGCTTTAAACAAATGAAGTATTTCTGTGTTTGGGATATATAGGCATTTAAAGGTAGTTTAAAAATGACTGAATATACAGTGAGTCTTCCTGGTATGTGGTGTGGTACTTGTGCCAAGTTAATACTGAAAGGATTTGAAAAGTAGGGAAAAATCTGTGATGTAGAAGAGAAACTGCATTTTCTTTTTGGAAAATTTCAGAAGTGAAAAATGCTGTGTTTGGTAGTTAGGCAGTGGTGAAGAGGGAGACAGGACAAGATAAGAGTGGTCCCTGTCCTCCAGTAACCCAATGAATGAAAGTGGTATTATAAATATTTAAAAAGAATACTTAAAACAGGGGAAGTATTATGGAAGATTATAAAGTAACTACTTTCAATAATGTTATGAAGTAATGTTATGAAAATACTTTGAACACGCATACTTTTATTTAAGGATATCAAAGTTTTGCAGGTATTTTTCTATCAGCTGATGAGAGATGGATAGTATGTTTATTTTATGGATGATAACAAATAACTTCAGATTTGGATTACTCAGTAGCTCAGGGCAGCCCTGTGCTAGCCACGTGATTTAGCTCCATTATTAGAGCTTCACTTGAACTGCTTGAAGGTTGCATGTGATTCAAGAACCACAAATTGGCCATGCCTGCATTATGTGATCATAAGGAGCTTTCTGGACTTCATATAAACAGATAACTCTAATTTGCTTTAGTTTTTAAAAATGCTTGAAATACTTTTAACAAGTGAGCTTGCTTTTCCCTTGCTTCCCCTTGAATGCCTCTGAAAGTCAGTAAAATGTGTAACAAAACACAGCAAGACATAAGAAAAATCAAACATATTAGGGGGAAGAAAAAAAACTTGTGTGCATTCTCCAATGTTTATGGAGAACCTGCGCTTTCTCTTCAGTGTGGGCAAATCTGTTGTGCCCATGGTGAGAAACAGTAATTATTCTTGGCAGCAATACAAGTAGTTAGGAGTTGGGGTCTCAAAGGCATAGTGTAAACAAACTCAAAATAGTTTTAGGCAAAACATGCAAAAGTAGCAGGTTGGCTGTGGCAGCATAGAGCTCAGTAGAGTGCATGAAATTAAACCCAGAAATGGTTCTCTGCTGTGCTGGTTTTCTTACAGGCAGTGTAGATGCACATGAATTTCATGAGAAACAATCTTGTCTCCAAAGCCACAACTTACTTTAAAATTTATTGTTCATTATAGAAATTCAGCTACCATAGCTACTTACAGAGCTCTAATCAGTGCCTACTACATAAGCATTATGTTGGCTTAGAGAACGCACTAATGTGACTTGATAGGGAACTGAGTTCCCTCTCTTATAACTGCAATTGCTGTGGTATCAGAGAGCAACATAGTCATTAATGTATTTATCTTCCATTGCATAGCTCACTGTCATAGACCTTAATGTATCTAACATGATTTCAGTGCAAAACTTAAATACTGAAGTAAATCTATAATGTAGACTTCCCTTAGGACCTTTCAATGTACATGGTGGGGTGCCATGGGTAAGTGGACGTAGCAGCATTGTTTTTCATGCAGGCGGCAGGAAAAAATATACACGTTGAAATGCCAAAGTCGTTTATGTCTCTAGTATCTATGGAGATGCGGTGTAAGTATTGCTAAATAACTACAAAAGACAAACATCACCTCACAGAGCATTCTTCTGAGCTGACAGCCACAAGGCTAGATTCTGAAAGAAATAAAGCAGTAGTATTGCTGATCTCACTGCTGTTGTCAAGTTTCTAGTTCAAGGCTTTGCTAGTCACTAGTAAAATGTTATCATTCTAATAACTGTAAACAAATACGCTTTTTAGAATTACGTCAAAGGCATGTTTTCTGACACATCACATACAAAATATCTGTGGGGAATTTGAGCCATTGATTTTGAAGGGAGGCATTTAAATGAAAAAGCAATAAATTAAAGGAAGCCATTTTCTTTGTATGGTTTATTTAAAGGAAGACATCCGCTTGGAAAAGCTGGGTTACTTTCCATTTTGTTAATGTGTAACAGTAATGTAGAAAGACAGTAATAGATCACTTTGGGTGGGGGGAAGAAACTTGTTTTAGCAAATGGTTTCTCAAAAATAAGTTATTTTACCAGCTTCAAAGACAGTCATAAAAATGTAATGGTTATTGGATGTTGAGCTAAGAATGCTTTTTTAAATAAGTATTGACCATATGTGTGTTAGAAATGGAAAGAGCTTACTGTAGCTAGGGAGTTCAAACCCAAGAATGCTGCACAAGGTTCTTCAAACTTACATGGAGCAGTATATTTATTCAGAAAATAGGCTCATAGCCTGAATATTGCAGGATTTAGCCCTTTAACCTGTAACTGGCCTTGCTTGATCAGTGCAAAACCACTTCTGAGAAATGTCAAGAGGTTTTTAAGCAATAGTGGTAAACTGTAGTTTGGATAATATGTAAAACAGGTATATTTTTCATAGACAGCTTAAGGTGTGTTTTCAATACTTTGTGAATTGGTGTCATGATTCAGATTATTATAAACATTGAAGAAAGTATAGACCATTGACTTATACATGTAAATAAAATTTTTTAGTTGGAAACTAGAGGAAGGACTGCAATCAATTTATTAACCCTAACTGGATGTACATTGAACTGGTGGAAGCTGCAGCAACATTTGAGACTGGTGGCAGACTTTTATACTTTGAACTTGGAGTTTTGTATGTTAATTCAAATCAGATATGCTTTTTAATCTGAAAAATTATAAATAATTTTATAGAATACTTAATGTCATTAGGTTTGCATTCAGAATAAACTCTTTTCATCTCAAAGGGTGGGATTTTGTGTGGAGATACAATTTTTAATGAAAGTGCTATATATTCCTTAAATGTTTTGCAGATGCTGGTGCTCACTTCATGTTTAATGTTGCAGTTCTGCTGTAACAGTGATAACCAGGTGAACAACTGAATCTGAACTGTTCATTGGTGACAAGTAAGAAAACAATATTGCAGTTGATGACTTAATTTTTAACTATGAGATTATATTACTGAAGTCTAATGACTTTATTTGTATTTTATACTGTTGAGTTATATATATAAAATGCAAAGTGATATTTTCTCAGTCTTACTTTTGAACAAGTATAGGAAAAATTGTGCTGAGAACTAGCTTGATGTGATTACAATTCAAGATCTTTTGGTTTAGTTAATTGTTTCCATATGGCAGTACTGCTCTTGAATAGAGTGGTTAAGGCAACACTCAGTATTACTGTGTACTGATGTGGTCCTGTGGGGCTACTGTATTTTTTGCAGCTAATTAATTTACTTTGTTTCCAATTACTGTATTGAAAATCCTTAAACTAAATCTAAACTAATGGTCTGAGATTTCTGGAATCCACATAGAATACATTTTTTTGTTAAAATTCAGTCATCTCATTAATTTCCTGGTTTTTTTTCTTTCTAAACCAAGCTGGGTAGAAATGCAAGGAAATTCTTCTAGAAATGTGTAACTTTTACAGGATAAAACTTTTTTCACTTGAAAATAGCAAGATAGCTGCTGCTAAACTCAAGAGTTTATATCTTTTCTTATGTAATATTATATAGAGAAAAACTATTATCCCAAGCTGTTTGTAGCCACTTTTTTATTGGCCATTGCTAATCTTCTTGATTAGGACATTTCATATCTTATGTGTAGAAATCCATGCAGCAGAGGTACTTAAACTCGGGTATTTCAGTGTGCCCTAAAAGGGGAACTCTTAGAAGCTATGCAGCAAACTTCTTGAAAGATCCTATCACCAGTCCTTTTCCAGCTGTCCTTGATTCTTAATGACTTGCGTGTAATAATGAGTGTCAGTGCTCTCTGAAAGATCTAGTAAATAAAAACATTGATATTACCTGTCATATTTGTGTGTTTATATATACATTTTTAAATAGAAGAGCTTAAAACTCACAGGATTACAGCCCTAGTTATGCAGTATTAAATTAATAAAGGCAGCAAAGTATTTTTATTCCTTAAGTCAGAAAGAAAATAAAACACCACACCCTATCTTAAGTGATATTTAAGAAGCCTGGGCTTAAACATAAACTGAAACTCCTGCTTTTGTCCTGCTGTGTTTTAAGTGAAACAATGTATCCAAAGAGAATTCACAGAAGTCTTAAATGTGTATTAGTGAATAGAATTTGAAACTGCTTTTTGGATGACCCAGTTGCTGAAGCAGAGTAAAATTTGGCCTCTTAGTTACTTGATAGTATCTGTTGTATGGCCAAAGCAGATGGACTACTTGATGCTCAGCATTTTTTTCCCCCGTGCTCTCTGATGTCTTGCCCTTAATCTTTCACCACTTGTACACCACATGCACCAGACAAAGCAGCCATCAATGCAGTTAGTCATAACCAGATAAATCAGATCAAAATTCCTAGTTTCTGGTATATTCAGCTCTATTTACAAAATTTTTGCTTATAAACAGATGCTAGCAGTTCTCATTCAAATCTTCTCTTAAAATGTCTTTGCATAGTACATCATATTGAAATCATGCTGCTGTTATTATGGACACATGTAAGTCACACACAGAGCAGTAATGAAAAGCAGTCCAGTCGCTTTTGAGTTTTGTATGCTGTCGTAATTACAATTATATCCTTTGTATCATACAAGTGAAATTTGAATAAATAGGATCCTTACTGGGAAGAATATTAGACAGTCTATTCTTGTACTTTTCTTTCTTTTTGGGTGTTCCTCAAACATCTCTTCTAATAGATTTGACAAAAATGGCAACACATTCACTTTTTCATTAGCAACAGATTCTGTTATTACATAGTTTGAAAATTGAATAATACAGAGCTTAGATCCACTGTCCTTTTATAGTAAATGATGTGGGTAGTTCTCAATCTTCAAAAGCAGTTCTATATTTGAATATATTTAATATCTGTCCATATGTATCTATGCATTAAGTGAATCTGCCCAGACATTCAAGACAGAATTTCTTTCCTTTGTAACTCTCTTCCTTATCATTCAATGCATGAAGATAGTGGTACTATCTCATTTTATTTCTGCTGTCCAGTCAGATTATTCCATTGTTCAAATTTTAAGAAATAGCTGCTTTTCCTTTCATATTTTAGGCATGCAAACTCAGTAAGTTTATATAAATGTCTAAGTGATCTCATGCATTTGATGGAATTCTCTTTTCCCATTCTTGTTATGACTGAGGATATATGTCTGCCAGGGTGATTTTCCTTGGCTGGGACTTTCCTGATTATTTTTTCCTTCCGAACACAGTAGTATGGTGTTAAGGAGCTGATGGGTCTTCAATTAGTCTGCAATTTGTAAGATATGTGGATGATCTCTGGGATGAGGTACCTTTCCAGTTATCAAGACAATTAAAATGTATTTTTTAGGTTTTGTCTTAATTCTAATATTTAACACAGTTGCTATGTAGACAAAACAGAACTTTGTAATTTGATTTATTTCATGTCTTGTAAGAATCACAGAATGTTAGGGATTGGAAGGGACCTCGAAAGATCATCTAGTCCAATCCCCCTGCCGGAGCAGGATTACCTAGATCATGTCACACAGGAACGCGTCCAGGTGGGTTTTGAATGTCTCCAGAGAAGGAGACTCCACAACCTCTCTGGGCAGCCTGTTCCAGTGTTCAGTTACCCTCACTGTAAAGAAGTTTTTCCTCATATTTATGTGGAACCTCCATATTTGATATGGCTATAAACTTATGATCACATGTGGATTAATTTTTATTCTTATCAGTTTGGTTTCTATCCCAGGATTATGATAGATGATAATCTGAGACTGAGGCTCCCTTTCTGGTCTGTCTTATCTTGTGAGGAATGAGGTGGGTTACCCTATCTGTATGTTTGAAAGCTGAGCTGCTGCTTGGCTGTTACAATGACCAGAGATTCTTACAGCAGCTCTTTCTATGTGGTCCTGTCCCTCTGTATACTTTCACAGGCTTTGAACTTTTTTATACTTGGCAGTGCATTTTTAGTGCCTTACTGGTAAAGGTGTCTATATTTTATTCGGAAAGGTAGAACCAAAGCAGAATTGCTGATGTTCTGCATTGCTGGTTCTATAGTCTCTTGGCAGACATTTTATGTAATGCCAAGAAGGTGACTGATCATGGACTTATGGAAATAGTGCCTCAATTTGCACAAATAAAGTTCAAAATTATCATTTTCAGCTTCACAGAAAGGGAATGGGTTTATAATTCCTGATTTTCAGGATTCCTGTTTCTAGGTTATCTTTGCTTTTAAATCAAGATCTTAGAGAAACTTTAATTTTACAATAGTCTAGAAACATTATCAGAAGAAAGTACTTTCCTTGGAGAAGCAAGATACTTTGAGGTTAGAGTTCAGTTATTTGAACATTAGATTTCACATAAAACATCTAGAATTAATATGAGATAGTCCTTCTGCTGTAAGACTATGTTCAGGCAATCGGGCACCCTAAACACTGATGGTCTCAGTCTTTGTTTCATTCCATGATTGGCTCAAAATCTGTCATAAGACTGTGAGATCTTTGATCAGAATGCAACCAAGTAAATAAGCTACATCACTGGCAATAACAAAGAATATTTGTGTGCATTCTCTGCAACTGAAGAAGAGCCTGCTGGAGCTCATGCACATTTTCATAAGGCATCACAATGCCAGAGATGCACAGAAATAGTTTTGTATCTGGAAAAGTGGTTCAGCAGTTTCTGTTCGTAGCATGTCTCTGAGAACCCCTGACTGGGGTAAGTGAATCTCTCTTCATGACTGAAGTTTTTCTGTCGATAGTCAGTTGTAGGTTTTTTGGTGTTCTTGATTCGTATTTTTGTGTTTCTTAATGTGTATGTAAAAACTCAGAAACATTTACAAATGAAGCACATAGTATGGAAATAATCTTTACATGTGTTTTGGTGGGCTTCATAATGGGCTGGAAAACGAAGTGAGAGAAGATATTAACACAGTATTCAGAACAAGACTATATTTTGCATAACTTTTCACAATGAATACTATGTGTTAAAGGGCAGAGCTAGATCCTACAAAAAAGGTATAATGCAAAAAGTATATCTAGGAAAGGCAATGGAAAAACTTGCTACGACTTTTGCATTTAAAATTTTGTAGTGTAGGCTACCTGTGGATATAGTACCAAATGCTTATTTTGACAAAGAAATTTTGCAATATTGGATGTCACTTGTGCATGTTGGCAATATCTGGCATCATTTAGGACTAAGAGGATGATCTCTGTACTGCACAGCTAACTTTCTGCTGATTTATTTTCCCTAGTATTCTGCTCAGTGTAATATACAATAACTTAATAATACCTGCAGTTCTCTTCCTTACAAACGTCTTTCCCCAGCCTCACAACATACCCAATAAACAAATTCTTTTTACAGGGTTATGAGTTTCTTGAGTTCTTTTCAGTGTTCACAGCAGCTTCCTTTGTGTTTGCCTTCATACTCGGGGCATATATTGAAGGAGGGGTTATTCATATTGGTTTCCCTGAATGTTTCTGGTGTTCAAAAACCTTTGAATTAAACTACAAGTATTAAAAAAAAAAAGTAAATACCTATAAGATTTTTTTGTCATGGCTTTCTCTCCACTGTTTAAGAACGCTGAAATATAAAAGGGTGTGATTATGTTGCAATTTGTGAATACCTTTGCTAGCATTTAAAATGATTTTTTTTTGTTGTTGTTGAAATTAGATTTTTTTACAACCACAGCATAACTGAAAGCTGTCACCCTTTATCACTTTGTATTTGGATTAAAGCTTTTATCCAAAAGATAAGTGTTATTGCCAGTTTTGAGTATATTTCTGTAATCATCACCCATAGCTGTTCTGATATGTTATAAGTAATATTATTTGAGTTTTGTCTTAAAACACAAATATTAAAAATGTAGCTCACAGTTTTCTGACTATAGAAGTATGCTCAAAAAAGGAAAGCTAAAGTAATATCATGTTGATGATCTCAAAGCAAGAAACCTTGTAGAATGCCTATTAAAGGGCATCTGGCATCAAAGAGAAAAGAAAGGTGGGAGGATTCAATCTGGAATTTATTATTGAACTGGCAAAAAATCCATTTTGAAGTATTTAATTCCTCTAGATTTTTTTTATGTCTCAAAAATGACCATTTGCAGACATTTTGAGTGTTGCACACTTTGGCACTTGGTGCCAACAGAATAGTTTCTGTTGTACTAATACTAGATGCCAGTACTTTCCTGACTTGTCCCATTTCAAACTAAAAGGTCCAAGTTGTTCAGCTGCCTTTAAGTATTCCTGTTCTGCAAAAAAAAAATAAATAAATTAAACTCCTTGCTCTTGTATTACTATAACACCAGTTCTGTTTTGACTGGCATTTATATAGCAAGGCATTTGGTTTGGCATAACTTTTTTTTGCATAGATTAGAGCTTATTGCCATATTTTTTCTATGTGACTGTAGGGAAGATAGTGGTTTGGGGAAAGACAGAATCATTGTACAAATCTGCTTGGTACACAAGATGAAGTGTAGGGGGCAGATCTCCAGCTGAGGATCTGCTCATAGGAATCTTGATGATATACAGACAACTTTGCTGATACTTTTGGGTTCTCTTTGATCCAAATTCTTAGCTTGTGAGACATCGACACTTAATTTTCATTTTCACATCAACTGTTATGTTTCCACTCCAACTCCTTGACAGCTTTAGACTGTCTGGTCGTGCTATAGGAGGAATGAAAAGAACAGCTTTATCATGGACAGAATATCACTGGTACTGTCTCCTACTGCTTTTCCTGTTTCTTTTGGAATGGAGGACCTATTTTAATGGTTTGTAGGAGGTTGATGGGCCCCAGATATCTTTGGGGAATTAATAATAAAACACAGAAAATATAGCCTGTCTTGGTAACTTAGAGAAAACTGTTCTGTCCTATGAAAGTGATGCTTTCTCTTGAAAATTTGGATCCTGCTCTCTTGCTGTATTAGAGTAGGCTTGTTCAAAGCAATAGGAGGAATGGTATTCATAATGTGAATGAAAATAGACCCATATAAAGTGCATGAAGACTTTTTATTGTCTTACTAGAAAAGGAATAAAATATCATTCTGCATTCTTTTAATTTTGTAATTGTTTAGGTACTGGAACATTATGATTTTATAGGCACTCATGACTTATTTTGCTTATTGCTACTTTTACGTAGAATCTTGGATGGAATACATAGTGTCATTTGGGCCATAAGCAGATGAAAGGTTTAAGAATTGGTCTGCTGCATATATTTAACATATGCAGCTAGTCAAAAGCTCTAGAACTATTGGAATGCATCAAGTCTTTGTTATAGAACACAAGTTTAATTTATTTGACACTGGAACAGGTTGCCCAGAGAAGCTGTGGCTGCCCCCTCCCTGGCAGTGTTCAAGGCCAGGTTGGATGAGGCTTTGAGCAACGTGATCTAGTGGAAAGGTGTCCCTTGCCTGTGGCAGGGAGGTTGGAACTAGATGATCTTTAAGGTCCCGTCCAACCCAAACCATTCTATGATTCTATATTCTATAAACCCTGTGGACAGGAAAGTGCTTATAGTCAGTTGTGATTCCATTCCATTTAGGAACGGAGCAAAATGACAATTAAGAATCTTTTGGATATAGTTACTGCCCCAGGATTATAACTACACAGCAGTCAAAATATTATATGGTGCCAAAGGTTATCAACAGGTTTGCCAAACTAATCAAGGAAAAATTACTAGTTTTGCTATGAACAAAAGTCTTTAATAATCAGAGGTCCCGGTAGATTTCTAAAGGCTTGTTTAGAATTTCTCTGTGTGATTGTCCAGCACATATGTATATTTCTTAATGATTTAAAGGAACATGTTTTAAAACAACTCTTACTGAAAAACAACTTGCTTAGAAAGAATTTTCAGTGGCAGTAGGTGTAAAGAAGCTTTTGAAGCTTTGAAAAAGTCATACCAGATGAGGGAAATGAAACTTCAGATACTGTGAGGGTATCTGTACACAGTGTGGAAAGGCTAACCAGCCTGTGCAGGTCATTCCACTAACTTAACTTTACTGCTTCTAAATATGGGTCAGCACATTAGCAGTTAATTAAGATATCTCTACTTGGCACTGTATTGTGCTGTCCCTTACTAAAAGTAATGGGTGGCTTGTGTTGAGCTACAGATGTCTTATTCAAGAGCCTATTAATTTCATGTGTGGAAAAACTCAAAGTATTTGATATTTCACATGTATGAATACTGATTTTCTGTTTGCTTAAGCTGCTGTGTCTGACTGTTCTTAGTCAATGTGGATGCTTTATTGATGCAGTGCTTTCCAGACAGACTCTTCTGTGGAATCTTGCATTATAAAGGAAAAATAAGATGTTATGAAATGGGTTTAGTAATAAACTTCATACTTGCACTTTTTTATGTTGAAGCCCCATATTTACACTTTCCTTAACAGAAATTCAATGTATGAATGTCTGCTTGTGCCTGTCTTGCAATTCTTTCCCCATCCCTGCCCACACTTGCTGAAAATACTAGTTAAGTAACTTCTGACAAAAGTGTGTGTAGATGGGACAGAGCACAAAAGTAGTGGTCCAGGCAACTGTTTACTGAATGTGCCCAAGTTGAGGCTTGTTTATTTCCAAATGAATATTTACAGCTTCGAAATAAGATGACTTCCAATAATGCTAGACACAGCTTTGTCAGCCAGAGAGACTGAAATATGGGAAGTTCAATAGAATACTGTATAGAAGCATACTGTTACAACTTAACGTTGGGTTTAGATATGTAAATTTATTTTTAAATTGATGCACAAATTAAATGAATTTCCACTGTAGTTAATGTCTCTTAATTTTATGTGACTCAGATAAATGTATGAGGACACAAACATGTATACAGGAGCAAATACTTTTTTAATGTGAACTTAAGGTACGTGGCATTGCCACACAAAATACTTGCACGTATAAAACCATGTTTGTTTTATGGAAGTGAGTTTTACACTGAGATTTGTGGATTCAATGGGCATCATTTCCACATCATGAGAGGAATTTACTTGCTGCTTGAGTAAGCATGATCATTGTTTGCCTGTTATAGTTGTAGTACCGAATTTGTGCATGTAAATGTTTTATGTTTATTCCTCCTACTGTTGTTAGTTTTAAAAAGCCTGATTAACTGCAACAGGATTGTACTTAATTTTTGTATTGAGCACAACTTGGTAGCCAAGCTCTTGTTGGGATTAGTAGTCTTTAATTGTTGATTTCATTCTTGACAGATGAACAGTAGATTGTCTAGGCAGCGTCATTTAGATATGAGTGAACTACAATATACAACATTCATTTGGGATATGAAACTGAAGACTGCGGATCTAAGATTCCATTTAGATTGCTTGTAAAGATTAAAATTTCCATCTTGATTGACTTCTATCTTAACCTAAGCTTTGTTCTACAAATTATCTGGAGAAATAATACTGAAGATAATTATGTTTCCTACAACTGTTTTCTTTAAAGATTATCCAAATGCATTAGTGCACCTGTAAAACTAAATAAAATTAAGTTAAATGTGCTGCAACTAATATATATTTCCCAACTTAAGATAAAGTACAGAAGACAATAGAAATGGAAAATTAGTGCATTCTGGCTCTAGATGAAAATGCTGCTATTGAACTCTTTCCAGAACAACATGTACTTGGATCAGTATTAAAGGGAAGTGCTGTGCATGTCTAAGCCAAATGACCTAGTACATTGATAGTGCAGAGTGTATTTCACAGTTATACAAATACCTAAACTGTTTTTCAATCCATAAAACAAGTAAATTAGAATTTAAGCTAAAAGCAAAGCAAACCTGTCTGCCTTAAATATTTTTGCTCTGAAATTGACTCCAGTAGCTCAGTACTGCTATATTACTGTTATAGAGAAGCACTCTATTAACTCTTAATGATTTCAGGAGTCAAGATATCATGCTACTCTATTTGACATTAAAGAACCCCTCAAAGCTGCATTGTTACACCTACTGTGCCTTTAGGTAAAAATGTCAATAGGCTTCCACTTTATTTCAGCTCTTCATGTTAAAGTAGTATTTATCAACGAACAGGGCTTTTCCTCTATTATAAGGAATGCCAATATAGGAGATCATTGCAAATGCTGGCAACAGAAAATATTTTCCAAGGAAGTGAAAAAGAGCCTATTGTCTCATTTCTAGTTTCATTTCATTTATCTACATCTTTCACATTGCTTTGCTTGTTTTCATTTCCTTTTTCTGTCAACTGCTATCTTTTCTCTGTACTCATGCAAGCAGTGGTTTGTCAAAGACTGTTTTAGTCTATATGAATCACCAAGGAATCTTATGGAAAAAGTTAAATACTTATGTCACCAATAAAAAAAATGTCATACTTTCTTTTAAAGAAGGTTTGTTAATAAATGAGCACACTGTCAACTTCAGATTATCTTAAGTGTTCATTTTGTATTTTAATGCTACAGTTTTTATACCACTAAGTTTAAATAATTATCTGTAACTTAATAATGTTTTAACTGTGAATGTTTTCTTTTATATAGATTACAGAATAAAAAAATGGATGAATGTAAGAGTTAGTGATATCATTAAACTTCAAACTATATATATTTTGTAGTGCTTGTGACAAAAAAAGATATTGTGATCAAACACCAATACGATCTGGGTAAAATTTAAGGTCCTACAGTTTAAGGTGCTACATGGATGTATAGAATACTTGCTAATTTGTGCAGATCTACATTAAACAGGTTAAAAAGACTGCAGGTCTGCTCACAAATGTAGCTCTATGTTAAAGCAATCATATTTATTAATATAACATTTCTATTATGCACATCACAAAATCAGTGTCTTAGTAAATAAGTATCACTGTTGCTAATATTTGGCCATATACTTACACTAGGCAAGTATTTATTTATTTGTTTATTGTCATAATTTTCATCTTTTCTTTCTCATACTTTGTTTTCCTTCTGGTTTATTTGCATTTTATAACTCAGCAAAGGGAGGAATGAATCTAAATATTAAGTACCACTTTTCTTTTTTCTTATTGTGAAGCTTAAGAATTATTGCTTGAGAAGACTGCTTAAAAACTAATATTCTTAAGTCCTCGGGTATTGTATTTAGTTTTATTATTTTATAATAGTCTCATTATGTTAAACTATCAAACTATGTTTTAAAAACCTAGTAAGCTTTTGGAAATGACAATACTGTAGCCTATAGGCCAGTTAAGTAGGCTGACCTGATGAAGGGATTTTTTCCACATCAACACTGGAGGATAATAAAATTGAGGAATTTTCACACATTCTATTCATTCTCATTAATCATTCCTTCACCCTTAATCCCCCCATTTGTTTTCCATTAATAATCTGAAGCAACCTTCTCTTCACTCAAGTGCAGCTCCTTAAAACACTCTTGAGCTATAGCTGTGTGGTCCTGAGAAGAAATAGGAAACAAACCCTTCAGCTTTCACTGTTTTGAAGAGTCCCTTAGCATTATAAGTGCATTTTGAAATACACCCTATTGCTCTCAACACTCAGGATTTTGTAATTCTTTAACTTTAAATATTTAAGCAATATTTTTGTTGATCCTTTGTCGTCTTCCCTCAGTTATATTATCTTCTAGTATTTTGTAGAAAAAACTGTACAAATAAGAAATCTTTAATTTCTAGTTAAGTTTGAAGTTTTGGAATGTCTCAAAACTCCAAGTTAGTCTTATAATATTTGTTATACATTATATGTTGTCTTGAAACTGCTTTCTGGAATGTTTGACCTTTAATTATAACAATATTTAATACAAATAATATTTATTACTCAAATTTGGTATGTTTTTAACTCTAAAGAGAACCAATTGCTTGGGTAAGAGTAGCAGCCATTAGTTTTATGACTGAGCCAACTGGTACTTTGTAATTTTTTTCCACAGATGTGATGCTTCTGGTATTTTCCAGAAAATACAGTACTAATTTTAAATTAAAACTAACTATATATACATGGATTACTTTGTACTGGAGTAAAGTTATACTATAGCTCTCTGTATTATAACTGCAAAATTGTATCAGTTGTCTTCTGACATAAATATTTTATCTGTGGAAAACATGTATGTATTTTTCCAGGTAGGATAAAAATTTTTGGTCAGGAGATTATATTTTTATTGAAAGAACCATTGGGTTCTCATGGTCATCTGTTACACAAAGTCATGATGCCATGAATATATACCTTATACATACATATATGCAATGGACATATACTTCAGTTAACCAATCTAGCTGTGTTGGTACAGCACTTTACCTCACCTACTTAGTCGTAATGGAAAGCAAGGTTGTATTACTTGAGTAGAGAATGGCTGTTTTAATAGTCAGACTCTTACAAAGTTCGCAATGCATTGCTGTGTGGGTATTGATGTTTTCTGAATTTCTTGAATAGCTTGAAATTGCCTTCTCTGAGGCCAGAAAAGGACATGATATAACTCTTACTGTTCAATTTTAACTTTAATATGCTCCTAGTTTCATTTATAGGTTTTGTACCTTACTCTGACCATGGAAAGTATTTGCTAGGCCCTTCTACAATAACTTTCCAAAACACGCCTGCTTTTAATTGTGAAATGTAGAAGGTAGACCTAAATGATTGTTTTTATTGGCTAGTAGTTTCCTTTGAGTCCCTTTCTAGTATTTCTGTAAAGTTTCCTGTTTGTTTATTCACACTTGAGCTGCACTGAAAATTCTCTAACTTTTATGAAATGCATTTTAAACAAAGATATAAAAAAATGAATGAAATTGGTTCATGATATCTAAAAACCTGGTTATTTTTTGAATGTTATAATGTAAAAACAATTCTATCACTTCTGAACTGATTTTTGACTGATTCTGGTTGGGGTCATATTACAAGAGTTTATAAGATCCACTCACATACCTCATCTTCTGAAGGTCTGAAACCCTCTTAAATACTGTTTCTTATTAGTTGCTGGCAAATTAGAAGTTGTTCTGGAAACTGCTAAGGGAAAGGGCAGAAAGTGGCAAGTGTGTTGTTTGGCCGGATGGTTATGGATGTCAGTGGAATCAGAGTTTGAATTTTGGATTGACTCTCAATTGATCCCACTCATGGTAGAAAGATCATTATGAACATATATTCTGGATGGACAGATTAAGGTAGTTGATGTGTAGGGGTCTGAGTGTCAGAAACTTACTTCCTGACATGGAGGTCTTGGCTAGAATACCAAGGTTCCTGCTCTGAAGGAGTGGGGAAAGTCAAGGTACCCATTAGGGAATACAGTAGAGGGTTGATTTTCTTGCAGGCAATTTGTACAGAGTTGCTTTGAAATAGGAGCTTGCTAGCATCGTGTTGTTTTTACATATTGTAAAGTTCTGCTGAACTCTTTAGGAGTCTTACTCCTTTAACAAGACTCTCCATCTTCTCTGTTGCTTGTTGGGTATAGATTTTGGTCTTTTAAGACACTAATTGCCTGTTGTGGGAGGGGAGGGTCAAGGAGACTTTCCTCCACAGACTAAACTGGTGCTTGCACTTTGTTTTTTCTTTCCCATTTCATATGAACAGAAGGGTTTTGCTGTTAGTATTAAGCAACATAATGCCCAATGCAGGTAAAAATGGTATGTGATATTTCTAGAACTGAAGCTGAGTTAAGGCTTTCTTTAACAGAAGTTGTACCAATGGGACAAGTCTTCACAAATGTGTTTGGTACCCTTGTTCCTTTTAGAAGAGGACTTCTATCAATTCCATTCACGTGAATGAACTGAAACTGTTCCAGGCCTAAAACAGTTGTCTTGGAGTTATGGCATATGTTTTAGAAGCTAGTTACATTTATATGTAATGAAATTGTGGTGTTCTGCTTAATTGGTGTTTATTTCATTCACTTGTGTATTTTGATAAACAAGGAGATTGTTAGTTGTTTAATAAGCAGTAAAGGAGGATGTAGCAGGAGAACAATGTGGCATAGGTGAGTTTTAAACTTTGTTTGAAGGCTTATGGTAATTCATTACATATTTATTATAAATATAAGGACTTGAGTTTAAAAAATTCTTCTACATTATCAGGAATATATGATATCAAATACGGACTTTCTAACTGCTTTTGTTTTATTGTGTTGGGGATGCTTGTAGCTTGGATGAAACATTGTTTTCCTGAGTTTTAGTCAAAGTTGTTTGATGTTAACTAGGATGAATTTCAGAGAATATTATGTCCTTTCTTGGAATATAGAAAAGGGTTTCTTAAGGCTCTGTTTATAAGTTATGTGGCACTTATTTCTAAACTCATGTGTTACTTCATAAACAAAACTTTTGTGGGAAGAATATTAAATTATTAGTCCCCAAAACTTTAAGCTTTGTTTTCAGGACTTGCTAAGCACAGAGGCTATGCTTCACAGTACAAAGGGTCTTTTTGTAATGGTATATTTACAGGCTTTTAATAACAATGAAAATATGAGCTTGATATCTTGAATAAATCTCATTCTTTGGTCTACAAAACAAAAAAGGGTAGTTTTGTCTAAATAATTTATACAATTGTTAAACTCGTGCAAATACTTTTAACCCTGGAACAAATATTTATACTGAGTGGGTTCATTTCTTTAGTTTCTTATTAGAATTTTATAGGCATTACAATTTTTCCAAGTAAGGGTAATCTAAAAATATCAGAAGCTGCACATACTTTGGTCTTATTTCTGGATGAAAGTACAGTATATGCCATTTTGCATTTAATACAGTCTTGTCTAGCAGTCTGATTTTTGACTGCTGTTATGATCTGTTTTATGTAACTTATGGCAAGTTTACATATTTTCATGACTGTTAATACTAAATTCTATACTAGCAAAAGGTTTAGGAGTCCTTTACAAAAAAAATCCAATACAATGTGGTCATTTTGAGAACTTATCATGAAATGGAAAAGGAGCAAAATAAAATATCTGTTTAGCAAAATATCCATGTTTTAATACTTAATTCTCCTGATAGCATACAGGACTGGAAGTGTATTTATGTTTATCTTAATTTAAAACTGTTCTTAAAATGAAGAACTGAAATCAAAGACTTCAGCCACAAATCCTTATTTCTAAAAATGAAACCATAGGGTAGCCAAACTCAAGTGTGGGTTTAGCAAGCAATTAGTTGTAAATGCCACTACCCTATCACTGTCCCTGCCCTATTATCAGTTACTGTTGTGTTTTGTGCTCTTCTAAGTGACATGGGTGAGACTGGGCAAACTATACTTTGTGTTAACATCGCATTCCTTAACCTGCAAGAGTTCATTGTTGATTTTTGCTTTCCTATGGTAAAAGACTTAGCTTCTTATGTGCAATGTCTTTTGGGTTATAAATTAGTAAAACCATTTTACAACTGAATAATCTGGAGTAAAAAAAATGTAAGGTAAGTTAGTCATAATACTTAAGAGGAATGGGGATGACATGCAGGAATTCCATCTTGTAGTCAGCCTGATGTAGCTGTGAACAGACCTTGTTACACTTATTCTACTATACTATAGAATCTTCTAGTGTTGAGATGTTTAAAACTATTTGTTTTCACATAACACTGCTGTAAAAAGAACCATTGCATAACTGAGACTTATTTCTGTATACCAAATGGCAGGTTCTTTTTTTTCTTTTTGTTTCCCCCCCACTGTGACAAAAGAGACTACCAAAATCGGTGTTGCTGAGTCAGCTGCTCAGTCTTACCCAACAACAGCTCTATGAAATCTTTAGACTTTTTTTTTACTGTAATTAGCCAGTGTAAATTGAAATACGTGAGGGAAATACAGTGATATGTCAACACCTTGACTAGCACAGGCAAATAAGTAAATGATGGTTAAAGCAGTATGTTCATTTTATTCATCTCCAGTTTGTCTCCATAGATTACTTATGGTCAAAAAATCAAAAGAGATTCTTCCCTGAGGCTATTCAGTGCACAAAGATTTAGTAGTTCTCCAGAGGAATTTCTTTCATTGTGAAGAGATGGAGATTGTATAGATAGTAGGGATGTTACAGGCCAATTTAGCCAGCTAATGCAGATGTCTAAAACTGAATGGTGTGACAGAGCCTAAAGCTAAAGCTCTAAAGCTTGTGCTTTATATTCAGATTTGACTGTGGTAAGTGTGGGATACAGAAATTGTACCAGACTAAATAATGAATTAAACTTAAAAAAAATCAATCAGATCATCCTGCTAAAAGTTCTTACTCATTTTTCTGAAATATTTACTTATTAAAGTTATTTCATGTGAATTATGTATATATTAATCTAAGCTTTAAACCTTTGAAAATAGTAATGAAGAAAATAAGTAGCCAGTGGCATACATGTAACACAAAACATATAGCTCATGATAGAGGATTTTTGTCTAAGTGAAAACAATCTGCCAGGAAGCAAAATGTGTGTGTGATATATTGTGGTCTGACGGGACATCTTTGACATCTCTAGTAACAATTTTAATATGAAAGAACTTATTTCTATCAAAACAAAATATGTACTTTTTGGGGGGTGAAACCAAATGTGCTTTAGATTGCATAACAGGCAATTATTGCACATTGCATTGAGCTACACAGTTTAGCAATCTTACATTAACCAGAGTTAGTTCAGTTTTGATATTTTATATTGTACTTCACTCAACCTTCAGAGTATGTGAATTAAGGACAAATGGTTTGTTAGTTTGGAACCAGTGACCAAACTTGGGGTAATTTATTTATATCACCTCTATATGTGGGTGGCCTGTGATTTCACTCTCAGCTTTCTGTTCCTGCAAGCTGTAGGCTGCCATCTCTGTTGTCACTGTAGAAGAATTAATTCCAGTTGGCTGCTACAAGTGTTTGCTTTTGTCTTACATCACATGATGTCCAAGATGCTGTTAATGGGATCTCTTTAGAATATCTTGCCATCTGCTGCACAGTACTGTATGTTTGCTGGTTTTTCCAAATTTGAGCATTGCCTAATTAGGACCATGGAAAATATTAAACAAAAGTTGGGGGCGGGAGGGGAAGTAATGGGACAGCTGAAAAGAATCACTGGCATTTCAATACACTTGTTAAATAAACACAAGCTGTGTTCTGTGGTTAAACATGCACTGTACTCTTCCTGAGCCTCAGTTTTCTGTCTGCAGTATACAGCATTAGCCAGAGGATCATTCCTATTTTTGCCAAAACATTTAGAGAAATAGTGTTCTATCATAATGCCACTGAAAATGCAGTCTGACTTTGTAGCACACCAGAATGAGGAACTCAATCACAAACACAATACCAGAAATGTGAATTTTTCACTCATCACCTCCTATTTTCTTGAAAATCTGAAAGTTTTAGGGAAATGCTTCATAGGTGCATGTTTCAAAGGACAGGTAACATCATTTCACTCTTAATGCTGTCCATTTGAACCCAAGAGCAGGTTTGTCTTATTGTGATATCTTAACAGTGATTCTCTATAGGGGAAAACCAATTTTCAGGTGAATCTGGAACCTGAGCTCTAAAGAGTAACGAGACATGTTCTTTGCTATGTGTAATCTTTGTTTAAAAGCAAAGATATGGGCCAGTTTTCTGTTTGTTAGTCTTTTTATTATCTGTGGATTTGGAGTTTTTCTTTGTAGTGCATAATGCCGTCTTACTTTTCTGAGCTAACCAATGCACCTAGGAGGTATTCACATGAGTCAAATTTGGCACCTGATGTAGTCAGCTAAAACTAAGCTAGGATGTCTCCTCAGTTTCACCCTGAAGTCAATGGAGATAAATTTTAAGATCCTTTAACAAGTGATTCAGAGAAGTCTTGTGTGTCTGCTGATTTCTCTTTAATGGCTATAACTGGAGCTTGGAGAACCTGCCTGACAAATTCAGGTGCCTAAAGTTACAAATATTTCTTTTTCCCCCCTCTCATTCATAGACTCTCTGCTTATGTGTTTGAGCCCCCAACAGCTGAAATGATGAGGTGACTGCCACATCAGTTCTGTCCCAGAACAGCAAGATAACTAATTCGTGTTGCAAGATTAATGTCAATATTGCTTCCTTCACTTATGACAGGCAATCTAAAATTTTGATGTAGCTCATCTTGCAGAACTTGTGTGACATCAACAACTTCTACGTTTTACCTTTGTTTACCTACTTCGTCTCTCCTTTGTATTTGGACTGCTGAATTTTTCACGATGTCTTTATAAAATGCCTGGCTCTTAGCATCACCATTATGAAAATAAATTTAATAATTATATTTGCATCTACAGAATACCACTTCATGAGTTTTAGTTGAACTTGATTCTTATGATACAAAAAGGTTTGCTTGTCTTCTGTTTAGAGAGAGGAATGTTATTCCAGAGTGATACAGTGTAAAAAAACCGAAACAAACAGAAAAAAAACACACAAAAACAAAACAAAAACAAAAACAAAACAACCAAAAAACACCTAGTCCTTATTTTTTTTTCCCAGGGGAAGTTGCTAGTGAAACTCCTAAAAACAAGTTAGATTCATAGGAGTTCTCCTTTGGCAAGTTAGTAAATACTCTCTGAATAATGAATATATGCTGTTTCAAGGCTGTGTGAGAAACACTGGTGTGTTGGGATGGTTGTTTTTATATGTTGAGGGGAACCCCCTCTTTGCTTGTTTTCAGGGGTCTCCCCTAATGTAAACTTAAAGGAAAACTGAATAAAATTCTTATTTCTTTCTTTAAGAATTCATGTTCTGTGTAAGTGTCCATGTTTAATAGAAACCATGCCATGATTTTTAAAATGTCTGACACTACTAAACCATCATCATAACATATTTAATATGGGTTACAAACATAACTATTGTTTTCCTCTCTGTAATAGAGGTTTCTTGGCTTTCTTTTAATCTTTTCCAGAAGGGCAACATGTTTTATATGAAAACAAAGCAGGAATCATAAGCATCTGATCTTTTTTTATAGTTCCTTAGATGCTAAACCCTTGAGTTTCCATACTTATTCTGTAAAGTTAAGAGGGGGCTGTATGTTTGTGTGTGGCCAGTGTATAGCTGCCATCTGGATAAGGGAACAACACAGTGGTATGGCTGAAACCGGTGTATTGTACAGCATGCACACACTGAATTAGATGATGATGGCTAGCAAGACTTGTTCCTTAACCTCTTTCTGTCAGCTTGCATCTGTGTCTTTATAGTCAATCTTTCTCCTTTCCCTTTCTCTCTCTCCCACTCTCTCCCCTACAGTCCTGCAAATATTTTTTCCCCAAACAAGTATGGTTTTCCCTTAATATTTGATTTATTCAGTTACAAAACTTTGTTACTTTGTAGTCCATCAGTTTTTGATATTTAATGTTCCTCTTTGTTTTTTCATTGTAATATCTTATACTAGAATACAGGGAATGATCAAGCTATACTGCTGTTAGTGGTAAGGGATACAACAGTTTGTTTTGTTGACATGTGTTTAAGGTGAAAACCATTTCCTGACATACTCTTGCCTTTTAACAATGAAACTGCTCATGATCTTTGCACTTCAAAGATATTTACTCACTGAAACTTTAAGTTATAAATAATGCAGTATATTTTGCTTAATAAAAATGCCTCATATACAGAAGAGTACAAGTTTCGAATCCCATCACATGCATAGTAATATTGATATTTGAGAACTTAACTGTCGATTTTGGAGTCCAAAGCTCAGTCTTAGGACTTTCCCTAGTGCAGTTGTAATGGGCATGGGTCTTTAGAGTATCAACATGAAGGATGAAAATCATCATCATATCTGTTGCTTAATATGTTTGGAAGTCTTGCAATTTGGCAGTGAAGTATATGTATATATGTGTACTGACCTGTTCTAATACTTATTAAATTGGGCATCAGACTTCTTTTGATGGCTTGATGATGATATCTAGATTGAAGTTCTTCTTTTTCGCTTATATTCTAGTACCAATTTCCTGATTTTTTAAAGTTAATATTCCTCCTATGTAACAGTTATGACATCAACTGAATATAAATTATATTTCCCTGAATATTTTCATCATTGTTGTAACTGCTATTATTGTAGCATAGTTTGATTAAAGCATAACTCTGAAGGTTCTGATACAGAACACTAGCCATATTGTGCTTTATGTAGTTATCTTTGGAGAAAGGTAATGTTGTAAATGGTTCTTCTGATGGGTGTGTATAATACTTAAAGGCTACTCATCTGTGCTTTGGGAGGTTGAGTTCTTTGCGTATGATTGTAATATATCTTTAGACAATATATATGATATTATGAGGTGAGATTTAATGGGACATGCACTTATTTAGTCAGTTTGAATATTGCCACAAATTTTGTGTTTTATATTCTCTGGATATTATGTTGATGCTAGTTTGATGAAAGTTCTTGGAACTTGTATTCTAAATTGAATATCAATCCTTAATAACAAGCTCTAAATCTCTAAACTTAAAGTATGCAATTTATTGTAAGACCAATTGCATAGAATTTTCTTTATGTGACTCTGAAAACATTCTGACAAGACAGTGTGTTCAGCGAGAAAGAATGGAGCTTATGATGTCCCCAAACAGAACAATGATACCTCAGTTTTAATCTCAGCTATTCCTTTGATTTTCATTTTTTTCCTCAATGCCTTTCTTACTGTTCCTGTACTTTGATTTGCGTATTTAGACTGAAAATTCCTTAAGCTTTTGCAAATATATTTGTACAGTTGGTATCATAATGGCAGCCTAATTGCAATGGTGTACGTTAAGTGCTGTACTACAAATAATTATGTATTTCAGGTGAAAGTGCACATTAAGCCCTAAAATAAGTATAAAAAAATGGTAGAACTATATGGGACAACTTATAGTATTAAGATTGTCAGGATAGATTACCTCTGAAATGAAGTAGCTTTAATTGCTATCACATTAAAAGGGTATTATCTCTCAAACTACCATGAATATCAGTTGTACCTACCATATGCTGACAGGTGCAATGAAGGAGACTTTCATAATGACTACTCACACAGTGATTAAGAACATGAAGAACTCTGGTAAGTAAATGAGAGCAATGCTTTTTCTAGATTCCTAGACACTGCAATATTCAGTTTGCCATGCCTAACAATCCAGCAGCTTCTTAACAGCCCACCCATGCATGCACAAAGAATCTTTATACTTCTGAAGCTGTTACATCGATGAGAGATTCCTAAAGAGTACTCAAGTGCCTTTGAATAGCTTGTTGTTGGAGCTATAAGGCTCAGGTATACTCAGACAGTAGACTTTTCATGTATTTCCAGCAATTTCTTAGGTAGACTTCATACTATTTTGGGGCAGAAGGCTGTCTAGATGATTCTTTGAGTCCTTTCAAGTCCTAAGATTCCAGGAAAACGGCTTTATTAATTTTATTGGCTAACATTTGGTTTAAATCTTGTGTGATTTTGTCAGAAAAGCTGTTTCATGTGGAAATGTTTGATTCTTGCATGTCTGAGGGAAAGAAACACCTGTAGTGATGGTGACTTATAGGCAACTTAGCTCACCAGGTCAGTGAAAGTACATTTAAATTGGGGTGGTATACACACATAGCTGTATCATGTATCAGTATACACCTGTATAAGATCTGGGGTGCCTGCTAAAATGAAATAAAGATGAACTGTCATGTTTGCTACTTCCAGAAAGAAAAAATATTTACATCAAAAGATGGAAGTACTGCAAATAAACTGCGAATGAGGAAAAAATGATGTTACTTATAGAAATACGGAGAGGAAATAGAGCTGCTTGATGTGTTAGCATTCATAATCCTGTAATCTCCCTATATCTCAAACGGCTTCTGGATGTCAAGATAATATCTTTAGCCAAAAGCTGTTTATAAATCAGGATAAATTACTTTAAAAATAATTATGTAATTTGTGTCATTTGCACAATGGATAAAATAACGTATTGGAACATAATTAATCCCATGCACTATTTTGTCATTTTGACTTATATTAAAATTCTACATTGAATTTGTAATAGGTAAGAAAGCACATTAATATTTTTGGGTTTTGCATAGCTGTTTCATCACAATACTGACAGGAAAGGTGACACTAACTTTACCATTTGCTATGAAATCTGTATACTTAATTTGTATAAGTAATTTCTATACTTAGAATATTTTGAAAGGCTAAATTATTTGTGGAATAAACAAATTAACTTTCTATAGTTAATTTTCATGAAATACATGTATGACAACTCAGAAGTTAGATTGTACAATAATATACAGGATGTGGTGGTGTTGTAATAAGGTGGTATTCATTTTTCTTGGGAAAGCCTGAGAACAAGTCTTGCTCAATGTAACAATTTTAAAAACCCAGAACAACCAAAAAACCCAAAACACAACCCAATCTTTTACTTCATAGGTCAAGAGTTCCATTTTTTGCTGCGAAGCAGATTGATTTCAGTATATTTCATTTTTAAATGGTTGAGTAATGTTCCATAAGGATGAATGCTTAAGAATTTCCCCCCTGGAATCATTCTGTTCATCTGGTTTTGGTAGTCCTTATGAAGAAATACTGTTCCATAAAGAAATTGCTTTCACAATACTGTTGATGTGCTCATAGATTTTTTTTTTTTTTTAGAGAAGTGAGGATGCATTAAGGATGCCATGTTAACATTTTGAAAGGTTGTGACACGACATCTTTAATGTCTGGACATTTGTATAACAGTATTGTATTTGCATATTACTTTTTTGTTTAAATGAAAAATGCTCATAGAATACTGTTTTTTCTCCTGTTACTGTTCAGTGTGCAGTTCTCTTTTTCAGATGTTTATTCTCACTGTTTCTGTCCAGACGATAATTGATCTCTTAAAAAAAACAGTCTGAGACAGGGCATCTGAAACACTTTGCGAAAATGTTTCTTTCTGACTAAAGGAAGTAATTCAATGAGTTCAGGCTACACATCTAAAAGTTAAATGTATAGAATTAGTTAAAATGAATCCCACTCATGAGTGCCTTAGGCTGGGTACCTAGAAAATGAGAAACTTGTATACTGTGAGAAGGTAGTTCTTTGCAGTCTTTAATGTAAATAAATGATTGAATATTAATATAATGGGGAGATAATTTGCCTCCTTATGAATGATGGAGACTTACAAACAGGCCCAAGAGTCAAGCAGTAGTAGTAACATGATGGTAAGACAACTTGACAGGACACTCCTACCCAGAAGTAGGACACTTAGAGTGTATGTGAAAGGGCAAGGATAGCACTGATGTTAGAAAGCAAATAGTACCAGCATTGCAGAAAAGTTTTTCTTTGCTTAACTTTGTCTGTAACATTCATGTAACTTACAATAATAGTGTAAAAATAATTCTTCCAGTATGAGGACCCAACCAAGCCCTGGGGTAAGTAGTTCATTATACTGGCTGAAGTTTTTGTCTAGGTTGTCTTACCTGTTGCCTAAAATCTGAATGCTTTACACTGAAGGAGGAAATCAATCATAGGTTTTGTAATCAGACTGTAAAGGCCTCTTCTCTTTAACTTTATTTGCAGGATGCTGCCTATATAAAAATGTGGTAGTGTTTGGCTGTGCTACAAAGCAAATTCACAAGTGTGCTGAAAGAACTTAGGCTATTTGTGCATCTCTTGAGAAGGAAAAGGTGGGTAGGGTTTAGATGAAAGCTGCTGCTTGTTTCACTAGACCAGTTAGGAGATAACTTGACTGATAACCCTTTTTTTTCTGAAAAGTGTGATCATATGTTATGTAAGCTTATTTAAAAATATAATAGAACTGTGCATTCAGAGAATGAGTTAAAGGCTTTTAGTATTAGGGAGCTCAATCCAAAGGAAAAGAAAATAATTAGCTGTATTTTTGACAGAGGCCACTCTTATATAAGATTTCTGTAGGTTGTCAGCCCTGAAGCTCATTCAGATGGCATAGTGTGCAATGGAACATGTGAAACAAATTGCAAAACTGACATCAAAGGAAAAATTAATAAGAGTATAGGAAATTTGTGCTCAATTTTCCACAATCGGTTAATATTCTGGTAGTAGTTAAGGAAAGCACCTGAAGGAACAGAAAGATGAAACTTTAAGTAAATAAATTCTGCTAGAGATCCATGGAAATGTAGACAGCAGGTAGAGCTGTAGGAACTTGGTGTCACAGTGGAGCTGGTGTTTTGTGGCAAACATAAGATGAATACATGAATTGTGCTATTCTGTAAGCATTTATAAGAGCTTGTTTGTTTACTTAAAGCCAAGTTGGATTGGATTCTTATTGTGTTTCAACTTCTAATGAGGACAAGATGAGGTCATGAATCTCCCTGATAAATGTGAGTATATACATATGCTTTGAGGAACACTGCTGTTCCACAGAGCCTTTTTTCTTGGCTAATGAATCATATAATGGTTTGGATTGAAAGGGGTCTTTAAAGATCACCTAGTCCAACCCCCTACCATGGGCAGGGACATCTTTCACTAGATCAAGTTACTCAAAGCCCTATCCAACTTGACCTTGAACACTTCCAATGGTGGGGCATCCACAGCTTCTCTGGGCAACCTGTTCCAGTGACCCACCGGCCTCATTGTAAAAAAAAAAAAAAATTTCTTCCGTATATCCAATCTGAATCTACCCCCTTTCAGTTTAAAACTGTTGCCCCTTGTCCTGTTGCTACAGACCCTGGTAAAAAGTCTCTCTCTAGCTTTCTTAGAAGCCCCGTTAAGTATTGAAAGGTCTACCCAGAACCTTATCTTCTCCAGGCTTAAACCCTAACTGTCTTCATAGGAGATGTGTTTCAGCCTGATAATTTGTGGTCCTCCTCTGGACCTGCTCTAACAGGTCCATGTCTCTCCTGTGCTGGGGACTCCAGAGCTGGATACAGTATTCCAGGTGGGGTCTCATAAGAGCAGAGTAGAGTGGGGAGAATCATCTCTCTTGACCTCCTGGCCATGCTTCTTTTTATGCAGCCCAGGATACAACTGGCTTTCCAGGCTGCAAGCACACATTGTCAGCTCATATCCCATTTTTCATCCACCAATATCCCTAAGTCCTCCTCCACAGCAGTGCTCTCAATTCATCCCCCACCCTGTTTTGATAATGGGGTTTGCACCAACCTGGTGCAGGACCCTGTGCTTGGCCTTGTTGAATTTCATGGGGTTCACATGCGCTCACTCCTCAAGCCTGTCAAGGTCCCTCTGGATGGCATCCCTTCTCTCAAAACCCACAATCTCTCCCTCAAATCTACTTATAACAGCAAGGATTTACTTTATGTGATGGTGAACAATTTAGAGCTCCTGGGCTGCTTTTTTCTTGTGGCCTGAGACTGTTTTATCTGTATCTAATTCTATGAAAATACAGGTCTGAATTCTAAAGTGACTAGAGTCTACTTTGTACACTAATAGTGATGCAGGCTGCCTTTAAGACTTGTGTTTATGGTTCTACAAGATCACCTTAAGGTATGTGGGCTGAAATAACAATTCTGACGCTGTTTTATTGCTGTGATGCCAATAACAAGAGAAGAGCATATATGTCTGTTTCTTAAATGTCACACTACCTCCTGAGGAATAATGTATCTGGTATAAGTTAAAACAGCTGTTTGGCCGCTGTAATAATTATATCTGGGAAAAAAAAATCCTGTGCATAATAAGACCAAGATTAGGAGTCCTCTACAGTGATATTACGCTACCTTTTTACATCCTTTCTTCAATTGTATTAGTTACTCCTTGGCTAAAGCTTTTTTCTACATTACTTGGTTATCACTGGGATATTGCAATAATCTTCCCTGTGAGCTGAATTACTGGGTATTTCTCAACTACAAATGCATCACTACAAAGTTCCAAGCAATGTTTTTTGTAATTAAACTATTTCCAGTTTATTTTAATTTGCTTACATTATCTGGTTAGGCAATCATTGTCTGGAACATAATAAAATAATCTAAACTACTGTTCTTGTATGAATAAACCAAGCAATAATTAATATGCTATTGTTTCCTTAGGGACATTCTTCAAACATTTCAATGAAAAAGTTGAGAAAACTTGAAGAGAAATCAATAGAATATGGAAATCATGCTGCCATAAAGGAGTATTTGAACAGTATATTTCATTCGAAATGCTCAGAGAATGTTAGAATTAAATAAAATGTAAAAACTAAAAGATTTCCTATGGCAGGAAGCCTTTAAGGCAAAAGTGTAACAAATCATGTGAGGAATATTGCTCAAGTGTAGTTCCTGTTCTTAAAATTGTGGTATTAAGGGTGTGTGCTTTTGTGTACACGTGTGTGCAACATTTTTATTCACTCTCCTGTAGATGTAGTTAAGCTAGACTAACCCAGCAAACGTACTGCAGTCTAACAGCAGTGTTTTTTTACTGTAATCAGTGGTAGACTTTTGAAAGGCAGAGTAAATATACAAATAATATGGCTGCAATAAGGCTCACTGCCGCAGACAGATACACACTACTAGCTGATCTTGAGCTAGCCACTTTAAAGCTGCATGAGTGGCTGAAATTAGATTTTTAAAGATTTTTCATAATGTCTATTGCATTAATTTCTGTTCCCAAATGAGGCCTTTAAATCTCTCCCCATATAAATAATGACAACTACTCCCCAAACCAAATAAAAAAACTCCAACAGCAAGAGATATACTAACACTTCTCTAAAGCAGACTGCAGAAAGCATTTCATACTATTAACACTTGAGTGTTTAAATTAGACTTTGTAGATTAAATGGTTGAAAAGATGGTGCTTTCTCTTGCTGGATATTCTACCTGCATGTAAATGCATTACAACTGTTCTGTGCCTCAATATATATACCTCAAATATATTTGCCTTCCCACTGAAAGCAATGGCAAAATCCAGAAGACTATCTTAAAACCATAGAAACATTTTGGTTGGGAAGGACCTTCAAGATTGAGTCCAACAGTTAACCTAACACTGCCAAGTCCACCTACTAAGGTAAATTGTTGGATGTTACTGTTCAGCTAAAATGAAAATGTTTTAAAAATGTCTGTTCTTTTCCTTCACAAATCTTTAATTGACTTTTCTAGTTTTTTGACTGTGAACTTCTCAATGAAGGGCTATCTTTTCCTGAATTCCTAGAAAACTGTTAGTATATTCTGTGAGCAGCTATGGACAAATAACGCAGTAAGTGGCTAGCCCTGAATAGTGACTATTTTTTGATAGATCTTAAGGCATACTGCAAAAAATACTGCTTTACCCAATGAGCTTGGGCCTGGAGTCAGGTATGTGTGTATTATACAATATTTTTTCCTAAGCTAAGCTGTTGGAGTTCCTTTAGAATATAAGACAACATAAGGGTGTGGTTTATGTTGCTGCCAACTATATCCAGACTGAGAAGACCTGTAGAAAATTTTAATTTTCTGGAGGAGGTTTGACCTGGATACACCAAATGCTTGTTGCAAAGAGTTTAAAGCTTTAAGTGTCTGACAGAGAAATTATGTCAGAAAGGAAGAACTATAAATCATTAGAAGAATGCATGATCTATGATCTGTTGTAGAATGAAATAATAAAACATTACTAGGAGAATGAATGTAAATGTTGAAAGAAAAACCTACTAAAAACAAATGTCAAAGTTCGACAGTATGGGAGGCCTACTACCTATTAGAGACAGCTAAAGAAGATTTTAAAACAAAAGAATTGTACGAATGATTTTCAGTAATTTACAATTATCTGTCCTTCCTAATGGAAGGACATAACACTTGTGTGTACGGTAAAGACACATAACTAATGGATTTACTTTAGTGACCTGCAAAAAGTTCAGTAAATGATTGTAACTAATCTTGTACACATACACTGGCTCACAGTCTTAATGAGGCTGTAAATTTGCTTTAGGACATGATGCATGATTATTCAAAACTATTTATGTTACTAGAAGGTCCCAGGAATATGAAATTCAGAAATATTCCTGTGGTTTTGCTCATGGCACCTAAAAAATGTAATTAACCTACTTCATATGCATCCTAGTTAAAACCATAAAAGAAAGGAAATTATCTGAATTCTTCAAATGCAGTGGTAAATTTTCCTGTAATTATTCTTTCTGCTGTACAAATGAAGGACTTAAAGTTGTACTATACTAATGTTAATTATTCTTAGGCAAGCATTCTATGTGTGTGTGTTATTATCTATAAGCTCATTTACTGACTTCCTGTAGTCTATTGTGTTGTACATAGTAATACACAATGTACCTTAGACCATTTGGTAAAATGTGCTCAAAGGAGAGTCAGGGCTGAAATAGGTATGATTTGCAAGTGAAGGAATGATTTGCAAGTTCATGGGAGCTTGTGCAACTCTTACCACTTTTACATATATAGAGATAATAAAAAGATTACTTTCTTTCCCCCAAAAGTGGCTATGGGAAGAATTGTATTAGCAGAAATAGCAGGTTTAGGATGCTTTTTATTAATGCGGTCTATACTGCACAAACTTTCAGAACAGTATTTCACTTTAAGGTAATAGTTGTAGTTGCTTGCATGACATTGAAGCAGTGGTATGTCATGCAAAAGATTTGAGGATTCAGCCTTTTCAAATTTGGAATATACATGAAAATACCATTTCCAAAGTAAAACTCAAATCTAAACCTTGAAGACCAGATGCTGGTCTGCAGTGCTGTCATAACATCAAAGAACGGAAGCTGATATAGATGAACTACAGAATTGACTACAGATTGAAGGCTAGTGCTGAAAACCAATTCCTCCTATATTATGCAACCAGTTTGCAAAGTATTAGAACGTTCTTATGGATAAAAAAAAAGTGTTTTTCTATTTGACCTTAGGAGAAACTAGGGTACAAAATTTACCATAGGTTAAATCTTTTTTTCTTATATTTGCATAATTCTATTAGCCATAAGGGGTAGAACAGGATATAGGTTAAGCAGTTCCAGAACCCATTTTTGCTTTGTATTACTTATATCTTGCATCAGAGGTATTCTGTGCTTATTTCCTTCCTAGAGTAAATGGGCAGGGATTAGAGGGAGATTTTGCTTTGCTTTACTTGCTACTCATTAACCAAGCAACAGAGATACTGCAAGTGCATTGTGTAGAGTAATTGCTGATAGTGATGAATTACTGTTTTCCTACTGAAGGACAGGGAGGAGCTATTAATTTGATGAGTGTATGTGAAGCATATTTTCTTTCTTTAACAGTTGATTGCATATCTTCCCAGGACTGTAACAAAGAGCTGGTATTTTCTGTAGTACTTCACGTATAAAGGTTTTCCTTTTTAATAAAGTGTTTTCTTTTAGCTTTATCTTAATGGCCTGAAAATATCATGCACATGTGCAGGATGGAACTGAGATTTTTCCAGTGAACTCATTATGACACTTTTCTTTGTAGAATGATAAATACTGGCAGTTATTTCCTTAGTGTCAGTTAAAGTTCTTATAGTTGTTCCCAGCTTTGCTCTAATGCCATGTGTATATCCTTTAAGCAAAATGTGCTCTGTACTAAATGGCTTTGTTTAGAGTGTTTCTAATAGAAGTGTCCCTGCCACATGTATCTGCTTGGTCTGTGTAATCTCTTGTAGAATGTTTTCTGGCATTGAGCTGACAGTGTATGTTTAAGCTAGAATGCTTTAGTTTTTGCATCTGTGCTAGTAATGGATGTATAGCTTGGGGTATCCCCAGTTAATTATGGGGACAACCAAGTTTTAACGAGATGTATGCAATCAGGTATTTGATTGTGTATAATACTTAAGAAAAACATTATTTGCAGAAAAACTTTCGTGAAATGATGTGGGTGTGGTGAAATATTTGATTTGCTTTTTTTCATTGGTCTGTTTTGGGGCTAAATACCAGGCCTACCCGATGTTTGTGAGAACACTGCTTTTGAATGGAACAGGAACAGTACTTGGATGAAACTGATTCATCTTTCACGGCAGCTCCCTGGTTCTCTATGCCTACTACTTTAACAGACAGCGTTGGCTTTTGACAGTATTCTGGAGGATCAAGCCATAAAGGTAAATCTAAATTAGTTTAGGGAAGCAGTACGTAGCCTTTCTGTCATTTAAACTGTGTTTTGAAGGCACAGGCAGGATTTGGGTGATATGTAGTCCTCAAACTAGTGCTCAGCACAGGAGAGTGTAATGCTTAGAAATACAGCTTCACTGAAGTCAATGAAAATCTTGCACTGCCTGCAAGATAGTGATTGAGGAGAATAATAATCTAGGACTTTATCCTTCTGTGGATCGTCATATTTAGCATGGACATGTGTGTACAATCAGGCATACATATATTTATATATTTCTTTTATATATATAAAAAATGTTTACATGCATATATGTACTGGAGGGAAGAGGTATGTTCCTTAGTCTGCTTCACAAAATGACTTCATTTCTTTATTAACAAAGCATGGTTTATTCACACACAAGCCAGGAAAAACAAAGTGTCCTTTCCTAATCCTTCAGTTTTGTTATTGGTTTTCCCACCTCACGTGTGAGTGGAATTGAGGTTGTCACCTCATTGTGGTCAGTTCCACACCTTTTTCAGGGTAAACAGCATGCCAACTTGTATAAGCAGCATCTAAGCCAAGGCCCTTTTATAAACCAAAGTTTAATTTGTTATTGTTTTGGCATTTATGAATGTGTGTGTGAGACCATGTGGGCTGGCTGTGGAAGATGCGCTATAAAAACTAACACGGAATGTTCATCTGGAGATGTTCTACGTTATTTACGAAAACTTGGGGCCCAATCCTGCCACCTTCTATCACGCAAACCAACCCACTAAGGTCAGCCAGTCATACTTCTTTAAGGTTGACTTATGCCCATAAAAACTTACTGGATTTGATATATGGATGGAATTTTCAAACTTCGTAGGGGAATTAGATAAACCATGTCCCTGACATCCGTTGGATGTTGAAATGCAGTCTGTGCCTTTGGGATTAAATAAAAACAAAATTGGCATGAACTAGGGGGGAAAGTCTTTATATTTAGTTCTATTTTTTATTTTGTAGGTGTTTGCTGGTTGTGGGAGTTACCAAAAAAATGTAAAGGTGAGAAGTGGGATGCAGAGACTCCTACTTGTGTCCAGTCCTTGGTAAAACGAGGATTAAAAGTGTAAGTGAAACATAAAGCTGACAAAGCAGCGAAGTTAGTTGCTGAGCAATACAAAGAAGGCAGAGAAGTCATGTTGTGAAAACTGTTTTTGGTTCAGATATTGTTTTAAAGGTAAGTTTGTCGTTTGATGTGAATAATGTAACCATATTCATTCCAAAGACCCAAAGGTTCTTTTCATATTTGTACCAAAGTAGCTGAATTACCTATAGTCTGATTTCATCAGCAATCAGAAGTAGCTTTGTATATTTTCAGTAAATGAATGGATATTTTGTATGCCAGCACTGTAGACTTCTATTAAATTTCTTTTGTGTTAGAGGTCTTGTTCTATGTATGTCCCAGACCATTCTATTGGTGATCTCTTATCTGGCTAAAGGTTACACAAGCTTAAGTCACCTACCCCACTGGTGGGATTTTGGTCCCTTAATGCAAATGAATTTAGTCTACTTTTGTTTGCTATTGCTGATTCTAGAGTCTCAACCCTGTGCCAGGATCTGTTACATCTGTACTTAATATAGTGAACACATTGAGAGCATAGTAGAGGACAGCACAAGGGAAAAGATTCTATATGATTATTTAAAGCTGAATCTTAAATTAGACTTAATACTACCTTAAATTATTAGTATGTTTAATTAAACAAGCATATGTTTTATGTCCAAGCTTAAATGAGAATCTAGAAGTGCATGTAGAAACTTTGCTCAAGAACAATATAGCACTTGTCAGCCTTATCTGTCCAGCTCAGAACCCATTCCTTCTGACAAGCTTACTGAGTGCAAAGCTACAGTTCTAGAAGTAGACTAAGTTGCTCAAGGATATGATGCCCTTAGCATGCTGGCCAACATCTGCAGAGTACTGCAAGACATTAGTGCACTACTGTTATTCTTACATGCCAGATAATATTGGATTATTGTTTTTCCTGCTGTGGGCTTCACCACACAGGTAGAATTATCTCAGAAGGGAGACTAGTGCAATGTTGACAGTTTCTAGAACCTGTTTTCAAACAACTGCTGGGAGAGGAGGAGCCAGCTGAAATATTGTCTACATGAAGCAAAACAGAGCTAGCAAAGGATGGTTTTCCTCACCAGTCGGGGCACCCAGCACAACCCAAAGGAGGGAGTGAAAAAAGAACAGAATGAACCTAATCTGTGTCAGCTAAATGTGATTGTCAATTTAGAAACTAGAGCCATTTGAGCTTTAGGAATACTCCCATGTTTTCTGGCTTCTGCTTTACACAAGCAGCCCTAAAATAGTTTTGACTGCTTTACCAAAAGGTTGAACGTTTTTTAGGGCTTATGTATCATGGGTTTTTTCTACTGGTTAAGCATCACTCTTCCTTTTGTAAAATACACTATACATGCCCTTTCTAAGAACAATAGCTATTATGTGTATAAAACAAAACTAATTTTAGTAAATCCATTGAGACATATGGTAAGAAATTCCATCGACAGCATGATAAATGTATCTTATATTTGGCATAGCTTTTACATACCACATTTTATTATTTTTCCATGATAATCTGTCACATAAGTAGGAGTGAAATATAAGATCGTTTGCAAAGGAAAGTGTGAAATGATCACAACATGCAAACAGGATTGTCTTCAGCTTGGAGTGGAACCTATAATACTGTATTTGAAGTTGCTGTGTTTATTTTGAGGCCTGGCCCTCGGGACAGTATGAGCTAGTTAAAAGAATCTGTTACCCTTCCTAAACTTGTAGCCTCTGACAACTAAAGGTGCAAAATTTTCACTGCTAGTTTTGAACTCTGGCTCCACATATAGTATCACGTTGCATTACTGCCCAACAGTCGAGACCAGTCATCATTCAGTATCACAGTATAAGACACATTTTGAAACAATTCCTATTTGGAATAGATTTCAAAGCCATTTAGATTTCTGTAAGGAACTAGTTAAAAAAAACCCACACAAACAACTAGTTTAAATACTGAACCAACTATTTATGTACATAGGCTACATATTGAAATGCTTTAAAATTTGAACCAGTTCATCCCAAGCAGAATCAATTTGGTAAAGATACCAAACGCATGAGTGCTTCATTGAACAAGGCATTTTCTCTGCCACTTGCTGCCTTGACACTGATGTTTTATTCAGAAATCATCTGAAAATAGTTTTTCATATCACTGCTTATGGTATCATAGTATTCCGCTGTTGAGGTACAGAGTGAATGTAGTCCTCTGTTTTCTGCATCATGCTTAACATGCTGTAGCAAAGTAATTTTATGCATTTCTCTTCTGCTCTCTGTATATCCAAAAAAGTTAAGTGCTCTTCCACAGCAAGAAGGATGCTTGGGCCCATCCCTGGGCCACTCCTGCTTAGCTGTTAACATCCTGTATGCAAAAGAGAAACAACTCTCTCCTGGTATTTTTGTTTCTGCAAAACCTGTCCAGGACTCTGTTTCTAAGTGTCTTGAGAATCGGTAAACAATAAGTTTAACTTTTAGTGTAAACTATACAAAATCTATTTTTTAATGCAAGACTCTTTAAATCTTGACTAATTTAAGAATAAGGTACAGCTGGCCTGAGGTACTCAGAGGCTAATGCCCTTATAGTATGTCTAACAAAACAGCAGTGGGACATGTAGGGAGTTAAGCTGAATCAAACCATAAGTAGTTTGATTTCTTTAAATCTGAACAACAATTCAAACAAAGATCTCATATTGTTTTATAGGAGACCTGTTTAGCAAAAAAAACCGGGCACTTACTGCAACTTGCAGAGCAGCAATTTGTACTCCCTTCTTTTCCCCACAAGAGGTGAACACTAAGCTGCTATTGAATGGAGAGAACTGATTTGCTCTTAGATACCTGTATTCTCATGCTGTTATTCCTTGGAGTGCCCTGTAAGTGCTTGAGGTCACATCAGCTTTCACACAAGCCCTGCCTCAATTCCATTATAACTCTGTCACCATGTGCGTGTTTGTGCTCTGTGCCATGTGTATGCAGGCTTAGATTTGCCAAGGAGAAAGCAGCCTAAGAGAAATTCAATCCTCTTCACCATATTCTCCTGTTTCCTACTTTACTGTCACAGTGGTGTCACCACTGCTTTTCAATGCAGTTCAGTTGCCAGCATTTCTCTTAATCCTCAGCCTCACATCCTATACTGAGGGAGCTGGACCTACATTGGGATGCTGTTTTAAGAATATGGCAGCGAAGAGGAGATGGGGTTAATATCTTAAGTTTTCTGCTGTCAAGATTTCTCACATCCTAGTGAGAAACCTCCTTCTGGTTCTGATGGAACAGTGACACTTTTGTGCAAGTACCAACCCTGACTCTGGTTGGCAAGCTCAGCACAATGATGTAAAGCAGTCTTCTGTGACCCCTGTCTACTTGCAGGTGGATAGAAAGAGGATGCTTTATCATGTATCCTACCTGGTTTGGCCCTCCATGCTTTCAGGAAGTCATAGGAAATCACCTCCCAGTAATTTTTTCCCTACCTTCTGAATCCATACAGTCTATGGACCTTTTAATACACCTATTAAATATCTTATAAAATACTAGTGTTCACATTTCTCTTTGTCTTCCATTCTGGCAGGGAGCATGTACAGGATGAGTTAACTGATGAGTATGGTGGGAGCAAGTGAAAGCTAAATAAGTGAGAAACCCCTGTTTATGATTAAAAAAGGGGGATTCTGCTACAGCTTTAGTCCTTCCAGACCCCTTGGACTAAAACTTCTTTATTATTCTTACTTGCAAAATAATATAAATTACTAGGGTCTTTTATGTCTTTGAGAGAAAACACAAAGTGGCTAATGAACAGAACTGTGCAGAAATAAGCAGTTAATTTCAGTATGATCTGAATTAGTGTCTGGCTATCTAAACTGAGGTTTAAAAAGAAAGGGAAAAGAGCCCTGTTACTCCCTCAGTAGCAAAGAATCCACAGAATAGGATTCAGTAATGATTACTAAAGAAGGAAAAGAAAGAACTAAAAACTCATATGCTGGTATTTGGAGAGCTCTGATGGGGTATTTTTGTTCCCTGGTGTTTTCAAATCAGACTTTTGTAGTCAGACTAAACTGAAGCATATTATACAAGCCATAAATTATCTTTTCACTTTCTATGCATATTTGAGAATGAAAAAAGTTAGGTGAGATAAATTGGTGAGCAGTAAAGTGTGTTGATGAAAGCAAGCTGGGAGTTTGCTGATCACCACTTGCTGTTAGCTTTTTTTTTCCCCCTCGAGGAAAGAAAGGACATCTGGGCTGAAGAACAAAGTAAAACTTCCAGAGATCCAAGAGATATCTGATGCATCTCTATGCAAACAATAACCTAAATGACAGGCTTTCTTGTGATGAATATATATATACACACATAGCCTTCCCACAGCTCTAGGGACACAAAACAAGACCTTGTCCTGTACCTGTGGGGGAAAAAAAGTCTGCTTTTCTTTCCAACTTGGTGCATTTTTTTATCCGACTTCAGTAAGGTTTGAATTGGATCAGGTATGAAGAAAGGCCTTTATCCACAGCATAAGTTTGGTTCAGTAGATTTGCTCCTTTGTTTGTATCTCTAAGGAAATTATGACTAGACCTCACACTTCAAATTGCCTTTACTAGGAAACATTTCCTACTTACTATTTCCAAAGCTAAATTATGTTTATGATGGGGATTATGTGTGGTGTTTGCAATTGAAGGAGACTGGACCTCATGGCTTAGATTGGGCCCTTCAGTTGCATCTTCTTATCTTATTAAAAGAGGTATTTTTTCTTTTGTTGCAGAAAGAGATGAAGCTAAACAAATCACTTTTCATGTAGTCGGACACAGTGAAGTTAAGGGGGAAAAAATTACAAGCCATGATAATGTCAGCAGTCAATATTGTTTCTCTTTACAGAACCATAAACAAAATCATGAAACTAGTCTCTAAAAGGTCTTGATGACAGCTCTGGTAAACTTAAGCAATCTGGCTACAAAGATGAATGGTATTTTCCTGTTACATATTCTCTCTCTGAAGCTATTTAAATCTAATTAACCTAGTGTCAAACTCTCTGATTTCCTTCCAGTGTTCTAACACAGGGCCCTAAATGTTGATTTTTTTTTCTTTTTTTAATACCAGCTTCTCTTAAAATGTTTTCAATATTTATCCTTTTATTTGCCTGTAGACTAAGATAAATTACCTCAGGATTGTATGCCTATGACAATGAAGCAGATGGTACCCACAGAAGAAAACCAGTTTTTTTGACTAATACAGAAAGCATGTGTGTACAATGACTGTCTTGCCCTGGCTCAACTTGAGTATTAGCAATTCTAATTAGCAATAATTTTATTTCCTTCCACGGGGTGGAATTTCACTTCAAGGAAGCCAGTAGAAATTTTGCCATTAACTTCAGCAGGAAAAATTATCGCTCAGCTACAAAATACTAATTTTGGTAGAGTGGTATAGGAGTTCCCAGAATGACCTATCTTACCCTGTAGTACTGACAACGGACCAACTTCTCTGCCATCTGTATCCAAGGAATCAGGAGAGTTGCACTGGATGCACTCTGCTTCACCATTTAGATCACTGATGTTAACCTGGTTTTATATCTGTTACCCTTTTAGGATAAGGAGGATTTAACTCCATGAGCAGCTTAGTTTTATTTTAAACTTTGAAAGGAGGAAAAGGTTTTAAGTGAGAAAACAATAAAGCTGGAAAAAGTTTTCCAATTGTTCAGTTTTCCAAGCAAAATCTTGAAGTTGCTTGTCCTTTTGGAGTTGCTTGTCCTTTTGGCCAAATACTATAAAGCACTAACAAACCCATAGTTAACTGGCCTGAAAATCTTTCTTTAACAAAACAAGCCCAAACTAACAGCAACCCCCCTTCATATCATGGCACACCTGCAGAACTTTTGAAGAAATCAGTGATTCTTTCCTTAATTCTCCAACAAGTAAAAAAAAAAAAACCCACAAAAAACCCCTGAACAAACCAAAAAAAAAAACCAAAACCAAACCCCAAACAAAAAAAAACACAAAAAAACCTCCCCAAAAACCAAAACAAACCCCCAAAAAACACCCACAAAAAACCTCCAAAAGTATTAGATGTTGCAAACCAAAAAGCCTGCTGTAACAAAGATATATTTTTTATTCTAGTGTTGTCCATATAGCTACAAAATGTTGACACAAGACAGCATTTTAGTGAATATTTTCTAGGCAACCTCCTGTTCTCTGAAGAAAGAACAATAAATTGAAAATATTTCTGAGCAATAGCTTATAGGAAGAAGTTGTACATGAATGCTTAAGCAGCACATAACTATAATGCAGCTTATGTTCAAACATACTTCCTTTTGAAGGTAATTGAAAGGTTTGCCCTATTTTCCAGTTATAATTAACAACTTTTTACTTTAATAAGGGAATCTGTGCTGTAAATTCCTGTAATAGCTATAAGCATTTCTGTGCACTGTCCACGTTCTGTGCAAGTGGGCTGACAGTCAATATAGGCATGTCAGCTGATCCACAGAATTAAATAATGCAAATATGGCAGCTGCAAGAAGCACTTTATGCTATGAGTCACCACCTTTGGTATGCATTCTTTTTGCAGCATTTGTCCTCCATCGAACTTTTAATTTTTAAGCCACTGGTATAAATTGGAATGACATTTGAATATATTGTTTCAAAATTTATTGCTTTAAGATGTCCATTATGCTATTGTTATGAGGCTTCTATTAATTATCTAATTGATTTTGTTTACATATGTCTCAAGAGGTTTTGGCTCTGTGTCTGTAATTTTTACACAGACATCTGAACTCTAGGGAGTGTGATATTTCATGGTGTATCTTTGTCGTGGATACTTGAATGTTTTCTCATCTGAGGGTGTCACTACCTATCTACAATGTTGTCTGTTTACATGTTATAGGAGCAAATCAGTAGTGCTGGCATCTAATCCTTTTGGCAGGGATTTTACTGGTCAGATAATGACAACAGGACAAGTTTCTCCCATGAAGGTACAGTTGCTACAACTGATATTTACAGAGTAAAATTTTGCACTGGAAAGCTAGACTACTAGTATTACAAGGCAGTTCAGCTCTCCCACGTGATCCTTCTAAGAGGTAACTAATAGTGTTTGATTTCTTGTGCTTTTATTTGGATTTGCTGGACGGTACTGGCTTTAGACATTTGAGCCATCATGTAAAAGTTGATTTAACTGCATTTGAGCATTTCTGAATGCAGAATTTTCTTGAATGGAACCTTTTAAGACTTCCCAAAGGGGTCAGGATCAGATTGTTCAGGGTTTGGGATCCTTTTGGTCCCAAAAAGGGTATTGTACTAGATCTACTTCTGCTTGGCAGGACGCTAACATCAAGGATGACTCCTGTCTGTTCTCACCTGCCTCAACGCAGTACAGCTAAAGGCAATTGAAGGTTGTGGGTGAATGTATTATGTCTGGTTTAGTTCTGCCTTGGGTTTTTCATTTATTTTTGGCAAATGCTGAACTGATTGCAATTATTTCAAGTGTAAAACTACCTTAAATCACATCATACCTCAGAAGGACACTCACTGTGGTTTTTTTTTAGGATCTTAAATCAGTATTTTTTCCATTCTGAGACTGAATTCTGCCTTCTGATACCTATTTTGGCATACCTGTCAGAATTCATATCTGAGAAGAGCTATAGTAAAGGAAAACATTTGCATAGCTCCTGCCACCAAACCTTGCAATTTATGCCCACTGCAGTGCTCACACATGAAGTGATTAGGCACTCATGCATGGAATAATTGGGTGTTCATGTGTAAATTGTGTGCTCACATGTTAACCCTGCAATTTATTTCCAGGATGCTGGTGACTTTCTTTGCCACAAGGGCACATTGCTTGTTCATGGTTGATGTGGTGTGCACAAAGACCCCAGGTCGCTTTCTACAAAGCTGCTTTCCAGTCATTAGTCCCAATCCTGTACTAGTACGTGGTGTTATTCCTCCACAGGTTTCTATCCAGCCTTCTGTTGTAGATCCTGTATTCCTGCCAGTCAAATTGCTTCATATTCAAACTTTCAAAAACTGGAAAACAAATCATAATAATTTTGGATAGAAAACTCTTATGTCATGCAGTCCATTCCTCTGCCATCGTAATCCATTACCTACAGTCCCTTTTTATTTGAATAATCAAGTTTCTGTCCCAAGCAACTGAACTTCTGTGGTTCCTCTCACATTCTTTGGGAATCTATTTACTTGTAGTCAGGAAATGCCTTTTTTTTTTTTTTCATTTTATTCAGACAGTTATGTAGATGTGATTGGGCCCCAATTCTATATTGAAGTCTGGGGACTGTTCACCTAGCCCCTATCAAAATAAAATGGGAATCGGAACCTGTGCAAGAACAGCTGTTCCTCTGCATGCATGAGATCGAGTTGGGACCTTGATATTGTAGCAGCAATGAGTAGTACTGCAATTTTAAACATTTGTCATTAATGAATATAATAGAATTATGGACTAACTTCCAGAGTATCTACAGCAAAAAATGAAAGCACTACAAAAACTCTTTAGTAATCCATATAGCTTATAATATACTTTAACATACAACAGAGAAAATGTGCCACTTAATTGCTGCAGAACTTATTGTAAGTGGTTTATCCAAGGGAACAACAACTCTCATTACTTAAGAAGGCAGGTAGGTTTTTTTTAATTAAGTTATTAAACTGTATGCTTAAACATGTGTTAGGCACAGACTCTTTGAGCTGTGACTGCTTAGCAAAACCAGCCTTTTTTTAGTTCGGACAAACTAACTTCTGTTTTTCTTTAGTAAAATAAACACCCAGGTAAGTATTTTCACGTCTATGAAACTAATTTTAATGATCAGTTTATTTTTGAAATTTTTGTTTGAAATAAAGTTTAGAAGCTGCTGAGGTAGAGCTGATAAACACGCTGGTACAGCCTGATTTGCTTAGTGCTTATTAAAAGCTGACTCTTGTGCTTTTTCTTTTAACAGATCTAGTTATGATGAGAGGGTTTAACTACTGTTGCCTTGCCTCTGTTAACACAGCAATGATTGTTTTTATAAAAATGGAAAAGAAATACAATCCTATATCTGTCATCTCCATTATTTTTGCTTGGGCCTGCAGCACTGGAACAGCTTAAATTCTTTGGAGCAGAATCTCTAGAAGGAGATAACTGCTGAAACAGGAAAGGGTGTTGGAGGCTATGCAAGAGAAATGTCCCAAGAATATATTGAAGCAAACCTGGTATTATTTGCCAAACGGTGTGAAGAAGTGGATATTGGTATTAGTACAACTCTTATTCCAGGTAAGATACTGCTTATAACATTGCAGAGCCTAAACACATGTCCCTATTTGTATAATATGCTTAGTGAAATATGTGTGTATCTAGATACATAGTAAAAAGTAATAATGAGTAAAGGCTTCAGGATTAGGTTTTATTTAGTTTTTATTCAATGGCTTAGAGTATTTTCTTCTTTGTTAATGATTGCTTAGTAATCTTCAATTTGGACTCAATGCGATTAATATTTTATATTTACTTCTGAAAGCACCCATGTGTATTACATATCTCCCCATTTACCCTCTTTATTTCTAGGAAGAATTTTAAACTTGTTTGATCTGCTTTCTTAAACATGAAGTTGGGGAAGAAAACCCCAATTCTAATCACTAAGAGTATGATGGAGTCAATGAAAGAATGATCAGTAATGGTGGAGCTGAGGCTATACGTATGGTAGAAATGACTCATCCTGTGGAACTTTACATTTGTCAAGCATGTAGATTATGCATCAGCATTTAGAAATAACTGATGTGCAGAGAAAATACAAATAATGTCAGTGTTGCTCTAACAAATGGAAAAGTAATAGATGTTATAGTAATAAAGACTGTCTTTCTTGAAGCCACTGCAAGTCTGTCATGAAATTCTTACCAATGTGTTGTGGGGTAATAAAGCAGAGTCTGTCATAAGTAATGAAACCACAAATTGGAATATTATCCAGACACCATTCTGTCTTTGAATGTTTTATGCATTGTGACTTTTATAGGCATGGTAACATCATTTTTAACAATAATATCCATAAATGCCCTTAAATTCATTTCTGGAGGTTTATTAAGAAGAATTTTGAGTTTCTAATTCCAAATATAGGAAAACAAAAAAATCAGTTTAGAGACTTGTTTAATTTCAATATTAAAAAAAGTTTTTTGTGTCACTATTTTACAATATGAATGGTAGGTTTTAACAGATTACCATTCAGAGGATTACTATTTTTAGATGAAGACTAAGTTCAGGTGTTATCTGGAAAAGTGTATAATGGTAAGATCACAGAATCACAGAATCACAGAATGTTAGGGATTGGAAGGGACCTCGAAAGATCATCTAGTCCAATCCCCCTGCCGGGGCAGGATTGCCTAGACCATATCACACAGGAACGCGTCCAGGCGGGTTTTGAATGTCTCCAGAGAAGGAGACTCCACAACCTCTCTGGGCAGCCTGTTCCAGTGTTCAGTCACCCTTACAGTAAAGAAGTTTTTCCTCAAATTTAAGTGGAACCTCCTGTGCTCCAGCTTGCACCCATTGCCCCTTGTCCTGTCAAGGGATGTCACTGAGAAGAGCCTGGCTCCATCCTCTTGACACTTGCCCTTTACATATTTATAAACATTAATGCGGTCACCCCTCAGTCTCCTCTTCTCTAAGCTAAAGAGACCCAGCTCCCTCAGCCTCTCCTCATAAGGGAGATGTTCCACCCCCTTAATCATCTTTGTGGCTCTGCGCTGGACTCTCTCTAGCAGTTCCCTGTCCTTCTTGAACTGAGGGGCCCAGAACTGGACACAATACTCCAGATGCGGCCTCACCAGGGCAGAGTAGAGGGGGAGGAGAACCTCTCTTGACCTGCTAACCACACCCCTTCTAATACACCCCAGGATGCCATTGGCCTTCTTGGCCACAAGGGCACACTGCTGGCTCATGGTCATCCTGTTGTCCACTAGGACCCCCAGGTCCCTTTCCCCTACACTGCTCTCCAACAGCTCTGTCCCCAACTTGTACTGGTACATGGGGTTGTTCTTGCCCAGATGCAGGACTCTACACTTGCCCTTGTTATATTTCATTAAATTTCTCCCCGCCCAACTCTCCAGCCTGTCCAGGTCTCTCTGAATGGCTGCGCAGCCTTCCGGCATCTCAGCCACTCCTCCCAGTTTTGTGTCATCAGCGAACTTGCTGACAGCGCACTCTAATCCCTCATCCAAGTCATTAATGAATATATTGAATAGAACTGGTCCCAGAACCGACCCTTGCGGAACTCCGCTAGACACAGACCTCCAATTGGACTCTGTCCCGCTGACCACTACTCTCTGGCTTCTTTCCTTCAGCCAGTTCACAATCCACCTCACTACCCGATCATCCAGACCACACTTCCTCAGTTTAGCTGCGAGGATGCTGTGGGAGACCGTGTCAAACGCTTTACTGAAATCGAGATAGACCACATCCACAGCTTTACCATCATCTATCCACCGGGTAACATCCTCATAAAAGGCTATCAAGTTGGTTGAGCAAGACTTCCCGTTGGTGAAGCTATGTTGACTGCCCCTAATGATCCCCCTATCCTTGATGTGCCTAGAGACAGCACCAAGAACAAGTTGCTCCATCACCTTTCCGGGGATGGAGGTGAGGCTGACCGGTCTATAGTTACCCGGGTCCTCCTTCCTGCCCTTTTTGAAGACTGGAGTGACATTCGCTTTCCTCCAGTCCTCAGGCACCTCTCCTGTTGCCCATGACTTAGCAAAGATGATGGAGAGTGGCCTAGCAATGACTTCCGCCAGCTCCCTCAGCACCCGCGGGTGCATCCCATCAGGGCCCATGGATTTATGGACATCCAGGTTGCTTAATTGGTCCCTGACCCAGCCCTCATCAACCAAGACAGATTCCTCCTCTATCCTGACTTCTTCTGAGGCCGCAGGGGTCCAGGGATCCTCAGGACAGCCTCCAACAGTATAGACAGAGGCAAAGAAGGCATTCAGTAACTCCGCCTTCTTTTTATCCTCTGTCTCCAGGACCCCCACCTCATTCATCAGTGGGCCTACATTGCCTCTAGTGTTGGCTTTACCTGCAATGTATTTGAAGAAGCCCTTTCTGTTGTCATTGACCTCTCTTGCAATGTTTAATTCCAAGGAGGCCTTAGCTTTCCTAGTTGCCTCCCTACATCCTCTGACAACAGACTTATATTCCTCCCAAGTGGCCAGCCCTTCCTTCCACGATCTGTACACCTTCTTCTTCCACTTGAGTTTGCCCAGCAGTTCCCTGTTCAACCATGCAGGTCTCCTGGTACCCTTCCTTGACTTCCTACCTGTTGGGATGCTCTGATCTTGAGCTCGGAAGAAGCAGTCCTTGAACGCTAACCAACTATCTTGGGCCCCCTTACCTTCTAGTACCCTGTCCCATGGGATTTCCCCTAGCAATTGCCTGAAAAGGCCAAAGTTGGCCCTCCTGAAGTTCAGGGTTGCGATTCTGCTAGCTATTCTGTTCCTGCCACATGAGATCCTGAACTCTACCATCTCATGGTCGCTACAACCAAGGCTGCCCTCAACCTTCACCTCTTCCACCAGACCCTCCTTGTTAGTGAGGATCAGATCCAGCAGCGCTCCTCTCCTAGTTGGCTCATCCACCGTTTGCATCAGAAAGTTATCATCAATGCACTGGAGGAACCTCCTGGACTGAGGATGGCTGGCTGAGTAGGCCTCCCAGCAAATATCAGGGTAGTTGAAATCCCCCACAACCACCAGGCCCTGTAATTGAGAGACTGCTCTCAGCTGCCTGTAGAAGGCCTCATCACCGTCCTCATCCTGATCCGGTGGCCTGTAATAGACACCCACAACAGTATCACCCCTGCCAGCCTGCCCCTTAATTCGCACCCACAAACTCTCAACTCGCTCCTGATCCGCCTCTGGACAGAACTCAATACATTCTAGCTGCTCACTCACATAAAGAGCAACTCCACCACCTCTCCTTAGTGGCCTGTCTTTCCTGAACAGGACATAGCCATCCATGACCACATTCCAGTCATGCGAGGCGTCCCACCAAGTCTCTGTAATTGCCACTAGATCATAGCCCCCCGACCGAACACGGATTTCTAACTCCTCCTGCTTATTCCCCATGCTGCGTGCATTGGTGTACAGGCATTTCAGGGAGCGAGCTGGGCACACCGATTTCATCCCAGATTCACCCCCTGATTTCACCCCAGGGGGATGGGGGGCCTCCTGGTCTACCTCAACACTAGAGCATTGCCCCAGTGGTGCAAGCCCAGCTACCACCCCATCCCCCTTCGAATCTAGTTTAAAAGCTCTCCGAATGAGCCCTGCTAATTCCTGTCCCAGAACCCTTTTGCCCCTACGACATAAACCTTTCCATGTATTACCGTCACGCCTGTTGTCTTATAAAACCAGCCATTATCAAAGAACCCAAAGCCCTGCCTGTAGCACCAGTCTCGTAGCCAGGCATTAATAGAGAGAATCCTACTATTCCATCCCACGTCATCACCTGAAAATGGAAGGAGGGAGGAGAAAACAACTTGTGCCCCAGACTCTTTCACCAACCGTCCTAGGGCCTTGTAGTCTTTCTTCATCCCCCTCAGACTACGGGATGCAGCTTCTTCCCCACCTGTCTGGAAGATCAGCAGGGGGTAGTAGTCTGTGGCCTTCACCAGGTTGGGGAGTTGCCTGGTGATATCCCTGATTCGGGCTCCAGGCAGGCTGCAGACCTCCCTGTGATGGGGGTCAGCTCTGCATATTGGGCCCTCAGATCCCTTTAGGAAGGAGTCTCCAACCACTAAAACTCTTCTCTTCTTCCTTGTGGAGGAGGTAGCTATACGCCTGTCAGGTTTTTCTGACTGTGGTCAAGATGATATAAAAGTGCAATTATTTGTCTGCTGCCAAAGCATATGTTAGAGTATAGTCTAAACAGTTCAAGTTTTACCAGTTGCCTTTTTTTTTTAGAACAGCATAGTCCTAAATGGTGATATTCAAAATGTGTGAAGATGCAATTAATCTTAAATTTTCTTTCATTAGCTCTTCAGGTGTCACATTTCCAACTTATTTCTTTAGTTACAAGGGTGTTCTTTTTGAATGGAAGATTACTTTTATGTAATAATCTTGTTCTAGCAGTTAAAACCTGAAGAATGACAAACATCATAAAACTGATGATATCAAGTGTTCATAGACTCACCTACACTGATGTACTTCTAGGAGGGCCTAGCTTTGTCTCTTGATTTTTTCTTTTTTTTTTTTTGCATCTCTAGCTTTGTGCTAAATTGGTTGTCAAAGTATTTTAAATTTGTAATGTTGGGGCCTGATTAAAGATAGACAAGTTGGCATAACTCCCAACTTGACGTTTAGCAGAGCTGAGAAGAAATTTGTTATCATCATCTTCTCTTAATGGGAAAAGTCCTGTTATGTCTGTGTCTCTGGGAGGAAAGAAATATTTCTGCTAATTTTCTGTTGAAAATTCGAGTTTAAATACTTAGATTTTATGTAGATCTTGCAAATTTAAATACTCCTGTTATTGAACTATTTTCAAGTATTTTGTTCTGGGTCAGATTGTATGACATGTTGTCAGTACACGTGGTAGCACCACACGTGCTACCCAGACTGCATGTCCCATGTTGCACCATGTTTACATTGGTGTGGTGATGGGCTTCAGGCACACAGAAGGCTGTGGGGCTCAAAGGATTGTTCAATCTATTAATTTAAATGGCCAGCTTACTTATTGAAGTTGAGAGTCCTGTAGTGTGAAAACACTTCAAATACTATCGTGCATGAGAAAAACCCTCTATGCACCTGCTATTTTCTACCTTACTCTCTTCAGTAATAACTATAATGCTGCATTTTTCCCCTCTTTCTAGTACTGTCATTTGTTTTCCTTTGTAAAGACCCATTATTTGAAGCAACTAAAAATGTTGTCATATTAGTATGTGGGAATTCACATGACGAAGAAAAGTCTCATCAGAAACCAACTTTGGAAATGGACTATAAAGCAATAACAGAATACTTGCAGCCTTCACTGTCCTCCAGGTAGTAGATACATGCATTGGCCTGTTCTGGAAAGCTAGGTGAAAAGGACAGTCCAGCTAAAAGAAGTATTTCAATTCTACCTTGTATTGACTTCTTCTGTGGCTACCATACTTGACTATCATGTGATGACTTACTCCAGGATGTGTATTGAAGCTAACGTGTGGCTGCATATGGGATGAACTGGCAACTGCAATGTCCAGATGGCTATCCTGGAATGATGTAATGAAAGAAACAAACAATAATTTAGGGTACAGTGTTCAAGATCAGAATTCAACGTAAGTTGTTTTCAGAGCATGGCATTCAAAATACAATGAAGGGATGTTAAAGAAACATGATCTTAATCCAGATGTACTTGCAAAGAATTTAAGTTTTGAAGGTATCTCTGTCTTCTTCCTTGGGATTGACTGGAGTGCAATTAATCTCTGAAACATATTTTGCAATGCGATTTTTATCAGACATTCATGAGGTGTTTTCAAATTTGAAGTCGTTGATTTCTTATTCTCAAAAATAAGCACCATATGGTTTTGTAACCCGTTCCCTGACTGGCCTCCCAGCTCATTTAGTTTCTGGCTTCCTGACAAAATTGCTGACTTTCTTTGGTCATGCATCAGAGTAAGCTATTAGTTCTAAAAAGAATCCTTAACTTGCTTAAAAAAAAAAAAACCAAAACAAACAAAAAAACCCCCCAAAAAACCCAACCCACAAAACAACTTTAACTCATGTCTGCAGTAATATGCAAATTTGATTTACCAGCATGTATAAAACAGGCATCAGATCTGTGGAGAGTATGTGAAAAGCTTCCAATATATGAAAGCTTTGACAACTGTTTATTTTTTTCTCTCATCAGGGTGTGGTGAACACTGGTTACAAGGACTTGCCAAGAAGAATGGCTACTCAAGCCAGTAGCCTTTATTCCAATAACATCTTGAAATTATTAAAGCTGTTTCTCCTGAGAAAGAATATTTTCACTTTGAACAAAAGGATGATTTAGATTATGGGGCTATTGATCATGTCATTAAAGGAATTTTGGTAATGAAGGTGAGTTTCAACACCACTTAAACATTTTTGATTAAATCATATAAAATGTGTTGTATGAAAGCAGTGATTTTGTTAGTGGGTTTAGTCATTCCAAGGAAACATTATCATACAATGTCTACATGGTAATATGGTGAAGGGAATTTCTTGCATGTTTGAAGCACTAAAATATGGGGCAAAAAGATTTATAAATATTTTGATACTGTAAAATTACTGTTGTACTTCAAACTTGTGTTTTTAAAGAATCTGTTACTGAGAACTGGCCCATCACCTGAGCTACTGAAGTGTGCCTTAAGTGATATGACTTCAAGTGCCAGATAATTTATGAACTCAAATCAGTATGTATCGAACAAAGGTGCTGACAAGTAGGAATAGGTGAGCTATGTGTGATACTCAAAAGGACTTCAAGTAGAGCAAGTACTTCAAAGGGCAAATGGTTTGACACTTGCTACGTCTTTGTGCCAAGGTCAGGAGAGGTAGTGCATTGTTGCTTATAAAGATACAGTGTTTTTCTATTAAAACAAGCAGGGGTTTAGCCTCAGAATATGAAAGGTATTTCAACCCTGATATGACATCATTAGGCTATATCTTGTGTAGGCTCTGTTGTAATAGCAGTAGCCCTCATACTTTCCTACATCCTTTGGCCCCTTATTCTAGGAGGAGAAAAGGAACTAGATATACAGTTAAATCAGGAGGTAGACTTAAGATCTGTGAAAACGGATATTACTTGTATGTTGGCTGCAATTTTCTGTATACAAGATGTTTCTTGAGATAGACTGATTCTTTATCAGTTAAGTTTATTTTGGATGTACTAAAGAGGAAGGCTTAATTTCTGTAGTCACAGTGAGTTGAAGACTGACAGGCATCCATATTTGCCTGCAGGTAGCATTAAACCAAAGTACAGTCATGCTAAATGTTTAAATATTGGCAGACTGGAATTGCTATTTAGCTAAGAAAGTGTTTGTAAAGAGAAGCATATTCATGTTCAGTTTTTAAGGAATGTAGTCTAGGATTTAGGTAGGTTTTCTTGTTTAATGTTAGTTTTCTGGGCTTCTTTTGTTTGTGTTTTTTGAGGGTTTGTTGTTTGTTTGTTTTTTTTCCCCCCTCCAGTGTCAAGTGTATTACATCTGAAATATATCAGGCCAAATTTGGTGCAGTAAGAACACAGAGTTTTTACAACTGACTGAATTCAATGGTCAGTGCTATTTCACAGACCAAGGGTTATTGTAATCAGCATAAGGTAAATCCCATTCTATTTACTCATGTAAGTAATCCAACTAATTTCAGAAGGACAAATGAGTAACCATGACAGAACTTTGCCTGAAGGGTCAGTCCATAATATAATGAAAGGCAAGATACAATAGGAATCCATCATAATGATTGTTTTGTTCTGCAACAGGGAAGGGTAAAGAGTTATTTCAATAACCTTTCCCAAGAACAGCGCCTCTTGCTATTTAAAAAAAAAAATAAAAGCACAAGAATGGGAAGAGCCATACTCTTACAGTCTAGGAAAAAGATGACCACAGCTGGAATTTATATAAAAGGTACGAGGGAATTAATTTATCTATATTTCTTGCTGTCAGTTTGGCATTTAAATGATGAGCCATGCTAGGAATAATTATGTAAAAATAAAATGAGCTCCTGAAAGGTAGTGTGGGTTAACATTGAAAAGCAGCAGGCAGTGGTAAGTCAGGGTTGCTAAGATATCATATTGCTTTCCAATTGAAAGGCTAAAAATTCAACTTTTCAGGATCCTTGGTGAATCATTGTATACCTTTTGTTACCAAGAAACTTCTTCTGATATTAATTATGTATGAAATAAAGAGCCAATATGGTATAGGTTAGGGACCTAATCCAGGGCCAATTGAAATTAACATACTGTTCTCAAAAGCTTTTGGATCAGGGCCTGTATGTACTGCATAACTCCAGATGTCATTATCTGTGTTGTAATATATGTATGAAATGGAAAATGAATCATATAGCAAGGTTTTGATTATGTTGAATATTTTCCTTATAAACAAGATTGTTATGCTCTTTGCATTAACTGCCTTTGTTCTTTTTCCACTGTCATTATTTTTAATCTAAATGATAATAGAAAAGGATACATATAGCACCCCTTTTCAAGGCTTCACTACCGTTGAAGCTCCTGTTCAAGGTAACTAAGTAACAGTAGAAATATCTATTAGTTCAAGGAAAGCAATTTTGGTGGTACAGAAAGTTGATTTTAAAGGAAGAAAAAGAGAAGGAAGTCTGTTTCACTTAGTGAACCATTCCATAACCAAGCTTTGTACAGCATCTGAAAGACCTTCCTTACTGCCTCCTCCCAGGGTCACTGACTTAAAATGTTTTGTCCAAAGTGTCATCCTTGTTTGAAGACCTATTTTTGTTGATTAATGTTGGGAAATTTGTATATAAGTTTTAAAGTTTTTATTAACAACTTCCTAAAATGATAATCCAACTGAAAATTAAACTCCTGTGATCTCCAAGAGCAAGATTGTGATATCTTTCTACATTGGAGAATTTCATACTGTATGCTGATTAGCTCAGAGCTTACTTGGGTATATTTAACAAAACGTTGTGCAAGTGATGACAAAATATGTCTCCAAGTAAAATATCATATTATCTTAGAATAATGAAATGATCTAGTCTTTTCCTAAAGAGGGAAAAACATTTCCTTAAACCACCAACACATATGGTCAAAGAGACTAGTACTGGGAGCAATAATATTTTCTTCCAAGGAAGTATTGTTGAACTCTGTGTGGTCTGCATCTTTTAACAATGTTCAGATGCTACACTGTGGTCTATTCCTACTAGAGCAGTAAAGGTTGTGAGAAGTCACTGGGGAATTTGACATATTTAATGTTGGGGTTTTTGATGAATTATTTCTCCATATTTGCCCAAGTGAAATGTTTTTTTTTTTATTTAAGAAATTTAGTTTGGCAGTCCCATATGCATCTGCCAGATCCTGGGGTCCCCACTTCATCCACAGGTTGACAAAGATTCTATTATTCCAAAATTAGTTTTCTGGCAAACACAAGGTATAAAAGTTATGCATGTAAAAGAATGTGCAGGAAATGCCTTCTGCTGCCATGGGTGTCACTGAGAAAACTTCAGTGGAAGTAGGATTTGGGTTCAACGCCTGCTTTTATTTTATGATTAATAAAGAAAAGTGCTTTTTTTATTCTTCAGAGTGCGTACTTTTTTCTTTATAGGTTTGGCAGGTATTAAGACTGAAGCTTGTTTCTCGTAATCCTTCTTTTACTCAAATGGTAACCAGATTTGTTCTTGCTTGGAATAGTGGTTATCACACTACCCAGGGAGTCACACCTGGCCTCCATTTGCCACTCATACCAGAAGATGGTATTTATTGTTGCTGAGTGTACTGTCTGCTGCTTTCTTCTCTTATATGTTTCATTATGACAGATTTGAGTTCAATTTCATTAGGAAGTCAAAACAAGGTTAATGATTTATCCAAAGTGAATTACAAATGAGATTAGAATTTGAGTTCCTGCCTCAAAACTTTTACTCCAGGCACTAAACAATGCCATTTTCATTTTTACTTAAATCCATGATGCATATTCATGCACAGAGATTTTACTGGCAACCAAAGGATTGTATAATGATCATTGCTTGTAAATATAGGAATGCCAATATAAGCATTGGCTTTGTTTATACACATTCTCTACAGTAAATATACATATTTCTGTGAGTGATAAGATGACCAGAGATGAAAATGTTTAACGGAATTAATGGGAATAGTGAGAAGATGTGATGAGAACTTTGTCACTTCAGGTATGTGTGTCTATATCCTTTGCTTTTTCATCTGCATAAGACCAGCTTCTTTCTGCAGGGTCTTATCCAAAAAGGAAGATGTTTCCAAAAAAGGAGAATGTTTCTTCAGCTGATGAAACTACTAGGTTAAATTTTCCAAAAATCATTGATACACAAGTAGCTAGGTTACTTTGCCAAATTGAGATACTACATGTATTTGCCATGATATAGAAGTACAAAGCTGCATGTGGGAATTTACAATCTGAGCAGCATCCTTACTGAGTCAACTGTCAATTTCTTGAAGTAGAGCATTTTGCAGACCAGACTTTTCCTGATGTTTTCAGCTTTAAATTTCCATTTATGATGGAAAAAGTATTTGAAAGGTGGATTCTATTCTAAGCAAAGCTGAATGCAAGTGGACCTCAGTTTGGCTTTAGACGTGTTCTAATTTCAGTTTAAATTTTTATAGAACTTTAGACAGAAGAACCTGCTCTTTTAATACAACTGCTTGTGTATAGTTTTTTGTGAGTAGTCTAATTGTTTTGGTAATAGAAATCAGTTGTCACTACTGAAGACCATTGCTCTGAAAAAGCATTTTCTAGGAAAATTGACTAATTTTTTCCATATAGCATACCTACCTCTGACATTCAGTATTGTCTAATGTTAGGTTGCTATATTACTAATAGGGTGTCAAAATCAGTAACCTGATTCTTTTAAAGTATTAAACTGTTAGGATAGCCCCTGAAAATTTTATGCTCACCAGTTCTGTGAAAGAGGTGAAAGATAATTATGAACTTTTGGTTCATGAGATTGAGTACTCTCTCAGCCTTTCCTCACAGGAGAGGTGTTCCAACCCTCTGATTATTTTTGTGGCCCTCCTCTGGACCTGCTCTAACAGGTCCATGTCTTTCCTGTGCTGAGGGCCTGAGAGCTGAATGCAGTACTCCAGTTGGGGTCTCACCAGAGTGGAGTAGAGGGGCAGAATCACCTCCCTCGAGGCCCTGCTGGCCATGCTGCTTTTGATGCAGCACAGGATATGGTTGGCCTTCTGCACTGCAAGTGCACATTGCCGGCTCATGTCCAGCTTTTCATCCACCACTACCCTAAGTCCTTCTCTGCAGGGCTGCTCTCAACCTGCATTGATACCAGGGGCTGCCCTGACCCAGGTGCAGGACACTGTGCTGGGGCATTTGTTTATCAGTTGTTTCAATCAGTGGGTTTGTCATGCTGATTAGGGCATCATAGTAACTTGCGGATGTAGCAGATCTCATAAACTATCTAGCCAGTCTGAGTTCTGAGTAGTAATCTGTGGTCAACCAGTGATGTGATGAGGTGGAAAAGAGACACTAGAATCACAACTCAAATTTTTCAGTGATTAAAGACAAGAAACTTCATGCTAACATTTTTCTAAAATGCTCCCCAAAACCACATATACAGACAAAGTCTGTGTTGATAGGAAAGAAAGAATTTGATAAAATTAATTTTAAAAAAAATAGCATAAACAGTCAACATAAATTCCCTTCTAAGTAGAAAATGAAAAAACTAAGCAAACATACTATATATAGTACCATAGCCATGCTAGAAGTTTAGGAAAGAAGGTGGATAAGGAAAGCCCGACTTTGAGAGAGAATAAGGAATCCATTATAAAAGAGCACAAACAGTTAATAAAATTGAAAGTGCTTATACTAAAAGGAAAACGAGGTAAAGTCTGACACCATATGAGAACTGAATTTGCAACTGGAATAAGCTGCAGAATACAAAATGACAGTGACACCAGTTTTAACATAAAGGGATGCACAGAGAAAGCATACTCATGGGAGCTTCTACTTGCGAATTCTTGTAGGTAAAAAGTTATATTTCTGAACAGGTGATTTCTTAATTACAGAGAATGCTGGATATGTTCAAGTGACCTACTCCAGAATATGATTATCTCTGCCTTCTCCCTAAAGCAGTGCTTATAGGAGGACATGGTACCTTTCTGTGCCATTGGACATAACATTGAAGAGGTTACTCAATGTTAAGTTTTTTTCTGTTCAATAGTAAAGTAATCCAAAACTAGGACAGTGGTCTTGGCTAGCAAAGCTAGTCATATGAGCAAGCAAAGAGTCTGATTCTGCCTGAAATATTAATGCTACAAGCAGTGAAGAACAAGGGGTATGTGCAGAATCAGGCTCTCCAGGAAAACTATTCACTTATATGGGCAAATATTTGCCATCCTTCTTCATTAGATCATGGAATCTGTTATCCCCAGGGCCAGGGAAACATTTTATAGCCTTTTTGTTTTCTACTGTCCTTATATGAGCATATTCCTTTGTGCTATGTTTCATTCAAGAGAAAACAGCTTTGCATTTCCAGTTTCATAATATTCAGTCAGTTACAAAGCAGCAACACATTCAACAAAGAACTTAATTCATTTGCAGAAGTACCAATCTGTAGGTAGTTTAGAGTGTAAGTACATCAGGAGTCCATATTTACCTTTATTTGATATTTTTAAATCTACCTCCAGATGCATGTGTTCAAAACTTATTAAAACTGAGCTATTTCTTATTAGAGGTAGAATCTAATTGGCAATATCTTTACTAAAGACAGAGAAAGGAAGTATTTGGGGAAGAAAACAGTCTGATAGTAATCAGACCTGAACTGGTTCCTTTACCTGCCCTTAAGGCTTCCTACATCCTAGAAAAGTGTTCAGCACTAAATCTGGAAGAAATGAGGTGTCAGATTTCATTAATTCTTTAAAGGGTTTTTTTTAAACAATACCATCACTGGAGAGAAATCTGATTGGTGTCCTGGAACTTATCAGAAGGTCACATGGCAGTCAATATACATAGTAACAAAGCTTATTTTCCAAATGTTTGTTTCACAGTTTTATATTGGAATCTCATTCTTTAAAATGATATTGTATTACTATACTAGAATAGTTCATATGTGTATTAAAAGAATAAACTAAAACATTTCCCTCTGTGCTATAATACACAGAAGGAATGGATCAATAAAATCTTCAAAGTAATAAATGCCTCAAAGACTGAACTGGAAGCAGTAGCAGATATTTTCAGTTTATATTCTGCATACAAATAAAGGAGACTCTAATTCTTATACTTAGATTTTGACCTGATTCATTGTAAGGACCAGGTTAATAATTAGATAAACATTAGATCAAAATTATATGTTGCATTGCTGCTTCTTAAAGATAAGGTGTAAAATCACTGAGGCCAATATTTTTTTTCCAGTTTTCTTACAAATGAGTACTTGAGATGTGTTCTGGGAAGCTTGTTATGTTGCATCTTGCTTCTTGTTATGTTGCATCTTTTCTACAAGCCATAGTACAAGCCACATCAATACAGTCATACAGCTATTCTGTTTAACCCCAAATCTCCTCAGGGCTACAGTTTTCTGTGTTTAAGGCTGGGCTGGCTGTTAAGAAGATCACAGATGCTCTCTGTTAACCCTTTCCTTCCCCAGAGGGGCAAATGGAAGAGAAAAGGGTGATACACTTACAGGTTGGAAAGCTAAAACAGTTTTAATAAACAATAACAATGAAATAAGTTATTGGAAATAATTAATAATGGAAATATATATACAAAACAAGTATCAGGCTCTTCTGATGATGGTCATGTCACCACTGATGCTGCAGGGCAGGCACTGGGAAGTCCCAGACTGCATCCAGCAGCAGACAGGAACTGGATTTGGGAACACATGGATTGGCATTGAAAGCAGAAGAACAGACTCCTCTTTGGATGATGGCCATAGAAGAGAACATGACCCTTGTGATCCCTCAGCTTGAAACAGAGAATGACATGTATGGGATGGAATACTTTGGTCAGTTTTGGGTTACCCATCCTGTCTGCTCCTCCCTGCAAGTATGAACCTTTTGTACCCTTTCACTTGTGAAACATAAGAGATTCAGCAGTGACCTTGGTTTCTATAAGAATAAGTATAAGCAAGAGTCTTTTTGCATACCATACCTACCAAATCCTTAATAATAACTATAAACTTCAAGTGTTATCAATTCTAGAAGTGGACACTGTCTAAAAAGCATGCAGTCAAGTTCAGAAAGTGCAGTTACTTAGAAGAAACTTAACTGAGAGGAAAATAAAATTACTGAAAGGACAATTGGTTCTGTCCTAGTCCAAACCAGGACAACAGTTATCTATAAACTTGCTCTATCTCAGCATTGTTAATATCCTTATATGACAGTTTCCTTTTTGTCAGACTTAAGTCTTTGGACTTAAACTTCTGAAAAGCCCATAAATATTTCTCAAAGATATCAGCGAACAGATCATCTTTGGCCTTTCCGAATGTTACAAGAATGTTGTCGAATGGCAATATTTGTCTGTTAGTTATGACTTGAGTATCATGGATTTTTCTGACTATATTATTTTGTATCATACTTTCAACTCATTCAGTGATGTAGGTTAAAAGACAATTTATCATTTAAAATTAAGTCAACATGTGCTCTTTAAATATCAGAAGGAAGACCACATGTTTACTAAATGAGGTCATGTAGGAATTTCAGGGCATTTTTTATATCAAAACATCTAAAATCAAAATATGAGAGAATCAGAACTTTGTATTTAGCTTGATAAAATATACTACTTTTACTCATAAAGAATCTAAAGGCTAAAAGAGTTTTAAATTTGTCAAGAGCAGGGCAAATCTAGCAAAGGTGTAATATCTTTCCACTTGAACTAAGGTGATAAGTATTTTCTTCTTGGGACAGAGTATTAAGAAATAAGGCTAAAAACAATAAAGAATAAGGCAGTAAATGAGGCATTGTATACTAATATTAGAAAACAATACGTCAGTGTTGATGATAATTTAAAACATGTACTCAAATATATGTCAGTGGATCCTGGAACTGAGTTGCTGGGATGCTAATTAGTTTCATGGTTGCTTGGTGGATTGGTGTCATATAAAGAAATACAGAAACCAGAAAATGTGAAGGGAGGAATGTGCAGAAGTCTTAGCAGAAATGGATATTCACTTGCATTAATAAAGAAGAAATCTTTCTCATCTTTAAAGACAAATTATTTGTTCTCAGTCCTGGAGATTTTAAGCCTTTCAATGCCTTTATACTCTTTTACAAATAGTAAAGCTTGAAGTACAGCAATGCTACATGTTCATTTTTTCTTTGTTTTTCAGATGATGTATTTCGGCTCAGTTGTGTGCTGTGCAGGAGTTGTCTAGTCAGAACACTTCTGGATTTGTGAATGCCCTTGGTACGATTGGGGTGTCAGATTTAGGAGCAAGCAGCAGTAGGAGCACTGAAATCCTCACCAGAAGTACTTGCATAGATGTCTATAGCCATGGCTCTGGGTGGCACAATGGGTATGTATACTTCTTATACAGTATATGTGCTCAGTTCACAGCATCTTTGTTAAGTGTTATTAATTAATTTTCTATTCTTTGAGAGAATAGGAAAATACATTATGAAAGTATACTAATTCCTAAAGGCGGCACTCTTAACTAGGGGGGGAGTATAAGTTAGGGTGAAAGAACTTACTTGCTGATAAAAAGCTTAAGTTCTGTTGAAATTGAATGTTGTTCTAAAATGAAAAAATTGATGTTTCAAAAAGCATTGAAATCATTAGATGTTTTTGGAACTTCCCATTTTTCTTAACTGAAACAATTTTCTTGTTATGAATCTACCAACCGCCTCAGTTGATCTAAATTAGAATTTATTAATTTGTGGCGAAAGAAATATTTGAAAAACTTAATTTAGTTTTAATGCTAATTCTTTAAGGAGGATTTTGTATCTGATACTATGGAGGCCAGCAGAAAGTCCCAAAGGTTGAGGTTGAAACTTGGTAAGAGAAGAGTGGAAGGTACTACTTCTTTGCCAGTTTGCCACTTACATTGAGGTAGTCTTCTAATGTGTCCAGAGGCATTTTGCCTGCCTTGATTCTCTGAAAGCAAAATGTGTTTGGAAACTGTGGTGGGTGCATCCACAACTCTCTCTCATACATAAGAAACAGTGGCTTCAAAAGAGCTGTTTTGGCTCTATTTCTTACAAGCTGTCATCCCAAAATGTTCTAGCAATGTATTTTTGGAAAAGACTTAAATTAGATTAAAATTTCCTATAACTATTATATTCCTATTTCATTGTATGAAAAGGAAAACAACATTAAAAAATAAACAGTTCTTTGTTGCTCAATAGTCTGTTTATACTTTGAGTATGAAACACAATGTAATATTTTATTTTGGATCTAAATAATTTAATTTTGCAGGTCTTACTATTGCAAAAGGAATTGAAATCTCTGACCTTTCTCAGCTTGTAGCTGCATTTCACAGTCTTGCTGGTTTGGCAACAGCAGCTCTTGTATTGCCATATGATTGAATATCCACGCCTTGCTGTTCACCCTTCCGCCAAGGTTCTCAAAATTTTGGTGTATCTGGGCACTATATTGGGGTGCACCTTTCAGGGCTTCTTTAGTGACTCATGGAAAACTGCTGGGTACTCTTTACCTTCGTCTGTCATATGAAATTTAGGATGAAGTTCACTAAAGGCCCTTCTTTGTTTTCTTCAAAATACAGTTGAAATCTGGGAGGATTTGAGGGCTAATTCTCTTAGCTCCTTTGTGAGGGGAGGGAAGTAGCATTACACAACTTTGCTTAACAAATTTGGTAGGACTGGAACACAGGGAGGGAGGAGGTTAGTGACTTCGGCTTTTGTGTTGATTAGGAGAGATGTTGATGTTGGTCTCAAGGATTTCTATTGCTGGATTTGCTACAGAGTGTTCATTTAACTAAGCATCTGACTTAGGTTCCACAGAGCCTTACTCTTAAGATTCTGATGTGAATAACTAGTGGCTAGAGTAATTGTAGTAAGAGATCTTTTAGATCCCTACGTATCAGCTATTTCCTACTGCAACTATATACAGCTATTGAATTATTACTGTGTCTATATGCTACTACAAAGCATTCATATATCAAACTGCTTTTGTTTTCCCATAATTAACAAGGCTGAAATAGGGGGAGTCATGGAGTATCACAGGAGCTGAAGCACTTCCATTTCTGAGAATTCCTTCCAAAAAAATTCTTAAGTTTTTGTCTTGTATCTGCAATAGGTGGATCTTTCTTCCAGCTAAATTAATTTCCAAGGAGACCACTGTCTTCAGTATTTTTATTCTGTATCTGTAGCCTGTCTTAATTTCTAGTGCTTTATCATTAAAAATATTTTGGTGCTAAAGTCAATAAGCTGTTAGAGCAGCCATGCTTGCTTCCAGGTTTGCTGAACTCTGCACCATTTCTACCTGGGCACCACTAGGTGAATGCTGGCTTGCTTGACAGTATCTGTGGCTAGTATGATAATTTTTACATTGGATCCAGGCTACACCCCTGGCTTAGTGTGCAGCCTTGGTGTTACAGGACTCCTCAATCGTGGTAATAGTATCAGGAGAGCAATTTTGAACCTCTTCATTGCGAGTAAACGTAAGGGTTTTGCATGCACATCCAGCATTTGCTGAATGCTAGCCACAATACAGTATTGCATGTTAGCTGAAAAATTTGGCATAAATTGAGGAATCAACAAAGCACTCCACAGAATGTTTATCTAGCCCTATAGAAATTCCATAACAAGTCTGCAAGATTCTGCAGGATCCTGCAAACCGCATTGCAGAGATCCAAAACGTTTTAGCCAGCTGTAAAATAAGCTGTAGATGTTTATGTAGTCTGATGTATATGTAATCCTAGCCATTGCTGTAACTGTGGACTAATTTTGGAAAGAAATGAGAGAGTAAGGGTCTTGTCCTGCAAAATAACAAATTATTCCAGCTCCTATTATTGCCTGTATCTTTCAGCACAAATTCTAAAGGCGTATCTGCTTACATGACTAAACCTAATAATGATTGCAGGTAACAATCTTCTGGGTGTGTGAATGAGCTTTTATTTGCTTTTTTTTGGCTTATTAAATATTTTAGGAATTGCATCATTTCTTGAAATAGGAATTTAATTTTTCTTTCCCTGTGTGGTGTTTACTAAATTGCAGGGAATGATAACGACAGCTGTAGGTGGAGCAGATATGCCTGTTACTAAAATACCAGACAGTTACTCTGGCAGAGCTTTGTGTGCAGAAGGATTTCTTCTTAACAGTCTTGAAGATCCGAGGGTGCCTTGGTTGGCTCCCCTGGATCGAGCTATCGTGTCATGTGCTGCGTGTGTGGTAAGGAAATACCATTAGTTTGTCCCCTTTTCTATGTGAAATAGGACTAGGGCATCTACTTTGGAAACTTTTAGAAATAAGATGGTGTAGGAGACTGGATGACTGGACTGGCTCCCTCGCAGAATTTTGCTTATAATGCTAGTAAACAATAAAAAGTTATGACAACTGGATAGATGTCTGGTGGGTGTTCTAGAATTAGGATTTGGCAAATGAATTCAAAAATGCCAAGGACAGCAAAGAAATTGGAATGTCTGGGCTGCATGATGTAGAGCTATATAGAGATATCCAGCCAGCTCAAGGATTGCAAGCAGTATATATGTGCTAGGAGAGCTGTTCCCCATTTTTAGCCTGCTTTTTAGTAGCTTCTTGACCCATAGCTCAAGCACTTCCATATGGCGTTTCACTGAACAGTGTAAACATGCTAACAATTCAATTCCTGCTGGTCACACACATGGTGGACTGGGCATTGACTGGCACTCACATGTTGGCATGGAGATTAAACTACTGGCCTTGAGAGTTGATTCTTTGAGATTAGAGTGGTGGTGGTGGTCTTATACCATAAGAGAAGTGGCATAGCTTTGTCTGAGTTCTAGCCATTCTGTACTTAAACAGCTGCTAGTACACTAAATCTGGCAATTGAACTTTAAAATCAACTAGGAAAAGCAATAACAGCAATGTGGTTTACTTGTAAAACCAACAATGTAAGTTAATATTTTGTAAAATGCTGAATGGCCTTCACTGAAGGATCTCACCCAGCAACTGATTTGAGGAAATGTGAAATGTGCTGTTTCATAACAAGAAAGAGGGGAGTTATTTGAACAAAGAACATCTTTGTTTTGCTAAGGAAAAATGTAGGTAGTTTAGGGAGGAGAAGAAAAATCGTTTAAAAATGTCTGAAAAAGTGATCTCAAAGGTGTATCTGAAAATCTGTTTGAAATGTGTGATTTTTATGTCAACTGGGATGCTGAAACTTTCAAAAAAAAATGCAATACTGAACTGTTGAACCACTGCTGTATTGGCTTCACAGCTTGTTAATGTAAACTTTAATGAGCTGAAGAATAATGCAGTCTGCCTTCCCAAACAAACTACATGGTAATTTACAGCAAATGAACTATTTATTTTGGGATTCTTAACAGACTTGGAACTGTTGTTTTGACCAGTATGCTCATTTAATGTGTTCACATTTAGGCCATGATCAGATCTTTGCCAAATGTCATTTTTGGGTGGATATAGCACAGTATCTACAGCAGGAGGGAAACCTATGGAAACTGTTGGAACTTGCACTGAAGCTGGATTAGACCAAGCTATTGAAATGACAAAGGAATCTAAGTCTATCATTACTCTGTGTGAGAGTTCAGATACATGTTATTCAATTACTCAATAGTAGGATTTTCAAGCTACCTTGGGTCTTGCATAACATTCTGCATATTTCACTGTTCACTGTCACTTTAATCATGTCAAAATCTTGTTTCCACTTCTTTTGAATTTATCCAGTTCATGCTTCTTATCCAAATATTAAAATTGTTAAATACTTCTTCTCTCCTTACATGCCACCTGTGTCTCATTTGATGTTAGAAGTCATTCCTGCCTGGGCTTTGCCCATAAATACAAACCTCTACAATCATTAGTCAACTTTGTGCCTACTCATCTCTGGTCCTATGCATATGCTATGCTTCCTCAGAAGCTGGAGCATCCTGAGCTTTCCAACAGAGTACCACTTTTCTTTACCTTGAAATCTTGTTTTGAAAGCTAAGCCCACCAAGTCATTTACATGTAGACTACCTGAGTGTACATTATTAAAGCATTGCCCAGCTTCACCTTGACAAGTCTACTCTTGCTGTCTTTGTTAACTTTTAGTCTTGACTTTAATTGTCTCAGGGCACAGATTTTGATTCCTTGTCTGTTGCAGAATAGTGCTGAGTATTAACCATTATTTTAGTGATGTACAAATATGCAAGAGACCTGAGAATTTGCATTATGGACCTTAAAAATACAATATAAGCTAAGGGGGTTATAACAAATATTTGATCACAAAATGCTAGGTTGCATTTATTCTTTTCTACTTTTGCAGTGAAACTTTTTGTTCAGATGCATTCAAAAAGTATATTTTTGTGACTTGGTGCCTCCTTGTCACCTCCGTGTCACCTCCTTGTCACTGTATTAAACCCTTTTAATACAGTATCCTGGATGTATATGACGGTGGAAGTTGAATGCTTCCTGATATAGTGAATTACAACTATAATGGAATAGTTCTAATGAAAAACCTTGGTTAACTAGAAGTATCACGCTTGATAATACAGCATACATCCTGGCAGTACCACAGTCCTCATCCTTTTGTAATGAAACAGCATAGGGCAGAAGGGTTCATCAAAGCCCTAGACCTAAGAGTACACTAATCTTAATTTCATCAAGTTTACGCCATTTGTCATATACTGGAATTTTGAGGATTTACTATTGATGTATATTCCAGCTATGATGCAAGTCAGACCTGCTCTTTATGATTAGACCTTACTGAACAATGCCTCACTTCCCATCTGTGAACTCTGGGAGTTTTTCCTTGTCTTAAAATAATGAGGGCCTCTAGCATTCAGCTGGGGATAGGGGAAATACAAGGAAGTTGGGCACAAACCTTAAATGGATTTTTTTTTTTTTTTTTACCCTTTGAATGGTACTGGTTTATAGCAAAGAAATATGAGATGAAGTTACTTCATTGGGCCTCTCTCTTTGTGTCAATTCTCATAAAATAAAAAAATCTCTCACTTTTCCTAAAAATGGGTAACCCATCACTGCCAAGATTTATGCAGGGTCATCAGCTATTCAGTCTGAGATTTCTCTAAGAATGGCAAGCTTTGACCAACATTCATTTTCAATTTGCAACAATAACAAAGTTTGTATCATGATATTTTAGGAGAGTTTAATTTCTTTAAGATCAGTATACATGGAAAATATTAATGGAGATCAGGAAACATAGTTTTCACATGTCTCATCTACAGGACAGCATAGCCACTGAGTTGACAAGTGCCAGTTAATAATTTTTCTTTCATTATAACAAATTGCAAAATTACAGTATTTTATGAGTGCATGTGAACAAAAGACCAAATAGGTAAGAGAAAATCCTTAAATAAAGTAGTTATGTACTGGATTGCCTGAAGCTATTGAGCACTTGCTGTGTAGCTGGCTGATCTCTTTTGCACCTCTGCTGCAACCTGAGGTGAGGCCTAGGTTTTCCCTCCCCTAAGTTAGGGGCATTAGAAGTACTGTATATACCTACAGTTGTAATCAAGCAGACTTTTCCAGCTGAACCAAGAATATAGTTGGCTTCTTTCAGATGCAGCTGCATGCAGCCCTTAGCCAAATGGATCGGTCATCATGATGAGGGGCCTCTGAAAGGAGACAGATATGGGAAAGAAAAGGAAGAGAACTGCCAAAGTGCCTCCCCCAGCAAAGCAGACTGCTGTAGAGAGTAATGTTAAGTGCAGTTGTTTTTGTATAGTCACATTTAAAAAGTCCAACAGAAAACACTGAAAGTCCTAGAAATTTGTTATTAGTCAAGATGTTTATATATTCTTCCCCTGAAGATTAAAGAAATTATTTTTAAAAGGGTCAGAGGCTTTATTTGAAGTAAAATAGTGAATTCCAAATAGAACATTTCAGTCTTAAAAACACACCAAAAAAAAAAAAAAATCAATGTTCAGGGTGTTAATGGTTTGTTGTTTTAATTTTCACTCAGTTATCTCTTAGATTTTTTTTTTTTCCTGTATAAGTCCTAAGTTTGTGAGGATGGCAAATCTTTACTAATATATTCCACGCTGCATAAGTAAGGAGGGCCGTAACAGCTGTGATCACTTCTCTAGAGATGCCTATGATCTGCAGCATCAGGAAGAAAGGCAAAAGTGGCTCTATACTGCCTTTAGGCCTTCACCCTCCTTCTGAGGCTGCCAACTATTAAACAAGAGACTACGTAGGCCACTGACAGGTGGGTATCTGGTAATTTCAACAGCACCTTCTCAGATCTTTGTGTCACCTTGCACTGGCCATATTTTTTTCACATAAGAATTCTTCACTGCTTCATCTGTTTTAGAGCTGCTTTGCATTACTGGACCCAGCTGAAAGGATGGGAGTCAACATATATGATTTTTTTCCAAGCAAATATGCAGGTGATAGCTCATAAAGGAAAGTTTACGAGCTAAGCTTATTACCATGGGATCCTGAATTTACTGCCTCTGAGAGACTCCATATCAAATCTTTTCAGCTGATAGTCTTGAAATATTTGACTCACCATCCATCCTGTAAACTCAGTCTGGAAAGGCAAGTTGATGTATGTACTTCTCATAAATGTCTGAAATAGGTGTAGCTTCGTTGCTGTAAATGAGGCTAATCTGCTTGCATTGTATCTGATGATGTAAGTTTGTTGATGTTATATTTGCATGCATTTTAGGAACTTGGAAACAGCAGGGAAAACCAGACATTTCTATATTAGACTGCTTTTACTCCCCTCGCTGCTCAAAGTAGACCTATGGTTGTTTTACACATGGAGGCTGTTCTCCATGTAACAGTACACTAAGTTCCTTTGGCTCATGCGCCTCTGCCACTTGGAGGGCTGTTGCAGAAGATATAAAAATATGGTACAGCCCAGAACATCCTTTCCTTCTCTGGTTGCCAGGCTCCTGGGAGGCACAGCCAGCCCTGTGGTTAAAAAGGTTAAGAGGAATGGAAGCTGGAATGGGCATACAGACCATTAAGGTTGACTTTACTGGGCAAACTGTGAGGAACTTTAAAAAAAAAAAAACAAAAACAAAAACAAACCCCCCCACACACAAAAAAAAAAACCAACCCCCCCCACAAAAAAAACCAACCCCCCCCACAAAAAAAAAACCAAAAAAACCCCACACACAAAAAAAACCCCCAAAAAAACCCCCACAAAAAAACCCAACAACAACAAAAAACCCCAATAAACAAACAAACAAAAAAAATACCAACAGAATTAGTAGGCACAGGGGTATGTATGTTTGGCAAAGGAATCGCTGCTGCTTTTGTAGATGTCACATTTCACAAACCTGTTGAGTTCCTTGAAGGATTCAGTGAACCTGAGGATAAGGGTGATTTAGTTGATACTGCTGGTGCTACAGCTATACTGATAAAGAAATGGGGCTTAGTTTAGAGTTACTCTAGAAATACCCCGTTCATGAGCACGGTGGCTAGACGTTTTAGGAATTATTAGCAATTTTTAGAGCTGTGTTCTACCATCTTGACTCAAGCTGTGGCACCTCTTGGACTACTAAAATGTTAATTCCTGGACCTAAAATGGATTGTGTGTAAATGGAGTGCTGTTCGCATGCAGAGCCATGGAAATGAGGAATTGAATAGACTAGAGATTGTAGATTTGGACTGTGAATGAGTAGTGTTGAAATAAACTACATGTTCTCACATAATGGACGTCATCCTCAGATTCCACATATGCGCTCTACTTAGCAACATCACAAGAGCCTTGTGTAAGACTGCCTCTTAAATCTTAGGAATATTTATTTTCATGATATCTTACACAGAGAATGCACAAAACTTTTTTAATAGCTTTCATTAGCACATATAACTGCCAAGATTCGGTTCTAGGTTTGAACACCAACAGATGGACCTAATTTTTTAATTCAGATGAAATAACAAACTGTCATCATTTATTGTATGCTTGATTAATGTGCTTTGGTTCTCTTGATAACTTGAAGCAGTGGCTTTTCCTTTCATAATAAGACATTTTGTAATATATTTCCTTTTTGTCTCAGATATAGACTTGGCTCTGGTCATTGGTGCAAATGACATAGTAAACTCAGCAGCACAGGATCCCAATTCTATTATCACTGGCATGCCAATACTGGAACTCTGGAAAGCAAAAAAAGCTACTAAAAACCAATGACAGAGTTCATTAGAGTGTTAGTTATGATATGTTAATTTCTTGCAAGAAAAGTGCCAACTAATAGATAAACAAGAAATGTCTTTCCTAAATTGACACCTCACAAGATGAGTAAACATAGGCACATGTTTAACTGCCTATACAGAGAGGGCAGAACTTTGCAGGGTCCTAGAAAAAGAAATCTGGGCCACTGCCATAGGACCATCCATATGTTGGAACAGCTACAGCACATTACCTTGCTTGCTTGAATCTACCGTGTTAGTTTTCATGGACTTCAAAAGATTCAAGATTTCTTGTTTCTTACCCCATTATATTTTTTTTCAATGGATTCTCCTTTTAAAATGAGCAAAATCAGTAAGGGTATGCCTATGTTAGAGATTATTCTGCATTTAAGAGTTTGGCAGTATAGTTTTGTTGGCAAATTCCCTGGCAGCTGCTTCAGGCATTGATTTTAAACTAGATCCCCAGATAAAGTAAGCCATATTCAAGGAAAAGAGGAAGCTTTTGGCAATGTAAAGGTTTCTATGTTATATTTTTTTGCCAACACATTCATGATAGAAAAGAATGCAAGCATTTTTGTACTCTTATCTGACATAGATATGCAGATTGAAGCCAATACTCTAAACACGCTTGGACATGTGTGAGGTTACAAGAGGAAGTAGTGCAATTCAACTGCTTCAAGTAGACTGAGGTGTTTTTCATGATGTTTCTAAAAATTGAAGCTGTATAAAGTTGCTTCCTTGTCTGCTGTAAATATGAAAAAAAAATGACTCTGCAGCATTGATTTGGCCCGAAGGAAGCTTGTGAACAGAAAGCTAGATAGAACGTTTCCGCTGCATAGACTAATCACTAGAAAATGCAGGTTCAGGTCAGCTGGAATTCATGCTACATTTGGCAAACTACTTAGTCATGAAACTGAAGTCCCAAAAATAATTTTTGAAAGAAATAAAACATTTATGTTCCTGAAATACAGAATTTTTATTTAGCATTAGCAGCAACATTTGAAATTAAGTCTGTCGTTTCAGCCTGAGCAAAGTTTTTGCTGGAACCCAAAGTATTGTTCTTCTGCAGAAAAGACACTAAGGATACTTTTTTTTAGACTTACAAAGAGTCTGATTCTGTTCAACTTATTAGAATCTTTCTCCAAAGCAAATAAGTTTCAGAAATTGTGCTAAAGCAAACCTTTAGGCTGTGAGGGTGGCATTCAAGTATGGTTTAAAAAAACCTCACTGATTATATGGGACACTGCAAAATGGAGTGCATTCTAGGAATGTTTTTTGTAATTCAATTTTTAATTGAGTAGAAGTAAGGTTTTCCATATGGAAACCAGCCTAATTCATTATGATGAAAGCCTCAAGAGCCCTGAAGTATGTTTAAAACCAGGACTTGTAGACATTAACAGATATAGACATTAACATGACTATAGCGATTACATCCAATTACTGTTGATAGAAGTCTGTTGAAGATGATACGGAGACATAAAATGTCACAAAAAATGAAGAGTCCATGTTATTTACCTCACAGACAACTTGTTTTATTACAGTTGTATGTTATTCCAGACTATAAGCACAAAAATGTATTTTCAGAGTAAAGGCCAGGTCTTATCTCAGTTTGGTAGAACAGAAGGTATATCATACAATTTACAGTTATGTTAATAGGCTTACATGCTGCTGTTTGTAATAAAATTACATTGAAATAGAGTAAATACTAGCATAAACCAAGGAATTTTTTATAAACTAATTGCATAGTATTAATAAAAAAAAAAAAAACAAAACATCAGAGAATCACTAACTCTGGGTTGATTATTTTGTTCTCCAGTAAGTAACCAAAACACAGCAAAGAAAACATCACATTGCATTATACATAATATGAATTTTCTGTTAATGGTCATATATGTGTGTGTTCACTGTAGGTGTTCATGCATGTGATTACTTAAGGCAAATGCATTTTCCTTCACACCAGGGCGGGTGCGCTCTTGCTCCTTTCTCCTCTTGTCTGCTAAACAAACAGCAGAGCATGATCCATGGCATTTCCTCTGTGCAGGTGAGTCAGAATTTCTGTGTAGTTCAACATTCTCTAAATTTTTCTTTGCAGTTTGACTCTTTTAATTGTTTTAGAATAACCTGTTTACCCCTTTGGTGTGTTTTGGCATGCCCGGTTAAGCCTGGATGGATGTGCACATCCACAGGGACAGGGAGCTGGTTTTGCAGCAGTGGGTAGCGCTTTTTTTTTTTTTAACAAATCTAGTACTTTGGTGCTGCTTGGAGATGCAAAGAAAACATGGTACTTCATGAGACAAGAGTAGGGAACTACACTAGACTCAGCAGCGATATTCAGAATAGTGAAAAGGTATGAAATATTATTTTTTCTAGTCTATTATTTCGAGGGATAATACTGTACTTGTGCTGGATAATGCATCCAAACTTAACAAATGAGTTCCTAGTCAAACTACTGATCTGTGTACATGAACAGGCTCAGCTATATGTCTGTACCTGAAGTATACATTTGCTCTGTACGTTAAACAGGTTATTCTTTAATTTTGTAAACTCTGATACTACACTTGATTGTCTTTGTTCCCTAAGACAGAAAGAACATAGGAGAAAATCTTTGGCTTGTGTCCTAATGCATTTATTGCTAGGAGGGAGGCTCCGAGGTGACCGTATTGCAGTCTACAACTACCTGAAGGGAGGTTGTAGTGAAGTGGGAGTTGGCCTCTTCTCCCGGGCAACTAGCGATAGGACAAGAGGGCACAGCCTCAAGCTTCACCAGGGGAGGTTCAGGTTGGACATCAGGAAGAATTTCTTTACAGAAAGGGTTATTAGACATTGGAATAGGCTGCCCAGGGAGGTGGTGGAGTTACCATCTCTGGATGTGTTTAAGAAAAGACTGGACATGGCACTTAGTGCCATGGTCTAGTTGACAGGGTGGTGTAAGGGCAACGGTTGGACTCGATGATCCCTGAGGTCTCTTCCAACCTGGCTGATTCTGTGATTCTGTGTGATTCTGTATTCATATTTACATGTGTACACATACTTCCGTATAGCTCTTCTATCCCTGCTGTTGGAAAAGCAGAAGTTTTACTATCAGAACCTTTGACATAATAATACTCAGCCTTTAGATTTCATGCTGAGTTCAACTGGCTTATGGACCCAGCTTCGTATGTAGAGACATGTTATTCAGAGGCAGAAATTAACTTCACAGGTAAGGAAAGCGAAGCGCACAGCATCACAGGTCAAGTAGGACTCAGTCTTGGGTATACTGGTGTGGAGCGTTCTCTTCTGTTCACTCCTCTGTGGTATGTTTCTAAACATTCTATTGCAACACCAGTGGTCTGAAAAGTCAGCAGTAAAATCATAGGTGATTTGAATGTGGTAACAGCACCAGTATTGCTAAAGTTAGACAGAAATTTCCATTTTCAGTGAAGTGAAAATACAGAGTCTGTTTTGTGTTAGAGAAGTAGTTCCCACCTCTTGCTGTGGGACTACAACTACTTGATTTTTTTTTTTTCTGGCAGGTAGTGGTAAAGAAACCATGCCACTGAGTGTGTTTAAAGTTATACGCTACTTTCAAAATTCTACAGCATCCGATTTCTCTTCAGAATCAAGCACTTGAGCAAAATACTAAAACTCAGTGCAAGAGAAAAGCAAGAACAGATCACTACATCACTCTGCAATTGGACCTGAAGAAGCCTATGTGGAAAACCAGATGGACTCAAACTGAAAAAAAATTGCAAGAAGCAGTAGCAAAGGATTTTAATCAGGTGATATTACAACTTCTGCTGTAGATTCCAAGTTGCCATCTCTTTTCAGTCTTGATGTATCTTTACCCCATGCACTGACATAACCCTTTATTTAACCTAGGCTTGGATGACTTTTGTGCTGCCTTCCAGGAAAGGAATTGTTTCTTGCAGCTCCCTCTCTTATTCATTTTGAGAAAAGGATCAAATCCTCCCTCTGACCAAGCATCCAGGCATGCTAAAGTGAAGCCACTTCATGCTTCTGGCCAAACAAAGAATAAAAATACCCACAATAAGCAAAAGCAGATGGCTTCAGTGGCAGGAAATGAATGAGCCAGACTGCAGGTAAAATGGTTCTCTGAACACATCTCCGAGGTCTGTAATGACAGGTTCTTTGTTATCTGGGGCCTCCCCACAGGAGGCCAGCTGTCTTCTGTTGTGAAAGCAGATAGATAGAGATGCTCTTCCTTTTCCTCCCCCTTTAACTTATGGCTGTTTAAGTTACTGCTAATGGAAGTGGAAGCCTGTTTTTCCCCCTTGCTCTCTGATGTTTTTGGAAACAGAAAAGGTAGTTAGTGAAGGGGTATTCTGATATGAAAGAAAAGGCCCAGAACTGGCCTTTACCTCCCCATGACCCTCATTTTAAAGTGCTGCTAATTGCACTTGAAAGGATTAACCACTTGATCACTTTCATTTGGTGGAACAAAACTATTCTCAATCTCAAAGCTGGAAAAATGGATTGGAGGTATTGAGACATTTTCAGTATGAGGTGGATGACTTGGTTGGTTTGGCTTCTTATACCAGTACTGAAATTAAATAGAGGATTTAAATATTTTTTACAGAGGGGAGAGCAGGAGATGCGAGAGAAGGGAGAACTACATCTGCTGTTCAGACAGATTTGCAGCAGAAGTGACAATAACCTCCTTCCTGTCCTTATAAAAGGTTATCCCAGGAAAATCAACAGACCATAATTAATTATGAATATTAGATGTGCCTCTGTCACTTGGTATAAGAATGACTCTTGCATTACACTGAGGTTGTACTGTAAGAAAAAGAATCTGAACCCAACTCCTGGACACAGTGTTCCAGATTTAAAATCTTTTCTGTACATTGATTTCACCTGAGAATTAAAATTAATTTACTTTTGGAATAGGTTCTTAATTTCCATTGTTCAAATAAAGTGAGGTACACAAAACTTAAATTTGGAAACCATTTTTAACCTTATGAAACTATTTTCCAAAAGTAACAAAGAACAGCTTATATAAGCTTTTATCTGTCCTCTGCTGCTTAAATAAAAAAACATGTTTTCAGGGAAATATGTCTTAGAACTAACTCCCCCTTCCCCCCCCACCCCGATTTTTCTCTCTGGTTCTTGTAAAACATTAGGTCAGTGGGTTCATTTTATTTTTGTTTGTTTAAAGTGGGTGAAAGTTTCCTTCTAAACTATTATACTTGTGATTTTTTTTTTTTTTTAAATATTGCAGCAATCTTTGTTTAAGAAATAAAAGAACAGATGGAAATGTCAAAAGACTATCAAAATTCATACCAAAGGAAATAGCATTAATCATTGTAAAAAGCCAAAATAACCTCTCAATAGCAATAAGAACCAAATGAATAAAAATGTGTTGTTTCAATAGCACTGAGACATGACTGCTGATTTTTCTCATTGCCTTGCACATGAACTCACAATATACTTAACAGCTGTGCCATTATGTATGTATGTTTAAAACCAATTCTGACTTCAAGATTGTTTCTTGTGGTGCTGTTGCAGTTCATGCACACTTCATGTGCACTCATGTAACTTAACTAGCATTTCTTTTTGCAAATGGAGATGTTTTGGTTGTCCAATAAAGTGCATTTTTGTATGCATTCACTTGTGCAGATAAGCATACAAATCTGAAGATAAGTATGACCTGCAGAGAGTGTATTTGTGTCTTGTGTTTTAAGCAATATTAACTTTGATTTCAATATCTTGAAGCATTAAAAAAAACGTAGTACAAATCAGTTGTTTGAGCCTGTATGGATTGCTGTGTAAGCATCAGAACGTTTTCTTGAAGTATTTTTCAAGGCACTATTTCTGTGTTCACCAGGGTGTGAGTGTGCCCTCCTGGAGAATATGCTACAGGTGATAATTTAGCCAGATTTGTTGAGGAAAATATACAACAAAAACTTCAGAGCTTTTGTTTAAAAAATTATCTATTATAATTTTTCAATCTGTGTCATTTCAACAAGATTTAGTTTTTTCTTAAGTAACACACTTCTGAGCGTATTTGGACATATGTATCCATCTTATATAATGCTTCTAGTGAAACATTTTTTTTTCTACCTTAAGACTATAATTTTCACCAATGTGAATTTTTATGGCAGAACATTCTAGTATTTGTATAACTTTGCTTGTAAAGATACAGCTTAGGTCTATTACCTGTGCCAGCATTAGCTGTACTGGTATAGCTTGGCAAAGACACAGTTGTATAATTACATTCACATGTGATGACTCTGTGAGCAGTGCTACACATACCAGCAAAAACTTCATCAGCATAGACAAAATCTTGTTTATGCTGTTCAAATTTGCACTATTACTGCAAAAGAAAAAACATAGCACATTCACAGTCTGCCTAATTTAAGGAAGTCTTGTCAGAAATGTTGTGGTCAGAACCACCATCTGCCCTATTTCTTGTCTCCGCAAATCACTTTGTCTTGGGTCCTGCAAAAAGATCTTCCTTTTCTGACAACTCCTACAGTGCAGTAAGCCCTTTCTGCTGCTTAGAATACATGTAGGTGGTGTCTACAAAATTCTACTGTCTATGGTATGCCATAGTGATATTTCTTAAGTTAGTGTTCCCAAAAATAATAATGATGTTATAATAATAAACACAACTAAATTAATTTGTTTGGAAAAGTGTAAAATTATCCAAGAAGTTGAGAATAATCTTAATATAACAGTCTGTGAATGGTACTATAAAATCCTGCACTGTATAGTGATGTCTAGAGATTTCTCTTTTCTATTACTAGGACAATTTTACAGAATTAATCTTGAAAGTACGTAATTTATATTCTATTCATGTAACATCGGTCTTTCATATTGTATGGTACCCCCTCCATTAAATACTATCCTAATAATTTCACTGGTTTTGATGTCATAAAAGTGAAATCAGTATTACTGGGTAAAACACAAAGAAAACACCTGAAACAAAGAATTAATAATAAAAAGCTAGCATGCTCATTCCTTTTTACAGTTAGAGAGATCACTCCTTATGGCAAGAGAGGCCAAGTCCTCCTATCCTCACCTCAGGAAATTGTCTTATTGTGATAAGCATACCAGGTCTGTAGGTTCAAACACAGCAATATTTAGCAAAGCATAACTGTTTTCAAATAGATAATTCTAATGAGACTGCACATCTGAGTAGTTCTACCACCTCAACAGTGCAGGACATGGCATCTGCAGCTTACTTTTGGACAAACACTATAGCCATTATTAAGAGTACAATCTATTTCCAGATTTCAGTTAGATAAAAATAGTTAATGTTTGTGCAGTTTATTACAAAAGAAACAAAATACAATGTAGTGTTACTTACTTGTAGACAGACGTCTTATTCTTTTTCTGCACATTTGACATTTTTAATCAATGTGTACATAAATGAAAAGAAAAAAAGCAGATTATCATATTGTCCTTTATAGTTTTCTCGTAAAATCTCCTGATGATAGTCCACAAGGAAATAATAAATTGCTTCTATTGTGGAAAGGTATGTATCTGGCTTTCCCTTCTGATGACGCCAAAAGCAAGTTTTCCTTGTCTTCAACTCAATTTGCAGCAACCCTGTCGAGAAAAAAGCTGACATAGATTAGGCAACGTGGATTGGTGGATGGGGATGCCAAACAAGCCTTTAGTTTTGTTTTCTGACTTTGCTGCTAGCCTGCTTGATGCCTGCATGCAAATAATTTCTGTTGCTGTACCTGCATTTTTCATCTGTAAAATGGAAGCAATAATTTTATCCTCCTTTGTGGACCACTTTGAAATTTGATGAAAAAAGTGCTGTAAGTTCTAGATTACAATCCCTAGATTTGCAATTAAAACTTCATAGGTTATCCTTTCATTCATACAGCCTCATAGCCCTCAGTAAACTGCAGGGTCTGTTGCGGTGGGAAGAGTGAAACCCATACCTACAAAGACTCGTCAATGTTCATAACATGATTAATAAACTTCATCTTTTGAGAAGCTAATAATTTTTCAAGTCTAAAACAGAATCCCTCAGACTGTTAGTTTTGCTGAACTCTGACAAGTATTTGCTAAGAGCCAGACACTTTGTTTATGCTTGTTAAGAAACTGTAATCTTGCTGCATTACTCAGGAGTAAGCATGACAGAACCTGGTCATTAATTTTATTAGAAACTAAAAGCATTCTCACTTGAGATGAAAGAAAGAAATTTGGTCTCTTTATGGCACATGAAAACACTTTATTGACTATGGTCTCTGTACCTTTTATTATTCAGATGAATGTCAAACATGTATCTTGATTTTTATGTTCCTTAGGATGCACAAACTACTCAAAATTAAAACCACCTTAATGTGTAATCACTTTGTAAACATGATGGACAGTTGGATTATAAAGAATAGCATATACACCTGTCAATAATACCAGGTTCAGGTTGTACCTTTTTCGAAATGTTAAAATCAGATACTAAGTGTGTGTCATGGGATAGTTTTAGTACAAGTAATAGTATAAATAACAACATGGTTTAAGAATTGCTTAGAAGTTATGGACAGAAAAGTTTGGACAGAGAAGTTTCAGTAAGGTCCAAATTCAGGAGTGCAAACTGGCCTATAGCCCAGCACTTGTAGTTCTATACTTCTCACCTTTGAACTACATTTAATTCTTTCTACTGTAATTGCAAGATAGATTTAGTTGTTTGCTTTGCAGTTAATGTATGATATCTTGCATGGTAAAAGAAATCTCTCTTACAGAGTTTTTTTTTAAAAAAAAAATGAACAACAAGAGCTTCCATCAATGAATTTACATGTTATTGTTGGCATTTTGGAACTAAAAATTCAAAATAACTGCATTAAGCTTGTTTCCCTCAAGAGATTTCAATACTTGAATTCTCAGCCATAACTGAAGTGAAAACTTTCATGAAATTCAGAGATGTTTCCACCCTAACAGCAGTGAACTAGATTTAGGGGATGATTCCTCCAATGTAAACTCCCACCTATTTGTGGTTTGAGTACAAACAAAAGTTCATTGAAGGCAAGACCAGTGACACTACTGAGCTTACCACAAATGCAGGATCAGTTAATTTCAACACAGAATTTTAGGAATTGCTTAACAAAAAAAAATTAGAGGGGGTTAAGGGTTACAATTTAGTGAGCATGTTTCTATCACATGTACTGTATCTACACAGCCAAAGGCAATGGTTTATTACAAATACTGGTTGTTCGTATGAAAGCTTACAATACTAAGGAAATCAATGTTTTTGATTTTTTAGTATCTACATACTTTGAGCTCATTAGAAATAAGTGTTTCTATGAATGTGAGATGAAGCAAAATGGAAATACAACTACCTTTGAATCTGCTTGAGTAATGTAACCAAATTTTCCTTACAAAGTTATTCTCCTGTATATGTGTCTTATGGCAGACAATACCTTTCAGAGAGATCTGCCACCTTTCCTTAAGCCTCCATTTTTTTCCTGATATGCTACATCCTCTTATCACAGCATAGTCCCTGTGCTCCCTCCACTATAATAACTGAATGCTCAAACCTGTGGCATCCTATGTTAATCATGTTTGGTCACTGAGGTTACATCTAAAAGAGATTTTAAGTTCTTACCAACAAGATGTATGTAAGTATGAGAAGAGGACAAGCGATTTATCAGAAAAAGATGAGGGGAGTTTACATAAGAGAACATCAACTTACTGCTCTCAAATATCCTAGCTGTGCATAGGCAAAGGCTACCATTTTCTTGTGGAAACGAAAGCAAGGACAGAAACTTAAAAAAACCCAAACCAGTACAGCAGACGTATGATCCAGCCTTGTACAACAGAATGTGTAAGCTAATAAAATAAGACATTTGGCTAATATAAAGTGGATCAAACTTACAGGAAAAAATACCAAAGCAATCTGTTTCTTTAACAACCATGTTGATGTTGCCAATAAGCTTCATCACTCATATGAGAAAGTAATCATTAACGTTACATGCAACTGTTTCCTTTCTGATCCTAGTGATCACTTTTAATGAAGTAATCAATCCTAGACATCACCAACTTTCAAATATTTCCTGTCTTTAACACAACTGATTTAGTTTTGCCTTCTAAAGATATATTACACCATTTTTTCCAGATATAGAAGTATTTTTTTCCCCCAAGTTTTCTAGGCTGTTTTTTTAAGATTGATGTACTCATTTGCTTTCTCTTGTAGTACAATTACCTAGATTTACTCTCTATATAAATGCAGGCTTACAAAACACAAGGCTTTTCTTTACATTTTCTTGGCTTCATTAATGTTTCCATTTAGTATTTCTTGTAACAATCTTTCTGAATAAGTACTGCAATTACTTTTTATTTGGAATGATGAACACTCCTTTTGGAACTTTAACATAGGACTATTTTGTTGGATGATGACTTCATTTGTAGTTGAACTGAAAAATGACAACAGTTCTCTGTTTTTCATGTGTGTACAACATAAAAATTTTATCAGTTTATGCCTACAGAAACTCTGCCCCATTTATCTTGGAAGGTAAAATGGCAATCTCTAAAAGAAGTATTAATGCAACTTATGTCCTTCATGGCAGGCACTAAGGAAAGCAATGAATGCATGGGTTGTGCACGCTGTTACACCTGCTGTATAGAGGGTAAAATTCTCCCCTAGGTGTGGAGAAGAAAGACACACTTGCATGACACTAGTCACACCTTATAGTAATCCTGAAAGGTGCTCAGGGAAACAGAGGACTGGAATACAGCTGGAACAGAGATGAAGTTCTAGAAAGGGGGGAAGAGTCCACCAGATTAGCACTCACATGGGATAACTGGACACCATTCTTTAAGAGCTCTGAAGTAACAACAGTCACAAATTTTTGACTGATATACAGCATAAACTTCCATGGAAATCTTCAGTTCCCCTGGCTGCCTATTACTTTTCTTAAACTAATCCTTTTAAAGTAAGTTCCAAATGCTTTACAGTAACTTGCAAGATGCAATTACTCTAATCTTCACAGTAATACTTCAATTTATTTGATAGATTATGGTTTGTGTTAAACTAAATACTTAGTAACAGGATTTTAATTAGTCAATGCATTATACTAACATGTGGGATTCTTTAATAAACTGACTAGTCAGCAAGGCAACATTAATCTCGCATGTTAGAAGTCTGTGAAATTCCTTGTAGGGTCCAGTGCAAAGCAGGCACTAGTAAGCAGTTATATATATTACATATAAACTTGATAGCCTGCCTCCCAGCTAAGTGCACCTTTTTCACTAATGAAAGTATTTTTAAACTCCTATTTATCTCAAAGGAAATGGAATGCTATTGCTAAATTGCTTTATCTTTTGTGGTTTTATTTATAATACTTAGCTGTAAACTTCTTGTAATGAACCTAAGACAAAAAACCTTTGCAGAATTACCAGTTTTTGCTTTCAGAGTTGGGAGGGTGTGGAGAGCAAGCAGGCATTCCCCTTTTGTCTGGAAAGTAGTGAGGTCATTGAAATGACCATGAAACAAAGAACTTTACTAGAAAAAGAAACCAACCCATGACACACTTGTGCTGTGTCTCCTAGATCCCTCTTTCACCTTATACTGGCCTGTCTGCCACTAGTGTGTACAAAAATTCTCCCCTGGGTCTCCTGAAAAAGCAGATAGCCACCTGCAAAGGAAATCTTGCTGGCTTCCTTCAGAGGTCATTCAAACAACTGTTCTTCTGCTGTCTAACATGACAGCTTTCGTGAGACTGAGGAAATTTGTTCCAATAGAGAAGTGGAAGAAATAAATGTAAATGCTTTCTTAATACTAGTCTTATTATTTTGCAAAACAAATTATATGACATGAAAAGTAACAGAGTCTTTGGCTCAAGAAGTCGTCTACAGCACTGAAACAGGCTGTTGAATCTGTCATGTATACTCAGATATAGGGTTAGGTATACACTTATGTCATGCTCTGGTCTGTTATATAGACATATATTTCCCTTAATCATTTCTGTAGCAATAACATCTCAATATAAACTTTTTTTTTTACCTTGAAGTCGTTCATCAGTTATTATTTTGTTAGTTTGATTCCAGGTACTGTCAATAAATATTATTTTCTTCAGTCTAGTGCCTTCACTCCTGTTGCTTGAGATGCATTCATTTTGATTTTTTTCTTCTTCTTTAGGTTCTATTTTTGCTTGCTTAAGAAATGGTTCTCTGGAACAGTCATTGTCATTATCACAAACACCCTTCTCAGTGCATTTTTGAAGATGGAAAGCAATATCTTTTACTGAAGCTGAATTGGGGCCAGGAAATATAAGTGCTATCTAAATGAAGAAAAGAAAGGAATCTGAGTGTCAACAAAATCTAATAAAGCACCAGGAATTGTTTCATTAAAGAACAGAAATTTTCTATCCCCACCCACAAACATTTAAGCCAGGGGAAGATGGAACAGTATCTCTTAAAAAATATGCTATTGTCTAAAAGGATAAAAGACTATGTTAAAATAATGAATAAAGATACTTATTAGAGATTTTGAATTAAATGTCACCTCCATGCCTCTACTACTGACTCAAATACTTCTGTAAATTTTTTTTTTACAGACAAGACAATGGTGTCAGCCCTGAGGAAGTTCAAATTTCACTTGTCGTTGCAGTATATGGGGCAGGAAGGCCATAAAGAATAGTTTCTAATTTCATTCACAAATTTTAGATCAGAAGAAATAATCTCTTCTGCCCTTCTGTCTATTGCAGGTCCCACTAATATCTTGCATAGAGAAGACCAGTGATGGCCTTACACAGTATTTTTCCAGTAGCTTACTGCAGCATTCAGAGTCTGTGACTCGGGAAGCCTGGACAATACAAAGTCACTGCAATCTCTTCCCACTTTTGCCTGCCTTCCCCATTGCTCTTTCTGCTTTTTTTTTCAGATTCCTGCCTCTTTGCCACCTATTCTTTCCTTGATGGCTCGTTCCTTGAAGAAAATAATATCTCTGAGATACGTCGTATATTATCCTCCTCTTCATGTAGTTAAACCTTAATGGAAGTGTTAATTACGACATTGAATGTGTAAATATTAGATTTCAGATTAATCACGCCATTTAAATCAGCATATAAATCCAAGTTCATAGCTCACTTTTTTCAGGCTCTGTGCTGTGATCGACGATAGCTGTATTTCAGGAGGTTTTCTTTGTAATAGTGAATGTTAAAAAATTTTAAGGAAGCTTAAACACTGCAGCTGCTGGATATGATGAGCACAACACCTAACTGCTGTTTAACTTGCTGTTAAGTTTAATCCTTTCATGTGTTTGGGCAAAATACTTATGGTACACAATGGGTTAAATTATCCATTATCTAAGGTGGCGAAAAATAGGAAATTCAAGGTGGTTATACAGCACTACAGTTTTTCCAAGCTCTGGAGGACAGTCCATAACCACTGTATGATTGTAGGCCCAGGCTTTGAAAGAGCGCACGATGGAGTGGATTAATAGAATAGCGTTTTCCTCCCGCTTCCTCCCAACAGAGTGCAGTACTACTGCAGGAGACAATACAGATGATACCTCTGCATCTCCCCAGCACAAAGCCCTGCTATCTGTATAGAATTTCTTACTTCATGTCTTTTTTCTTTGTATTCTGGAATGCAAGGGTATTTATAAATTGTAACATCATCAGGTGCCAGGAGCTTAGCATGCACAGCAGTGCTTTTGCCATCTGTTTCATTTGGGTGTTTAATAATGTCGATCTTCAAAGGTAACTACAGTAACCAAAAAAAAAAAAAAAAAAAGAAAAGAAAGAAGCAATATTTATGATCATATATACAGGTACAAAAATCTGTACAAAAAATTTATGCAAAACCCAGAAGAAATCCCTGTGGGCATGTAATTAAGATATATTTGACAACTTTTGATGATGTTTTTGTTTTGACAGGTTTAGAACTAAACTAGAGACAAGTGACAAGAAGCACCTGTTATATTCTCTCAGTTCATGTAAATACCTAAGTATGCAATGAATGCAACTTGGAATGCTGAAGTAGTTGTGCGGTAAAACCTCTAGAAATAGTATCAATAAGGTAAATAAGATGTGGGTTTAATTTGAGCAATATAATGCTCCTAAATATGAATACTTATTTGCATGAGGTATTCACCCTGTTACAAAAAAGGCCATTTCAATGAAAATACACCTAAGTCCCCTAGGTCAAATTTCCGAAGTATTTCTAAAGTATTTTCATGATGCTTTCAAAGTACAGAGTGTCTGCAAAACGCGTTTTCATTCCTAGGTGATTTTGCAAAATGTCTCTCCGTCATCTTTGATGGTTTCTCTGAGTATTTTGGCTGAAGAGCATTACACTTTTTATTCTTTATTTATATTTTAAGAGTGGTTATCTGAATTATACGACCATGACATTCTGGAATGTGTTTTAGCTCCCATTTTATGTAAAATTCACTCTTGGTTATGAACAAATCATATTTTTTGTTCACAATATACTCCGTTCTGGCCAGAGTTCTTAGAAACTGAAGAATGAAGGTTAAGAGCACTGTAAAGAAACTTATAAGAACTAAGTGAAAACATAGTCATTTGTATGAGAAGCTGAGTGACTTCAGCTGATCTTCTCAACTAGTAGATACATAAATGTTTATGTGAGGACTGGAACATTGTCAGTTCCATTGTGCATGTAATTCCTCAGATAAGAACAATAATTTTATGTAACTGTAGTTTATTCATACTTATAGCTGTGTTAAAGATGAATGTCCATAAAGAATGAATCAGAAAAGAAACGGTCACAGACAGACTGTCTGTTCTCTGTCCCCAGTAACTAAAAGGCACAAGAATGTTATTAAAAAATCCATAAGAAATATTAACCTTCACAGTTGGAATTTCTTTGGTAGGGACAGTTTCAACAGGAACAAAGCAGGTATAACAATAAAACATCCTTGAACTACTGCATCGGGGGCATTTTGATCTCCCACTCTTTTTTGCCTTTTCAAGTACTTCCTGTGATGCTAACTGTAAGCGTTGAAGTGGGTTATCTTGAAGCGATGATGGAGTCTGCAATTCTAGACTTTCCAAACATTCAGTATTTCTTTTTGGTCCTTGAGAGTTTTCTTCATGTAAAAGTGTAGATGAATTTAACGACATGGTTAGCTGAAACAGACAATATGTTGTAGCTGTTAAATAAAAATCCAATATACTATGAATTAATTTATTGGAAATTATTCTGTATGATCCTATTTAGCAAAAAAATACTCAACAAAGAAGGTACTTCCTATAACAGAAAGAATAATGAAATCATTTGATTCAGTTTTTATAGTACCAAGAACTTCAAACAGATTTCAGAAGAGCAAGAGATAAACAGCTAGAAAGAACTTGAGATTTGTATCCTTAATGCACATATATGCACATTCATCATTTTGCTAAGATAAGTTATCCCACTCACTTAACTTGTGCAGAATTATATTTTTTTCTGTTGGTAGGATTAGTGTTTAAAAGCTTGTGAAAACACTGGTAGACACTATTTACCTGGATGAGCAGTCCTGGTAGTCTTTAACATGACTATTGACAATGAATTAAATGTCTACAGGACAGAAATCCATAAAAGTTAATTGTACAAGTTTAGATCTCTATCCTGAAATTTATTGTGTGTGTGCAAGCCAAACTACCTGAATGAAATCCCCGTTGACAGAACTTTGTGAGATAAAAGAAATCTTCCAGGAGTAAGGCTTGAGGCTAAAAATTAGTCTCAAGAACAAAAACATGGCTTTGGTGCTCCATATACCAGACAGTAAGTGCTGACACAGCCTAGAGTCATTCTACAAGTTTGTATTTATTTAATAATATTGATGGATTTTTTTTTCAGGCTTTCTTCAGGACAGATGTTGTCTCACCCTCGGCAGCTGGCAGAAAATTTTCACTGTGTACTATGAGTAATGTATCAGAAACATGACTGTATGTCCATACCCGATCCAGACGGAATTAATATTGCTGTGTGCAGAGGTTCACAATCACAGTTTTAGTGCAACCCTTCTGACTAGATCTCTCAGGGTACTCTCAGGTCTTCAAAGTAGCCCACAGTCAGGAGCCTGCACAGCCTGCAGTAGTTATAAACTGTCTTTTGCACTCTGTGCTGCATCACTTAAAATGAAAAAAGTAATTCTCAGTATTTACTTTCAGCTAATTTAGGTTTACTTTGTCACATCAGGGATCATGCTTGTGAAATGATGTAACAAAACAGTCATGTTTAACAAAAACAAACAATAATTCCTGAGATGTGATCCACAATTAAGTGTTCAAATAAAACCACGTGTAATTTAATTGAAAAATAACAAACCCAAGATACTCGGCTAACTTTCCAATAAAAAATTAAAATTAATCCCAGAAAAATTAGTTGTTATTTTCTGGTAAAATTAAATACACATGCATGCTATGATACCTTCCCCTCCCCCACCGCCAAGCTCTAACTTTTGAAAGGTCAGGGATGTCCATTCAAACAAGCACAAAATCCAACACGCACACAAATGTTATAGTGCAATTTGCCTTTAAATATCTCTGAGATAAAGCAAACATACCCTACATCTTGGACTAACCCGTACTATTATCAAGTTTCCTCAAGAAGTGAAGAGGGTGAGAGGCCCTGTAATTTGACATGCATTCCCCGCCTGCAAACTGATTCTTTTCAGTATAATGTCTTATGGCACTGCGGTGTTCAACTATGACACCATGAAGCACTTTCGTTATTGATACTGACAAGAAATATGCTGCTCTCACAGCAGAGGAAAACCTTTGTGGTCTCAAAATAATAGCTGTTCACAAAGTTACAGCAGTATGCATATAGTGTACTTTAAAAAAAAAAAAAAAAGGCAGCAATAGAGTTCACACAACTTGTGAGATCCAAATCTCGATTCGGACAGGAAATTTTAGGGCTGTAAATTAACAATTCCATCTACACTTAACCTCCAAAACCCAGATGGATCACTGCCGCTGCAGGGTACCCTCCGCATTCCAACTGCAATTCTAAGACAACTCACATCTCCGTCAGGACACAGGGGTTTTGTGTCAAGTTCAGCAAGGGCCAGAGAGCACGCTCATCCCCGGTACTGCCGTGCTCTCGCTCGCCTCTGCTCACGGACGCCCGCCGAGAGCTGCGGGAGCAGCACGGCGAGGTCCCCGCTCGCAGCGATCGCAGCTGCCCAGGACGCAGCACACCCCCTCAGCCGCGGCTGCGGGGCAGCGCGCGGCCTGGCCAGTTACAGGACTGGGGCGTTCTGTGGCAAGAAGGGCCTCGGGCAGCACAGAGCCTGCTGCAGGAAACGCCACGGAACTCTGGGGGGCACAGACCTTTGCTGCTGCGATGTCTCGCGGCAAATAACAGCAGTTCTCCTGCCTCGGCATGACTGAACGGCCCCGTCGCCGCAGGGACACCAAGGCCTCTGGGGGCGGAAAGCCACCTCCCACCGCTGGCAGGCCTAGCCGGCGGACACGGTGGCGGCCTGAGGCCGCCCCCAACAGCGGAGCGAGCTGCCAAGCCGCCCCACGCACGGCCCCGAGGCCCCTCCAGCCCCTCACGGGCTCCGCACCGCACCGCACCCCTCCTCACCCGCTCCCTCGGCTCCAGCCCCTCCGCGGGCCGGCGCTCGCCGCAGAGGGCCGCTCGGCTCGTCTGCGGCCCTCACAGGCCCCGGAACGAAAGTGTCGGGCTCGGCCGCCGCGGGGGAGGAGGGCGCCGGAAGAGCGAGGCCGGAGAGAGCTTTTCGGCGGGCAACGGTTGCTAGGGGCCCCTAGTGACGGTACGCGCGAGGCGCCCGCGGCAGCTGAGGCGCCGCGTGACAGCCCCACGCGACTGAGGGACGGACGGTTTGTGTCACAGAAACGCGCTTTCCCGCGTTTTGTGCCACAAAATCCTGCGCAGAAACCAGACCCTGTTCCCTGCAGCGGAGTCCGCCCTTCCCGGGGGTTTCCGTCCCGTGTGAAATGTCCCCTGGCTGTACGCTCCTGGGGGTGTTTTCTCCGTGGGAGGTGGTGCCGCCCTGCGGGGTCCGGCCGCTCGGTAGCAGCACCTGGGAACCGTGGCTTGTGGCGGGAGGCTGGTGGGTTTGTTTCACCCCCTTGCTAACTCCAGGAAAGCTACATCACTGAGATTTTTTTAGCTGTGTTTTTTTTTCCCCACCTAGTAGTATCCTTGCTGCATGCTCACGGTTGACACCAAGGGCTGGAAGAATTGTGTTGCTGTATTCCTTTCTCGTTGTTGTGCATGTCTCTCTGAATAGGACATGGGGTCTTTTCTGTGGAATTCCTTGGCCTGGTTGAGGATGCTGCTCTACAGTAGCATTTACCCAATATTCAGTGTTCAGAAACTGCATTTTTAGGTTGAAGTGACAGCTAAAACAGTAATTTTGGCATAGCGAATATTTCTCTCGACTCAGTGAAATAAAGTCTGTGGTATATTAGTTGTAATAGCCTGAGGGCAAATAGTTGACATTGTAGGCAGATTTTATGCCAGACTTTGATCTCAGTTACACCCCAAAACCTCACTGACTTCAGTGGTATTACATTCAGTGGCGGAGGATTTCTACCAGCATTCTGTTGTTATTTGTTTCGTTTTGACTTGGTCCGTTTTTCATGCTAGCAGTATGTAATGGATTGCAGTAGTAAGAAATAAGGGGCTACATTTCACCATCTATATTTTTTTATCTCCTTATGCTGTGGCAATACGTCTTGATGTGCAGCAGTTGATTATGCTGAAATAAAAAAATGTTTATTGGGCACAAACAAGACTTTTATAGTAGTTTCTAAAATTCCTTCTTACCAAACTTAATTACAGTAGGTTTTATGAAGTGTACCATTTCTTACTTTGTTTGAATGATTTCTTTGGGTACTTAATCCAGAACTTGCTGTTTGGGAACAAACAAAGCCTGCTCATAGTTTAAAAGCAGGTTCTGATATCTGAATTACTCCTTTGTATACTTTTATTCTGTACAGTTATTAGCACAAAAGCTGTGATATTAAAACCATTTTTAGGAATGGTTGCCATATCATTTTCTGTGGGATTCTTAATTTCACAATTTTATAAAAAGATATTTTTTTTCAAACCGGTATTTCTCACACTTGGTTTCTGCTCAGAAGGAACAGTGGTAAAGTTTGAGGTTTTAATTATACTGAACTCAAAAGATACCAGCTGATTGATTTCAGTAAGACTTCTGCTAATCTGCAACCCTCACATTTCTTCCAACTTCTAAACGAAAATGGAATATGTAAGAACAGAGCAGATTTTTCCAGGTGACCGATCATTCATTTTTTCTTCAGTATGTGTTTTAGAAATACATAAATAATAATAGTATAAATATTTTGTATGGAGGTATTGAGAAGAATATGGAAGTTCTGCCTTTATGATTGAGTGTCCTTACATATCTTTCACATTTTTATCATGTTTCTCGACATCTAAGAATGTGTAGTATTCTTCTGTTTATTGGAAGAAATTACAATGAACATGCTCTAGATAGGCTATAGTGGTACCTTTGACTGTCAGTTTTAGTTATCTAAAGTTTAAATATTCGCTTATATATGTTATCTTAGTTTTTTTTAAGGCAGTTTGGTGAGATCACTTCTTACTGTATGCCAGCAGAAAACGCAAAAGCCTCCTTTTAGTTTTGAAGAATTCTTACGGTTTCAAGATTTGGTTGAGTCCAACTGCTTATTATTTTAACTACCCATGTGTATGGTGAAGTGAACACGCAGGAGTCGGGTACTGAGCAAAGCCATATGAATGTAAATATTGAGTTTGAGCATAGATTGTATTTCCAAGACCCTCAGGCACTGGAAACTAAGAGGTTTGTAGAAATGGCAAACCTTTAAGAGAGCAGCCTCTCTGTTGTTAACTTCCCTTTTTCTCAAAGCTAAACCATGGAGGAAAATTTTTGTCTGCTGTACAGCAATTTTCTATTGTTGGAAGCATGCTTGAGTGATGACACTGAATCAAGCTTTGTTTAAAATATTTGATCAGTCCACAGCATTACTAACATAACAGAGAGTCCTGAACCCTCAGGCGAAAAGTTCTGATGAGTATGAAAAGAGGAATAGCTAGTTTTCCTTTTTAATGAGCTTTCCTTCACTTCTTGTACTGATAAGACTGCCAGGGAAATCTTTGAATATGTCTTTGTATTTTGTTGAAGAATTTAATATAATGTGGTTACTAGCTATTCGTCGAATTATATTCTTTTTGGAGGAAACAGACCATTCCTTTTGACCTGCCTACATTATTTGCAAGTATTGATTCACTCAGAGCCTTTAACTACAGAACTGTGAGAAAAATTGCTCTTTTGATTTCAACCAGAACTTTTTCTCTCATGGGAGCAAAGAAACAAAAAAAGTTTAAAAGTATTTTGATAGGAGGAACATTTCATTATAAAATTTAATTTTTTCTTTAAAAGGTATATTTTTAAGAGGAGCAATCTGACACACAAATGGAAACATTTAAATATGGGATAATGTCAGAACAAAATATTAATATATTTTAATCTTCTAATTGGTTTTACTCACCTTTTCCCTTTTTACCCTAAAATGAACATATGTATATTAATAGCTTGCATTTCATTTGATTTTTTTTTAAAGAAATATTTTGTCTTGCTGTCCTGCTAGTAAGATAGAACATGTCATTCTCTTTCAGCTATACTAGAGGGTTTAAAACCACATTGATTACTCTGTATTTACACTTACAAAGTTATTTCAGGAAAGTGACCAATTTGATGATTAACTTCAAATGACTACCGTTGGTTTCAACAGTTTGCTCAAATATTTAAGCTGCTAGTTTAAATTCTTTGCTAGATGGAGGAACAGAGTTTCCTCCTATGCTTCCAAGGCTGTTCTCAACAGATGGAAGGCATTACTGTCCTTTCCGAGAATCTAAATTGCACATGATTTTATTTGTCTTTTAGAAACATAATAACCCTTTTTTTCTTGAGTTATCTCCTTCTCTAACTAAAAAGTTATAGTCTTTTTAATTACCCTGTGTATACTATAATGGGCCTCCCTGGCCTATTTCTCGTTTTCTGTCTTTTTGAGATGATGTAATCATGTCTGAATGCAGTACATGGGAGAGGAGGAAATCACAGCCTATGTTAACAATGTTGCCAAAATTAGAGATTCGTAGAAGGTATATGTAAAATGCATTTAGGCTGGTATTACAATTCTTTATGCAAAATGAAGTTCCCAGATTACCTAATTTAATTTTGCATTTGTATAATTTTCAGAAATAACTATTTTTGCTATGTAGTGATTGCAAAAAGAGTGACCAAGTTGTATCTCTCCCAATGAGCCTTTGGTGGATAAGTTACAAAAAGATTATTCCTTCAATGCTATATGTAAATATCTGTATGAACATGTTCCATTGAATGTCAGTCCACTCTCAGATTTGGAGAAGAGAATAAACACGTGTATCACTGAACTAGAGAAATATGCTGAAAAAATATTTTCATTACAAGTGGACCAGCATATCTAGAGGAATATCTTACTGCCTTTGAACAGTCACTGACAGACATTGGCCCAGATAAGTGTTTACAGCTTTTCCTCAGTTTACAAGTGTGAAATGTCAAGTTTATAATTTAAAAAATTCTAATAAGCTAAAGTCCTAGTTCTGCCTGGGTTTTAGGAACATTTTGTTTCAGGCCTAAACAAAGGGCAGTCAATAGTCTGAAAACATGTTGTTCTCCACAGATCTTGGTGTTATAAAGGAAAGATGAGACATATAGAAGACCAAAATGGTGATTTTTATGCCTTCCAATCATTCCAATGATGCAGTAGGACTACACAGTGTGTTAAGTTTTGTGCATGTACACATCTAGATATATTAAAAGTCTTTGCCTGATTTAAACAATAAAATTATCAATCCAGGCTCTATTTCTAGCTAAAGTTTGCTAATACTTTTAAGACATTGCTACTGAGCAAATTGGTGCAGAGGAAGTTCTAACTCAGACAAGTGAGATGGGGAAAGCAAAGGTATATTACATATTTTTAATTCTTTTTCTAGATTAGACAAGAAAGACTAAATTTTCGAGTTTTTCCCTTGGATCCAGAAGTGGAAGTACATCTATGTCTATACGTTTGTTGGGGAAAAAAACCCCCACAACTTGAAAAAGTCCTTTTTTTTTTTTCTTATATCTCCAAAGGTATTTTGTAGTCACTTAAAGTCTCAATTTTAGACCATTGCTCCTTATCTGATGTATATTCACAGTTCATAGTGTGAATTGTCTTAGCTGAAAATATTTTTTTTATATCATTGTGTGAAATAGCATTCATTATTAATTACCTATTTAAACATTTTCCAGGCTGCCAAATACATCGCCGAGGACTCAAAGTGTAGAAGTGTAGAGGTGAGCTTTTTTACACTACATGTAAAAAAGTACACAGCATTCTGTCTTATGAATATGCTTTGAATTGAAAGTCAAATAAATACCTCTGATACCAAACCAAGGGAAAGAAAAGTTTTGACATTCACTTATTCAAGAGTCAGTCAATTTGTCTAAGACTACATGAATTTAGATATATTGGGTAATGAAAATTCCAAATACAGTGTAGATATGATGATTAGTTTTATTCACCTGGCGTATTGTGGTCATATCTTTGGAGACTCGTGTCTGGGACTTTCCAATGTGCTAGATAACAGCCTTGAAGGAGAACAAATGTGTCTCTGGTAGTTTGGAATGTCTTGATCCTGGTATTTCTTGAATGTTGGTTAGATTTCAGGCATAACCAGGCATGAACAGGTTCTTTGTTTGAAATATTAATGTGAATACTGATGAAACTAGGCCCTAAATTATTAATAACGCATAGAGTTAATATGTTAAGTGATTCAAAATTTTTAACATAAGGCCATATAATATTTGTAATTTGCCTTATTAAAGGTCAATTAAAGTTTCTATCAAAGAAAATACTGAGATATGTAAAAATTAAAAAATCCTTTGTTAGATTCTTCTGAGACGTCTCAGAAATTTGGCGTGGGTTTAGTCATTTTCTGATAGAAAAGAAATTTTTGAGAAAGAAGAAACTCACGAGAAACAAACCTCATCAAAGACTGAAGTGGTCATTTCATGTAGTTTGACAGACTTTTAAGGGTAATAAAAGAAAGCAACTGCTAAAGAAAGTATTTTTGTAAAATGAGGTCACCAGCAAGTGAACACCTCTATTCTAGAATATTTTTTAAATTTTACTTTAGAAAAAAATTTGTTGTATGTTTGAAATAGTATTATCTCATTGGAGCAGCTATTTAACACAAAGGGAACATAATAATTAGCTTAGTTGCTAAATGTTTTTCTTTTCTTTTTAGAGCTATAACTACTCTGTTTTCAAGATAAAATAACTTTGAGAATTACCAAGACATTTGGAAGCTCCAAAACTTTGTGACTTAGTTATAAAAGCTGAGCATTTCCAGATATGTACTCTTTCTTCCAGTATCCTAAAGAGAAGCTGCTGATACGGAGTATTGAAAATATTTTGACGCATTCTTCTTTGCGTTTCATTTTCATACACCTTTTAGTATCACTATTAGCATTTCCTGAAGCCACAAAATTGAGAAGTCTAGTAGTCATTTATTGTTAGGAGCCATTATTGTTGAAGGATTCCTCTTGCTGCCCTGTCCTTATGTCCCAGAGCTGACCAAGTGTTTTACTGATTAAGCTCAACTGCATCAAGTGTAGGCCCAAGACTAATTTTTCACGTAACTTTAAAGAGCAGTAGTTGAACACATGAAGAACTAATTTAGTTAGCAGGTTTATACCATGAAGCTTAAAATAAACCTTCAGATCAAATTGACTGTTTATTTTACTTTGCTTACTTTGTGTAATGGTGCTAGGATTTATAAAAGGTATGAGTTTGGAATATTTAGGTTAAGAACATAAATCAAAAGTGTATGGATTCTGTTACCTCAGGTGATCACTGTGTTCTTTATTAGGAAGAGAAGGAAAATATTCATGTGGCAGGAGACTGTGATTATGTACACTGGCTTTGATTCAGTACAGCACTTAGATTCCACCTTAATTGTTGGCTGATAGACTTAACATATGCTTCAAATAATGTGTGTTCTTAAGTGCTATTCTGAATCAGGAACTACTGCAATATACTAAAAAAAAATCTGTTAATACATTTAGAAGAACAACATATTGGAGTAAGAGGTGGAACTAATTTAAGCATATGTGTTTCAGTGGTATTCCTTTGTGTTGTCAATGCTTCACATCATAGGATAGATAAACATGAGCTTTAATCATGTCATGCATCAGTATATTAACACACAACTATATCTGAATTTATGCTGATACGTTTTTCCTGATTTTTTCCCCTTTGAAGCCTAACCAAAAAGGTGAAGACCACGTGTTTGACAGAATTGCAGATTTTCTTCTTGTTCCCAGGGATGCTAAAGATGCTTTTTTTCAGGTAACAGTACAATTAGCATTTTCAGTGATATATGAGTGGATGCTGTATTTCAGCTCATAAAGGTATTAGCATGTCACATAAACCAATTTATATTTATCCAGATTGGCAGCATTTTGTTCCAAAAGAGCGCTGGAAGTACATGCATGTAAGTTCCAGAGAGAGCACAATCAGAAATGGTGAGGAAAAGCTAGAAATTGGGCAATCAGAAGTGAATGTTTTGGATTATATAATGTGTGAATAGTAAAATTTAATTATAATATTAAAAGATGTGATTTTTAAAAAATATGTTGTTTTTCATTAAATATGATTACTTAAATATTAACAAATAATACATTATTCTGCATCCTAATTTTAATCCTGAATGACTTGTTCAAAGTACGTAACTTCTTGAAATCAGTATCCTCCAGTTCAGGCTTAACTGGGATCTTTGACTTACACATTGATTAAGCAAATTCTTGAGAAGTGAGTTCCCCTATTTTTGATACAGTTGCCTAATGTTTCACACAAATAATAAAAGGTTGTACATTTTTTTTTAGCAGAATGGCTTTGCAATTACTACAGTTCACTTGAATATTTTTACATTAACTAAGAAAATTATAATATAAACTCTCTTTTGTTGCCTTTTTAGATACAGTTTTATTCTTATTTTGGCACGTATATCCTGATTGTTTGTCACAAGTCATTTATGTTGCTTTCTATGAAGCATTTACTGAATCCATTAAATGTTTTTATGATGTTTTTAAGGATGGATTGGTAGACTTAATTTTTCAGTGGATATCTGGTACTGGTAGGTTTTTCTCCTTCTCCCTGAGGCATATTTTGTCCAGACCACCAGGTCTGCATTTCAGTGAGAATCTATTGCTTTTTCCCCTAGTAATTATATACATATATATACACACATAGACAATTCAATACTAGAAATACTGTTGTCAAAGGTGGCTTCCTCTGCTCAAGTGTAATAATAATGATGATATCTTAATTCTGATTGTTGGTATATAAATATGGATAAATAGTTTTAAACCCTGGCCTAGAAAGGAGACAAAGCATCTGAGCTGACTATCCATGGCATTATTTCTCTTTAAAGAAAAATAGAACTGGATCGGACATTTCAAAATGTTTTTGGCAAAAGCACGTCAAGCACAGTACGTAACCTGCTTTAATTGTTAAACTGTGCTGTATAAATCTGTCCTGACAAATCTGTGTAGTATCCCACAGCTGACACAGTGGAGGCATACTGCATTCTAATTATTCATTTGTGTAGCAAGATTAGCTGGACTGGACCTCCCAGTGTTCAATAATAGTAAAGTCTTACTGCAAATATGAGACATTTCTGACAACCTGCTTGTGTTTCTGTCTTTCTATCCTGATACATGTTAGATCCGGGTTTGGAACTGTTCTTGTGTAAGATGACTGATGATGAAGCTAGACTGGCATTTTTCAGTTGAATTTAATTAAATATTTTTCCCCGTTAAATTAAGCTTTGATGTCACTCGGTGTTTAAAAGCTTATATGTCTCAGAGTTTGAGTGCATGGGAACTGATAATCTCTTTAGAGTTGGTATCAGGATGATACTGAAAAGAAAGTGTTGTATTTTTAAGGTTATGTATAGACTCTAATCCAGTCCAGTCATTGCCTTATTGCAGTGACTCTGCTCTGTAGTAGCTCTTTTAGCTGTAAAAGTACTTAACTATTGCAGAATTAGCCAGCAAGGATATAATCATACCCAGAGACATAACTTATAATTGAACTTATGAATGCAGATTTCATTTCACTGCTTTCTGCGTGATACTGTGTAGGAGATGTTTTCTGGAAGAATATATGGTGAGCACATAAATACAGTCAGGAAGGAAGCCTTAAAATTCAAGCCCTAAGCAAAACTATACTAATTCCTGGAAAAGCTGCTGAACATAGTGAGGATTTTTTTTTTTTGTTAAAACAGACGACTAGGAGATCTTCCCCAGTAACTATTTGTAGGTGGCCTTGAAGGTATCTCTCTATAAAAATGGTCACTTTGTATAAATATTCTTGCAGGATTCAGACTATACCTGTCCTAGAAGTTTCTGTTTGAAGTAGTATTATATTACCATTAAATATCTGCATGTTTTAACAGTAACAGTTTATGATTTTTAGATTGCATGTCATTTAATATTCATTCCAAAACTTAGATTTAGAGCAGATTTCTATCTTTACTGCTTATTTATTTAGATTTCATGACAATGTGGATTTCATTATCTTGTATGTTGAAGCCGATTGACAAATGCAATAGAAATATGTTTTTGAAGTAGATATAAAATAGAGAAATATTTTCTCAAAACCTTTCTCTGTGTCAGTCACTGTTTGTTGAGCAGAATTTTCTTTTTAGTTACAGACAGAGAAAATTGTATGTAGAAAAAGATCACCCTGAAAAATTTAATTTAGAGAACGTTTACATACTTCACAGTTATGTATGCACCAAACTCCAAATGGGTCTTTAACTTGGAAGAGCTTACTAAGCCCACAGTATACTCTGCAGTGTGTAACCACTATAAATATATAATGGATAGAATTAACTGAAATTTAGTCAGACCAGAAAAAAAATCCCAAGAAACTAGCAGACCACTGCTATGGCATAGATTCTGTATCTGCATGAAATGTACAGTGTGGGAGCTGTGCAAAATTCTACTGGAATAAATATCGAAAACCACTGAATAAAGTAAATTATATATTGCTGCCAGAATAACTCAACAAAATATATGCAAATGTATTCAATTACCAGAACTGGAACAACCACAAAGTAAGGATATTCACCCATGTGCAAAACCAAGCAGAAGCAGAAGGGAGATAGCAAAAACTGTCCTGGTTGACTTTAAGTATATGAACATAATTATTTCAGTTAACAGGCTTAGATCCCAAGCCTAAAGTTGACCATGGGCATAAAAATTTGCACACTGGAGACAGGAAATAAAGCAATTTTAATTTCATTTGGGAATATTCATGGGGTGATTTTCAAAATTACCATAAACATTTTTCTAAATTAAATTTTTGATTTTCAGGTCTAAAACCAAGGAAATGTGCATGGAAGAAATGGAATCTCAAAAGCTTTAAGGCTGCCACAGTAAATCATGCTAGTAAAGATGCTACTGCTAGCATACAAGCTAGTGCATCTGCCAGTTCTACAGCAGCCGGTAAGCCTTGTAAATATTTTAAAACACATAATCCACATTACTTATGATTTTGGATTGAAACTTATAGTACATTGCAAAATCTAATTGTCAACATAAATTATTAGTAATATTTTCAGTTTGTTTTGCACAAAATCAAAATGTTATTGCGATTAAAAATTAATTGTGAATTTTGATTGATTCTAAACATATATACCCCCAATATACTGATACTTCCATTTGATTAAGGTGTAAACAATATTACAAGGTATTTAAAGAAGCTGCTGATATTCCATCTAGGAAAATCTGATGGTTTTGATTTGTCAGTTCCTCTAATACTAGTGACAGCTACTCTTTTTTCTACTCCTTTCTCTGGCACCTGGCTCCCATTTTCAGTATGCCTTGCATTCTAGCCTCTAACTTCTACGCCTTTGTCTTCCCTGTCCTGATGCATCAGATCTTGACTTTTATTCTTTCATATTAGCCTGCTGTTCTTTCTCATTGCCACTATTTTAACATCTTCTCTCAAGCTTTTTGTGCTGATGTTGCTTATAGCTTGCTCCCTTTCTGAACGTTATCTAGCATTTTGTTTCTTCAAGCTAGCTAGCTTCTTTGCTCTTTCCCCTGCCTGAAATTGCTGTTTTCCTTCTAACAACTACAGCCATGATTTTATGCTACCAATATTCTCCTACTCCTTTGTATCTTCCTTCTGCCCCAACCATAACCAAACAACTTTGCCCGTCCTTGCCTTTTTTTTCCCCATCCTTTTTTCCATGGGTTCATATGCTTTTTCTGGATTTAGATCATTTCCCAGTCACCATATTTTTGTTGCAAAGTAATTCAGAAGAAAATACCTGGGAGAAAACTCATAAATTTGCATCGTAGGTGTCATTTAAGGCAGTGAAGTCTGTGATTCTTTGATTCTCCATTTTCTCATGTATAATTGGCTATATAATATAGGGATATTCATTGCCAGTCTTAACGATAAGCTGAAGAATGGTTTTAGAAATTCTTTAGTGATGGAATTTACCTGAATGGGAAAAGAGATCTCTGTGCAAATTTTCAAGGCTACTAACCCCTCTCTGTTAGGAGAGAAGGTTTGGAACATGCTGTACTCAGGAAATCCTGAATTAGTGAAATACTGCAGGCATGTCAGAGAAAGGGAAGTGTTCTGGCATGTGCCAGGGTTCCCACAAAGCTTCCTTTTGTAATGTAGATGTAAGAGAACTGTGTGGGTTTTCCCAGTGGAACAGGCTATCTAAGCAAAGAGGAGAGTTGATCTTGAGACCTAGCTGAAGGATTTGTTTTGTAGAATCTTTGTATGGATTGGCTATGCACATCTGTGGCTTAATAAAATGAACTATCTTACTGTCCTTATGTATTGCCTGTTAGCTTTCCTGAATAATTGTCCTTTTTCACTTTAGTATTTCTCAATTAAAAAAATGAAATGTGGTTTCTTTAAAGTTGAAAGTCAGTGTTACTCTCATCAAGTTACAGTCTTGAAAGGAAATTCTTGTTTACAGGATCCATTTTTTGTGTGTTGCTCAGTTTGCAGTACAGTTTTTAGAAACAGTAATGTATCTATGTTTTTGAAAAGAGGAATGTTTGGGTTTAAAAAATAATATGCTTTTGCAAAACCTAAAACCAGTGGAAACATTTGCATGCTTTGTATAAATTCCAATGGTTTTGTTCTGGTATAATCATATTTCCTTTTGGATCTTGGTCATTGTAGTACTTTACTAGTACTTTCTTATGAAAATAAGAATATGAAACCCAGTAGAAAGTGATTATTTGTGAAGCGGGTTCAGTAAATCCCCTCAGCTGTAGATTATGACACTTCTGACTGTTTTAATGACAGTAATTTCTGAAACCACTGAAGCTATTGTTATCTTGACGTTTCTCTCCAAAATATAATGACTTGTTCTTTCCTACTGGTTGGGTGTGGTAGAAACAGCTACATCTCCTCTGCTCACCTGTGCCCTGTTGTGATTAGTCTGGTAATTTAAAGCTAGTGTGGGAGTATGTTTAATGTTTTAGCAGCACGTATCGGACTCAAACTTCTTTTTCTTACTTATTGAATAGGACGTGGAAAGTGGCTTGCTTAAAGTTATGTAAGAAATCTATAGCAGAACCAGATTTCAAAGGCTAGTAAATGAACCATGAAAACTCAGCAGTCACTAGGTGATGACATGATTCTTGTCCATCAAAACTGGTGCTGTCCAAGGTAATAGTAAATTGTGTTTATGCTTAGACAGCAGTTGTAATTGTAAAGGGAGTCGGTCCTGAATTCTGATTAGAATTATACTACATAACATTATTATTATAAAAACATTTCTAGTGGTAGTAAAGATATTACTGAATTAGTTGGAAGAATAGGGGAGTGATTCTTCCCCTCTACTCAGCACTGGTGATGCCACACCTGGAGTACTGTGTTCAGTTCTGGGCTCCTTAGTACAAGAGAGACATGGACATACTGGAGACAGGCCAATGAATGGCCATGAAAGTTAAGGGACTGATGCATCTCTCCTGTGAGGAAAGGCTGAGAGACCTGGGACTGTTTAGCCTGGAGAAGAGAAGGCTCAGGGGAATCTTATCAATGTGTATAAATACCGGAAGGGAGGGTGCAAAGAGGACTGAGCCAGGCTCTTCCCAGTGGTGCCCAGTGACAGGACAAGAGGCAGTGGGCACAAACTGAAAGACAGAAGGTTCCACCTGAACATCAGGAAACACTTTTTTACTGTGACGGTGACTGAGCACTGGCACAGGTTGTGCAAAGACTTGTTGTGGCATCTCTCTCCTGGGAGATACTAAAAAAACCATCTGGACATGGTCCTGGGTAACTGGCTCCAGGTGGCCCTGCTTGAGCATGGGGGTTGGACCAGATGACATTCAGAGGTCCCTTCCAACCTCAACCGTTCTGTGATTCTGTGAATAAAGTGAGACAGAGATTCTTTTAAATAAAGGTGGGACAATGAAACATCATCAGTTGGGATGATCCCAAAGTTTCCCTTTGGGAAAAGGGTTATAGGCTAGAAGTAGTGCTTCCACTGCTGTATAAAGCCAGAAATATATGAATAAGACATTACATAAGGATTTTCATGAATTGTTCAGTTAACATCACACCATAGATATGTCAGTCCATTGTTGGCACATGGTCAGAAAACAGAGGTACAAACCAATGAAGACTAGTCTGTAGAATGAGCTGTTTTCAGTGTTTACCTTGCAAAGCTAGAAAAATATTTTTTTGTGTTTTAGTCTTAGGAAATTCTGAACATCCAAGTGACACAAATGCTTCCTAATTTCACAGACTGTTAGCTCCAGAAAGAGCTTGGTCTGCAGAGGACTGAGCCCTTAAATTGACCACTCTAACTCCTCAAAGATGGGGAAGCTGATGATATATGTGAAGTGAACTTGTAATGAGTTTCACAAAGCTGTTGGGCTACTAGGTAAGGCAGACACTTTCGTAATGTAGCTGAGCACACGAGGTATCTACTTCCTATTGAAATCTGTTGAACTTTGGCAACCTACTTAACCTGACACCTTCAAGTTCTCAGTAGGTACCAATATCCACCTTTTAGGTACCTGGTATCCTTTAAGATCTGTACTTCGTTGAAGAATGCTCAGTGTTCAGATCTGTAACCATCTTCACTGAAACACTATTTTAGAAATTATCTTAAAAGTAAGGATTCTTATGATGATATTGGACTTCAGTCTGAAAACACTGTAACCTTTATGTGACAAGTTTATGCATCTTCATTGGAATTCCTCTGCTTTTCTGGTTAGCACTGAAGGAAAATAGTTTATTCTCATGAGGAAGTAATTTCCTCCGAACCGAGTTCTTTTTTTCTCTCTGTGTTAAGAGTCAATCTTTTCAAGTGCCAGGCCTCTAAATAAAAGAATTTTCTTAATGAAACAACCAATCTTGGTAAGCTAAGGTCTGCCTTCTAAACGGAACTGAAGAAAATCTCCCTTTTTAGGACTGGAGTGAAAGCAGTTATAGAATCTCAGTGTCTGGAATGATTGAGATTTACAAGCTGGCTTTCCTCAGCCAGGTATTGTGAAGTTATTTACAGATACAAGTTTTAACACTTGGTAGGTTTAAACACTATATGATTTTACAAATTTTTATTATTAAATTCTGCAGTTTTACGTAAGACTATCAATTTGTGTATGGTGTTTAAAAGCTTTTTTAGAGATTTTGCTATGTGAATATCATTACAGTTAATATAAATGTCATGTTAACCACCTCATGCAACTCCTTGAATATTTTCCCATCTGAGTTTCTGCTTTAAAGACAGTCCTAATCTTCAAAATTATTCGACTAACAGCACAAACAAGTTAGCTTTTTTCTGCTAATAAAATCACCTTCTGCCCTGTTTTAAGTAAACATGTGATTTAAATAACTGTTGCCTTTTAAAACTTATCCAGTGATGTAAACAGTTGATTTTCTTGTGTTTTTTGTTATTAAATGTTAGTTTTTAAAAAAGTGTAATATTAATTCTAAGTATGGATCTCAACTCAACTCTGATGATGACTGTTTCCCTGATTTGGGGAAAATCATCTAACTTGTCACTTTCATTTTCTACATATGTTAGATGTTATGAAATTATTATTTTTTTTAAAAGTTAGTATTGAGGAGTTAGATTGCATAGGCTTAGAAGGTATTTAGACTACTCAGATACTGGTCGTTGAGTGCAGTGAAATACTGTTGTTCTCTTATTACTTTATTGATTTAACGTTAAGTTACATTTTGCTTCAGCTCATTCAAAAAGAATATACATCTTTTCTTCAAAAAGTAATTTAAAACACAGACAAGTGTATTTAATAATTATTCAATTGATTAATCAGTTTAGTAATCTGATTATTACAGATGCTGTGCACAGTGGTGTTTTAAAGTACTTGCAGCAGAACTAAAAGTGAGACCATATTGTACCATATCATGTCTTTTAAAGGTCCTGGCAATTGTCCAATTGTCATTTTTTATTGTGTTATGGATTGTATTTACACCATTTTGCATACCTTCAATGACATACAAGTTATTAAAGATAAACTGTGAGGCAAATGTGTAGTTATCCTCCTAACATGGAAAATGTGTTTTGTGTGGTTGTTCAAAGAAGTTGAACTGCACTCTAAATGGCTGGTTTAAGAAAAATAACTTTCATATGGAATCATAGACTCATTTGGGATGGAAGAGTGCTGCAGGTCTCTTGTCCAATCTCCTGCTCAATCTCCTGCCCACACTGATTTTAGACTAATTTGCATAGGGCTTTGTCCAGTCAGGTCTTGAAAACCTCCGAGAATGGAGATTCTGCAGTCTTCTACGAGATTCCCCAGATGAAATTAGCTCATTTCTGTGTCACAGAGTATTTATCAGCACTCGTACAAAAGATACGTAAGTAGAACCTTGTTAATTAAATTTAAAGAGCCTGCGTAATGGAGCAGTTTCTGGGAAATGTGAATGGTTATTGAAGGTGGCTAAATAGAATGTCTGTTTAAACCACAGGAGCTTATATTTCAGTTCGAAACCACAGTCTATTTACACTTTGTAGCATCTGTGGTAAACAAAGAAAAAAGCTAGATGAAAGCCAATGCATCTGAAGGAAAAACAAAGAAATTACAATTGAGAGTGCCTTTTATAGCCCACTTTGTTTGGATTTTCTTGAACTTTTAGTATTATAAAGGGTAGTAATGAGCCATGTCCAGACAGGTATATCTGTTTCTTTTCATACAAAACTGTTTTCCTCCCACGTGGTATATTGCACGATTGATGTTAAGATTGGATTGTGATGTAATTGATATAAAAGGCTTTTGTGAGGAGTTCTGACATCTATTTGAATAATACCTGTTAAAATCTAATAGATTCTCTTTTTTTTTATCCTTTTAATAGTTTGCTACTGTAGATCATCACTATAAACTTTCTGATTATTGTTCTCTGTTTTTGGCACTAAACTGATTTTTTGGAGACAGCTGAAAAGAAATATATTTTCTAAGTTAAAGATACGTTGCAAATTGCTCAACTGGGTTGATCCGATCTTGCCTTTCTGTTCACCTTTTCCATTATGTACTGGAATAGAACAACCCAGGATATGTTCTAACCTTTAAGTCTGTTTGAATATTAAAATGTCAGAAAAAATGAAAGAGGAAGCATAAAAGAAAGCCAAAATACTGATTTTTCTCAAATATGGCCCCTCCTCTACTAAGTCCACATAAGGAAAGTATTGCAACATGTAAGGCCATATGACTGTGCTACTGAAGGATTGTATTGTTTGCACTCAAGTGTCTTTTTGCAAACCATTCACTCATAGGATGCATTTCAGATACGACAGCTGTAAACCATAAAGCAGCCTTGGCTTACCTAATAATGATGGTAATATAGTGATCCGTTAGATAAAGCATATAGCAGTAAGGGCTAATTACCATTGGGGTTCAGGGGTTGTTTGACTGTATTCCTGTATTCTTAAATACATAATCAAAAGATCTTTAGAAGAGCTTGTCTGTATCTGGATTTAACTTTAAGGTTTTTTGGCATATGCATTCATATATTAATGTGCATATTCACAATTTAATTCAACCTTCAGTAAAGCTTTTAAGCACAATGAGATTTGTTCTTTTAATTTTTATTTCAAAGCTTCAACTAACCTAGTTTAGGTCTAGAAACTTTTGCTAGTATGTTAATGTTGATCATGAGTGTGAACTTTGTTTCAGTGTTTATATATACACAGACAGTTCTGCAGACAGTTATCAGCAGAAAAGTTTCTTTGATACTAGTCTGTTGTGTTCCGTGAACAATAAACTAGCAAAAGCACAGTGAAGGTTTACTTATCTAGCTGTATTGACAATTTTTTCTGCATAGTCCCATTTATACCTACACTTTATTGTTTGATATTAGCAAGTCAAAAATCGTGATTTCCAAGTGATAGTATTTGTTAAACAAATATTTTTTTAAAAAAGAGCATTATTGCTGTTTTCTCTGACTGCTGTTATAAAGTGTCTCATGTAGGAAAAAATGGTTGACTCTAGACACTTGTAATGAAAGGTAGAGCATTTAAGACCATTGGTAATTAACTTGGCTCCCAGTCATCTAGCAGCTGTTTGAGCTAATTTTTTGTGATCTTTATCTAAGCACAGTTATCACAATACCGAGAAAACTCGTAGGCAAACTGAACAGAATGAAATACAATGTATTAGTTGTGTAGGGCTTAGTTGAACACTTTAATAGCTAGAAAATTAAGATGTCTTTTCTTCATCAGGTCACACTGATTTTGGCTGAAGTTTCAAACTAGTCATATAAGCTCTTACATCCTTCTGTATCTGTGAGTGTAGGTTCTACCATCTGAGGATTAGTTCCAGTACCTGCTGGAACTGTAACCTTCTTTTACCTGGTGTAACTCTGAGCATGCTATTAAATTCAATTAGCAAGAGTATGTGGCAAAGATTTTTTACATTTTTACATTGTTTCTTTTGAGATGTCCATTGTGCGCTTTGCTGCAGGCTGTCATTTTTGTCTGCCATCCAATGTATGTTGGCAAGAGAGTTGTGTACTAGTCTTTGTGTCTGGTCACAGAAAAAAATTCATGCATCTCAGCCAGACCATTTTGTTATTCCCTTAGAATTAAAAGCATATGAAACAGATGCAGCTTAACAAGTATTTTTTTTTATAAATAACATTTAAATAACTTAGAACAATAAAGTTCAAATACAACTTAAAATAAAGTTTAATGCTGTAACAACAGAAAAAGCATGTATAAGGATGGAAAAACAATACTGAAAGCTGTATGCCCTAACAGGAATTACACAAAAGATAGGATATGTTACATAAAAAACCTTAATATGTCTGAATTTTTGCTTCATCGTTATATAAAATGTTAATTTGTGAAAAGTGAGATGAAGTACATTATTTATTCCTATTCTTATTTTACATACACTATTTGAAACATCTTTTAGAGCAGCATTAGGTATTTGTTTCATTAATAGATAGGAACATTTTGTAGTAGAGTAAACTTAATTTTTCCAAACTAACTCTTTTATCTGAATACAACAATAAACATTTACAAGATTATATATTTTTTTTTCTGATCATATAGTTTATGTATAGGATATCAGTTTCTTGGGGGAAGTATTTAAAATACTGCTCAGCCTCCACATTTACCATTGACTTGATAATCTGACAACTCATTCCAGCAGCCTTAAAGTCTGACATATTTTACACAACATTATCATCTGCTTATAATTATTATAGCAGCCATGTTTAAGAAGCAGATAGTTTTTTTTAAATAAAATATTATCAGATAATCAAGTCATGACTTATTCTTCAGGGTAAATTAATTTAAGAAGCTACCCAGTTACAATGACTAAGATAATGATTGTACAACTCTTTAGAATTTTTTACAACTTTTAGTTAGTAAATCTGGTTTTGTGTATATTTTCAAATCTTTTTCATGTAGTCTCTTAAAAATAAACATAAATGCGCAAGTCCAGCTTGTTCAGTTTCTCAGTAGTATTCCAGCCGCTCTTGATACCTTGTCAAATAGTCTTCTTAAAAATAATCTTCCTGCTGGAACCAGTTCTTTATAGATCGTTTGTGATTACGATATTGCCAGAGGAAGAAAGTGGGATGCTCTATGTTCTTTCTTTGTTTTTTTACCTTTCATGGGGACCCCTTTGTGGTTTAATGTAACAAACATCTCCTTTCCTTTGTGTGTCCATTTTGCAGAAGCATATGTATTATAGTGGTTTTCTTCAATCAGTTCTATGAAGTTGCAGTCCTCATTGCATACTTTCTGTTGAGAGGAAATAATAAAATAAACTAAGGACAAGTGTTTTTTTAAATACTTAGATTAGGAAAGATGGGGGAAAAATATGCATTATAAACCCTACATATTATTGATATTTTTAATAAATAAATTTGACTTCTGAAATCTGAGCATTGACTATTTTAGCTTTGTCTATTCCCCCTTAGTATTCCACATTTTTAAAAAGTATATAAGCTTTAATCACTGAATTTATTAAATGGACATAAAAGTCTAGTATGTGGTGTATGGGATAAGTACAGGATACATTTTAATTTGTTAGAAATCTATTTTATACAAACTATACAGATGCTACATCTAAAAATATGTATCTTTAAGATTGTATGTGATGATTGTACACACAAGAGAAGTTTGCATCCATACCTTTCCATAGAGTCTTCCTGACTTGTTCATTGCCAGAAAGTATTCACTTTCCACTCCTTTGATTGCCACGATTCCAACTGCTACTGTTCGGATTTCTAGAATACCTGCAAAGGCACACAGTAAGAGCAGAAAAATGGTTGTTTGTTCTCCAGTCAACTTAGAAGGCTTAGTTAAACTAATATTCTGTAATAGTTCCAATGTATTGAAAATCTGCAGCAATCGTTCTTAGAAAACAGAGAAATTGTGTATTTATTCATGTGAAGAAAGGGGTAGACTTTAAAAATCATCTGTATGTGATCATGTCTGCACACAGCCACTTGAAAAAATATATGGTGATAATTTTTAAGTATATAACAAAGTTGTGATTACTTAGTATAAGTAATTTTTCTATTTTCAAAGAATCAGCGTATCTTAGAATTTATCAGGCTCAGGGTTTCATTTGGAAGAATTATTTACATAGCCATCAAGGTTCACAGAATTTGTGTAAAGCCTTTATTTTGAAGACTTGTGTAGCAGTATCATCTCCTTGAAAGAGTGTAAACTTTAGAACTTGCAACTGATAGAAAACAGACCACAGTGTCTTAAATAAGATAAAGTATTTGCTTGACCTTTGTATGCTTTTATGACTGATTGGAGCTGTAAAGATACGTGTATTTGCAAATCATTAAAAGCTGCTCTGAGAACTTATTTGTTCAAAACCAGAAAACATTTAGAGTTTTTTACTAAAAATTCGTTTATTTTTGTCTCGCTGATGTGTATCTGCAATAGATTTCCGTAGTCACTATGATACGTTTAAGTTACACGCAACATAAAAAATATTCTTATGTTAATAAAAAGAAAAACCACTGAGCAAAGGCAGGAGGATGGTGCAAGTTATTAGGGAACATCAGGTTGTTTTCAAGCTTAAATATTATTATTGTTGTTTTAAGCAATAGTTTAGAGTTATACTTCTGAGTTTGAGCCGTTTTCTTCCATATTGAGCCACTTACAGAACTGTGTGCAGTAGCATCTGTACTGTGACTTGTTCTCCAAAATCGGATCTTTCAAAGCCAGCCAACTCTAGGCAAATTCCAATAGCTAAGCATGGGGGAGAGAAGGGAGGGAGGGGGCGAGAGAGGCTTGTGTTAGATTGTCACCTGAAAGATGACCTTCCTCTTGAACAAAACATACCCAAGTTTCTATCGACTCTTCACAGCCGCCACACGTGATAATAATTTTTTATCTATGATGTTATTTCTCCTTCCCTATACTTTTTTTTTATATCCTGATGTCCTTTGCTTTCTTTACGGTTCTGTTTTGCTTTCTTCCTTGATATTACTGATGTATCAGTCCTAGCCTGTTATTGCTTACTCCTTTTTTCCTGTTTTCCCTACCACTAGCTCAGTTACCTCTTCTCTTGGTGTGTGCCCTGCTGGGCGTTCATCTCTGAACACTCATACTTCTGTACTTCTCTATAATGCTAAGCCAATTTCAACTAAAGCTTTCAGAATTCTTTGACAACTTCCACTCTGCTGCAGGCCTAGCAACAATTCTTACAAAGGGTAATTTCTAACCGAAACTTACAAAAATTATATTAACTTTCATTTAAATTTCACTTTAGAAAAACCACAGTGAGGCTGAAAAACAGATGAACATCTGCATCTAGCCAAACAAAGAACATAACTGTGGAAGGGATCTCTGGGTCATCAAGTCCAGTGCTCTGCTAGCCTGGGAATTGCGTCAGATAATTCTCTTTTCATAAACTTTGCCAATACTAAATTGGAGTTGTTATTTCTTTGCCCCCAGTGTTTCCGCCGAAGGCTGTTATAGAGTTTGATTTATTTTAATGGCTAAAGACTCTGTAGTAATTTGCAATCTGCATTTTTTCAGCAACAGCTTATATCCATTTGTTCTTTTGCCTGTGCTGGCCATTAACCTAGGGAGAGGTTTTTTTTAAAAAATCTATGTCTGAGTTTTCTATTTATACAGAATTAAAAAATGAAAGATTCAAAAATACTTTTTAAAACAAATACGAATTGAGATTTCCTTGAGTAAGCTGATGTTGGCTGAAGTTACAGTAGTAAGAAATACTACTACTTTTAAAAAGGAAATGCCAAAAGCTTTTGTCCAAAGCAATATTATTATTAGAATTTTTACTTTTTTTTTAGCTTTCTTTTTTTCTGAAGTAGATGGTGACATTCATACTAACTTGTAGGAATTATTTTATTTTGATTTGGGGTACTTGCTTTATTCTCAGTTGAGACATAAATGTCTTTCATGTGGAAACTTTACATTATCCGTATAGAATTTGGCATAGGATAGAAATTGGGGATGTAAAAATATTTTATAAGCCTCCTGTATAGCAAATCTGAATAGCAAAATAAAATGTTATCTATCAAAGTTATATTCTGCTTATAGTTTACAAGGGCACTATGTGTGATAGTTTCATTGTATTCAGCTCTTTATATGGCTTTTCATCTTATTTAGTGAAATCCCATTGTTCATAAAAAGCAATGCATTTTAATTAAAGACGGATAATTTGAGATTCATAAATTGTTATGCATATTCAGTACTATTTGCTATATTATTATGTGCTTTTCACAATTTTAAGCAATTATGTGCCCCCAGAATTAGGGCAAGCTCTCATGTAGATAACATGTGACATTATGTCTCAGAGGTGAAATGAAATCTAAAGAATGTTTTAGGTCTTTGAATGGCACTTTTCTAGACATACTCTGTCCGTGCATCTCTCCATAAAGTGTAGTGGGGGAACACCACATGAACTCTCCAATAACTATGTCACGTTAAAAATGTTGTAATATTAGCAATGTTAAACAGAAAAAAAAAAAAGACCACGGAGTTCAGTGGAAATGTGCTTGCTTTTCTGTTCCCAGTTCTAGATCATGTCTCATCTGTTCTGATGTGTCTTAATGAAACCCTGAAGGAGAAACAAAGCATGAATTTTTCCTTTTTCAGCAAAGCATTTATGTGATTTAGGTCTCTGAGGCAGCATCTCACATGCACGTTTGGATTTGATGTACAAGTGAATGATCACTGAGTTCCTCTCTCTATTTCAAGGTGTTCCTTAAGCAATAAGACAGCATACTGTAAGCTCGCTTTACTTCTGGAGGCTGTGTCTCAGTAATTCTTCTGTTCATTTCAGAAATGTAGTATTGCTGCAATTCATTGCATTTTTTCCCTTTAAATTAAATAAATTATATAGGAAATGGAAACATGATTTTTAGCAAACTGGGAAAAATAAGACATTACTATGTAGTTAGAACTGTGGTAGCTGATTTTTGCTGAGCATTTGATTTATGATCTTTCAGTGCATAATCTTTTGTATGGAACTCATTTGTCTTGTTAATTACAAAATATCATGTACGTACATGAATTTTAAATTTCTTCTTTTATATACAGAAACTCTGGAAAGAGACTTTTAAGGTTGAGAAGTCATAAACCGAAAGTTTATTAGTTTATCAGTTTCAGCATTGCAATAGTATCACATGCTTAAATTTAGTATCTGATATCAGAGGTCTCTCACAGACCAGGAAGAATGATTTTTGAGTAATATTCAATTTAATACAGAGAGAGATTTCAGTACCTTAACTGTTTTACAAGGTGCTTCTGAACATACAAGATTTATAAGGTGACCAGCTTTTTCCTGCACACCTATTATGGACTGCATAATTCTCAAAGCACAAGTTCTTTGATGGACTAGTTAACCGAATCTTTAGCACTTATAAACAACATAATCTCACTGTGAAAACTTCTAAACTACTTTTCTATTTTTTTGATACTCAGCTTGATACATAAACACTCAACACAAACTTTGAGGTTAAAGAGACGTGGATGATGGAAATCACTGTCTCTTCCAATTATAATTTTGTAACATATTTAAATATTAAAATGAGCTTTTATATTATATCATAATTATAGCACCAAAGCAGGAAATTCCTAAAGGATATACCAAAGAATAAAATATTAAATCCATAAAATAAAGTAAATTATATTTTTCCCTCTTTGTTTCATTTCCTTTCAGTTTCTCTATTAAGGCAAGATACCACATTATATTACACTATCTATCTGGCATCATAGTCATATTGGTCTGTCTTTATTTTGTATGTGTTCCTGGTACTCAATCACTGTAAGAGAAATTACATAATGGTAAATAGACACTAGGATGTGTTGTTGCAGATAGGAACCTAATCCATCAGTAGGTGTCAAGAGGTATAAAACTGTTCAATCAGAATTTTGGCCAACTGCAGATATTTCCTGTTCCTTCTATACTTTCTGTAATCATCTGCTACTGGTGATTCTTGCCAATAGGATGTTGGGCTAAATTAAATTTGGATCTGAGCTGATACGGTTATCCTTATGCTCTTACTATATATGGTTTGTTATACAGTCGTGACTGTTACATTTGGCCAAATCTGTGAATGTGATCTTTTTTAGTTAGTTTTTTTTTTTAAAAAAAACACCTATTCTTTTTTCTTTTCTCTTTTGTTTTGAAATTCTGCATCATTGCAATGTCTGTAATAAGACTAGCCAGGAACAATGTTTAGTGTGCTGGAAAGTAACCCAGTAATCTCATTTTTCTATAAATGCAGGAAGAGCTTTGCTTCTGAGTAATTGATGGTATTAAAATCAACAACAAAAACAGTAGTATACTCTAAAAATTAGCTTTATAAGGATGGTAACCTGAATTAAGCAAAACTCACCAAAGCCAAAAGGTGTCTTTTCTAGTACACCATTTTTGACTGCCTTTAAGACATGAACTGAATTAAAATGTATTAGTTTCATTGCTCCTCTACTGTGACCTCAGTGTAGCTGAGCTTCAGTCTTCATGCTAATTCATGTTAGCAGATTCATTGGAAAGAGGTAAATATCTGTATCCGTAGAAAAATGGTAATAGAAGTAAACCTACTATGTTGTGTTATGTTTATAGGCCATTTTATACATAAAAGCAAAAATTCTGTTCTCATTAAAGTGAATAGTAAGATTTCAGCTAACTTGGTAGAGCCAGGATTTTATCCATAAGGTAGTTCCTTCAGTGAGGCAGGAGACATATAATAAGCTAAAATCTTGTCAGAAAAAAACCCACGTAGAAATAGAGAAAAATGCTGAACAGGCATACATGTGAGATTTGTCTGTGCCAGTTTCTAAGTGTTAGTTTATGTAGCACCAGATACTGCAGAGAAATGATAAAAGAACTAAAATCTACAGTCAGAAATTCTACTAAGGAAAACCTCTTCTCAGTCTAATTCTTTGTCTTATCTTAGCAAGTCCATTCTTATGTGCTTCCTTTTGAAGTAACAAGTTTTAATCTTTCAATCTCTATTCATGAAAAGGAAAAAGTCAGCAAGATAGGATGGGAAAGAATAAAATCTTATACGTAGATTGTTTCATTTAAATACTCTTTTAGTACTCTAACAACTTCAAAATTACTTTAAAGGCATGCTTAAATTGATAAGATGCTGATGATGATAAGTTCAGAAGGACAAACTTCCACAAGGTCTTTAATATCCTTGGTTTAAAAATGAAAATGTAAACTATATTTTTCAGTTACTTTATCTAAAGCATCCACATAAAAGTTCAGAAGAGGTTTAAGAGAAGACTTGAATATACCACAAAGTAACTGGGAAAGAAATCAGATTAAAGCCAGAAAGAGAAAAAAAAACCCTGAAAATGGGCATACAGAATTGAAAACAACTGTAATTTCTATAAAATCAGCATGAAATTCCAAACAATTTTATATGGTTACATGGTCAGTGTATCAAATGTACCTTAAAATTCCTGTAGTGAATGAATTTTCCTACAGGGCGGAAATTCTATCTGGTGTACGTAAAAGACAGTCAGCTGAGATGGGCTATAGTTTCTCTTTTAGAAGAAGATGACTACAGATGCTGGCAGCAATCTTTTTAACCACTTGGTGCAAATTAAATAACAGACAGTTGATATCAAATGCAGTAGAAAAAAACCCAAAGAAATGAAACAACCCTTTAGGCTGACACAATAGTTTTAGTGGGTGAAATATATATATTGGTTTTTGGAGACAATTTACATAATAAACGAGGTGAGTTTCCTGGCATTCTGGTCTAGAATGACAGTTGCTCAGTACTTTACAAGTAGACACTTTTATGGCTGGACTTATTCCATGACCCTGTCCTGGAAGGCAGGACAGTACCTCGGGCTGGAAATTTGTGTAGAAAAATTGGCATTTAGCTACATCATTGTTACAAAATTGAGCATTCTCATGTGAGATAATTCTTTCCTGGCGAGTGGTATTTGATAATTTTGTTTTTAATCATCTGATATTAAGTATCTTTTTCTGATTTAATTAATATTTTCACATTAACATTTTCATCTTCTTTTTATTTGTTAAACTTTTTTTTGCTTTTACAACACAATAATACTGTAACATTTTATTTATTTTAACAGATCTTTACTTTTATTGCTACACAATCTGATTACAGATTATATTAAGCTAATTTCTAACTGTATGCAGCCATAGCTGCCAAGTTTCTTTGTATTTGCCCATAATATTTCTCAAATAACAATATCCTATCTATTCCAGAGTAGTGAGAGCCTTGTGATTTAGCAGAACCGGGGCATTTTGTCTTTAATCATGTTGCAGCCAAGAGGCTGAGAGAGCAATTGCAATTCTGAGAGCTTCTGAGAGCTGTAAGGAAACCATTAAGTGCATCACATTACTGAAGATCCAGCAGGTGGTAACAACCTGTCCAGTGGGTCTTTGGAAGAGAAGAGAGAGCAGAACCATTGAGCTAGATACCTTTTCACATGCTAGGGAACCGCCCCAATATGTCAGGTGATAAGATTGTTCAGGAAGATTTCAGAAGAGGTTTTAAAGTACACATTGTGTTCAGTCCCTCATCAGCTGGCTCTTTTTCCAAAGATTTCACATGTCGCTGATATTGCCTCAATATCTATCTCATAATGTCACTGCTCCTCGATTTGTTAGTATCAGAGTCTCTGTAGACATTAATTCAAAGAAATTTTGGCATCCATTACATTTTTCATCAAGGCCAGCAACAATTTCATCCCAGTATTTTTCTGTTCTGTCAGGTACATATGTTATGAGAAAATGTTTAAGGGTAAGATGGAAACTGCTAAGAAAACTTCTGTAGTCTTCTAAATGCTAGAAAGAAGGGAAGAAGAAAAGGAAAAGTATGTTTTCTAGGGAAAGAAAAACAAAAGCAGATGTCCAGAAGCTAATTATTATTTTACATTCTAATTATTTCCTTTTAAAAAATATATAACAGATAATATATCTAATGCTAATTTTAAAAATATTATAAATGCTTTACAATACCAAATTTTGGGTGATATTTACTGCACTTTATTTCTTGTGACCTCTCTGTGTGCTGAAGTTGAAAAAAACAGCCTGTTGCTGATTTTTAGGGGTAAGGGATGTTGACAGTTAAGCACTTCTGAGGAATGTGTTTGTGAAACACCCTTTCCTAGGCAGAATTGTCTTAAGATAAAGTATGTGGAATCTCAAATAGGGAAAGAGGGGGCAGAAAAGACTTGGAAGGATAATAAATCAAAACAAAAAGAAACTTCTGAATTTCACTAACTTGTGTTTCTAATTAATTAAATTTGGAGCACATATTTATGGATTCAAGTGACCTTTGCAGATTATTCAAGGCCAAGAAAAATGCTCTTGTCATTGCTTACAAGACAGTGTTTAATGGTATTTAACGCAATTTGTTCTTTTGTTCTGGGATTTAATAAGTTAATGTTTGTGCCTCTTAAAGCAAGAAAGTACCAATCACGATGGTCAATCATATAGTATTTTGGAAAACTTTCATGGTGTTATTAGTGGGTGTGTGCATTCAGTGAGCCAGCACAGTAAATACATTCATTAGCTGGCTTATTACACTTGAAATGTTTTTCCAGAGGAGTCTATCAGTATTTGTTTTCTTAAAGTAAATGTGTACTTTCACTGGATAGTTTTTTAAGTCATTGGTTTCAGGAAACATTACCCCTTTCTATCTCTTTTTAAAAAATAGTGTATATATTGTGAAGTATTTGTTTGTGCTTAAGTTATTTTGATTCTTATTAATATTTTTAAATGGATGCATCTTAAAGTTCATTTTTAGGTAGAGCAATTTGTGTGTTCATTCTCTCTCAAATATAAAATCTAATGGTAAAAAATTTACTGCAAATAAAGGTATTATTTTAAGAGATATTGTAATACGATTTAATTATTTTTTTACCCTTCCCCATTATTAAATTACAATTGATAGAATGTAGAATTTGCATTTGTATTTTGTACTCTCCTTAGCAAGAGAGTGAAAAAGTTTCCCAGACGGTACCTCATAGAACTTATGTTCATAAGCTTTGTAAGTAGAAGTAGCTGTACAAGTATATCATAGAATCATTTAGGTTGGAAAAGACCTTTAAGATTATTAAGTCCAACCGTTATAATTGTTTTCAAAGCAGAGATGAAATTGTCTCCACCCCAGGAATTTTCTGCTTATGAATATGATTTTAATAAACAATTAATGATGGTAACAGAAAACAAGCTGGTACATACATTCACTATTACTTTGTTTTTTTAACTGTCATATATTTGTTTCTCCTTATGGTACTCAGAATTTGGATATATGGCATAAACACATATAAAATATGTTATTTATGGCATGGACCAATATGAAAGGCTAAAAAAGCTTTTATATAGAGGCTTTGTGCTGTATCCATGCATGCATTTGCTGTGCATGTTCAGACTATCCGAAGCACTCTGGAGATGAATATGACTGTAAAAATGATCTGTACATAAACAATGGATCTGTCAGGGATTTTCAGTAGAACAGTTGAAGCTACTGCTTCAGTGAGTTGCCAGACATCTGGATATCATGGACAAATATTCAAAGCACTCAAGACTCCTGGTTTTGTCCCGTGTGTAATTTCCAAGCAGGAAAAATTGTAGTTGTCTGAGGAACCATTATTAATGATAGAGAGATATTCCTTGAGGACTTGATGCAGTATGTTGTTCAAGCATCCTGAAGTAGCAGAATTTGCTTATAAGATTTAGTCCATGTGCAGAACATGTTTGATTAAGCATAACTGGCTGATGTTTAATTAACTTTTTGCAATTCATTGGGCATAGAAACAGTAGGCGTACTGTATTAAAAAAAGTCAAGTAATTGCTAAACAGAAGTCCATCAAAGTATTTTTTGTACTTTGGTGGTTTTCCATTTACTGATAATTTTAAAGATTCCTTACTTGACGTTACATTATCCATACATTTCTCCACTGTTTGCCAATCCTACAAACTGACTAATACATGCATTGCTAGATAGAACAACTTTAAAATAAACCATTCTCCTGATGGTATTCAACTGTTGACAGATAAGTTAGTTATGGAATTTGAGCCACGTCAAGGTTTCTGAAAGAAACTGCTAACTTAATAACTCTGTGAAGACAGTATAAAAATTGCAAGATGAGAACCAAACAGAAGAGAGAATATACAACAGGGAAATAAAATGACTGTTTAGAAATGCTGTTATTTTACTTCCAAGACCTGTTCTTTGAATGTGTACTTGAATTTGTGGGTGTTTACCTTTATGACAGAAAAGGAAGGATAAGCTCAGTTCCACTTTCGCTCTGCATTGTTCAAAGTATTGACACAGTTTCACATGCATCATCAAAGGTATAATCCGGCCTTCTGAATATGTATTACTGGTACCACAGCATGAAAAGAAGAGTCTGGTTTGAACTTCCAGATTGGTGTTTAGGAAATACAGCTTCCTTTTTACTTACAAATGTACCACATTTGATCTGCAGTGGGAAATATTAAAAGCCGTAATACCTTTTCTAGTTACTTTTCAAAGTGAATAAATGTAAAGCAGTGCTGATCAGTTTACAACAGTCAGTAAAGCTTACCTCCACTAATTACTGTACTGAGGATTTCAGTGACCATATTGCAAAGAATTATTGCTGAAGAGAAATAGCTTAGAATTTCTGAGTATTTTTCCGTATTGTACAACCTGCTTGGCCTCAGTTTTATATTAACTCTCTGCTAATGTTGGTGAGTTAGACACGTTTATAAATCAAATGTTTCATTCTTCATTATAAATGGTAGCGTAATAAGAATTGATCTAGGATATTCTGACTCTAAACTGCCTTCTCTCCTTCTGTGTATTTCTCTTTGGAACATTAGCACTTTGGACCACTGTCTTTCCAATATTTCTTTTGATTTGATCTTCAAAACAAAAAGGGTGTGACATTTTTCACTGAAGTAGATTGTAAAACTATGGAACTTTTCAATTTAGAGGTCTGTATAGCACTGTATAGTATCAACTGAATAACACGCTGCCTCAAGCAGTCATTCACTTGTGAATTTCTCATAAATTTATTAGAACCCTTTACTTTGCTGATCTCCACTGTGCATTTCATATAAATATTTTCTTGATCAGCCTCTTATACAGCACATAGTCATTTCTCATTTTTTGCAGGAAACTACATTTCCCTCCAATAAAAATTGCCTTGGAGCTAAACATAAGGTTATAATGAAAAATAATATTATTTTTTAGAATTAATAGTGTCATGTAAAATCCAAGTCTTAATCCCCAGTATGAAAAAGTACTCTCTTATTACAGCACTAATAATTTACTGATATTAAAAATGGAAGAAAAGGGTGGAATGACAGTTTACAAAATAGAATTGTTTCCAAGCAGTAAGAAAATTAATGATTTAATAATTTAGAGCTAAACTTGTACAACAAATACTTTCCCTACAGCTCAGATGAAGGATGTTTCTAGTATTCAAATGTTTTGTGCCAATTTCACTAGAATAAATGATCTTTTAAATCTTTGCAGACTTTTAGAATCTAGCTTTAAAATAGCAAAAGTAAATGTAAAACACTGCTAATTAACCTTTTCACAGCAAAAAGAGATACATCCATTTAGTGATGCAAAACTTCACAAATATAGAGTTTCAGTGCCTACAGCTATTTTGATTATCTGAAACTTGGAAAATTCCATATAGGACCAGAGCCTCCTGTCTCTCCAAACTCTTCCATAATGCACAAGTCTTTAAATATATTAATTTCTTCTTTGATATTTGTTCCTATGCTATTTTGTGTTTTCATTTAGTAAAGGGCTGGTGTCTTGCCCCAGCATCATTATTAAATGATTAAATTTCCTTCCCCCTTTCCTGGGTAGAATTAGTAATCGTAGTTAACATAAAATTAATCATGTCTTCTTCTATGGAAGACTTTTTCTTCTGTTTTTCTAAGGAAAATGGGAGTGCATATTTATACCTTTCCTGTGTATAAGAAATTGAATGGTTCATTATCTGAATTCTGTTCTGAAGAACTTCAGTTCCAGGTGCATTTCACGTGCCATTATCGCTTACCACCTGTGTAAGCTGGCTGCAAGCAGTTGCAAAGATGGCATAAATATAACATGGTACTGTGTGCTGGACTTATTCAGTGAAAGGGGGCAAAAATACATCTAAGACAGAACATGTCCTTTTTCATACGAAGCATTCCCTCACCCTCAAGGTTTAGCTATTTTGTTCTGCATATTGTACTGTCTCCAACCATTCCTGTGGCAGCTTTTCTGGTCCCTGAAACAGGCTTGACAGAAGGAATGGCAGAGCTGTATTCTGGGGACAAACTGAATCTAATAACTACCTTCCTGTTCTTTCAGGATAACTTAGAATTATACATTGTTGACAAATATTACTAAAAGCTATTATTAAATGCTCATAGAATGATCATAATGACATTCTCAGTGCTGGAAACTGTATTATCAGTTTAAATATAAAGTAAAATGCATTTTTAATAGTGAAAATGTTCCCAGATGTAGCTAATAATGGAATTATTTAAAATAAGTAAAATTCACAAAGTAGACGCATAAGAGAGAAGGTGGCTGCATGATTCCAGATCTTGAACGTATACTTAGAGGCCTCTGGCATAGGAGCAAATGGTTTTAAATGGTTTGAAATTTTGGAAAGTAAAATTTTATTTCACACAGTTAAAAGAGCATTTCATTTATACACACTGCAATCCCTATTACGAGAGCTAGACCTCTTTTCCCACTCTAAGCAGCTATGTAAAATGTAGGGCAAGCACTACCCAACTGAATAGGTTTTAGTTTGATTTCCAAGTCAGATCTGCTACTTGGTGCAGGAACAGCTGAAGCCAGGGATCTAAATATATCAATTACCGTGTCTACAAGAACACAACCAGGCAGTATGTAATTCCTTTCAAGGTACAAAATGCAAGAAGCTGCTAAGAATATCATACTAACCCCTTGCTGCACCACAGAGTGGGAATTGATAGAAACCATCTGGCTCACTCTCTCTGCCTTCAAAACACTACTGGATATATATTTATACGATATGGTCTCTCAAATTGTTCTGGTTTGCTGCCGACAAATAATTTAGATTTAGTTGAACTTTCAAAATCTATATTAGACCAAACACTGAAATATAAACTAATAGAAGAAGAAAATTAAAAAACCCTCAAAATCAAAACCAATCTAATAATTTAATCCAATTCTGATAAATATAGTAGAATTTTTGTGTCTGATGTTTCTCCTGTCTTGCTCAGTATATGGATCAAAATGCATGTCAATTATCCAACAATCTTTTTTTTTTTAATAGCTTAATCATTCCTTGTCTTAATTTTGCCTCATGCCATTAATTTACTTCTAGTTACACACTGTTTTTACCAGTCTAAAAATGTTGTCTAAGATTAAAGCCTGACTTTAGGGAAATCAGTAGAATATTTGCCATTACACACTGGCAGCACTTTGAAACCTCTCTCTTTGTTTACATGATCAGATATTTATAAATGTGTTCGTGTCATCCAGTTAATCTTTAGTTGTTTTCTAGCCTCACAATTCCATATCAAAACTGGGAAAAAGAGCAGCATCACCAGCAGTGGAGAAAATTGTTCCTCTGATTCAGGACCAAGTGCTGTTACCAGAAAAAAAATACTTTGGGAGCTGCAGCCCAATTTGTCTTTTATTTTGTATTTATTTGTGTGATTTTTAATCTGCCTTTTTAAATTCAGCTGAATTATCCAGTTTGAAAATCAGGGGGTTTTTTTCAGTTTTGACTTCAAATGCTAGGATGTGGAGGAAATCAGGTGTTAACAATTTTGAGTTTAATGATACAAATATTCGTGCACACACTTAGTTTTGCCCATGTGCATACTGTCAGGAAGTCAGTGAGAAAACTACTGCATCTAGTGTCATGTAAATACCTTCTACAGTCCACAGCCTTTCTCTTCTCAACTGTTACATAAAAAGTGTGTCCTAGCTTTTTAGTGAAAGTTAGTTGTATCCTAAAAGTAGAAAGAAGGACTCTAGAACTAAGGGCTGCACACATTCCAGTGTTTTGTGATAGAGTAATACGATGTTATCTTCCGAAGAGAAGTTATTGGTCATAGCTAAAATGTAAAAAGCCCTGGAATAAAGGTAATAATACTGAACAGTTAACAGAGCATAGGATTAGTCAAATTATCTGAAAAGTTTCTTTAAACTTTTTCATTAACATTAACACATTTTTATTATTTGTTACTGGTTTGTACACAACCCAGTTTCCCATTGCTTTTGTTCTAATTTTTATATCCCCGTGTGTGAATCAGTGCAGTTATGTTTATTTCAATTAAATTATTATTGTTTATATCAGCTAAAGATATATAAAGGGGACATATAAAAGGGAAACTATGAAGTTAGAAAGCTGCCTTGGGTTGTTATGCACTGTTCCTTTGCATTATCACCAATAACTTCACCTACAGGATAGTTTAAAAGGAGGATTTTCATATCTATCTAATGCTGCTTAACTCCACCTCTAGTTACTGAAACATTCTTAAAAACCTAGGCGTTAGAGACTTAGAAGATCAAGTCTCTTAAAAAGATTCTTTAAACATTTCGATGGAAATTGCCCTAAAACAATTAAATTGAATTAAAAAAAAATCAAACGTTCATAAAATCGGTATGCTATAACAGTCAATTAACAAGAGGAAAGTATTTCAAATGTGATAGAAACTACTTCACTTTCTTTACCAACTGAGGAAAGTTTCTTGTGGCCCTGAACTGCAGGAGGAAGGATGTGAGCTCTCATGTGCCTGTAAACTGCAGTAGTTATCTTGGCTCTCAGAGCACGCAGGTACTACTGTATCACTATATGGTGACTGTTTCTAATAAAGTTATCTGTGACCAGTCTGTTAAAGTATTTAATATCTTAAATTCAGATCCATCCTGGCAGCCATATTATTATATTGGCAGAATACCAAATTTCCATCTCTGACAATCATCGAACAACCTGTTTGATAGACTACAGTGCAGTGCACTGGCATAAGCATAAAGATATACTTTTGATCGTGGGACAAATGGAAGTTTTCATACCACTCGAGCATTTGGTAACAGCTTCAGGCAGGGGCCTTTGGGAATGCTTCACTTTTCCGTTTCTCTGCTACAATTCACATAATTCTTATTTTGCCTTTATATGTATTGATGTCATGAAGTTTTGATGAGCTCCATAGAAGTAATGCATAAGCAACCTGTAGCAGAATATATGGACCCTTTTAAAATCTGGAAAACAGCTGGTCTATGATTTGTAGATGTCTGAAAACATGCATTTCAGCTAATGGGCTTAAACAAGGATGTTCTTCAAGCAGGGAAGAGTAAAATGTTCTCTGTAAGGAAGCAGAGTAACATGGTAGAGGTTTTTTCCATAGGTTTATAGGGCTAGAGGACTCAGCTGAAGATTAGTGTTTTTTTTAATATTAGACTATTGCTGGGTAGCAGAAGCTATATGTAAAAATAAAGGGTTTGCAGCACTTGTATTTTTATTTTGTGGAGGATTTGCATTAAGCTTGTATGATTTTGTGATTGGCAGACTCGGTTTGCAGCTCTTTTTTGATTCTGCATTGTATTTATGATCATTTCTACTCTTTATGGTACTGTTCTCTCCTAGAGTTTGTAACATAAAAGTAAAAGAAAAGTTGCTCTAACATTGAGCTCAGCAGGAAATTTTAGAACTGCCTTGAAGACCATGGAGTTACACCAGCACAGAGCTTGGCTGTACCCATAGTGGTACGTTCTAAAATATATACAAAAAAACCTGTTCTTGGTAAATAATTTGCTATGCTTTTTGCTGTGACTGAAACAACTATGGCTATTCCAAGCACTTAAAGGGGTGAAGAAACCTTTTCTTTCTTTTCATAAAATATTTGTGACTACAACTGTATTGCAACAAGGAGCTGGAGAAAAAGTACCAAAGTTGACTGTGAAGATGATGATTGTTTTTTACCACACAAAATGAAACAAAGTGCTTCTGCTGTTCTTAACTTGGTCTTTTTGTGCCACCTTAATTCCTCCATGGCTATCGATGTATTCTTGATTCATATGTGAATGCAAATGTTAGAAACGGTAGAAAGAATTTTACAAAAATATGTTGTATTTCTACTCTTAAATATATATTCAATATAAATAATGCAATCAGTTTCTACTCAGTATACATATGTGGATCTGTGGTTTTAATATAGCTCCAAAAGACTTAGAATAAGCCTCCATTTATATCTTTCATACAGAAATATAAATTTGCACATATATTTGAAAAGTAATAGCTAACTATTATTCAAGTTGAATATCCTAAATTGGGTATATTCTAGTGTATTTTGCTCTTAAGCCCATATCTTGAGTAGAATAAATGGAGATAGCAACATTACTCCTAGATGGATGTTGGTAAGATACAGATAAATCATTCTGACTTGGAAGTCAGGAAGAAATTAATGGTGGAACAGGAATTTCATTTTTCTTTATGCCCAGTCTGTATTACCAGTGTTATGAAACCAAATCTTAAAGTAAAAGCACATGGATTGGCAGAGGCAATAGTTGTTATTTGGCATATTTTTAAATAGATAAGCATCAGTAACAAAACTCTTACTGATTTCAGTAGAGCCAGACTTTTACAAATGGCATATATTTCTCTCTTTCCTAATATGGGTCTTTCAACTCTTGAGCAAACTTTTCCTAATGAATCACAGGGTTAGATAGCTTTTCCACTAGTCAGTAACTTAACTCCTGCACAGCTGTGCAATATTTTTTTACTTTCAACAGCAACTATTTAGACTATTAGTGATACTTCTCTATATATCATCAGTAAGTCAGTATGAATAGAACAGCCGTATTTTGACTGTATGTTGAAAAGAGAGCTAATGCTGTACTTCTCAACAATTACTTTCTCATGTTGATTACATCTCTGTGCTGTTAGGAACGTATTTCAATCAAATACCATGCACACAGAGAAGGAAATTTTTTTCTTGTAGAAATCTATGTTAATGAAATAAATATGGTACAGTCTGACAGGGGTCAAATCAGACCTTTTTGTACAATACCACCTGTGAGGTAAATTGCAGCACATGTGATTACAATAGATGATGCATATATAATTCTTTAGGGATCCACTAACAGAGGCTAGATTGGGATGCAGCTGCCAGAGAGCTGTTAAGAGGAAAACAAAGAAAGGAACCATCCCACTGTGATGGGTCTGGAGCTGGAAAAGAGTAAACTTGTGAAATGGGAGCTATAACTAGCAATTCTACTTTGCTAAGCTGAGTTCAACTGAAAGTTTCCATAACTGCATTGTTGAAGTATGAATGAGAAGACAATATAGTAAGTTGTGATCCAAAATCTTCAATATTTACAGTGCTGTATACAGGCAGAATTATCCTGCATTTTCCTGCATCAACTACAAAGGGGTGATCACCTACATTCTAGTTTTGGAACTCACATAGTTAATTGTCTGGGCAAATAAGCATCATCACTTTCATGTGCAATTTGTACAAAACTACTGTATGTTAAATTTTGTCATGTATGGATGAGGGTACCCCAAACAACATGGTGTCACAGACAGAAAAAAGTGAACAGCTAATGCAAAGAGGGAGAAAGGGGAAAAAAGATTTTTGTAATGGCAGTCATACATTTTAATCTAGAGCTAGCAGGAAAAACAATTGTGTATCTTATTGGTACAATAAGATAGAGGATCACTTGCAAGTGATTAGGAGAAAGTCTGGAAATATGGATTCAATTATCTATTTTGTCTCACACGGTTGCATAACAGTGGCCACTTGCCCACTTCTGCAAATATCATCTGAAGTGATTTAGAAATGTAAGTACCATATATATGCTATGAGGTTTAGGCTTCAAGTATTGTTTTTTTATATGTAACTTGAAATGTCCCTTGAGTACTTGTCAGCACTTTCAGAAAAATGTCTCTGGGATGTCTGCAGATCCTATCTGAAAAGGACAGTGTACAGAATACCTACTTGTGTTTATGAAATGTTTTGTTATATAAGAAGAAAAAGTGGGATTAGTATTTAGTCTTACTTTGGCTAAGATATGTATTTATTGCATTCCAAATATTAAACAATTTTGAATAATTTCTCCAATAATTTCTCACATTAGTTATGATAAATATATCTTCTATCAGTAGATCATTTTCTGCTTAAATGATATAGCCATTGTAACTCACCACATTCTCTTGAATAATCTGGTTGGATCAGAGCTAGGCTGTTCACCACCTTACTAAATTAGGGGGTTTATGCTTCATATGTTATAAATCACCTGAGAAATTCTTTTGGTCTGGTTTGGTCTAATGATAGTTTTATGATTTTTGTATAGACTGGTTTTACTTCCGGTGTTCCTTCTGGATGAAAGTGCCATTTCAGAAATTCTCATTAAATCATTCTGAATGTGTCCTAGAATAATATGATTAAAATAGATTAATTCAAATTCAAAACACTGGATTGCTTAGCTAAAAAAGTTAACAGAGCATGAATTCCTTGAAAGATGTGGTAATAGTTTCCTAGAAAGATGTGGTAATCTTTTTTTTTTCTCCTTTAATTTTGTTGCATGACAGTTATGTTCAGTAATATAGACTGAATTTCCAAAGTCACACAAAGGTATAGTCAGAAATGAAGGCATATTAAGTAATTTTCATTTGGTATTTATAATCAAGTAGCCTGAGCACCAGTTTGCTAATTTGAACATTCTGATTGAACTTGGTATATAATAATTTAAAAGAATGGTTTTATTAATAGCTGCATTATTTTCATTGCTCAGCTTAAGAGGTATTTAAAGGTACAAGTGTTAAGTGGCCTAGGATTCTTGACATTTACTTTTTGAGCAGCCTCTCCTAAGGCTGCTTTCAAAATTCATGTAACATTTGGTTTCCTTTGAACTAATAAGTATTAACTACAAACTCCAATACCTATTCACCCAAATACATGGCGGTTACACTGTTAGTAAGGTAGGAAAACATGCCAGCCTGTTTGTCTTTCAAAATGTCAGTAAGAAAACTTCCTTCCTGACTGCTGAAACAGATGCTTGGCAGAATGCTCAGCGCTCTAAAACATAGTACCAGTACTGTAGGGCTGGCAGGGTGTAAAAGAGAAGAGGCTCAACACACCTGTGTAGTTGATTACATTAGTAAGTGGGAGGAAGGAGAGCATAACTAGTTCCTTTGTAGCTGGCCAGCAGTGAGAAGATTCCTTACAGGGAAGAAGCTCTCCACATTTTCTTCTCATTTCTTATGTTGTCTCTTACCTGATGAGGTAGGTGGTAGTATTTGTTTCCTGAGTGGATGAATGGTCTTTTTGGAATCATAATTTGGACATAAGGTATAAGAAAGTTTCTTTCTTTTTTCTGACTTGGATAGTGTTTTAGAGTGCTCTAAAGCAGAACTTGCTTGCCCTGGAAATTATGTACCTTTTTATTTGGTTTTGGTTTTCAGTCTTTGTTGGAAATACTGAGCAGGATCTCCATGCTTAGTAAAAAATGTAAAAGGTTCCCGTAAAAAAAAAAAGAGCTTACTTTAATTGGAAGAATGGCTTTTTGTCACCAGTTAGTTTGAAAATAGCCTCTTGAAGTTGCATCCAATTTAGTTTTTGATTAGTAACAACATTTACAGGCAGAGTACTGTCTGAGTATTTGTCATGCTTGCAGTTCATATGTGGTCAGAGATGTATTTGTACATGGCAGAGATTTCTTTTTGTAATACGTTATAGCATGGTATTGGTAAGATGGGGCTAAACTAATACAAGCAACAGTGCTGGGTGGGGAATTCAATTGAGATGAATCTCGCGTTGGGCACAGGTATTTTGTATTGGTCCTTATGTAAAGGTAGTATTACAATTTTTTGCTGTAGCATTGGGAAGTGATAAGGCTGTGATGACTTCAAGGCTTCTCAGGTGCAGTTTCCTCACATGAGCAAACATTAAAGGCTGCTGAGGAAGATCTTGTACTGGCTTTTCCCATGGTGTAAACCTGTCTCTTGTTGCAAGGTGGCCCTAACAAGCAAGTCTTGTTATTTGAATCATTATGTGCTGGACTGATGTAGCTAGTTCCCTAAATCCTTGTAAAATCTCACCAATCTCTTGAGTGCTACTCAAGAACTGCTTGGATTTCTTTGTATAATCTTGCATATTATGAGCAGTCCCTAAGCTGCATATGCTATTCCAAAGGAAAAAAATTAACATGGTAGAATTGAAGTTGATTTTGCTGGTGACGGCTGCACTTTCCAATTATACCAGTACTGGCTGCACTCTCTAGGATTCAGTTCTCCTTTCTATTTTACTCCCAGAGTTTCAGGGTGTAGAACTCCTGTTTTCACAAGGTCTTTGCTGCAGAAGCTACACAAGCACTGGATGGAATCAGTCTATTCCCCACTGCCTTCTTCCCTTGACTTAGATCTGCATTTTCTCCCAAATCCATCTGCTTTCTGGCTAGCTAGAGAGCCTAAACATTACCACCCTTAGAGTTCATGTAGACTACTCAAAGGGCAAATCTATCATCATAGTGCAATGTTGTGCATATGTTATGCAAGAAGCCAGAAAGCTCTTGTAGTGAGCATTTCCACACACCTGACAAGCATCTAAAACTTCACATTTGCCACTACATTGCTTACAGCTGTGTATACAAACAGCCCACAGAACTATGGCACCTGTTCACCTGAGCAGCTCTGGGACTTCAGCACAGATTCACATGCAATCTTTTCAAAATTTGATATTGATTGTGATTTTTTTTTTTTTCCCCCTATATCTTCAGCTTTAGATAATATGTATGTTCATCTATAATAATTTCTGTTCTTAACAATCATTAAGTTATCTACACTTTTTTTTTGCTGTAAACTGTTACTTATGATTGAAATATCAAATCCCACTTGACATTTGAAGGTCATAAATAAGCCTTATAAAATTAGCACAGGCTATTAATGAAAATATGCTTCTTGTTAGCAGGTGGGTTTTTTTCTGTTTTGAAATACATTATCTTGTAGTTAGACAAATACCAAAATTCCAAGGTATCAAAATTGCCAAGTCCAATAAGCTTCTTTTTATAGTCTATAGCACCTCCCAGTGTCTCTTAACATGTTTAAAAGAAAGCAAGCCAGCTTACCAAAAATGGAAGTAAGGAAAGGCATGTATGCTATTAAAGGTTGAAGTACTAATGCTAGGAAACTCTTTCCAAAAACCCACAAGTAATGGGGGTATTCAAAAAGTGTTTTGATAGAAGTGATGGAGATGAGTGGTGTTTTAACTCCCTATTGAAGTTACTGTGGTTATAAATGCTATGAAATGGTCATGTTTTCTGTGTTTTCGTTTATAGTTTTGCATTGATCTATCAATGTTCTGGCTGTGCTCTAATTTTGAAAGACTGCACTGAAGGAAAATGTCAGTGTTTTTAACAGAATATCTAGACTTTTTAATAATTTCATCCTGTTTTTGAATTGTCAGATTCCCACTATAATTTTAAAAGAGCAAATGCTTAGTTGGAATAAATTGATATAGCTTTGCTGATGTTAACTAGGATTTACCTGTCTGATTCAACCTGTTTAGAATATTGTAGTATTCTGTTGATAAACTGTGCAGGTACTAGATTCATGTCATAGGCAGTATGTGAATACTGTAAAAGAAATTCCGTTACAATTTAATCCTCATTTTGTTCTTTGTTTCAAAGGCTAAATAATAGTCAAGAGAGTGTATTGATTGCATTGGTATTTTCATTGCTTTTTTGGTGTGTTTTCATGAAGTTGTGGGCCACATCTGTGAATATCCACTTCCAACTTTTCAGCACCAATTGTTACAAAGAATTTTTTCCATTTGTATAAATGATGTCATGTGTTATGAAAGTTTTAAAGTGTGACAATTCAGTGATATGATTGTTAACTTCTATTATGTTATTGCCATAGGAATTTTCACTGTTAACATTTTCTTAATAATGTTTCTAAATTACATACATCAGAAGGCTAACTTGACCTTTCCGTCAGCTCATATCCAGAATTAAAAATAAAGTCAAAGGTCAAAAAAGACAACTGAAATACAGTTGCTAAATATAGTCATAGACAGTCAATTGTGCAATGAAAGCAGTGTGCCACCCAAGAAGAGTAACAGCCTTCGTTTGCCTAAACTTATTCTGTTTTGATGAGGAAAGTGTTCCAAAATATACCACTAGTTGATACATCTTGTAGTGTGGAACTGTATAATTATATGCTTTAAGATATCTTGGTCTTCCTGAGCTTTAAGGAAGATAGAGGGGAAAACCAGCTTTGTTCTGTACTCCAGGATCCTAGAAATCTAAAATATCACTTTCAGATACTCCAACAATACAGAAAGATGGAAGCTGTGAAGTGAGATATCTGGATTTTGGTTTTGTTTTGCAAGCCTGACTGTATAAGGAATTTTCTACCAAATTCTATTTCCCTGTATGGAAAATTACTTCCTTAAGATTCATCTGAGCTCTGGGTTTTTCTGTCTAGCTACTGACTTCAATTATTTTAGTTAATATCCTAGTAGTCAATTAATATGCTATAATAAAAGTATTTAATATCTATAACATTAACAGACAATTCTTTTCTAGTAATTTTTAAAGCTTTTTACACAGAGGTGAATAATTCTTTTTCATAGAGGCACAAAGGGTTTGAAGAATTTTCCCAAAGTCTGTAAGCAAATTGCTTAAAAGTGTGGATTAGCCTCAAGTCTCTTGAGTCTCAGGTCAGGGCCGCTTCAGCACATTTTCTTCAGGATGGAGCAATAATATGCTTAATGATACAATACCGAATTTTTTGTACATTCAGAAGTTGTAAACAATGGGGAAAAAAAACTATGGGGGGAGGAAAGGGTCTGCAATTTATCTTTTTTAATTTATCCTGTAACTGCTTCTCCAGTCAGCTGCTAAACCTTATTGGTGGTTCCATAAAAATGTAACATTTCTCATTTCTGATAAATCTCAATATTGAGATTCAGAAAAACTGCCAAGTCACAGCTGAATTACAAAGGTGTATCAAGGTCAAATGAATCAGTTTAAGCACAATGTGTATAGATTCAGCTCAGATGTTTTTCACCGCTTTTACTGATTTTAGCTCATACCCCAGTTTTGAAGCACACACAGGCAGACATAGCCCTGTAGGTGTATGTTAGCTTGTGAAACTGCTGCCTGTGCCTCAGCCCAGAAGTTTGATTCTCCCCTCACACAGCTTATGCAATCATTTTGTGTTAGAGTTAGAAGTGAGTATAAACTGCTACTGTTCTGAATTTACACATATTTTTCAGCTGGCAAATACCATTGAATAGACAAGGTGATGAAGGTTCAGGAGGTAAACTCAGAAGTGATGAACTGTTTTAATTATTTTTTGTGGCACCCCTGTCATACTGTGTCAGTTGAGCACTGATCTGGACTTTGCTCCCTCCTTTCTTCTCCTCTTCTCCCAAAGGGTACTCTTATAGAAAAAGTCATTAGAAGCTGTAAGACAGGCATAAATCAGCTGCTTCTGTTATCTGCATATTTGCTAAAACCCGTCTTCATCAGCAGTTGATGGTGAAAAGCTGGGATTTGTGATAAGGTATAGGCAATGATTCTCTTCTGCTATTTGAAACTTGAGCGGTGGTATCTACCACCAGTGCTAGACAAAGAGCTAGAGAGGGAGCAGGGGAATCTGTTATATTTAGATCTGATTAATCACCATAGGAGAGAAAGTCATCCTTGGCACTGTAGGCTAAGTTTTGAGAGGATGCACATATATTGCCATTTGAATTAAATCTCTTTCTGTTATAATTGAAAAGATTAGCAGAGTGCTAATGTGAAACAAAAGCACTTTCACATAAGGCAAAGGTTTGTCTTCTCCTGACGCCAATGTATTGGCTGAACTAACAACCTCTTGAAAAATCAAGAATGCAGGTGCAAAGACAGACTTTCTGTTTGGTTGGAACACACATAACCCTTAACTGAATCTGCTGTATCAATACCTGCCTTGAAATATCTGATTTTCAGATACTGAATCTTCTTTGTCCTCTATGTAATATGTATTTAAGCAACAGAAATAAAATTTATATAGTGGCACAGCATACATAGTCCAACATTTGTTTTACCCTAAGAAGCATATATAAATGCTATTGGAAATAATTTTGATTTCTAAGCAAGTTTGAGTATTTAACCACTAAGATGCATATAAAGTGTATTTTGTCATCAGTTAGGCTTTAGGTTAGGACAAAACTGAGTTGGAGTTCATTTAATATTGCTGAAAACTAGGACTTGTTGGATTTTGATCAAAATAGAAGTAGTTTTCCAAGATAAAAATTTTAATCAAGGTTTCAGCCATTTTGTGCCAAGATCTCACTAGAAAGTGTTTTCTGGGTTTTGGTTTGGGTTTTTTTTTGTGGGTTGTTTGGGGTTTGTTTTTTTTTTTTACTGTTTTTGGTTGGCTTTATCCACTGAAAAGAAGAGGAAATAGGCACTTTCTGGGTTTAGAGCACACATGGAATATGATAGGATCTGACATCTCAGGATTCAGGTTCCGGGAAGGCTTTTCTAGCAACTAAGGGAGCCTTTGAAGTCTTTAAAATGAGATTCCAAAGGCAACAGAGCGTGGAAAGTCCTAAAGCATCATCCAGTTGTAGTTGTAAATCCTCTTGGATAGACTCAAAATAAACTCTGATTTTTGCTGCCTTTTTTGCTGAACAAAATCAAATAAAATCTGGCAAAATTTGTAAACAAACTGAAATGAAAGGAGGAGTAAGCAGTAATAAGGGGAGATTTATTTTCTATCAAAGATAACAAGTTAACAAATTGCCATATTATCGCCAAGATTTGTTCAGTCACTCTTGCTTTTTACAATCATGAATTCAAAAAGTCTGTTTTGTGTGCCCACTGAGATTATTTTGCATGAACAAGATACAAAATTTTTTAATAAAAAGCATATAGTTTAGGCTTGGACAAGGTATAATAAGTGATTGTCAAAGAGAAAATATTTTACAAATGATGACAGATTTTTCTGGGTGACCTCATCTCTTGGCTGCTTCCTAATTCTGGCTTTACTTTTTAAGTATGTGACTCTTGGTTCTCACTTTGCCTTTTAGTTTTCAGAATGAAAGCAAAGCTGTCAGGTGCAAAGTGATTTCCTCTGCTTAGTGGAGATCACTGTCCTCTGATTTGCTTAGTTCACTCTTGAGTTATCGCCTTTATGTCCACCGGAAGGCTCTACTGCTTCCCAAAATGTGCACAGAATAACATTCTTCAGGTACCTAACAAGGTCATCACTGTTGTAAGCAGGACTCAACAACTTGCTTTCACTGAAACAGTACACACATTATTTCTTGGACTAAACAGTTAACCTCTAATGTGTTTTGAAACAAGTGAATGATAAATACAGATTAATTACAATTGGTGAGTGAGGATTTGGTATTTGATTTTGTCACGGAATTTCAATCCATGTACATTTAATACAGTGGCTTTTGAATTAAAATCTTGGGAAACTTTAATGCGTTCATTATTTTTGCTGTTACTTTCATAGGATGTGTATATATATTTTATTCTGTAACTTACTAGAGGAGTTTGAAATACAAAGACCCTAATTCCTCACCATCTTGGCACTCTTACACTTATAGTCTCGACTGATGAGAGAAGCTCTGTGCATTTTGGCACTTGCCAAAGTTATGATGAATTTCTCATTCTACAGATGTTTCTTTATGTGAAGATTGCTCTTCACATTATTCATGCTTCACAGTTCGTGGGCTGAAAACAAGTAGTTGACTCTGTCTGCGAAACTGTCAATGCAGCTTCCTTTGTAAAGCCAAGTTATGATAGTTAAAAATAGGAATTTTTTCTTGTTTTCATTTTAGTAGCACATGTTAGTGATTCAAAAGGGAAAAGGATTCCTTTTATTTATTATGTGACTGGAAAATTAGGATAAAATAAGATGATGCTTTTCAGAGCAACACTTTTCATACCTATTGATTAATTTGACTGCAACAGTTCTGAGATTCCATCCTGAGAAACAGCTCTGATTTACCTTTTACTAACTTTCAGAACCGGAAATCACAGAATAAGAATATTTGAACACCCAGATTAATACTTCTTTGTAATGGGTACGACTTTAAAATGATGCTTTTCAGAGACCCTGGATAAAAATAGCCTGTTTAGTCTTTCAATGTTAAAAATTTTGCTTAGGGAAAGTGTATTAGTCCAGGTGGGGTTTTTTGGGGTTTTGTTTTGCTTTTTTCCTCTCATATGATATTATTTTCCTTATGGGTATTTTAGTATAGAGCCATAAGCACATCTTCAAAAAGGCTTCTTACATATTCTGTTGAATAGAGGGTATGACAAAAAAGTTTTTCACAATACTGATTTTTTTAGTTTCTCAGAAAATCCAGGTTGTCAGCATTCACATTTTTCCCAGTCCTCTTTGTCTATATTTCCCTATTCTACTTGTCAGACCAAAGCATTTGGATATTATTTCCTAGTATACAACAGATAAATTACAGCAAGAGACTTAAGATGGTGGGAAACTTCCCACATACTTTAGTTAAATTTAGTGGAGATAGTTCATCATAGCACGTATAAGTTACCAGATGAACCATTCAAGTATTGATTGTTTTTCCTCCTGATACTCATTGCATTTACTAGAAAAAGAATTCAAAAATTTTTTCACTCTAATATAAATGTAAGGATTTAACAACTCGAGGTTGCCTTTTTGTAATAGTTACCATCACTAAATATTCATAAAGTGTTCAGAAAACTACAAGAAAATGGATTGCATTTAGCACAAGATTATCTGATATTCTCTAATGGTTTGACTACAGAACATTTTGGAGTGTCATTAGTGTGCTTCAGCAGCATGGGATCTTGCAGAGAATTGAGAGCCTTCACTTGAATTTGAAATAATGCTAAATTACTAACAAAGTTTTTACTTAAGCAGCGTGGAACTAAAAAAAGCAAATTTATATAATTATTCAGCTCTGTATGCTATCATAATCTCTTTAAGGTGTTTGTAAATAATAACAGAAAAAATTGGGTACAGTGGATATTCATTTATTGCAAAAATTTGGAAGAAACTATTTCAACAGAAAGTAACAGATTTTACCAGTGATTTTTTATGGGAGCAACATTTTACTTTGAAACTAGCCCTATGGATCTCTATTGTAGCAATGTCCTCCTGAAACTCAATGGGAGTCATCTTGAATATGGACCAAATAATTTATTTGGCTGCTGGCCATGTGTTGTCTTTCAGAGGAATATGGTTGTTCACTACGTAATAGCGTAAGAAGAAAGGAGACATATGGAAACAAATTTTAAAAGAAACAGTAACATTAGTCAATGAAGTTTTAACCACGCAAGTTGCCAAGCACTTAATGTAGTCATGAAGTAAAGAAATAAATTATGAAGCCCACTAGCCACGCGCTTAGCATGCAAAAGTGCTGTTCTCACAGAAAATAAGCTGTCAACTTCAGTTGAAAGCTGAATCCCACTAACAATTCTTGAAGTTTGATTTATTAATTTCTTTTGCTGCTGTTGTTATAAAAAGCACAATAATATGTACAACCTACATTAAAACTGTATTTAATAACATCCTTGGAAATATATATGTCTGTTCAGTTGACTATAAGCACTAGACTAGCATGTCTCTGGCCCCTTTTCTTTATAATTTTGTTTTGAAATAGGTGATATAATCCTATGCGTTTTCCTGTTGTATCTTAATAAAGTAATGTCTTTTCAAGTAGATGTCATATTTCTCTAAATAAACAATATATTTGTAATAACATGAATGCCAAAGTGGCAAAAATAGTGACTGTAAAATGATGCCTTTAAGTGTAAATGGAAGATATATAGGTATTTGTGTGAAAAATACAGATTAGTACAACAATTCTTTTGCCAGTTCAAAAATTGTATGTGGTACAGCTTTGCAAAATACTCTGTGTCCATTCTCTCTAGATGAGTCATGTTTTTGGAAGAAAGTGGAGAGAATATTTTTTCAGCATCATGATCATTGTAATAATGAACTGCAGAAACTATAATAGATTTTGTTCCTGGCTTGGAGAAGTATCTAAAAGATTTTGCAAGAGAGTTTACATAATTCTTTCCATTGAACTTTCTAGTATTGCATATGTTTTAATTGTTAACTCAAACACACCGAACTTTTAGGTAGTTTGTGGACTATATAAATGTGGTTTAATGTTTCAGAAGTATTTTATGAGCAGAGATTGTGGTTATACATTTTCATACTTACAACCTTAATTCACTTGTTAAAATAGGCTCTCTGTTTGCTAATAGTTACCAGCTGTAACTAATACATTAGCAGATCTACAATGTAGTATTAAAATGACGCATTTTAAAATCAATAACAAATGTCCTGCTGTAGGATTAACTGAAAAACTTGTCTTATACAATGGTCAGTACACTATACAAAATTGTTTTGAAATTACTATAAATCAAGGAATAGGAAACAATGGTGTGTAAATTTCTAAAGACTTAGAAATAGGAAAAGCAAAAATATTACTTACTGTAGTTGTTGTTTGCTTCTCTTGTCCCCTTTACTTTGCCTCGCTTATCAATCCTCATATACCACTGAGTTCGACAGAAAAGTCTTCTCACTCTTACATCCCCCCCTTCCATATAATCATAGCTTCTGGTATGTCGCTCAGGGCTGGAACAGTTCACATTTGTAGCCATTTGCTCTGGAGTCATGTCATTGCAAGCTAAAGATATAGTGCCCATTAGAAAGATAATGTAAAAGTATGATCTGTAGAGCAAAATTGGCAGGATCCATGTCAGTATCCATTTGTGCATTATAGTGCAGTGTTCTGGGTGTTCATGAACAACATAATGAAAATTAAATCTCAAGTAGGCTGTTGCTCTTAGGTCACCGACCTGCCTTCTGTCTTTACGAGTTACAGAGTCATTTAAATGAGATTGTTCCCTCTTCTAGAATTCTGATCGTTATTCCTTAATAGTTAATGGTGAAATAGAAGAGCTTCTTAAATATCTCTTCAGTCAGAATATCCTTTAAAGACACAAGTTATAAAAACCTTTGTTGTCGTGACCTTCTGTACTACTTGAATTTGCTGCTTGCACTGAAAGTAAAAGATCTGTGAGAAAAGGTGCATGTATAAGTCTTTATGCTCAGTTATTACAAATGTGCAAGGATACATTATGCTACTGAAAAGTACTATACATAAATGTATGACATGCTAAGCTGATTTTTAAAAATATGCGAATATATATACAATAGATATCTATCACTCAGCTTTTTACATAAACAGACATTTAAACTGATTGTAAACATAGTTCTGTCTTCAGTTTTAAGCCCTTCCAAAAATCTCTTATTGATTCAAGTGAACTACTTTTTCATGCATGGTTAAATTCTGCTGATTACTTCATACCTATATATTCACTGTTAGCACAATCTATCAGATAACTTTTCTCTAGTTCAAATTTAAAAACAGACCTCATAGTCTTAGCCCTGTATTTTTATTCCTACCCATTTCAGTTTATTAATAGAAATAGTTTTCTTAAGGCTTTTTTAGCATCTAGCATATACAAATGAAGATAAAAGTTATTAGCTGTTAGAAACTGTTGAATGTTCGTGTAAAGGACAGATAACTTACTTGTTCCTGTTGTTAAGAGCTGGATACCCAAGTATTCCATTTCTGTTGTCCGCTTTTTGCAACATGAGACACTCTACTGTAGCTACAAACTTTCTCAGCTCAGAAAGACTCCACCAGAATTATAATTGTTTCCATAAATCAACACGCTGGAGAGATGGTGTGTATGTGCTTATGCGTGCGCGTGCATGTGTGTGTTGAGCCTGTTGTTCGGTCCTTTTCGATAAATACCTTTGCTGACCTCACTTGGAAGCAATTAGAATTTAACCAGTCAGCTGTCAGTTGAATGCACGAACAAAAATAAAAGGAGACTTGCATTGTATCGTGTCCAATGGTCATCAGAGGGAGCTATGTACATAGTTTATGCTTTAAATCTCCAAGAAACTACTTTCTAAAAACATATATTCTGTGGTGTATGGGTAGAATTGCTTCGCATGCTAGCTAGGGTTTCTGTGCTTTGATTTAGGTCAGTATTTTTTTGTCCTTAAAAAAAATTCCTCCTTCTCTCTTTTGTACTCGCACACTTATCTCAGTTTGTTTTCAAATCTCTTCTGCAGTTTGGTGGATTCATAGTCTGCTTAGTGCCTTTCTGATGGATATATCAAACGTGGGTCCTTTATGTATTGTGGAGAAGGGTGTGCTGTGGCCATTATAAATCATGCAGTATATTTATATCATGGACTTGAAAAGAGGAACAACTGCAGAGGAGATCACTGAGATTTTTATTTGCTCAGCCACTAGGTGAAAATGAGAATGTATTTGGGTATTTCAAAGTCTGGCATTCAAACACAACCTTTATCAGCTTGAAGGAAATATTACTACTAGGGAACAGCCTTCCTTAGTGCACTTAGTTATAAGTTCTTGAAACTCACAACATGAGAATGAAAAGTGGCAGCAATGCAAGAAAACCCCTTGTACTGCATACCAACCAATGGGTGACCAGCAGTCTTAAAATACAGAGAATCAAAATAATGGGTAGATATGCCTGGCTTTCCGCTTCTGTATGCTTATTTCCATCTTTGGCACCAGTCTGCTATCCGAAGTCCACGTTCCATTTCACCCTTAAACTCTGTTGAGTTTCTGGTGAATGTATTTGTAAAACATACTAAAGTTAAGTTTTCAGTAGCTCCTTATCCTCTTTAATTTCCACACTGTTGATGTGAATATACCTCATACCCTTTAGTAAATAATAGTAACAAGGAAAGTTTGGAATTAATCCACATATTAAGAGTAGTTTACTTACCTTTAGTTGTTTGTACTTGATGATAGAATGCAGTTTATCATTCCCTGCTTTTATCCCACCCTCACTCCTTCCTCTCTGTAAAAATGGGTAACACTTAGAAATGAAGTAAACTGTAGAGGCAGTTAAAAAGCATAGGGAGTACATATGTGCCACCTTGTGGTGAGGGGGACAGAAGTAAACTGGGGTTTTTCACTGGAGTGATCCAAAATGAGCATAAAGGTGTATGACACCAGGCAACCTTGTGTTACTCAGCCTTTCCTATACAGAACACAGAGAATGAGTAATTTCCTTCCTTAAAATCCTCAGCTTCCTTCTCAGCCCTCACTTGAAATAATCCCATTTGTCACTCACTTTGCGTTCTTTTTTTAACCATTTTCACTTGAAGTCCAAAGTTAGTCAACTTTTCTTGTCATTATTTCCATTTCAGCATATTGGGCTGTTCCCCATAATCTGTGGATCAGCCTCATTTTCCTAATTCAGCAAAAGGCTCAATATATGCACCTTTACGATATGAAAGGTATGGCACTCAGGGCTTTCAAAGGCTGGATGCCTGCAGCAGATACACAAAGAAGTGGCTTTCATTAAGTTAACCCTTGTAAACTGTGATTACAGCTATTTCCAGTTTGACTTGTATCTTGTCAACCCATGACCCCCATTCTGACAAGAAGTGGGGACTGAAGCGATTTATCCCAGTTGCGGTTTTTGCCAGTACATTTGCTGGATTTATACCAGTATGTTCTCTGATCCATTCCACCGTCTGAATTCAGAATGATAGCAATGAAAAAAATTTGTGGTATTCAAAAAGCTTATCTGTTGTGTATTATAAAGAAAGCAAGCAAGGATAAAAGGTAATCTCTGTTTTACTCAGTAAAGGAGGATGCAAGTAGAAATGAGTCTTTTATTTGCAATACCAACTTTTACTTTCAGATCCATACTGGTTTTAATTTTTCTTTTTCCTTACTAACTTATTGTTTCTGACAGTTAGTAACAGGAGAAAAAATACATGCATGAGGTTTCAGTTCCAGAAAGCTGGAGCCACTCATGGTCCAGGCATAGGCATGGCTCTGAAAAAATAAATCACTTGCTGTGTTTTTTTTTAAGTGGTGCTTCAGTTCAGATCTTTATGAAGTTTTGTATTTAGAATAAATGAAAAGCAGTTTAAGTAAGGCACTAGCTCTAAGTTTAGTCAGTGAACAGTGCAGTTAATCTTTAATTACTGCTGATACCATTCATATCCTCACATTTTTTAGTTATAGAATAACTTTTTTCCACGATGCTTTAACTGCAGTTTTATTTAATCACACAGTTTTATGTCTTGCTATACAAGTACAACTGCATATTTTTTAATGAAATGATGCCATCTTGATCTGCCTATGCAAGTCAAGATTCTTCGCATAAATCTCTGATCCCTTGAATGATCCAACACACTTCTGTTTAAACCAAGCATAACTCGTATCTCTCTCAAATGGAACTGGTTTCGTTTTATGGCAGATTTAGCTTGACTGGCACTTCTTCCTCTGTCTTCTTACAAATGTGCATGCCCACGACTTTGCAAATCCAATCCCAAGCAAGTCCTTAATGATGTATAGAAATTGTCCACCTAAAATGCTAATGATTTTGTGTTTCTTTGGCAAGATTGTATTTGAAGAAATGTGTTACAGTATCAGGACCACATGAAACATGAAAATGTGCAAAATACACATGCTGTAAGCCGTCCTTTAATATTTAAACCTGCCCCCTTTATGTTAACCCATGCGTTGGTTCCTGCTTCCTAGCTGATAGACAGTTGTCCACAGCATTGCTACAGTGGAGGTGCTGAAAAGAAAAAAAGTGGAAATGAATTGCAAGTGCTTTGCTTCCAATGATGAAGATTGTGCACAGGCCTCCAGTTCAGCTAGAAACAGCTTAATAAAGTCTATCCCCTTTTCCCTCACATAGGAAATTACTTTTTGTCCTTTTAGATGAAAACATGACTATAGAGATCCATGCTTTCTTCATCTCCAGGCTGGCCTGTTGTAATATGTACCGCCCAGGTTTGGCACTGGGTCATGAATGTGACTTTTTAAAAAAACCCTCCATTTTGTCCAGCTTGCCCTCAGGGCAACACATACCTGCTAAGAAACTGTCATTCTGCTGCTCCTTGTTCCCTGATCCATTTCAAATTTGCTTTAGAACATCTTCCAGTACTTTCAGAATTTAAGAAGTAGGAAGATAAAAATCTCTTTATCAGACTTTAAATCTAAGATGTTGGGTTTTAATGCCCTGCAGCAATAGCTAAAATGGGATTGGAAGGTCCTATGGAAAAAATTCCGCAGATGCGAAGGTGCTAAATGTTCTCGTGGTTAAATCTTTATCCTTAGTTCCCTGATCTCAGAAATCAGGATTAGATCAAGGTTGACTTTTGCTACGTGCAAAAGATATAGGAAAAGTGCTACTGTTTGTGCAAATCTTCCGTCAATATTGATATCTGAAAAACACTGCAACATGCATGGAAAATAAACTTGTTTAACAAGGCAGTAAAAACAAAAGAGATGAGGAATATGGCACTTCAGTTTGGATTTATCTTTTCAGGTTGTAAACTTAAGATTAAAAACTGTTATGAATCCTTTGTCTGCCTGACTATAACAATGTTGTTTTGGTAACTGGTATGGGTTATTAAAATCATATTGAAAAGACAACAATAAATTTTTCCTAAAACCAAACTATCAAATAGTTGACAACTATAAAACAACTTCCTTTTTTGTTAATTAGCTACAGCAAATGTTTTTTATATACCTTATTGTAGCTATACAATGTATAGCAGATTGTAGCTATACATAGGTATGAATATTGCGTATAATTCAAGACTGCATTATGCAAATTACTTCTTTTCTTTTCAAGTGGTCAAACAACTTAGCCATTTTTAAACCTTCACATAGGTCCATATATAGCATAAAAATTATTGTAATTTATTTGGTGGTTAAAAGTTTTATGGACCATATGTATATAGATATATACCTGTACATAACAAAAGGACTTGCAATATCACTTAGTAGTAGGTAACCTTACATGTATACATATACGTGTAAGGTAGTGTATAACTCATCTGAAAGTGAGCTGCCTGTGCAAAGAGAAGAGAGAGAAATTGGTCAGAATCTGGGGGAAAATGCTTTGGGTGGGATAGCACTAGGATTTAATTAGGAGATTGGGATTGGGCACTTCCAGGAATGTGCGGAGGAAGGGAGAGGCCAGCACTGAAGAGAGAAAGTGCAGAAAGGGAACTGGGGAAAGCTGAGGAAGGGACAGGGACTTAAGTATGGAGGTTGCAAGTCAGTAGACAAAATAAACCAAGAACGTTTCCAAAATCCTAAAGTGAAACGAAGCTTTAGAGAGAAGCAATTTCTTCAGCTGCCCGTGGGCCTACATTGCAAATCTTTTGGCATGACCCAAAATATTAGGTGCCTCTGTGTGCTTACAGCTGCCTTCTACATCTGTGAGTTTCCCCAATTAAATAGGCATGATGGATCCAATACGTACTGCCCCTATTGCATACTGTAGGTGTAAAAATGCTCCTGTGATGGAATTCTAAAAACCTAGGCTCACACGTATACACACTTTACATTGAAACACTACTAAGGCTGTGAAGTAAAATACTCAAAAGGCACAAAATGCTAGTTATCTATCTCATGCGTTAGATCAGGGAGGGAACTTGTGAAGATAAGAATGATGATAAAATGATGATAAAAATTAAAGTCTGTATCATAGTACATACTTACAGAGACAATGTTATCAAACCAATGTTATCAAAGTAAGCTCTTGGCATCTCCATATACTCACAGGATTTCACCTGAGGTTTAACATGGATTCCTTCTTTGATTCTGTTATTTGCAAGTGTCTTAAGTCTTGAGATTTAACTAGACATTTTTTCAGTGGCTTACTCTTTTCTATACAAAGTAGGCAAAAAAGCAGATTGGTATAATCATACAAACAAATGCAAAATATCAAAACATGAGACTATATATGGCAGAAATGCTACTGGATTACTACTGTGTATTTAATATTTGATTTTGGGAAACAGCTGGAGTAAGACCTTTCCTAACCTTCAGCTAATTATATGGCCTGTTATTACACGTGTTCTAAAAGCAAAACATAGTGGGGAAAAAGTGCTCTGTTCCCTTGCAAAGCTGTGCTCTTTGCAGAGTGTTAAAAACTCACCAGTAGATTCAGAACAAGAGCAATTCTCTGTAACGATTGCATTATTTATTACCCATATGTCAGAGACAGGGACACCACTTAGTCACAAAAATGTGAGGTTTTCCAGCTGTTTACCATTTGAATGGTAGATAAGCATTTGCTGAACTGAGGGAATCTAATAAAAGAGTGTCTTTACTAGAGAATCTGTGTTAGTAATTGGTTTACAGTGAGCTCCACCACATTTCCTCACTTTTTCCATTCCCTCACTTACTGATAATGAGATCCATGATATTCTACTAAATCTATGTAAATTCAGGCCAGAATAGTCATTTGATATAATCTAGTGAGGGTGTAAAAGGAGGATGTAAAGTGCTAGGGATCTGAGTGCTGTTCACCGTATCAAGTGCAGGGTTAGAATATGCATGTCAGCATCAACCGTGAGCCATCTAGTGTGGGCATGGACTGGTAAGCCAGTTTTTCTAATTATAAAAAGAAGAAAATAAAATGTCAAGATAGCTTTGCATTCAAAGGAGCAAGGCAAATTGAGACTATGTCAAATCTGCGGAGTTTCTTTTAGAGCTCCCCCAGGAGGGTTAGGCAAGATGGGACACTATTGATTTCAAACTGACTCTAATTTAAAGATGCCTAGACTGAGGATTACCAGATAGTTTATATTGCAAGTAAATAGCACCATCCTGCTCCTCTGTACGTGTAGTTCTGTAGATTGAAGGAGTGATCCCTTCTATCTGTGAACAGCTGTACTCGCAAGAGTTTAAATGTCTCCCGCTGCAGCTGTTGCTCTGTTAGATGGTTATTTGCCTGGCTTGTGGCATCAGAAAGGGTTGAGTTTTGTCAGCAACTGATGAAGGTCAGGCTTTGAAACAGATCTTAATCAGAATTGATGATGTTCTGATCTGCCTTTTTACTCCTGGCTTACTTTGCTTATCATAACTATCACATTACTAAAATAATTCCTACCCTTTTAACATTAATTCCAGTTGCTAGTTTTTCACACTTACTTTTGACAAAGACTGTCCACTGCAACTAAAATATTCTCCACCCAAACATAAATATTACTGTTATATGAAGCTGGAATGCAGAACGCTTAGGAGGTGACAGAGAGAAAGAGAGGGAGGGAAAAAAGCTAGGACTAAGGGATATGTGTATTCCATTCTCCCGCATGGCACGTAACTTTTTAATCCTACAAAAGAGGAGGGAAAACTTGATTCCCTGATAGGAATTTGACTAGTGTAGTGGTAACTTCTCCTTAGCAGCTTTTTATGACATTTTGTTGAGTGCATCTGCAGCATCTGTCTAGTTTGTACCTCTTGCATCTCTGTTGTCTCTGCCGTACTTGACACTGCAACAGAGGCCTTTTCTGTAGTAGGAAACTTTTTTTGACCTGACTTTGTTAGCAGACTCTATGAATACAACCCTTTTGCTTCAAGGACTTAATTGGTACAGATTGCCCTGCCCTGTATATCATGGATGAAAAACTGTGGCGTATGTGTGAAGAACAAGTTTGAGGAATAGCTGTTCCTAAGAATGCTTGTTGTTTGCTTAGGCAGCAGAAATAATGTGATTTTGGAGGCTATTAACTACAAATAGTAAGTCCATAAAACAACCCTTAAATAATAAATACCCTGAAAATTGCTTTTTATATCTATTCCATAAATATACATACACCAGGCTGATTTTCCCAGATACTTTCTAAATGAAAACAAACTCGAAAACCCAAAAATCTTCCCCCGCGGCCCGCAGAAACAAATGTTTTGTGAAAACTTTTTTCCCAGTGAGTAGGTGTATCAGCTCCAGTGCTGAAGTTACTGTGCTGAACTACATCATGCTGAAGTACAGAATGGGGCAGTCCTTTGACGTGGCAGTCAACTGAACATGTTTGGTTTTTTTTTTAAATCCAGTTCAGTGAAAACCACAGAATAAGAAGGTATAAATATTTAAGGAAAGTTACTGAAAAGTTTTTTTTAAGAATTTTGACAAGCAGTTTTTTCCTAGTTAACCACATTTCAATAAAATTCCTCTCTGATGATCATGCCATTGTTTATTTGTTTGTTTCATAGCATTGTTAGACATGAACAATACATTGGCAGTGCCTGGTATGAATTCTTGGTCTCTAAAAAGTCTCTGGTGAATAGTTTATCAAATTTAACATGTATTCTATAATCTTGAGTTAGATTAGTTTTTCTGCTCAAGTAAATGGGCTGTGCCCTTCCTGATTGTTCCTGTTGATGACAAAATTTTTATATCTTTTCTCGATTGAGAAGGCTGTGGAAGAAAATACAGCTCTCTTAAAGTATCCTAAAAACTGGGGACTTGTTACAATTCTTAGACCCTTCTATGAGGATTGTGAGGTTTTATCAGTAATCCCCAAAACCAACATGATTTTGATAGCCATTACTTCAATAGCAATAAGAAGATATCTTTTATAGCAGTCTCTAGTCATACAGCTGTGGAAAAAAATTATGATAATACAAAGAAAGATTACCTCTGTACACAAAAAAGTTGAAGTAAGGTTCCATGAACAATGTTAATTCTGGTATTTCCCAAATTCAGAATGCATGACATTGAAATCTTAATTTTCTTCTGATATTGCTGTAGTTGATAGTTACAATTGTTGATTTACACAGTTTGTAGGTGTGAGGAGGAGGAAGTGTAGGATCACAAAACCCCAAAGCTGCTATTTATTCCATTACAAATGTTTTGGTCTGTGGAAATATTGTTTCTTATGCCTCCAGAGGGGTGTTTGCAATGTCAAGTCAAGGTACTTCTGCCTCTTTCTTCAACGCAAGCGGCAAAGAATTTTACTTAATACTCTTCTAACCATCTCTGTAATAGTTATAGGCACCAGTATCTCAAACATAGCAGATAATGTTTCAAAGAATGGAACTTTGATCTAATACCAGTCTTTCAACATCCACAAATACAGCTTCTCATGCAGGTTATTGTCTGAGTACGCAAGCTTGGTAAACTTTTGCATGAGGGCAGTGATGGGTGTCCTCAAGTATCTCAAGGTTAATGTATAAGCAGGTGCTGGCAGGCAGAAGAGAATAGAGAACCAGCTATGGGAAGAGGTAAATTAGGAGCATTAATAACAGTGGAAGAGAAAAAATAATGGAAAGAATTTGGGGAACTCCCAGAAAGAGGGAGAGAGATGTGAGGCCTGAGGAGGAACAGAGGAAAACAATGAGGTCCTAATGTATGAAGTACATCAGAAGAAATAGGAGCTAGAAAATAGGGAACCCCCGGAGGTAAACTCTAGTATCCTGATGTCATTTTAAGAAGGTGCGGGGGGGGATCAAGGAATTTCTCATACAAATCCGTCTTCTGTCTGACGCTTTTTCAAAACATATCTAAGAGAAATAACATCATTTGGCAAATCAAATGTGTATTAGGCTGTACTGCATGGAATCTTTCATTTCAAGTTTTGTGTAAATACATTTAATATTCAATGTATTTTGGCTTTGGTAATGTGCAGTGAAGGTCTTGAGGGATGGAGTAATTACGGTACCACATGGCGACAAAGCCCTGTTCACACAAAAAGAATGATACTGATAGCCAAAAGTGTTTGTTTATGAAAACTAGAAATAAGTTATCTCTTCTGCCTTTATATGGTGTGCTATTTCAAGCCAAGTTTTGCAGGCCTGACTGTGTGGCCTATGCTTTTCCCACTGGAAGTGACTCTCAGCTGCAGCGAAATGACCTGGTGCCACTGGGATGGTAGTCATTACAGTTGGTGCTGAGCAGCGCCAACCTGGTCTCTCTTCTAGCTCTTCTGAAATTAAGGTAGATTAAGTGAGAAAGACATCCTTTTTTTTTATTTTTTTTTTTTTCCTACCCAAGTAAAGAAATCCATTCTCCATGCTTGTCAAAGGAGACTGCTACCCTCTTCAGTGGTCTCTGGTTCCTGGCCTAGATGTAAAGGTGCAGGGGAAAAAAATATGGCTTCAGTAGGGCCACACTGGTAGTAGAAGCAGTGGCATTGAGGATTGGTCCTGTAACTTCCTTTGTGATTCCTGTTCCTTTGTGATTCCTGTTCCTTTGTGATTCCTGTTCCTTTGTGATTCCTGTTCCTTTGCGAATGGAAATGTTGCTCTTTTCTAATGCACAAGAAGAAACAGCTGGTCTACTATGCAAGACTACCCTTAAGTCATACTCAGTCTTCAAGATTGCAGATACTGGCCTGCATTTAGCACAAAAAGAGCTCCCATCAGGATTGGCATGAAGATAAAGCTTCTATTTAGTGGCTCTCTGGAACTGAAGATAGATAATTTTTTTGGAACCTTCGTATTGTACTTACAGTCCAGTAAACCAAAGCGGTATTCCCGTAAAACGCTGAGGTCTAAATGTAAATTAGTCTTTTTTTTTTTTTTCTATGAGATTTATTTCTTGTGGATTTATGAGCAGAACTGAAAATACTGATTTTTCTTTGTTTTAGTGTTGGCCAGTGCACTCAATTTTATGATAATGGTGCATTGGAGTATAATCAAAATAGGTGTCTGAAGAACTAGATTGTTTCATGTTTCTTTGGGATTTTTTTGTGAAAGAGGATAGTTCTGTTTTTGAGTGTTTTTCAGTTCCTGCCCCACCCTTCTAAAAGATACATATGCTCTCTCTCTTCAGTTTTGAGAAACACCCCCAGGGCATCCTTTTTATTTGAATTGATTTTCTGGTTGTTTATCTTTTTCAATCTGGTCATGAAAAGCACATCTGGTTCCTATTTTAATCAGTATTCCAGTGGGAGCAACATCATATTATAGAAGGCTAACAATGCTAAAATAATAATCCATAATGATGCAACTTCTGGTAATTTAAAACTGTTTTATCCACTGTTTGTAGAAGTGTGTTAATAATGTAGGCCAACTGATCTCTTTGTAGATTAAACTCACTCTGGGTCCTAATAACAGAGAAATATCTGACATCCACATAGGGGAACCCTTCGAACTGTCAGGAATTTCTGTCTGGGCTTTTTAGTACTTATGGAAAGTGCAAAACCGACAGTTGTGGAAACTAAAGCAATCAGTTGTCAAGGAGTTTGGGTACAGCAGCCCCAGCGCTACTTTACATGTAAACTTGTTATGCCTTTTATTTGATGCAGTTCTGCATGGGGAGGTGATAGGGTTGGAGGTCTTTGTCCTGTTTTTCTTTACTTTGTTAGTTGATTCAGTACTTGGCCTATATGGTAAGACCACCAGAAAGTGACAGCAGTTATTTTATTACAAAACGGTGTGCTAGCAGCTAAACGGAGACCTGCCATTTCAAATAGTTTGCCAAACAACCTTCAAGTGGTAGGACTTGTTTTCTTTATTTCTTTCTTGGTTTGAGCCAGCAACAAAGAGGAGAGACTGCTATAATTTCTCTCACTAATGCCTACGTATGTACTTTAGCAATCATGTAAAACTGAAACATGATATCTCTATAATTTTCACATGAGTTTGCAATAGTCCAGCAAAGCAGCAGATTCCAATACCTTATGTGACAAGGCAAGGCTTTGTTGAAGTGTGGACCTATCTCAGTTACATTCATATTGGTGTTGCCGCTTACTTTAAAGTATATTCATTCTGATACCATCTCCAGACTACACTTCCACAATATTGCAGAATAATCTGAAGAAGCTCTTGTTTAGAAATAACTTCGAGAGGTGGGGGAGAACACACTCTTATTCATTGAGAAAGCTCCGATAACAGAGTACTCTATCTAAACCTTTCATTCAGCCTTCAGATTATTTCTTGGAACTGTCACTTTAATATATACCTGCTTCTCCCTTGACTCTGGTTCAGCAAAGTTTCTCACTGAAGCAGGATGTAGTGTATTTTAAATTGGAAGGTCAAATTTAATACCAGTATGATCAAATCAGGAGTGACATTCTTGGCAGGATGACAGTGTTACACATTAGTTATTTTAGAGACCAAACTTCCAAGTGAAAGTTGGAGTTCATGACCTCTACTTCTTTTTGCTCTAACCTGGTTTTAGGGAAAACTAAAGCCTGAAATATGAAGAAAAATTAAAATCTTGCACATTCAGTTTTTAGACAGGAATGGTTGTGTTTTTTAGAGCACTGTAGCTGCAGTCACCATTAGTTGAATTCTCCTAAAGGTCTGTGTTCTTGGTGGGAGAGCATGAGGGAGGTATAGAAATTAAACTCAGCCGTAGGTTTCTCTAGATCTCCAAGAAGCACTGCTCTTATTTTTTTTCAGCTCACTTTCCTATCTTGAGACAGCTGATTAATGGATTTTTAGCATTTCCATGATTTCATTCTTTGAAGCAAAATAAGCTATTTTTCTCACAGTTCTAAAAGAGCAAATTCTATAAAACGTCAGAGCAAAGCAATGCAGTTTTTAGAGGAGCTAAGCTTTTGAAATGCTATGTCTGAACTTCTGTAAATAATCTGTGCTTGAGGTCAGAATATCAGGTCAGAGATATCCAATGACTACACATTAGAGCAGGGGAGCCACAATATCTATCATCACTAAAGTTTTTGGTTTGCATTTTTAAATAAACCAGGAACAAGTGCAGGGTATATTTAGTATTGCAGCCCTATGTTAGCAGAGGAAGTGTCTTGAATAGCTTTGTTCCATCATCTTGAAAGTTGGAGTTAGTTAAACTGGTGAAATGTTATATTTTCAACTACCCAGTTACAAGAGAGAATTTCCATAAGATTGTCAAGTGCTGTTCATTGCTCTCATTTGAATTGATGCTACATTCCTAGTAGACATGGATGTATTTCAGTGGTAGATAAATGGAAATATTACTACCTACTATATGAAAAAGTACTTTGGAACCCTCATCGTATTGTGGAGCTATTATATTTCTCTGCCAGATATTATAAAAACTTTAAGAAATACTTTGCTTAGGAGGGGGAATTATAGAATTTAAAAGAATGGAAAATTCTCCTAAATGTTACTTTGGTGAACTGGATTTTATTGTTTGTTTGACTTTTATTCCTATTTTGACAAGATATAATTTCAGGATTTCAGCTGTATTTTATAAACCATTCTCATCTTTAGAATGTTCCATTTTGAAAGGACTTTCATAAGTCAAAAAATATTTTTATTTCTACTGAAGAAGGGGATGGAGGATCACTCTACTGTCCATTTGGCACTTTTAGATTTCCCTAGAGCCAATTTCAAGCTGTGGGTACTGAAACAAGTTTTCAACCTGGAATGCTTTTCAAGTCATAGATGGTGTGCATTGGCTAACATTTCTGGTGTTGAAATTATACCGTGAATACAAACCAAATTTGTCTTTCCAGGTCCTTGGTTTAATTTCTGTATCCTTGTGGTCTAAATTCAAGTGCTTTCCTCTAGTATTTTTCTCGTATGTATCACAATTTAACATTTACATGAGCTGCATAAGCTGCTTTCAGGATACTTGGGCATAACTGTGTAAATAATAAAAAGGAAAAAAGCTTCCCACTATGTAAATGCATAGTTTCTGAAACCTGGCAGTTTTCTTCAGAAAAAAAGCTTACAAGCTCCATACCAAGAAGCATATGCAAGCAGCAGTCATTCTGAAGAAATAACAGAGAAAGTCCTTGTAACTTGGGATCACAGCAGGGGAAAGTCAGGTGTAAAGCAGAGATGTACATTTTCCAAGGCTATGAAATGAGGTAGCCATAGATCTTGGAGTTAAGATCAGATGACCTCACTGCAGGACCTTTCAGAATGAGAGCAACCACTTAGGCTGTATCTTGGAGTGTGCATTTTGCTAGTTTTTCCCTGTTGTCATCATACTTTTCCTTTTTCCGTACTATTTACAAAAGAACATACATGTCCAGTTTTCTATGTACATGTATTTAGGAACAGTATATATGTTGCCAAATAAAACAAATTCCCAGAATGGGATAAAGGCTCAGTAAATGATGAGAAATCATGGAACTTCTATGAGTTTTGAGAGCTACTTTCCCTCCTCCCACCCCAACATATCGCTCAGTTAGTTGCAGCTCAAGCATGTAGTTTTTCACAACTCTCTCCTTGGCTTCAGCTCTTTTTGCCAAATTTTATCAGAATGCTTTCCCTCCTTCTCTCCCCACTAAAAATCATTAGCTCCACCTTCTCTTTTGGAAGATGCTAGTGTCTTGTTTACGGAAGCCAGTTCAATTTTTCCTTTGGCTCAAGAAACAGCTGGTTCACTAAAATTGTTCTCTCTGTGTGCACAGTGCCAATTTGGAATTTAGCAGGGTGGGTAGGAGAGAGGCTGAAGAAATCTTTGGTGTGAACTCATTTTCTCCAAGTAGTTAATCAAGTAAGTTAATAAATTTTAATAAATCTATGATAGAATGAAATACAAATTTAGGTATAGTTTATAAAGTACAATTTCTCATTTTTTTCAATGGACAAACTATTTATAAATTAGTGGCTTAATACAGCCTTTTCTGTTTCATTTTATACAGTTATACATCATTAGTTTTCTTTCACTTTCTCACTACAAGAAAGATGATACTGGATCATATTGTTCCTCTGTTCTGGAGCAGAAAACCCACCTGACTTCAATGATTTTGCTTAAAAACTGATGGCATGATAAAGTCACTCTGTTTAACGTCCAGTATTATAAGATAAGAATATTAAGAGCAGCTTTATTGTACAAAATGAAAGCAGATAAATTATCTCTGCTTTATCAAAGCTTTACACATTCTAGAAACAGATGCCTTTTCAAACCAATACAAAATTCCTAGATATTAACTTTTCAAACAATAACAGCTGTCAGAAATCAATCCCATTTGATGAACTACTCTTGGAATAGGCCAGATTTGTTTTAAAATTAAACACTATTACAGAATGAGTTTCTAAAAATCAATGTATTGTTTTCATGCTTAGTCCAAGGAAATTCAAGCTAATTCAAAATTCATTGTCTATTTCTTCCCATATTTCATAATATGGGAAATGTTTTGTAACTTAAGTTAAAATGTTACTTTTGTCTTTGCTCACAGTTTAATGAACATGTAATGCAGCTTTTCTATTTCATTTTTTTCTGGTGGTTTTAATCTAGTCACAAGAGTGACAATTGAATTAGGGCTGGTATGGATTCAGTCAGTTGTGTTGCTTGCTGGGATAAATTATTCTGGCACCTTCTTGAAGAGATGAGTCAGTTTGGGAGTTTGACCTAGTCTCTTTTTTTTTTGTAATTGCAAACAGATAAACATGTAAATTAAATATTTGGAGATAAAGTTGTAGGAGAGTGCCTGATGTCATAGAGCTGAACTGCTGCTAGATCCTCTGCCACATGCCTGTGTACGCGTGCAATTCCCTGCCTGGCTGCACCTGTTCAAGCTTTTTGCTATTCTCAGAATACATTTCTGTGTGTGGGAACTAGTCTGCTTTTTAAATGGTGATACATTTCTAGTGCCTTCTGGGCAACAGTAACCAGTGTATTCACAGCCTCAGATAGCATGGTGCTTTTCCAGCCATGATTTTTTTTTTTTTTAAAAAAAAAAAAGTCAATCATTCTTTCCTTCACTGCTGTTGCTGCAATTTTAGACTAAAAGGTTTTGGGAATTCAGATATTCTAATCTATAAATTGATGGTACAGTTTACTGAGCATTACTAGAGATAAGGAGCAAAGCTCAAATGATTTCTCATTCATAACCCTCGTTTTAGACATTAAATTTTACTAACCAAAACAAGCGTTCTGCATTTTAGATGATTAAAAGCAAGATGCAGCTTTACAGGAAAAAAAGGGTGATATGTGGTTTATTGTCCATCTTTGGAAGGATTGCAGTTCTAACTTTCCACTCAACTTAGAAGCAGCAATAGCTGCATAATTGCACTAATGAAGCTGCTAATTGTCACAGCCAGAGATACTATCATTTGCAGGAATATAAATCTTTGCTGATCAACTTTATCACAATGCTTTTCCTTTACTTTGACACTGAAGACAAGTACAAACAATATTTTGTTTAACAGCTAGCGCTGTTTTCAAGCATGAGACCCAGTAATATTGATACAGAAGCACGTTATCTTTGCTCAAATGTTGACGTCTGTATTCAAAAATGAATTACATATGAACTTAAGTGTCAGACCCTCAAAATAATATGAATAAACTTGTGGTGTTCAACTCGGATGTATCCTAAGGTTGCATATTTTTAATTAACTCTTCCTCTGATGGTGATCTTCTAAAAGCACTCAGATTGCTGTCTAAGTGGCAATAATTAATTAATGAAGGATTAGGAATTACAAGCTATCTTCTGGTATTCAAGCAGACAGGGACAAAAAAAAAAGGCAGTCTTTCCATTACTGTGAAAGAGAAAATAGTGTATAAGACCAAATTTTCCAGACTTACATAAACACTTTCAGGAAAGAAACAGTTTTAGGTAGTTTTAAGTATTTACACTGACTAAGAAAAATAGACCTGAAAAAGACCTGAGTTCCACCTACAGCACCAGATCTTTTCTGCTTCCATCTTTGAAAATCAGGGAACGTATTAAAGTGCTACCAGGTCCTCATTACCTGATAGCTGTTCATTCAAAATTACCGTAATAATTAGAAAGAGAATCTTAGCTCCTTCCTCTTTCTAAGCCTCAGATAGCCTCAGAGAATAGAAAAGCCTTGGAGTGTTTAATCATTTATTGAAAAAATGGAAGCAAGTTGAATTCCTAAAGTTTCTTGGAAGTTGCTCTTTCAATCAAAAGTATCTTGAAATCTGAATGGCAGTAATGGGGAACAGAATTTCTGTACCTGTTTTTTGGGGTAGGGTTTTTGCATGCATGCATATTTGAATGAGCAAGATACCACTAACCATTTTTCAAGACACACGTATAAAAAAGCTTGCCACTGTGTTGAAAATGCATCAGCTTTTTCCTGCCAATACGGTTCCTGCTGTTAGTCACAGGGTTACAGGCAACATTTAATCAGAAAGAAAGAAAGAATATGCATATTATCTACTCCTCTTATTCTTCTATCATGCAAAAATATGCAAACCACTTTATATAGATTGTGGCCAGGAAAAAAAAGAGAGCAAATTTGTTTTCATAGTGGACTGAGACCACTTCTATGCCCTAAAATCTACTGCACTAGATTGTTGAAATATTTTGCTAGTACCTCCCTAGCTGAAAATAAAGAGATATTTTTCTCTTTCAGCATGCAAATACTGCTCAGAAAGATTCTGGAAGCATTCATCCACCATGTAATCTCTCTGACAGTGTGCACACTACTAGTGGAATTTCCTAGATATGCTTGCAAGAGTCATTTGCCTCATCTCATAAAAGGGCAGGGGGATGGGACCCATCAAAATTGTGTCATACTTTTTTTGACTAGGTAATTATAAATAAAGCTTCACTTTCAGTTGTTAATAATTCTTCTTTTCTTACTTTCATTTGCGGGTATTTCATAGCATGCTACAATAACTAATAACGTCTAGATACTCTGTTTTTTAAATCAAAATACTCAGAAACATTTTTTAAGAGTTAAGTGCTTTCATTTAAGCTGGAAAAAACCCAGCAGAGTAAAAGCTTATATAGTACAATTTGTGCATGATACTAGAGCAGGCTCAGAGTTCATTCTAAGTTTCTGCATGCTTAAGTGTCTACTGAAATCAACAGCAGCTGCACGTGAAGAGGTATTGCAAAACCCATTCACAGCTTACTGATTACTAAATAGTAATATGAGATAATCTGACTCTACTTCATTTTAATTGAGAAAATTTGGCTTCAGAGTTTGGGATAAAATTGTACCTAGACTTCCATATGAGTTTATAAGGTGTCAATTTACTTCTGAATAAGTCCTGTATAACCTGATTAGGTACTCATCTTGAGCAGTTTGCTCATGTGGCTTTTCCTCTACACACCTTCAATTTATAAGTCCATTTTCTAAATCGGCTCTTTGTAGAGATGACATAGTTTCAACAAAGTCCTCTGAAAATTTATTGTAGCAAATGTGATATTGTTTCCAGCTGTTTCTACCCAGAACTGATATTAAATACTGGAAGATAACACAACCAGATCACTTTCTCTATCAGACTTTGACACTAGGTCAGGGGAATTAATAATGTTCAATATGTATCTCAGATTGAAGCTGGAAAAGCCAGTCAGAGATCTCAACCAGCAGCAGATGTTAAAGCCAAACTCTGATCCAATTATTACCTTGCACTGCAAAAAAGAAAAAATATTCTGGAGGCCAGTCATGACATTTGGTCTTTCTGGGTGGCCTGCTTGTCTTCTCTTCAACTGATCTATTCTGAATACTACTCAAGACACTTTCAGGCCATTCATCTAGCAACAGAACATTTTATTCCTTCCCACCACACACTAAGATATTGGTGAGATAAGATGTGGGTAAGATATCGAAAAAGACAGTATCTGAGCTAATACAATCAGATTTGTTTTAAGTTCTTACTGCCGTATTTTGTTTAGGGCATAATATAGCTGTTCGGCAAGTTTCCATACTATTTCCTAATTGTGTATGGGAGATAACACTAAAGGTGATGTAATAATATTGAAATCACATGAACTCCTAATCACTTGTTCACCAGAAGCAGCTGATTCAATGTACTGGATGGTAACTACAAACTTTATATGAACTTCTAGTTATTGCTGATATTTCTGGTGTGATGAAAAGGTCTATAGCCACTATGTGGCTACTTAGACATTCATTCATGAGATAAGGAGTATGTATTGCTCATGCGATTGTAATTTGCTGATATGCAGCATATAATTTGCAGTGGTCTCTGAAGACTTTAGACTTATAGAACCCTGTTCCTGAAACCACTCTCCACTTGGGAGCAGTGCAGTAGCTGTGCCGCTGTGATGTGACATATCTAAAATCACCTACTGTGAAAGATTTCCCATACTTGCTGGGAGGCGGAATTTTTTTCGAGAATCACAGTGATCACTTAACTCCAAGTGGTTTTAATGAATTCATTGAGTCTTGTACAGTAAATTTGGCTTCTAAGAAACAAAGTAATCAAGGAAAAAGGAAATAAATCCTTCTACTGATAGCAACAATATTAGTTCCGTAGAAGCAGAAGTCTGGGCAGCAGTGCTAGCAGCAAGAAGATACATTGTGGTAGTTGGCTTGCACCAGAACATTCTCATGTTATTTGATTACTAGTTGATTGATCCTGCCTGCATGCCAGGTAACACACTGATCATACCTGTACTCCTTGGGCAACAGACTAGTTTGTCACTCCATTAAGTGGCCTTTGTTTTGAGTTGTGAATATCCAGTGTTTTGCTGATAGAATGTCTGCATAAAGCTAACGCTCCCAATAAAGGAATAGTTCTGCTAGGAACAGGTCTAGGTGAATCTGGAAAGTGGTTGTGGGTCAGAGCTGCTCTGCTCTTCTCATCCAATTTGCTCTTTCTGCCTCTTTTGCTCCCAGCAGGGCCACTGAGAAGAGTAGAATTTAAATTGCTATATACTGACAGTGCCTCAGAGTGAATCAGCTACTGAGAAAAGCTGTTTACTTTAACCTCTGAGTTGTTTTGCTTAAGGACTGAGTTAAGTGAGATGTGATTGTTTTATTTAAGGGCTGAGATAAGTGAGGTGCGCTTCAACAGTTGTGCATCTTGGTACCTTGGTCTGCAGACAAGCTCATTTTTGCAGTGATTTATAAAAAGGTAGGGAGAACAGCTGATCTTCATCTGGCTGAACAGTGTTGTAAAATCATCTCTCAGAAAAATAAAGTCTAACATTAAAGTATTTGACAAAACTGCTATGAAAAGTTTTGGTTTTAGTATAAGAACTTGAAAATATTGAATCCAGAAAATAGAAATTCTTATCCAGTAGTTCGGGAGTATTAAATGAGCAGAATCAGGAAAAGGAATCTCTGTTCCTGCTGCCAGAGGACATTTTGGGAGAAGAGCTTTCTGTTTGCAAGATGTCTTAATATACAAAAGTCTTCAGCTGTCTATTGCAAGATTTTATATGTTACAAGAAGTTCTTTTGATTATTTCCTAATTTTAAAGCAAGTAAGACTAGTAGAATATCATATTAAACTAAACTAAAATAGAAATGGCTCCTCATACAATATTGTTAAGCACCAAAGGACAATGTAGAGACTAAATTCTAAAAACTTTTGAAGATTAGTGAACTGGTTAGAAAAAATTTGTACAGAGCTATTAAATAGAGTGACTACCTCTGCTTCCTGAGCCACTAAATGCTTGTGGCCAAGAGAGATTTCTGTTGACATATCACTATGTGCTTTCCACGTTCTTAGTCTTCCTTAGGCATCTGACGTTGGTCAGAGTTGGAAATTGGATACTGCACTCTACGTACCTTTGGTTTGACCGAGTACAGCTATTCTTCTATTCTTCTGTTATAACAGGAAACAATCCAGATACATCCTTTTTTTTTTTTTTTTTCAACTGAGAGAAGTCAGATTTTCAAGTATAGTAAAGCAGATGCAGTATTTAGCTCTCTGGTGACTTTTAGTCATACAAGCTCTCAATATGTTCCTTTTGATTTTTAAAGTTTTCTCATCTAGTGATGGATGAGAAAACCTAATCTATAGATTCTATACTTAAGTAAGAAGGAACTGATAGCAAATCTTCTTGATTTTTAATTCCACTCATTCCACTCTTACTCAGAGCCTGCATACCTTAGCTCCACAGGCTTGCTTAGAAAGCCATTTTTTTCCTCAAGATTTTGAGAAGATTCAGAGGAATTAAGTGGCATCTGATGGTTCTCAAAGTGGTTCTTTTGCGTTAGTGTTAGAAAGTGGGTTGGTCATATTTTGAAAAATCCTTCTATCATTGATCTCTTCTTGAACATACAATTATGAATGTCCAGCCTCTGCCTGACATCTTGTTTTGTGGTTTACTTATCCTGCACTTAGTCCCTTCAGTACTGAATGTCTTTCCCTCTAATCTTCCTTGTGTCACCAATCCTTACTTCTTTTAACAAATCCAGTTTTCTCCAAGGCTCACAGGACCAGTAATGTAGATAATTTCAAATTGGAGAAGCAGGTGACATGATGCTTGCACCATGTCTTATTTTGAGTCCCTTTAAGCAGAGAGGAAAGAGGATAAGCTCTTCATCTGTCTTCGATGACAAATTAAAAGCTCGTGGATCTTAATGTGGTAAAACAGATTCTCCTCCTCAGAAACCTCATCTTATGTTTCTGGACCAGGATGGCAATAGCACTACTCCTATAAAGATCTCCTGTTTCTTTCTTTTTAAATTGCGGTCATATTTTGAAAAGCATTTTCGTAATTCTTGTATATCTGGAAAACTTCAAAAGTTAGCTTTATACAGCAATGCTGTTCTCTGTTCAGATAATCAGAGGCAGTGTTTCTCATTTTAATGACAAAGGTTGGTCTAGTTTTTCCCATGTTGCAATGGCTGTAAAGAACTTGCACAAATTTGAGGCACTAAATTTGATTCCTTGCAGCTGTTAACAGAATTATTATTTTGAATTATATATTTTTAAATTGTATTTATATAATATATTTAATTAGCCCACTAATGCTACTGCTTTCAAATTACTTATATTTATATTTGGAAAGCAAGAAGTAAAAAAAGGTGCCTCTCCAAGCCTAGTCTGATGATAGTAGACTGTGGCCAGTCATCATGCAGAAAAACAGATTACAACTTATTTTGCATGACAGCCTTTTAAACTAAGGCAGTTGCTTTTGAACACCAAAAGGATGCAGATACTTCATGTGACAAGAATAGTTTAAAGTCTCCAAAGCTACATTTAAAGATTTTTTTAAGAAATGGTCTCATGAGAAGTAGTGGCTGGTCCCTTTGCTTATCGTTGAGTCTATTAGACAATGGGCTAGCTATATTAGGTATCTGTTTGAGGCTGATTGTTGCAGCACACTTTAAAGCTGACCTGCTGTAAATTTTGCTTTCTTTTCTCTTCTATGAAGACAGGCTGAGAGAGTTGGGGTTGTTCTGCCCGGAGAAGAGAAGGCTCTGAGGAGATCTTCTAGCAGCCTTCCAGTACCTGAAGGGTCTACAGGAAAGTGGGAGAGGGGCTTTTTACAAGGGCATGTATGATAGAATGAGGGGTAATGGTTTTAAACTGAAAGAGGGTAGATTTAGATTAGATATTAGGGAGAAATTCTTTAGTGTGAGAGTAGTGAGACACTGGCACAGGTTGCCCAGAGAAGCTGTGGATGCCCCCCCTCCCTGGCAGTGTTCAAGGCCAGGTTGGATGGGGCTTTGAGCAACCTGATCTAGTGGAAGGTGTCCCTGCACATGGCAGAGGGGTTGGAACTAGATGATCTTTAAGGTCCCTTCTAACCCAAATCATTCTATGATTCTATGATTTTCAGAATGGCTTTTGTCATCCTAAAGAGAACTTTGTAACATATTTCACTAAGCAAACCAACTTTTTCCTTCTCCTTTCACTCCACTTCTTTCTCCTTGTTAGGAACTGAGTCCTGTTGAAGACAAGGCACTAATTCCTTAGCAGTGAGGGAGAAATCAGATAAAATGAAGGCCTGTGAGGCTCTTCTCTGTAGGATGACATGTTGTAAAAATATAACTGTGTTCTGAAAAGTGACTGTAGAGATGGCATCTTGGGACTGAGTGGGGGAAGGTCATGTTTATTATCTGTTAATGACTTCCAGATCAAGTTTGCTCAGTTTGCAAGTAAAAAAACCAACCCTTTTTTAACTTCCTTCTCTGCAGACTCAATTTGGGATTTAGAAATCATGCTGTGCTAATTTTAATCCAAGTATTACTGTCAGCAATAAAAAGGTTCTTCGGGGTATATTGTGCCTTTAGTTAAACTATCCGTCAGTGGACTGTAAATGAATGTTAATCCTGTTGATGAGAAGCTTGTCAAAATCAGGATTTATCTAGTCCTGGTTATTCTTGATTAAGTCTTCCTTAATTGAGTCTTATTAACTCTTTTTAAACACTTATGTCTGCTTAAATGGTTTCTGGACTTACCTACTGTGAAGGAATGTAAAAGGAAGAGGAATAAACCTCAGCTATTATTTTTGCATTGCTCATAAGGATTCATGGATGAGGTCATAGAAGTTATAAAAGAAGTCCTGTTGACATACTGACCATCTTGTTAAGTTTAAATTTCTCAAGGATTTGAGTATCTAGTGTTCATGTGTAACACAAATGAGAAAAGTTTGTGGGAAGAAGCAGTATTTTAATTAAACCAAATGATGTAATTTGGAAAACGTCAGCTTTCAGACATATGCAGGTCCTTCTTTAGACCCAATTGTAATCATAATGTTATCAGAGATGGAGCCAGCAATTCAGGAAATGTTGAGATGCATTTAAGCGTGGCCCCTGATGGTGTTTTTATGGCAGTGCCACTCAGCTTGGTGGTTACAGTAAAGGGAAAAGATTGCTTCTTCCCATTTGTACTCTACCATCTTTCTAAGAATTCAAATTAACTGATCTGGAAGTGTTTGGTACCTCCTTCCCCCTTTTGCTAATTTTCAGCAGTCTGGAACGTTATTCTCACACGTATGCTTCTTGTGAGTATATAAATTGTTCTGAAGCCCTATGGGATAATTGTATTGCTGGAAAACTTTTTTTGAATGGTGTTTGTCTGCCAGCATCAGAACTTGAGGAGGTCGTTTCATCTTGGCTTTCATTTCAGTTCTATTTTAGCAGTTCTTTGTCTTCAACTCCATCATCTTCTCTGTGCACTGAGCTGCTGTGTTCAAAGACTTTTTTTTAAAAATAAAATTATTCTCTTTGTGGTTCTTATTCGATGATGTTATTTCTCATTTTAGGACCTTTTGTATTTCTTTAAGGCAAATGAGGCATGTTAGTGGTTATTTGTAATTCTTTTTTGTTCACTGGATTTCCTGTTATGCAAAAATGTAAAGCTTTTCTCGCTGTTCTTCCAAACTTTTGTTTTCCTGTCTTGATAGTTTTTTACATCTGTGTCTGCTTTATAACCTGTGGGTAAGATGTACATGCCCAGTTAAGATCTGGCTTTGTCTTCATGGATGCTTGACAACTTACTGTAGAACTGCAAGTTAGAGCTCTCTTGCTTGTTTGTTTCAAGACCTTCAAGAAGCAAACAACTTTCTTTAACAGCTTTTCTGAATGGACATGAGGGTGCCGAAGATCTATCTAAAAAAATTCAGCATGTCATGCTTATGTACTCCATTTGTACAGTAATTGTTTTCCTCATTTGTTACTGTAACAAAAAATTACAGGGGGAGCTTTGTGGAACATAAGGCTTGCACTTGGAAAACACGTGTGCATATGTGTGCACCGCGTGAAGTGTAATGTTTCTATATGGCGCACAGGCAAAATCCCATCAGCCTGCTTCTTTTCAAACTACACGAAGTTGAATACTCACATGCCTGTGTTTTACACCTTATTTTTCACTTCAGTAGGCAGGCAGGCTGGCGACAGGCAGGCAGAAGGATGTCGGTCTTGTGAGACTGGATATTTGCTCTCTACTTTCTACCACCCTGGGAATCTAGCATTATTAATAGGAGTCTTTTAAAAACATTTGAGATAGATAGGCAGAGCTAAGGATCTGTGTGTTATTGCTAGTATTAGTAAGATGTTGTCTAGTTTCCAATGAATCGACAGATCAGTATGTTCCAAATCACATAGTTTAATCTTTTAAGGTACAGAAAGTGGATTATATAACCTTCTTAGCACCTTTTTTCATTAACTGATTTATTATCTGTAGTGAAATCTCTTTGCATAGCATTTTGTCTGGAAAAAAATTGTGGAAACTGTACAACGGGGAGATTTGGTTTATTAACACTTCACTGAAAGTGTGATGTGTATCCTACAGTATGAAGAAAATGGTACATGATGAAAAGGGATATCAGAAGAATAGTAAGACAGCAATAATTATGTATTGCCAGTAAGTGAAACTGTATTATCTTTATATTTTTGTTAGCAGAGGACATAATTTTCAAAGATCTACTTGAATGTAGGAAATATATGGCAGATGAAGAAATAAGTGAAGATTGTGAACATTTAAGTGATATGCCAAAGGAACCCAAAACCATAACAGAGGTTTGCTTTACATACTTCTGATATTAAAAAGAGCACTCTGGGTACCAAAAAGCCATGTTTCTGTTAAAGTTTATAAACTATGCCACTAAAATACTCTACAGAGCAAAGTTGCCTACATAGTGGAAATATCAGAACGTAGAGGATTATGGAAAGAAAACAACAATACATGTAACTGGAGAAAAAAGACTGAAAAACAAGGGGGTTTTTCTCTACTGATTTGCAGTTGCAGTAAATTTAGGTGTGATTTGTTTTAAAAAAAAAAAAAAGTAGACAAAAAAATCAGACATAAATGTAATCTTTTAGTTTGTTGTTTGGATTATACTATCGGTGGGTTTGAATAGTGCTGCATTTATGTTGGACTTTTCCTTTTATAACCAGTATTTGTGCTGCGTTGTTTTTACATGTTTTGTATAATTTTATGCCAAGGGCTTGGTCTTCTGCCTATTGTAGTCTGCAGTTTTCCTGCTTGGAGAACGGTCTCCCATAACATTAGATCATTGCCATTGGTCTTTTTTAGAAATTCTGATCCCTTCTTATACTGATATCACCATTCTGTACTATACTACTTTTTTTTAAACTAAGATTTTTTTCACCAAAGCTTTCTCAGCATAAATATTTTTTAATATGTATGTAGAAGTTCCTATTCTGTTCTGTTATTATTTTCAGACAGTTAGTTTGATAATATCCTTTACTGACATTTCTGCCATCTTTACAGTCCTCTTGTATCAGTTCAGATCCAGAATGTGAGCGTGTGCTTTTCAGACTTGGGTGGCCAAAGTCCTTTGGTCTCCTACTATCTTAAGACACATGAAACAGATAATGCTGTGTCATGTTCTTGACTTGCAGGACTAATTGTACTGAAGTTTACAAAAACCATACCCTTTTTGACTCCCAACCTGTATTGTGTTTAAAAACCTTTCTTCAAAACTTTTTGCCAAGATGGTTTAAACCAGCTGGGGCAGGGAGGAGAAGAATGCATTACTAAGGTCTCACCCATTTATTTTGTTTCCTTTTTCTGCTATGATCCACAATAGCCGGGACAGTTTTCTCTTTTCTAGACTGAGACAGACCACAGTAATGCAGACAATCTCAGCAAGTGGTTTGCCTAAAAGAGAGAAACTTAGAAATACAGAAAAAATATTTGATTGGTCCTTCATCTTGTTATTCTTTAACCTAACGTATGGTTTAAAATGTCTTAATTGAGACTACGCTTCAGCTTGGCTACTTTATTTCATTTCTGTTAGATTTTGGGGGAATAAGGCTGAATGAGAAATGTAAATCAAACCTTACAAAACGTAATGGAAGTCCTACCATATCTGGATACTAGCTTTATATATAGACTTGGTTCTATTATGGCCCTGAACTATACTCTTTGGATCCAGACATCATAAATCTTGAGGAATTTTAAAATCTTTTCTGAATTTGGACATGTTTCTGTCTGCCATGGATCTTTCTGAATGTAGAGAGGATTTATCTGTTGTGTAGTACAGATATCGAGAGCCTTTTGTGTTTATATCTTAAACTAAGGGGTTTCAGAAGCAAAGATTTCCTAATTAATTCTCTTCTTTTCCTGATGTTTATGAAATTGTTCTAACTAGACTGGTTTTGGAGGATTTGATGAAGACTTACTTGAGTTCCCCCAAAACATTTTCTGATGGGAATTCTTAGAAATTTGATCTTCTGTATATTGAAGTGTTTGCATACAACACATTAAAGAAAAACTAGCTTGCCAGTGCTTTTCAGTGTAGAGTATTCGGCATAGGGAAGTCACAGCTTGCTTATAAAGAATGCTGTCAGCTCCCGGCAGCTTTCGTTACAACAGGGCAACTCCTATTCAGTGTATTTAGGTGTCAGATTCTGTGTTATAGTAGTTTAAATTAACTTCGCTGGCTTCAACAAATTTTGCAACACCATATAGAAGAGTGGAAACCCCCCTTTTTTTCCCAACTTTGTGTGGTATTTTTATATTTGTTATATTGTTTTTATGAACTTTACAAGGAAAAATTGTAAAACTTGTTATTAGGCTGACTAATGGGATAAAAAGAAAATTTTAGACTTATTGTGAAACCGATTATGTTTTTCTCAGCAGATTTTAGGTGACTGTTCACATTCTGAGCAGAATTCTGTCTAAAAATAAGTTGTGTCCACTTCTTTATGGGTTTATTGAGAACAGAAATTTCCACACCATTCTCCCTTTAATGTGACCACAATGGGCAGTCATAATTTGTCCATTTATATAAAAAGAATAGATTAGCAAATTAGCCACCATAAACTGTTAGTATATCCACTTTCGCTGACATGTTTATTGTAATTTGCAATATGCATGATGTTGATTTTCAAAAATGTTCCTTTTTTTTTTTTTTGAGAGTATGAATTATAAATTCATGAATCACAAAAACCAAGACTGTAATAAAACTTAGAAGTTGGAAACGCTACATAGCACTCATCTATGTCATCCTCAAAAAAAAACCCAGGATGTTGAAATTTTTCATAGCTTGATTAAAAGCCTAAAAACTTCTGTTCATTTTACAGCTAGAACACAGAGCAAGACAGATAGTTTTTCATGCATTTATGTACCGAGCAAAAGGCAGGTAATGAACATGTCAGAAAATGTCTAGAGGAAGCCTAAAAATGGACAAATATGTAAATTTCAGTGCACCACTCAGAACATTACACAGCATAGAACCTCATAAAATAAATGCATAACTTTTGTCTAAACACTTAAAGTGTTTTTAATTGGGTTTTTTAATGGTATGTATTTCAAGGGAAAGGAACTTATCTCCAAAAAAAACACATCTAGGAATTAAAGATGGCCCCTAATGAACAGACGAAGGGAGTAAAAAAGGAGAAGCCTTTGCAGCCATAAAAGTAGAATTCAAAATGTCATCCCTCTTACAAAATATTTCCTGAAAATAGGCTTGTGGAGCACAAAAGTAAATTCTGGAAACTAGAACTATGAAAGCAAGTCCAGTAGTCGGCACTTTCAAAAATAAATAAAACCATCAGGCAACAACTGTATGCTAATTGCATTTAAGAAATAAGAGACCACCTACATAGAAATAAAATAAATCTCATTAGTGGAGCTAAAGCAGATAGTTGAGATTCAGACTCTGTTAACCCAACCCCTTAGGCTCACTTGAAAGAGCTTACAAAGTCTCTGCCATTTTCTTAGTGGTGGAAGAGAAGTATAAAAAGTGCACTGACATCTCAAGGCCCCTAACTCAAGCATGCTGTAGGAGTTGGTGTGCGTTTCTTGGCATGGTTGTGCCCTCACTTTCAGAGGATCTGACTGGACTTTTCTTACTGAATGAGCACAGCTAAGACAAGGGAGAAAGAAAGTCACCAAGACCAAGTTGTGTGCAAGAGGCTGATTAGTATAATACTAAGAAGTCCCACAAATCATTACTTCTTCTCTGTCAATAAAATTTTATTAATTTAACTTGTTTTACCAAAAATCAGCTTTGTGAAGGCAAAACCCTGAAAACTCATAATCAAGAAAGTTAAATATTTTATGCATTTTGGACAAGACAATAAATTTTTGAGTTTTTCAACAACAATAGCGAGAGGCCTGCAAGTCTGACTCTTGAAGCAGCTTACACCAGCCATCCTATTCCCTCTAGAGGAAGTATTGGCAAACGTTGGCAACAGTGCCCTCCTCTCCCCATTGGCCATCATCAGGTTATAGATCTTCAGAAACAAAAGCTGCCTGGGCCTCCTCTCACTCTCTCAAATGGTCTTCTGAAAAGAAAAAAAAAAAAGAAAAAAGAAAAAAAAATAAGGCTTTTGAAAGCTCATCATCTGTTTTGCTGCTGATATAGTTGGATACAGGAATTTAACTGGATGTATTCTTAGGGTCAAGGCCTGACCATAAGTAACTTCAAAAACAGCACAATAGGTATTTTTCCTTGATCTTTAACCCTTTGTCCCCAAATCTTTCCATTCATAGTATTTGGCTCTGATTAAGTTTATGATTCAACTGTGGAGTTTAACTTTATCTGACAGAAGTTCTGTAACTCCTTCCTAGACTCTTTTGGTTCTGATTTTTCCTCCTGTTTTCTGTTAGACTTTTTAATTCAGCTATGAAAGTTAGAGCTTTATGTTTCTAACATAAAATTAGGTTCAGACCTGCATAAAAAAGTTATTATTCATGCAGCTGCTATCGCTGCTTAAAAGTGGCTCACTGAATTCTTCCTCAAGGATAGGGTCTTCTTGTCTTAATTCTTCTCTAGACAGAAGCCTGGACAGGAAGGAGACAGCTACAAGAAAGGATGTTCACTGAGAGAAAGCCAGTAGAAAACTCTTCAGTGTTTAATCAGAACAATTTCGTTCTATTGATAATTGATGAATAGAAACACAACTAAAAAATTCCACTCAAAGACAGAACAGCTTAGCCAACAAAAACAAATATATATATATTTGTCACATGAGGGACAGATAAGAAACCAGAAAATGTAGAACAACATTAATAAAACCCTCCATTATATGAAACTTGGCAAAAAGTAAGGCCTTTAATAATAATCCTTAGGAACTGCTGTAAGAGTTTCATACAAACCTGCTTCAGTGTCCCTTGAAAAATTAACTTGGATTTAAACAAAACCCCGTACACATCTGGCTTGGTCATTGGCTAATAGAACGTATTTTTATTCCCACCTCAAATCACACACAGCTTGGCTGGAAAGAAGACAGCTGCTTGGGCACTAGTGCGTTTCTGTTCGAAGTACATCTAATCTTTATTGAGTTATTTGAGCCTCATGTGCCAAGTGCAGAAAGGCATGCTTTTGTGGGGAGAGGATTTGTTTTTTTCTTTTAATATTAATGTGTACTTTTGGGCAACAAAGTAGTGCTTAGGAGACAATAGCAATTCTCTAAATGCATTAGGCTTAAAATCCACTAAATATACCAAATGCTTTTGTCTAAATCCTCATCCAGTTTGTTGCTTCTGCAGGAACCACTGCTGTTGGAAATCAATCTCAAATGTTTTATTGGTCAAGTAATTCTGAAAGCTCCTTTAGTTTCTTCTCATCTGATTAGCTTCAACATTTTTTTTACTCCTCTGCAGATTTTCCATTAGTAATCTTACACATATGATGAATTTGGCATGAGTGCCTTAATTAGATGTGAGATTTTGGGCACTTCAGTTTTATGTGCAAGCTCTCATTACACGTTATCCTACAGAGTGAACTGTTCGCTAGGGAGCATGGGCTGGGGTAAAGCTACCTTCTGCCGAACTCAGTCACCAAGTCTGCAGAGACTTCAGGGGCTCCAGAAAATGTTCATTTCCAGGTTTTACTGGTAAAACAATCATAGCTGACCTGAGGAGACAAAATCTGCCCAGAAAACAGCAGTTCCCAATATATGAATTACAGCTTGGTCCTACTACCTTGGTTAGACCGAGTATTGCAGTCCCACTGCAGTCTGAGAAACGACAGAGGAGGGTAGGGATGACCCACCATCAGCACCGTGGCAGATTCTGTCTCCTAGTACACGGTGCTGTGATCGGAGGCTGTGATCTTGCAGAATCTCATAGTTAATTACTTTTGATACAAGTCCAAATGCAGAGGGCAGAGTATAAGAGAGAAGATCAAGAACAGAATTAATCTTTTGTCTCTCTTATGGGATATTGAATCTCAGAAGAGTGTTCAATGAAAAAGCTGGCTAAACCGCAGAGCTGAGGTAAGACAGATGTGACAGCAGCATTGCTCGGCAGCGCTTTCTCTGCCAGTCCTGTGTGCGCTGGGAAAGTCTGTCCAAGAAGGCTGTATCACGGGGAGCAATTTTCAGTTACTGTTTTACGTTCCCCATTGTACTGCTTTCTGCATTGTGAACTAGTCTCTTATCAATACCTAGCCTTCCCTCTCAAAATCAGCATTTAAAATATAATTTAATAGGCTGCATGATTCACAGGTTTCGTGATGTTAAGCCTTACCAGTCTGGTGTCCAGGCTATTGTTACTTTGCAGTGTAAGTCCTTCTATAGAGTTCATTTTTCTTGAAGAAGCATATAATGACAAGAATCAGAAAGCACTACTTCAATCCTGCCCGTAACAGCTATGATTTGCAAAGTGTCTGTTTTTTAGAACAGGATAGCTCTTGTGAATGTTGTTCTGGGTGTATCTTTGTTTAACTATATCTGATTGGGATTTAGCATACAAATAAACTTTGTAGTTAGCTGAAAATACAAATCTTTCACTTGAGTGAAACTGTAGCGCAGCAGTTGCTCCAACATACCAAGATGTTATTAAAGAGACACATGGACTCAGAGAGGAATTTCAGAAGGATTATACTGAGTAAGTACACAGCAGTTACTAAACTAAAAGTTGGCATTCAGATCATATTAACTAAAACCAATATTCCCGAAGATGTTATGTAAGTAATTACTTTAGGTTGCCATATGTACATGTCTCTGTGTGTATGTGTGCTATGTCCAAGATACCAAATGACAAATATACAGCCATGATCCCCTCCCATCAAGTGAATGGTAAAATTACTCTCATTCTATTTTGGAGCATGAGTATGTTCCTACATACAAGATACGCAGTCAGCAAATACACTGATGAAGACATACATGTCAGTGGGATTAAGATAAATACAGAGTATTAGCATGGCATGAGGTGACGTTGCTACACTTGGGTGTCTAACAGCATCTCCATTCCAAATCCTTTTTGGAAAGTTTAGAACCTATTCACTGCACAGAAAGATTGAACTCATGATTGAATGAATTAGACATTTCATTCATTCATGTAAAATAAGATAAAATGACACTCCACTGATAATCATAGCTCGTGCTAACAGGATGCATCACCTCTGCATATGTTCTGACATTTAATTTTGTTAGTTTTCCAAATATATATATATATGTGTGTGTGTGTGTGTATATATATATATATACCGATTAGCATTATTTCAGCTACAGAAGAGATTTTGAAAACAAAGTTAGAAAAAACTATTAAAAATACAGATCTGGAAAGACTTGCTTAGGAAATATGCTTAGGAGTTACTGCTTTATACACAGAAATTGCCATCCAAACCAAAATCTTCTTGCTTTATTGTTAGAAATACTACTCATATCCCTGCTGCTTACCTTACACACTGTTGGTATCTCATTCTCATGCTCTGATTATCAGGGGTTTTTACCATTATGTAGAAAAATGTATTCAAAGGTTTAAAAAGCAAACAAAAACCCCCAAAACACAGATTCATTCAACTTTTTTTTTGGTTTAAAAAGAAACTTTTACTTCCTATTGGTAGTCAGTAAAGAAAAACACCCGAGTGCCATTTTTATATATATAGTTTGAATACCGTAGGTCTATCCATGAAAGTTGTGTCCCAATTTTATTTGCAGATTTCAGCAAAAGTATGGGAAAGACATTGAAGCAATAAAAAAAGGAAAGGAAAGAAATTAATCAGAAGTTTAGAACATTCAGTTTTATTCTTTTATACTGTGCCAGTTTTCTGTTTTGCTTTTTTTTGTTTATGAGAATATAATTTATAAGATTCATTGACAGAAAAAATTTGAAGTGTACTGCAGCCTGCATGTTTTTGGGAAGATTCTGTGACTTTGTGTGTCATCCTCAACTTAAAGAGGAATTAAAAAAAAAACCCTAATATATCTTTATTCTGCTCATATGCTGATTAGTGGTTCCATGAATCCAGCTGAACTAAAGTTCAATGCAAATATATTAATGAAAGGATTGGTTTGTACTGTGTTGTACTCCATTTTTATGACAGGATAAGAAACAGGAACTCATTGAATTACACTGAAGATTATATTTAATAAGGCAGTTGGTAAAAAAGCCATGGCATTATTTTCTTTAAAATCTCTAAGGTTATCCTGGAGATTATTGAAGATATTTACCTATGGTTGTTTGATTTTTTTTTTTGGAGTCCTACGTTTACAGATTTAGTTGACAAGATAAGTCACAAGATATTAAATTTCCATAGATAGTAATAGTGCATGTTTTGAGATTAAACCTTTTTATAATTTTGCCTCTTGTTCTTAACAGTCTCCCTTATCCCTTGCTTTCCCCTTCTCAAATGCATCCTTTCAACTGTGCTCCTCCAAATCCTGTCTTTTCATCTCTCCCCATCGTGCCCAGACCCCATCCTTCTCTCCTGAGTACTTGATTTACTTGATCTACAGCACTCCGTTCCACTTTTCCTGGTTGTCAGAAAACAGAAATCTTCTCTAGCGATAGTATTACCATTGTACGTCCCCTCTGAGGTTCCTGAAAAGATCTGGCAGTTTGCGTTGGCTGTTGTTCATCTGCTGTGTTCAAATTTGGCAGAGTCCTTTCACAGAATTAGTAGCCTCTAAGAATTTGGTTTTGGCCTGAATTAGCATGGGTAATGTACAGAGGATCTCTTCTGAGAGATCTCTAATTTGATGCAGATTTCTGGATGTTAACTTGTGCTTAGCATCACAAGAATGTGCACAGGGACAAATCTTGCTGTGTCTTTTATGGCTGCAAGGGTTATGACGCTAGCAAAACTTCTCAGTTTTCACTGTAGGTATCAGAGGAGTGGAAGCTTGTGTGCTGTGAGAGAGGGAGGGCACAGGAACCTCGTTTTCCACTTGGAAGCAGGGTTAAGACATCCTTGGGGTATCTGGATGTATAGTCACCTCTCTGCAATCACAACCATTTCTCCTACTGAGGAGATGGGTTATGAAATGCGGATGCTGTACTTCCAATGCATCGCAGTTACAACCTTTAGATTGTCAGGAGTGTCAAGTGGGAGAGAGGTATGAGTTTGTCAATAGTACGTCAGTGACATTTACTCTTGCTCTTACCTATTTACTTTTGCTTAGTACAACTGAGTGAATTATCTCCTTAATTATTCCTTATAGGTTTTAATTGCTTTTTTACATGGGCAGTGGATTATATTTAATCCTTTGTAGTAGTTTTGCATAAAAATGCAAATGCTCTACCTTGTAGAAGCACAGCTAGGTTTCAACAATTAGAATACAGTGTTTGGATAACTCAAAACCAAACTTTGCTTCATTGTTTGCTCATTCACTTAGGGGAGTATGTTGTCATATTGTACAGCTCACAGAGAGCACTGGTTTTTGTTGAAACTTTCATAATAAGTCACCCTTGCACAAGGATACATAAGAAACATAGCTAGAGGGAAAGTTTTCCTGCTTAACAGAATGTGTTCCTAATGTTTTACTTGGCCTGCAGGTGCTCCTCCAATATTATCACTAATTACAACAGTAATAATCCTATTTGAGGAGAGTGTCAAACTTCTAATGTTTAGCAAGGTCCTTCCAATTTTTTGAATACTTCAGTTTAACCTTCCATTTTTACAGGACATTCTAAACAAAAGAATATCCAGCACCCAAAGAGAATGAGCACTGAACAGCCCTGCAAACACTGCGAGGTTCCTACCCTGCAATGAAATAGCTCATCGCTCCACCTGGTCTTACTTTTATGATGGTAAAAGGAAAAGAAGAGAGATCCACTGTAACAAAGTATCATCTTTATTTCGATTTCAGTTTTCCTTGTCAATATGTTTTGTAAATCAAAGTTTACACTGAAAGATATTTTTTAATATGAAAAGAAAGACTTTATAATCAAAGAGTTTTCTTTTAATCACTTCTTCAGAAATATATTTTGATAATAGCAACTGCTCATTACAACAAGAAGCAGAAAAGGCATTCATTTACTGTGGCAGGGGAAGTACTGCCAGTTCTAAATGCTCTACATAGTTTCTTTAGAATTTTTACGTTCTTTAGGCCTCAACAAAAACCAAAGCTCCTCTTCCAGGTTTGGTAGCAAACAGACTGTTACTCTCCAATGCTAAACCTTGGACATCGGTTTGGTAATAAGCCTTTTTTACATTTTTTAGGAAAGTATTCAGCTTGTCAGTAGGCACCATTGACACAGTGCAGCCACCCCATCCAGCTCCAGTCAGACGTGACCCGATGGCCCCAAATTGCCTAAAACAAAATAACAGAAAAAAAATAATGTAAAATAAACCAAAAAGGGGTAATTTGTCATATATAGGATGCCTACAGAAAACTAGTGAATACTTTACTCAAAACACATCTATGTCACCTGATTTTTCTGAAGTTCACTTGGTTGTATGCGACATTACAACAATTTGCCGTTACCATTTTAGACCACAAAAAATGCTGACACTTTAAACTGCAATACAGTCATTTCTGTCAATTCCAAAAGTCACCCTCTCTTATAAAGCTTCAGCATCAGCTGTTTTAAGGTTCTCAGCACAGCTGAGACGAAGAAAGCAGAAGAAAGGAGGTGTGTTAGCAACATTCATAAGACAACAGAAGTGAAAACAGAAATACATGAAAAAAAAAAAAAAAACAAAAGAGGGTTCATAACTAATTGCACAGGATGTAGGCATGCAAGCTATTTTCTAATGTGGCAAAGACAAATAGCTCTATTCTTCCAGGACAGATCTAAAACATGCTGAAGATTCACAGGCTTCTGCAGGACTGCTGAGTGTGCCAGTCAAGAAAAGGAGAGTTCAGAAACTCTTAAAAACTCGTAGAGAGTCGTTGCACCCAAACATCTGTTTATGCTGAATGGACAGAGTTAGGTGTCTCTCTTTAGAGGAGCCTCATGAACTTAACAGATTTTCAGCAGTAGAGGCAAAGTAAGAATTTAGTTCTCCCCTCACCCCCCAAAAAAATGCTCTTAATAAGGAGGGTAAATAGAAAGAACAATGACAAATAAATGATATCCAAAATATAAACCATTCCCAGCCTCAAGATACTGGCCTGCTAGAAAAGTCCTACAGCAAATCCCATGCCATTACTCTGCAAGATTCAGACGTCATCTCATTAGAATTTAGTAGCATTTTCATTAGTTTGCTTACCTGTGTTCCTGATCTTTACTTAGACTCAAAAAAAGTAGGAAAATACCCTGTAATAAATTTCTCTGGGGCTTTTCTAACCTAGTCAGAACAGGATGATTTAGAAAACTCATTTGAAATCTTATTCTCATGAGAGATCTAATCTGATTTGCAAACAAATACTTTTGCTATGTTTCCAATAGCCATGCACAGCGAGATTTACCAGTCCTAGAATGTGTTTGAGGGAGAGATGGCATCATGCGAATAACATATTGGAAAACGACAGCTCGTTCTGAGTAGGCTGTGGTAATTTTTCATATGTGCATTTTATGTTAAATGAATCTGGTATACTGCTGGGTTAGTAGAGGTTTAGGTCATATTTCAAGCAAGTACTTACATATGTGTTTGATTCTAAACATACTTACATCTCTTGAACAGAAACACTTTCTTTAGTGTGTCTGTGTGGTGCCACCCTTCATATTGACTCGATTTTATGTTCAGTCTTTATTTCCTGTTGGTGTTCTATTTTACTTGTTATTATTATTCCTGTAAGCCACTCATTCTCTGATGCAATTTTTGTTGCTTCTGGTCCATGGAGCAACCTCCTAAAATGAGCAGGATCCAATCCAGTCTCAATTGCAATCAATAGGGAAATTCCCATCAACTTCGGAAGGATCAATCCACTTCTCAGAGTCTGCTACACCAACTGTCTGTACTCATTTGGTCTCTGACTTCAGTCAGAACTGCGTATTTCAGATGGTGTCTGGCTTCTATTTTGGTAAGCAACTGAAATCCCTTCAGAATTGTTCTCAACCTTTTACTGATTTCGTAATTCTCTGTGGTCATGCTCATGCCTTATTTTTTACTGAGTCATTTTAAAATACTTAGTTGAAATAAAGCATAACATAGACAGAAAATATGCCTGTTTCAGAGCTGAAGTCACTGTGTTTCAAAATCCTGTGGCTAACAGTTTCAAATGTGGTGATATGATTAGACATGTTGGGCTTCATGCTGAGGAACTTGGCGTTTTGATGGGCAGTGCTGTAACACCTGAACATTAGGTACCTGATATTATAAGAATTCAGAAGTGAGCACCTAATTCTGCGTCCACTGGAGATGTGGTGCATGGGAGGTATCAAGGTCAAGCAGGAGAAAGTTAACTTTGGAACAGGTCTGAAACTGTCTTTTTCAAGTCTTAATCAGTTCAGTCCTAAGCCAGACCCCTCTGGTAAAGTGGGATTCATAACCCAGACACTCTCTTCTTGTGCACTGGCATCTAAATCGTGCATTTATGGAGTAGGAGCAGACAATAATCTTGTGGATGGAGCACTCACCCACCCAGTGGGCGACGTGGATTTAAGGTGTGGGAAAGTACCCTGTGCACCGCCTGGGCTACGCTGCAGCCGTGAGGACAAGTAATAAAGGGAGAGACGGAGACACAAGATGATGTATCTGTAGTCCAAGGTGGGGGGCACTCAGCTCCCAGTCCTGGGTTGTGGCCTTTGCTTCTTGAAGAGTTTATGTATCTTGTTCCAGTGTTCACTGGATAAAAAGAGAATTATCTCATGAGGAAGGGTGTGTGTGTGTAAATGAGAGTAAAAACATGAGTAGTGCAGCAAAGGAAAGAAGAATAAAAATGGAAGTCCCACAGTTTGGTGTATGGAAGCAACAGGTAAGACATTGCAGTACCTCATTTTAAAAATAATTGTGCTGTAAGAGGTGAAAAAGTCAGAGCAATATTGTTAATTCCAAATACTCAAAATTATGAACCAGCTATTCAGAAAGCATGGAGTTAAAATTATGAGATTTAAATATATAAATGGGGGGGTGGGTATTATACTTAATTCTGTTTTGCAGCTTAGTGTGCATTTGAATAGCATCTTTAAGCCTTTCTGGCTCTGAAAGAGCTGCAAGCTTCTTTTTGAAGGGTGGCTTTTTGTTTGTTTTGTTGAATTTTCAAACTGTGCCATGACCCCAGGCTTTGCAGCTTTAAGAAAATCATCAGTGATAAGAGTCTTGATAAAATGCAGAGTTGTCTCGGCTACCATGATGCAGCTGGATGTAAGGTAAAAACTGTATCTTTTAAAAAAGCGATCAGCGAGGATTCAGCCATCTTCAACTGTAAGGGGCATGGCTGGTGACACAAAAATTATCAGGATTTATACCACCAAAAGATGGAGAACAAGAAAATGAAAGAAAGTTATTTGCAACACTCAAGGATTCTGAGAGATTTTCAAAAGAACCTAATGAATTCAGGAGCTTAGATCCCATTTTTTGCTCCTTAATTGTTTAGTAAATCTTCTGTGTTACTTACTTTAAAAGACTAACAGGTAAACCAGCTGTTAACAGCATGAGATAGGTTAGGGAAAGTACAAGTCTTCTGTCTTTGCAAAAAAAGAAAAAAAAACAACTGACCAACTAGTGGTTACAGTTTTCAGCACTACAAACCACAGCAAGTATGGATCCCTTTCTTTCTTGGCAAGGTTGTACAGTAAAACATAAAGATCTAGGCAAAACAGAAAACATCTGGATATGCAGATTATTCTTCACAGTTTAAACCTTGTAAGGAGAGAGCAGCAGTAGACTCGGGCAATTCTGTGGAATGTATTTTTGGAAAGGCTTTTTAAAGTTATAGGGCAGCTGTATATCATTGTAAGTAAAGAATGTAATTTATGTAGTTCCTGGCCATTTCTATAATCACATCAGCCAAGTTTTCCTAGAGTGACTAGTGATTCTATGTCCCTTAGTTTTTTAATGTACAACTTTTCTCAAGTTAAAGACTTTTTTCCCAATAGTTTCCAAAAATTAGATGCTGGCTTTAAGCTGCATCCATCTAGAACAGCTATACACTTTTAGAAATCTAATCACAGAATCAGAAAAACATTAAAGAATATCAAGCTTCTAAAGAAGACAGGTATATTTCTTAGGAAATATTCTTGATGGGACAAGACTGTAAAGAATAATGAACAAATAATTTACTTGCTTCTGTGCAATGAATGTAATAACCCCCACATCAAATAATTTTAATATACCAATTAGAAACCGTTTCACACAAATAAAAATGCACTGTGGTGCTTAGCTATGCTCATCATACTAGCTGTGGGCTCTTCTGCTGGTAAATCAGAAATCTGATGTAACATGGGCACACACATCACTTTTTTTCCTTTGCTATTTATATTTTGGTCTCTGGAACTGAAATGCTCTGATTAATTTTAATTTAATTTAGTAAAATCCTAACTGTGTACTCCTTTCCTTTGGGTTCTGTGGCTGTGTCTATGCTACTGCCTGCAAGTCAGTGTCACGATACCCAAGCTAGCTCAGAGCACAGCAGCTGTCTAGCTGTGAAAGCACAGAGCTCAGCTGAAATGAGAAACAGAATTTCCATCCCCATGCTGAGCTTTCTGCTGGAACAGACGGTTGCTAGCATCCATGCTAGCTTATTTCAATGTGGCACAGGTAACTGCATGCTGTAGTGCAGATCTTATCAGTTTATACCTACTTGTTTTCCCCTGCTTGAAACAGGATAGTTTTCTCCCAGCATTTCTGGAACAGGCCCTATCAGTATGATTCAAGCTGGATAACCTAAGTGAAGACTCTTAAAATGGCTAGTCACTGTTGCAAAGTTCAGTCATCAGATGCTGTTCACTGAGGCATCAACACTGGGTAGTTACTGTACCTAAAAATAATGCAGATGTTAAGTTTTGAGGCTTTTCCTCCCTCAATGGTGTGACAGAACAGGCAGGGCTGATACCTTGCGCAGGATCAAGACTTTGTAGCCCAAGATTGTTGACAATTCAGTATAGTTTTTGTCTTCAGCTGACTCTGGAGACAGTTCTTCCTTCTCATGTACAGATCAGCAGTTCCCTTTGAGCAGCTGGGACAACCGTGGTGGAATTGCCTCGCTAACTGAGTGACTGTCATAGCTTATTCTATTATGTGATCATTACGTGATACAATCAACTGAACATAGCCTGTGAGTTACGTACTGGACTGGCTCCCAAGAGAAGGAACAAAAGTTGTATTGCTAAATCACTGTCAGACTGTCCAATGGCTATTGGGGCTTCTCTGTGTTTTCTCACAAAACAGCATGTGTATCCCATATGCAAAATAATCTGTGAGTGTCCAAAAGTCTTCTGTTCAGTTTTTAAGTTTGTAGTTTTCTGGCTCAGAGGCCATTCCATCTTGTCTGCAAAAGAAATCAGACTAACCTAAATAATCATCTGTATCATACTCTATCCACTTACAAACCTGGTAAATGGGTATTACAACTTACAAAATCTGCATGAGTATAGAAGTGAGAAAGCATATGGCAAATTGCATGTTTGTAAAATTCATATTTTCATTATAAGCCAGACTAATTTCTTAGTTAAAAAAAGCAGCAAGCCAGTTGCTGGTAAAGAAATATTTTTGTAACTTTCATTTTTAGGTGCTAAGGTATTAATTTTTTTAGCTTCGAATTGAAACAGTTTCTGTTTTCTACAAGACTGAAAGATACAGAGAGGGGATGGGAAACTTTTGTAGAGTATTTGCTTCTAAGACAGTGAAACATCATTTCTTGACCTCAGGCCTGCAAACACTTGTGGCACCCTACATTTCCCTTCTGGCAGGACAGTAACGCTCTGGCTTAGGGCAGAGTTTCCGAAACTAAGCACACCCTTCTCCAGGGAGAAGCAGGAACCATAACAGATGAGCAGAAGTATGAAGGTGGCATCACTGGGAGCCATGATGAAGTGAATGAGGGAAGCAGCTGGGAGAAGGTGGCTGGGGCAGAGGCAGGGATGGAGTGGTGGTGGGAAAGCTTGGGTGAGCAGCTGTTTATTCCCCCAAGCCACTGTTGAAATGATCACCAACCACTGAATTCCTTCTATAGGCGCTGAATTTAGATCAAAGCTAGCATAAGATGGCTGTCCCATGATTAAATGTACCAGAAAAATGGAAATTAAGAGGGATTGAAATGTGTACATCCTTTCATGCTGGTCCTGTGGTATGGATGAAATACTATGTAGGATGCGAGTACTAAGTATTCTTTTTTTACTTTCTGTATTAATGCATGGTTATACCAGATCTCATCATCCACTGTAGCAGAGTTACGAAAATAGCAGCCTGCTACACGCAACAACCTGTGATTTCCAGCTCGCTTCAAGCCATTTCTCAAACTCTGTTTACTCTGGCTAGAGGATATGAAACTGGGGGGGAATAGAGGGAGAAGGGACAAAATGTCACTCGGAATCTGTTTCGTAGTTGAGAGGGATTTTTTTTTTTTTTTTTGTGGCCAAACTGAGTTAGGGAAACCAGCCAAAAGAATGAGGCTGGGGCAGCGATGGGGACTGAATAATGTAGGGAAAAATCAGACATACAATGCAGAGAGCAGAAGCAGTGTGAGCCATTGTAACAGTTAACACTCTCATCTTTTAAATGGCAAAATGCTGTCCAACCTATCTGATACCCTAGACACCATATTTTTTGAACTGAAAATAATGCAATAGCATTTCACAATATACCATTATGATTCCAAGGCAACCTAAAAACGTAGAACAGCTTGCTTATGTCCTGCAATTCCCATGGCAGCGGTTATGAAATGGTTAAGAAATACACAAAAAGTAACAGAATTCAAATAGAAAAACTAAGATGATGTTTTAAGAAAACCAGTTATGTCTTCTACAACTTAAAAAAGAATAGCCAACAGCCTAACGTAACACTTGTGATGATGAGTCAGTCCAAAGGCAAAGTCTGTAATAAAGCCATGAACGGCAGCTTTCATCTGTAAGTATTACACAGATGTCAGTGGGGAAACAATTGACCATGTAATGTCCCTGCAGGAGATTAATTTTGTAATAAGAGACAAGAATACTTTCATTTTAAAATTGCAATAGCCAACGATGTCATATTTTCTCATCAATTCAAACAATATTCTCAACAGGCGATGCCTCTTCTTTGTGGTCAGAACTTACAGGCAGATGTCTACCAGCCGATCCAGTTCAGGACAGCTGCACTCATACATTTCCCTGCAGCTGATATAGCTCTGGTTCATCAGCTCTCCCAGCAGCTGGATTGCATTGGCAGGTGCTGCGTTGCATATCTTCTTAAATTCCAGCACTCTGGCAGCTTCACTATACACATGCTTTGCACGCTGGTATAACTTAAAGGTGGAAACTAAACAAAATGAAAACATGAAGTACAACAGTTATCTATTAATATTCATGACAAAAGGAACATACAAAAACACAGTAGAACTGTATTTTTTTAGTCATTCATATTTTATATTAGAACTCTCTAGGCTAAAAGTCTTCTGCAAAAGCTCACCTACATCTTCTTTAAAAGCCCTAATAAAATAATATTTAGAGTTCATCAAAATACAATGCACACATTGTTTTCATGTCGGTAACTTCAGGCACATGCTCTGGTTCTTTGCTGTGTCACTGAGCAGACGTAGGTTCTCCTTGTACTTCGCAGAGGCAAGCCACAAGTTCAAGAGTTACCAGCGACATGCATTAGGACGTTAATCTAAAGCTTTCAGGTTTTCAAATACCAGCAATACTGAGTCATGAGCACCCCAGAAGGGTACCCAGTGCCCTGCAGGCAGCCGTCAGCCAGCACCTGCTGGCCTACGGTGTTGTGTGTGACTGCTCCAGGCCAAACCTGCATCAATGAGGTAACTGTGTGGATGGACCTTTTCTTGGAAAGAAACAACCACTTTAACAAAAGTGCTATTATCCATATTTCCCAGTGCATAGGAGGAAGGCCTCTCAAATATTTTCACAATGATGCAGGCTCACCCTAACTGTCAGTAATACTGTATTAAAGGTACAGTGAAGAGCACAGGTGCTTTCAGTTTGGTTTTCAGAGTTTATTTTTGGTGTGTGTTACCAGCCACAGTGTCAGTGCTGCCTGTGTGGATGTGAAGAGATGTCAAGCCCAGACAGGTACTGCCTAGTATTGACTTACTACGATCAAAGGGTAGTGCAAGGATTTGGGGTAAAATTTTTCTATCGTGCCATGAAAAAGCAGTTCCTCTGGGAAGGGGCGGGGGGAGTGTGCCCAAACCCGCATGGCCATCAGGGTAGAGACCTCCATCAAGCCTGAACAGTGGGGCATAAAAAGGAAGGGGATGGCTGTGGTTAACGGCTCCTCAAGCTACTCCTATTTACAGGAGGGTTTGGTTTGCAACTAACATCCAAGAACTGATCTGCCTTTCCCAAGCTTGTGCTGTGTTCATTGTTTTTCTCTCCCAATATAGTTCTGTTTGCTTTAATACTGTGGCTGCTATTGAGGAAGTATTGTTCACTAGAAGCATGCATGACATAATTTAATTTATGATTAAATTGGTTTACTTGAACTGTTTGGGTGGTAAATATTAGATAAGTGGACTTTATTCTCTATGTGGAGCACCTACTGCAGTACGTTTCCTTATTTCATCACAACTCAAGCACACTCTTGTTAGTGCACCTCAGAATATCCCCCATTTTCTTTCTACATGTAAATTCTCCTTTACAGCAAGGTCTTTCTCCTCGTTTTCAGCTTCCAGTCTCTCTTGCTTTCTAAAATGGCTGATGACACACTCAAACAGAGGTAAAAAGAGAACAGAGACACAAGCCCTGTGTTCAAAACAGAACTCACTATCTGACCCAGGCACATGGAGTTCCCACTTGGCTGTTCCGTGGAGACAGCCAAGTTCTGGAACCACTTCTGATGATTTTGGCAATCTATGTTTGCAAGTATATGTAGAAATCTTCCTTGAAAGACTGGAAACAAAACTGTGTCCAGTATTAAGATACTCCAGATTGCAACCCTTACAGACTTAAACTTCATCAGTGCCTGTATAATCCCTTTATTTCTCCAGGGTAAGTGTAAATCACAAGTGTAAATGCTGAAAATACAGTGCTGAGAGAGACAGAAGTAGTCTAAAATGGTAGAGAAACCCTGAACGTAGCAGCATTCTGTTACTGGTGATATTGCTTCTGGTGGTATTTATTTTGTAATTCAATACAGCCTGCTACTGAGAAACCCTGTGTTGCTCTTTTGAACAGGCCTTCTGAGTGGGTTTCAAACTAGGACAGAAATGAGAAAATTGAGTGATCCTCAGAAACATCATTTTGAGAGTATCACACAGGCAGAGCACATTTTGGTTTCCCATTTAGAGGTGTGTTTTGCCCCACTGGATTTTGTTGCTGCTGGAGTTACTTGCACTGTGTTTTGCAGAGCGATGCCTCAGTATTTTTGAATGTTGAAGAAAGGCAGCTTGGCCTATTTTTAAGGATGGTTTCTCTTTAAATATTCTTTTCTTATAAGCCATTGTTTTAGAGCAAGGAGACTTCTAAATGTGCATTCATTTAGGGAATATCTAAAGTTGCGTGAGAGATTGCCATAGCTCACACTCTCTTGTAAATCACCATTGAACAGTAGTAACCCAAAGAATGAACTGAAAACATGTCTGGTTTCAATTGTAAGGCAACAGACTTGCCAAAGGCTGTGATTGATTCGGAGACCACCCTTTGGTAGAGCAATGCTCTACTGGCCAGATTACCTTAACAATCTCTGGGGTTGTGTTGTGCTCGTCATGTTAGGAATTGGCAACCAGAACAGGCGCTCCGGCTACTGGCTGCCAGCCAGAAGATCTGAGCTGTGTCCTCGACAGCATTCGCTCCCAGGAGAGTCACTCTGTGTAGGGGTGAATTTGCTACCTTGACACTAGCTTTCTCTCCATGCAAAAGCAATCCTTTCAGGCAGTTCTCAAGCGGCAAAGAGCGGCTGTTTGCTATTTTCAGACTCCTTTTGTGGACATTTACCGGATTAGTATCGGTTAAAGGCTGTTATCGTTACGTTAGCTATTGATTGGTTATGGGCAGCATTTTATTTCAGAAAATTACGTTTGTGTTTAAAATTTTTTTTATAGTTTGCTTTTCTTCTCTGGCAATGTACTATTCAGGTAAGATTATCTTCAGGACAGCAAATACCTCTGTGCTCTGTAAGTCCTGCTCTAAAATAATATAATGATTTACATATTTTCAGCTTTCAACGCCAAATGCCTCTGGTAGTAGAGAAACCCTCTCGATCTCTTCTGTTTGGATGGGCAATCCAACTAATCATCTCTAGATAATAAAAGATAGCAGAGCACACATGATCTTTCCAAAAATTACATCTATACTGGAATCTCCTTGCTGCATCACAGCCTGTATATTAGCTCCACTTAAATAAAATCTGAATTAATAGGACATGCCAAAGAGCTATGGAGGCCGTGATTTTAGAAGAGTGCAGGAACTGATCAGAATCCGCGTGCTTCGTGCTCCCACATTTTTTACAATTACAAAGGACTCATTTCCTAAGCCAAAGTCTGTCACGGTTAAAAGAAACAAAACCAAAGTGTGCAAGACTGATTAGTTTATATCTGAGCTAGGGCTGGAGTGCTCTGAAAGAGGAAAAACTGAAGCCCTCAAAGTAAAACCTTCCAGTGTTGCACAGGATGGGGTTATATCATCTCGCCCTCTGTGGTGCTCGAAAGAGAGCAAAAAAGCAGGGTTTAGGGAATTAATGCTAGATTCTTAAAAGCATAAGGATCCTTAAATCTATTATGGTGTATGGAAATTAAGTACTTAATCTGACTGAAAATGTAAATATACTTTCCTAATCCAGTAAACTATAAAGGCCTGGTTTCTCCTGCTTAAATTTATTTCTAAATTAGGGGTACAGGTGCCCTCAGCTCCATCTTCTGTCATTGAAAAGGGCAGGTTAGGGAACTGTTTATCCCACCTGAGACCCAGATTGCCCTGTGGTACTCATTTCTCTGGTGACTAGAGAGGAACCTAAAACCTCTGGTGCAATGGAACTAGCTGGCTGCCACGCTGACGTGAGCAATTGCCTAGGGCGTGTCTAAAGCAATGTTTCTTCTGTAAGGGGATCTGTGCAATATCCAGGTCAGGTGCTCTGCTTGTTTAAAATGACGGAGCGCCATTTAGACTAATGGAGATTTGTATCGGCTGTGGATCTGGTCTCTGACCAGAATAATGTTCTCAAAAACCGTTCTTTGAAAATCACTACACATTTCTTCGCTTCCACGTTCTGCGTAGCTCACTGCCATGCAGGAATGAACCAATTGATTTTAGACCTAGACACACTCATACATCAGAACCTCGGGGTCTCTGTTGTCCCTTTCTGAAAAGACAGCATGGAGATTGTGATGTATTTTGTACGGTGTCATCTGCACACAGAAAAAGGTTGCGGACCCAAGTGAGGATGAGCAACACCTTTTATGGATTGAAATGGATACAGATCAGAAGAAATTAAAGTAAACCTGAAAAGTCAAAATGAGACCAAAGAAAACTTGTAAGAAGGACAAGGAATCCTATACCCGAGTCTACTCTTAGGGACATTTTGTCAGCAAGTTTTTAACACATTTCACCTGTACTCAGCCTGCTACTGGAGCAGCTAATCCACTTTCCAGGTCATAGCCTCACTAATTGTGTTTCTGAAGTTTCAAAGAGGACACAGTGAATCTTCCATAAGGAATCTCCTCCCCTATTAACTGCTTTGTATCACCAGTCCTTATCTATTTTTCAGAGAATGTCAGCCACCCTTGCTGCCCCTTGGTGGATTCTCTGCACCTTAGCTTTGCTCCTCTGCAGAGGATTTCTGTAATGGCATCCACAAACAGGTAGATTCAATTCACTTACGAACCACCATGTTCTTGAAAGAAATGGTGACATTTTCCAGTGCACTAATAGCTCGCACAGCAGCAAGAACCTTCCAAGTTGTTAAGACACGGCAGACTAACATTAATGAAAGTTTGTCCCAAATCCCTATAAAATCTCTTAAAAACAAATGAAAGTCCTGGGCTATTAGTCCCAAATAACTGTGGGTTAATTAAATAGAACAGAAAAGTTTACTGTGGGTTCTCAACTGTGTGGTCATATTTTTAATTTTAGCTTTACAAGAATTGTGCAAACCTGTCCACTCCATTTACAGGGATTTTTTTTCTTTATAATTAAACGTTGCGGCTTCTCAGCAACTCATGTTATTTGTTACAACTTCAGCTTCAGCAGATTCCTTTCTTTAGAGGCTTCCTGTACAATTCTATCTGACCTTTAGCTAAAGACCAACCTCTTCAGGCTATATATTTTTTTCTAGTTGCTTTGGCAGCTTCTTAAGATATGTTTCACTGCAGATTAATGAGCTACACATGGCTGATGGGACTGTTAGAAATTTACAACAGGAAAAACTCACCGATGCAAAATCATGTAGGGGACAGTTTCTACCACCATTACTCATGTGGAATAGTACCCTTTTCTGTAAGGCATCCTGCTGATTGAACATGATGAGGGTGAAGGTTTCTGGCTCATAATGTATATAAGAAAATGCTGCCAGATGGCTTTAATTTGAGCCAGATTGTGAACCCCCTACTCGAAGTGGGGAACAGTTACTCTACTACTGAGACTGCTCAAGTAACTATTTGCAATCTGGCTTTCTGAAAATAAACCAGGGGACGAGTCATTGCTGGATTCAGTGACCCATTTAGCAGACACCTGCTTCAAGATTACTATAACTACTGGTTTAAAGTGATTTTTCCTCCAGAGGAATGCTAGCTTTAACAAGGCTTTTGCAACTAACCTAGACCATTCAGTGCCTGTGCCTAACCTCTGGCACACCCCAAAGCCCTGCATCCTCCAGGCAGCTGTATGGGATCTGCCTGGAGTGGCCAACTCTCTGGGGCTCATCCCGAGTAAACCATGTTTTTGTGGAAGGGGATGGTACATTCCAAATTTTTTCCATAACATGGATCAGGCTGAGGCTGGAGTAGGCACCTGGACCCTCAAGCTGGGAAGCGCTCTTAGCTCTACCAGTTTGGAGGTAACTTCTGGTCTTGTAAGACAAGGCCGCTCTAATAATGCACATGACGAAGCTTTATGTATCCCAGAGCAGCCTGACAGAACATCTGAGAGTCCACCTTCATGTAGGCCTGTCTCTGCAAATAAAGTTGCAACTGTTCTTGCCCTGAGATGACCATTAATACAAATTACTTGGCACTGGGAATGAAAGGCTATTCAAGCACCACTCACTGAAGCTACAGCACAGATTTAGATAGAGTTCTCCTTCCAGGGGACAAACAGGAGGGCACTGAAAACAGCCAAATCCACACAGCAAATGGATGCCTGCTCCTCCATGGCGATTTCATTCCCAGGATTAAATGTCAAAATTAGATTACAATTTTATACATGAAAAGGAAAAATTAGTTTAAAAATACCTCATTTAAGAAGAAAAAAATATTTCATGGTTAAAGGAATACACTATTTCACAGCAGAATATCCTTTTGTGGTGAAGCTTATAAATACTTAATGTCCCACAATCACCACACACTAAATGTTCTGTGAAGCACTCAAGTCCAAGCCAAAATTATGGCATAGTGCACCTTAGAAAGAAATAAATACTATTTTTTCTAGAGATGTTCAGAAGCCACAAGTGCAATCCATGTGTAAACATTTGCAAGGGGGATTTAAACTCAGGATTTTGAGTTGGCCAAGGAACAACTGCAAGAAGTTTAGAGAGGCTTTATGCACCATCTGTACTTCTCCAAACCTGGGGAACAAGTGGGCTGTACAGTGGGGAACTGCAGAAATCCTTGAGTACCTGCCTATAAAAGGGAGGTAAAGTTGCTGTGTGCTTCCAGACCTGGCCTAGGACTTGCCCAAAGCCCGTCCATACCGTTTTTCTTTGGGATGTGGAGTTTTTAGCTGATCAGCCTTATACACTTATAAAATTTTATGTAAGTATACAGCACCATCACTGGAGGAGCAGAGGATAGGAAGCTAGACTTAAGAATAACATAATATTTACATAGCACTTTCAGATTCTTAAACGTAAGATGAAATGCCAGTACAAAACATTATTTGTAACTATCACTGGGCTTTGATTAATACAAAAAATTAAAACTACTGACAATTTATATTCAGCCACAGAGAAAACTCAGAATCCAGTAAATGATCTAAATAGTAATTCTCAGGCAAATAGTTTACCCTTGACATTATAATATTTTATCAGAAAAGTTGATAAAATGTGTACAAAGGAAGAAAGATACCCTAATTGTTATGGTTCCTTCTTCATGTTGAGCAAAAAAAATTCAACAACATTCTGAAATTCTCTGCAGAGATTACTTACTTGTTGGTATGTTTTCTCTCACATGAAGAAGCCAAGCATTGTCATTAAAATACAGTGGGAAAGTAGAGCGGAAATAAGAAAAATATTTTTGTCAAACAGCCTCTGGTTTTCCAAACCCAACATAAAACGTAATTTGTTTAGTGTGTAACAAAAACAAACAGTGGATTTAGATTCCTTCTTTCTGTGTCTGTCTTGTTTCTTCTTTGCATATCATTTTACAGAAATGTTATTTAATTTCATATTGTACGTGCAAAGAGGCTTTCAGCATAACCCATTTGAATTGGCCTTATCAAATGAAATCATGGTCACGCAAGTTTAAGAGATTTTGTTCAGCAAACATCTGCAAAAGCTATTCGGAGCCATAGTATAAAATTTCCTTTGAGTTTTTTCTATAGCTTTCATGTTTAAATTTTTTATCCAGACTTTGGTTTTTGAAAAAAATGAAAATAATGTGTATAAACAACCCAATTCTACAGAACTGTACAATTTTGTTTTATAAACCAGGTATAAGGAGTATAAATATCTGTAAGTTAATAGTCTTGTATTGCTTCGTGAAGGGGAGAGTAAGGGGACAGCGTAAAAGATTTACAACCTTGTAGTTTCCAATGAAAGTGTTGCGGAGTGCAGGGACATAGTTCAGTATGTTCCTCAGATACATACAGTACGGAGTTATCATAACTCTTTCTATGGAGATAAAGCACTGGATTAAGTTATCATATTCCATGCTGGTACCCTCTGGCAGCGTAATTAGTAAGATAATTTGATATTCTCTGATACCACTGGGGTGCAAAATAGGTTCTAGATTCAGTACCTGGTCCTTGGTCAATATATAAAGTTTACAATCATTCTAGATATACAGATTATTTAAATATAAGCATCAGTATACATAGATATATAACTGATTTATATGCATCAAATATATATGTCCCTGAAAGTAGTCTTGGGAAGGACTGGCAAGTATACAATTCATCTACAAAACAGTAAAGTCTGAAGGCCACAGAATGGAAACAAGGAAGTAAGGATTATTTTAAATTCTTAGAGAAAGATTCTGATGTCAATTGGAAACCTGTTATGAATGCAAATTAATTATTTCATAAATGCTCTATTATTCGGTATTATTAGCAACTCTACTATATGCATCCAGGATCCATTCCACATGTACCAGTGCTCATGACTACATGGTATAACCATAAGCAATAATACATAGGAAATACTTTAAATAGTAAATTGTTCACCTCCACCAACATTTTCCTAAAAGAAATACTGATGGTGACAAACTTCTTTCTCTGGAGAGACCTAGATGACTTGCTGCCTAGTGCATTCTTATGAAGTGATCATACATTTATCAATTCAAGAACAGAAACACAAGCTCCATCTATGCTGGTCTTTAACACCAGTTAAGGGAGAGCAAACAGGATTCATTTCAATGATGCTGCAGCCATCCAAAATGTTTGGGTTTGTAAGAGCTATTGCCTAAAAAGGAAGCCTAGTTTAGACTTTTCCCTAAAATAAAACCTGGGTTATTTAGAGATGACTCTCAAACAGCACAGGCTAATCTAAAATAGTAAGTGATCTGCTACTTCTACCATTTTAGAAACAGTTCAATCAAAATCAAAGTTTTGCTCTATTTTAAGTTAAAAGTTAGAATGAAAATTGTGACATCAATTCTCTCACTTGCCACCCAAGATTCTGGGGAAGTATTCTGGCAAGACTTCCACTTGCACTACTTATTAATACATAAACTTTTATATAATACAAACATTGTACACTAAACCCCACCATTTCATATATGCTTACCATCTTGCGTGTTTTGACTAAGGATCTGAGAGCGGAGCTCCTCCAGGCTAATTCCCAGGCATTTACAAATTTCCTCTGTGCTGTAAGGCTCAGGATGTAATACCTCCTCGACAATGGTCAGCATTTCCTCTAGGCTAACTCCTAGCTTAGTTTGCACATCATGGAGTCTCAACATTTTTTTCCAGTCCAAGCCTTTTGACTTTGAGAGAAGCTAAAATTCAAAAAATAAAACAGAAAATATTGTGCCTTCCTGTTTAAAACTATTTAATTGTTCATAAGCACCTTTAAGACCCATTTGCTCTTTTTACTTAATTGGGAACCTTTAGAAGCTACTTTCTATAAGTACACAGCAGATAATCATTACATTTATTTATAGAAGGTCTGTGAATGACATATATTCTTCCCCCAAATCAGATATTGTCTGTAAAAGCCCTACTGACATTATTTGTGTGATGTCAAATCAGTGGTTTATCCTTTTCCATGGATGGTGTTACTTCAAGCACTTATTAACCTTTTACAACCACATTCAGACAATTGTTTATATAAATGCTACGATATTGTAACACTAGAAGACCCTAAGAAGTCTATTTCTGTACTGTTAGAATTTGCTCTAACATTTAAACTGTTTGACACTTCCAATAATGCTCCTGGAGTTTTCTGATGAACATCTGAGGTTGTCATTAAAACCCCTTCTCATAATAGCCTTAAAAATATGAAAGTACGCATAAGATTTGTGTGGGAGAATTAACCGTAACCTTCCTCAACCTCTAGTTTAAGGTAAATTTTAAGTAAGTTCTTTTAATATCCAATTTAAAGGATGTTCTGAGCCTTACGGGAAGGTTGTGATGTGTTAGTCAGAATCTGCTCCATTCCTACATGAGTGCTATGATGCTAATTAGTTATAGACGTATCTGGTTTTCCCACTCCAGATAATGATGTCATGTTTTGTGCATCTTTGTGATGTTTTGGCAATTGATGACAGTAGTTACTTCAACCACCAGAATCCTAAAAGGAAATATGTCAAAGAGGCTTTTCTCTGGAAGGTTGCTACATGTGTTGATGCTCTCATTTGCCTAATGAAAATGGTTGAGTAAAGCAGCTTTCCTCATAAGGTGGAATATTTTTAATGTTATTAATTACAGAAGAATATTAAGTGATCATTGTGGGATCCCACTGACACACCACCTTTAGTTTCAACAGATTACTACAGAGTAAGACACAGATTAGCAGGTACATGCTAATGTTGTTCTACTGTATTCATAAGCACATGACATACCTCCAATTCTGCACCATTTAAGTGGAGATTAAAGCTTCCAAGTGTGCTGTATCAGGCTGTATGTTTGCAGAGAGTTTAAACCAGTGCAGCAAGACCAGGGAATGAAATCCTTTTCCTATTCAAATCAGCATTAAAACCTCTCATCAGCAAGGCCAAGATTTCACCCTGTGTGTTTTGTTATTCTTTCAATAAACACTGGTTTTGAGTGAGATTGGTTTTAAATAATTTATGTCTCAATTCAGCAAAGTCGTTTAACTTCCTGGATTTAAAAAATCATGAGATTTACATACACATCTGAAAAGTATTTGCTTTGCTTTGTGCTAAGTTACAGAATGAAATTTAAGCAGATCTGTTGCCCAGCTATCTGCTATAGACTCTCACCCTCCTGCTCTCCTCCAACAGTGCTTTTGCAGGGGCTTTTCCAGTTTCGCTTTATTACAGTATATAAAAATTAACTACTTTTGGTGCCATCTAGTGACTTGCTAAGATTTACGTGAGGCTTAGTAGAGCAGAATAAACAAAATCCAATCAAAATCCCAATCATATGACACCGTTGCCATCTAAAACACAGCTTTGTATGTTCAGTGGTAGAGAAAGAAGCCGCACTGTCCAGTGGCTAATGCAGAAATCGAGGTGAGAACTTTAATCCTAATGTTCAGCATCCCCTAGACTTTATTAGAAGAAGTTAAACAGAACTAAGAATTTATAAAAAATAATGTTCTATAAGCAACAAAATTTTTTCTACTTCCTTTTTAAATAAATAATCCCCTGTAGAAATAATGTTGTGTGTTGTCAATCTGTCCACTTCTATACTTCAAGGAAGATGCTGTATTTTAGACAAGCTAACTTTGCTGGGGTTTTACAGGTCAAAGGTTCCAAATGGAAACTGACTCCGTCAGGCCAGTCGGCAGGGCTTTGTTGGAAAGGTCGATACTACTTATTGCAAAGTTTCAATTTTAACAGTACTAGGAAAAATGTTATGGGCAAACAGAAATGGTTTTTGAAAATAATCTAGCTGCAGGAGCTCAAATTGTAATGGGGACAGAACAGAAATAGGAAAAAATCCCATCTTTTAAATGCACAAAAGTAATTCCAATACTGATGCTACAGTTGGATATTTTCTTGATGATCTCTGACTAGATGGATTAAAGAGGTGGACAGCATCCAGCTGGCTCTTAACTGCCAGGATATAGCATCTGTAGGTTTTATTGTCCTTTATTGTTCAACACAGGCACACTGGAGAACTGGAAGTAACTGAGAAGAAAACACACGTAGTAAATGATGGGACAAACATAAATAAAGTCTGACTAGGAGTAAGTATAGGAATACTTAGCCCTTATAAAGCACCATTACTTTCTTATACTTCACATTTCTATAATGTCATCTGAGCATCTTGCCACATTTAACAAACGTTAGTTGATTAACTATACGGCATTCCAGTTGCAGACATTCTTGGCACCACTCTATAGCTGACAGTGAAGTGAACCACACACGGTGAAGCAGAGGAGAGCACAGCATTCACTAATGCTCACATTCATCCCGCAGCACCTACTGTGCGACTGTTCTGAAGTATAAAGTACAAGTTAATTTCCTCTGGTATTGTGAGTGTCCTGCAGAACATAACCATCTTTAAACATACTGTTTAATGGAGTACAGGAGAGCATTGGGAGGCTACAAGAAGAACAGAGAAAGGAAAAAAAAATAACAAGCAAAAGAACGACTGTCCAGAAGGGATGGGAAAGGAAAGAAAAGGAACAGAACCCAAGAAAGATAATGATGATGATCAAGAGCTCATTTGCTGTAGGACAGACTGACATCAAAATGTTCTACACTAATGCTAGCAGGGATATGTTGTGTTGGCATCTTTACTTACGTTGAGCTTTCTGCAACCAGTGTGAAATTCTAGAATGACCTAAAGCAGAAAAGGGAAAAAAAGCCTATCCTAAAGCACGTAACAATGAGAATTTCTTTAAAAGCATTATTGCAAGGCCGAGCATGTTACTTCATAGTTCCATTAGCTTAATGGTGCTTAAAAGACTTCCCTGCTTCCATTCACATACCTGCCCTCCTCACCCCCCTGTGACCTGTTCCTGAAGACAGTCTTTTCCTGGCTCAACGTATTTTTATAGCGTGTGCAACTTTCCATCTGGGTAGCATATGTTTAAAAATAGACAGGTGTATGTTGTTAGTCTCCTTAAAATCAAGCATCTGCTAAAGGCACCTTTTCAGAGATTGCATCACAGATAACAGGAATGTAAAAAAAAAAAAAATCCTCTTTCCTTACCACCTTTTCAGTTTACTGCATAGGACCAATAATTTAAAGCAATTTAGAAAACTGTGATTTAATTCACAAAACGTGGTATATGGAACAATGCTTCAAAAGGCCTTACAACTTAATGTACTCGTTGTAGTTTGCCTTTTAGAATAGATCATCTGTGAAGGCTCCCTGTTTCTTACGCAAAAAAATTTCCCAAAGAAGCTCTGCCTAAAATACATACTTAGTCAATTAACTATCCTAAATTAGAGGTTTACCAGTTATACCAGGAGCAACATATAGAGAGGTCCTTATCTTGATTTTCTTAATGGCATAAGAATCTTTTTATTAACTTCAGTGACAACAGCTTTAACTATGGTCACTGGTGCTCTTATTTTTACCATATCTTATATACACCTAAAATGCAGCTATGTTCTTTATACTTGAGTTTAAAGCCCATCTGAAGTTTAGCTTCCCTCCTCGAAAAATATCTCAACACAGTATTTTATATTACATTTTGTCAGTATCTGAGCATCTCTTCAACTCTTTTTTTAGCATTAATTATGGGAATTGTTCATAGAATTATGATGCCAACAGATGCTCAAAGTACTTTTCAGTGTTGCTCAGATTTTGGCCAAATGTTTTGTGGCAAGGACTTCCACACTGCAGTTTTTAAAACTTTCATCTAGACTTTGTTCTGTCACACAGCACACTATGTTGGGTATAACTGCAGTGAATCTTTACGCTTACTCCTCACTTAATCCCATCAAAGAAAAATCTACTGTATTCCTGTAACAAATCAAACCCTACATCTACATATTCCTAAATGCATGGTCTACAAAATCCAGAATTAAACTGGAACTTAGATTTTTTCATGTTCAAATTCCATATGTTTTAGAGATAATTGCAAACTGTAAACTGGCAGCACAACCTAAATATTGGGTTTTGATTCAAGCCTGTTTTTACACTTCACATTGCCATAGATGCCGCTATTCAGCATTTCCAATATTACTTCCAGGCCTCCAACTAGTAGCTTTGATGTCCTCTAAAAAATATCCTAGAAAATACACATCTATTGCCATATATACATAAAAACATATGACCACACTGGTTGCTTTCCATTATTTGTCATTATTCAGCTTTAATTAGAAACAGTCTATCTTATTAACGGAGAATATTTTTTGCTGAAAAATAGACTTATTTCCTTCATTGAAATATAATACAAAATAAATTGAATAGAACTAAATCACATAATCTTCTATATAAGGGCACAGTCCTTGCACTTCCATTAAACTCGGCAGGAGTTCTGTTTCTGCAGAGATGGAGGTGCCTGGTTCTGGAAAGAAAAATGCTACTTAAAGTAGCACCTAGCCAGGTGTTAAAGACACAATTGGTCAGAAGTGGAAAAAAGCACATATTTAGATGAAGGTTTCATTAGAGTTTGACATAAGCCATACGTTACCTTTGTAGCCAGACGACACTCCATTACCCTAATATTGTAATGAGAAGTTGCTGCTTTATTCATTTCAACACAACTGTTGGCAATAACAAACGCTGCCCCGCTTGGAAGTCTAACATCAGTTGCCCTCAGAGGACTGAACTCTATCAACTTGGCCTATGGGAAGAAAAATGAATGGTTAGTTTTAATTTACTACTAGCTAACAGTGCACTTAGTTCTATAAATCAAATGCAAATTTGCATGCTTTTTCTCTTGAAAATCCAGGGACAGTTAAGGGAAGAAAACAGACATGAAACAGCGAGAAAAGAGGTTTAACCTCATTGGCCAAGTTACACATACATTTCAAACCTTCCCTTGTAGCTGGATTTTAAAATGTTTCCATTAAGTCTTTGGGTTTTTTCAGCATTTCACAGAACCCCACCCAACCTATTTTTCTTGCCTGTTTAAGACAACAGTTTTTCTTTGATCTACAGAAAAGTACCAGGCCTGGCTGAAGCTAATGTGCGTGCCACTAGAAACAAGGGGCTTCACATTCCCTTCCCCTTCACTAGTGTCCATCTCCCCCTTAGTTTTCTGATTTTCCACTAAATCAAGATTAGTTCACTGAGGTACAGAATAGTACCAAAATCTTAGGACTGACTGGAGACAGTGATCACGTTACGTACGGATAACCAGAGAAATGAAATAACATTGTATATAAAAATGTAGTTACTGGCTCCTTCCTCCTGACATAAAAGACTGTCTTGCCTCACAGATGCCTTTCACAGGCTGCGTAAGATGTTCCCAACATTTTGTGACCTTTTCATGGAATAAGCTAGGCATCCGTTAATTAAATAATTCAGGATGTAATGTAATCAAGAGATTAAATTCACATCTGGTTTTTCATTGGGATAAGTTGTAAATCATGTGCCCTGCTTTGGCTTCTTAGAATAGACCGTAATTCTGCAAGCAGGGATGTCTTACTGGTTTTGGCATTGTTCACCCCCAGAGAGTTCCTTGAGCAGCTAGAGTGCTAAATAAACAATGACAAATCTGCTTGTACATTATGTACAGCATGTGTGTTACTCCCTGCCATTGAGATTCTGGACCACGTCACAAAATTACTATCAAGACAGACAAGCTTGCTTACATTTAAATATACCCTTTAAGAACTGCTACATTAGATCAGACCATACCACTAAGCTGGTCCAGTGTCCTGTTTCTGACAGTAGCCATAAATGGATATTTAGAGGGAATATCAAAATAGGACATAAACAAAGCAATCTTTTTTGGGATATCTTTTTCCAGCTTCCCATAAGCAAAGATTATGGCAATTATACTTACACTGGAAGACACATCAGACTATTATGTTTAATAGTCTGCCCAAGAAAGTCTCTTTTGAACCCTTTTTAAACTTTTGCCTTCCACAATGTATGGTATTTCTCAATTTAACAATGAATGTTTTGGAAAAAAAACCCAACAAACTTCCTTGTTTATTTTCAACAAGCTGCTTGCTAATGTCATTGTGTTTCTATTAGTTCTTCGGTTATGAAAAACATTGAATTCTCAATTTACCTTCTCTTACCCATTTGGGGGTTTTACAGAGCTTCAAAATATCACCCTCAAAGATACTTGTTTTCCAAGCTAAAAGTTTTGAATTATTCAGTTAATGCTCATATAAGAAAATAGCTTTGATCAACCTCAGTGTCCTTTACTGAACTTTTCTCATTCTAGTATATTTTTTTTGAGATGGGAGGCCAGAACTGCATTCAGCTGCAAGTACACTGAAGCAAGGATATTTGCTGGTTTGTTCACAATTTCTTTTCTAATCTTTTCTAACATATTCTTTGCTTTTTTGATCACCAGGTCTGTATGTCAGAAAAGCCTCCACTGTATGCCAGAAAATATGCCGCTTCCTTCAGCATTCATGTAGCTGTGTGTTTACTACTAACAGTATGAGTGTGAAGGGAAAATGTAGAGTAGGTACAGGTGATGTGAAATTGAAAATACATGTGTCTCATGATGGAATTAAATGTTTGGTGTAATTCTAGGAAATAGCTTATTTTCTGTATAAGCTTATCGAAGATATGGCATTAAGGAACAAAAGCTGGAGAGAAATATCACAGTTACAAGCAAAGTAAAGGTCGTCATGAAACGCTACATTAATTTCAATAAAAGTATTTTGACAGGTTTTAGGTTTGAACGTTCGCAGTCCTGTGCAGCTTCTAGGACAGCAGATGAACTCCACACGTAAATCCCACTGCAAGCACTCATGCATCACTTGGCAGGTCCTGTATATCATTGCTAGTCCACCTTCTGTCACACGTTTAAGACAGCTAAATGCCTTCTACATCAGAATTCAGCCACAGAATTGTGTGGAATTAGCAAAACTGGGGAAAAAAATTCTCCATTGTCTTTGTAACTGGACCTGGCAAAACTTCCTAGAACTGTTTGGTTATAAGAAGTTTCAAGAAAGCATTTTTGTAATAATTATCCCATTTGCACTGAATACAAGGCATACCGACCATTCAGAATTCATTATATGGGAAACGTTCTAAGTTCAGCGATGATTTAGCCAAATAGTGCAGAACCTGGTGCTCTTCTAGAGTACATCTTTCCCCACATCTTCTCTTTCCTCCTTCTTGCTGTTTCTCATTTTCATCATCTTATTCCTTCAAACTTGTCATACTCGATTGTACACTATTTTATACATATAATTCCTGTTTCGTTTGCACAGCAATGGTGCTTATACTGCTTACTAAGGTATTACAGATTCTTGTCTTTCTGTTAGATACATATGAAGATATTTTTTGTTTACATAAATTAATATTACATTGTTAGTTTAGATTACAAAGATCCACATACAGTTCCTTCTTCTGCCAGAAAAGAGATGGACTGGTCCATTCCTCCACCTTCTGTGCCAATATAGCGCTCGCTCTTTGTGCAAATTTCTGCAAGTTCCACCTAAAAAACACATTAACATGTGAACCTTCAGCCAAGATTAAAGATGATATTCAGACTAGATGTAAGGAAGAGATTTTTTATGAGGAAGGTCACGAAACACTGGAACAGGTTGCCCAGAGAGGTGGTAGATGCCCCATCCCTGGAAACATTCAAAGTCAAGTTGGATGGGGCTCTGAGCAACCTGATCTAGTTGAAGATGTCCCTGCTCACTGCAGGGGAGGTTGAACTAGGGCCTTTAAAGGTCCCTTCCAACCTGAACCAGTCTGATTCTATGATACTTTTATACTGCTTATGTATGAACTAGTGAGAAAACAAAGGAGATAATGATAGACCTCTGAAACCATTCTCTCTCACACACCGAGCAGTGTAAGCTGGTATCAACCAGGATGCCGCATGGCCCCTTTTTTCTTTTGTTCTGAAGCAGAATAGAATCAACTATTCATCCTTCACTGGACCCACCATAGCCAGATGCTTTTCAGGGTATCCTTGTTTAGACACTTAACTCTTGTAGCTGTCTTCCTCCCACCTTCCTCATTCACCTCACACCCCTCCATCCCATTAGCCACTATTTTGTTGATTTATTAGTTAAATCCATCTATATATGCATCTTGGTAGCTTACACAAAAATGGCAAGTTGTTACGTTATACTATTTTAATGCACTGACTCAGTAATCGGAAATTATGTATTGAACCTAACTCAGAAACTCCTTCTCTCTGTAAATACTCTAATCAGTGGTGCTTGTCATTTCTCCTTGACATACTGTACTCTGCTTACATTGTTTATCTGAACTAATTTGTAACTGTATGTGATTTGCGTTCTTTTGTGACATTTTAGGCATATCTTTGTGCATTCTTATACCTGCAGGTGGGAGGATACTGCGGGAGGGTGGACTATCACTATCATAACTGTCAAAAATAATAATTTACAGTAAAGCTTTCAGACATCAGGCCAAGTCAAAACAAAACACAAGAGAAGCCTTGGAGAATGGTCGAAGAACACAGACTGGTCAAAACGAAAGCATCCGTGTCCCCATACTATGACCCCTACCAGTTTGTTCTTCTGAGCACAAGGTAACCACAGGGAAGATGGGAAAAGAACTTTAGAAAAGCCGCAATCCATTTTTCAGTCTGGTGGCAAAGTCAGATTCCACACTAAGGATGTAGAATCACAGGATTGAAACAAGCTCACCAGCAAGGCAGGGACATTAGCCAGCACACAGCTGTAAAAGGCAGCAGATAGAGGCAGTAAATCACCATCCTAAGGGAGAGGTATGTGCAGGGTGCCTGCTTGCTTGTTCACTCAATTTCTGTAATGGCACCACAGACGAAGTTCTAAAATGAGTGCTTAGATCAATGTAATCAGGCTGAACTGTTTGCAATGCCCTAACAACCAATTCACTCAGCTCGCAATGCAGTTATGGTCAATAAGCCTTAGGCTGATAAGCAGAAGTTATCAAAAGAATATTAACAAAGTTACTCTAAAACTATGCAGACTGGATCTCTTTGAATCAAACATGGTAAATGACCACTCACAAGAAAAAGACTATTAATGAAAGAACATAGAAAGTACAATTGGCGAAAATACTCTCCTTTTCTGCTCTGCCTTTCCTTTGTGTATTTTAAAGATGAGCTGAAACAGAGATAATGCTTCTTTTATTTTTCTTGAGAAAGTATAGGAACATCACACATTTTGGTGTTCTTTCTTTTTAACAAAAGCCGTCTCCCAGAGCCTGGCTTTTGCTGAAGATCAGGTTCATCAAAATTTGTTTTTCCTCCCTTGTCCCACATCCACTCCAAGTGGTCCCATTTCCAGTTTGAACCTTAGACCTCTTCATCCCATCAACTAAAGTTTAACATCCAGTCACCATGTGTCGCTGCTCCACTACAAGCTGGAAATAATTCTGAATGAAATGCTAAGGAATGTAATGATGCTTTTTTTCCCCCATTTAATGCTAAAATACTCAGCAACAGCTCTACAGAAAAGAAAGAACAAACCTCCACACACAGCAGTCTCTACATGCTCACTCCTTTCTACATGCGAAGGCACGCCTATTTACAAACATCTGCTGCTGGGCTGTGGAAATGCCAGCGTGTTTCAGCCAGTTCTGCTGAACCTGCCTTTCACCCCTCTGAGAAGAGAGCAATACCACATCCCTGATTTTTGTAGCCACTGGCAGGAGACATACAGACTGGAGTTCATGAATATTACTCACTGGCAGCAACAGAAACTTCTCCATACTGGCTGAAAAGACCAAGCCAGCACACTGGTCATGCACACTTAAATAGGAGCTGTGGCTGTTCAAACCTGGCCTGAAGTACAGTTCCTGAGGTACTCAAAATGTATATTCCACTCTTGGGCACAGCTGCCTGAGGTATTATTTCATCTGCAATTGCCAGATAAAGCTTTGCAAAGCCAGAAATTAGGCATTTCACCCTCCACTTAGTCTGGCTGTATGTCATCTCCATATACACATCAGCTACCACTTGATTGCTTAAATCATTTAGACTTTATGAGCCTGGGCTTATTAAATAAATATCAGGAGAAGTCTTGCAGAGGAGGAATGTTAACAATTAGGACAGTGCCACTCCCCTGTCCCTTTACATGGTCTGGTGAATTGTTCCTGGTTAAGCATTGGGCCTTGCTTTGTCCCAGCTCACCAGCTGTCCAGCTGCATATGCTGGGCTAACAGCGCTGTTCGAGCTTGAGCAACTTTTGTTTTGAAACTCAGCAAGGATTGGCAGGACCACCAAGTAGTAACTGGCAAGGGTTGAGAAGAACCCTCTCCACAAGACAGCCCAAGGCATCCCTGAAACATTATTTGGTTTCTAATTTAAACAGGCCCTTGCTGACACAGGCTGGCCTTCTAATACTAGGATGGGAAGCATGTGAATGGAGAGGAAATCGTCATCTGTATAGAAAGCAGTTTCTACTTACTATTGAGACAAATGGGCAAATGTTTGCTTTTTTGCTAAAACGAGTGAAAGGGCAAAGTTCAGAGGAACTGAATTGTAGCATTGGAAACCATTGCGAAGCATAAACCGGAGACCTTTGTGTACATATTTGATACTTGGAAAAGGATGGCCACATGACTGAAACAGTGAAGCGAATGTGAGGAGGTCTGGGCTCAATTTCTAGCTCCACATTAAGTTTCCTGTGATTCAGGGAAAGTCCCTTCAACTCATCATGGCTCCATTTCATCAGTAAAATGAGGAGTATCTTCCCTCTCTTTGTAATTGGTAATTGCTATTTGGGATTCTTAGATGATAATGTTATAAATATGTGTGACTTCATTACTAAAACCAAAAAAAAACACATACTGTTATGCAAGTTCTCTGACTTTAGGCTTCCACAGAAAATATCTCTAAAGAAAAAATTTGCCAGAACCATTTGCTAGAACTTTTGCCTATCAGAGCAATGCCTTGTTTCCATTCAACTTGCAACACTCAGAAGCTCTTTAAAGCCGGGACTGTTTGAATCATCTGTTATTTATCTCTCTCTACAGTGTATGTCTCACCTGTAAAAATACAGAGCTTCTCACATCCCAGATTTCACTGCACAATTTGGCAACATCTCAAATGTATGTCTGAACAATACCTAGGTATGCATCACTTTCTTCCTCCTGGCTGCACTGCAGCTCCTGCAGAAGAGTAACCCGGAGAATTCTCATAGCCACGTTTAGGGGAACTGCACCCCAGGCTACACCGCAGCATCACCTGCCAGGCAGGTAGGTCAGAGGGGGCCAGCCACTCCTTGGTAGGGCTCAAGAGTACAACTGTTATGCATATAAAATAAACGGTGTCACCCCTATTGAGTTCCGCAGGAGTCCTAAACAGGCACTCTTGTAGAGCTAGGTGAAAGCAGACATTTGTTCTTTAGGAAGCACCATGAGAAATATGCAGAAAGAATAAACCCCATCTGCACAAAGACTACACTTCCATCCCGCGTATTTGGATCTGTACAAGAGATCACTTCGAGCCAACCACAAAACATAACTAGTTCTACGCACACAAGACTCATTAGCATGGTTTTTCCATCCCTAAAGCAGTATTTCAAAAACACTAATAAATCATAATTTAAGTCTTCACAGAATTTTACATACTTTACTTTAAAAGCATTCCTATAAGGCTGTTGTTATCTTCAATTTAGAGACAGCACAGATATTTATATGATTTGTTCAAAGTCATGTGAATCAGTCACAAAGCTGAAATGAGAATTCAAAAACCTCCCTATTTCCACTATTGTGGCTTATTTCTCTAAAGAATATGGTCTCAGGGAAACCTTTGCAGGCTGGGTTTAAAATCTGTTTAAGATGATGGTACTGGCTCTAGAAAAAAATTACTTAATCAGAGGAATCAAAAATTTCCTTCTCCCAACTGTTCCATGATCCACATATGCTACTACCCTCTCAATTTCTGTATTATTGTTCCAGGAAGTTGTTCCAACAGGACTGGCTAGACCAGGTCATCATTTGTGAATAATAACTATCATGCGGACAGCAAGTCCTAAGCTGTCATCTACACTATTAAAAAGCAAAGTGATATATTAAAAGTAGTAATTAAAAAAGTAAAGCTCAAACATCAGGAGATGTTTCCTTTGATCTTGCCGCCCTCCCCCCGCCCCGCAAAAGAAAAAAAAACCAAACCCCTAGCCAAAAAGGGAAGTGCATAGCATGCCCATGAGAAAGTAAGGGGTTGTCAGCTAGGTAAAATTCATGAAAAGACTTGGGTCAGAATAAAAATATAGAATATATTAACATAAAAGCAGCCTTTGTGGTTCAAACCAATGCCACTTCCAGTTCTGTATCTTATACCTGAAAGTGGGCTCTTAGTATGGACCAAAGGCCGAGTATAGATGATATTTCCCCAGAACATTATTTTTTTATACAGAGCTTCCTCAGCTGAATGTGAATTCCACACACTTAGTTACCAACAATGGGCTTCCTATATATGAACTTGTCCAGACTCCCTTTTAACTCATTCAAAATTTTAACATGTAGAACATCCAGTAACAAGGACTTCTACAACTTGTCAGGTGAAGAACCATCTCCGTTTGTTGGTAGTTAACATGCACCTGACTAGATTCATTTAATACCTTCTGGCTCTTATAATGTGAGGGGCAATGAACAACTGATTCCTATGCACTCCATCAATTACATTAATCATTTTATGAACCTCTATCACTTCCTCCCCTAAGTGCCTTTTCCCAAAGAGTCCTAGCTTACTTTTATGGAGGTCATTCTGTACCTTTGATCATCCATATGGCCTTTCCCTGAATCTTTTCCAGTTTAACTATCTTGGTTGGTAAGAAAGGAGAGAGGCAGATTTAAAGCTTTTCTTAGACTATCTTAGAGAAAATGTCCCTGTATCTTTTGCTACTTTTATGTGGCAAATGAGCCACATAAAATGTGTGTTAATTAGTGTTGACATAGATGTATGGTAATGCAGCCTCAACCAGTTCGGCACTGCTATTCCACCTCTTTCACTGAGGTTACCGTCCTGACACCATAGTCAACAGGAGAGATTATGTGACCACGTGTCAGCCACTCCTGTGCAAAGTCCCTTTGTTTAAACCTGCTTTGCAGTAGCATGGCTGAAGCAAACTGTTCCCTTTTGCTGACTGAGTGATAGTAAGCACGGAAGCTGGGATGGAAACTTAAATATCTAAAGCTAGTCTAGCAATACCCTGAGCTATTTTGTACAATTGCTCTGTTCAGCTTCTGAACACGGGAGAGGGATGAGCATAATATGACAGCAGTAGTAGCTGGTAGGTGAGTTAAACCTTGATGTCTTCCTGGTGATCTGTCAAGAAACACTAAATATTGCAGCTTTTGAACGCCAGACCTGATATAATACATACAAATGCTAACAGTGCGTTTCTATCTGTTGGCAAGTACACATGCCAGGTTGGCTGGGCTTCCATGGGAGATGTTTAGGATCAGTGAGTTACTGATATATTCAATTTTTTTTGTTGTTTATCCAACAAAAAAAAGATACAACACATTAAATGAGAATATCCATAATTAAAACAATAAAAAGCAACATCATTAGGAGTAGCATCTCGGTGCATACAATTCACTCACTTGCATAATAAGCAACTAAGCATTAAGAAATTTATGTGAAGTAATAATCTATTTAAGGAAGCTCCTGTCTCTCAAGGATTTCAAAACTGAACTCTCAGGGTTTAGACAACTTTAGTTGGATCATTTGGAAAAATCTAAAACTAACAATGTAGAAAGTGTATTTTTTTCGGGCTGTTCCTTTTCAGAAGCTTAATTCTAAAGTCTCCTCAAAATGTATCCTATTGCAGGAGGCAGCGCTTACCAGTTTGTCTACGAGGCAACTGGCCCCCATGTGCAGACCTAGGCTAGCCTTTGATCTAAGAGCTCTACTAACTACCTCTGCTTTTTGTTTGAAACAATTTAAGGTTCTCCCTGATAAGGAGCAAGTCAATCTTGGGTTACAAAGAAAGAAATTACTACCACTTAAATCTGTTTTATCTTTGAGCCACAAGATTTCCTATCCAGCACGAAGTCTAATCTGGGAAATCATATTAGTGGAGATATAATTTAGTCTGACAAGGAAGGGTTGTGATTTTTTTTATTATTAGTTGCTTTATGTGTAGTTACTCTAGATGGAGAGATTTCTTGTAATAAGAACTTCCCAATAGTTCTGCATTATGTTACCTTGTTTTGGATTTTTAATGGAAAAAGTGGGTTCTCACTAGTATGTATTTTTCTCTGCTTGTTTATGTTTCAATATGAAACACCTAAAATTCAGGTTTTGATTTTCAACTGGGTATTTTTGGTCTTTCAAAAATGTTGAACAACTGATAAAAGAATATTTTTCTGACTGTTTCCAGGCACAATCCAACATTGTATTAGATTTGGCCATATATACCCTGATACTTCAGCAGCATGATAAATTACGAACCCCCCAACACAGCTCGTTCGATTCTCTGTTGCCCCATCATTTATTTTTGTTTCTCTCAGTTTGATGTTATTGATAATTAACACGAAGACCTAAATGTACAAAGGTATTTAGGTATCTGAGGAATAACGAAAGTGAACAGATGATCACTTACTTATTAAAAAATGCCTACGAACAGAAACCTAAAGAATTATCTGAGTGAGAACAGATAAGAGAGTTTCACCTTTAATAGTCCCCTTGCTCACAAAGAGGCCAAGGGCCAGCTGCTCTGATTTTCACTCATGCAATGGGTCTGGACAGTATGTAAACTGTGACAGAATTTGTCCCTATATAACTGTCACTGCCAATATGTTCCATACCAGTGATCAATCCCTTTCAATCTCACATAGACATTTAAAGAAGTAAACGTGTAAGATTAAACCCCTTAAAAGAGTAAGGCAATTAGCAAGTAGGAGACAGGCAAATATTTGTTAGTAAAACAGAATTACTGTTGCTTAGTATTTTTTTGGAACAGCTCACCCTACATTACCCAGAAACTTGATATATACAAATTCAGAATGACAGCAGCCAAAATAAAGCAACCTTCCCTATAAAATGATAGTATTAAATTACATCTGCCTCAGTGGTTTTATATAAGTTCATTTTGGCCAAAGTTAAATGTGCTAGATTTTCTACATATAACAATGCAGGAGTAGCGATAGCTAATCTTTAAAATCAAAAACCAGTTTCCTTCGTGTTTTAATTTTATTGTTCGTGAAGGGAAGCTCCATGAAGAAAATACATTCATTAATATGAATTATTTTTAGACTGTCATTTTCAATGCTCCAAAAGTCCCTTGAGCATGCAAATTTGAGTAACTGGCGTAACTGGAGTAACTGGAGGCCAAAAGTCCTGTGTGTACATTTACTCTCTCTACTCCAATACAGTAACAGTTCCCCAATGCACACTCATTAACATTTTGGCTAGTTTAATCTGAAAAGGCAGACTCAGTCTGCTGCTTCTCTTCACAACAAATAATGTTGGTCATTTTATGGCAAATTTAGTGTAGATTTTCTATGAAATTCTACAGGGTTTGGTTCACAGCACACAGGACTGAAAATGGAGAAGAAACATTTATAGACAAAGATGAGTATTTTACAGTAAGAAGAAAACATTCTCCATCACTTAAGGCATATTTAAAGTCTAGTTAGATGGTCATTTTTTTTTCAACCTGTGCATGTTTTATACATATGTAGGTATGTATGAAAATAACAGATAAGGCACTATGTTTCGTTTATTAAGGTATAAAATGATGCCCAAATTCTGAGGTTGTTTTTACCACCAGCAATGTCTCTATTTTTAATATCTTGTCTTGACTAGGAATAGATTGCTGAAAGTTACCATCTGCTTCCAGTTTGCATTCAAAATCCCACTTAGCTAAAATTCGTATATGTTTTGCAAGGTAATTATGCTTATTTTTTGCCAAAATGGGAAAATATTTGTCAGATAGTATCTGGATGTCCTCATAAGCACAGCAATCTTAGCTTGACTTCATCTGCCCTCTAACATGCTCAAATAGAAGGTTATCAATTTGGCTGATGAAAGATTATGGCCTTTGATTACCACTGCACCAAAGTACTCTGTTTCCCCTTGATTACAAACACACATAGTCAAACTTAACAAGTTAAAGAACCCTGGTTTTTAATTCTACAGGGAGAAAGGAACTTTAACACTTCTCAATATTAACAGTACTTTAAAATACAGTATCTATGTACCCTGTTTTTGTGTAAGCAATTTGAATTTCTCATATAAATAACCTGAGCATGCATCTATCAAACATTTTTGATGCAACATTATAAAATAATCCTAACCAGTATTATCAGCACAGGTCATTAATTTTAAAGTCACACTATCAATATGAATACTCACAGATTTTCTTACCTGATAGCTAAGTTGGCCTATCTATTCTCCCACTGAAATCAATGACATTACCAGGTATTGTAACTGTTTAAATACAGGACAACGTTGAACATTTTGAAAATCCACACTCAAATTCATCTGAGCCATAGTTTGAGAAAATTGAAGCCAATGGACACTGTGCCATTACAGATTAGATTTAGGTCCTTCATTTATCATTCTGTGTGACTTAGATGTTTCTCAGTCTAGATAGAGCCAAATATAATTCAACTTCCTATGCTCAACATTTCACATTAAATTAAATAAACCCTATCACTTTTGATCTATTTTTCCCAGTAAGTATGTGCACAGCTGCCCAGCCTTGAGCAACAGAAAAAATGTTAGAGTGGCTGAACAGAACTTAGTACCATAAGATTTAACATTTGGACAGCAACACTATCATCACATCTTTCAAGTAAATCTAGTTATTCAAAAGTACTAAGTGATTTTTTTGTACTCATTAGTTCCTACCATGAAACACAAAGCTGGGTCAATTTAGAGCATTATTCTATTTCCTTTACAGAAAGCATCTTCTCCTGATGAAAAGTTGTACAAAAGGTTGATTTTGTAACAGTGAAATAAAAATCACTTTAAAATCAAAAGCTAATACTGAGCATTGCTGTTCTTTGAGTGATGCCAACACAGTCTTAGACTGGTATCCTGTTTGGAGGAGAAAAATGGATTCTTTTTAAAGATCGCATTCTAAATTTTCCGTCTTGTTATTTGAATGCTATTGCACTGCTGCAACTGGTTAGCACTGCACATCTGGCTGAATTGTCTTGGACTGCTTTTTTTCCCTAAACTATTGTGTATGTGTGTGATGGGTTTTTAAAAAAAAAAATACTGTATGCACACTGAAACAATGCTCTATTGCAGACTGCTACACACAATAATTAGTGAGAGCATTTTTTTTTTTCTGATTTTGTTTTCAACGTCAAAAAAGTGCTATTTTTAAAGTAAGCCACCATGAAATTCTAGCCATGCTTTTACAATATTTTTCATTTTGGTTTTTTTTTGGCTCTTAATCTCATAGGCCTGAACTTCACACTGGAAGTGTTATCTCATAAAAGCTCTAAATTTCAACAACTTTTACTCTACAGCTACTATTTTAAACTTACATTTATCAGGAAAAAGAGCACATAACTCAAATATTCTCATAAAAAAAGTTTCACATGAACAAAACAGATAAATGTTCCATCCAGTAAAAGGTCAATTTTTCATAACTTTGGCTACAGAAGCCCTACAATTCAGCCAAATTTGATTCCAAAGCCAAAAGTTTCTATGTCCTGCTGCTACAGACCATCGTATTAAGATTTTGCAAAGTCCATCAGACTGACGAGGGGCAAAAAGTCAATCTTTTCTCATAAAATTACCACCATGACCAAATATTGTTATTTATAAATACTACCATTTACAACTTTCGCAACTCTTACGCATTTGAAAAAAAAAAAGACGGAAGGGAAAGGTAAAGCGGTTTTTCTTCCTTAAAAATAATCACATAAATATTCAAAGCTGTAAAAATGCAAGGTCTTGGTTTGCTTTCTAGTAGAAAGGATCTGGAAAGCCCCTACTTCTGGTCAGCTAAGAATTCCCCTGCCGTGGGGGAGCTCCCAGCTGATACGCAGCCAGCATTCCTGGATCCTGCACAGATCCCATTTGACGCTAGCACAGGATGCATTAGGAGCTGGAAAGAAGTGGCCAGAGCACATTTTATTCTTCTGAGGGCTCACATGCCTAGATTGCTCTAATTTATACTCCAACTAGCTCTGCCTTATACAAGGCAGTTCTGCAAGGCTAAGCATAAATTCAGAGCAACAGAGAATCTGGATTTAGCTAGACACAAGAGGTCTCTAATGCTAAATCATAAATTAGCCAAGAACACTGAACTTGTTTTTACTGTCCTGTAAGATTTGGGGAAACTTAGAGCCTGGACAAAAGTATTTAGACTTCAGAGCTGTCATTCTCTGTCTCAACCACCACAGCTACACAGAGAAGCAAGTCACAACTGATCAGCAAAAACCTTCTGTGTGGATCTGTTTACCTCACAGCTCAGATAAGTGCTTGTATACAAGCACAGTTAACAGCTGCCATCATCATGTACCACTGTAAGTTGGCGTTGTACCACCATTTGGGAATGTCTGCCTTAGACAATAGGCACAAATATGCATAACAGTCACATTTAGATCTGTTCTTTTCTCTTCCTGACAATGTTCTAATTTAAGATCCTAGTTTCACTTAACCAGACATTTTTTACTGGAGAGAACTTCATTCCCATGTGGCACCTTCAAGGACCATGACTCCTCCACAAATTTGTATTACATGAGCTAAATTCTACTAACAGTTGTACTGCTAACAGGTCACATACTTGGGGTTTGTTTTTAGACTAATGTTTGTTTAAAACAGTGAGGAATACATTTTGGATTGCAAATACTTTCATTCCAAAAAAAACTGTGAAGAGAATAAGGAGAATCAGATGGAAGAATTTTACCTCTACTTCGTGCTGATTATATAATTTATCAAGAAATTGTTCCACAGGCCTCCAACAGATGCTCTGCTGTTAAAGCCATGAAAAGTCATTCAGGGAGAGGGTAAAGGCCTCGGGGGTGTGGTTCACATGCTTCAGCACATATATTCTCAGTCCTGGCCTGCAGATAGCCCATCTGGTCCAGGCATGGACCTGATGGTTGGCCAAAATACAGGCTTACAATAATGCTCCTTTTTTCAGCTTTAATGTAAGCCTGTTTTCTTGCCAAATTCAAATCCTGCCAAAATTTGGCCAAAGATGTTTGCTCAATTGTGCAATATCTTAAGTTTATATCCAACAACTCTTTGCAAAAACAATTGTATCGTGTTTTTAATGTTTACAGGCATTAACAATATTTAATTTTAAGTAGAATTTTACTGCTGACACTCTCGTGTTTTACAGTAAATTACCTTAGAGAGGGTTTTTCCATTAGCTCTTAGTGTCACGAGTCCTGCACAACACACCAAAGCACTGGAGCTAGAGAGACCAGAACTTGGAGGGATGGTTCCATCTAGCAGACAATTCATTCCAGTTGGGTTATTAAGACCAAAATGTTCCTAACAATGAAAAAATAAACAATCTCAGTTTCAAGTACAGACAGGCTCAGGCTTGCAATTATCTGATACTTAGAAAGAGAATCTTTCTTCTGAGTAGCTGGAACCAAGGACCTGCTTCTGGTATCTCCAAAATAAAGCAAAATTTTCATTCTATTCCTTAAGAACAAAGCCAATGGTAGGGCTTCAGCCAAAGGTATGTCTTCAGTTCCTGTACACAAACATATACGAGCTGACAGAACTGTACCCCAAGCAGAATTCAGTATGGGCTAAACTCCCAAGAATTTACCAAGCTTCGTGGGTGGGTTTTGCAGCAACTGGCTCTGCTCTGAGCTGCCGTGGTGACAGTACCAGAGGTTACCAATCATTTTATACCCTACTTTTGTCCTTTTCTCCACAGCTCCTCACTTAAGGCACCCTGAAGAGCTTAAGGTCCACTTTATGCTTCACTTCTAACACTGGCATGTGGTATTAGAGAGCCACGTCATGCTGATGGGCAACTAGTAGCCATGCAGCTGTATTCAAAGCCAGATACTCCTATCTCCTGAAGCACCCACAGGACTGACACTGAGAATACCACAACGGTACTTGAAGGACACTATGCTTTAGGAGGCACAAAGACATACCTACCAGCAGTGATGGTCTCTGTCATGCTATTTTTAGAATAAAGTTTAAAATATTTTTACATACATGATAGATATCACAGATTATACATTTAATCCAGAAGTCAACTCCTTGAGTACATACTTGTTTAATTTAATATAAATTTCTCTCTCTTGTTAGTAACATGCAGTACTTATTAAAAAATCATTGAATGTATATGGGGGGGTATATGAATAGCTACATTCTGATACAGATTTATATGTCAATAAACTATGTTACAATGTCAATAATCAGAAAAAATGGCAGTGTTTCCATAAAGAAATGCCCACCTTCAGAAGACTTCTACTACTTTTCCTGAAACAACTTCAACCATAAATACCAATGGTAGAGATCAGCAAACACAAGGAGCCTCCTTTAATGTCTTCTGCCATCACTTCAATTTATTCTAAATTTCCCTTTCTACAAATATAAGGGAATTCATACCTAAAATACTATTGCTGCCCATGCCTCTTCATGAAGAACACAAGACAGGCTTGTTCAAAAACAGAAAATGCTTGAGTAACCAGAAACTGATCCACAGTTTCTGGATTGTCTTGAACGTGAATCAGGCTTGCAAATTTATCACGCGATGTTTAAATAGAAAACGTACTTCAGTTTCAAAAATGAAAATGGACTTTGCCAAGTTCTGCAACAGTTCTGTCCCAAAAGGATAGCATGCTCAACTTAATATAAACAGATTATCCCGCTGGACCCTCTGAGTACTTGTATTTCAGTGTTTCTTAAGTCTGTAACATTTATGCTTATTTTCTGCCAGTGCTAGAGTCTGCAAACCTGCTTTGCAAATTAACCTTCTCATATGAAAGCTTGTCCTTAGGAAACAAATCTCAGTAGCAGACTGCAAAATAAATAAAGTCAATTGGTCATGCTAGCCTTAATATAAGAAAGGATATATTGTAAAGCAACCTAATCTGTATCTCTACAGTCAGTGCAATTTAAATGCCTGTGTTACCGAGCAATACAAAATTGAAAATACTCATGTTACTGCAAACATACGTTGTTTATTGGGGTCTAAACATAGGGGCAGGGGTCTGTAGATTGTAATAAAGTGATTTGTGGCACTGATTGTTCCAAATATTTTATTTTGAAGACTCCAGTGGCAGGTCTGAGGCAGGCTTTGTTGGCTGTCTGCAGTCCTTATCTACGGGATCCTCCTGTGGGGTGACCTAGATGGCCTATCCTGAGGCAAGCTTCATGTGCTTTAAAAAAGCACATGTGTACCTATAATTTGGGCTGGCTGTGGCGACCTGTTCCTGACCTAGCCATCCCTGTTTATCCCATCTGCCCTTCCAGAAATATCACTGGATTGACACCGAGCTGAGAAGTCACCATGTTCTTTCCTCAGAGGGCCATGAATCACCTGCAAACAGCAGGTGAGATTTATAGGAAGCCTCAATTGTGAGTTCAGGCCACCTCCCAGGACAACACTGCCGATCAGCACTTGGTTTCACAAGCAGTTCACTCTTCAAACTCTGGAGACAGGCTAGCTCACAAAGGAGAAGATAAAGCGCAAATGAGCAGACAGGAAAATGTCTGTCTGTTCAGTGTTCCTGCCTTTACTGTAAGTGTGCTGTTTCCTGCATAGCTGCACTCTTAACTCAGGAAATTTTGAAAATCCCATTCAAATTCCACACACGGAAATCTGGATAAGTAATGGTTCTTACTGGAGTATTTCTTCTGGATGCTTTTTAATTACTTTTTACATTTTCTTTTGCCTACTGCATGAGTCAGCTTCACTCACTTGTTGTGCACAAGTTGTAGGTTTACAACATTAATGGAAATTAATGTTTTTTAAACTGTTTCCATAGGAAGAAAAGGACTAAAATATGATCTTTGTGTCCTAACAGACAAGCCTCCAAATCTTTTTAAAGGCAAATTTTAATTAGATTATTCCATTGGAAAGCATTCTTTTTAACTTCAAAATACAGAAATGTCATCTTGATAATGAGTTTGATCATGACTTCACTAAAAAATTATTTGCTATTGTAATTTATGTAGTAAAGATGAAAATACTGTTCTGCAAATATTTTAAAACAAATCCGCTCATATCTCCTCTTCAAATTTTAACATAAAAATGCTTAACTGTATGTCAAGAAAAGCTATAGAACGCAGGGAAGTATTTTGAGGGTGAATAGGTACACTTGTCATATTTTACTTCTACATTATTTTCGTGTTAAATGGATTTGGCTTACCTGAATACCCTTCAGTCCACACAGGAAGTAGTTATGCCATTGAGGTTTGGTTTTGTTAATCTGAATGTTATTAACACTAGTAGTGAAATCCCTGCAAAAACAGAAAAACCTTGAGGCTTTAACTTGTCAATAAATTTCGTTTGGAAAAACATGGCTTATTACTGCCACCTGCTGATGAACAAAAACATTTTGCTGTTCATTTTTTTCAGTGCAATGTTTTTCGGGGTTTTTTGTACAGATCTTCTTTGTTAAATCACTTCTATAAGGATATTTTAGATGGAAGCATAAGAATTTTTGCTTAAGTTATAGAATATACTAAATAAATTCGGAAATTAAACTGCCTTTGGCATCCTTAATTAAGGCAGCATGCCCTCCATCACATGTGTATATGTTCCCTTGATCTCTTAGAGAAGTGAAAATTTAAATAATCGTATCTATCAAACCTAGAATAGAGATAAATACACTTCAGGCTCTCTGGTAATCCCTGCTCAGGAATTCACCTTCATTACCTTTGTTCTGAATGGCACTTCACTAAAACAGGCCTAATGCTGCAAATTTATATTATGTATGTTAGAAGATATAACTAAAATAATTTAGTTTATAATAGTTTATCTATTTCCTCCAGGATTATTCTCATACTGGTTTTCCTACCCCACCTTCATTTCAAAATAATAAAAATGGTAAGCCTGAATATTCCTAAACAAACTAATGCTACAGATAGGTGCTGTCAAAATGGGCATGGAGTGATGCAGAGAGGCCTGAGAGGAGCACGCATTGATCACCAAGAAGTGCAGATTGTTTAGAAGTCTATACTGTTGAATGCCCACTAGCTATATCTACCTGATGTCATTGCAGCAGGTGCCCAACACAGAAAGAGGAAAGGCATTGAGAATGTCAAGAAAAGCTAACAAAAAATATTCAAAAGTTGCAGGCTAAGCTGTGCTTCACAAGGCAAGGTCTGCCAAACAATATGAACAGAGGCAGCTGAAATCCCTGGAAATATTTAGGTTTAACAGGAATAAAAACTCTTTCAAGAAATTATACAGCAGGGGACAGCCTGCAACTCCTAAGAGGATGGATTTTTTCAGTCTTATGTTAGTCCCAGTCTGTATCTGTAAATGATGTAGGTTAGTGATGTGCTGTTTTTATTTTTATCCAGAATAATATCGCTAATTAATACCTGTACTGAATACCAGTGTGAAGGTGTTTTTATCGGTAAAGTATTCCGTTACCTATGGAGAAACAGTTATACTAATATAAAGCATCTTCACAATGATATAATTGTCTTCAAATGATGGCTGAAAACTTCGCTATATTCTCATGCAATTAAAGGCTGCAATTTTTGTGTTATGCAACCCCCAAATGTGACAACTACTGTAAAAATTGACCCACAGTCCTGCCTCCTCTTCATATGGTCTAATGCCACCTATGCTGTAGAGAGCTATTCCACCTGTATTACCAGTCTATAACCTATTCCTAGCTCAATGCTACATGACAGATCTTACACTTTAAGTATCAACTTAGAATTACCATTTTGTCAGTTACATATTCAATTTCAACATTCAATACAGTGCAGAAATATCAGAGATTGGTGTATAGCTTAACATATAAGTTGCTGTCTTTCAATCTGAACTGTTCAAAATAGTGCCACTTACAGGACTTTATCAACAATACAGCATCAAAGAATTGTACAAAGTTAGTGTTAGAAATTATGGGGGTTTGTATAGTAACACAAAAGATCTGAAAGGCAGTATTGAGATAACAAGACAAGGAAAGTTTGAGAATAGCTGTAAATTCTTCCAATTTGAGATTCATATGTATTTAGAACAACCTCCCAGAGAATAAAACATCATTTTGCTTATGGCTTTTGAATATAATAAAACAAAAGTACTTGTAAAATCAAAAATACTTGTCAGAAGTCATGAAGAGTAAAAAAAACTCTATGTTTGCTTATGCTTGTTTTCTACAATAATCCTAAATAATTATTGTAAAAAAGCAAGGTTGGCGGAAATCAATGCATAAAAGTGATTAACAGAAAGCAAATTTGAAGTTATCTTTCCCTCAAAAGAGAGTTCTATAACATTTTATCTTCGTAATCCTTTTTATACAATCAGACAAAGTAAAACTTCAATGAACAAGAAGATACATACTATGATTATATTTGCTGGTTCTCAAGATAAATTAAAATAATGACTTCTTAAAATGCATTTTGGTCTTTTCTGCAATCTTCTCACATAGAAAATGAAAGAAAAATTGGCTTTGATTTTGGCAGGTTTCATATGGACATAATTCACACAAACACAGAATGTGGGACTGTTAAAATCCCCAGAATCCTAAGTCTATTTTTTTGTTATCACATTCAATTTGTTATAAACCCAATTCCTAAATGCCCAAGCTTTATCTTAAATCAGTAAATCTTCAGGCTTGCCTTCAATTCTCCTACTGGAAGGCTGGCAGTTTGATATAAGAACTTTATAATAAAATTAAATTAAAAATTGGGAAAAACATGCCCAAGTAAAAATACCCTGACATTGTCTGTTCCAGCCTTTCTGTTTTAAAGATTCTTGGGAAAGCTTGCCTGTCTTCCAGGGCTAGATATAAGCATTCCAATTCTTCTGTATAATTAGAAGAGGTGAGTTGTTTTGAGTAGTGTGAAAAAAACATGTGGCTGAGGTGATTTTTACTGCTTGAATAGTAATTAATCCTTATTTTTGGGAGGCCAAATTGGCTCTTTCTCACAGAACCTCATTGTCTTGTCAATCTGTTAGTTCATCTGTTTGAGTCCTCTGTAAAAAAGATCTGATTTTTTAAAAAAAAAGATTTTCAGGTTTTGCCACAAGATGGAAACAGATTGATAATTATCATCCTCTGGGGTTTCTGAAAGCATTTTGAGAAGTATCATGTCAGATATTCTCTGTACACGTACTTCTCAATTACAAAGATGTTATGTGAACTTCAAAAGACTGTAACCTTTGAATACTGTTTTAGCCCAAATAACATAAATCATCCCAACTGATCAGATGCCTTTTTTGATGAAAAACACATAGGTGTTTTTTCTTGCAACCTGTTCTCTGTCCTGTTTTTCCTAAAAGTTAACATGAACTATCAGGGTGGAAGAGTGCTACAGAACTGTTACATATTTTACCAGTTCACAAAACAAGAATGAAATAGGAAATAGCAATTCTACAGAGGCTTATGGTTAGGTCCTTGTTCGCCAAAGGCCTATATATATGCATTCACCACAGGCAGAAATCTACCAGTGTAACAGGCTGGGAAAAAAAGATATACTGTCAACAGTTTTGTTATGTGGTGCAACATTCAAAGTGTTGAAAAATATTTCTTTGTTATGAAATGATGGGCATGTTTTCGCTTTGTTTTTAAGCAACAGTGTCTCAACAAGACAGAGATGCTTAATGCTGTATTCTGAGACCTCTTCTTGGTTTATGGTTTAAAACACACGATTTCAAACTGAAACCAGGACAGATATAAAAATATAGTGACTACGTATGCAATTTGAATTCAAAGGCTGTAATTCTAGATTTGGTAGGAACTGTATGTACCTTAGGAGAAGGCCATTTCAATTGCAATGTAATGTGCCAAAGCTTAAAGACCAAGTGAAAATGTTTACCTTTTGGTTACTGCTTTATTTAGTATCCATTATAACAACCTTTCCTAATCAAAGCTATTATAATTCTGGAACTATCGCCTCTGCAGAATGGTTTTGAAATACAGCTTAAGCCCTGTTGGAGGTTGCTATTAGAGAAAGGGAAAGTCCCACTCACATCTTCCATTTCCTTTCCCCCTGCTCACCACCGCATGTTCCCACTGTTTACCCCAAGTTCAGCTTTAGTGCTGAGTGCGTGGCAATTCAAGTCAATAAATTAACAGAAAATTAACCAGGCAAAAAAATGGGTGAACAATGCACTTCACCTTAAGATCAAACAAGTACTACACCTGGTAAAAGGCAGAGGGTGGATCAATGTTAGAAGCAGGGACAGGGAGACTAAGGGTAAAAGAAGCAAACCATTGCATTTTGGCGGTGGCAAACTCTTAATTCAGCCCAGCTATAATGTGAACAAAACAAAGTGAGTGAAAAATATTTCAGTATTTATACTTACCATGGAAGTAAAAATTCCTTTCAACTGCCTTAGTCGCAGGCAGCAGCTCAGAACATGTTTTTATAACAAACTGAGCTTTAAGTAGGAATATGTGCTTAAATAGTTCCCACTTTTGGCAATATGTTCCTGTCCCTGTGCTGCCATACACTGTGCTTGCAGGGAGTAATCTACCATTGGCTTAAATCAATGGCTTAATAAAAATCTCTTAAACTAGGCTTGTGCTGATTCTGGTTTTTGCAAAATGCCCACAAAAGTTCATGTGGATGAGTGACCTGATCTGAACTGCCATGCAACCACACAAATATCAGTCTGTTACAAGGAAGGAGGCAAAAAAATGTGGCTGAAGTTGAAAAGAATAGCAGGATTATTTCCCTGTTTTCAGCACTTGTGAGACCATAGCTGGAATACTGCATCCAGTTTGGGGATTTCCCTATACAAGACAGACATTGGCAAACTGCAGGGAGTCCAGCAGAAGGCCATCAAGATGGTTAGAAAGGATCTCCAAAGGTCCCCTCCAACCTAAACTAGTCTATGATTCTGCAAACAAGCAGCTGTGGAGGAAGTGGAAGAGAGGGAATACAGATTCTCTGAGCCAGGATTGTTGCTAAAGCCATGTGTTGTGAAAATACAGCCCCAGGTTCTCCAGAGCAGGGGAGTGTTACCTTACACATGCAGTAATTGATCGATTACAAAACATTTCACTCCCCTCTCCAGGAGAAACTGAACTGATGCCAGTTATGGGGATTACATCAAGAAAGATGAGCTAAAAGAAGGGAAGACAGGATTGCACTTTTAGAAAGATTGAAAAACTTGTCAGATTTCTGAAAAGTTAACCTGTATTGCAATTGCATGAAGAGGTTCATAAAAATTAGTGAATAAACAAAGTAATTACTTACAAGTACAAAGAATCTGTATTTGCCAGTTGCACAACTTCAGTTTTAACAGGTTCTACTGCAATCAGTATATCTTGTTCTATAGCCATAGGGAGCACAGCATAGCCACAGTAGTCTATATGTTCTCCTACCAAAGAAACAGACAATTAAAACATTTTGGAATAATTCTTCTAGAATAGCAGTAACAGGGCTTCTACAGGGGTTCAGTGTTGTTTACTGTATGAGACAATTCCTGAGTACAGTCTCAACTCTTATGATTCAAAGTTTCGGGTGCATTTCCTCCATTTCATATTACTGCACAAAAATGTTCTTTCTTTAGTGATTTTATCTATTGCATCTGTTTATAGATCTTCATGTTTTAACATTGGCTTATAAAAATTTAAAAAAAACACTACGTAGATTATTGTCCAGCAACGAGAATGGCCACATTATGTGTACACTGTTGTGACAGTAGAAAAAATTAAGTCAAATCAATCACGTTTAACTGATGACTGGAAGAGATAAAGGCACCACATGACTCCTCATTATGTGATCTCCTCTGCTCATGTGAGTGATTCATTAGCGACTAGATAAGGCTTGTGGTGGAAATTTTATGATTTTTTTCAGAAAATTTCTGTACCTTTTTCCAAGAAAATAATAATTATATTTAAATAATCATTAATACAGTTACATACAACACATAAAGTAACATTCAAATAGAAAATGTATATAGTAGACATCCTCTCTCTTGGGAATAATTCCCAGTTAGCATATGCTATTTAATCAATATGATATGTTCACACAACAATGAGATAAAAATTATCATTAATTGCACAATGGACTAATTAATTTTTAAAGCTCTGTTTTGCAGGATCCTTTTAGTTACAATGTCTTCAAATGTGTAGAGTTACTTTATGAATACAAAAGAAATTGAGATCTAGGGAAGGTAAAATCCTAACATGGATAGAGAAATCTCAAAAATAAGGCTGCCACAGAAATATAAGTCAGTCCTAAGTACAGAATAATTGCATCTCTCCAGTCTGACAGTGAATCACAACCAACTGTTCTAAGTTCTGTGGACACACCTCTATGGAAGAGTAAAGAAGAGGAGATGATGGTAGAATCATTTCATGCTTTATCATTTGTATTGCTATGTGGCTGGTTATATTTGGTAACTTAAATTATAATGGAAGATAAAAAATATACTAATTTAATTTATGGATTCACTGTTCATCGACTACTTTAGATTAGATTCCCAAAGCCTTTCAAAAAAATGGTATCCAACCATAAGCTGTCAAGTTACTCCAATTTTCAAAACCATGACTACTGTCTATAATTTTTTTTTCCAAAACTGGTATTTGAGTGTGCAGTTGTTCATAACAAGGTGTAGTAAAAGCTAGTACAGTATTATATTCTCTTTTCCATTTATCACAAGCAACTTCTCTGAAAAAAATAAAATTAAGACCAACATTGATTCTACATTTTAAACTACTAGGCTTCCATGATGGCAGATAAAATAACATAACAGAAGGCTATTTTTTCTCTTTTACCTATTAAGTTGACTCGCCCTGGTGCACGAACATAAAACTGGGGAGCCGATCCAAATTTTGATATAAACATCTCCTTTAGCTTCTGCAATCTGAAAGACAGATTAGAAACATTTAGAAGGACTATATTTGCATAAAAGGCAGGAAGCTTCAATGTTTCTTGAAGTAAATTCGACTCAACTTTTTGAAGTACGTGGAGTTTTCTCTGTTACATCAGGAGCGATATTAAGTAACTTTTTTTTTTGCTCTTCACATAACATTGACTGTGACAGAGAAGACTCTATTTAGAATATTCTAATTAGTAAGAAATGTGTATGTTCACTTGAAAAGGACAGAAGGGGCCTTATTTTATTTAAGTCCTCTGTCTAGGTTGGCTCTAAGCAGAAGCAGGGAAGGCAGTTGCCTGGGGTAACGAAATATCATGGCCCCCACCAACCTCTCCTGTGCCACAGTTCTGTAAAACTGCCTGCAGTTGAGGAAGAATCTGGCAGTGTGGACCAATGGCTCATTTGTGGCACTGGGATTTGTCACATACACACACAGGCACTCCCTTCAAAGTCAGGGCCATGCCTGAACAAATTCATTTTCTTTTAAGTTTTGACTTTTATCAATTTCCATGTCAGACACTACCCCATTTCTGTAGAAATGCATATACAGAGAAATAAAATTCCAAACTGCAGATTATCCCTGCAACTTACTTAGACAGTATGTACTCTACAGGTTTACAGCAACAGTTCCCAGAAGTTCTTCAGGTATTCCATTTGGAGGCGATAAATGTGCCACTGAAAGTTCCAACGCAAAGACAAATTTGGCATATTGCTTTATTTCCTAAGACAAAGGTATCTCGCTTCCGCCCTGTGTTTACAAAGTTGGGATGCTTTAGTGTGTCATGCTGGAACAGTGGGTAAACAAAGACTGAAAAGAGATTAAGCCATTATCTTAGTGAAGCATAAGAAGTTTAATAGTGATTCACTTCAAAACTACTTTAAAGCAATTTAGGTTGCACATTAACCCATTAACTTTCATTAATGTAAGCAACAGACTAAAATTATTAAAAAGAAGTAAAGAATACAAGAAAAATAATCTTTAAAATGGGACTTAAAATATTTCACCAGCATACCCTGTTGGCTTTAAAACATGTAGCCAATTAAATGTTTTGGGTGGGATTTTTTTGGTTTTAGTCTACTAACAAAAATCCAGTAACAGAAACCCTGCTAAGGTTTCTACATTTAGTCTAAAACTAGAACTGGAAGCCTAGTCAATGCAAAGCGTAAGAAGACAGCAATGAGAAACAGATGTAACAAAATTTCACAGTCAATTATTTAGTTTGTACTTCTTTGTAAAAGCTGTGTTACTGTCCAACTACACGCATTCAAATGTTTTCTACGATTTCTTTACATGGAAAGCTATTATTTGTTGTGATTTTTTTAACAGATCTTTCAGTATTTTTCCATCTTGGTGCCCAGTAACAAAGCCGTATTAGGTCCCTCTGTAATTTCCTCTTCTTACAGTCTCCCCTAGTATTGACTAGTTTATCACTCTTCCAATTAGCAGAAGCAATTTCTGCCATTTCATCGTACAATCCCTTTTCTAGATTATAGTCCATGGGGGAATCTGCTGGCAGAATTCTAGGTGTTAACTTTATTCCTTTTTGTCTCAGTCTTCAGAATGCTTCTTTGTTTCACAGATATTTTTATAGTAGTGTTGGTACCAAAAGACTAGGAACAAACAGAGCAGTCATGGGGGCATGTTTATCTAAGTGCTGACTGATCTCTTTTTTTAATGTGGGTTTTACAAGCAGGCCTGATGAAAGGCCATTTACAGGCTTTGGCCTTGATGTTGCAACACACATGCTGCATTTTAAGCACCTACATCAAAGATGATTGTCAGAAGTGTTAAGCAAAGGCAATCCCTCACAACTTCACACATCCAAGCGTGGAAATGCTGGACTAGTCCTTTCACCGTGACTTACACTGAAACACAGTGCAATCATGCGCAAGTAACAAAAGTTTAAAAAAAATCACCCTTCTCCAGTGCAAATACAAGTAAAGAGGTTCATTTGAGCTGTTTGTGCATTTTACTTCCACACACCGAGTGCAACTCCGTGGGGAAAGAGCACGCACTGGCACGTGCCCCAGGCGTACCAACGCAGAGCCAGGCCTGCGCTGCTCCAGGGAATCGCATGGGCATCTCTCTTACAGCCAAAGGATGAGAGGATAATCAGTGTCCCCAAATTCTTAAAAAATAACAAATGCTAGGAGGAAAGATGATTATTCCGCCTCCTGCCACAGTGGCACTGTGTGAGAAGCTGCAGGGACGCCTGGGATGCAGGGAGCTGTGTTTGGTGAATGGGCGGGAGGGCAGCGGGAGAAGGGGGCCGGAGCCCTCTCTGCGAGCCCACGCCCGGTTGCCGGCAGGGAAATCGAAGTACGCCCAGGCCAATGTGGCTGCGGCAAGGGTGCTCCCGGGGCCACGCGAACTGCCAGTGTCACGCTGTTTGTGTTGAAACGAATCAAAATAACCCAAGTGAAAACCCTCTCACACCTCAGCCAAGGGGCACGGAGCCAGACCGTCCCACCTGTCCTCCCACCTCCCCTGTCCGCCTGCAGACCGCCCGCCCGCCCCGCGATAAAAGGCGGCAGGCTTCCGTGTCCCGGCTGCGGACGGGGCCGAGGGGAGTGACCTACCCACCCACCTGGGCTGCTCCACCAGCTGAACCGGGAGGGTGCCGGGGGCGTCCGCCGCCATGGTGGCTCCCCCCGCCGGCCCCTGGCTGAGGCGGGCGGCGGCTCCGGCTGGACCGCGGTCACGGGACAGGCAGACACCGTCCTTCCGGGCGACGGAGCTGGCAGCCCGGCCTCCTCCCGCCCCGGTGGCAGGGCACCGCTGAGGCAACGGAGCTGAGCCCCCAGGCCCGTCTGGCAGGCACCCCGGCACCCCGCCCGGCTGTGGGGCCGGTCTGTCCTCAGCTCCTCGCCCGCCACAGTCCAGACGTGACAGGAAGGCTGCTGCGATGCGCGAAGGAAATGTTTTTTCCCTTCATTCCTGTCAGAATTGAGCTGGCAACAGAGAAACTTCAAAACCCGCCCGCGGCTCGGTGCGCGGAGCCCGGTGCAGGCTGGCCCGGCGGGCGCCTGGCAGGCCCGGTGGGGTTGGGGTCACCTCAGCGCCGTGCATTGGGCCAGTGCCGGTTCTCCGGCACAATGCATGGGTAATGAAAACAATAAATCGGCAATGCCATCCCCTACGGCGTATTTTTTTCCTCTTGCTTTTTCTGGTGTGTGGTTGTGCCAGCTTCTCTCAAACAAGCAGTCTCACAGCTCCTGTTTACTTCTCAAGATTAATGGCTGCAGTTACTTTGAGGAACGGATCTTTTCAAATGCATTTACAAGCTCACTTGCTCATTGTTATTGTCTATTTTGGTGTGTATCTTAAAGCCCTTAACATTCCACTCCTGAAGCTTTTAAGTGCTTGGACTGAGAGAAGCATAATAACATTGAGATTTCATTGCAGGTTTATGTGTCTTTCTGAGGTAAAACTTTTTTCTCCTTATAGTATCGTTGGCAGAATAGAATACACGGTTTTTAAAAGACTTAGCAGTAGCCACAGAAAAAAAAAGACCGTCAGAAACTCTTAACAACATAAAATGACCAACAACAGAAAAATCTGGAGACCCAATAAGTAACTGCAAATGCATCTAGGAGTCTGAGAACCCCAGGCCTTGTGGAGACTGCGGAGAGGCAAAACTTGTCCGTGCAGGGTTTTTGCCTCACTCGGTTGAAGGCGGCAGCAGAAAGTAATGTGTAAAAATCTCTAGAAAGCCAGTGCTTTGCAAGGCTCGTGGTTTTTGCACTTTAGGCCTTTTAAAACTGCTGCTACAGTATTGTTTGCTTAAGGTAAACGCAGCGCACGTAAACCGTTCACCAGCCCTCTGTAAGGCGAATATACAGCACTATGGAGTAAGCGACGCTGCCAGAACCAGCCAGCGGCCGGGCTTTTTGAACCTGCCATCCAGCGACGCACAGTCACAAGACTGGCAGCGCTCACACCCGGATACACGGCGACCGGCCCCGGCGCCACCACGGCGCGCCCTGGGCTCCGGCCCGCCCGGGACGCGGCAGAGCCGTTGCCGGGCGCCCCGCCGAGGCGCGGCGCCGCCGGGGAGGCCTCTCCGGCGTCAGGGCGCGAGGCGGTGCCGCAGCGCCGCTCCACAGGCCGCCGGGGCAGGCGGAGGGCGGGCCCCGCCCGCGGGCCGCGGTTGCTGGGGGCCGGTTGCTAGCAGGGAGAGGAAGCCGGCGGTGGTGCACCGCGGATTGGGCTCCGTGTGCCCCGGACCGGGGGCGGGAGGGGAGCGGGCGGCAGCGGGTTCCGGGCGGAGCGGAGCCACATTGGGCAGCGCCGCGCGGGGTTGTGGGAGAAGGGGCCGTCCCCGCTGCCTCCTCCCTCTCCCGGCCCCCTTCCCCTCCCCCCGCCCGTCCTCCGGCCAAGATGTCTGACATAGAGGATGATTTCATGTGCGATGATGAAGAGGACTACGACCTGGTAGGGCGCGGGGAGTCAGCGGCGCGGTGCGGCCAGGGGGGCCTCGCGGGAGCGGTGCCGCCTCGGCCGGTGCTGGCGCGGTGTGTCTGCCGCCCGCCGCCGCCGCAGCAGCAGCCCCGCCGGGTGCTGCCCCGTGGGGGAGCACTGACAGGATGAGTTTCCCTCCCGGGGAGGAGGAGTGGTGGCAGCGGGCAGCGGCTGCGAGGGGCGGGTGCTGCTTTCGGAGCAGGCCCCGCCGGGCTCCCTGCCACCTCTCCGCGTTAAAAACAGGCTAGCTTCGGCCCTGGGAAGTTGGCTAGGCCCTGGGCTGGCCCCCCCGCCCCGGGCCCAGCGAGCCTGGGCCCCCGTTAGCCTTCCCCAGGGGTCAGGGTGAGGGGAGAGCTCCGGCGGGCCGCCTGCCTCCCTCCTCTTGCCTCTGGCCGAAGTGTCGGGCACGAAGTCAAGTCATAAAGTTGTCGGCCCTCCTCCCCACCCGCGGCTGCAAGAGGTCCCCGGGGGTAGATGTCACTTGTGTGCTGGAGTGAGCGTCAAACTGAGGAAAAAGTGGGGGGAAGAGAAAGGGGAGTGAGGAGAAAGGGCCACACGGCCGGTTTCTGATGCAACTTTTTACCTTTCTAGTCTTAGTGAGCTTTTTGCCCTGTTTTGTTTGTCTGGGGTTTTTTGTTTGTTTTTAATTGCAGGGTTTGGGGTTTTTCATGTTATATCTAGTCACATTTTGACATCAGGTTTTGTTCTAAGCTTTTACAGTTAAAAAAATGCTGCTTACAGTTGGCAACAGACGATTTACCAGGGGGGAGTTGGTAATATAATGGGATTGTCTTGATGTAACAAATCTCCTTTAAGTTATTAAAATCAAATTTTTTACAATGAGTGAAACCATCTTGGGGGAGGTTAGTAAACAGCTGTCATATATGAAACCAAATATGTTTTCTGTGCTCTCTAATTATTTGTAATTCTATTGCCTTTATCTTATATTGGAGCTTGAGATTTGTTTGGTTGTTTTTTAGCTTTTCTGAACTTCGCATAGGTTTTTAGAACAGAGATTTTTTTTTAAAAAGCTGCATATGGTTGAGACTTGAGACTCTATTTTATTAATTTCAGCTAAACCTGTATTTACAGTGCTGCAATTTCACTGACAAACCCCAGACACTTGCTTCTGGAAGACTTGCTTTCTAACAAATCATTTGAAAATCATTGTTACTTATGAATAAAAGCATCTGGTTTTGGTTTTGAGTTTTTAAAATTCACTTAAAAGTGTTTGTTTGACATACGTTGTCATCTTAATCTTATGAGCTGCTTGTATCAGTATTCCAAGAACTGTTAGTCTTCCACTTAAGTCCATGAATGAATTCACAAACTTACAAATAAGCTTTCTGAAGAAAATACACTGAGGCTATTAAAAATATTTTGTTGATCCAGTTTGTTCCAAAATAAATTTTCATTCATTTTCATTAACAGTGAAATCCAAGTCCTCATTTGAAATACTATGTTTCTTTTTCCATGTGATACAGTCAAAGGAATAATAAACACAGCAGAATTCATGTTGAATATCCATAACATGAGAACCGGACATGTAGAGAAACCATTGGCATTACATTTTTCAATCTTTAAATGCAGCTGCCTACGTATACATTTGAGTAAGAGTTCAGCTCTAAGCTCATGATGTGTTATGTCGGTTTTCACCAAGAATAATTGCTGGTCTAACACTTTTTCCTGTGTTTCTTTTCCTGAAGTACTTTATTCGTCATTGGAAAAACCTTCCTGAAACTTCTTTGCTTGTGGAAAATTTCAGCACCTTGACCCCCTGTAATTATTTTTCCTGGACCATTTTCATCATCATTAATTACCGCTAGCCCAGACCTTTCTAAAATTTAAAAATACTGCTCGTAATAATTAGTAGCATGTGAATTTTTTTTCTTGAGTATGTAACTCCCGTGTAAAGCATCAAATAATACTTAAGCTAAATCTTTAAATAAAACAGATTTTAAAATTTATTTTGGATTTATAGCTGATGGGGAAAAAAAAAACCCAGAATTTAAGACTAAAGGTATTCCAGCTAGACTAGTTTCAGCATTCTTGGACTAACAAACCATGATTGGATGTTGTTTTCAAATGTGCTTGAGACTGTAATTGCAGTGTTCGGCAAAATTGTTTTGGAAAATAGTTAAGGGCCCTGAAGACAGGGCCTGATTTCTTCCTTTCATGTTGATATGAATCTAGTTGAATTAAGAGAAGACTTAAGAAGGGGATGCATGGTTGTTAAGTTCAGTGTAAAGGCTTCTGCAGAAGGGTTTGAAGCAAAAAAAAATTGATCCAAGACAAAATACTCAGATAAGTACAGAATTCAAAATAAAAAAGCACATGTGAGTGTTGGTGAATATTTTTTTTAAGGAATAGGAGGAGAGGCAGAAACTACAGAAACAGTTAATGAAAAAAAAGAAATAGCTATTTTGTCAAAATACAGTATGGTGAAACTAGATTCAGGTCTCCCAGGGTAGCTACTACCATAAAAATAGTATGAAGACTCCCAAAAAAGTTTTCAATTTGTCAGCTTTTATTAGAAGTGATTATGGCTGTTCCTCTTTAAATGTGCTCTTGACCTGCTGATTATGTAGAACCAGTCAGTTACATTTCCTTAAGTATGCAAATGTTTCGCACTTGAACTGAACTGTGAACAGATATTCTGAACGCCCAGCTCTCTCCCAGCCTTGTCATGGATTTTTGTGTAATTAGAGTAATTAGAACACTGTTAAACAACTGAAGACTACCCACTGACAGATCGTGGTTGACTATTTCTGTTTAGTTTTTCATTGGGTTAAAAGCCAAGGTTTTGCATGTAAATGACCTCAGCCACTCCTATAGAAGTTAACTTTAGCTGTTGGAGGTCTTGATATCAGGAGAAAATTTCTTTTCTATTTGTGGGTGGATGGACCTAGATTCACAATTTGCTAGTAATGTACAGTGACAGCCTTGATTATAACATGGATTGTTCCACTTTATGCTTCAATGAACAGAATAATGTTTACTGGTCATTATGAAAACCACTCAGTTTTAATTTCTAGTTTGGTGCTGTTAGGTGCCTTATATGATTTTAGTCCAGGTTCTTTTTACTAGTTTCAGCTTGAGGGTCGGTAAGGAGGAAGGGGGAAGGACCATTGTAAATTCCATTTTTGTTTTCAATCTCAGACAAAAAGCTATGTTTAGAGTTGACTTTGAGACTAAACTCAGCCTTTCTCCAGAAATTGATTCTTCCAGGCACAATGACAACACATTGACAGTTGTTGTAATACATCTACTTGATTTTTTTGTTTTGTTTTAAATAAGGAATTGGCAGTGTTCTTAATGAGACATCTTACTGTGTTCTGAAATTCAACTTTAAAATTAATCTGGGGGAAGGATAGACTAATCTGTTTGCTGAGCAACTTGTCTTTTTATGTTATGGAGTTGTATTATTTCAGTGACTTCAGCAGAAGAGCTGTATACAGTTCCAATGAACAGCCAGCAGTTTGCACGCTGGTGAGATGGCTACAGGTTCACGAGGATTGGCATGGCTTGGGTATGGAGAACATACCTTCAGATCACTGAGGGCTTCTCTTTTCAGGCTGTGTTGATAATAGGAAATAGACAGGCTTACTTTTTATTTCAGGCGATCAGAAAGGCAGCTTAGTAAATGTGAATTGGTTTGCTCTTTCTTTCCAACAGGAAAGAATATACTCAATTTCAAAAGGAATTTTTATATGTTACCAAACTTGATAAACAATCACATCAGTAGACAGGGACATTTTCCTACCTTATATTGATGCATTTTCATGGAGATAAAGGCACTTCTTTTCGATACTCTGTACATGTCATAATACCAGTTTTTTCTTTCTGCAGCATCCTGTCTCATTTCTGTGCATCTTCCAACTTGTGCTTAAAAAAAAAAACAAAGGCAGAGCACTGCCTTTCCATGGAACTGTACTGACCCCATTGCAAATCACTGGCTTCACAGACTTCTTATTCCTGGTGTCAGCCCTGGTGTGAGCCAGCAGGGACTAGATGACTTGCAGAGTTAGCGAGTAGGAGCAGAAGAGCAGAGAGACCTGGAATGTGGAAAAGAAAACCTGGACTCCTAATGCATGGTTGAGTGGTTGCAGACTTCTTACACAAATCACTCGTTACTCTCACCGTTTGTCTCTGTTCTTTTCCTCCTTACTCTTTTGCATTCCAGTCTGATTGCTTTCTTTATATTCATGTGCCTGGATACCAGTGGCAAATGCACACAGAAACTGTTATTTGCTTTTTGTCCTGGTGCCTGGGGGCCAGTGGTCCAGGAAGAGCAAATGCAAAGAAAGTTCTACTTAGTGCCTGGATGGTGTTCTGTTGGTTGCTTTTGTGGCCAGCGTGTGTGAGCTATGTGAAAATAGTGCATGTTCATTGTGGATAAAATGTTCAAGAAATTTAGCTGGCAAGCTAATATATTAATATATTAATATATTAAGGAGGTATTTTCTTTTTTTTTTAGTTGGCTTCATTTGGGCATTTTTGTGTTGCTTTTTTTTAAAAAAAAACCAAACAAACTGCTCCCCCCTCCCCACAACCCACATCACTAGTGATCTTACAAAATATCAGGTCTTCGCTCCAAATCCTAGAGTTAGCAGACCTCCTAAATGCCATGGTTATGAAATGAAGTTAGCTGAAGTAAAATAAAATTTGTACCAGGCTTATTCTCAGAAAGAATTGCACTTCATAAAAAAGGAATTGTTTGAGTCAGCCCAATGGTTGAAATTTGGTAAAATTACCAGCAATTGAAAATTGACAGTAATAAGTGTTGTTAACAAGCTCCTTGAAGGATTAATTTCTACAGAAATAGAACTCTTTGTATTGTGTCTTTTGTCTGGAACGTTATCTTCTACATAGCTACTTCCTTTTTTTTTAGAAAAAGGTTTGCAAAGTAGAAGTTTGGTTCCTATACAGCTAGTGAATGATACACAGAGCAGCAAAAGTTTAGATTATCTCTCCGCTTTTGATGTAGAGGTTAGGGAAGTGCTTTAGGCAAGAGAGGAGACAGGAAAATTAGTAACTAAACAACAGTAGCTTTCACAAAATATCTGTATCTTTGGTTTTGTGCATGCTTAACTTTACCAGGTTAATGTGCCACTGTAATCTCCTAGAATACCACAAATCTACCGTTAAATGTCACTGATAGAGTGTTACAGTCTCCAAGTTCATGTACCTTATTCTGTCTGTAAGGAGAGATGCCATGCTTCAAGAGCTCTATATAACCTCTGGAGACCACATTGACTAAGGTTCCTGCTACAGTTTTCTGAAACCACAGCTGGTTTTCTTACTGTCCCTGGTCACCTCCTCCCCTGCCATAGCTCACCAGCCTCAGGACTGCGTCTGTGTAAGCACTGGCCGGCCTGTTCTCTCAACCCAAGCAGGATCAGCCATCAGCAAGGACTCATACAGCATAAAATGTTGAATTGCTGCAGTGAAGGGGGAAGGAGATGCTAGGACCAGAAATGAACAGAGCGGGTCAGGGAGTGCTAGATGCTCGCAACCTGCCTTTGCTGCTGGAGAATCTGCGATTGGATCCATGCCCTAAAAAGGATGATTAAAGCTGACTGGGGTGAATTGTCTTTGTGTGTTCATTTTAGAAGCTCAGGTTTAATGTTTTAAAGCTGTTTACTAGATGAAATTAATTTTGTGGAAACTTAATACATAGTGTAATAAAGACTTGTAAATCAAATTGGTTCCTTGGTACTAATTTAACTTTTATTAAAATTATTTGAAAGATGTTCCAGGCAGAGTAAGCTACATCAGAGGTTTTATCTCCATTACAGTTGAGTCAGTGTGGTAATTTTTCTTCCCCCAAAAAGTGATGTGATGGGATTGGATTATTCATAACTGACTGTATTTAGAACTTGCAGATTTTCAATGGAGCAATGGTTAAATAATGTCTTAACTTTTTTTTAACTGCTTTTTTTTTAAAGCTGCATCAGGGCTTTCTAATTTCGTGAGTAATAATAAAAAAAAACCACCAAAACATTTTTTTTTGGTCCTCTCAGGAAGGGAGAACTAAATGGGTTTCTAAGATCAGTTCTGCGTATTCAGACTTCTGTTGTGTTCATTTGTACTGATAGTGTTGATGTCAATTTAAAAAATATCACAGAGATCTTAATAAAAAAAATTCTTAGGCCTGTTACTTCTTTTACATCAGCTGGAGCTAAAGTATATCACAGAGGTACTTTTATATCTTGAAGTTATAATTAAGGTTGTTCTTCACTATGGAGAATATTAGGTCTAGATGGTATAGTAGAGATTATTTGAGTTATGTAGAAATCCTTTTTGTAAACCTGATATTCTACCTAATTTTTGTGCACTTTTATTTTGGTACTGCATTGTTTGATGCAACAAACTTTCTGCCTAAAGGGGTTGAGTTGGAGAAGTTGTTCAGGCAGGAAGCAGGGGTATTAAAAATGAGGGTGAGGAAAGGTTAGGCGTTTGGTATCTGAATTTATTGTTAAAAGAACTTCTCTGTTTTCAATACTGTGAAGGCAATGCATCTTTTTCTTAGTTTGAACTTTGAGGATATAGCTTCACACTTTTCCTTTCTTCCTTTTTGCTTTTGGCAAAAGCTGAATGTTCTCACATTTGTATCATACTGCACTAAGCCATCTCTGCATCAAAAGAAGATGGAGTGCCGGTCCTTCTGAATTGATCAGCGCTGGCATAATTTGCACAGATGCTTAAATTAAGATACAGTATCTACATGGCTGATTTTTATTTTACTGTCTACAGATTCACAGCATCATCTCATACTTAGTTCATGGTTTTAAAGTTTTCTTCACAGCCATTAAGTCTAAACATGTCTTCTAAAGTAAGCACGTTACATTACATTTTGTTTGTTAGTTTAGTAAAAAACAAACAAAACCCTATAAAACCTACAGTCTATGAACTTAAGACATAACAATAATGAAAAAAATGGTATTGAGTATACTTGATAATGATGTACACTTTAAAACAAATCAATAGACTATGATGTAAACAAAACAGTAAGATAACACTTTAAAAACAAGACAAACATTTATCCATTGATAGTATACAGTAAGCCCATCTCCCTTAGACCTTTGAGTCCATATCAACATCCTAAATTCAATGTGAGGCAAATAGGCATCAAGTGAAGGAAAAATATAGCTATGAGAACACAAAACACTACCTTTGATGCATTTCAAAGCGTTTCCATTAGGAAAAAAAATGATAGCTAGACTTAACACTCTTTATTATGTATTAATATTATTCTGAAAATAGCTTTATGGGATATTTAAGTAGCATTGAGAAAAATTATTTAAAAAACGGCTTCCTGCGTGAGGCCACATCCAGAAACACTGCCAGAGCTAAGATGAAAATTCAGATGTTTCTGGCTTTAGGCTAACAGAACACATTGCTTCATAAAAAGAATTAATTTAGTTTGCTTTCCTTTCATCTTTACAAATAGATACTTCTGCCAAAAATATTCCCCATTGTTCAACTTTAGTATAAACAAGACATCAGCTGATTACTTGTACCTTAAATGCTATGTTTAAGCTTTGGCAGCCTACATCTTCATAAGGTGCCTGATACACTTACAGCTGTTGACATCATGTGCACGTTCTTGTAGCTGCTCCATCGATGTTGGATCAATTGGGTAAAAAGAATTTATGAAAACAAGCTAACCAGAATGAAAGTTTGCCCAATGAAATAAGACACTTGCTTCCTGTTTTCTTTGCAGTTTTCAGTATTCAGTTTTAGAGTTCTCTGGGAATTCAGAGAACAGGTTTGTGGAATTCACTAGGCTTTTAAGTCCATTGATTCTCACTAAATACTACTAATAATACTTCATATGAGTATAAATAAATACATACCTGAGCAACTTGCCTACATGTAACAAATACAGACATTAGCAGGTTGAAGGATAAATGTCTCAAGGACCATGCTTAATAAAATTTGGCCCAACTGTGAGCTCCCATAATTAATTTTTCCATTAAAACTTCAGAAAACTTAAACTTTGAAAAATTTGCTTGCACTGTAGGGAAGAGAGAGCTAATTTAAAACTTCTCTTTTGCCTCATCTTTTTTTCATTCCTTCCCGTGGTTTTGGAGGAGTCCATTAATATTAGCAATATATGAATGAACAAAAGAATAAATGTGCCTGATGAAGAAGTATAGTAAAAGAAGAAATTCCAACTTAAAGAAGGGCACCTGACTATGTGTTGTTTATATTATTACAAGGGAAGGTTACCCTGATGACAGTAACTTTGGGATTTAAACAGATTCTGTGAAATACTTTTAACTCATGTAAACCTCAAATGAAATTATTATTTGAGTTTTGTTAGTGTTTTGTAATTCAGAGATGCAACATTGTCCTTCAGCAAAAGAAGATAAAATACTTAGTTTTTTTCATCAGAAAAAGCCTCAGTACTTTTTTTTTTAATTAAGTAATAATTGGTAGAAGTAAGTTCTTCAATTTGTTTGGTGCTAGTGTACATGCTGGGTAATTATTTGATTAAATTATTGTGCCTATGCCCCACCCCACCCTCTTTGGCAGTATCTTTAGCATTTTCTTAATCATCTCCTGCTTCTTAGCACAGAAGCAGCTGGTGTTATCGTCATTATTCTTTTTTTTAATTTCCTTAGACAAGTATGAATCGTTATGGCATAAAAAGGCAGATTAGAGAGAGATTCATGGAAGCGTTTTATATCCTCCATTGCTGAATTATTACTTGTGTGGCAGCTCAGCCAGAGTCTTTTACGAGGATAGCAAAGGTCATCTAATCGAGTGCCTTTTAGAAGACTAGCGGCCAGCATGTTCTCTGCCCCATACAGAAATGACATACGCTATTAGGCATCTGTCCTTAAACACCAAAATTGGCAGAATTTTGATAATACAGTCTATACTTGTCTTAAAGGCAAAGTTGGTATAGAGCTATGAGGTCATTAGTCCAGAAAGAAATCTGTTGACAGGCAAGTGTTGGTGGATGGTGAGGCTGGCCTAGTAATGGGAGAGAGATGAAATCATTGTAAGGGTCCATACCTGCTACATGCTCTAAAACTGAAGATTTTCTGTTAATACACAAGCATTCCGTGTCAGTTTGAGCAGTATGTCTTACTATATTTTATCTATTTTCAGCAGAGTGTTAGAGGTTCTAAACCTTTCCTTTTTTCTCTGATTTTTATTTGTTGTTTTTTTTTTTCTTTGTTCCTTAAAATGTAGGAATATTCTGAGGACAGCAATTCTGAACCAAATGTGGATCTGGAAAATCAATACTACAATTCCAAAGCTTTGAAGGAAGATGATCCCAAAGCAGCATTAAGCAGTTTTCAGAAGGTTTTCTGTCTTTATATTCTATCTCTTATTTTTGTATTAATTCGCATTTTAAAATATTTGCTTACCATTTGAGTTATATTCTGGAATTTTAAGAGTAATGTTTGTATTTTAACTTACTAATGTGCTAAGTTTGTAATTGGACAACTGAGACTCGTGGCTGACTGCCTTTCAGGATCATTCTTAGGGAGCATAAATAGGACATGGAATAGTCCTATTTTATCTCAGAACTGAGTTTTTTTATCTTCAGGATTTACTAAGTTAATTAAACAGTCCTAAATGTCTTCTCGTGTCCCAACTATAGAAGCCAGATCCAGTTGTTTTTTAAAATGAAATGGCGTTTTCCCCGGTGTCTTATGTAATATATTTGGTTTGCTGATTCCAAAGCTTTAAATGTACAAAATACTAAGTGACACAGAGTTTCTCACCTTCATGTCAGTTTTAAATTTTTAATGTTTGCACACTGCCACCAGAAAGCAATATGTTAGATGTAACTTTTTAAAGAAAAAAGTAGATTTTTGCATCTCTTAGCTTACTTATAGTATGTAACAGTGTTATATACGTCACTTAAAAAAATTTCTGAATTTTTTTACTTACAAACCATTCCCTTAACTATGTTACATTAAAGCCTTGAAGCCTTTCTGATATATGAAGAAACTGTAGTAATTCAGAAGTGTAAATGTTTTACTAATTTAGTCAAGGGGTGGGTTGAGTCAGTTTGCAGGGGATGTTACAACTTTTTTGTGTATATGTATTTATGGAGTGGCATGAAAGGTTAATGTTTGGAGTTAACAACAACAAAAAATCTATAAATAACAATTCACCCTCCCTACATTAGCTAAGTTGTGAAAACTAGTAAGATACATACCCCTCACTAACTTTCTCAGTAATATCAGGAAAGAGGAAAATTGAAGAACAGGGCAGAGTGAAACATTACTTTGTAAGGAACAAAGTGGGGGGAAAAGGCATGTATGGGATATGTACATTTTAAACAAGATGCAAATCAATTTAAGTTTGAATAAAGCCTTGATAAATATTGTTTAAAAAAATCTTCTATTTCAGGTTTTGGAGCTTGAAGGTGAAAAAGGAGAATGGGGATTCAAAGCTCTGAAACAGATGATTAAAATAAACTTTAAATTGGTAGGAATTACAGCTATCACTTGAGAGTAAATGGTATAAATATGTATTTGATCCAGAGATCTTAAGTTATTATTCTAATTTATGGCTATGACAACTAAATCTGCCAGAACTTGTCTTTTGTGGCCTTTAATGGCTACTACAGACATGGCAGGGAAATTATGTGGTGGTTGCAAGTCAAAGGCAAAATGGATGCAAAATAGCTGCTGTAGTCAGCTGATACTCTCTGAAAGTTTGAGGCTCAGTCCTTGCTATCCTGAGGTGTCACACCATTGAAACCAGTAATGTTTCTATATATGTGTACTTCACTACAACAAATCAGTGAAAAATTTATATGCTGCATATGCAACCATTCCCAAATAGTTGTATAGCCAACTCTGTTTTCTTCATTGAGATAAATATTTTAAATGTCTATTCCATGCAGTCTTGCTGAAGTTATTCCTGATTCTACTGCTTATGAATAAAGTGGTGATGTAAAAGTTCCTAATAGCAACCACTACGCATAGTCTTTCTGTTATGCTCTCTTTTCTGTATGTGTATTTGCAAGAAGTAACTCAGTTTTTAATCATGAAAACAAAAATTATAACATAATTTTGTTTTTCTTTTAGACTAACTTTCCTGAAATGATGAACAGATATAAACAGCTACTGACCTACATACGGAGTGCAGTTACAAGGAATTACTCTGAAAAATCCATTAATTCTATTCTTGATTATATCTCTACTTCCAAGCAGGTTAGATCATCAGTTCTTTCATCTTCATGGTTTTCTTTTTTGCATTTTTAACTATGGACTTTTCTGTGTATGGTAGTCTATGTGTATGATTTTGGGTCTTTTGATCTTAATAGAGAACATTTGCAGTATTAATTTGTTGTTGTATGTTAAAATATATTTCCCACGTTTAATGGATTCTATCAACACATAACTTTTCATAAATTTGTCTTTTTTTGTCAATATTTACCTGGTATTTCTATGCTAATAAGTAAAGTAAATACTTTTTTTTTTTAGCATAGTAGCTACACACTATAAGTGCCTTCTCAAATATAATTTGTAACAAAACGATACTTTTTTTTTTACTTTGGGGGAAGAGGGGAACCTTTGAAAAACTGTGCAATGAAGTGTTGGTGTTAAATACTGCCTGTCTTTGAGTGTACTGTGCAAGCTAGGTACATGTTCATAGATACACAGGCCAGCTCCTTTTCTTTTGTGGTGTTGTAGAAGCTTTACAGAGAGTAGAAGGCTCCCCTAACTGCCTACCTGGAAGTAGCACCTGCATATGGAGGGTCACTGGTCTTTTTAGTGGTGACTCCTCTGTCATTATCACAATCCTTCCTGTCCTGCCACTCATAGGAAATGAAAGTTTAATAGTTGAATGATGGTTTACTTTTAAGGTCTAAAGGACTGTCTTTAGACTATACCTTGTTGGCAGAGGTCAGTGTGTTTGGTCTAAATGCGGTTGGAGCCAGACCTGCAGGGACAATCTGGAAATGTTAACTTGACATATAGCCACAGATCTGGTATCCCCAAAAGAACAATGGCCATCAACAATACTAATGCATTCTCTGTAGAACCTTTATTAAAGGTCACACTCAGCACCTTGATTTCTGTTCTGGATGTTGTATTTTCAGATTTTATGCAAAGACATGGTTTGATGTGCTCAAGAGCTTTCTTTCACACAGCTTTAGTAGTATAGAAAGGAGAAAGCGTCTTTTCCTTTGACCATTTCTCTCTCTTTGTCAATCATATTTTCTTTTTGATGTGTAAATTACTTTTGTTTTTCTTCTTTTAAGTAGGAGCAATGTTGCCTGTGTTTGTCTTTTGTTACACAACATAAGAATTTTATTACTTGGTTATATAAGATGGGCTTGTATAAGGTTTCATTTTTTACTAGCATGATAGATGGTTGCAAATCTTAAAATGTGAATACTTTTTAATTATATCTATTTAATATAAGAAAAGCAAGTGTATTTAGTTTTGTTACTTTAGAAGCTCTTTACAATTTAAAAGCAGACATTTGATAAGATGCAGATACCTTTCTTATTTTGAAGTTCAAGCATGCACTTTTAGTTTGCTCAGATTGACTTTATTAACAGGTACAAATTTGCTGTTTACAATTATAGAATTCTGATTTTTTATGTCAGATGGATTTGCTTCAGGAATTCTACGAAACAACACTTGAAGCTCTGAAAGATGCTAAGAATGATAGATTGTGGTTTAAGACAAACACAAAGGTAAAACATATAAATTGCCGTTTTTTGCTTTTGTTTGTGACATCTTCAGCTAACTCATAAATGATAATTGTGAAATCTTAATAGACCTTAGTACTTAAACTTTTTTTTCATTACAGCTTGGCAAATTATATTTAGAACGAGAAGAATATGGAAAGTTACAAAAAATTTTGCGTCAGCTGCATCAGTCATGCCAGGTACCTCTATATTCTAAATCACTGTAGCTTAGTAAACAACATTGACTTTTTTTTTTTTTTTTACGTCTGTTGTTGGCCTTTGAGGCATGTTGCAGAGCTTTAGTACAGAGGGAAGAAATACTGTGCCTGCTTCAATTTGTTATCTGTTTGATAACATGAATAAAAAATGTGTTTTATTCCTTGCTTAAAGATGATTTTTAAAAAATTATTCACAGCTGCTGATTACGTGGACTTTTAGTCAGATACAAGGATGAGAAGCACATATAAATAATCTATAATGCACAGACATTTATTTTAAAATATAGGGAAGATTCCAGGTGAGCTTTGCTCAAAACCAAAAGTGCAGTTGTTACTTTTCCATTTGGAACGGGGGAAAAAAAATAGCCATGCAGCCTGCTGTGCTTGTTTGTGTCCCCTTTTCTTCCTCCAGCGTGGAAAATGGGTTACAAATATCTGGGAAATGGTTCTGTTATAGGCAGCAGAAGAGTCGTATGTATTATCTATATATATATATATATGTATATGTGTCAGTTATTGCATTTATATACTTAGAATGTGGTTTAAGGAAAGTGAAAAAGAATAAAGGGCAAAGTTCTGAGAAAAACATTTCATTAAACAAAAATCCTGACTTTTTAAATAAAGGGCTTCAGAACTTGGCCTGTGATAAGATTCTTTGAATATTATGTTTTGTGTTAATAGTTATATCAAAATTTTAAAATTTTAGGAATATCCTTATTTCTGACAAGAAATTACTGAGAGTATTTGGTAATAATTTTTTTACTAGTATAAAACTGAAATCACTGTTCTCTTGAAATTTCACAGTATTTATTACTTAATCTATCCTAGACTGATGATGGGGAAGATGATCTAAAAAAAGGTACTCAACTATTGGAAATCTATGCTTTGGAAATTCAAATGTATACAGCACAGAAAAATAACAAAAAACTTAAAGCACTATATGAACAGTCATTGCACATCAAGTCAGCCATTCCTCATCCACTGATCATGGGAGTTATCAGAGGCAAGTTAATCTTGAATTTTTCATATAACTACTGTTGCATAGATTAGTTTTATGAAAATCTGATAATTAATGTCTTTTCCAGTTCCAACTATAAAGACAGGATCCTGTAGATTCAGAGGAAGACAAACTGTATGTGAATAAAGGACTACTAATGCAGTGGCTACAGTCACATCATTTAATTTCTCAATTTTTCTGTGTGGTTTTGCTCAACAGATAGGGAAAAATCCATAAATATAGGAAGTCCATTGCCTTTGAAATGGAGATAAATTCCATTTCAGTTTTTACAGTTTTTTAAAATAAGGTTAAAATAATTATTGGCTGTGAGGATTAGTGTTCTTTTAGATTTATGGTGTGGGTTGGGTTTTGTTTTTTCTTCTTTGGAATGGGTTTATTCAAACGGCAATGCTGTATGTGCTTTTTTTTTCCTAGCAATTTCAGAGAATGAAAAGACTCCTGAAAATATTTCAGTAATCTATTTAGAAATAGCGTGGAACTTCTGAGTACAATTATTGTAGTCAGCAGCAAGCATGCAGTGCTCCTTTTCTCTTCATCTGTGTTTTCTTTTCAGAATGTGGAGGCAAAATGCACTTAAGAGAAGGAGAGTTTGAAAAGGCACATACTGATTTTTTTGAAGCGTTCAAGAATTATGATGAATCAGGGAGCCCCAGAAGAACCACTTGCTTAAAATATTTGGTCTTAGCAAACATGCTCATGAAATCTGGAATAAATCCATTTGACTCTCAGGAGGTATGTTTTTTTTCTCTCTGCCCCCTGTCCCCCGAATTGATAGGGAAATTACCCAAAAGACAAAAATGGAAAAAAATTTTTAAAATCCAAACATGCATATTGTGCTTTCTGTTCTGTGTAGGCTAAACCATACAAAAATGATCCAGAGATTCTAGCAATGACGAATTTAGTAAGGTAAGATTTAAATTTTTCTGGAGAAGAGAACAAAAAATAAAAAGATGTGGTGTCCAAACCAGAAGTGGAATATTTTTAGCGGTGACTTTTCTCTGCACAGCTAACACACTTACTTCATAAATATTAGGTAAATATTTGTAGACTGTTTGTTTTTCTTAAACTTTTATTTACTATGACATACCAGGATAAGTATCTATTCTGTACCAGGTAGGGGTACAGAAACATGCTGTTATCTTCTACTCTAGTGAATTTCTTCTGCAGTGGCAAAAACCTCATTTCTTCCCTGAAATAGAATTGTCCCACCTTGTACTGCAACTGGTCTTTAGGGTTTGGCTGATTATATATGAGAAACTGGGATGACTGACATCTCCTACCAAAGCCAATAGAATAATTGGATGCATAGATATGTCATGATTACTAAAGGAAGTTCATAATTTAGGAATATGAAACTGAACACTCAATTGATCTCCCCTATCCTTCAAATATAAGTGAAAATCAAAAGAAAGCTTCATTACCTCTTAGGGGTAACTGTGATGTGAGAACTTTTAGGGTATTAAGATCATCAGGCAAAATAAATTGAACTGAGGCAGTTTTTGTATACTGTGCTGTGAAGCTAACCTGTTCCATCCACTCTATCCTGCCTTTGCTTTATAAAGTAAAAAAAAAAATGAACAATGCATAGGAAAACTTTCCCCACCTTTTCATTACGTAAGAAGTAATGGCTGCTCACATTTTGAAATACAGAGTTGATCTCATGTCGGAACAAACCTTGCTCTTCTACTGCTATGGTGCTGCACCATTGTATGCATACAAATTGTTTCTGAAAGTGAGGATGTTCATTTATTATTGACATAATGATGAATAAATGATTTGTCAGTTTATTAAGGGACTATTTCCAATAATTCCAGTTTAGACATGTCTTTTCTACTTCATTGTCATAGTTTCATGTGAATTTGAGGCAGAAGGAACTCCAGATGGCCTTACCCAATCTGATTTTTATTCATATTCCTAATTTATATCTTTTATCTTGACATTTGAGTATAACTGCTTCTTTAAAACTAATAATGCAATTAAAGCAGTGTAGGTAAGAAATATGCAGAAGATAAAATCAATTCCAAAGATTACAATTATGTTTTAATTCTTCCTATACTCTACATTGGAAACTTGAATGTTTTACATATAATAAAAAGATACTTCTGGAATAAACAATAGAATATACTTAACTGAAATTCCTTTTAATTGTGAAGTAAAATTTACTGGTTCCATGTGATACAGTCCATTCCACTGTATTCCAACTCCATTTATAAACTCCTCAAGTTGCACCTTAAATTTAACAGGTCTTTTTCTTGCCCCTTTTACTGATAATAAAGGATGACTCTTTTTTGACCAGTTTGACATTTGAAAATGTACAGAGACTATGAAGGAAAAATAGATGTTGTTTTTAAAATATTTGATGTTAGTATTAAACAGAAGCTGAAAGCATGTATTGAACACTATGTCTTTCAGGTTAAATATTGATAGCCTGTAGCTTAATATAACTAAATTGCTGTGTAAGTTTGATTAGTTAGTAGATAGTCCCTATGACAGCTGACGGTTCTTGTAAGAAAAGATGATAAGACTTGAATTGTAAAACCATTCTATTTCAAGAAAAAGGTCTTATTTCAGTGGTTACAGCTCTTACCTTTAAAAAATGCTGTGGTGCAACTACTGAGCAATAGGTGTCTAAACCCACCTTCTTTTTGTAATCCTTTCTCAAATAACAAGATGGACTAGTTAAACTATATATATATATACTAAAAATAAGCTATAAATAAAAATCTAAAAAGTAATATTATGCCAGAATTACTGATGGTTAATCCTGGAAGTCAGGATTTCTTCCATCTTCCAGTATTTTTATAATTCATAATTTTATAATTCAGCTTAAGACAGTTTTGAAACTAGAGTGCACTTGTGGAATAACTAAATGTTCATTCTAAACTTTTGTAAGTGCTACTAAAATCGAAATAGAAAGGTAATTTCTGTTGCCTCTAATCTTGAAATAGTTTTTCCTTATAAAGGTTCTGAATATAATTATTTGCCACCAACACTTAATACAGGGTTTTTTTTAGAATATGTAGAACACAGTCTTATGAGTCTTTTTAACTTTTAAAAATAATAATTCAGTCTCTTCTTTTTTCTGAAGTGCCTATCAGAATAATGACATCACTGAATTTGAGAAGATTCTGAAAACAAATCACAGCAACATCATGGACGATCCCTTCATAAGGGAGCACATTGAAGGTATTTTTGCAGGCTATTTTAATCCTTTTTTTTTTCCACTACTTGGTAGTAGTCGTCCTCCCTGCCCCGGTTTATTTTTCTTCTTGGCAGAATGAGACTTCTTTGTAGTTTCTTGTGGACGATTCCTTTACTGTTTCCAAGTTCTTTAGAAGTTGGTCAAGGCCGACATGCAGATATGCATCTAACCATGTAGAATGACTGCGAAGAATTGCAGGAATGATGGAAAAAGTTCTCACAAGAGTGGATATTCTAAGATAATATCTACGATGGTGTTAGGCACTGAATATTTTGAGTGGTGTGTTTTTTTCCATTGGAAGGATTAAATGCGGGCAATCCTTACTTGTAAAGTTGTTTGTGTCAGTCTCAACAGTTAGATGTTTGCTAGTTTATAAAGTTAATTTTCTGCTTCAGATTAAAGACAAAATATGTAGACAATGTAATGAAGGTTGCATTAATAAATGTATAGTAATACAACATGTAACAAGATACATAATTCTAATGTGCATGTTGAAAATAATGTTTGGATTTATAGTACCTATACTTAATAAAACAGGAGAACACACTAACATATGCCCTTCCATTCCATTAACATGACAAAATAAAGTTACCCCTTGCATTTGTCATGTGTCTGAGAATTTAAAAGTCTCTTCACTTGAATATAGTGTCCAGTTTCTCAGATAACTACTGTTTTCATCAAGAGTAGGGCTTAGTGTGGCATTGCAAGATCATTTAGCTAGATAGTTACATGAAAGAAAAGAGTTAAATCCAGAGACCTGGTTTTCTTGCACTTCTTGTTTGTAAAAGAGAACATGGCAAACAGCAGGGGAAACTAAATATAACCCCTCTACTGCTGTTACATGTCGACTACTGGTAAGCTTCAAAGTCTTGTAGGGACACTGTGAAATGAGATGGATGCTTACGGAAGAAAGTATGACAACTGGAAAGCAAGAGAAGGAGAACAGCTGAATCAAAGGATTGAAGAGAATTTGAGTTTCACCCCTTATATGATAATAGTCTGCTAGTGATATGCAGGGGAAAAAAAGACATTCTCATCTTTTTCACTCTGTAGTGATAAAGAATGTGTGTTTGTGGTTATAATGTTTACATACCTTGCCTCATTGTTTTAATCTCCTTAGTGTTATTGAGATATGTAATCTAGTCTTCAGTATTATTTTTTCATTATATAAACAGTCCTTGTGTCACTAGTTAGGTAAAAATGGATCTAGATTTCTAATTTACAGTTGTAATTTATGCTTTAATTTTATCCAAATTTTATCCAATCTTTAATAATGGATTCTAAAACATTTCTAAAACAACGGCTGCACTATGTTATGTAAGCAAAATCAGCCACTTCATGCAGACTCTGTTTTGTACTTCTTCATTAGTTCCTCATCATAGTTACACCATTAGTCCCTGATCTTTTAATTTAAAATGTGAATATTCCCCATGAAGTTAAATGCACTCAAACTTAAGTTTCAGAGCCTTAAGAATACCTCTTTTCACTTTTGCATAAGGCAAGCATTCTAGCCATAAATTAGAGGGGCAGACATACCATGCAATAATCTGTATGATTGATCCAGTTAGTTTGAATAATTTAAATTTTTGCCAGGGAATACGTTGTTCCATGTTTAAACGGTTTTCAACTCTATCTGTCCACCTTCAAAGTTACGTATTGCTTGGATCCTTGGAAAAAGAGAGTCCCTTTGTTTTGCTGGGCTTCCTCACCTCATTGAATTACTACCTTAGAAGATCATGGTGTTTAGGATATCTTCCTATATGGAGCTGTATTGCATCTTTATTTCAGTACTGTTGTTTTTACACTATCTATTTTTTCTTCTCTTACAGAGCTTTTGCGAAACATCAGAACACAAGTGCTTATAAAATTAATTAAGCCTTACACAAGAATACATATTCCTTTTATTTCTAAGGTATGTGTCAGTGGAGCCTTGCATTTGCTTAAGTAAATGATTAATTGTGAATAAAAGCTCTTAAATAAATACAGTGCTTCCAGAAATAGAACATCTAAAATACAATCTAAACCATAAAGTAGTACTGATGCACTGCTGGCAGCTTTGCAGTGCGAAAATGTAAATTTCAGGTGTCGTCCCAATGCTTTTTATAATATGTACTATGATGTACTTCTAAAATATTCAATTACCATATTCTACTTGGTGTAGAAAATCACTTTTCTGAAGAGAAATATAACAAGTTAAATTTGTATAATTCAAAATGTAATTATGAACATAAATATTATGAACATAAAAATCCAAATTTTAATTTCTTTTGTTCAAAAGATATCTTCAAATATGTGTGTTGTACGAGTTACAAAACTGTGGTAATAGAACAAACCGACTATAGTACTAGAATCACTGATTTCGTTTCCTAATCTGGAAAGAACAAAATCAAAACCCTGTGACAATAGATGATTACTTCCATCTCCTATGAGTCTGTGATTTTTCTTGCAAAAATTCAGAGCATTCCAAAATATATAATGACGTATTAGAGATGCCTATTTTTTATGCTTAAATTATCTTTAAAACTGTATGCTTTTTTTAGGCTATCCTTAACATTTGTAGAACTTGCTTGAGCCAGAAGATGCAGTTAGCCCTCTAAATGGTTTTGAATACAGACCCATTCTTTTCTGATATTTATGGCCTTATTTTATTTCCTGTTTTTTTTTTTTTTTTAGTGTGGTGGGTTTTTTTTTTCAGGAAGTCAACAAAGGAACTCATTTCTGGAGCTTCCAAAAATTTTTCTTTAGCTTCTTCAGCCTTTTCTGAGAGGTTACTCATCTATTGATCATTGGGCATATATACTTTGGATGGAGTTCTTTTGCTTGGTAGATCATTATTGAATTGATTCTTTTGAAGAGTAAGAAATAGAAATGAAACCAAATTCTGTATATGAAAATAAAGTTTGGAAGGATTTAATGTTGCAAAAAAGAGTAGCAGTTTAATGAGTTTTCTTTTTCTTTTAGGAGTTAAACATAGATGTAGCGGATGTGGAAAGCTTGCTTGTGCAGTGCATATTGGATAAGTATGTACTTTATTCTTGATTACTGATCTTTGATTACTTTAAAATAATCAAAGTATACAAGAAACAGCAAAACAATATTTTTGTGCATTGTGACAATACTGGTTGGTTCTAGAACCGAAAGGTAATGGTGCTGACTTTGGATTTGCTTGGCTTATGAGCAGTGAAGTATATTCGTAAGATGTGAGCCAAGAAAATGATAGAGAGACATGAGTGGCATGTTTTTACTTTAATTTTGAATTATGTAATAAATTACTTGAATTATTATAAAATTATGAAAATTATTATTCTTAGTAATTGCTGCTTATACCCATGTATATTTTCGAGTACATTTTCAAGTTGACAGATCAGTAGTCTGCTCTCCTTGACCGGAAAAACTTTACAATTTGTAAAATCTTTTTTTGGAGGGTAACTTGTTATATCTACTAGGAAAATACAATCCATACATGGGTTTACATTTTAATTTCTTTTTACATAAATCTCCATATTTCATGATTCCTTGCCTTTCAAGAACTGTTTACCTCATATTGCTTCAGACTTTATATGTGTGTCACAGCTAGGGAGATAATATATGCATTGCCCAATTAATTAGTTCATTTGATTTCCAATCATGATGACAACTGAATAGGCAGTACTGCCCAGGACAGTATATTCTAAAAGTGCTGAATCCTGAATTGGACATCGTGTCTCTTATGTAAGAAGACCTCTTATTTTACCTCTGATTTATTGTTAGCTCCTATTTCCATGTGGATTAGCAATTTATAGTTATTTATTTATTTACTTCTAGCACTATACATGGCCGAATCGATCAAGTCAACCAGCTCTTGGAACTGGATCATCAGAAGAGAGGTGGTGCACGGTATACTGCGTTAGATAAATGGACCAACCAACTAAATTCTCTCAACCAGGCTGTAGTCAGCAAGCTGGCCTAACAGAAAACAAGCTTTTACAAACGTACTTAAGGCAACAGTGCAGTGATGTAAACCTTAAAAGAACTGGGAATGGCAAAACTACTGTCGGTTGGTGTGCCCTGAAATTATTGGAGTTATGGCAGAAGTGCTTTTTTGATCAGCTGGTTTGTGTTTTGCTGCTGCATTTATCCCAAGAAAAAAACAGCTTTAATCTCCAGAAGAAAACCAAAATGCCACGGGATTTATGCTGTATTGACATCTTGCCCTAAACATACAACATCCTAGTAATTTGTCAAAGGGCAATTAATGACCAGAGGGAAGATTTTTGTCATGATTTTAAATACACTGACACGTTACTGTTGGTTAAATTTAAACATGTTTTACCTGCAGAAATTCTCTCACAGAAATAACCTGCAATAACTTGAAATGCATACCCTTTTGAACACTTCCTTTTCTCATGTATAAATTGAAATGTTTGCTGCATTTTGCAAAATGTCAGTTCTCCAAAAATGTGTCCGTATATTTCTGTACCTGCAGTGTAGTAAAGGTTTAGAAGAAACCCCATAATTATAGTGGCATACTGTCACTTAGGTTTCAAGCAGCAAAATAAACAGTGCAGTTCAGAAATTGTACAGTTTGTTTCTTGATGTGCTTTCATTATACTTGATTTTTACTTTTGTTATTTTTAAAAGAAAATAGGTATTACTTCATCCTCACCTCACTTATGAAGGACAATATGCAGATTTTAAGTCTAAACCTTGGTATGTGTGCTGTTGATTTATTTTTTTTTTTCCCCTTGACATAGTTAAACATAAATACCAGAGAGTTTAAAAGGTGACATTTAGCAGTCTTACTAACTGACTTTTATCTTGCAACATACCAAACTATTATCAGTCCTGTCCAGTTGATGTTGGTGGGTATTTGGCATTTCTCAGGAATATACCTGTTTTTTTATTTTGGTACTTCAAGAATACAGGTTTGCCAAGGAGTATCCTGGGAACAGAAATGCAGACCCTGATTGTTATCTCTCTTTGCCTCATCTGTGGTCTTTTTGACCAAATTCAGTGTATATAAAAAGACACTGTGTGTATAGAGTGGGGACCAAGTACAGTGTCCTCAGTAATAATGGAACCTGTTCTGTCCCAAACGTTTGATTGTATTGTAGTTGCTTCAGAGCTCCAAGTCCTCAAGTCCTGTCACGCAGTAGGCACGTGCCTTTCATGTCCTAAGGTTTTGGGATCATCAGATCCATTTAAAATACAGAGCTGCAGTGTTGACCACAGCAACTTTTCTTCCTGTAGCAGCTTGTCTGGAGCTGACAGAAAAATTCTCTTGCAGGTCTTGGAAATCTAGAAGGAATTTTGTGGAGTCACTTCTTCCATAACTGCAAATATTCCATTTTAAAACTGAGGGTATGGTGTAATGGTGCACAAAGCAGTGCCACACACAGTCATTGTTATAGTAGAAGGAAATATACACATGTAGAGCTATTAACATCACCCCAAAAATAATGGAAAAGCCTAATAAATGACACATGTCCATCATATACATGCAAGACAGCGTGGCAAACTCAATGTTCTAGGGCAGGATTTAAATCGGTAACAGTGTATAATTGAAGAGGATAAAATTAACTTTCATCTGAAGGATAGTTATGTCCCTTAGAAAATTATTTTGCTCTTCAGTTGTCAAAGCAAGTGATTTTTTTTTTTCCTAGTATTTACACAATAGAACTTCATGTGTTGCATGAGTAGCAGCATGATGCTGAATCTTGGGTGAGCATTTCTGCTTCACTGATGCATATTTTTACCAATAGACCTTTCTAATTTATCTGCTTACTTATAATAATAGTAAAATATGAATATAAATTGAACTTAGTTTTTAAGAAAAGGCAAAGTTTTTCCTTCATAAAATCTGTAGGTAACATTTACTAAAGCATATTGTTCATATTTTGTTTCCGTACAGTGCTGTGATGTATAACAGTTTTTACTTTGAAAATGCCACTAAGATCTGGTGATGTGAAATTTAATAATACTGCATGGTAATTGGGACCCTTATCTACAGGTCCAGAGACTTTAATTTGGATAGCCAGTCTTGCAATGTTCTTCTTCCCATGGGGACAGGGGACTGTGACAGCTATTTCAAGGTTCTCCTTCCCATGGGGACAGGGGACAGAGACAGCTATTTCAGCATGTTTCCTTTCTCTACCATTTCCTGCCACCCTTGCTGTGGGAAGGAACAACTGCTCTCTTCTAAAGGAGGGAAAAAGAAGAACTGTGCGTAAACTTAGTATCGCTTAAAAAAAAAAAGTCATCTTGATTTTGTCTCTTGTAACTGATGTAACCTTTCCCATCCCAGCTATGTCTGTTGAGGAGGCATGTGTGGATTTTTCAAGAAGGAGATGGGAATACTGCAGTAAATCTTGTCCTATCCATCTAGTCCTCTTGTTTTATCTTTTTGTTGTGAAGGACTAGTTGTAGTAGGACTAGTCCAACTAGTGAAAGGACTATTAGTTTGAATAGTGAGAGCTAGCAATGTGTTTTTTAATTGAAAAAGCGTCAGTCTACCTCTAATAAATTGTTGTTTGTTTTGGCATACTTTAGTTCTTACTCATGAATACAGTGCCTTAGCATCTGTGCTCTAGGCACATAATGAAAATTTATATAATCCCTAAGGGATTCTACCCCTTTTCTGAGTTCTTATAATTCTTAACCTGGAAGATGAGAATTGTCTGCAGGGAAGTATGGAGGAGCTATGTTGTCATACAACTGCAGCAGAAATTGCTCATAGTTGCTCTAGCCCACTTAGTCCCTGGTAGATCTGGCTCTGGTGTCATTTCTACCTCCTCAGGAAAAGTGAACAAGCAGTTGAAGGAAGAGGGTGAATGTGAATTTTTTTTCCAAATAACATTATTGCACTGCAGGTTGTTCAAGAAGTGGTAACCAGCCTCACTGCATTTTCCAATCTCGGTTCCAATCATTAAATTTCTGCAGTTGTCATTAATTGTCACAGCCATGCTTTTCACAACTTTTTCAATGTTTCTATACACCTTCTGTTGGTACAAGACAAACTGGCACCTTAGCTAGTACCAGTAACACTGTTGGCAAAAGAACATTTTAAGGACTGTTGTAACCTTATGTAAGATGACAATACCAATTAAGCTGTGTATATATAAACCCTTCTTTTAAGTTGCTGGCAGCTCATGCATTAAAACTGAACATCATGCAAAGGAAATCTGGGAGGATGTGGGTGCTGTGTCTGCATGGATTGTAGCTTTTTTCAATTATTATTTATCAATCATGCTTTGGATGAATGCATTCTTTTCTCATCTCAAAGTCCTTCTCTAATGGATTGGATCTGAAACCAGGATGTGGTGAAGATTTCATTTTCCTTCCATTTTAAATAGGCTTAGAAATATCTTGAACAAAAAAAAAAAACCCAGAAAAAAAGGCAAGGCAGCTGAAATGCACCTGGCAGAATAACGTAATGAAGGTATTTGAATGGTAGTCTGTGAATAAACACTGTGATTTTTGTAATTACTCAGAAGTTGTCAGCTGTAAAACATTATGTCTGTATTTGAAGATTATATTTTCACATTTACTTTTTTTTTTTGAGGAGTGGTGAATTAATTTATTTGAGCAGGAACTGTGTATGTGTGGATTAAGAGTAAAATGACATCACTCTGGACGGTAACCTGGCTTTCTTGAAAATACAGCAGTTACTTGAACTAAAATTTCCATATATAGATGTTAATACTGACTGTAAAAATAAAAGTTTAGCTGTAACTTTTGTTATTTTCAAAGTGCTAAAAATATGTTTTAGAACCAAATTAGAGAACTAGATAAAATACTGCATTACAGCTAGTCATAGTTGAGTGTTAATTAAGATATTGACATAAAGGGTTATTACTGCCTTAAATGCTTTGTATCTGTGGAAAGGTAGATTGCAAACTGTATCTGCGTTATAATAATTGCATATTTAGCACTAAATTTTAGATGTAATAACTGTAAGCATTACAGCAAGAGTAAAGGCTAATCCCTTCCTGGCTGTTATTACAAAGGGTTGCAAGGCAGGATCTGTCCTGGTTGGCTCTACTGCCACTTTGCAGCTGCTCTCAGTGGGACTGCTGGGCTCACTCTGGTTGCTGCCAGGTAGTAATCACATGTTGCTGTCAGATTCGTGATTCTCAGATTTGTGGACTAGTTCCCAGCTCACCTTCTCACTTTGGTTGCAGTAGGTTCCCTGTTGCGTCTGCCCTGAGCTGCCTGTGCAGGATGCTACATGTCATATCTCCCCACATCAGATACAAGTGTTTATTTGCCAAGATATACTTTGCTTTCTATACCTGTCTTTTTCTATAATTAGGCTGAAGATTTTAGTCCCAGTCCAGTAAAACTGTCATTTTGGAGTCAGCTTTATTCCTGCGGCCTCTTCCACTTGCTCACTGTGGCAGCCTCCAAACCTGCCAGGCTGTTGCGGTCCACATGCAAGTGGTGCTGCCATGGAGCGCAGTCTCGGCCTGCTTAGACCTTGGGGGTGAAGGGGGATGTTACTGAGCAACCCCTATTTCATACTTCCATGCCAGTGCGATTATACGTATGTTCAACTTTCAATGTAAGAAGCTGCCTTGATTTCAGTGAGACATGCTTCATCACATCCTTACATGTTCTGTAGGACTTTTTACCCACTAGATGTAAATAGAGCCTATGTAAGTAGAGCACGTGAGTAGCCACACATATGCTGTAAGATTTGCTTGTAATCCCATGATTTTAATTCTGAATACAGTCATTACCAAGTGCCTTTCTATACTGCTGAGATAGTTTGGTTTAGATGCCATTTTTAATTTTTGTGTTGACCTAGATTTTCTTCTTCATTTGGTCGCTGTCCTCCATTGTATTCAGGAAGGGTATCTCCACTATCCAGCAGGTATAGCAATAAACCCAACAACTAATTACCAAAATGGCAGTCAGCACCTGCTAGGTTCAAGCATCGTTTTTGCTTCCAAACTATTCACTTATTTACTCCATGTTACAGTAAAAAAGTAGCAATAATTGCTTACAAACTGCCAGATTTGAGAACTGGACCCTTAGGACTGAATATTCAAAACCAGCTACTGCAATTACCAGTGTGTTTAAATTGAACAGGCTTTTAAAAAAAGTATGGCTTATTCTTTAAGGACTGTAACACTGCTGAGTTCTCTTACACAAGACTCGATCAAGATGACGATGATGTAACCAAAAGATACCCTGGCATAGTTGTGATAGCTGTGGATTGAGGATCTAACATAACTAGTTCCGAGTGCTTTGGTATGTTTTTGGTTTTGGTGATAATACAGAGTTAAATTTTATGGGAGACTCGGGTTCTTTTCACCCGAGTGGCCACTCAGGTCACCCAGCATGACTTCCTGTATTATGTATATTGTATAGATTTATGTAGAGCTGATGTCTAATCACTGCCCAACTTAGATCTTAGAACTTCTTGTTATTATTGTTTAAGTATGCATAACAGCCTTTTCAAGTGTGACCTTTCTGTTGGTATGTATCTTGGGAACAAAAGAAGGATTTCATAATGAACAGCCTTGCCATAATGAGTCATTATTTTTAAAAAATACAGCAACTCTCTTAAGCAAATGTCATAATATATATTCTGTGGTCAGCACCAATTTGGACAAATTAAGCGGCATTCCACACTAAAATGCTGGTGTGCTAATACAAGAAGACAATTGTTCTAGTTGTTTCAGTGGGATTTTTTCACTGTTTTCTGTCCAGTCAGGCAAGTTCTCCCACATTACTTGGGAGATGAAAAGTGACTAGGTTTTAAATAAATCAACCTCATTTTGCACAAATAAGCAAAACACATTCAAGGTACGGGAATAAAATACATTTCACTCAATAGAGATTTGTTGTTTGATTTACAGAGATTAAGTTTAGGTGGCTTATTTTCTGTTTCATAATTATTTATCTGTAGATTGACATCTCATATTTAAGTTCATCAATGACTGATGAAATGCTGTTCCATTGCATCAGCTGAAAGCTCTTTATAAAACCAGCTTAATCCCCAGTTTTCCTTTCGTGACTTCTTGTGTTGAAATAAGAAATGTCGTTGTGTAAAAGCCCCTGGGAACATAACATCATAACCTCAAATTAATCCGTGTTACTACCTTGAAATGGTTTCTGAGGGTTATGAACACTTGTGTTAGTTCTGCTGACGATTTAATCTCATCTAGAAAAGTGCTGGGATAGAGAAGTGCATATGAAGTGTACAACTGCTGCAGCTTCTCCAGTTAAGATGAGGTTTCTGTATCAATTAGGGTGCTGCCGCAGCCCTCCTGTTCTCTTCATTTGTAGTAAAACACTGTCCTCACTGAAGTTAATAGAAATCCTAGAGTTAAATTTAATTTGGATTACAACTTCACCCTCGCCCTTTCCCATATGATTCATGGGACCTATGATTTTATTGGCTGCAACCCCATGAAAACTTAAGTTGCAGAAAATAAGTAATGTTGCAGACACCTACGCAAAAGTTACACTTAGATGGTCATCCTGCTGATTAGGATGGAATAGCACAGCAGGCAGTGACAGTCTGCACAAGTTCTCTCTTTGGTCATTTGTTTGCAAGATGAGTTCTTACTGTGCAATGTAATAGCCATCTTCATAATACCATGTGTTACATGCAAAGTTTTGATGGTGAAGAGCAACTCTTAAGAAAATACAAAAGGATTATGTGGATTAATCCAAGAACTAACATTTTTATAAAGTAGAACAAATTGTTACATAGCGTAATGAACATAAATCTGGAAAGATTAAATAATTATAAAATAAAGGTTAAATCTAGGAAGCTCTAGCAAGATAGCCCTGCAGAGACATTTTCGGTAGCTTTATCTGTCAAATTCAGATACAGGCTTGCTTACTTTTTCCCTTAACTCGGCCAGTTTTTCCTCACAAGAACCTCTATCAAGCGGAAACGTGCTTCTTGTATTAATATGTTTTATAAATGTATTTTATCTGGAAGTGCTCAAAAATATCCTTTGCATATTTCTTTTACAAAGGTACTTAAAGTTCCTTGCCATGATGTAAGAATGTTCATAAAACATTATCAGCCAAGTTGTAAATAAATCATGCTGACATCCATTAAACCCAAGGCAACAGACATGTTAGCGTAATGAAATGTAGGAACATTACACGTTGAACACGTCTCTGGGAGCATACGTTGTTACGCAGCACTGGCTCGTAACTTGTTTCCTATCCTTTGCAGTCTCAGGGGTGAACGTGGTCTCATGGACTTGGCTGGCATTACTGACGATAATGAAACATAAGTTAAAACCAGGGCAGCAAAATAAAAAAATGTCACACAAGCTGTGTGGAAACCCACGTCTTAAAATTTCCCTCCTGTAATGACAGCGACCTGGTCACTCCGTGCACGAGCGGAGGGACTTCAGCTGCTGGGCTGGGCTGGGCTGGGCGCACGCAGGGCCGGCGGCAGCGCCAGGCCCAGGCCCGTGACCCGCTTCACAGCCCGGCCCTGCGCTCAGGACGCTTGTGCGACATTTTTAGATTTCCAAATAAATCACAGGTGTGTTTTTTTTTCTTCGATGTTCCAGATAATTTCAAGGACACCGTCGGCCTGTGACTCCCGCGACGCCGCCTCTGAGGAGTCCAGGCCCCGCAATACACCTGCCGCCCTCGCGTACGCGACGGCCCCGGAGCGAGGGAATAACATGGCCCCGCTCCCCGTTTATTTTTCACTATTTCCTTAATTCAAGTCACAGCCTTGCTGGCTTTCGGGTGGCCAGAACACGGCCCGGCGAGCCCCCGGAACGGGGACGCCCGCCAACCGCCGCCGCTCGGCCGAAGGCGTTCCACGCCGGTTGGGCCCGCCCGGCTTCCGTCCCAGATGCTCCCTCCCCACCGCCCTCGCCCGCCCCGCCCCCGGCCGTGGCGTAGCCGCGCTCGGTTTCCGTGATAGCTGCGAGCGGGGCCAGTGCCGCTGCGGGTGCGTGCGGGGTCTCGGCGGGGGACGCGAGCGCCATGGAGGAGGCGGTGGCTCGGACTCTCCGCCGTCCTTATTAGAGCCGCCGCCCAGCCCAGCTGGAGCCATGGACAAAGCCGACAAGGTGCGGGGGGCGGGCGCGGCGCTGAGGAGAGCCGTAAACAGCTGCGGCGGGAGGGGGCACCGACGCCCCGGCGTCGCGGTGAGGGAGGGGGGTGAGCGGCCGGGCGGGGAGAGGAGGGGAGCGCCGGGGCGGTGGCCCGGCTCTGTCGGAGCCGCGTCTGTCAGGCCCGTTCCGTCAGGCAACGGCCCCGGGCCGCCGAGCGAGGGGCAGGGCGCGGCTCGCGGCCTGCCGAGGCCGGCGGTGGGTCGGGACCGGCTGTTAGTGGGGGCTGCGGTGCCTCCCCGCCGAAGAAAGGCCCCCAGGAGGCTTCAGATGGGGCGTTTTCAAGGCTGGAAGCGGGAGCTCGGCGTGTGCTTGCCGGGTTGGTGAGGCGGCCTCCGTCCCCTCTCCCGGGGCGGGAGGCTGGGCGCTGGCCTCCTGCGGGAGGCGTCGGGCCGTGCCCGTCCCCAGCCCCGGCAGAGCCTGGGCTCGGTCTGTCTGGGTGAACTGGAAAGCCGTGAGCATCTCCCCTTGCGTCTCACAAAGGGATGTGAAGCTCCGTGTTGGTCTTCTCCCTCCTGTTCCCTCAGGCTTTGTTTAAAGCTTATGCAATAATTCCAGTTAGTGACATTTCGCTTAAACCTGCCTGGTCACTAAAAGAGACTTTTAGAGGCTTCTTGAGAACTTTGCAACATGAGAGACGTGTCACTCTTGTTGAAATACTCTAAATATCAGGTTCAGGTTGAAGTTGTCAGTGTTAGGACATAGCTGGTTAGCTGAGTGGGGAAGAGTTGGGTATGGCTCACTAATTCTACAAGTCGCTATTTTTTTTCTTCAATATTTAACTTGGCTTTGTCAAGGTAATCAGTTTCCATTATTCTTAAAACCCTTCAGACTGTAGGTATGAAGAAGCTTAAACTGGGACTTAAGAGTTCATATGATTGTTGCATATATGCAATAAAATGTTTCATCATCAGGAGGTAGTTCTAAAAGCTGTATCTGAAATGAATGTTACCATCCATGACAACCTGATCTCACCTCTACGCTTCCGTTTCAGCATAATGTGTTGAAAATTCATAAATTATTGCCTTTTTTTTTTTTTGTAGTTTTTAACTTTGGCATCTCCAGGGGTTCTAATAGTAGGGTTAATCAATAAAATAACACAAGCTCTTGTAGCAAAGCAGATACTGAGTAATAATGCACTCTGTAAAGATATATTGCTTTCTTTTTGTACGTATGTCTAAGGAAGTTAGTGAACACTGTATCTTATTACAGTATGGCTCCCACTGTGTCTTTCTTACCAGGCTTTCTGGTCTGATAATGATTATAAATTCACTTTTTTCATGCTTTCTTACTTATCTTCATGTAGAAAAGCTGATATTATTCTGTAAAATTTACATTAGTCTAGTCTGTTGTACTTTTTGTTTTTAAATCCTGGTTTTTGTTGTGTTTTTTCTCCTTTAGTTCATCTGTAATTAGTACTGCAGTATAGTTGTGAAATATTTATTCCTTGTTGCCTGAGCTCTTCGTTACAGAGGTTCACAGACATGCCCCTATCAAACCATTCTCTTTTTATTTGTTGGAAAGAGCTCACGAAAGCTGAGAATCATTGTGTTATTCACAGTGTAAAGCATTGACTCTGTGTGATTATCTTAGCTAAGTGCAATATTTCAACTCGGAGTTGCAGTTAAAGCTCTTTGAAGCAGGAACCATCTTCTTGTTTATTCTGTTTGCAGCGTATCTCGTCCTGTTGGTTCCTTATCCACCAGTAAGGCTTCTAGGCAGACAAATAATTAATACCTGATGAGTCTCTAAAATGATTCAACTATCTTGTTGCTTTTGTCTTCTCATTATACAGTAGTATCTTGATTAGGAGCTCCCTAAATGCTTTGGGTTTGAACCTTTTGTGCTGTAAGAATTGAATGTAATTTCCTTTACTAGTGTAAGTGTTTGGTAAGATTGCATCAGGTTTGGGTGCTGTTCCATCTTTGATTTGGGTTCCTCTCTGCACCTGTATTGCATGGCGTCTGATAAATGAATATTAAAGCATGCAGATGTGTGTTAACAGTACTTAACCTCATCTCCCCTTTGCCCCAGAATACCCTCTCAAGCCACAGTATGGTAACTGTACATGCTGATAGGAATAACTATTGTGGAGTTAGAATATGAGGGAGTAGGAATATTGTGCTATGTTTAAAGTATAGTATTTCAAGAGTAAATGGGGATCGCAAATGCTTTTCATGGGGAATGTGTTTGAACAGAGTTCTGTGGTGTTGGCTCAGTAAATCAGTACGAGATACCATGCCCCAAGAACATTTGGACACCTAATGGCAAAAACGTGTCACTTGTAGGTTGCCCTTCAGGTTTCTGTTACTTAAATTCCGGTATGACTTTGCTTGTTATAATATGCTCACTGATATTTTTGGAAGGTGACATAGAAGAAAACATAGTGAAGCTGTTTAAAAACAATTATTTAATGATTGCGTTGTGATTTTTGTAGTGAGTGTGGAAGTTTACTTCTTTCTACACCAGAACCAAAACTGTTCCCTTTAAAAAGTGTATGGGTTTCAGCAGTCACGTGTAGGTTATTTTCCTACAAGAGATAAAACTCAGTGTGTGACCTCTGATACTCTTTCTATTGAAGCTGATTGTGGTAGAAAACTAAAGAGAAACAACTTGTACTGCTGTGCTTTGATTTTTCTAAGTGTTATACATTTGGTTTGCCCTACGATTAAGACATTTGGTTCCATTAGTGCAGTTGAGAAATCAGGTGAAGTTGCTAAATCAATGATCTATGTTTTGTATTAGTATTGCTTAAAGGCAGCCTGTTCTGCTTGTCTCTACTATTCTTGACCGTTCAACAGTTGGCTTGATAATATGCTTGCCATAGAAGTAGATCTAGATCAATGTGTTGTGCTCTTTATCCTACCCAGTTGCCTTCAGTGTTTTTTACCCATGACAGAATTTTCAACTGAGGCAAACTGGAAGAGGTCAGTTTTCCTGTGCAATACGTTTTGGACATTACTTTCTCTTGAACCTTGGAAATGCAGAAGATTGAGTTTTGTGAGAGTTTTGTTTTATCTTATTATAGAATATGTTCTCCAGTGAATCTAAATGTTATTGATATGATATATGAACATCTTTTTGATTACAAATTTATTTATCATTGATTTGTTTGTGGAGATGAGGAAACTGATTTACATGAATGGCTTGTATTAATGCTTTTAGTACATAGGCTACAAAGCACTCGGGTATTATTACTTCGCATTGATAATGTGAGTTTAGAAGGTTGTATGTACTGTTAAATGCTGTAAAGTAGATAAGTGAAGACGATCCTGTTGGTAGCTTTTTTTAGTGTTTGGACAAGCTTTGTAACTAAGTATTAAATTTTAATTTTCCCCCTTTATTCTAGAATATTCTGGTTTGAGTTTAAACATGCCAACTTGTCACATTGTGCCACTTGCTCATTTTCTACATATATGTAAAAATTTTAATACTTTGCTTTGTTGTATTCTAAGCAGGCACTTTCTTCTGTGAAAGGGTAGAGAATTATACACGATTCTCTTATTACGAGCTGAGGGAAAAGGGAAAAACTGACTTCATAGTGTACTTGCTTTAAGTGTTGCATTGAAATTACTATTTTTAATCTAAATAGGGAGGATTAAATTTTGTGCATTGTTAAATGGCCTGCTGCTGGTGTTTCCAGTTGGACTGCATGTTTACCATTCCTGAAGTATCTGCCACTTAGAAGCAACTAATTATAGAAACAATGACTTCCATGTTTGTAAAGTTTCTCTTAAAATAGATGAAATGTAACCTGTCTCACTACTAAAATGACTTTTAGATTATGAAATCAAAAATTCAGAAGCAGGGTAGCTTTTCTAAAAAAATAAGAAGTTAATTTGAGCTATGTTTTTAACTTACATTTGTGATGAGACTTCTTGTTTCCAGACTTTGAGACAGTAAACCAGCTGATTTTATTATAGCCCTCTGAGATGTGGCATGTTTCTATTTTCTCACCCTGTAAATGGTAAGATGGATATCCAAGTGTTCTCTTCAGAGAGCACAAGCTGACAGAGAACCTATTTAATGGAAAGTGCTGAATGACATTAAGCTACAATGAACAAAAACTTTTCTAAGATTAAACATACAGTGCTATAACTATAGCACAGCGTTTACCAGTCTGTTCCTGCTTGTGTCATCTTCTGTCTTTGCAGCTGTTGATGACTACAGTAGCTTTTATATAGGAAACAAAGGATCGCTTCAGCATATATGCTGTCTTGAAAGAGTTGTAATTGTTGAACTGAAATATGTAATGACTTACTGTGAAACATTTTGTAAATTGAAACTAAGGATATCTACAAAAGAGACTTCTGTATAAATCTTGGTTTCTTTTGAAGGAGTGTGCTTCCATTAATAGGCAACTGATTGAAAATCTGATGTTTCAGCTCGACTGAAATTTATATTTAGAGTTGACTTTGGTTATGAAAGGTCAGTTTCAATAAAGCTTTGTTTAGCTTTGTGATGTGAAAGTTTGAATAAACATGAAAAAGTTGCACTTCAAAATAAAGTTGTTTGGTCTTGCAATATTTGCAATGTTTGCCTTTAGATTGCCTTTTCGAAAACATATATTACTTTATATTAACTATTTAGGGTTTGACTCTACATTTACTAATGTCAGTGGCAAAGTGTTAATTTTTTCAGTGGGTGCAGGCTAGAATAAATCTCAATTCTGTTGGAGCAATTAGAGCATAAATTAGTATCACAAGTGGTCTGTTGTAAGGATTAGGAAAAGTATAGGAACCTTCCCCAAGTTCTGTAGTGTTTGACAAATCTCTCTTGTCTAATTCTTTTTGTTTGCTTGTGGTTACAAACCAGTGGCATGATCAGTCCTGTTAGTTCTGTTCATCTGCACTTGTCGCTCCATTTCTACTGTGTGGATTGTCTTTTACGTTCATACATATTTGCATGCACTTTGATTTATGCACTTAGTATTTGCTTCTGAAACAAAATGCTATTTAAAAAAGGATCTAATCTCTTACTCTGGCCTTTACTTCAGTTGTCATTGGTTACATTTTCCACTGAGTCTCAAGCATGTCAACATGGTATTTAATAAAACAAAAGCAACAACAAACTGTTTTATTTGGCATTATTATTTCTGTATCTGGCCAAAGAAGCACAGAGACAACCTGTTAAGAGAAATAAGAAGTCTCAGTTGGAGGTATTTTTTCCTTGTCCAGTGCAATGAGAAATTAGCAGTACTTTTACTTACTGTATTGATTGTTCTTTTCTTTTGCTTTTTGTTTCATTTTTTTTCTTATTATTAAAGGAATATTATTTCTGCTGTTCTGACAACATATTAGGAGCCAGGAGACCTAAAATGCCATTTATTAAAAATTGATGTCTATCTTCACCAACCTGTCCTCCTAGCTGACAAAACCACAGTCCTAAAAAATTTGCTTAGATAACTTTGGGCAAATTACTTAGGCTTGCTGTTTTCATTTGACATGTGAGGGGAAACAAACCACTAGCCATCTGTGAAATGTACTGAAATGTCTGGATAATCACATTGGAGAGTTAATTCTGTTTATATTTCGGTTTGGTTAGCAGTCTGACCTGACTCAGTACATTTGTTTCCCCTTTTTGCTTTAGGTTTAGTAAAGTTTATAGTCCTCATCTGAAGGCATGTCCTATGTAAAAAGGAACTTTTAGAGGGACTTGTAAAAATACTATAAGGAAGCAATATGCTGATGTTAGTTTTATTTAGTTGGTAGTACACTTGAGCTGTATTTCTGTTTTCTACCCTGAAGTGGAAATGAGGCCTTGTTGTCTAATGAAATGTGCCAGTTGTGCTGAGGATTGCTTGTATTATGCTTGCAGAATGATTTTGAAACATTTGTATTAAGTTTTTTAAGCTTTCAGTTGCTATCCGGTGAGTAGAGAGAGAGAGAGAGAATGTCTGCAGAACAAAATGCAAAATTTAAAAACAGAGGTTTACCCTAAATTCTTCTTTTTGGTGAAACAAGTTTCTTGGAAGCATTAAAAAAAACCTCCACAAACCAAACAAACCTGTAGGTACAGATTAAATTGCACAAGAAAACAGTGTTTAAGGTATAATGCATGTAAAAGATTTCTGAAATACAGTTTTGATTCCTTTAAATAACAGACACTATCAGAGTTCTGTAGGCAAAAAAAGAAATTAACTTTCAAATACACCCATATGTGTTTATCGTTACAGGATATGCTGTATCTTTAGTTTACCGCTGTAGGTAAGCTAAATATGTTATGAGCTGTACAGAAGACGGTAATTAAATGTATCGGCCAATTACTCTGTCATAGCAATAGTTAATCATTACCTGTATAAGAGACTGGGCAACAGAAAAGGAAACATTAAAGTTGTTCTTCTAGTTTGGGCATCTCTGAGTTGTTTGAACCTAGCAAAATCAAGCAGAATAATTCAAATGAAATTTTCCTAGTGCTGTGTTGGTTGTTTTGGTTTTTTTTTTTAATAAATAAAAAAAGATGTATAATCCTATTTTTACTGGAAAGATTTAAATAAGTTTTAGCCAAAATACTTGGATGGAAAAGTAAGGTGTAGGGATTATCTTTGCAAATGACAAGAAATACTTTTCTGTGGCAGCCTTGCTGATGGGAGTAATTTGGCTCCTGCTTTTATCAGTTATATCTCCTTTTTTAATATTTGGTGTGAAAGACTGTTCTCTCATAATACTGATAATTAATGATGATATTATACAATATCACAAAAAATATTATAATGAGACCATTCTGCAAGTGACTCGCCATTAAGGGATGATTTCTGTATTTCCACATCAGTCTCCCAAAATAATATAGAGAAAGAGCAGACAGCCAGACAGGAAAGACCTTTCTTTAAAAGAGGGAATCTTGTCCCAACCTGAATCACAAATAAGATGTTTTGACTGTTTTCCGAGCCAGTACTAGAGTGGTTTTTAATTAGTATCTTGGCTAAAGTTTACTTGACGTGTTGCTGGGAGATAGTAACCAGTAGGTTAGAAATAGATGTTTGAAAGTTTTCAGTGCTTCATTAAGGATACCGTATTTGTAAAGCACTCATCCTAGTTTTATTGTTGAATTTTGTATGGATGAGATAGCCTTGGTGTGCTTTTTTCTAATGTTTATGCCATCTAGTTTTGTAGGCCAGCTCACAACTGAATCTGTTCGTACACAAATATTTTTGCCTGGCAATCTGGAAATAGCATGGAAAAAACATCTTAGTTTTCAGGGAGGGATTTGAGGGTTGGTATTTCTGTCATTTATTACGTGATTACTGTACATAAGCACTTGACAATTTTTTTTTTTTAATTAAAAATATTTGTCCCTACGGTGTTGTGTGCGGAGGAGAATGCCTTGGAGTTTTGCAGAGGGTAGTGAGTGACCCAGCAGCTGAGGGATGTGCCCCAGGTCAGAGATGAAGCCCTGGGCAGCGCAGGGAGTTTGACTTGTGTTGCACAAGTTTGGTGCTGCTGCTGCGACTGCACCGCAGCTTTTCCTCTGAATGTAACCTCGGGAGTTGAAGAAGGGTTAACGTAGAAGAAAGGAATGTTCACCTACCACCTAATGATCAAGAAATGCATTTAATTAATATTAAGGTGATTGTTCCACTGTAACGCAGGCCTTGTTGCACAGCAGGTAGTGATACGTCTGTATTGGTGCTTGTAGCCATCAGCAGTTTTTAGGGCAGTCATTAATAACCACTTTTTTGACAGGGATAGTGTATGTTGTCACTTGCTAAGATGTACTTTTTTCCCCCTGCCACTCTAGTTCCACTTTTATCTTTTTTTTTAGATGTTTTGTTTTCCTTTTTTGATTGCTGCTAAAACTTTAGGTCTCTTATGCTACAATTTTGTCTGTAAATAGCTGATGTTCTTACTAAATAAACATATCAAAGCAGAGACTCATTTTGTTGGAAGGGACATTTCTGCTTTCCAAGCATACTTTGTCAAGTCCAAAGACAGAGAAGCTTCTCAAGAAGTGATTAAAAATAATCATGGACTATATTTAATGACTTCTGCTTTTTTTCCCTCCCATTTTTTATCATTTTTTTTTTGAATTCTAAGTTCAATTATAAATAATCTTTGGCCTTGGTCACTGTGGCTTGCAGAATGTCCTACCATCAAAGTTGTTAAGGATGGTAACTTTGATCTCAAGTTAATACTTCAGACATCCTGCACACAACGGTCTCCTATCCTAAACAGCGTTTCACGTAGAAAGCTTCCTTTTGTGTTTATGAAGTTAATTTTACTGGGGTGCACAGTATTTGGAAAAAGTGAGTGATGTTTAAATAGAAATTATTTGGTGAACTGATGTTTACAGGAAATGGCTAATGGTGGGATTTGAGCTATAAAATCTCATGAAAGAAGTATGAATTAGCAAATTCGATAATGGAAGGGTAAAAACAAAAACAGAGGCAGACCCTTTGTGTATAATAACACCTTTTGTAGGGAAATTTGATTCCACTTGTACAAGTCGTCCAGATAGCTGTTATAGAATGAGTGTCTTTGCTGAATGTCGTATTTGGAGTTGAAAAGAATGCATTGAGCAAAATTGTTGGTTTAATTTTTGAAATTGTCAGGGAATTCTAATATTACAATAGTAAGTAATATGTATTGAAAATACTTCTATATTATAAAAATATAATGCATCAGTCACTGGTAGTTATGATGGTTTAATAATGATTATAATACTTACATGAAAGTTAGGGAGCTTTTGTAGTCTTCACTATGTTGTCTTTCCTCTCCTCTTTCTAAGAGTACATGACAGCAAAGTACTTAAATACCAGTTGGTTTACAACTCATTTGGTGAATTACAATGTAACTCATGGTCTTGGTAATTTCCTTGATGATGATTGTACCTTTTGCTCAGTAATTAAATTTTCTTGTATGTAAGTGTGTCAGACTAACTAAACAAAGATCCAATACTCTGCATGAGTGGGTCTTGACCTCACTTTTTCTAGTTGTCTGATACACTAAAGTACCTACTCATCAAGTAAAAGTAGCTTTTCTTATTGTGACGATTGTCTTTTCAAAACACTTTTGAACTTGCCTTTCCAACCTCCACCACCCCCATGCTGCTAAACAAATATGGGATCTTATTTTAAAAAATAAATTTTGGGGGCTTTTAAAATAAGTTTATAGATCCAGATATTGGACAGTAAGGCTGTCTCTGGATAGACTGTGGGTTTGACACAGAACAAGGACATGGACTGAGAAGTGTGTGCTAGACATGGGACTACTTGCCATGATATTTTCAGAGCTCCCATAGTTTAACTGGTTCTGCTCATGTGGGTGTTCTACAGGTAGTGGCAAGGATATAAGACTGCCCTCAGCACATCAAACCTTCAGGCTCTCCTTTTTGTAAAATAAGAGCACGTACTCGTACGGGTTATGCATTGCCTTTGGAATTCGTTCTTAGACAAATGGAAGGAAAAGTTTCTGGAGTCTTTGCCTGCTTTAGAGAGAATCTTCTTAGAAATTGGTATTTTATTTGAAAGCACAGTTTAAAACTTATTTCTAAGCAGTCTTTAATGCCGCCTTCATGGCGAAATGTAATCATATTCTTAACACTTTAAAATGTTAACATTGTGCAGATGGAATACGTGTGTGGGGTTCTTCTGTGATACACTATCTATTTTAGCAGTAAACCTATGGTTTACTGCTGAAAAATCTTTTTTATAATTGCCTAGGAACATGGTCAATTTTGTAGAGCAGGCCAGGCATTACTGTATCTTCCATATGTTGGTTCTACTTATGAAAGCCTACACAACTGTGCTCCATCTACAGTGCTAATTTGACTTCTTTCTGTGCTCAGACTAGTGTATCCTCTGCAAGATCTGAACTTCAGTCCCTTTTAAATTAATTAGTGTTTGTATTGCACTTTGCAAATGTAAAGGTTAATACAAATGCTAAATGTGGGTGATCTGTATTACACCCTGTGTTGATTGGAAGGATGTAATAAGCACTTGCCAACTGTTTTCCAACTCTTTCAGTTTACTGCAGGAATCCTGTAGTATTGTCATCTGTTTGCTTGCTATTTTTGGTAGTTACCATACAATTTATGATTGTATTTAATGAAGACATTGTTTCTTTTCTCTTTCTTAAGAATGTCAAGCTGTCAGCTGAAGTGGAACCATTTATTCCTCAGAAGAAGGGTCCAGAAACACTAATGATCCCAATGGCGCTTCCTAATGACAGTGGAGGAATTAATGGCATGGAACCGACTCCTATTCCTAGCTACCTGATCACTTGCTATCCATTTGTACAGGAAAACCAATCCAATAGGTAATAAGTGGTTGTGATCTTCATGGAAGATGATCTGTTTTTAAATGAGGTTAAACTTTTGGTAGACTTGAGAGGAGTCAGTGACTGTTGGCTGTACATTCATTTTGTTCACCATATTTAATCTTCTGACCCTTCATGGTTGAGGATGAAGTTTCTCTGTCCCCAGTCTTTTCTAATTTATTTCCTTCCCTCTACTTTTCTGTATTCATATCCTGTGCTGCTTTTCTTTCCCTGTCTACAGAGGTCTGGTACAAATCCCTCACAAAGTCACCTGCTGTGCTCTTGCATCTTCCAGGGCAGTCAAGAGGTCTATGTCTGAATTTCTGATGCAGCAGCAAGGCTCCAGGTGTCCAACTTGGATCCTGCCATGTCAAAACAGTATGCAGCTGACACTTGTATTGAGTGTAGCTGTATCCAGTTTTCTTTGCATAACTAGTTATAATACATTGAGTTTAGGAACTCTTTGTTCTAGCCCAAATGTGGTGTTCACTGAATGCACAACTTCAATGTTGATTATTTTGTATTGAAGGCATAAATAAGTATTGCTGTTTGGTTTTAAAAAATGTACCCAGTGTTTGCTTAGGACAGCACTTTAGTGCTGCTGTGCTTAAATAGGTAAGAACAAAAATATTCCTTTAGCAACTGCCTGCTGCAGATCTGTAAAATTATCCTGAATCTTTAGTTTTCCTATTCTTTCTCTAATATTTGGGCCTCTGCATTTTCAATGTAGATGGTCTCCTGGTCTCTTGGGGGTTTGAAGAGAAAGAGAATTGGGTTCATAGTTTCAAGGGGGTGGTCTTGTAGTATGCTGTATCACAAATAAACACAGGAAGAAATCTCCACACTTGGTTTCAGTTGTAAGTTTGTAAATGCCTGTTTTCATGTGTGCTCCTTAAGGCCTGCATTTTCATAGGAATTTTGAAGGAGGGTGAGTTGGCAACTTAATATACTTGGCCCTGAGTTAGCTAATGAATGTCAGTGTTCTATGTGTCTGCTAGTTTACCTTGTGTAAGCTTAGGTATGTTCTTAGGTTATATGTGTTTTCTGAAACAATGAAATTGTAATGGGTCTGAAGTACTTGTCAAATGAAATGCCTACATTTTATTTCTAAGTTTAATATTAGAAATTTAATAAGTTTATACAAATGCAAGATCAACAAAGATATTTATTTTGCACTTAAATGTAATGTGAGCTTGTGAATCATTTAATTGGTATCTCTAAGAAGTCCTAATAAATTTAAGTTCAGTTATTAAAAGCTAGGAGCTCATGAAACAAATGAATTGTGGTTCTTTGTTGTTTTGTTTTTTTTTTTCAGGGGGTGGGTCTGAATTTTCTTGAGAGGGAAAAACTTACTGAGCCATTGTCTTTCTTTTGATTTTACAGACAGTTTCCATTATACAACAATGACATCAGATGGCAGCAACCCAACCCAAATCCTGCAGGACCATACCTTGCTTATCCTATAATATCTGCGCAGCCACCTGTTTCTACAGAATATACATATTATCAGCTGATGCCAGCACCATGTGCTCAGGTCATGGGTTTCTATCATCCTTTCCCTGCCCCCTATTCTGCACCCTTTCAAACAGCAAATGCTGTAAACACAGTTACTACAGAATGCACTGAGCGTCCAAATCCATCGGGCCAGGTCTTTCCATTATCCAGTCAGCGGAGCAGAAGCAGTAACAGGGCGCCAGTCATACAAAAAGTAAGTCCTTTTTTTAATAGGATAAGTAGAGCTGTATAAAGAAAATATCTTTGCACAGGAAGCATGCCTCTCATCTGAGCGAGAACGGGTATGTCAGTAGTATCAATGGAAGGGAAAGGTGGACAGAAAAGCTGTTAATCAGAGTAGCAAAACTCCATCTACAGAGATATTTTGTGGTAAAACACCGGGTGAGCTTGTAAAGCCTGCAAGTGTAACGTGGGAAACTCCTTCACTGCTTCTCTGCTAGTTTGGTTTGAGCTTAGAATTACTTCATTAGAGAACAAAGTATACCCATACTTTCTTTACCTTTTTTTAATACTTCCACATCATAACGAACAGTTCATTCAGAAAATACTGCAAAGTGGTTAATGAATCACATATTTTTATGAATATTTCCCTTAATCTCTTGTCTTTAAACATGTGGCTTCTGTAGAGAGCATAAGAATTTTTACTTGCTTTGTTTGATTACAACTGTGAAGTCAGATCATATGACTTATATGTATGTGTGGCTAATCTTTTAAAACAGCAACAGCAATTACAGACACACATAAAAAATAAACGTCCTCCAGTGAAAAATGTCGCCACTCAAAAGGAGACTAGTTCATCAGGTCCTGAGAACAGATCAAAGATTGTTTTGTTGGTTGATGCATCACAGCAAACAGGTAATTTCTTTATGGTGTTCTGGGTGTACGAAATAACTAGAACTACATGTCAGTCGGCATCTTTCCTAAAAGAAGGTGGATGTGGTTTAGATGTGGCTTCTGAGAGAAATCTTTGCAGATCAAAAAGACAATGAAAAAAAGGTGCTGATGGTTGCAGAGACCTACTCAGTACGTCACATTCTAACGTTGCAATGATATGGTATTCCTGCAGAGACTTTGCCACTGTCAAAAACAGACCCTTCTTGAAGGAGTTGATTATTATTAGTAGTTGGACCTAGACATAATTTGTTTAAATTCAATGCTGTTTTTAATTTTATTAAAAGGAAATTGTCATATGTAAAGACTTTAGCTTTTTCCATTTGTTTTTATGATGTGTAGGTTTTTCATGTCTTTAAGAATTCCTGCACAAGTAATTATATTTTTATTGTTTCTTGCAGACTTCCCTTTAGATATAGCTAATAAGTCTCTTTCTGAGAGCGCCTCTACAATGCTTTGGAAATCAAAAGGCAGGCGCAGAAGAGCTTCTCACCCTGCTGCAGAGTCCTCTAGTGAACAGGGTGCAAGTGAAGCAGACATTGACAGTGACAGTGGCTATTGTAGTCCTAAGCATGGCAATAACCAGGCTGCAGCCATGACTTCAAGAAATACAGATTCTTGTGCAATGAATGTATGTAAACATAACTGAATAACTTAACTATAGTTTCATCCTACAGATTAATAAAAATCACTAAAAAAAAAATCTGTTTTTTTTCTTTTCCAGGTTGTAGAACCATCAGTAAACACAAGTAAGCATTAAAATTTGGCTGGGTCACTTTTGTATTTTTGCTTTACATACTGCTAGGAACCATCTCTTCATCTACTTCCAGCATGCTGCTCTAACTAATTAGACTTCTGAAAATATGCCTTTACTGTGATTTCCACCACCTCCACTAAGACCTCTGTTACTTGCTGAATGAACAAGTGTATAAGTAGCTATCACTAATGATTTATCAACAGCTGCCTGCTTTTAAAGGATTAAAAAAGCCAGAGACTGATGGAGGTATTCAGACAAAGCTGTGCTTCTGTTGTATTTTATCCTCAAGCTTCAGTACCCTGTTGGACTGCGGTTCATACCTGGGCAGTGATAGAGCCAAAGAGTTCTCATTCTGTATTGGAGAAGCACTGATAAATTTTTAGAAGCTTTACAGAAGTACAGCAACATGAACAAATATTTTGGTTAGTCTGGTAGTAGTGGGTAATGCTAGTGGCTATCGTTTATGACTGGAACAAAATTGTTATGGATGTGAACCTGAGATTTCTTTTGTCTGGCTGCTTCCTGATGATCAGTTGTTGACAACTTGAATGTCTGTCATCTGATTCTTCCATAAAGGCAATTCTGCTAACTTCTAGAAATAGCTACAGAAGTAAATGTTGTCACAGGAGAATTAGACTTTCCAGAGAACTTTATTTGTATCACAGTTGTGTTCCTGGCTCCGGTGGCACGTGTATCATTATGACACATTCTGTCATACTAATTCATTTTTTCATAGATGGCACTTCTCTTGCAGCTGGTATAAGTTGGACTAATGTAAATTCCCAGGCAACTCAAAAAAAACCTTGGACTGAAAAAACTCAGACATTTTCTAGAGGTGGAAGACAAGCTGAACAAAGAAATAGTTTGCAGGTATGTTGTTAATGGTTCTAAATTTAAGCATTCTGTTTCTTGTAATATATGAAAATAAGGAATTTAAAATGGATTATAAAATCAACATACAAATAATAGTTAATGAAAACAGTGAATGAAAAGTGTAGAAACTCAACCTATAAGTCCAGTTGCACATTTCTACCTTGTATGTTTCTCGAGCTAGCAATATATCAAATATATATATAATTTCATGTACCTAATCCTGTATGTTCTCACCCCTGTTGTCTTTGAAGCTTTCTTTTTAAATTTATGTTAGCATACCATTTGCATTATTAATAAATGAATTAAAATTAGTTTATGCTAAAACTTTAATATGTTTCTGTGAAACTTCCTTCAAGTGGGACAGGATTTCTGTAATTAGTATGTGAGGAGAAGGTGGCCTTCCTAATTTTGACAGTCTAATTTTATTGTGGGGGGGATGCAGAGGGGGACAGAGAGAAGGCTGAAACATCTGCCTTTGCTTAAACATAAGCTTTGCTTGAATTCAGTTATTGCAGACAAGAATAGGTGAGCTTGAAGTGGGAGCTTTATCATAGACATGCCTGTATATGCAGATATATCTGAGCCACTTTGCCCTGTTTAGTTTGTTAGATGGAATTGTTAATTTGTCTTGAATCTTCCCATTTGGTATCTGTGGCTTTATTATATAAAGAAGCTTGTTGATGCTCGTGTCTGGCAGTGTAGCAGTTCTGAATCGTTTTATAACCTTGTGAAATCGGAGGCTTTTAGAAGCCATTATTTGTGTTTTATGGCATTGGGAGAGTAGGAAGAACCAGATTTCCTTTCATCCAGTCACAATTTAGACTCTAAATCTGGCAGTTATTTTAGATATTTAAAAAAAAAGCTGGCACAAAGAGTTTTAAATGAGGTTTCCCCAGCCAAATTCACTGAACCTCAAGGCAGAATTGTCTTAAACTATATTCCTTTGAAACTAAATTTGTACCAGGTCTGTAATATATTTTTCTTGAGAAATACATTAGTCTCAGATCCAGAATTTCAGATTCAAGTCATGCTTTGCTTTCAGCCAACCAGTCTTGCACATGGGTTTCCACCAACCTTTCATGTATAAACAGAAGAATGTTTATACCACTATACTAAGGTCTCTGGTCCTTAGAGAACTCTGTGCCTGTGCATTGTTATAAAACACATGTTGAAAAAGCAATAATTGCATGCAGAATAATTATGTAGTGGGAGAAAGTTCTTTTGGTCACGGTTACAGACAATTCCTTGGGATTCATGTCTGAGTTACATGGAGTCACCAGCAACTCTTGTGGTTTTCTTCATGTTTGGCCAAAAGGAGCCTATTTATTAAACAACCAAAATCCCCCCCTGCCCGCCCCCCCCCCCCCCCCCCCCAAAAAAAAAAAAACAAAACCAAAACCACAAAGCACAGCTTTTTAAATCTAATTCCATAAAAACTCTACCTTCTTAGTTGCCAATTAGCAGACATGAGAATGCCTTATGTGCGTGCACTCACATCTTGAAAAACTGAAATTGCAAAATGCCAATCACATTCATTATTTTCAGTACGGTTTCAGATGCAGAGACCACAGCACATCTTCAGAAAGAAGGCAGAGTTTGCAGAAACGACATGAAAAACCTCTAACTACAAGCCAGTCAAGTAGAACAGAGCAGAGTCCTGAACCTCTGTATTTTGAGGTAGTGTTGTATGAAAACTGTTCCTGCATTATAGTGATGCAAGTTATGTGTAGAATAAGTGATGTTCTCAACAGGGAGAAGTTACAAAACATCTGACTCCAAGAGTTGTACAATATAGTGCACTAATTTAATTATTATACGTACACAGTGAAAGAATCATATAACGACTTGTATTTGGGTGTTGTGGAAGGTGTAATAATTTAGAACTATCCATGATTGCAAATTAGATAAGCAACTTTAAAGTAATTTTTTCTGTTCACTTGCAAAGAAAAATTACTGTGTTCTCTGGTTTATTCCACTCAGTGTGATTGGATTTCTTTAGTCTAAAACATTAATACATTTTTCTTTGTTTGAAAAAGGTTGTTAGGATATGGAAATACTTTGCTAATTTTCCATAATTTTCTATTTGTGTCACTTTTAAGCCCTTCTTGCTTATGTGGGACTTCAGGATTCAATTCATTCTTCTAGCTTCAGCCGTTTCAGTTGATGCTTTTCATGGGACTTCTGGTTCCATTCTCGTCATTCTTAATTTGTGTATTGTTTAGGATGAAGATGAATTTCCAGAGCTAAATAGTGACAAAGGCAGCAGCAAAAGTAGTAACATCCAGCAAAAGATTTCACCCAAAGTAGTAAGTAATTATTCTGTTTTGCAAGGCATTTTTAAGTTAAGTTGTTTTGAGACTACTTAATTTGTGTAATTTTTTTATGAATCTCGCTACAGTACTTATAATGTGATAATTGTGATGTTCTTAGGGTATTTGCGTTACCGGTTTTGGACACTAAAGAAATGCCAATTAAAATAAGTGGTGTGGAGAACCCATCTTAAAGTAAGACTGCTGGATTTTTGTCTGCTAGTGAGACTGTTAACGAGTGAAACTGTAAGATATGTATGATAGACAGAATCATAGAATATTCCAAGTTAGAATGGACCCATAAGGATCATTGAGTCCACCTTAACTTCTCCATCTCACTGATAATTTCTCATGAGTTTTGTGCTTTTAAGTTGCATGCTAAATTTTGGGTGAACAGTAGGTGCAACAGGATTTTTGAGATTAAAATTAATTTTGAGGATTATTGAGCTTTCTTTGTGTTAATACGTAAAGTTCTTTCTGACTCAAAGGGCTTGCAGCATTCAGACTGATGCTTTGATGCAGACTTTTGTGTCAATCTTTCAAAATAACTACAGTTCGTGTAGTTTATTCTGAAATTAAAACAAACTAAACTTTACCTGTTTTAAGGCTGTAGAAGCAGTTGTTGGAAAGATGCTCTTTTAATACCTGATCTACTTAAATATTTTGTTGCAAAACTGTATGTATAGACTACTTAATCTGTTTGGCTGCTTTCCAGGAAAGTCAAGTCCTACATGAAATCTTCTCAGGGGGGAAAACAAACACTCCCTTATTTAGCAGTCAGACTGGAAAACCTTCTGAAGGCATAATTGGAGATAAATATAATAGTTTTCCCATACAAAAATCAAATATACATAACTTTCTAGTTTTATTAACTTACTGTGTCATCTAGCTGTACCCAATAATTGGGACGTCCTGCTGCTGACCAAAGCAATGGTTCATTTGTTTTCTGGAGTGCCACATTTCTATGGTCTTGAGAGAAAGGTCTTTAATTGTGGGGGGGTTTTTTTTGTATTTTGTTTAAAATTCTAGTTGGATGATTTACCGGAGAATTCTCCAATCAATATAGTCCAAACTCCAATTCCCATTACAACCTCTGTACCAAAGCGTGCAAAAAGTCAGAAGAAGAAAGCCTTGGCAGCAGCACTTGCAACAGCTCAAGAGTATTCGGAGATAAGCATGGAACAGAAAAAACTGCAAGTATGTATCATTGTTGTCTCCCACACCCCCAGTAGTTGGTAAAGAGGAGTATCAGTTAGCTGTTGCTCCTCTTCATTCTATAATAAGAATCTTTTTGTAAAGAATGTTTTGCAGGAACTGTTTCTTTGTATTTATCAGCATGTGATGTTCATGTTATAGGAGGCTTTATCAAAAGCAGCTGGAAAGAAGAGCAAGACCCCTGTTCAGTTAGATTTGGGTGACATGTTAGCAGCTCTTGAAAAGCAGCAACAAGCAATGAAAGCTCGTCAGATCACCAACACCAGGCCTCTCTCATACACAGGTATTTCTAATCTGCTTGACTATTGCTAAATGCATTTTGTGACAATATAAATGTGATTGATATGAGCATCTTAAATATGCTTTTTTTTCTGTCAAGTTTTAGGTTTTGATTATAAACATAATAAAAACCTGGGAAGACTTTCTTAATGCATTTCTCAAAAAATTCACGTGTGCTATCTTCCTCTGAGCTGCTGTATGCAATGGTGAAAGTCCATGTAAAACTGAGGACAAACTTCTCTTAAAAGACCTAATACTCAAAACTCAGTATTCATATCTTGAGAGTAATTCTGTGCTGAAATGAATATGTGAAAAGAACTGTATTAGGTCAAACCAAACATCTACTACAGGTATTACAGAATTCTCTTCGAAGGCGGCTTAGAGGGGATACCTGTGACTATGATACAGAGGGATACCTCTCCAGGATATTCTTCCCACCTCTACTGATTATAGATCAGGGCCTCCTGACCCAAGGCTTTCTCAAACCAAATTTTTCTTAAACTGTCCATCACTTCTATCACATGCTTTTACTGTCCATAAGGTCCAATGGCAGTGAATTCTAACCTCACTACATGCTGTGTGGAGAAGCTCTTCCTTCTATTGTGTTTTTTGGGGGTGGGAGTCAGGGGTTTTTTTTTTTTTTTGTGCCCCACTCATAATTTTTTTTCGCTTTGTTAGCCTTTGTATTACAAAGAAACTGAGCAATCATTCCCTGCTCTCCTCCTCTATGATTTGTAGCGGTCTGTCATCTCTTTTCTAGTCTGAACAGTCCTAGTCTATTTACTTATTCCATTGTGGAAACATGTCTTTTTCCAATAATGCACATCGCTTTCTCTGTACCTTCTGGTAGTTCTACTGTTTCCTTTTGAAAATAAGATCAGACATGCACAGAATATTGTTATAGTTACATCATGAATATATGCAATGGCTTAATTACGCTTTTTTTGTTCTCTATTTCTTTGTCAACATGTAACATTAAATTAGCCTTTTTTAATGCTTGCTGCTGAATACAGAATTGACATTTTTGTAGTTATCTATTGTAACCTATGAATCTCATTCCTGAACAGTAGTATGTAGCCTGGAGTCCATCGTTACGCACATAGTTACCATTTTCCTCCTTGTGTGTTGCTTCATTTACCTGCTTTGAGTTTCAGCCATGTTCAAACATTAATTCAAGTTGGCAAGTTTATATCAAACAAAGCTCAGCAAAGAACAGCTGGCATTTCCATTGGAGACCGCATTTGTTTTTATTCTTTCTTGCAGAAGATACACTTAACTACATGCTGCATTCTCTCATCTGTTCTGTCCTGTCAACTAATCAAGTCTTTGACAACTAAAAATGAATGTTTGGATAAATATATGAAACTAATCTTACTAGCATCATCTTACTCAAGTGACATGTAGTCATTTGAGAGAGGTCCCATACCAGTATTAAAGTAATTCCTTTCCTGGAGTCCATAGCTTCCTAAAACATTGAGGCTAAGTTGAAGAAAGCTTAAAACCATCTGCAAGTGACAATATCTGATGACGTAATTTTCCTGTCATTATGAACTGCTTTTTTCCAAGGAAGGAAAATGTACTTTGAGAATTCATCAGTGGAAATTCTGAAAGCAGTGCTGAAATAAAGCTGACATGTCTTTTGGTGAAACTAATATCTTTTTTGTATTTAGTTGGCAGTGCTGCTCCCTTTCATACCAAAGAATCTGCCAACAGAAAGTCCTTAACAAAGGGACAGCCATCTATGGGTTGCCTTAATCCTTTGGATTCAACTGCCCCAAAAGTGAAAAGAGGAAAAGAGAGAGAGATTGCAAAACTGAAACGCCCTACAGCACTTAAAAAGGTAAACATGTCAACCCTGGAATGTCTTGACCCACACTCATACTTCAAAAATAAAAACTAGTGTTTTCTTACTTGAGGACTAGTGACCATGAACGTAGAAGTAAGGGAGTCATGAGCTTCTGCTTCTAGTTCCTGTTACACTGATGGTCCTGTCCTTTGGATCTAGGTGTGTAACATCACTTTAATATCCCCATAATTAGTTGAAGGGATACAAATCTATCTCAGTATGGATTGCAAGGATCTCTTTAACTATAAGCGCTAGGACATATGGGAAAACTTGCATAGCTTTTTCTGTGTTGTTGAATCCTAGTTTGTAGTGCAGTGTGGTATGCTAACCTTAAATTTTCCTACTCTTTCTTTTTTTGAGATGAGTATAGCAGTTGAAGTAAAAACGTGATTTTTAATTGAGTAAATTTAGAAATAAGTGGTTGTATATATCTGTATACATACACACATAAAGTAGGTATGTACACAGAGAATACAGTATGTATGGAAATCAGAAGGTAAAATACAAAACCCCTAGCTCTAAAAGAAAGTGTGAAAACCTTTTTTGAAAAAAAAGTGTGAAATCACAGGTACTCATGCACCACATCTCTTGTCAAGATCGCTTTATGATATGGGCAGTTAGAATCTGGTAAAGCTGTGTTTGTACAAAGGTTGGCTTTGTCCAAGATGCCTTTTTTTTTTTTAAACTCCCTGGCAATCTTTTTTTATCCGACTTATCCATGATCTACTTGAGTTAGAAATTCACAGCTACCTATTCAGAGAAGTTTCCTAAACTCTCTGTTGTCAAGGCATATTTATCATAGTAATACCAATACACCCGTGGCTACTTATCTTTGCACTTTCCTTTCTATAAAAGAAAGGATTCTATCTGTTGTTGTGGTCCTTCACAAAGATGACTAGTATTCTTGCATAAGGTGTTTTTTACAGGGGTGGGAATGAGGAATTGTTAATGAGTGAGTGCTATGTATCAGAAAGAAGCTGTGAAAGTACTTAATACTCAAACTGTTGAAAGCACTGTTTATGTAGAAGTATGAGAGTATTGAGTATACCACCTGTAAAATGCTGGAATGAAATACTGTTTGTGATCAAAGAGGAAACAAATGATTTCAGGGTTTTCTATCCTGGCATGAGTAGGAAGGTTCAAAACAATTTGGTTAACTTTATTTGTTTAGTCAAACAGACATTTTTCTTTACAGGTATCTCTATAATTTTCAGATGCTGATAGCTGTTGGTTTTGTTCCTAGATTATTTTGAAAGAGAGAGAAGAGAAGAAAGGACGTTTATCAGCTGACCATAGCCTTTTGGGATCTGATGAACAAAAAGAGGTTCACATAAACTTGACTGCTGATCAGTCTCAGGAGCTCGTCTCTCAAGAAGGTTGGTGTCTCTCTAGTCCCCCTTCCTTCCCCCCCAATTGTACTAATCTGCTCATTTTAATATTTTGTGTTTTCTCTTTTTACGCAACACAATTCACTGATGTTATCTAACTTAACATTATGAAATACTAGAAATTAGAACCTGCTTTTTCTAAAAAAAAAAAAAAAGTCTTGTCTGTCCCTCAGCAGTGGAAGGCTCAGTGCAGTATGGGTTCCAAGTACATAATCTCCATACAGCCTTTTAATTCATACCTCTTGAGCAGATGTTCCCAACACATGGCAGAGTTGATTTTTGATAAGCAGACAAAATGTGACCTGTTGTTGGCCATGCCATGTTGATAGAAGTGCTTTTTAATGATGAGCATTCTGAAAGTTTTCCAGATACAGAAGTTGCAAACTGTAAAGAAGGTTTACCAGTTTGCTCAACACTCTTGTCAATTAACTGCGATGTCTGGACTGTCAGTTTGCAGCAACAGCACTGAGTAACTGGGGAAACTTCAAAGAATTTTCAATGTCTTTCACATGTGGGGGGTTTGGTGGGGGCTTGGGGGGAAGGTGTCTGTCAAGATCCCTGATGTACTGCTTCAGAACTTTTTCTTCTGAATGACCTGACTGACTTCACCTGACTGAAGATAAGTATGAAGATCTTAAATATCCTGCGAATAAGTTAGTTAATATATATAAATAGTAAAGAATTCTTGGAAGAAGTTGTAACATTTAGGCAGGTTTTTCCTTCTGTCCATTTCCCAAACTAAGCTTTGGATATTTTTTAATGAATATTCATATATTGCTTATTTACCCAACGCATGCTGAGTGTTGGGCGTGTGCTTGTTTTACCCCCCCTCTCAACTACCACCCCAGGGAAGAAAACTGTTTAGTGTTTTCAGAATGTAATTTGGAAAAAGCGAGGGGGAGAGAGACACAAGTGTGATGCTGTTTCCTTTATGTGAAAACATCTTTGCATTTTATAATGTTTCAAAATTGTCTTTCAGAAACTGGACTGAGTATGCCTAGTGACACTTCGCTTTCGCCAGCAAGTCAGAATTCTCCGTACTGCATGACCCCAGTGTCACAAGGCTCACCTGCTAGTTCTGGAATAGGTAGTCCAATGGCATCTTCTGCAATAACCAAAATTCACAGCAAGAGATTCAGAGAGTAAGAGTTTTGCATTATTAATATAAATTCAAGGCTTGCACTTCAGTCACCCTCATCTTTTAAGTGTGGATAGGTTTAGTAGGCTTAGGAGGAGCTTAATGAATATAAGCTACCTTTCATCAATAGAAGTTTATGCAAGTATTTTCTTTTTTTTTTTGCCATAGACAGATTGGTACATCTGTGTGTGTGTATACGTGCACAGTTGTGTACATACACACGCACACTTTGGATTTTCTTTTGTTGCTGCAACAAATAAGCTAGATGGATGTATTCTCTAAAAAAATATTTTTTTTAAAGGAGGGCTACATACACTTTGAATGGGAAAGGAAGAATACTTACAAATTCTGTGATAGTCAGTATTTCCGCTGAAAATACCATAATAGTCACTCAATACATTACTGCTTTTTTGTTTATGTATTATTATAGAGTACCAAATTAAGGAAAAGAATAGTTGTTTGTGGCAGCTATTGGAGTATTTCTTTGTATTTTTTAATATTTTTTTTGACTGACTGCTTGAGGTAAGGGATGTTACTGGTAATATAAGTGTTTTCAGGATGTATTTTTAACTTCCAGTATACAGTATGATTTCTAAATCATTTTAATAACTCCAACAGTTTAATAACTGTTATGAGGAAGTAAAATTATTTTTATTTGGTAAAAGAAAAGGCTCAGTGAAATAGAATTGATTATGTGCTATGCTAATATTTGATGTTTTTTGAATTTGCAGATACTGTAACCAAGTTCTAAGTAAAGAAATTGATGAGTGTGTGACTCTCTTATTGCAAGAGCTTGTCAGCTTCCAGGAACGGATTTATCAAAAGGATCCCATGAGAGCTAAAGCAAAGAGAAGACTTGTTATGGGGTTGCGTGAGGTTACTAAGCATATGAAACTAAACAAGATCAAGTGTGTAATCATATCTCCCAACTGCGAAAAAATCCAATCAAAAGGTATAAATGATAAAACAAGTGGTGCACGTAACTGTTCACGGTTTTCGTGTGCTGATTAGCAAGGGTAGAGGCATTTCTTAGTTACTATGCATGAAATAACACTTCCAGAATTAACTGTGCAGTTGCCACTCCACATTCATTCTCTTCTACTCCATTCTGGAAGAAACTTGTTCACAAGGTGGTGAATAGCTTAAATACATATTATAATACATACAATAGACTTCAGTTTTATTCCATTCAGTCTTTCATATACCTAGAGTCCTGAGCTCTGAGTGCTTTTAAGGAGGATTACTTCAGAGGAATATGAATTGGTTAGTTAGCCAACAAACACATTTTGTCACAACCAGAAACGTAAACAGAGGCTTCCTGAGGTATGAAAAGAGCAAAGTTCTGCTCAAGAAAAGAGCTGTGAAAAATTCTGGTTTAATTTGTGTGCAGGACTGGTAGAGAATGCAGAATATCGCCTTGATCTCTATACTCACTCGCTATACTTGAAATGTATCGCTTATTATCCTGTAGAACATAGTAGCTGGTGACGGCGTATATTGAAGTTTTACTGACTAGTTAGAGTTAAAATGGGATAGAGAGTTGTATCTTGCCATACTATAACTTTAACTGACTAGATACCTATTTAAAATTGCTTTCTTCAAGGTGGACTGGATGAGGCTCTATATAATGTAATAGCCATGGCACGTGAACAAGAAATTCCTTTTGTCTTTGCTCTTGGCCGTAAAGCTCTTGGCCGTTGCGTGAACAAGCTGGTTCCTGTTAGTGTAGTGGGTATCTTCAACTACTCGGGTGCTGAGGTGAGTAATTCCATTCCCATAAATGGCTGGAGTAAACAGCTTGTAGTTAAGAATTGATTGTAGTTAATCCTTGTACTTAAGAATTGATTTGGCATGGAGAGCACACCTAACTAATGTGCATTTAATAATTGCCCTAACCTGGTCTATATTAGGGTGTGTTTTTCTTTGCAATTGAGTATTTACAGAACTGAGAGACTATGTTGAAACACTTTGGTCGCAACATCTCTGTGGCTTTCAAATAGACTAAATGCCATCTGAAATTCTCTGGAAGGCTTAAGATTGTAAGGAAAACTGTATCTTAAAGTAAGTACATCTCCTCAAAGTTGTATAAACATTGAGTGGGTGTTTTTATTTTTGATACAGAGAAGAACTAATTTTTGGTTGAAGTAAAGGTATTTGGTATTAATAAGCTTAAGGCTCACTATGTAGTATACCTTTGACTAAAAGGAGTAATTTACAGTGAAAATTACTAGTAAGAACTACTGTTTATAAAAACTGCCTTCATACTTAGGACCTATTTAATAAGCTGGTATCACTGACTGAAGAGGCTAGAAAAGCCTACAGAGATATGGTTGCTGCAATGGAACAGGAACAGGCAGAAGAAGCCTTGAAGAATGTCAAGAAGGCACCCCATCATATGGGTCATTCTCGTAACCCCTCTGCAGCAAGTGCTATCTCATTCTGTAGTGTTATTTCTGAACCCATATCTGAAGTGAATGAGAAAGAATATGGTAAGTGTGTTTAAAACTTATTTTTGTAACTAGAAGCTGGAATTTTCTAAATGCTTATTATGCTTATTTGCTTGTTGCAAAATGTAGCTAAAAATACAATATTCCTTCATAATTTATGGTATTTACAGTTTTCAGGGGTAAGAGAAAATTGGTTAGTCTTCAGGTAGTCTTGTAATTTTTTTTTTTCCCCCTGAACTATCTAGAAAACAACATTAAGTTCTAATCCTCAGAAGTGTTAGTTACCTAATTCTCATCAGTGGAGGTGGCTTCTCTAGTTTTATTGAACTGGTATAGAACTGGTACCAAATACAGAATTGATTATATGATTGAGGAAGAACTAATGACAGAGGGTAGGAACTAAAGTATTGAGGTCTCTGAAGATAGGACATGTAGCTTAATTTTGAAACTTGAGATGGCAATGAGTAATGATAGTGTGAGCAAAAGGCAAATTTATTTATCCGGTTGCTTAAGCCCAGAGGACAGAGGGGATAAAAGGAAGAATGCTTGTTTGAAGTCTAGGAACGTCTCTTTTTTTCGGTCTGCAGTGAATTAAAAAGGATACTCTCTTGGTTTTAGTTAATTCTTTTGTGGGGTCTCAAACTTACCTCATTTGTTAAACTTTTTTTGAAAAATCCTTAAACAGATGACTTAGTATTGTGGCAATTTTCTGCTGTTAATTTATACTTGAGAGTAACCTCTTTGGCTACACTCACTGTTAAATTTGGTGCTTCCACAGTTTACACAGGAAACTAAATGCACAAACTTTCAACTTTGTAATGTCTGGTTTAGGATACTGTAAAAACCCAAAGTTATTCACAGCTATTTCTATGTCTCCCCCTTTCCCTTCTTCCTCCTTTTTCTAATTGAAATTTTTCTAGCAAGCATACAATAATATTAAAATTATTAGCTCATATTGCTATTTAAACAATTCTAGGATGTTCAGGAGAAATATTTTTATATAGAAAGAACTAATGTTTCCTACTTAAACTTCTTTTGAAACTTGTAGAAACCAACTGGAGAAATATGGTGGAAACATCTGATGGGTTAGAAACCTCTGAAAATGAGAGAGAATCCTCATGTAAGACTGCGGTACCAGAAAAAGCTGGTAATGGTCAAATTGAAAAAGCCACTTCGAATAAACATCCAATTCTGGCTACAACTGGTTCTACCTCAGCAACGAATCATGGAAAATCTACACCAGGTGACAAAGATGAGGTGAAACCAGATGACAATCTGGAATGGGCCTCACAGCAGAGTACAGAAACAGGATCACTGGATGGCAGCTGCCGAGACCTTTTGAATTCCTCCATGACCAGTACCACTAGTACTCTTGTACCAGGAATGCTAGAAGAGGAGGAGGAGGAGGAAGATGATGATGATGAGGATTATGCACATGAACCAATTTCTGTAGAGGTTCAGCTTAATAGCAGAATTGAATCTTGGGTTTCAGAGACCCAGAGAACTATGGAGACTCTTCAGCTTGGGAAGACCCTTAGTGGTGCTGAAGAAGACAATGCAGAACAAAGTGAAGAGGAAGAAATGGAGACTTCTGAGCAGGCTGATCCAGTCACTGATGGTGAGGAATGGACAAATGACAAGCACGCAAGTAACACTCAACATAAACCCACCATCTGCAGTTCTTTGAATAAAGAACACATAGATTCCATCTATATGCCGTAAAAAATAAGCAGGAACTCAGGAACTTTCTAGAAATTATATTAAAACTAACTGTTGTAAAGGTTGCAGCCATTATTTCATATGCTTCATCTCAACATTTTGCACTGTTAAACATTTAATATGTGTATTTAATTCACAACAATATTTTTGTAGCTGTCTGTTACTTCTTTGATTTAAAAACTATCTTAGCTTTTAATCAGTATCTATTTCCCAGAATAGAAACTGTGTGGAAAATTTGTCAGTAAATATTCATTTGATCTTTTGTAAAAGGAAGCATCTTGTAACTGACCAGTTTTAAGCAACATTCTTTTAAGATGGGACTGTTTTCACTCATTTTCATACAGATAACCTACATTGACTGATAAATTACCAACACTTTACATGTGTGTTATGGTGTTATGCCAGGCACATCAGTGTATTTGGCCATGACTTTCTAGTTCTATCTAGAAATAAAAGTAAAATACTGGTTCTCTTTAAAGAAAAGCTAGAAAACCCCATTTGCGGTCTTAATGAAAAGTAAATAGCAGGGAAATCTATGCGTGATTGTTATGCTAAGATAGATGCAGCTATTTAGTTGGTCTTGGTGAATGCATCGTTAAAAAGCTGCTGATAGTTGGGATGGTTACAGTAAGCTATAACAACTTTGATTCCAGAAAAACTTTAAACCAGAGGGATATAATTAATGTTTTGGGAGTCTTTTACAAGGTGGAAATACTGCATAAAAAAAAACAGAAAAGAAAACAAAAATTCCCTATGCTCTGCACAGTTGCTGTCTGCCAAACCACACTAAGTGAATCATTAACCATAAGCTCTACCCAGGGCTTTTAGTAAACTGATGACTTCCTCTTTCTCCTGTCACTTACCTCAGGAACGCTGTTTTGCATATTGTAATCTACATAACATTGCAAAAAGCAAGAATAATCCTTTAACAGCATGTGTGAATGATGTGGTGGTTCAATGTATCTACACATTCATCTGCATGCTTTGATCCTGGCCACCCTGGTGTTGAGTTCAGGATGTATCTTAACAATTCTTACTCAAAATGTGACCTCTTTTTGTCTGTTGTCACAGTTGTAGCAGCTTTAGGAATTGACCTCTAGAGTAGAAAAGGAAGTAGTTACTCCAGGAAAGGGGGAAGTGCCCTGTAGTATGGGGAGATATTTCAGTGGTTCAGAGGTAAAAGAAACAAAAATATGCCCTCCCTGAGACATACATGTTGCTGGAGAATTGTTGCATGTTTTGTTCTGAATATTGAAGTGAAATCTATTAATTGATGATGAAATCATTTCAGATTGAAGATGGAGTATGTGTCTAAACCTTGCATGTAAGGAGTCTCTTTTCCATCTTTGTCTTACGTTGGCAAGGGATGTACTGAAACTGCCAGCAGCAGGAGCTTCACTGCAAGAGTAGCCAAAGAGTAACTCACATGAATAACACTTCCATAGAAAACATATGTTTCTTTTCATTCCACTTCATTTTTCTTGATCACTTGTATCAAAATGCATAAAAAGCCTCTGGGCAGGCTGAAAAACACAAGAAATGGATAGCTTAGTTAAGTATTTAGTCCACACTTATTAATATGGGACCAACACTTATAGTACTAGTGATGCTGGCATTTTAAGTTGCACTGGGAAAATAAGACTCCAGGTTTAGCAATCATCTACCCCTGGGTTTTTTGGATGCTAGTGAGAATAATAGAAACTCTGTGTATTATGTAAATAATGCTTTGTTGGTGTAGGCATAGCAAATGCTATGTAGATAAGCAGTATAGAGAGCTGCTAGGACAACTGGCTCTTCTGTCACGTTCTTAGTTCCTTAATGTAATCTTCCTAGATGTTAGAGGAGGCATTTTATAGGAGAACAAAGACTAAGGAATGATGCCTCCTGAATGTTAAACCTTTTACTGTCTGTATGGCAGATTTCTACTGTCTGTCTGTTTTGAAAGAGTTTTTGCTTTAGGAAATGATAGGTGTTTGAACTGCTGACAAGCAAAACTTGCCCTTGGATGTGTAAGCACATGTCTTGACACCAGCTGAGATCAGTGTATACACTGAGGGCAAAACTTCACCAGAACATCAGAAAACAAAGGTGTTTGTAATTTTTCCTTTTGCTTTTTCAGTGCCAGTGATTCAAATAACTTTTGATCTTGAAGTATTAATATCAAAGGCGCATCTTTTTATATGTCTTTTCTGAACTTGGACTGTCATTTTAAAATTTTCTGACATTTATATCAAAGATGTCTTGTAATATTCAGCCCACTATTTAACTGCAATTTTGCTACAGGTTTAATAGAGTTCTTGAAGGTGATATAGCACTTCTAGTATCTCTCAATTTGCCAGCAAATAAGGAACTAGTCTCTTTTTTTAAATGTGGCAGATCACCCTTAGAGGAGCAAACAAAGTGAGTAAAGGAAACTGGTTTTAGTGCTTCCTTTTTGATAAGCTGGGAATGAGCAATAACTGTGAGAAATAAAATTGCAATTCCTTTGGGAGTGATCCATTTGCATGTAAAATTAGGGAAGTTCCTTGCCACTTGGAGCACTTGAGGAGAGTATCTCACTGTGGTAACTTTGATTCTGTTATCACCAGAATTTAAAAGGAAAGCATACAAATGTTTTGCAGTACCGTGATTTTTTTAAAAAGTAGCTGAATTTCTATTTCGGTATAAAAGTATGCAGTTTGTTATACAGGTTGTTATTGTCCCCAAGAAAAGATGTTTCTGTAGTTACAGGTGTATAGATACTTTTGTTGTGAAAATGATTCTTTAGAAAACAAATCTACTTTTCTTAAGACATTCTTTATAGAAATTATTTCACCACTTACATTATTTTTTGATTTTACCAGATAAATTATCTGTGGTAGGGGTAGGGATCTTTAAAACTGATAGAGGTGGCTATGTATACAACCTATTTATATAAATACTTTAAGTATCTCTGTCAAAATAATAAAAAAACATGGATTACAAATATGTAAAAGGAAAAAATTCTGAAGAACATTTGTCCTTAGTTGGACCAAATCAGAATTTCTGAGTAAGGTTAAGGACCTGATCCTGCTAACACATGCTTAAGAGCATTAGTTCCACTGGCTTAAATTGGTGGGCTGTTTATCTGCTGAAGTTGTGTGCAGGTAGTTGTAGGATTGGAGCTAAACAGTGACAGAGGGTATTGACCTGTTTTTTAAAAATTCATTATAGAAAATGTTCCGTAATGCACTTGTTGGTGTTCTTCTGGTAAAGGTAAGAGGTGTCTTTATGCTCATTTGGGTGGGTGGGAGCTTACACAACGTGATTCTGTCCGGTTCTTTAACACGAGCTTAGATTTTAATAGTTACTTTAAATACGTATGTAAAAAAAGTATTATTGTTTGAAAAGCTGCTGTTTGCTGAAACTGTCATTAAGTATTTCCTGTGAAGTTGTGCCAACTAACGAAACTATTGAGTTGATTTCAATGTTAGCCATTTTAAAAATTAGACTTGACGGTTTGTTAACGAAACAAAAACCAGCAGAAGCAAGCCATAGAAATGAGTAACATGGGTTTTCTACCCACCCTGCCACACACAAGGAAACATGAGAATGTCTAACCCAAAACTTCCACGCCGCTGAATGGTGACACTTGAAAGTAGAAACCCAGTTGGCACAGCCCACCTTCTAAATGTTCATAAATAGTTCATATATTTTACTTTTAAATAGATTCTAATAAGGAAAGCTGTTTAATCTTTAATGTCCTAAAATTTATAGTAATATTTAGGTTAAAGCAGTAGAAAAATAGTTACGAAATACAATATGAAGGGTTTTGTTCCATTTCTTTTTTTGCTGTATGAAGGATAATTGTTCTGTCTACCGTACTTTTTGGAGTAATAACAGCTTTTTTGCACTATGTAAATACTAGTAGGGATTCTTCCATAACTAATAAAAATGATTGTAGAACTTTACAGCTTTATTACAGTGATATCTTTGTTCACAACTACTTTATGCTGAGTTTCTGTGTTTGCAAATGCTGTCCTGACACTCTAGGAGGTGGACAAGGTTGTGTCACACCATACTTGGCCACAGGGTGTGGGGAAGCCATGTAGTGGCTCCTCGCCCCTGGCTGGTGGTATTCTGGGCCCTAGCTTAGGGGTCACAGCCAGCGTGGGGAGCTGAACCCCTCCAGGCACCTAGACTGAATGTCACTGGCAGAGAGGCAAAAGCGAAAAACGGAATTAGCTGAGGGTTTTTCACTATGGAGGCCAGGTCCCTGTTGTCATGCTCCATCTCAATGATGACCAGGGAAATATTATATAGAAAAACCTACCATTCTTCAGAGACCATGGGGCTGAACTAGGTCTGGAATATTGAGTTGGAAATAACATTTACTTCAGAGCAAATGAGTTAAGAATAACAACAGGCACCTCCAAAACCTGGAATTTCTTGCATGCTGCTAATGTGTGAGAGTTTAAGTTGACCTGCCTTTATTGTTATACTGGTGCATGAAGTCACCTTTGGAAAATAACATGAAGTTCTCGGCATGTTGTCCCTTGTGTGACTCACTGGTAACTGCTCACACTTCCGTGGCTCTAGTAACAGTGTCATTAACTGGTTTTGCAACTCCCACGTGTGAGAATATTTGTAGCAATTCAAAAAGGATACAGCTTCATCCTGTAATCTTGAATTTTCTATTTATGTGCCTTAACTTCGTATTTCAGTTCTGCTATTGCAGGTGTCTTCTGTTGAAAGTGCTTCTGTTATAAACCTTACTTTGTAGGTGCTATCACTTGCTGTCAAAATTGCTCCTCACATCTGGGTTTTGACTGTGTCTTCTCAACCTGATATGAATTTTTTGACAGTAAAAAAAAACAAAAACAAAAACAAAAACAACCCCACAGCAATCCCTAAAGGAGATGATGCAACTGAAGCCTGTTTACCTTTTGGGGTCTTTTATGAGTTAGCAAACAGCCCAAAATGCAAGGAAACCTAAGCTGGAATGTACTTTTTGGCAACAGCTATAGGCCTCTGGTACACTCGTAGCTGTTAAATTACACTTTTCCACTGACACGTAGTGAGCTCTCTTGCGAGGCGGATGTGTGTGGGTGTCCATCTGGACACTATCGCCCAGCTCTCTCAGTGTTGTTTTCCAAGGATAGTACTTCAATGAGTAAAGAGGAATTTAGTAATCATGTAATGCTGATAAGACTTGCTCTTATATAAAGGGAAATGGGAGAGGGGGCACGGAGTAAACTGTGTTTCCTGCAGTTCTCTGTGTGGCCGTTCTGTTGGTGCTCGGGTTCCCATGGAGACTGTGGAGGCTGCAGGAGCACCACGCTCCCAGGCAGTGTTTGGCCTGTATTTATAGGGAAAGCTAATGTGCGTCTGCACTAAATTTAAAACAACTTTGGGCGTCTATAAGGCATTGTGCCTATATAATAGGTTCCTCATTTCTTGGAGAGTTATAAAGCAACAATACCGCCACTTTCAACTTGGAGGGGCTTTGTACATTTAAAAAAAAATTGCAGTAAAAGTCCTCCTGTTGGGTGGTGTCTTTCAGGAAAAAAACCCTGAATATAAGTTACTTAAAGCATTAAACTCTTTATAATGCATTTCAAGCAAGCGAAGGGCACATTTTCAGATGGATTCTGCCCCTGAGAGTACTGTTTCAAATTCGCTGAAGTTGAGAAGGCAAGTGCCCCTTCTGCCATCGACTGTCTTGAGGAGTAGGTGAGTGCTGGAAAGGTGAGGATGTTTGGCAAAAAAGAACTGGAAGAAGCTCTTGCAAAGTTGTCTTAGGGAGGAATGTTGATGGTAAAGGAAGAGAGCAAAATAACAAAAAGCACTCTAATGTCCTGATGTCACAATTTCCTTTCTGGTTTACTACAGCCAGGTTAAAGGCAACCATCCAAGGATGGAAGCGGGAGATGCTGAGTGAGGGTACATCCGTCAGTGTTTCCTTGGACCTTCTCTTCACAGCTTAGGAGCCACTGGGAGAAGTTCAGCTGTGTTGCAGGACTCATTCTTTTCAAATATATGCTAGTGGATTGCCATATAAAAATACAGCTTTAAGCTGAATTGCAGGAAAGGATGTTCCCTGCCTGCTACTGTGTGGATACCAAGCCCTGTGATGCCACCAAAGCGTGACTGATTCCAACTTCCTTTTGAGCTGCCTGTAGTTTTGCGGTGCTGTTGCTGAAACTTGTTTCATGTAGTGGGTAATTCTGCAGAGATGAAGCTTTAGGCTACTTCAGGCTGAAATTTGTCTTTGTATCCCTCCTGCTGTGGGGCTGTGCTCACAGCCAGAGCCAGGCACTAGATGCCTCATCTGCTTTTGCTTTCAGCACTTTGTGGACAACAGATATCAGATGATGCTGGATTTTGCTCATGGCGACTTGTCCTTGCAAGCAGTGCTGAGGCAGGCCAGCAAGTGCTGCTGAATGTATATTTGGGCTCTGGGATGCATATTTCCTTTCAGAAAGCAGTGGTTAGGGCAGTAGGTTGTTTTCTGATGGCTTGCAGTGGCTCTGACTGTAGCTCTGATGTGTTTGGTATGTCCCTGTCAAGCCTGCAGAGGCTGGCATCGTCACACTTGCAAAAGGGACAGCTGTGGCACAGGTCCCCCACACTCCGCTCTCCTCCGATGTTCAGCTCTCTCCTCCTCTCCAGTGCTGTTGATAGCCTGGGGCATGTGGGGTTTATCTTTGATGTCTGCTTTCACTTAGAGCTGCAAGGACTGGCTTTGTGCTGACTGTTGAACAACCTTCAGGCTCTGAATTTTGGCTCCTTGCACAAGAGTCTCCAGCTCATTGCTCTTCCCCCGTGCTACGGGGCTGTCCTGGTGGAAAAGGCAAATGCCAGCAGCGTTTGAAGGAGGAGGTGGTGGTGTTGCCAGGCAGAGAAGCGGTGAAAAGGAAAGGAATAAAGTATGTCCAGCTCAGCCCTGTTGTACGCTGTGTTGGGTCCTTCCACTCACATGCTCAGCTGCAAGGTTGTGCCTTCGCCTAGGCAGAGCAGCCCTGCCTTCTGCTGTCTTATCCCAGCGCGGTTCTGCTGTCTGCTAGCTGTGGTTTTGGACAAAGCAGCGTTGCTGTGAATGGTTAAACTGGGCCGAGGGAAACACGGAGTGGTGCTGGAGAAGGAAAACTGCAACTTATCTGTAAGTCACTCTAGGACGTGTTTTCTGGGATTAGGACTGTTGGATCCTTCAGAGCTAGAACAGGAGAAAAGCAGTGATAGTCTAGTCTCTGACTTTTGTATCCAGGAACATGGTAGCAGCCATGCCTCTGTCCTCCTCAAACACATTGGTTCTCAGTGCTGCGTCTTCAGCCCCTGCAAACCCCCTCTGACTCTCCTGAAAAGTAGGAGGTGGGCTGCAGTTGCCAAATATGCCTGGTTTTAACTCATTCAGAACGAGGAAAAGGTATCCACAGGAGATAAAACAGTGAGAGCGATTCAGTATGTAGGAAAATAAATCTCCCTCAGTTGAAATGAAACAGTGGCTGTGCAGGACTTCTGCTAGTGCAAGTAAGTGTGCTCCAGCGCTCCCCAAGGTACCTGCCACCGTGTTGCTGGTTAGGGGGTTTTCCTGCCATTCTGTAACACTTTGCTGATTACTGCTAGCATCAGCCAGGCATGTCAATGAGGAAGGAAGGCGGATCAGCTCAGTGCACCTTAGCATGAATTAACTCTGCTGTTGCTATTTATACAGGAATGAAAATCCCCTGTTTACTCTGTGTTCTAACAGAAACACTGAGCTCTGTTGTGCCAGTTGCAAGAAGCATGTAACAGCTTCCTCCAGGCTCCTGCAAGAGTGCAACTGCATTTCAGGTGTGCTCTGCAGGTGGGCGACAGCTTCGCTCCTGTGTGTGTCCCAGCACCTGCCTTCCCTGGCCCCTGCGCTGCAAGGGGAGGGTGTGTGGTGGTGGTAACTGCCTGCTAGAGCTTGTGATCCCACAGCCCCAAATCTGAAATGGTGTCACTCCCAAGGGTGCCTGAGGGGCTCCTGGGGCTCCGGGCTGGCACTGCTCCTTCCTGCCGCAAAGGCTCCCTGCAGTGATGCCGGGAACTGTCTGCTGCTAGCTCGCCTACTTCTCTGCAGCTCTTTTAGAGGGGGGTTAGAGGTGGCTGTAGCTGGTTAACTGCTTGCTCCTGCTCCTATGTGATGGTGCTGCCCCGTCAATGTGGTTACACCTGCCAAAGCTCCTGTCCCCTGTGACAACACATGGCTGTGGCTGCTCACATCGGTTTTTCATGCAGCATATTTGAGGCTGAGAGACTGTTTGGGGCTGTAAACAAGGTGTGATGGAGGGTTTGGGCGTGATGGGGCTGGTAACATAGCGACCGAGGGAGGTTTCAGCTCATAACTGCACACCAGAAGGGCCTTCCCACGCAGCCTGAGAAAACATGCACGGCGCAGCCCTTCGGCACCACGCACCGATGCATGTCAGCAGCCATGTGAGGGGCAAAATGACTTTTCCCTGTGTCTTGCCAGGGCAGCAGCGGGCGGGTGGGCAGTGACCTGGGGCAGCTCCCCGGGCCCTGAGCACTGCGGGCAACTGGGAACTCGAGCTGTGAGCAAGAAACACAGGCTCCTTTTAGGCCGTATACAAGGCTGTAGGCTCAGTTTCGCCAGTGGTTAAAGGAGCTTTGTTCTCTGTGCTGGTTAGAGGCTGATTTCCCAGTATCTTAAACAGAAATCTTGTTTTTAGCCTTGAGAAAAAAGCTTTTTTATTTACAAAGGCATGGCATTTTTCTTTTCTCTCCTCTCCCTCCCCGCAATGGCTACTGTTCCTTGGACAATGCCGCTTTTTGCTGGGTTCTGCTCTCAAGCTTGTATTTCTTGATGGCTGCTGAAAACAGAGCTTGTCACAATTGCATTTTTCTCTGGAACTTGCTGTAAACCACCAGCTATTCTTCACCTCCCACACCATAACTGCACTCGCTGGTGCCTGTGAGCTGAGAAGTGCCAGTTAATGTACCGGCTTCCCACGCCTCCCTGGGGAAGCCCCCCCTCAGCCCCCTGGGAGGGTGACAGCACTTTGGCCATGGGGCAGCAGGTGCTGCTGCCATGCAGGGCTCAAGACACAGCTCTTGGGTGGTTATCGAAGGACAGGTTCTTGCATTATTGTTTCTTTTTCTTGAAAATGTCCCCTTTCACCACACAGGGTTAAAGCCAGTCCCATTAACCCTTTTCACCTGCCAGCTCTGTTAGCTGCAGTAGGACAGAGCGGGGATTGCATCTCCTGCAGGGCCGACACGGACCCTGCCTTCCCCTTTTCTCATTCACACAGGTAAAGGAGGCTCAAATTGCCTCCTGAGAAAGGAGCAGCTGGCACAAGGGCTTAGGTGAGGACCAGCATGGGCCAGAGGCAGCCCGTGGCCCTGAACTAGTCTCTACCTGAGCCAAGGCGTAGGGGAGCAACCTGGTCACCAAGTCACCCTTTCCTGGTGCTGTCATCTATGCTGAGGGGCTGCTGTAAGGCAGGAAGACCCTCGCTGTGTGCTCAGAGAAAAGGTGGGAAGGATGGGAAGGCTGATCTCGCAGGAAGAGGGAATTTGGTTTGTCTGGTTGCATGTTTTTCAGGGCAGTAAAAAGAGAAATCTGGGAGGTCCCCCAAGACAGGAGCCTGAGGCATCAGCATCTCCCTGAATGCTGGTCCTTGTTGTCCTGTCTCTGGTAAGCACAGCTTGCTCCCCGGTCCAGTCCCTGCTCCTCGCCAGCGAGGGCACCGGGGCCTCTCCATCCCGGTGGTTCCTTCCATGCGTGTTGATGTCATGTTCTAGCACGGCATCGAAATGAAAGAGTTAAGAAAAATGTTCACACTAAAAGAGTTTCTGTGCTTTATGTACAATCAAGAGTGCTGCTAATCACTTTGAACATTCTCTATCCTTTTGTGCTCAAAGCCATCATTAAAGCTTCATGAGAAATTAGTCACTCTTTGTAACTTGTGGCTGGTCCAGGTTTTGCCTTTGGGTTTGATTTTGTGAGTAGCTGAGCCATCATCCCCAAAAAGGGTTGATTCAAAAGCAGCCACTCCCTCTGAGCCATATTTCACTAGTGGAGTCAGGACTAGCCCCACTTTATTGTAGCAGCTATTGCACCTTTTAGGATTAATACCAGCTTTCATACAAGAGAAAAAAAAAAAATGCAATGGCTGTGTTGAGCTCTTGTGCTCTCTCCCCCTCTCTGCCCATGGCTTTCCCCTCCTGTCCCAGGCAGGGCAGTGGGGCCTTGCCTTATCCACCAGCAGCTGATTTACAGCACTGAACGTGAGGAGAGGATGAGGCCGGTATCACTGTGAGCGTAAGGAAGGTGAACTCGACATTGAAAACGTATCAAGAGAAAAGACCTCAGCTAACGGAGGGCACGGAGGCCGCTGTGCTGTTTCACCCTCCTGCCCTGAACCCCCGGTGCTGTGTTTCCCTTCCCCCCCCGCTGCCTGAGGCGTCGAAACCCCACAGGGAGCCGAGTGCTGAGGGCCCTGATGTTTTCAGTGAGTACAACAACCCCGGCTCGCTTCTTTCTCTGCCTGAGGTACGTGCAAGGGGGCAAGGCGGGCTTTCCGCAGCGGGGCTGGCGGCTGGAGCCGAGCTGCAGGGAGGCCGCTGGCCCAAGCCTGCCCTTCCCTTGGTGCCGGGGGGGCGGCCCGGGGGCACCGCAGCCCCGGCTGCGGCTGAACCCAGCCCTCGGCTCTGCCTGTGCCGCCGGCGGAGGAGGAACGGCCGGGCCGGGGCCGGGACCTGCCCCAGAAAGGGGCTTTTGGGGGATTTTTCAGCCCCACCCGGAGGGTCGCCCCCGCCCCCCCCCGCCCCGCTCCCCGCGCAGTGAGGGCGCGTGAGCCGGCGGCGGGCGGCGATTGGCTGCGAGGCGCCCCCCGGGGGCCGCCGGCCGCGCGCCCGCCGAGCGCCATTCACGGCGCTGCCCGCCCGCACGCGCCCGGCCTCATTCACAAAAACTTCATTCATAAAAGCGGCGGCGGCGGCGGGGCCCGGCGGGGCGGAGGCGGCTCGGGCGCTGCGGAGCTGCTGCCCCGCGGCTCTGCGGGAACCAGCGCCGGAGCCGCAGGAATAAATCAGCGGTGTCTGGATTAACCGTGCCGAAGGACTTTCCGGCAAGAATTAGCGGGAGCGACGCCGAGAGCTGCCGGCGCCGTCGGTATTTTGCTGCAAATCCCGGGTTTGTGCCTGCCCGCGGGGCAGGAGCGTTGCCGAGCGGGGATGCTCTTTGCCTTTGGGGCAGCCGCCGGTGGAAACGCAGAGAGCTGGGCACCTGACGGGGTTCACTCCGGTCTGAAAACGTGTTTGAGGTGGTAGCTGTCTTGCTCTGCTTTGTGTGGAGTGTGCTTGAGCGTTCGCTGCAGCCAGGACCCCGCCGTTAACGATGTGCAACTGTGAGGCTTCAGAGCCAGGCGGGCTTTAGTGCCGGGCTTGAGGGAGGAATGAAGGCAGGTTGGGATAGCGGCTCTTCAGCTTAAGCTGCTGTACCACTGATGTGCTTTCCTGTGTGCTGCTTTTGTTACTGCTTACAAAATACCAGATGTCCGTGCAGTTTTAAGCCTCGTCCATTGAGGAAAAGAGACGACTCAAGAGAGAGTCAGCAAAAATATCCAATAGGTTTCCATTTTAAAAATTGACTTGCTTGATTTCCATATAGTTTATCTACAAGAGCCAATTTATGCAAGAGTGTCCAGTTACAGAACTGCCAAGGCTATGAGAGAACGTGCCCAGCAGAGCCTCGGTGGACATGTCCTATATGTAGGGTTGTTCAGACATCCAGGAATGCTGCACAGGGCTAAGTACAGCCGATTCAGGAATGATTCGATAACATCCCTAGATGAAGGTACGCAAAATACGCCTTTAAATATCAAAGGTTCTCCTTCCTCTTCCCATTCTTCAACACCTAATTTACTGACAGAAGATGTCTCCTTGGGGCCCCAGGACACCTGCACCACCCTGTGCACGCTGATTCCCCGCATGGCTAACATTAAACTTGCCAACCCGTCAAATCTGCCAGGGCTGAAAAGCTTCTGTCTGGGAACGAAAGAGGTGCCAAGAATTAAACTCACTGAGTGCGTTACCATCCCGAGCAGCCCAACCTCGCCTGAGATCAGCTGCCTCTCGGCATCTTATCCACAGCCCGACCTGGACAAGCTGGCCCTAACCCCAAAGCTGGTGGGTGACTGCGCCGTGCGGGGAGCTGACGAGGCCGCTTCTGCGGGCAGGCAGGACAGGAGCCTTGTGCAGAGCGGTGAAAGCGCGGGGGAGCCAGGAACGACCTACAGCGTGCGGGTGAGTACTTCTCACAGGGTTTCCATTCTCTGACAAAGCAAACCACACAGGTGGCTGCAGGGTGACCTCTGTGTTCCTGCTTCTGGAGCCAGACTTCTCCTCTATATTTCCTGTGTCCTGATGTACATAGGGCTGTGGTGTAGAACTGAGGGAGTTAAAAGGACCACAGCCACTCCCAGAGGTAACACAACATCCATTCCCAAAAGATACTTTCTAGAGTCTCTGAGGAGTGCAGCTGAGCTGCAATTCAGACAGGGGTTGCTCTGGCCTGAAAGGCATGTTGGAGGGAGAAGGGGGCCCATGAAAAGGGCTTCCCATACCTTGCAGAGCAGCTCCCAGGCACTAGGTGCACGCTGGCCTACGCTGCTGACGTATTTGTCACAGAGGGTGTGGGAGAGCTGCTGGGACCGCTGCTGCTGCGTGGAGCACCTCTTCCCCCATGCCGCCTGCCCTGGGAGGTGAGTGGGCAGGATGCAAAAGCCACCATCCTCCTTTGGTGCTATAGGGCTGTGTCTGATTTTCTTGGTAATGATGGTGTACAGAAAACCCTGCCTATTTCTTCAGAAGGCACCCTGAAATAGCTTTTCTGGGTATTTTTCATGTCATGGATGGGTTGGTATGTATCGTCTTCTAATTAGCTGTCAGTGGCCGAGAGGAGACCATGCCTCTTGGGCTCGGTGCTTTTGCACCCTCTACCCCGGTGACACTTGGGAGCTTTCCAGTTTTCTTTTCCTCTCTGGACTTTATATTTCTGTGGCCAGACCTTGCCATTTGCTAGCCATTGCTTCGTTCTCTATGCTCTAAACCTCTGACCCTGCACATGTTAGTGCGTATGCTTCATCTGTCAGAAGCACTGCCTGCTGCTTGCATGGAGGGAGCCAGTGCAGACCATGGGGAAATGGCAGAGGAAGCACTCTAAACCTGCTTCAGAAATACTCATGTAATGGCCGGGCTGGCCAAGGGCTCCTGTAGCTCTCACAGCCCTCATGCTGTCCCTGACATGCAAGGGGGGGCTGCAGGAACAAGCTGTACAAGGGGTTATTAACCAGCATCTATTCCTCCTGGTGGGCTGCAGGCAGGGTGCTAAGAGGGGTTGTGTGTGTAAGCTCTCAGTTTGGTGTACAGGAGGTATCAAAATGTGCCAGAAGGAGTAAAAAAGCCATCAGCCATGCAAAATTCGTGTCTCTGGTGTGATGTTTTGCAAGCAGGAAAGTCTAAAGAAAGGTGCAAGGCCAAGAAAAATCAATCAATCAGTCCCTTTCCAAATGCAGGAGGAGTGCTGGCAAGTCAGAGGGGAGAACAGCAGCATGGGGAAATAGCCGTGTTTACCCTTCCCCAAGCAGGAATGAGACACTTCCTGGTGTCCAGCAGTGGTGGCACGGCTGGTTTGATGGGACATTGGCTGAAAGGTGATGGTGATCCAACACGGCACCTGCCGCTGTGAGTGGAGCCACAGGAGGCCCCAGGACATTCACCTGGGTTGCAGCAGGTGGAGGGAGGGGACGCGCTATTTCATCATGCTGATACGTGTCCTTTTATGTTTACTTTTCTTTAAATTCTAATACTAATGTGAGCAGTTGATGTTTTGACATCACCAAGCTGCTAAAACAGACTAATGAGCGTGTTGGGTGCGACTTAACGGTGACAGCACAAGGGCCCCTGCAGCTGCGGGCGCCACGCATTCGGCCAGCCCAGCAGAAGGGCCTGCGCTGGCGGCGTGGTGCCCAGCACCCGCCGTGCAGCACCTGCTTCCCTCGGGTGCTGCCGTTTGAGCAGCGCCCGATGCAGCAGAGCTCGTGTTTAAGGCTTTGAGATACCTATAGCGATTCAAATACTGAAATGCTAATGCCAGAGGCATACTTGAAGAGTTTAGTTTCTGGCACGGGGGGGAGATGATGAAGTGCAGGGGGACTTTCCCGGGTTTCTGTTGTGGCCCAGGGCTGAGAGCAGAGGCACCGAGGTGGCACCTGCTGGGGAGAACTCGAGGAAGAAAGGCAGAAGAAAGAGCCAAAAAAAAAGAGAACGACTTGATGGAAAGGTCGTGTGAAGCGGGGAAGGGCTTGTCCCCTCCTGCTGCTCCCCAGGTTGTATTTTCAGTGTGGTTTTTCTGCCGGGCTTTCTGGAAGTCACCCTGTTTTACAGGGAATCTCCCTGAAGTGTGGGGGGGGTCACTGGCAGGAGCCTCCCAATGCAACGGGGGAATGTTTCCCTGCATCTCTCCTGCATCATCCCACTCCTGTTGCTCCCGTGGCTGTGGGCCTGCAGGAGCCAGCCCCAGGAGAGCTGCAAGAGCATTGCTGACGTGCACCAAAATGTGTCCTGGCTAAACTCTGGGTGGTTTTTTTTTTAATCAGCCCCTTTAATAACAAGCAGGTCGGTAAATAAGCAGCCTGGGGGTTTCAGAGCCTCAGCATCAGCGCATGAGCAAGGAGCTCATTTCCTCAGGAACCACAAGGCTTCTCCCGGAGCTGGTGATGAAGCCTCAGCCTGGCTGGGAAGCAGCCAGGGGCGCAGGGCTGCAGTGCGGAGGGAGCGGCGCGGTGGGATGGTCTCGCCCGGAGGCAAAGCGGGGCCGGGAGGCTGAGGGGCCGGGCAGGTGTGGGAGCTGCTCCCAATCCTTACCCCAGTCCTTACCCAATCCTCCCAATCCTTACCCCCTTGCCCTGGCCCTCGCCCTCCCTTCCATGCTGTTGAAAGACACCCGCTGTCCCCACGCAGCTTCTTGCGCCTTGTTAGGGTACGGGATCGCTGGGATCTCCCCAGAGACCATTTGAAGAGGAAAGTCAGGTCTAGGTTACAGGGCCTGCTGCTGCCACCAGAGATCTTTGGCCTTAAAAGCTTAATCACAATCTGAAGAGGATTTGGCACTTAGGTGGAGAGGATCTGCAGTTATTTTAGAAGGGTAATAACATGGTGAAGTAATGAAATGCCTTAGGGCAGAAGCTGTCCCCTGTGGACTGGAGCGAGGCAGAAATTGTCTTTGTGGGGTTGGTTTAAGAAGAGGCAATGCTGGGATCATCACACCTCCCTGTGAGGCAGCTGCGTGTGGCTGGTGGTGACAGGGCACCTGTGTCGCGGCCATGTGTCACCTGGGCTCCGGTGAGGAAGCTGAGACCCGTAACAGCAGCTGTTCCCCGGCGATGCTCGTGCAAATGACAAAGAGCCCCAATATTCATATTTTAATAGGAGCCCAGACAGCTCTGATTCCCACACTGTTATCTTTCAAAACACACTTTGTACACAGTTTGCTTCAGGATTTACAAGATGGATCTTTACCTTGTCCTTGCTCACGTTCTGCCCATTACATGCCTTCCCACAATGCCGCCCATCTGGAGCTGAGGTTGACTCTACACGGTGCCCAGAATGGCCATAGCACTCGTGTCTCCTGCTGGCGTTCATTATGTCTGTGACGAGCCTGAGGAACATTCCCTCCTGGGCTCAGGGCAGGGAAATAATTGTGGCATTTCGGCTGCAGCCACTTCTCTGGTGTGCAGCACCCCGACACCGCACCTGGAGAGCTGCTCTGGCCTCGGCACCCTGCAGTGCCTGGCATAAATAACTAGAGGCATACACGCAGCCGGGGCTCTCGCGGGAAGGAGATGAGCTCTGGTGACTCTTGGCTTCAGAGCCACAGCTGTGAATCGTGAGCTGGGGGCTCGGGGCTCTAGGGTGCTGGTGTGGCGTGGTGCTTGCTCCGCCGGGCTCGGGGATTGGGGTGCTGTGCCCCTCCACAGCCGGCACCATCTCCCAGGCCGATGTTTTTCTCTGGGTAATTGCTTCTGAACAGAAACTGGTACGTTTTTAGGCCATGTGCTCTGTCACAGCTGGGAGCACGGGGACAGGGCAGTTTGAACCAATTCTGTTGGAGCCCTGGCCTGAGTACAGTGCTGCGGAAAGGGGCTTTTCAGCACAAAACTAAAAAGAAACAGAAAATGCTTGTGTGTGTCTGTGTATATATAGATATACGTGCATGTGTGTGTCTGTGTGTGTGTGTATATATATGTGTGAGTATATATATATAAAAAAATTTACAACTTTTCCCTGGGATTTTCTCAAAATGTATTTGAAAATTGAAAACCCATGAATGGAAGGGTCAAACTTTCCCAGGAAAATTTCCATTTAGCAAAAGCCATTCTTCCTCACACAAAGCCCTGTCTTGCTGCCCCTTAGGGCTGTGCCGTGGGGGCAGGGGGAGTGGGACAGACCGAGGGCCTTTCTGTCTGTCCAGGAGGAAGATGAGAGCAGGGCAAGCACATGAGGAGGGTTAGGCTAGTGCTGACAAACCACTAGTGGGGTTTTTTGTGTGCTTAATGATCTTTAATGGTGAAGGTGTCCAGTCTATTTTCCAGCCTGGTCTGCCCAGGTTTTGTGCTGGCTTCGCTTTAGGCTCTGGAAGGGGTTGGTGTTTGCTGGAGGAAGCTGGCACGGTTCAGGCTGAGGAACGAGCCGGTCGGATGTCCTGCAGGGTGCAAAGCCAGGCCAATGCTCTTCATTAGCAGCCTGGCTGATGGCTGCTAACAGCGTTATGTAGTACCGACCCCAGCCCGGTAAAACGCTGCTGTGTATTTGCAGCCAAGCTGGCCGACTGGTCGGCAGCGTGGTGCAACCTGTGAGCTGACAGGAACACAGTGCTGCTACGGTGGTCTCTGCTTTCCAGTGGACACAGTGGCTTTTCACCCCCAAAGCCACCACAGACAGCATCTAAAGAAGGGCTGAGAAAACTTCCCCACCAAAACTGCAGTGATCAGTGCATTCTTCCTTCCCTGCATCCCTGGCTGGCTCCTGGCGTTGTCTGTGGAGGGAGGCCAGCGCTTCACCTTCCTGCCGGGCTGAAAGCGGGGGATCTCAAATCAGGTGCTGCCACACAAGAGAGCATGTTCCTGAGCCCAGCAGCCAGCCACAGGAAGGGCAGCACTGCAGCTGTTACGGGCAAAAGTCATTTTTCCTTGGTGTAAAAGGCAAAGGCTCGTCTCCTTATAACTCCATCACCATCGTCCTGTCACGTGCCAGTGGCTGCTGCTTGCTTCTGCCCAGTCTCCCTTCCTGACAGATCCATTGCAAGCTGGAGGTGAGTTATTCAAGCAAATCAAAGCGAAACTCTCCTGCTGCTCCGCAGCTGCCTGCCCTGCGTGGCAGAGCCGCAGCCCCTCTTCCTGCAGCACCCACCCCAGGCAGCCCTTGCCTGCAAGGGAGGAGGGTGGTGGGAAGCTCAGAAACAGTTTTCCCATCACTTGAAAAAGCCCCTTGTTAAATCAGTGCTGGGAAAAGAAATGCTTCCATGGGAGTCGGCTCCCTGCTGTGCCCATGTGCCCACAGCACTGCTGCTTGTGGTGGGTTTCTGCCCAGGCACCTGTGTTATGTTTGTAAGGAATTTGAACCTAGTCTCACATATGTTTGGACAGAGGCTGTTGAGCAGCAGCATGTTACCTGACTGCCTCTGCGAGCAAATCCTGTCCCTTGGATTCTTTGTTAGTTGGCCGTGGGGTCTGTAGGAGCTGCTCTTGGCATTACGCATGAATTAATGACTGTTAACTAATAGGTAAGATTACAAGGCTGCAGCTGTGTTGTTTAATTAGGAGCTCCATGTGCTGCTCCCTGTATCATTCCTGTGGGTGAATCACTGGCTGTCATTCAGGCTGGAGCAGGAGCCACTAACTGCGTTATGGCAGGGAATAAAATGAGACGTGGGTCTGGATTAGAGGGTGCCTGAAAAGCTTATTCACACAGGCCCTGCCTAGTGCCTTCACATCTCCTCCCACACAGTCCCTCACCCTGTTTGCAGTCACTCTACATCGTTTCTTGTAAATAGATGTGAAAAGATGTGTGCATCTTCAGTGAGCGCCCTTCTCTCCCTTCCAACGCTCCGCTGTCCCCGTGGCACGGGGAAACAGCAGCCAGCCCCAGATCACCTTCTGGATTCAAACACCGAGAGATGAAGCTCCCCCAGTGCCAGTGCTCTCCCCAGCCCTTTGCAGGGAAACGGGAGCAGCTTTGTTAATTATTTTTTCTTCCTCAGTATCTTTTGTTTTCTTGACTACCAGGCTTCTGGTATTCCATTGTCCTTTTATGTGCTCCATGGGCTTCTCCCCAGCTCTGTGACCCCAACCTCCTCTGCCCCAGTCCCGCAGTGTCCGCCTGCCCAGGGCTCTGCTGGTTCTCTGTACCCTCCTACTGAGATGGGAAGGTTCAGCCATTACTAACTGTGCTGGTTTAGATAACCAACGGCAGCTAAAATAAATGAGAGATGCAGTGAGGTGCCATGTTAATGTACTTCCCTACTCAGGCTTTTAAAGAAAAAAAAAAAAAAGGCCTTTTGTGAATCATTGATAAGTTCAGCTTCACTCAGGGTCACTTATGCAAAAACCTAATATTGATTTTTCATCTTTGCTTAGAGTAGCTTCCCACGCATCTGTTCAGGATGCAATGGGGACTCACTTATCAGCATATGACTCACCTGCTCCTCTAAATCTTTCTTTTCTCAAGGATGGAGGAGCAGCCAACCAGCTCACAGCATGCTTGACCTTATACTGAAGGATCAGAGGTCTCTGCTGTGCTACGAGCTGAGGCTCTAGACATATTTTCCACATTTGCTTTGTTCCCGTTAAGCAGGAATATCTTTAACAAGTAAGATAGCTCTCAGCGTCCTTTACAAAATCATTAAATGTTCATTAGGGAAGCAGTTCTGCTAACCCTTCAGATTCTTATTGATGTCCTTCCAGGGCTCTGACCTAATTCTGGAGTTCTCCCAAGGGTTACATTGCTGTCTGGAAAGAAACCAAAATAAGGGTAATACAATTGTTGTGGAATCCCTGCTTGACTGCACACATACGTTCTCTTTTTAACACACATTCATTTCTGAAAGTCTCCGAAGCTGAAACAGATACCTAAATCCAACCTCCTCTGAATGACCCAGCAGAAAAATGGATTCACAGGCAAAGTGAGCAGAGGAAGTAAATATGGTACCTTTCTCTGGACAGAGAGTGCTTCTTCCGTCCATTCAGAAGACGAGGACAGAGCATGCATGTCCCTGCCTGGGATTTCCAGGCTGTCTGCTGTATCTGAGAGGCTTTGACTTTCTGCAGGAGAGATCTGCACAGGCAGGCTGTCGCTGCAGCCCATGGGCACTGTGTGAGCACTGCAGGATGCTCTCGAAAGCCCTTTTCCCTCTGGGAGAATTCGTTGTGGAAGAGGGGATGGAAACTGAAAGAGCCAGACCTATGCCAGCCTTGTGAAATGGAAATGTCAGAGTGCTTCAACAGCAGAGAGATGGATATCAACAGAAATGCTGAAAGAATTAGTAAGATGTGTTTTGGGAGAGGTTAACTCAGTGGATAGACTTAGTCTCATTCATTGAGATGAAAATATTCCATAGGTTTGTATATAACATCAGAGGAGTCTATGGGGTGACACGCCATCACATTCTTGATGTTTCTGAAAATTAGTCCTATGCAAATCCCAAACAAATATAGAAAAAGCCCCCAGGTCTGCCCCATACAGCAGAAGTGTGGGAGTCAGCCTCTAACTTAAAGCAGGTCAGTTTATAGTGCAGGCTCTTAAGAGCTGTTGCTATGAGCTGGAATTGCGATTCTACCTCCTTCATCTTCTGCAGAGGTTATTTGTCATCAGATGTGCAGCAGCACCTCCTTCATCTTCTGCAGAGGTTATTTGTCATCAGATGTGCAGCAGCATGGAGCCAGTGGTTTTCCTCATGCCCAGTAATGCCTCCAGCTACTCTGAAGGGACGTTAAGCTCTTCTGCACGGGGGCTCTGAGTGCATCAGTCCCGTGGGGCTTCCAGAGCCGCCCTGCTCCTGGGGAATTTCCCTCCAACATTCCTGTATTCCTCCCAGTGCCACAGGCTGATCAGTGAGAATAAGCAGAACTGGAAAGAAAGGAATGATTGGATTTTTGTGTCCCCGGAGTGCTTTACCTTTTTTTTGTGCTATGTTGTTGAAGCCACTGGTATCTTTATTGCTCTTCTCTACACTTTTCAGTAAAAGATCTATTTAGGAAACAGCTTTAGAATGGCTGATTTGATTTTTCTGTTTAAACTGTGGTTCTGCATATACTTAGTGGTCTGAAATCACATTTGCTTCCCTCTGTGATCCTCGTCTTACCTGTTTGCTAGATATTAACGTAGTCCTTTCCCTCTGTCTCTGTTTTCCCTAGTACATGGGCTGTATTGAAGTGCTGCAGTCAATGAGATCCCTGGACTTCGGCATGCGAACACAAGTCACCAGGTAGGTGGTATCAAACTGAAATTCAGCCCAAGAATGAAAAGCCCGAGTGCTAATTTCTGCATAAAGCCAAAGGTGGGTGCCAGGCTCTGAGATAATTTTGAATAGGAGTTTGCATGTTTTGTTTTGTTTTTTTTCACAAACGATGATTTGAATTATTTGATCATTACAATAGGCTATTTGCATTGGAAAATGAATTGTTTCAGCCACAGACCTGATTTCTCTCCCAGTTCTTGTTCTGGATGTAGAGAGCCTCCCCCTGTAGTTGCTGCACGGTACAGACATCCCCAGCTAGCTGGGTACGGGCAGCAGCGGCGCCACACACGCAGGCTCAGCGCTGCCCGCACCGCTCGCCCAAGGCACGGGGTAAACCTCCGGGTGCTGCTGTGGCTGCGGGTGGCCAAGGTGGCGAGGCTGGATGCTCACAGGCCCCTCTGCCACGCTGCTTCACACCTGACGCAGAAAGTGCTATTGGTCTTTCAATCTAGTAAGGTCATCTAATGAATTTTTATCATATGGGTGACATCGCTTGGCCCCATCTGCACCAAGGTCAGGCTCAGCCGTAAGCAGAGTCACAAGGAAAACATGTCGAAACACAGCCATTTCCAACTGTACTCCAGGTCTAAGTTTCCAGGCTGCAAATCAGAAAAACATTAATATTTCAGTCTCAAATACAACTGAATGTGGTTTAAACGTGAAATATTTTGTGGTCTTTTGAAAAGCTCGCACCTTCTGTTGTAGATTGCTGCCCGTCGCTGGGTGTGGATCATTAATATATGCACCTGTTGTTGAAATGACCCGTCAGGAACAGAACAGCCCAGTTTTATTTTTACCTTTATTCTTGTAAGTCTGTCAGTGCAGGATTGTTTGAGTTTTCGAAACAAGCACCCTCTTTCCAGCTCAGAGCGCTGCACGCTGCTGAGACGCACTTGTGGTCCAGCAGCCAGGGCTACTGCTCCACCAGGCAGCCCCAGCAGCCACCCAGCAGCCCAGCATCTCCAAAGACTTCTTGGAGGGGTGGCTGGGTGCAGAGTATTTGACCCAGCCTTAGACATGCTACCTCCTCCCCTCAGCTATTTTTCTGGCATGGCTCATGCTAAGGATGCCAGGAGTGTGGTTGAGGCTTCCTGTGCTTGCCCAACTCTTCCTTCCTGCTGGTGGATGATATACAGATGCTCTTTTGGAGGAAAAAAAAGGAACGTGAAGAGATAAGTGTTACATTTCTACCTATTAGCTCCCAGACTTAGCAGCTAAAAGGAAAAAAAATGAAAAACTTGAGTCCTTAGATGCCTATATACCACACTTGAAAGCTGCCCGATTTGTTTTATATTCAAAATCAGCGGTTGTTGACATTTACAATCAGCATAAGCACACACTCACCCAGTTCCTGCATGTGTATGTGAAGAACTGCCTGAGATGCAAATATACTTCCCTCAGCCTAGTCATTTACTGATCAAAAAGAGCCATGTAGGACACAGCCCACAGCAGTCAGCCCGGCGTGTTCAGACCAAGACACCGTCTTCTTCAACAGCCTGGGCCAAAGAGCGAGGTTATCTCCCGTTTGCAAGACATGCAGTATGTACGCTGCTACACTTAAAAACAGAGATGTGGATGGTTTGTCTGGAAAATAACGAACATGAATTACTGTGTGACAAGAGCTTGCCAGCTTAAATTTGGCACAAATAGTAAGGTTTTGTTGACCAGAGCTATGCGAAAACTTAACAATGGAAATATTTCCATCACCTAAAAAAAAATGCCACTACTGACCTTAACAGGCTCTTTTGTGCATGAGAAATTCAAACTGTTTGCCAACCAAATGCTGAAGTGCTGAGCTCATGCATGCAAACTTTAAAGTTCAATCGATTACAAGCTAACTGGAGCGAAGATAACATTGATTATTCCCCTGTTGTTCTCCCAGGGGAGTAAGTTTATAGGCAGCATGCACAATGCACCAACCAAGGAGTTATTGGAAATGATCCCATTTTAATTATGTCTCTTTTTGTACTGGGGGTAAAAAATATTTTTACTCTGATGGCATTTCACTAAACAAAGAGGCATCTTCTGTTTTAAAGTGATGTAGAAAGGGTCTCTAATTATGTCTGCTTCCTGCCTTGCTTTATGTGTATTTGCATTCTTAGTCTCCTGATCTCTAAAATTAGAGATATTATTTACCTATCTCACATGAATGTTGGAAAGATCAACAAACTCATGTTTGCCAAAGTGCCGTGAGGAGTCATAAGAGATGAGCATGGAGGTTTTATTTTCTAGTTTCTTGCTGGACTTGCATTTTCAGTCACTTACCAAGCACAGGATTGCGGAGGACAGAAAGTGGCCTCTCCAGTGCTGTGAACGACCATGGGGTGCAAAGATGCCGTATGGCCATCAGGCTGAGTGACCGCGGCGTAGCACGGGAAGGGCCAGGCACTGAGGTGCTCTCTGCCCTTGGCCCTCGGCGGCTGTGCGGTGAGAAGGCTGGCAGAGGAGATTTAGCTGCAGCAGTTTTCTCTTCCATCTCTCCGCCATGCCTGCCTGTGACCCGACTCACACACTCTTATAACATCCCTCCCAGTCTGCAGAAATTTGTGATTCCAAACTCCGTGTGGATGACAAGAGTAACGCCAAGAAACAACAATAAGGGTAACAGGTTCCTCTGCTTGAGAGCCTTTGTGTTTTTCGAATGGTCACCCATAGACGTGCTGTGCTTGATGTTCTCGGCACATGTGGAGGCTGTCGGCCTTGTGCTGTGGCAGGTCTTGCCTTTGCCAGACCCTGACACACTTCCCTTGTCCAGCCCTTCAGCTTTTTTCCTCTTACACATTTCCCACTTCTGTTAAATCAAGCTTATTATTAGTAATTATATTTGGGAATTTCTGGGAAAAGGGATTGTGTAGCTCAGATTGGGGCATTAAGTTGCAAGTGAAGGGTGTCTGAAATGTGCTGCTGGGGAGGGCTGGTGGAAGAAGGCTGACTTTGTTCGGAAGATTAATTTCAACTTTGTTGAGACGCACAATCCCTTTCTGTTAGATAGTGTAGGCAGAGCCCTAGATGCTTAAAAGCAAATCTTCAACAGCATGCTTACTTGCTTACATCAGCCCATCTCTCTTCTTTTACTCTCATTTGGGGGAACAATAAACAAAGCGGCTCACTGTTACTGCCAGCGCCGCGCTCTCCCTCATGCTCTTGGAGGAGCGGGGAGGAGCGTCTGCTGTGGGTTTCGCTCCAGAGGCTCAGACCCAGAGAAAACCTGTAGACTGTACAGCTGAGCTGATCTAAAGGCTTACGGATGCCAAAAATGGGGCTGTCCATGTCACTCTCTCCTGCCCCAGAGCTTGCTGAGCCCTCGCTAAGTGGCCGCAGCCCAGCTGGGTGGCTGGCTGCTAACCCAGCGGGCAGAGGGAGCAGTGCCCCGTGGGGCTGGGGGGCTGCACCAGGCTTTTTGGGGAGCAACCAAAAATTCCCTGTGCCACCAGCTCCCGCAGCAGTCAGCCGCGTAGGGATTGTGCCACTGTCCTGGTTCAGTGTGTCCCAGCCCAGAAAGTGGGGGGCTGCCTACAGCAGTGTGCTCAGAAGCCTCGGTGTCCCGGTCGAAGAGGAATGGCTCTGCTTCCCCATCCCCATCCCACTTCTTGGATCCCACAGAGGTGCCCCCAGGGAACTGTGCGAGCCTTGATCCTCACTGAGCTGTGCCCAGCAGAGTAACCCCAGGAAACTCCCCCTGCAATGGATGGGCATCTGCTGGGGCCAGGAGTGGGACCTCTGCCTCTGCGGCAAGTCTGCTGCTGGTGACAGCCCAGGGGACCAAAGGGCTTCAGAGTAATATTGTTCAGGATGGCGAAAAGAACTGACTCAAATCTCTTCCATTCACTATGGAAAGTGAAAACTCTGTCAATGAAGCAACGATCAGTTTATGCAATCATGTGGGCACTGCCAGACCGATGGACGCTTCAAATGGCAGAAGATGCCCGAGGAGTTAAGGAGCAAGATTTTCTTTGCCTTAAACTACAAGAACAATTTAAATTCCTCACAGCTTTCCCAATTTCCTTCTGTGGCTCCCAGGGTCAAGAAGAGCTGCTGCAGAGTACGCGAGTGGAGTTATCTCATTCAGGGTGATTTAAAAGGAAAAAAAAAAAAAAAAGCAACCCGAAGTGTTTTGCTTTGGGATGAATGACAAGGAGGAGAGAAAGAAAAAAGCAGAAACATGACGGGAATAACAAGGCCACATTTTCTGCTACTGCCTCAAATTTGGAAGATATCAAACGGATGGGGAAATGCCAGAACCCATAAGGTTGCACATTCATCCAGGAACAAGGCGATTACGTGAGCTATGCACAGGTATATGCTGTCTGGCAGATCTGAAAGCAGAGACTTGCCGGAGCGTTTGCACTCACTGAAAATGAGTGGCTGTAAAGAAATGAATTAATGGCAGATTCCCAGGAAGAAAGCACACATACAGTAAATCCTATTTCAGTTTATTGTGGATATATCCAGAGCTTATTTTCTGCCTGCCCCATGGAAATGACTGAAGGTTAGAAGTGTTCAGTTGTACAGCAAAGTGTTACCAAACTGCTGCTTTTCACATCTTTGAAATGATATTTTAGAAGGTTTGTTAGATCATCTGGAAAACCACCCAGAGACAGGTAGCAAGAAATGTCTGTGAGAAGATGATTTCCCCTACCAAAGAGAGGTAACAGAAACTCTTAAGTAGAAATGATTTGTCTACTTTTTGGTTCCCGTTTGCTGGATAAGTGCTTCTGAGCATGGTGAAGTGGGCTGTCACCACACTGGCTTGTGCGAGAGTGGGGTCTGTTGCTGGCAACTTTGCCTACAACTCCTTATTCCCCATGGGCTGCCTGAAGTGTGCGAGAACTCGTTTGTCACCAAAATAGGCGACTTTCCTGTTTCTCCAATTTGTTCTGTATCTGGTTTTCTTTCTAGGTAGAGCTAGACTTGAAGGCTCCAGATAGCCTTAATGTCTTGGCTCTGATTTTAATTTCCTTTAATATTGAATGAGAAGATGAGCTCTCATTTTCCAAGCTGATTGTTGGAATTTGCAAGATCATCCTGTAGGATGCCTCTCCCATTTATTTTTTTTTTTTAGTTTTGGCCTTTCTACTGGTAACACCTAAATAAGACAGGAGCTAAACAAGAGGATATCAGAATCTGTGATTCTGTGATTCTGTGAATTGCTTCAAACGCGTATTTTCATCTGTGTAGGGGGGAAGTGCTTTGCTTTAAAAGGCTACAAAAAGGCAGTGTTTAAAAGGCTGTGTTTCTGACCCATCTTGTGTAGCTCATGATGAGGCTTCTCTTCTTCCCTGCTGTTTTCACTCAGAACATGGTAATTTTTATTATTTTGCCATGGGTGAGGTCTCCATTCATTTGACAGTCTCCAGGTTGAATTTCTCAGGATGTTCTCTGACAGGAATACTCGATGTGGCATCACTGATCTTCAGTGCTTTAAGCATGTAGCCCATCAGCGTAGCAGCGTCCGTGGGGCACTGAGCAGGAGGCAGCAGCAATGCTGCTGTTCACTGGCGCTGTGCTGGCTTTATGTGCAATCTGATCTGCTCCCTGGGCACGACGCAGGGTCCTGGGGGGGACCATGCTCCTCACCAGGGCGCCTCTGCTTCGTAGGCCATATCTGGCTGGAGCCTCTCACTGTTGTGTGGTCCCCTGATAGTTTTTAGCCTTTCTGAACCAAAACTTTCTCAGGAAATGAAGCCCGGTGGTGTGTTCCTCCCACACATGTGCCAGGATCTGAAAACAGACAAACTTTCCTAACTAGCTCGTTTCCTAATTAGCTCTTTGGATAATAATCCAATAACATAAACAAATAATTAAACAAACTAATTCCCTTTCCCTTAAGAACAAAACAAAATCTCAACCCTTGAAAGCCCAAGTCTGAATTCAACCGTGAGAGAAAGGCTGAGGCTACAGCCTCAAAATAAAATCACCCAATATGGGAACCAAAGCCCGAGAGGGTGACCAGGGGCCGGTGGTGCAGCTCACCTTGGCCGCTCTGTGGCAGAGGGCCAGGGCAGCTGGGGAGGTCGGGGGCTGCAGCTCGGACCAGGATGTCCAAGCGAGGTTAAGGAAACTTGCTAAGCACATCCCAGCCCAGTAAGTCACCATTTTCCCATTGACTTCGAAGCACTAAGGATCAGTCAGGGAAGGCCTGCAACTGCAGGCAAAAGGGTTTTTTTCGAGCTGCTGTGCTAACCCAAGTGCTCCACCGTATGTCCAACCCAGTTGCCTGCCAGAGTATATATCAGAATTTTCTTTGTTCAAGTGTGGAAAATAGGTGCAGCACGCCACTGTTATATTAAGTGTGTAATTTAGCTGTCTTTGATATAGACCAATAAACACTGTTGAGTACTTTATACCTTACCCTTCTGCTCCCCTAACTGAGGTGCCTGTAGAGAATAGTGGGTGGCTGGAAAGGATGTCTAGTTTGGGACATACCTGCCAGAGATGGAAAGATATGAACTGAGACCTCAGATTTGAAAAAGAACAGGAGCTCATTACACCTCCTTTTCCCCCTTCCTTTTCTTTTAAAAACCAGAGAAACCCCAAACACCAGAAAGGTAGTCAGGGCACCCAGCTGGGCTCACTTAGCACGCCCCTGCTGCTCTAAATAAGGAGGCGTAAGCAAGAGACCTATCAACCATACTGAGAAACAGGATTTGAAAGCATTAGGTTGTTTGAGTTTCTAGTGGTTAGTTGATGGGTTTTTTTTAAAAAAAAACCCACAAATTTTCGTTAGGTGAAACTGATGTGCTTTATGAAGAAAAATAACCCAAACCAGGCTGGTGGATCATTGTATTTTGTTAAATAGATTTGTTTTTTTTTTTTACCAGTGGGAGGAAAGAAGAAAGAAAAACCACTGTGAAAGACCTTCCAGAAGATTTAAGTGTTTGGAAGTGGGACGATAACAATAAATCACAGGGTGCTGGCCCTGTTACAGATGGTGTATGTGAAATGATCCAACAGTTTGTGCTGTGTTTTTCTACTTGCAGGGAAGCGATAAGCCGACTGCGTGAAGCTGTGTCAGGTACAAATGGAGCTATAAAAAAGCGGAAGGTAAATACTGTTATAGCTGAACAATTAATTTTCTATATCAGCTTTTGATAAGCTGGATACATGATTCTTTTAACAGGCTTCAGTCCACGCTGGAGTTAGTGCACGTTAATCCATCTGAACTCCGTATAACATGACAGCGCTTGTAGCAGGGTGTTTAGCCTGCTCGGTTTGGGGCTGAGGCAATGCCCTACCTTACTTTCTTCAGGATTAATGCTTTGCCCAGAATTCTTGCTCCTACCAGCCTTTGCAGTGCTCAATGCTTTACAAGTTTTAGGTTCTGGCTGGTAAAATATTGGAGGTGGGGTTTTTTTTTTTTTGATAGCAAAAGGGAGCTCATTCACTGGAGGATTACCTGATTGTTATTTATATATATAAAAAATTGAACACAACTAAAATGTCAGTGATTAATGCGCTGATCACTTATTTAATAACTGGGATGCAGTGAGGGGCAAGGTCAGTGGCTGCTATTGGGTTGTTCCCAGTGGAAGTTACTGATTTCCATCTATAACTGTGGGGCTCGGGAGGAATGAACATGCTCCTGAAAAATGAATACATGAGAGAATTTCTTGATTTACCCAGAAACTCTTCATCTCTAGGAAACGAAGCAGAGTTCAGCAGGAAAATTGCACATTCTGAATTACTGAGTTAGCTATAACATTTAGCTCAGTGGGATTTTGCTTTAAAACTTTTTTCCCATTATTGACATAAAAACCATGCCTACAAGTATTGTATTTAAAGCTGATATTTGTTAGAAGATCTGTTTGCATTTGATGAAGCCATTATCCTCGCTCCATTGAAATTCTCAATAAGATATCATAAAATCTACTTGACTTTGATATGTTTCTGCCCCTAACAGACTCAGCTGACAGCCTTTTTCTTTTGTTGCTTTGTTCAAAGCCTCCAGTGAAGTTTCTGTCTTCTGTACTTGGCAAAAGTAACCTTCAGTTTTCTGGCATGAACATAAAGCTGACCATTTCAACGAGCAGCCTTACTTTGATTAATGTTGACACGCAGCAGGTAGGATACATATAAGTCAGTGTCTTTTTCTCCATGCTACTGTATTCTCCTCCTTTTGTGGCTTCTGAAGGAAAGGCTGGGTGCTTCGAAGGGAAAGCAGCCCCCTTTGGTCTTCTTTTGCATGCCTGGTAAAGCTGAATTACATGATGCCTCTGGATTTAAAAATGAGAGGACTTTGGAGGAATTGGACATGCAGCGCAGGCCCTTTTTGTTTATCATGGTGTGTTCCACGTGGAGGGATCCTTAAGCACTTGGCACACTGTTTCTCTGTGTGTGTCTCTGCCTGTACAGTGCCTAATAAATAAGGCACTAGTCCTGACTGGAGTTTCTGACAAGTCCTAGGGAAAAAAAATTGAAGTGAATAATGAGTCGGAGCTTGGCTTTGGGGTCATTCAAAGCTATTTTACAGCTGGGTAATATATGTGCATAATCAGTTATACTATGCAAAGTCTCTGGGCTCCATCGAGATACATTCCCAAGAGCCTGGATCTGCCCTGGAACTGGGGTGTGCTCCCTTCTTGGCAGATGTGATGAGGAGCTTTGTCCTGCCCACCTAATTCCTCCGTCAGCTGTTGGCTTCAGCTCCTAGCATGATCTCACCCAAGGCCAGCAGTGGGTTTGGCTCCAAGCTGGAGCAGGGGAACATCAGGGAGGTGGTTTTGGCTCACTGGCTCTGAGGAATCACTGCACTGAGGTGATGCCGTGCTGAGTGTCAGGCGGCTCTTGGGGTTTCACCAGAGCACAGAGGTCTCCTGTCCCTTGGAACTCTGTGCTAGGAAGCGTCTATGGCACCAGGTTTCCCTTCGTTTCGGGTACAGCAGCAAAGGGCTTCCCTACACCAGGTGAAACTCTGGGGGTTGGCAGGTAAAGTATGGTCCTTTTAACCCGTTCCTGTTTGTAACAGGACTAAAAGCCGGCTGGGCAGATCTCTTTCCAAACACACTAATGTGCCCTGTCACTGCACACACAGGTGTGGAGGGGACTCTCTTGAAATTCTTTCTAGGTCTTTCATGACTAGAACTTTGCTAATGGAAAAATACCGTTTATTCTATTCTTGCACTGTCACCATGTTTCGTTGTGTTCTCACCTGCATAATCTGTTGCACTTCATTTTATAATAAAGAACAGTTTGTCTCCAGAAATGAGGTAGTGTTTGAAGTCATGAAAAGTTGATGGTTGATTTGGCTAGGTAAATCTCTACCAGGTAACAGTTCGGTGCTAGTGCTGAGGGAGAATATGATCAGAGTGGGGCCTGTTCATAAAAATGCTACGATTGTATACACCATGCATTTAAATAAATTAAAATTAATTCATTTCTCAAGACTTTGTAAATGCATCCAGTGTCTCCAGTTATCCCCCTTTCAAAGTCTCATTTAGCTTCATACTGACCAGGTTAGAAGTTGGTGGTTGAATTAATTCTGAAAACCCTTTAAGGAGGATTACTCAGGGATCCAGACATTACTAAACGTGAATAAGTGGTCTCAAAAATATTTCTATTTTTATCTCCTTCCTTCACAAATGGTATGTGCATGTATTAACGGATTGGGTTGTCATGAACTTAATTGCTTGCTCTATAAATATATATGCTCTGCTGTTTTCTAAATGTGTGGCACAGGAGCATGTTTAACTAGTTTGTCATGCTTTTCAGATTATTGCCAACCATCACATGCAGTCCATCTCATTTGCTTCTGGAGGTGACCCAGTAAGTATTGATTGATAAGATATACTTCCGCAGGTATAATGAAATTATTATGAGAATAAAAGTACCTGCAAATATGTTGCTTCTTCCCTTCCTATCCACAAGCACTAACTAATGGCGCTTCTGGATCATGACCAGTAATACAAGAAAACTGAAGGACTGAGACTGGAAAGGAGACTTGGAATAAGAGACTCAGTGGATCTTTGATAGATCTGTACAGTTACCTTTCCCATTTCTCCATCAATGAGCCTCAGTTGACTCCAAAGCCCCTAGACTTGAGGACCTAAAAATAAGAACACATGAACATAGGAATTGCATCAGTTCTGTGGTCCCTGTAATCCAATACCTGTCACAAAAGCAGTCAGCACCAGCACCTCTAAATTTTAGATGAATTTTGAGTCAAGCAAAGCTCCTCTAATACAGACATGGCATAACCTTCTTTTTCCTGCAGATTAGGGTTTTTCTCCTAGTATAATAATCATGAACTCATTGATGTCATGCAAGAGTTTTTCTATCCTCTTCCAAACTCTTTATCGCAATGATTGTAAGCAGGGAATTTGTCATCCACAAATATGTCCTATTGCCTCTTTGAATCTAAGCAAGCCCAGCCCTGCCAGCGTTCTGAATTTCACACTCTGTGTGTTAGGAAAACAGTATTTTTTTTAAATCAGTTTTGAATTTTCTGCCCTTCAGTTTTCTTAAATGTCTCCCTGTTCTTGTGTTACAAAACAGGGAAACCAGAAGGCTCTGGGTCATGCTCTTGATAACACTGGGGTGGAAGCCAGATCCAGCTTTGACTGGAAAATGACAGATCTGCCTCTTTGGATTTAGGAGCAGGCAAGGGAAAATAGCTGGGAACCCTCCCAATGTGGCTGACGGATCTTCTCTGGAGGCCCATGTGGGTGATGGAAGGAGCCCAGCTGCTCTGCTCAAAGATGCTGCCCGAGCTGCCTGAGAACTGGAGCTGGAGGGAGGCACAGCACAGGCCTGGTGCCTTAAAGATCCTTAAAGATCCCATTTAATGATTAAGGCATTTTGAGAGTCTAAGAAGTCCAAATTTCACCTCTAGGTGCCTGTGCTATCCTAGTACGCCACACTGTACAATACAGTCCCTGGGCTTTGCAGACCCTTCTTGGTGTGGATTTCCAGGCAGCTCCAGAGCTGGTACGCTGTTGTGCTGAGCATTGCAAAGCTCTCATTTCCTAATTCCAGTTTTCTTGATAGTTAATTTAAATATGTCCTCAAAGCTGACTTGTTACTGAGTATGCACCATGTGCTAGATGCTGGCTGTCTAGCTTGTCTTTATGTAACATTTTCCTGTTTTTGAAAGTCAGGATGTATTTTCAGATCTCTGCTGAGCAGGTTGGATGGGTAATTCTCCAGGGCTTGTTTTACGTTTTTTAGTTGTTTTGTTTTTTTATTTTTTTGTTTTAATATTATTATACTGCATTGGTCTTGTGCAGTGATCCCATCAGATTCACAGGCTACACAGGGCAGGGTTTGGTGGGTGCTTAATGGCAAGGACCACCAAGAGAAGCGCTTGCACAGATGTGCTTGCGGAAATGGGCTTGGTGGTGCAGCTGGTGACACTTCTCTTACTGTGAGAATGTGTAAAGTGGAGGTCTTGCTCAGTGGTGGTAGCTGTAAATCTAGTGACACTTCACATAAGGGGCAATTTTGGTGGCTTGTTCAGGTAATTTTTCCAAAATTCCCTTTACATTTAAAAGGGGAGATAGTTTCCACAGGACATGTCTCTCCATCTGCCCCCACGTCCAGGGTCTAAGTTGCAGTTCAGTGTTGCTCTGCACTGTTAAGGAGTAGCAATATTCTGCCCAGAATAAAGCCTATTCTGGCTTTATTTTAAAGCAAAGTCATCCATGCATGTACATAAACATTACAAAGATATAAATAGCATATACTGCTCCGGTTACTTTAGTTTCTAGTTGCTCTCTAGATCTAATTATTTTAAAAGTGTATGCTAAAATTTTTACGAACTTTAAGAAAAACCTGAAAGGAAAAGGAAGGAAATTGAGTTCACTAAATGCATAAGAAATATTTAACTTTGTTTTAATGATATTAACTTTGGAGATTTTTTTAAAAAATTATCTAGGACAAGTTCTGCTGGCCCCAAGACCTGCCTCTCGTGTCGTTCATTGTGAATTATTAAATGATTGTTCTTGTGCATATTGCAAATGGGGGGCCTTGTTTCCTGCCAGCTGATTGCAGCTTCCCTCAAGAGAGCCATGCCTTTAAGCTGCGAATTGCATTTTCCCCGTCCCGTCTTAAAGATCCAAAATAACAAAATGCATCTTTAATAATTAAAAGAATGTTATTCATTACCTCACCATTTTTACTATAACACTGAATTATCAAGCGACTTTTTGCTTTTGCAGTATGGCTAGAAATGTTAATTCTTCTATTCCAGTTCCCTTTTTAATTTCACTAGAAAAAGTGAGGATTATTTCAGTGTTGGCTGGAAAGAGAATCTGAAACAGACAACTGATAATACTGAGGTTGTCTGATCTCAGCAGCAGCCTTGAGGTCCAGACTAATTTAACCTGATCGCAGCTGGACTAAAATCAGGCAGCAGCGACTGATATCAGATACCTATTGTATTCTGCATTGTTTTAAAGATCAACTTTTCTCTAAGATGCCTTCGAAACTCAATCTTCATGCTACAAATTGGGAATATTCTGACTTGCCCTTTGCAGTATTTTAGCACTATTTTATCTTCCATTGATACTGATAAGGACTGTCCCAGCTAAAAGCTGTGACTGGCAGTCACGCAGCCCTAATGCATTACGCAGGGGAGGCTTTGAGCTCCGCAGGAGCAGCGGAAGAGAGCAGCATTGCCTGCTGATGAGGCATCAGTTGTTGTTTCTACTCCTGTTGCAGAGTTTGGAATTGAAAACAGAGTTTCCTGAAGACCCAAAGCATGCCAAATGGTCTAGAGCATTTATTACAAGAAAAAGATTCCAGGACAATTACTGTGTTGACAGCCACCAGTGTGTCACAGATCTTTCCCTTAGCCTACTTTGCTAGCACCTCTGGTTGCCTTCCCTGAAAGAAGCACGCTTTTTAAAGCTAAAAATATGTCTCTATACTCAGTTGCTTTGCTATGGTGGTAGGGTTGTTCATAATGACAATTTTAAAGACATTTGTTGTCTTCTTTCCTATAGGATACAACAGACTATGTTGCATACGTAGCAAAAGATCCTGTTAATCAGAGAGGTATGGAAACAATTTTCAGATTGTTATACGTGTTTATATTATTGCTTATATAATATAATATTGTTTATATATTGTTATATAAAATATAGTTTATATTATTTATTATATCATAGAATGGTTATCTACTATGATTAAAAAATACCTAGAGCAATTTCCTTAACACATCAAAAATCTCAGTCTGTATAATGTCCTAAAGCTATCTAGATGCACGATTTCATGCCCATCTTTTCTGCCATAAGCAATACAGCTTGTGTCTCTGTTTTCTGTATGAAGTGCTTTTTTAAAGTAAGGTGTCTCTTTGCAGCATGCCACATATTGGAATGTCCCAATGGGATGGCACAGGAGGTAATAAACACCATAGGGCAGGCTTTTGAGCTCCGGTTCAAACAGTACCTGAAGAACCCATCTAGCCTGGTTACATCTAATGAAAGGTCAGTAGATTTTCAGTCACTTAACTGGCAGTTTCCTTCTCTTTAGTACTTTTCAGGAAAACAATATACTCCAAAGAGTGATCCATAAATAAGATGCTTTGGATATGCTTTCTGGACATATGCTAATTGGAATGTATGCTGTATGTACAGAGTATAATAGACTAAAATTAGCTTATTCCAGTAAGATCCATTGATGATTCCATTGCGTTATGGTCTAGACAAGTGGTCTGTGCGGTGGGTGGGGAACTGGCTGCACCTAGAGGGTGGTGGTAAATAGCTCCTTTTGAAACTGGCAACCTGTCACAAGTGGGGTCCCCCAGGGATCGGTATTGGGCCTGGCACTGTTTAGTATCTTCATAAGTGATCAGCTGGACAGGGTGCTGGGCCATCTTGTCTAGACTGTGCTTTTTGCCAAGAAAGGTTGGACCAGTTGATCCTTGAGGTCCCTTCCAACCGGTATTCTATGATTTCTGTGACGTTTGTACAAGGTGCATAACACAGAATTGAGCTGTATTGCTCCATAACTATAACAGCCTTATCTAAAGTCATGCAAGTAAGTTGAACAAGTGTTCAAATTACTCTGCCCAAGTAAGTTCAGCTCTATAAAAACTGCACGTGCGCGCACACACACACACTCTGAGCTCCGTTCTGACACATGCCAAGTTTAAGCTGTGGAAAGTGTGTGATGGGGAAAAAAGCCATTGTAATTCACCTTTCTGCTGTTCTGCTCATGTCCTGGCAGCGGCCTCAGATTCCACCTGGCGTGACTTACATACAGCCTCGTGTACTGAAATAAACACAGCCCCAGCTTGGCATTTTACAGTATGAAGCTCTGTCCTCTGCACATTGCTCAAAATATAGGGCCTAGATTAATTCTGGACTACAATTCCCCATTTCAATTACCCTTTTTCCATTGCACTGGGGACAAAATTCTTGCTCTGATTCATGGCTCTCCTCACAGATTAGCCATGTCTATTTTTCTCACTCTTTTTTCTACTCTTAACACCAAATTTGACTGTTTGCTACCTGCCACTAGCAGGTAAAGCCATAACACCACTTAACTGTGTCCTTAGCACCGGGAGTTGCTGCGCAGGCGGTGTCACTGGTAAGGTGCCTGACGTGATGCAGCAGAACTGGTTTTATCACATAAACTGGAGCTGGGGCTGCTGTTATATTTATTTCATTGCACATAGTGGTTCATGCCATTCTACTGCTAATACTGGTTTGTTTTCCCTGGGGACAATAACCAGAGGAAGAGCCTTTCCTATGAAACTCTGCTAGGTTATGCCACTAGTAAATCAGAGCAAGGAGAAATGGAAGAAGCTAATTAGACTCCCTCCTTGAGCCTAATCCACAGCCAGCCTCAGAGATGGGTCCTCGGGCAGAGGAGTCGGATATTGCTGTGTGAATGAGTCACTCACTTCCAAACTACTATGAATCACGTAATCAAATACTTGCACTGCATATCACATAATCAGCTACTTGAACTTTATCTCTTTCCTGCTCGAGGCCTTTTATCCAATTATATTCTTGTTAAACAGAGAAGTAAGATTTGAGATGAGCTTTTTATTTCAGGACCGGAGACAGGACAGGAAGGACCTACTTGTTTTGCAGTGTACCAGCTGTACATTTAAACTATCGTCACTCTGGTTTAGCTCAAGAAAAACACTGGGTGCTCTCCTTCGTGTCATTTTGGTGTTTTCTTCAAGCTTAAACAGGAACAGTTATATTGATTATGGTTATTAAAATCAGGGTACATTTCACTCAGAAAAACTACATATTATTTTTGTAGCAATATTTGATTTCTGAAACAGCTACAGGCTTTCTAACTAAATGCCACGAGGTTTAAATTTTCTCTTGTAGTCCCCCCTGCCCCAGCAATCTCTAGATTTATACAGTTGGAGACAAGAAGCCAGAGGAATTCTTTTGATGGTCTACATTTTGGACACCTTAATGAAACGATGCATTGGCACTCTTCTCTTAAAGTTTCAGTAGGTGGCTCTTATATTTTCAAGTCAAGAAAAGGGATATGGGCTGCCCAGTGCTAAGAAATGACTGTACCCCAAACTGTGATGACTCCATTTTAATTCAGGAAGAAGTAACTGGAAAATAAACAGCTCTGAAAGTTCAGGCCCAAAGCCCTTTACAGCCTCCATATGGCTAATCTGTGGTATTGTGTGATGCGCAAACACCGGGGACGTTTGCCTACACTAGAAAGCAGTTGATTACATCAGTTGCTTTTTTTTTCCCCCCCATAATTTTTCAGCGAGGCAGCGAATGCTAATGGATCAGCTGGGAATTCACAGGACAGGGAGGATCATGAATATTACAATGAAATTCCAGGGAAAGAGCCTCCCACCGGTGGAGTGTTAGACATGCGAATGAAAGTGCAAACAGACCAAAGGGCTAACTGTCTTATGGAGTGCAAAAAGCAGTACTGCTTGGTAAGTACATCATCTTCTGGGATAAACTATTTCGCTGCCTGTTATGGGAATAAATAATAAAGTGTTACTGTGGTGTAAAGCATGGCATTAACATCAGAAGTAGGTCCTGATTATCCTGGGAAAGGGTTTTTTAGGCTAGATTTAATGATGCTTAGTACATAATTGAATCCCAAAGCACTTTCTGAATATTAAACTGGTTTGTCCTTAGAGTACTTTTAGGAGGACCAAGTAATATTTCCTTGTTCACTCATTAGCTGTGAGAAGAAAATAGATACAGATTTAAATGGTTTGTTGAGAGAACATCTGCAAAATCTGGGACCTTCTGGCTCCTGATTCCGTGATCTGATAAATATTTCATCCTGTCCATTATGCTCTACAACCTATACATACAACATTAACTGACTGCAATGTATATACAACGTTTAATTACCCTTGGAGTGTTTCTCAGAGGCTCTGTTAAATCAGCCACAGCAGCAAAAAGATGCATCTATCTTTGTCTCTTGTCTGGGGATAGCAGGGAATAAAAACCAATCAGGCAGGGAGTAAAACCAGCCGAGCTCAGGACTGGCTGCACAGACTTCAAAGCCTGCTGTGCCAGATCTTGGAAACACTGGCATTTCCCCACCCAGGGCAGCAGGCACCACCGCTTTGCTTGGAGGGAGGGCACTCAGGCCTGCCTGCTGGAATCCAGTTGGTGCTGTCTAAAAAGTTGCTGCTCCCAAGTGTTACTTGTGTCTGGTGGCAACTGCTCCCAGATTCCTGTGCGTTCCTGGGCTACTGCTCCATCCATTTTTCCCTTTGTTAACCTCAGCCATACTCCACATCTTGGCTGTTGGCCTCGTGGTCTCCTCCTCCCCAACAGCTCTCTAAAAAGGTGTTTGACTATATCCTGAGCTTGCGTTCAAAGCTCGACAGAGTTGTTGCAAGGAGTTACCCTGCAGCATGTAAATGCAAATGCCTTTTTTCCGTGGAGTGTTACTTTTTGTTTTTCCTTTTAGTTCTGATGACCTTCTAGTGCTGCTCAGACAACTTGGTGACCATTTCACTTTCAAACCATGATGTCTGTAGTTACTTCTCCTTGTTTTTATTGCATGGAACATTTATAAGAAAACTGAACTTTATTACCTAGGAGTTATACTGTATGTACTAAACCTTAGATACATAACTGGGCAGTTAACGGTCTCTGTGAGGTTGGAGTACGTCCAGGCATGATGCCCTGTAGAAAGAAGAGTATCAGCATGAAATATTATTTGAGGAGATAGGAGTTTTTTGGCGAAGAAGATATGTTTAGTTACCTGTATCCCAACTAGCTGGTGCATGGATGTTTTAAAGTTACCTGAGGTTTCTAACGGACTCCTTTACATGACTGTTTTTACAATTTTTCTACAGACAGGCAGCCCAACATTCATCAATATATATGAAAATTGCCCAGAAGAAAACAAAACTCTGGGTATGTACTCTGTTTTCCTTCTCATGCATATGCAGAATTAACCAAGGCAGATTGCCTGGAAGAGTTGTCCCTTGGCTTTCGATAAAATGGTGAAAAGTGTTCTACTTAGTGGGTCATTTCTAGTTCCCTAGATGAAGGGCAGACAAAAAAGCCTTACAGCTTTTCTAAAGGCCACTAATCTATCTTCACGTCTGCTGGCAGACTTACTTGGTTAACTTGTCATGATACTGTACAGTAGTTCTTTGTTTTTTTATTCTCTTTCATACTCTTTGTTGTTTTATTCTCTTTCATACCCTTTGAAAAAGGAAGATACTTTGTTGCTTATCAGTCTCTGAAAATACCCCTTCCCCTTACAAATGCTTGATGAGACCCAAACTATCAGCATCGGGTGCTTGTTCCAACAGAGCCTGTGCCCTTGGTTCCAGCATCACTGGCTTCTCAGTGTGACTGTGCCCTTCCCCTGCCTTGGGCAGCTTTGTGCCCCACATCAATTTGCCTTTAGCAAAACCTGCTCTCTGGGACCCCACGAGATCACCAGCCGCCATCCCTTCCTGGACTTCCCTTGCCACAGCTGATGCCCTGAGCACATTTCCTCAGCTCATCTCTGTCACTGCACAATGAAGTCCTTTTTGAATTTCCACCTGCACCGCTCTAAAGTGATCCATTACACTGTCTTCAGGTGATAGTTCAGTTTCTTGGGTTATTTCTGGTTTAAGGAAAGGAGAATTGAATAGTTTCTACAAAGAGAGGGTGAACAAATACAAGAATGAATGAATAGATCTATGAATAAAACGTTTGCTAAAGAGCAAAAATACGTGTGCTATTTGGCTAGCTCAAGTGCTATTATTTTCATACCCTGCAGGGGACATTCTGTTAGCCTGTTCCTAGGCTTGGCTCCTAACCTGACAGATGTGGCTTTGGCTCTCCAGGCAGAGCCACAAAGTGCCAACCTCCTCCATCTTCCCTGCTCCACCAGAATAGCAACAGAGAGAATTGTTCAGCTTCCCACAAGATTTTTTTGTGGTGTAGAGGGCAAGGAAAAGGTGTTGCAACAAACAATGTATATGGCTTGTGTCTCTGTAGAGTCATATGTATTAATTTCCTTTCAGTCAGTGGGGAGTTTACTGCTGACATTGATTGAAGCAGAATTGAACCAGTGCGGAACATTTTTGAAAACCTCGTTCTAACTCATTTTGGATAGTGTACCTTGTGCCTTCTAGCCATAAGGAAAAATGAGTTTATCTGCCAATTTTTCTTTTCCTTCTGGATAACTTTAGTGGGATATATAAGAACAACAATGTTCCTATTTTGGCTTTTACAATTATTTTATCTTGAGTTTGAAAAAAAAAAAAAAGAAGGAAATCTGTGCATACTAATTGCAGGTAATTGTGGTGAAAGATCACAGAAGACAAAAAAAGAAGCAACATTATTGAAGCCTGCCTACAGAACAGATCTTTTTGATGACCCGTGTTACATCAACACACAGACCCTGCAGTCCGCAGTCTGTACAGCCCGCAGTACAGCAACAGCCCAGACCCATGGGAGCCCCCTGCGTCAGGCCAGTAGGTTCCCATTGCAATACCATATCTTTCTGAGCTTTGAAAAGGGGGGGTCTTGTCATCTCTGTGCATGGAGAAAGATTTTGGTTTCCCCATAAGAAATACAGAAAAGAGGGGGGGAAGAAATCCTTCCTGGTTGGTTTTTTTGCTTGTTAAATTCAATACAAAGGCGATTAAAGAGTAAAAGTAGTGACGGTAAGCAAGCGGAGTAACCTTTCATCTTCTGTAGCTGATTGTTGACAATAAATAGTGTTCCACAGGTAATAATCAGCAAGTCTTTTAAGATGATATGAAAGCTTGGGACGGCACCATACCTCAAGGAAGAGGGTTCTCCTGCATGCTCAAGATCTTAACCACCCTAAGGTGGAAGTGGCCTCAGATGCCTTTGCTTCACAGACAGTAGCGTGCAAGGTCGAAGTGGGAGTGTTATGACCATCTTTTCTCAATTCTTGCATAAGTGACCATTGAATCTCATCCAATAATTTCTAAATCAAACTGTTTGCTCAGTAGTATCTAGGGAATGTATGTCAAATTAAGTCTTGATTAACAGACTCAAAGTGGTGGATATCCATTAAATGACTATATAGTTGCTACTGATTGTAAATACTTTATTTATTAGCTTTGCCTTTTATGGTTTCCCACCGAGTGTTTTCTCTGTCAGAGTTGGCTCCACACAAGAAAGTGGGCAAAGGACTGGACAGAGCTACAGTAAAGGAAATCTGTGGCCATTGAGACATTTCCAACCCAGGGCTGTATTATGCTCTAAAAGGAACTGGCTATATCCTGAGGAGCCTTAGGTTGCATAATTCCATTGAAGAAGTGGTATCTTCTTATTTTCATTAGAAAAATCCTGCCTGTGAATCATTTGCACTCTGACTGGCTATATCCCAAACCACCCAGTTTTGTTAGTACATTCAGTAATTGTTCATTTTTTCACAGCAGATGCATCGTGCTGTAATCCTTCCCTTCTGGCTACGTTGGCCATGTTGTCTTACATTCCTGCACATAGCTGGAGCCACTCAACATGACTCTCCCAATGATCCATGGCAATCTCTTCAGAGCTTGTTAAGGAAGAGGGAAGAACTAGATCTTAAAAAAAAAAAGTGGCTAAAAAACAATAAAAATCTTGTTTTTACAGGGAAGATTTGACTTTTCAATAAAACCAAAGAAATACAAACCCAAAACAGTAGAGCGTCAGAAAAATTCCTGTTTCCAGTCCCTGTTGCCTACCGACCCAAGGCTTTCCCATCTAAGGTATGGGAGGAGATGGTGTGATAATTTTACCTAATGCACTGGAGGGTTGTGAGCATTCCTGTGTGCCTATTATTACAGTCTGTAAGGTTGGTTTGATCACAGCTTCAAGACTGAATCATCTGAATTTTTTGAAAGCTATAAAAAATATTGTCTTGCATTCTTTCAGGATGAAGTTCCAGGTGAGGTGTCCAATACATTCCCTTTCATTTAATTTTAGAGTTACCGGAAGCTGTTCAGCAGAGTGCCACAAGCAACACAGCTGGTCTCTCTGTTCTGCCACAAATAAAGCAACAGCTAAAGAATGAAGATTGTTACCATGGCAAATTAAACAGGAAAGCAGCAGAGAGCCTCTTAGTCAATGATGGGGATTTTCTGGTGCGCGAGAGCACAACGTCACCTGGTCAGTATGTCCTCAGTGGACTTCAGGGAGGGCAAGCAAAGCATCTGCTCTTGGTGGATCCTGAGGGCAAGGTATGAACAATTATTATACTGAAATTTCAAGGCTGCTGAGATATTTCAGTCAAAATGCATGGGTGCATTCCAGGAGGTGGAACTGAACTGATTCCATCCAAGTTAATTTAAATTTAGCCAGTGACTTCAGGAGGTTTAAAAGTTCAATTCAAGAACTTGTAAGCACCGAAGTACCATGGAAATAGAAGTGAGGTACTTAAATATTGTTGTTAGTCCAGGTGCTGATAATTAGTGTATACACTTAATACATCCTTTGAGTTGTTACTATATTGCTAGAAAAATAACCCTAACATTAAATAATGAATTTGATTAGTAACACACTTCTGGATACAGAAAAGGTAGAGCTGGTTTGTTGTCACTTCAATCCTACTTGCTTCTGCTCAGGGCTAGAAGAGCACTTCTGAGTGACATCTCTCAGAGCAGAGAGTAAATCAGAAAAGTAATCCTCAGTGGGATTTAGGGGAAAAAATCTCTCGTCTGTGGAGAAAAAAAACCTGTTATTTCATTCCCCTTGGCAGAATCAGCCCAGTTCTACATACAGTCTCTTTAAGCTCTGCTTTTCATGTCAGCTAACCGTAGGTCAAAGGATAGGTCTGAATTTCTGTCTACAGCCTAACTATCCTGCTCCAGTGAGTTCAGCAGCTTAAATGCCTTCTGACTGTAAAGCACTAGGCTCGTGTACAACCAGTTGTAAGCACAATCTAACCGTAAATATATTGTTTTGCTTCTTTCATTAGGTGAGAACCAAAGACCATATATTTGATAGTGTGGGTCATCTTATTCAGTATCACATGGAAAATAATTTGCCAATCATCTCTTCTGGAAGTGAAGTGAGCTTGAAGCAGCCCGTAAGGAAAGAGAGTAATGTGGGACACCTGCAATATCACAAATAATCCCTTGGATCTCACAAAACCCAAGATAATTCATATCTGAAAACTGTACCGAGAACTTTCTATTATGAAGACAATTCAAAAAAGTATAGACTGCACTTTCTGCTGCTGTTCCAGAAGATACCCTATAGTGTGTGTATTTATGAATATATGTATATGTGTATATCTATGTAGATCTATAGAGATCAACAAGCATAGTTATATAGATATATATAATCTTAACAAAATTACACCCTTAGAGTGTGAGATTAATTTGTGAGAAGGTATTTTATGACATGCACAAATGTCACTTTCAAGGTCGTACTGAATCAGTAACTATTTAAAAGCACAATTAAACCTCTACATGCAAAAGCTCACTTGAACGAACTGCTGGAACATTAGTATGTGCCTTTTAGCATAGAAGTATTGGAAACCAATATTATTTATACTGAATTAGTTTTGGGTGGTTAAACAAACATGTCTAAGCTTTTAACTATTTGCCAAAACACAATTTGAATATTACTAAAATGTCATCTGCTTTCGATAGACACTAACAATTTCATTTTGCTTGTAACAGCACTTTACTAGCTTGAAATGAATACAGAATTTCACAATACAGAAAGGTTGTCCGGTTTCTTAATCATTTTTTATCACTGCCTGACTACTCAAAGATTTGAGATTATGCAACATTTACAAGGTAGAAATTAATATAATTTTGGAATAGAACTTGTTAAAGGACAAGCATGCTAGATCCTAATATTTTTGTCTTGCATATGATTTTACTGTTATTACCGATTAATACTGGAGACATCTCTTTTTAAAGGTAGGCTAAATATATTTTCATTAATTACATAGTTGTTTACAAACTAGAGAAGCTGAATAAAAATAATGATACATTTTGAGAGAAAACTATTTAAAAGACTGTTTGAACTTTGCATGTGCCCTTATTCAGTGTTCTTTCCAAAACAAGATACGTTTCTCCCATTCTTCACGTAGAGTCCATTTGTTCCTAAACATGGAAAAAAGTCTTTTAAAGGAAACCTATGAATTGATTTGCCACAATAAATACTCTAAATATGAACAATCCTATATTCAGAGTGAACAGTGATTTCTTGGGCTTGCTGTTGAAGAAACAGTGACGTAATAAGTAACTGAAGAAAGGCTGGGCTGATTTGGGGAATGAACTGGTAGTCCAGGTAATGGCTTGAGAAAGTTGTCCCTTTAAGACAAGCAACGTCTTCTGGAATGAGCAGGGACATTCTCTCTGTATCCCAGACCACCAGCTCAGTTGCAGAAGGCAGATAATTGTTGTGGAGTTCAGCAATTGCTGGAAGACTTGACTATAAAAAAATACATACTGTTCTTTTGCCTGTGTTAATGTTAAATGGAACACTATAGTAAGAGCTCTTTTCTCTAGTAAACAAGAGGGGTCATATACATATAAAATTATTGAAGTCATAAGCTTTCTTGGAGGGGAAAATGCGATGTAAAGAACCACGCTTAGAAATTACTAAAAACCATCTTTATTCTTATGCTCAGCTAATAGGCATAAAATATATTTCATTCCTTGATAATAACATGATTAAAATACACAATTACATATACTGAAGCAGTGAGAAGCTTTAAAACATTAGTAGTTGATTTCCTTGCTAATAGTCTGGCATTATTGATACCTCAAGCCTTCAGACTAGAAGCTCAAGCTCGTGCCTGTCCTGTCCTATGCCAAGTTTTCACCTGTGAAGAAGGCCCCCCAGCCTTCTTCATGCTCAAGCTTTGTGCCACCGCAAGGATAGCTGGCAAGAAACTGCAACTGGAATATTAAATCCCTGCATAGTATCCTTTCTATTCTCACATCTTACCAAACTTCATAATGTGCTTGACATGACTTTATTGAGCAAACAACGAAGCAAAAATAGCTACTTCTGTGGCATGCCAAGGGGAGAGAAAGGCCTGAATAGGGTGGCTCTGATTTTTGCATCAAAGCTGAGTTTTATGACAGGTCATAGAAGGCAAATGTGTGGAACTCCATCTCTGTTTTTAGTACAAATCAAAGCTACTCTGGACTAGAATAATAGTGTTTGGAGTTGTGATAGTATGAGATTAAAGTTGTATGACTTTGCCAGTTAAGATACTGACTTAGGGACATTTTTCACATCACCAGTTTTCACTTTACCAACGCATAAAAACATCCATAGCCAGTGTATGCTGTTTGGATCACAGTATGACATAGTCTTAAGTCTCCCTCTTTTAATGTCACTAACTTAAACACAAGTAAGACCTGAATCTTCGTTTTGTTGCTCCTGCATCTTTTGTATGTGTTTGAAGGAAAAGGGGAAGAAAAGGGAGGTAATTGGGTGCTCGTACAATAAACAAGTATCTCAAAAATCTCTTGATGTGAGAGAAAGCAAAGAATCCAACTAATTACAGATACAATTCTGACACAATGCATCCATGCATTACAGACACCAGACATTTTCCTAGAATAAATTACAGCCATTCTTCTGGAGCCAGAACTAGGATCTCAGTTTTTGGTTTCTAATATTTATGTGCCATGACTTAGTTATTAATGTTGCTTTTAGCCTCTGTGGACCAGCCATCTCATGTAAAGTACACTATCATCTGTGTGGAAGTCTTAGAAGTAAGTAACTACACCTTAACTTTTTTTTTTTTTTTTTTAATCTTAATTTCAGAAAGTTTGCCAATACTGTTCTTGAGGAAGTTAATATGAATTGTCAGGCACATTTAGACTTTTTTTTTTTTAATTGTTTCATGCCTGCAAAAATGCTGAGGATAATTGGTTAATATCTGTTCTGATGGTTACTAGAAACCCTTGGGAAAAATAACTAATTTTGCCTATAATGTCACATTTACAAGGCATAGCGTGTTCGTTCTTTTTCAAAGCTCCTATAAATTTCACTGAAACACATTACCACATGTATCTGTTTGCTTCCATCGATAAAAATGCTGTATCAAATGACCCAGACGCTTCTCTCGTACCACAGCTTCCATTTCCTGCTGCTAGGGCCGGCAGGCTGCATTGTTACTGCCGAGGGCAAGTGTCACCAGATGGAGCTATTACACGTCTTCCTCATCGCTGAATAAAACGCTCATTGTTCAAAAAATTTCTGATTTTCTTTTGAGCGCTTGCTACATGCAATTCAGTGGAAGAAGTTTGTTTGCTCAGAGAAGATTTTAATTTTTTAAACAGATTAAAGCAAGCCCTTGCGGCAGAGCAGCCCCTCGAGCACTAGGCACCCTGAGGAAGGCCGCCTGTGTGCGGCCTGGCTGCTCTGGTGCCACCACGGGGCTTCACCGGGCAAAGGCAGAGTCCCCTGAAGGGTTTCCTCGTGTGCAGCTCAGCCTGGGGCGTCGGGCACCGTGTGCCATCACGGCTCTGCCAGCACGGGCGCAGTGCGAGGCCGAGGGGACAGGCTGGGGGCAGCTCCCTCGGGGGAGCTCCTGTGCGAGGACCGGGGCGGTAACTCGTGACAATCCCCCCCAGCTGCTCTAAAACGAGAGATGCCCGCGCCATCCTGCCAGCTTTCGTCGTGACGCAGTCGTGAGAGCCAGCCCCCCGCCGCATGACGTCATCCTGCCGGGCTGTGGCCTCAGAGCACCTCTCCGACAACGCCACCGCGCGTTGCCTGGCAACCGCCACGTCTCGCAGCGACACGGCGCCGCCGCCACCCGCGCCGGACACCCCTGCGCGCGCACTCTCGCCGTCACGGCGAGACCCCGCCCCTCCGCAAAACGGCCACAGCCATTGGCCGACCGCTGAGCCAATCAGCTAGAGAGGCATGTTCCCGCGGCCATAGGCGCCTGCTTTCAAACAGCCAGCGGAGGCGGTTGTGCAGCGCAGCCGAGCGCGACTGGGGCGGGGCGGGGCGGGGCGAGACGAGACGGGGCGAGCGTGTCGCCGCCCTCCCGCCTTCCTGCGTGGCGAAGAGCTGCTGCGGCCGCCGGTTGGCGCCCGCGGCTGTCAGTCAGGGCCGCGGGCGCACGGTTACGTTGTCAGGTGGGAGAGCGGCGGTTGCGCCTTCGTTGTGCCCGGGGAAGGCGGGCAGCCGCGGCGCCTGGCAGCTCCGGTGAGTCTCGGCGGTCGGGACCGCGCTCTGCCGCCGCCGCCGCCGCCGCCGCCTCCTCCGCTTCCTGCCCCGCAGTAGGCCGGGGCGAGGCCGGCTAAGGAGGCCCTGGCGGGAGGTGCTTCCCTGGCCGTGCTGTGAACAACGGCGCTAATCGTCCCCGCCCGGTGCCAGCGCCGTGCGGCCGCCGTGAGGGGCTGAGGCGGCGGCTGAGGAGCTCGCCCCGCGCGGCCTGTGGCGGTGGGGGCGCCTCGGCCTGCGCTCCCCGCCAGCCCCGCCCGCCGTGACTGACTGCGGCTCTTACAGGCTGGTGAAGGGTCTGGAGAAAAAGTCTGCTGGGGAGCGGCTGAGGGAACTGGGGTTGTTTAGTGTGGAGAAAAGGAGGCTCAGGGGAGACCTTATCGCTGTCTGCCACTGCCTGAAAGGAGGCTGTAGCGAGGCGGGCGTTAGTCTCTTCTCCCAGGTAACAAGCGATAGGACGAGAGGAAACGGCCTCAAGTTGCGCCAGGGGAGGTTTAGTTTGGAGATCAGGAAAAATTTCTCCACGGAAAGGGTTGTCAAGCGTTGGAACAGGCTGCCCAGGGAAGTGGTGGAATCACTATCCCTGGAGGTATTTAAAAGACGAGTAGATGTGGTGCTTGGGGCCATGGTTTAGTGGTGGGCTTGGCAGTGCTAGGTTAATGGTTGGGCTTGATCTTCAAGGTCCTTTCCAACCAAAACGATTCTATGATTCTATGAAACGGGGCTGTGTCATCTTGTCCGGCTGCCTCAGCTGGTTGGTTTGGGAGGGGCTTTAAGGAAAGAGGGGAGGCCAGGTGGTGGTTTACAGCTGATGTGGGTTTGGGGGAAGATGGCTGTGCTTCAGTATCATTCTGTGAGAGGTGTTGCAGGCGGTCACACTGTGGAATATGGTATTTTAGGAGGTGCACAGAGACAGGTACTTATGTTGTTAGGATTCCTACTAACTATATTAGAGAGTTTCCTTGAATATCAGCAGGCAAGCAGGGCCTTTAAACATAATGAAGTCAATGACACATTATGTCTTTTAAGTTTGGAATAATGCTCTTGTAAATCTTACTTTATACTGAGTGAAGACTTCGCCATGTGCTACACCTGTATGCCCAAAGAATGTGTCATTCTGTAAAATCTTCATCAGTCATTTCTAGTTCATAAGTGCCTGTCAGGAGTATGTCTTCATCAGAGAGTAACTTACCTTGCAACCAAATGTGGGCCAGCACTTACGCACGGTTGCTTACTGTGAACTCACTGCTCAGTGTAGACAAGTCCTTGGGAGTCTGAGTCTCTTCATTAAGCAGTTAAATCTGGAACTGACATGATACTTTTCCTATTTTTCCTATCACGGCTATTATCCAAGTGTGTAAGCAGCAGTATACTTTCAGTATTTAGTACAAAATATAGTTATTCTCTAGAAATAAATGAAGCAAGATTAGAAGTGGACATAACTTGTCAACATACATCACAGCATATGTATAACATACAGTGTTAGAACTTGAAGAAAATAATGTCTGGTTGTAAGTGAACTTCAATAATTTCATGTCAGCATATGAAAAGCCCAAATAATCTGTTTTAAATGCTAAATTCTTAGAAATGTCTAGCATTGGATATACTGAGGAAAAAAAAGTTCAAGTGAATGTTATAGATAATGTGCAATGTTTGTTTCAAAAAATATATTTTTGTTTGTGTTTGGCTACTTAACTCAGGAAGCAAGGATGGTACTTTTTGGTCGTGTGCGTGTCCCCCCTCTTTTGATCACGTGTGATATTTTCCTGTCTTGCAATAGGTTTTGATGGATACTCAACACCATTATTAGAAAACAATGTCCCTCGACTTGGATAGTGGAGTTCTACAAACTCAACATGAGGATGAAGACTATGACCAAGAGGATTATGCAAGAGAACAAGAGGTGAAAAAGAACAAATTATTTAATCTGAACGCTTGTGTATCTAGCTGCTTCCCATTTTTCTCTTTTAAGTGCTTAAAAAAAAAAAAGTTTTTTGCTCTCTTTGGTAAGAGCGAAACAGAGTGCGGACTCTGCTTTGCAAGAGTGGCATAAAAAGTAAAGAGATACTGAGATGCTGCATCTGAAGAGCCTTGCAGTGTCGTATGAAGTGGCTGGAAGACTGTTACTCCTTGCCTATGCAGTAGATGAAATGCAAAAGGCTGGTGTTACCTACATTTTGTGTTTCTTGACAGCTTTTTGACTTATTACCAATACTTAGAAAGCAACAGCTCTCTTTCGCTTGAAAATTTCATTAGCTTAGAAAAGATAATTATAATCAGAATTTAAAAATTACATACTTTAATCTCTAGAAAAATATATTGAAATGTTTTGGGGTTTTGAGTTGAATACTTTGGATGTTTCTGTTCTTTTTGTTTCATAAAGAGAACTGGCAAAATGTGTGTTTAATGTGAATGTGCAGAATGGTTTCTTACAGGGTGGTGAATCATGTTCACGTCAGGTAACCTCCCTAATATACACTGCAGGGATCCCTGTCTAGAGTGTAGGTAACGTAAAGACAAACGTTCAAAAAAATATGTAGTAGAACAATAGCTGTTCAACTTGGAAAGATGCTATTGCAAACACTGTAGGGAATCCGATGTCTGCTCCAAGCCTTTCTACCCAGATAAAGAATGTTGTGCTTGTGCAGGAGAACAAGGAGTGAAATAATTGTAGGGTTGTTACAGTGAGTGCGCGAGAGAGTGCGTAAGTAGGATTAGAAGTTTGGAGTGTTGAGGGGAACATCTTTTCTATAAGGAGAGGCTGGGAGAGCTGGGGCTGTTTAGCGTGGAAAAGAGAAGGCCCAGGGGGAATCTGATCAATGTGTATAAATAGCTGAAGGGAGGATGTAAAGACAACGGAGCCAGGCTCTCTTTAGTGGTGCCCAGTGACAGGACAAGAAGCAATGGGCACGAACAAAGCAACTTCTTTGGAGTAAGTTTGTGATAATCCTTGTAGGTCATACGTGTTTGAACTATAGTAGGGTGGGGTTCCCAAGACTACATGTTGTAGATATTTTGGTGGGACATGACTCTTAGCCTGCTAAAAGGAGACTAAAACACAGGCTCTGCTGTGTTCCCTGGTCATGACACAATCCAAGACTTTCTGCATTAGTTAAGTTTTTCTGCCACAGCAAACCAGGTGTTTTTTTGTTCAAAACTGGGGAGATCTACATGGTAGGAGAGTACCTTGACACTAACTTAAGAACTGGGTAACCCTTACCCACATCTGGAGGCCTGTGCTAGCTAACCTGGTAGGCTGAGCTTGGTTTAGATATGAACTCCCATGATGATGTTTTGTAAACTGTGTGGGCGCTGCTTTCTCTTGATTTTAAGTTTCCAAAGCAGTGCAAGACCAGCGAAACCTATGGTGCTTGAGTATGTCCTTGGTTGCAAGTAGGGCAAAGGAAAAGGGATCTTTAGTGAATGATGATGCCTTTCCTTTCCTGCTTCCTGGAGCTGAGATAGGGCACTCCCTAGATTTATTCTAATGATAGGGAAACTTTTTCACACCACTAGTGAATTTCTAGGAACAAACTCTTGGTGCTCTGTTTTTCTGTAGACATTTAGAAAAGTTGTCCTTAACTTCTCACCTATCTTATGGTCCACATATAATGAATGTTGTTTGTTCTGTTTCAGTTGCAACAACTATTGACAGACCTTCCCCATGATATGCTGGAGGACAGTGGAGACCAGCTCTCCAGCTATTCGGACTGTGGCATTCATGAGACTGAGGAGCAGTAAGGCATTTTGCACCATTTTTTATTTGTGTTGTGCTCTTGAGAATAGAGCAAAATCTCAGCTGATGAGGTGTGTAAAAGCAATCCAAGTAAAAGGGGAGCTGTAGTGCAGTTAGCAGTATGGTTTGTATTCCGTGAGAAACAAACTAGATGGCATTTAATTTAGCAAAGAGATGGTTTGGTTTGTTTTTTCCCTGAAGTTATAAGTGCATAGTTAAGCTGCTTGTCTTTCTCTAGATCACATGAGCCTGGGAAGCATGATGGAAGGTGGAACGATCATCCATTGATAGGTGATCCTCAAAATGTAAGTTTGTATGAGCAGTGATGTAACTAGTAGGAACTACTTGTTCATAACAACATGCTAAATATTACTTAAATTCGCTAGAGAAATACTTTTCATGTAGGTTGACGTGTTTTGCTATTCATTTGAAGTATTTCTAACTTGAAGGCTGATAACCCCAGAAAAAGGGGGTTAGGGGGAAATCTGAGTTTTGAGAGAGCAATTCTAAACCTCTTATCCATTCATAGGGTTATGAACAAGGACAAAATCTGTACCCTGAACAATTCTTGTGTGACCAGCAAAATGGTCATGTCGAAAAACATGGAAAGAATTGGAATGGCCTACATAACGATGAAGAGAAGAAACATTTATGTGATATTAAAGAAGATTACTGTGGCCAGAATGGTCAAGAGGATCCTGATGATTTGTATCTTGGTAGAGATGAGTTTAATGCTCCAAGTTGCTACCAACAGAACAATGTGTATCATCTTCCTGAAAACTTCAGGCCGTATACAAATGGCCATAAACCAGAGTTTAACTATCAGCAAAGTAAAACAACAAATTTTCCAGATGCTCCAAAGGAACATCTTAAGGTATTTCAGAAGCTGCTGCATTTTTCTGTCTCTTTTGGAAAATTTTCACAGGTCTTTAACTATTGGGAATAATATTTCTAAATGCTTTCAGTCTCTTATTATCAGTTTCAACAGTGATGGGAGGCTTCTGTAGTTTATTTAAAACAAAGAAGAGTTAACTTAAACATCTTGAAAGCGTTGCACTGTCCCGCACGACATCCTTGTCTCTAAATTGGAGAGACACGGACTTGATGGATGGACCACTTGGATAAGGAATTGGCTGGATGGTCACACTCAAAGAGTTACGGTCAATGGCTCCATGTCCAAGTGGAGACCAATGACAAGTGGCGTTCCTCTGGGGTCAGTATTGGGACCGGTCCTGTTTAACATCTTTGTTGGCGACATGGAAAGTGGGATTGAGTGTGCCCTCAGCCAGTTTGCCGACGACACCAAGCTGTGTGGTGTGGTCGACGTGCTGGAGGGAAGGGATGCCATCCGGAGGGACCTCGACAGGCTTGAGAGCTGGGCCTGTGCAAACTGCATGAAGTTCAACAGGACCAAGTGCAAGGTCCTGCATGTGGGTTGGGGCAATCCCATGCACAAATACAGGCTGGGCAGAGAATGGATTGAGAGCAGCCCTGAGGAGAAGGACTTGGGGGTGCTGGTTGATGAGAAGCTCAACATGAGCCAGCAATGTGTGCTGGCAGCCCAGAAGGCAAATCTTATCCTGAGCTGTATCAAAAGCAGCGTGGCCAGCAGGCTGAGGGAGGTGATTCTGCCCCTCTACTCCGCTCTCGTGAGACCCCACCTGGAGTACTGTGTCCAGCTCTGGGGCCCCCAACATAAGAAGGACATGGAGCTGTTGGAACAAGTCCCGAGGAGGGCCACGAAGATGATCAGAGGGCTGGAGCACCTCTCCTATGAAGCCAGGCTGAGAGAGTTGGGGCTGTTTAGCCTGGAGAAGAGAAGGCTCCAGAGAAACCTTATAGCAGCCTTCCAGTACCTGAAGGGGCTTACAGGAAAGCGGGGGAGGGACTTTTTACAAGGTGATAGGACGAGGGGGAATGTTTTTAAACTGAAAGAGGGTAGATTTAGATTAGATGTTAGGAAGAAATTCTTTACTGTGAGGGTGGTGAGGCCCAGGTTGCCCAGAAAAGCTGTGGCTGCCCCCTCCCTGGCAGTGTTCAAGGCCAGGTTGGATGGGGCTTTGAGCAACCTGGTCTAGTGGAAAGGTGTCCCTGCCTGTGGCAATGGGGTTGGAACTAGATGATCTTTAGTGTCCCTTCCAACCCAAACCATTCTGTGATTCTATGACAAATAATTGGTTTTTCATATGAGCAAAAGAAAAAAAATCATAACATGCACTTGTTGGCTAGGTAGAATGCCATGAGGTAGAATGAATGTGATTCACTTAAGTGTGTGCTTACTCTATGGAAGTTGATGCTTCACCGCTCTCCTGAAGTGGAAGCTTTCATGAAAATTTCTGTCACGCTTAAATGGTGTGCTGGATTGGAGCCTGAAAATGAAGAGCTACTAGAGCTTTTCTTAACGTCAACCTGTAAAATTAACAATATTTTCATCATGCAAGACTACTGTTGTAGTTTTAATTTATTTCCCCTTGTGTATATATTGTCACAACAGCAATTTGTTGCATCTGATGTCAGTGGCCAATCGCCAGAATCTTACAAAGTGACGTATAAACCATACCAAAGTGGCGTTCATCAAAAAATTCCAGTAATCCAAGAAGGAACCAGAAGAAATGAAATGTTTGAAGATTTGCAACATGAATTTTTGGGCAATGATGAAAGTAAGTGTTTGCTGTTTAGAGTTGAAATAAACTTGTGTGAAAAGTCCACTGGAAATCAGCAACAGAAAACCTATTAATTTCAGTAGATTTTTAGTAAGACAACTAAAGGTATGTTGATGTATGTGATCTTTTATTTTGCTCTAAGCTAATATTGAGATGGCCCTAACGTTTTGGGTGTTTTTTTGTTTTGTTTTGGGTTTTTTTTGTTGGTGTGTTTTTTTCCACTTTATCTAGAAATCGTTTCTTTGATCAGAGTATTTGAGTTTCAGGCTATTAAAAATGTAGCTTTGACTAGTGAGACTGCAAACAAAATGATTTCTGACAGCTTGATCTCAAGTCTTGCTGACATGTTGTCTTGTCTATAATATTGGAAAATAATCACTTGCTATACCTTAGGAAACGTACTTTGCTTGATGCCACATTGGGCTTTTCTGTTCGGTATACTTCGAATGGCAGAACTACTTTGCTGCTTAAACATCTAGAAAACGTATAGTTGCTACAAGACCGTGTCTGAATTCACAGCATGTAAACCTTTATCTGGCCTTGCTGTTAGGTTTGAATTGCATTGGTAGTTCCTACAATTCTTCAGCCATTGCTGCTAGAGCAACTCAGGTGATGTGTATCAAACATGGGTTAACAAATGATGCGATTTTGTGAATCAAGGGTGAATAGGGCACTGTATGAAAGAAGTATTTTGGGGCAGGAATTACTTACAGTGATGACTTCCTTGATTAGTTGACTGTGCTGACTTGTCTGTATGCTATTTGAAATTTGGCAGATTCAGAAAATATGCAGATTCTTCAACTTCAAGTTCTAAACAAAGCAAGAGAAAGACAACTGGAAGAACTTAATGAAAAGCTAGAAAAGAGTGCACAGCAGATTAGGTATTTGAATCATCAGCTGTCAATGGTCAAAGGTAAAATGTTTTGTACTAACTCTTAGGTTTTATTCATATCTAGCAACCTTTTTATTCTGGAACTTTGATTTAGTTGTGTCATGTTCCATGAAGTTGTTGTGTGGATGTCCATGTTTCTAACACAGTTATTCTCTCTCTCTCTTAAGATGAAAAGGATGGTTTGGCTGTTAGTCTTCGTGAGTCTCAAAAACTCTATCAGAATGGAAAGGAACGGGAAGTGCATCTTGAAGGTCAAATAAAGGCCCTTGAAACGCAAATTCAGACTCTTACTACCAATGAGGAGCAGGTACTATAAATATTTTTAAACTGTTTATTGTGGAAGATCTCTACAGTTATATTTGTGGTGCATTTGCGTTAAACTAAGTGCTAGTTTCTTGCACTGTTTATGATCATTGCAGAAGCTGAATATATGATGAATGAATAGAATGCATTGGTGGAAAATAGTTTGTATTAAAATCCAGGCATTATCTGAGGACTTTTAGCAACTCTTGCACAAAAAAACCCCCTGAACTGACTTACAGAATATTGGAGCAAAAATAAAACATATGTAACTGGGAGCTACTCTAATACTGTTCCTACAGATATTGAAGCAATCCAAAGTGGCAGAGGTAGCCATGGAAAGCATGCAGAAGCAGCTGTTAGAACTTCAGCGATCAGATGCCCTTCAGCGTGCCAGAGAACAACACGAGGCCGTTATTTCGGCTCTCAAGCAGAAGTATGAAAAGCAAGTATTATCATTAGAGCAGAAACTTGATACTACAAAATCTGCACTCCGAGAGCAGGTGAGAAATTGTTTTAGGATGCTGAGTACTCTACTGGAGAGTCTGTAGAGCTCCCCATGTTTCCTAAACTGCACTTGTTGACCTATAATTCTGATAACTCCTTCTGGAAGCTGCTAAGCAAATGGAATGGAAATTCTACGTAAGTCTCAATATTATGAAGCCTATGTAGTATAGTTTTTATAAACATCTCCAGGCAGTTGTGAGCTCAAATGGTGAGTTTGTACATAGCAGACGCAGAGGAGGCAAGAATTCATTGTCTCAGATTCTCTACTGAGCTTTCATTCTGTACACAATCCCTTTTTGAAAGGGTAGTGGGAAAGAAAAGAACTAATTCGGAAAGGATGTAATATTTTTGCTGCAAGAAAATCTGTTTATTAAACAGTCTATTGCCAAGCTATAGTTTCAAAATGATCAAGGATGTCTAATCACTGAACAGTCACTTTATTTTAGAAGTATGGATTTAAAAGGAGAGAGGCAGGGAAAAAAGGCTAGCTTTAAGATGGAGTTTGATAGGGATTGTGTCACATGGTTATAGAGCTTATTAAAATTATTCTACCTGACATGTGATAAGAGTCCATTACACTATTAGAAATATTCAAGCAATGTAGTCTAGGCAGGCCTTAATAAATTGTCCTCCTCTTTCACGTAAAGGAAATAGAATTAAATTTCTTTAATTCTAGGTCTGTAATTCTTGTCTCAACATAAATATGCATAAAAATAAGCGGGTTGTACGTTTGAAGAGGTAACTAGCACTTTCTTGTAAACAAGCATGTGCTGCTAAATTTCTGTTTATTAGTACCACAACAAAGTTTACACAGCTTTGTCTCTACTGCAAAAAAGTGGGTTTTTATGGTAATATGTTTGGGGTATTTATAAAGAGGTCTCCTGTTTTTGAGCGAAAATGGAAAAGTGAAAAGGTGTAAAGACGAGGTACTGTGCCTCCCAGCTCTGTGTAGGTAACTGTGAGTAATGCTGTATGAAGGTCCACATGTGTATCATGTGAAAGAACTACAGTTCTTCTTTTATAGAGCATTCGAACTGGCTAGCTTGGCTTAAGCTCAGTTAAAATAAGTTGAGTTAAGCTCAGGCTTAATACAAATAATGTGAAGGCTTGATTTTTCTGCAGTAGACTTGACTATATTTGATTAATTACGGAGGATAATGTGACATGCTGAAAACTAACTGCTTTAGGAAATACGAAATGGTGTACATCCATGTATGTTTATATATGAGTCTACTTACTCTCTTGTAGTGAAAACTTAACTTTGCTGTAAGAGATGAATTGTCAGCCAAGGATAGCATTTGATCTATGATTGATTTAGCTGGCCTCTGCCCCTTTAGGTATCCAATCGATTCTTTTCTCCTGTGTCTTGTATGTATTGACTCTTCCTGTATCTGAAACTGTCCTAGACAGCTAGGTATTTGTAACATGAGTAAAAGTAATCTCTCTTCCTAGAAAGAGCTTTGCAAAAATCTAGGAGAACGTGTTAAGCAACTTGAAAAAAGATTGGAAGAAACCAAATGTGAAAAAGCTGAAATAATAAATCAACTGACGAGAAGCCTAGAAGAAAGCCAAAAGCAATG